>NC_133701.1:6843125-8168750 GCF_048934315.1 Petromyzon marinus
GGATGTCTGTCCACGTGGGAGGGGTGGGGCTGGGTGGAGAGGGGAGAGTAGGGAGGGAGCTGGGTGGGGAGGGGCTGGGTGGGGAGGGGCTGGGTGGGGAGGGTGGGGGGTGGGAGGCGTGGGGTTGGGTGGGGTGGGGCTGGGTGGGGAGGGGCTGGTCACCCCGTGGTGCCCTTATAAAACTCAACGTTTAACCTACTCACGCCAGCTCGTGCCCGCCCTCACAGTCGGGCATATTTGCGGAATACACCACGTGGTGCCGCCGTTGACCCTGGCCATTGACCGAGCAACCCAACGTTCCTACCAGCTCCCTCCGCAGGAATGTGTTTTTGAACGATAAAGGTCAAAAGGATACTCACGTGGGGTGTGGATTTGTTAGGGGAAACAGCGCTGACCAGCAAGTGCTTTATCTCGTGCGCACAGCCCTTATTAGGTGCGTGTACAGCCCCTTGTCGATCCACTGCTGGATGAGGGCGACCACACGCCATGTTGGTGGTTTGGGTTGTTTGACCATACTTCGCCACACTTGTCAGTGCGGGTGGAATTAAGGGGAGTTTACAGCTGTGGGAGCATACAAGTACAGCACAATAATGGATTTTGTTGAACTCGCCCTCTGCTGTCTCCCACGCAGCCCTGTTGGCAGCCTATAACACTCGTGATGCACGGCGGTCACCCTTCCAAGAACTCTGAAATATAACCCTTCTTTACACGTCCCCCCAGATTTGAAATGGATGCAGTAAATTCTGGGCGATTTTGTGAAAGAGGGAAGGGAAGTTGTTGATCATAACATCATCGGTGATGTTCTGTGCTTCTGCGGCCGTCTGGAACACTCTTTTTCCGATATTTGGAAGCCACTGGGAGCTGTTCATTTTTACATCTGGATTGAATACCCGTTTCTTCAGGACCGCTTTTTGTGTTTGGTTACTTGTCACTTCCCTCCCCGCACCTCCAATTAGCGCGGTTGGCTACGTATGGTGGGAAAGAAGTTCAATTTACAAAGCAGATTTAGCCTGTACTTAAACACCACTGCCAACGCAGTCATTGCACTATAGACGATATCTACACATAGGCTGAAATGTGCACTGCCTTACCCAGGTGTCAGCTGCTAGCGGAGGGGAATTTGATTCTTTTTTTCACAACGGCGTCGTTTACGCATCACGTTTAGCTTTTCAAGCACCACGATTAATTCCCTACAGAGAGCACTGTCTCCTCCCTATACTGGGCCAAGAATCAATCACCCTACGGCCAGATGTATGTATGTATGTTGAACGTCTTTCATACGCAGCCAACTGTGCTAATCGGTGGTGCGGGGGGAAGAACAACCAACGAAACACAAAAAGCAGTTCCAACGAAATGAGTGTTCAACCAACATTTAAAAGGGCATAGCTCCAGTGGCTTCCGAATGGCTTCCACATCGCCTTGAATGCTCCCGATGCGTTCAGATCTCAGAAGCTAAGCGGGATTTTGGAGCCTGGTACCCCGACCTGGGATGGGAGACTGACCTGGGAATGCCAGGTGTTGCAGAGGAATTGGCTGCGAGGTGGCCGGGAGATAGCAGTGCAGCGTTGGATTCCTGCAGATATCTGCGCGAGATTTTTGGTTGACGGTTACCTCCCCACCCGCCTGCCCACCCACCCGTCCGCATGTGGTCTTTTCAAGGGCACCCTCAGGATTTCTTCCCGTTCGCAAAACCACTCGTTTGGCTCGGCCAAACATCGGCGGCTTGAGCCTTCGCGAGTACGCAGGCGGTGCAACCACGGCCCGGAGGGACCCAGGTGATGTGCTACGAAGATGGAGAGAAAAAAAGTTTGACAAACGGAGAGGCCTCCCCCCCCCCCCCCCATTTTATTCCTTGCACCACGGCCCACGCCAAGACCGCACTACGTCAATGCCACTACGCAACCATCCGAAATGCGGGGTGATTCTCCCGCAAGAGCGCGGGGTGTGACTCTCCAGGATAACTAAATAAAGAAATGTCTTCATCACAGAATCAACATGTTCACAGGTTTGGTTTGAGATTCGGCTCAAGATACCCTCCCCTCCCCCACCATTCTTATTTTCTGCAGCTCTGTTTTTTTCCGTCGGGGGGCGGTGAGTGACGTCATCCACCCCGGTTAATTCCTTTGATGAATCATGCCCGTGCTAACCCCCGCTACCTGTGTGCCGCGCTGTTTATTTCCACATCTGACCCGAATGTCACAGGTTAATGCGTTCAGCAAAAGATCAGTCTCTTGTACAGGATGATCCAATTATAAACACCCCTCTAAAAAAGCACGTAGGACTTACAGGAGAAAGCAACTTTTCATTTCAAAGTCCCCTGAAAGTCTCCCACCAATTCTCAATGCCGTACATTTGCGAAACACTCTCCACCGTCAGATACGGAACCGTCGCTTTCACAGTATTCAGACGGCTGTTCAGAGGAAAAGTAAGAGGACAATTTGGGCAGCAGTGTGGCATCGTGCTAATGCCTCTGCCTCACAGTAAGCAGGGCCCAAGATCAACTTCTCACTTGGTGGCCTTGCTGTGTAGAGTTTGTATGTTCTCCCCCTGTTCTGCGAGGCTCTCCTTAAGGTTCTACGATTTTCTCCAGTAGTTAAGAAGCACACGCACAGTGTAACTTTGCATTGGCCAAAGATCCCAATGCTGAAAAATTGCCTGGAAATTACTAAATAGGGATTACCCGTCGTAGCATCGCCCCCTGCTGTGGAGACATGGCAGCACCCTCCTGATATGGTCTTGAGACTCAAAGAGGCTTTCCTGGGTAAACAAGCTTAAATAAAATCTAAATGAGTGGGATATCTGTAAATGGATAACCCCGTATATTTATTTTTTTCTAATTTAATGCAGCGTCAATGACGAGAACAGGTCATGCAGCGCTTAGCTCACTGCACTACGAGCCCGGCAACCCGAGTTGGACACCAATCGGTCGCGAGTGATGTCCGAACCAGTCCTGCGCACATCGACCCGACTTGTCCCAACCACCTGCACCGACCCACGTGGAGAGGATTGGTCAAACAACCCCCTGTGGTGGACACGGTGGAGTGGGGAAGCTCTCGTCCCGCAGCGGATCGACAAAGCGCTGTCACGTGTGTTTTCTACGACGGGTCGGCCCTGTTAGATTTTGACTTGTGCCTTTGCGCAGTCGCCAACAGCAGTCCCCCATACTTGTTGACATAGTCCCAAGGCTGTGTTTGCAGCAGCTAAATTGTATAAACACGCCCTATAATTAACGTTTAACTTTGTGCAAAGTTTCGAGCCGAAACTTTTTTTTTTCCTCTCAAAAAATACAAATCGCCACATTTCTCGACGGTCTAACGCAACGAACTTGCTCACGTGCCCGATCCAAGATCTGCCCAATATCCATCGTCGTGACCTTTCAATATCATCAGTGAGATGTCAAGAGCCGAGCCGGATCGAGCCCGGACAAGTCGCCGCCGTGCCGCGCGGGTTTACAAGGTGCCTGAGCGAGAGGCAAATGCCGCAAAAGCCACCGTCGGACTATACTTCTATGCTCTCGCTCGCGTCTATGGCGAAGTATGGTCAAACAGCCCACGCGAACAAGGCGGCGTGCGTGAGAGAAGAGCCATCACGCCTCGCAGTGGACTGACAATCAGCTTTGTCGACCGTGAACATCTCAATCACCACCAGTCTTGCACACCAATCGATGCTCGCCCCCAGTGTAGAATCGAGGTGAAACTCTTGCAGGCATCTGTTGCTGCTGTTGTTGTTGTTTGGCAATGAAGAAATGACGACTGGAAATCGGGAGCACGGTCATTGGGTTTTCAAACCGCACGGATAAACAAATTACCCTTTTTTTTTAAACACGGAAGCACGTGGAATGGACATTTAATCGTCGGTAGGTTTTTTTAAGAAGGATTGAGATTATAGCGTATATCTGATACTGTAATAGTAGTAATAATAGTATTTTACAGCCCTTTATCAATCCACTGCTGGATGAAGGCTTCCCCACATCGTGTTGGTGGTCATGGGGGTTGTTTAGCCAGGAGGGGAGCGGTGGTGTAGCGGTTCGCGGCCAACACCGGTGACGATTATCTGAACCGGTCGACTCAGCCTCAAATGAGTGTCTGGTGCGATGCGTAAACATCGTCACTCGGGAGACAAAGGCGGCCGGGCGTGGTGTTGGCCACTCACCCCCTCGTGTGCCGTGCCGGCCTTTCTAGGTGCTCGCTAACAGCACTTGCCCCCTAGAGTCTGTCTTTGATTAACCATACTTCGCCACTGTAATCGGAACGGGTTAGATCCACGGTTTCCAGAGGGCGTGTGGAGGATGCCCCGTGTGGGTGTGTGCCCGGCCACCGGTTTGCGGCATCACTCGCCACCGATGATGGCCGTGGGGGCCGGGAAACTGAACTCGAACTTGACTGGAGCATACACCGCACGTGTGTGGGTGATACCTATAAAGTGGGTCGTTAAAGTTAAACGATGTGCAGCTGTGTTTGGCTTTGATTGAGAGATCGTCTACTGGCTTCATCCGTCGTGGATTAAAATATAAAACGTGCGTGCGTGTTACTCGGCAGGTTTGATATCATCAATTCACGAGGACAATCCACACAGGCTCGCCCGTGCGTGTGCAACGTGAACAGGTATATTTAGTTAACAGATAGTTAACAGACGTGGCTTCCCAAGTCCACCCATCGCCAACATTCGATTATATACTGTACAACGTTGTTGCGATGATGCATACTGATGGATATTTTTGAATTATTCCAAAACTCAGCATACACTGTCCCTGCGCGTTCACGAGTGCAATTCTGGCAAAGCGTGGAAGTCCGATTTGGCAGAACCCTCCCTGATAAGCAACAAGATCATTCATCGTCCCGACGCCAAGTATTACCCCGCGGCAGTTTTCCCAGCAAGGACGATTTACATTTACCAATCGTCTCCGGTCCAATAAGAGATTTGGTCGTCACACGCTGCACGCGCACCAATTATTGTTGATCACTTCCCTCGCGCGTCCGGCAGTGATGAACGCCCATTCAATAATGAGGCGCGACCTGGCACATGTTGTGTGCCCACGTGTTGCGTGTGCCCGTGCGTGATATGGTAGTAGAGCGTCGGATTCAATCATCGCAATCTTGATGCTGCGCTCTCTACATCACGCCGGGTGTGTTTAGCAATCGGCAGGCGCGTGCCAACGTGTTTGCAATGCATTAACATCTGCGCGGAGTGCACGTGGTAGACCACCGGTCCTCGTTGCGGCGACCCAAGAAATGAGTTTGGTGGACCGCTCTCAATTAAATAAACAAGAGCACCGTCGGCCAAGGCGATGAGGGGTAAAGCGGCGGAGCAGTGGTTAGCGCACTGCGCAATTTGTATCCGGCAACGGGGGTACATCTGGGTTACGCATATATATATTTTTAATCAAACAACCTCCACGACTTGGCCCGGCGTGCCTTCACCCAGCAGTGGATTGACAACCGGGCCTGTCAATCAATCGATCAATCAGTCGATCGTGAATCATCATCATCATCATCATCATCCTACTTACCCAGGAAGACGCACGCGACGTCGATGGCCACGGCACCGTGGACCCCGCGCGTGGGCGGCGCGGGTGTCCTCGTCGTGGACTCGCCGGGGCTGCTGCTCCCTGCTGCTGCTGATGCTGCTGCTGATGATGATGCTGCTGATGATGATGATGCTGCTCCGGGTTCCCCTCTCTCGGACCCCTGCGAGTCCCCGTCAGCCGCCTTGTCGTATTTGTACCCTGGCCCCGGCATCTCTTCGCTTTGGCCACGGGACGGACGTCGATCGCGTTGGCTAGACGAGACCGTGGTTGTTAGATGGTGAGACGGTGGTGGTGGTGGTGGTGGCTGGAGGATGATAGTGGTGTTGGTGGCAGGTGGTCGTGGTGGTTGTTGTATGTTGTTGAATGTTGTGATGGTGGTTGGATCATGAGATGATGATGATGGTGGTGGTTGCGTGATGCGATGATGCTGGTGGCCGTGCTTGATTGACGAGGCCGTGGTGGTGGTGGGTGAAAGACGATGATTATGTGAGATGGTGAGATGGTGGTGCTTTGGTGGTGGTGGTGGTGGAACACAGATGATGATCGTAGTTGGGTGACGACGGTGAGATGGTGAGATGAGAGGAGCCTTGCTTCGGCTTTACGTGCCGAGAGACGCCCGCGAACTCGGCTCTCGCTTGGCGGGCTCCTCCGCTTGAAACACTGCGCGACGCGGCGTGACGCTACCCTACGGGAGATCCGTGGCCGCCCGTCTTCATTGGAAGCACCGCGCCCGTGCACGGCTCGACGAAACAACGACGTGTTGCCCGCTCGACAACACAGACGTGGCACCACTCCGCTCTCAATCTGGCGACAAGGATCGCTCGCCGATTTACCCGGCAGGAATTCCCCTCGAGTCCCGTCTTTATATCGCCCACCGTGTTTACAGCCGAGCCCAGGGCGACTTCTTCCACGGGTATCCGACTGAGCCAACGGAGGGAATCGCTGAAACTCTTCGGAGTGGTTCGCCCATACATATAAACACAGCCCGCTCCTCCCACTGCTTCTAAAGCAGCCACTCGAGCTTTAAGCGGTGGAGGAGGGGGCGGAACTTCGGCCTCCGAGCCAGATATTCACGATTGTGTGGTGGTGGGAGGAGGAGGGGGGGGATTGAGAGGCGATGGGACTGCGGTGTATCCTGTCCCAACAACGCACCAGGGCACGTGCGGATATTCCCTTTACTCGTGGAAAAATGAAAGAGTCGCCCTAGCTATGACTTGACGCATATTGCCCGCTTTTTTTATCGTGTGATTTATATTCTGCCCAAAGACGCTTGTGTTTATTTAGAGTCATGAATTGTTTTTTTTATTATATCGTAAAAATGGGTCCAAGTTCACCAGCATTGATTCAAGCAAGCCTGACTGAAGAGACACTGAGTGTGGCTGGAGAGACAATGTCGAAACCGGTCCAGAGGTTGCTTGTATTGAATCAATTATGCTGACGTTATGCATCCCCCAGAAGGCGTTGTGTAAGAAATAATTAATGTTTGTGTTTGGAGAGACGAACATATGAAGGGGACATTGTCTGCTTATTTATTTTTCTGTGGTGAAGTGTAATCTTCTGCTCATCACATAACCGAGCACAGAGGAGGCAAGGACGAATACCAAGCAACTCCCATGCCATCGAATGTATTATCAAACGCAAGACGCAGTTGTCTTTTTTGTCGGTTGATTTTTTAATTCCATGAGAAAGAAAGACTCCTGGGGTTTCCCGTAATAATCAATATTAATCGATATTAATCGATATATCTTCATATGCGTTCAAATGTATTTTGTTTATCCGAGATGGTTTCATTTGCAAGAATGACGTGGGGGGGGGGGGGGGGATTATTTCTCCGCACCAACCCAACAGAGTAATTTGCGGGTAATTTTCGAATTTGCCAAATTTGGACCATGACACCGACACTCGATGTGGCCCCTGCTCTCGCGAACGACGTCAAGGGGATATTTAACTTCGGCTATGAGGCAGACTGCGCGTATCGTCGTTGCGGTGATTACACCCGCAGCAATAATCAGGGCGGCCGCTGGGTTCGAACTGTGAACCTGTTCAACAACCAGGCCATTGTCACTGCCCCCAAGTTGAGTAACTACCCGTTTCCAATACGTGTTATGCGATCATTGCTTCGGATTTGCACAAAACGTAATCAGAACTCGTTTTCTGTCACTCCACATATACATACTGTACAAATATTGATACCTTTATTTATTTATTTTACCAGGTAGGGCCCCACTGAGCTACGTAGCTCTTTTTCAGAAGCAACCTGATCACAGATGATAGCTCAACGAAGTGGCTTATCACGTGGACATTTGAAGCAGCCAAATACTCTGAACGCTTGTTTCTAAACGTGGAGGGGAAAACCGGAGGACCCCGGAGAAAATACGCGACCGCGGGGAGAGATAGAGAGAGACAGGCAAACTCCAAATATACAGCAGGCGTCAGGGTCGGGATCGAACGCAGGACCTCCTGCATACCAGGCGAGGGAGTTAACATCTCTCCCCCACGCCGCCCACGTTTTAGTCCATCAGCCTATCGGCTTTCCAGATAAAGCGAGAAAACCCTGGAGTGGTTTCGACTTGTGCTGCGTCTCATCAACGGTCGGTCGTGTTAAACAAATGCAGCTGTACTACCAGATGTTATTGGTAAGAGAACTCCATATAAACTATAGTACCTCGTTCAACGCACAGAAAAGCAATAGCCTACACAAACCTCAATGTGTTGCTGTGGAGAATTAAATAAATATATATTCGTATACGCTGAGGTTGCACACCATTTGGTAGTCGAACCATATTTTACAGCTCCTTGTTCAATCCACTGCTAGATTAGTTGTCCCCCCCTCCCCCACCACCGCACAATCCATCTAAATAACTCCTGCGATTTTATCATCCTGCACACGAACTGCTGATGTGTGCGCATCGTATAAAGTAGAAGGTAAAGGTGCGGCCCTGAAATTTCCTGCTTGATGCCTCTTCTGCCGGAAACGCATCCATTAGGACAGCGTTCTTCACTCATTTTCAGAGAGGGGGGGGGGGGGGGCACCTTCGCCGATAAGACATCATCGGTGTGAGGGCCGCCACACATTTCAAACCATTGGGGGTTTGACAGCAGCACGATGATGATGATGATGGGGGTGCTTTTCACACGCCAGGGGCCTCACGAAAGGCCATCAGTGGTCGCCAGTGGCCCGCGAGCCTTGCAATGAAGAACACTGCATGAGAGGGAACATCAGATAGCCCCTCTGGAGGATGTGTGGCCTACTCTTTTCGCTGGCCACTAGTCTTGGAGAGACGTGCCAGTACCCACACTCTGCGACTTGTCCAAATGTTTCGATCGCCGCGCCGGAAGATGGCATCGAAACCGTCGATCTCTGGATTATGCTACGATGCTGTATATGTTGACATGCAGGGGCGCCGCGGTGGTGAGATGTTACCTACCTCACCTGGTATGCAGGGGGTAGTGGATTCGACACCGATGCTGACGCCTGCTGCTGTATATTTGGAGTATGCATGTGTCTCTCTCCGCGTGGTCTCGTGAATTTTTCTTTCCCGGCCCTCCCGATTTCCCCTCTACATTTAGAAGCATGCGTCGAGAGTATTTGTCCGCTAGACATTTCTACGTGATAACCCACTTCGTTGAGCTTTCCTTTGTGGCCAGGTGGCTTATAAAAAAGATCTCCACAGCGAGTCGAGTGTGTGCTAGTCATCAAACCACGGCAGCATCCCCTATATATGACGTGTGTACATTCATGAGTCAAATTTACTATCGGCGAGCTTAAATGAGTTACTATGCAGGCCTACAAGGCTGGGTGCTGATAGTCGCTCACCCATCACATCCCCTGAGCCTGAGCGACTCATCGTTTAGCGCGTTTGCGACGTCACTCATTTACAACAGTACATCCATCCGCGCTCCTTATATGGACGGTTTTTTTTTCTTCCTTAAAAAGAAATCCTCAGGATCAACAATGACAAGGTACACACGCACAATACGAGCAGATAAGCGTTATACATTAAGTCCAGGCACGCCGGTAATTAAATAAGACGCGGAAATAAGCTGGCTAATGCTTTGTGGTGATGCACTGAGCGACCTGGCGGGCCTGACACACCAGCCTAATTAGATTTGTACCCAAACCCATAGCCTGTATGGGTAAACGCTCATATATATAGACATACATTTTTTTTAGTAAATCAGCCTCTTGGCTTTTTAGACCAAATATTATCGAGCAGCATCTCTGCTTTTGAAAGCAAACTCTCTCTTAACGGAGTTTCGATATTTTTGGGGTCTCATCAGCATCAGCAGAGTCTTGTTAGGTAAATGCTGTCGATATTGGCATCCAGTGATCCCGCAGCATTTATTTACCAAGCTTGACTCTGCTGATGAGACCCAGAAGGCCGAAACCGCTGCAAAGTTTATTTGCTTAAACAACTGCTGCTTGTTGACACAGGTGTAGAAGGCCAATAGGGCAAATGGACTTTTAAAAAAAATCTCATTTTGTTTGGAGATAAATGTTCACGTGACTACATGGATGATCACTTGTATTATTACATCTCAGGTTTGTGAGAGGCGGTGACGGTTTGGAGGAGGCCTTCGTCTAGAAGTGGATTAACCATGGATGATGATAATGATGTGAAGATATGTAAAAGTGCCTAATTTATCTTAACCTATTATCTGCCAAAACTGTGGGGGCCCCATTATATAAGGCAGTATTCGTAATTCATGTTGTGAGTGTTTTTTTTATTAGTTCAACCAGAATTTACTCAGCCCTCAGGTTGAGCCACACCAAAAGCTGCCACTTTGAAAGGATGTGACACGTTTTCCCCAAAGTAACCAAATTCTATGGAATTAACACTCACAACAAACACTCAAGCCCCTCATTCATATGTCATAGCAGGTAATACTGATTTTTTTTTCACTCTATGGATGAGGCACATTGGTATGTTGCTTTTCATCCGTACAATTATTCCCAATGTGCCTCAGTAAGATAGTTACCACGCGTATCGTACCTGACACGTGGAGCATCGACATGGACACACGACAAAGTAAATGGGAGAAACGCTGAAATGTGCACAAATAAGCATTGAGAAGTGCACGCTTGCAATTCAATTCGCGTTAGGCTTGTCTACCGATGCAAGCCTCACTGGGTCTCAATACTCTTTTTGCAGGAGTATCCCGTCAATTGGGCAATTTGCAGGCACTTTTCCTCGCATTGGGATGTTTTGGCCTTCGCCAGAAATCGCCGTATTCCAGTAGAAATGCGGCTGGACCGCGTGTCGGCAAACCTGCGTCTCAGGAGCCGCGTGCGCCTCTTTTATGGACTGCTTCCTGACGCGTTATTAATTAAGGGCCGCCGTTTCGTATTCACGTGCACTGCGGCTGTTGAAATAGCGAGGGGTTTTGTTACCGAATACGAACAAAAATTCGTCTTCTTGTCATGCAGAGTTGAACTCGCCCCTGCCACAGCAATGTGGAATGCACACCACTGGATCGTGACAGAAATATCTGCAATTTCTCAAGCTACTTTCCACTCCTTTCATTATTTTCACCAGTTTCGTGAGCAAGGGAAGGGTGAGGTCTTACTGGGGTGGCACGACTGCATGGTCAGACGCCGCCACCCATGAGTCGCGTGGGCAGCGCTCCAAACGCCCTCCAGCGACACGAACGCGAAGCGAGTCACCTCGCGGAAGCAGCCCTGAGGTGCCCTCGCTGATGAAAAACAATCAGCTCAAGTCTCCGGTCGCATTCCCCTGCTGCTGCTGCTGCTCACTACTCGTCGAGGCACATAGACCCTTTCCGGGGCGTAGTCACGCCGTCTGAAATGATACTTGTCTTCAATTTACGCAAAGGTTTTTTTCATCAAAGCTGCGAGAGTTACCAATAATAAACCGTTGTGTTTTATTTTACCAGGTAAAGGCTGCTTAGCTCTTTTTCAGAAGCGACCTGGCTGTCACGAACGATAGCTCGCCGAAGTGGCTTATCGAGTGGAATGTATAGCTGCCAAATACTCTGAACGCGTGTTGATTCTAAATGTGTGGGGGGGGGGGGAGTGGGAACCGGAGGACAAGGAGATCAATCCACACGACCACGGGGAGAACATGGAAGCTCCAAATATAGAGCAGCAGCAGCAGGCGTCAGGGTCGGGATCGAACCCACGACCTCCTGTATACCAGGCGATGTAGTTAACATCTAGCCACCCTGGCGAGATTTTTAAGAAGTGGGGTGGAGTGGTGACATAATGATTAGTACACTGTGCTTTGAACGCGGTAACCTGAGTTCGACTCTAGTCCTGGCTGACATCAGTGACGAGTGATATCTGAACTGGTCCCGGTTCTGGACCCACCCCCCCTCACCCACCCTTCACCACCCCGCACTGACCAGCGTGGTGAAGTATGGTCAAACAACCACGATGATTTATATAGCATGGGAAGAAACATTTCTGTACATTATGATTACTGCACTACAGTACATTATTTGAACATCTTAATGTAAAAGCTTTCACTTTGTAAATTCAGAGATGTTCATTTGTTAACATCAAAGTGTTTTACCCGCCACAGTGTGCGTGTGATTTCTAATTATGTCGGTCAATAATCCTGCTGTCTCTCTGTTTTCTCTTTGAGGAAGATAATTTGGCCAAAGCATACGCCTATTATGTGTTTTTTTTTTCTGGTACAGTATCAAGTATAGTCAGTGGCACATCATGGTTGGCACGGGTCCTGGTACAACGGAATTCAATGGGGCCCCAAGTGCAATTCCCTCCCCTCCCCCCCCCCCCCTTTGGAGCCCGGCACCTGGATCCATGAACCATGGTGCAGTTGCACCGCCTACACACTCAACATCTATGCCGGGTATGAGGCAGTATTAGCGACAGACAAGGAGAGTTTGTGGATTTGCTCCTGATTTACGTCGCGGTCAGCGTATGTGTGTGTCGGGGGCAAATTGAAACTTGATCTTAATCCCAGCTGCATTGGTCGTCAACTGCCATCTTTCCCCTCTGCCACACCACCCATCATCATCTCAAGCTGTCACCTCCAACCCCCCACTTTCCCGCCAGTTCTTCTCTTCTTTCTGTTTCTGGATGGTTCATTCCTGCCAGGCTCATCACACCGAGCATTTTCAGCAGCGCGCGCTCACTTTCCCGGAAAGCAGGAAAGGCGGGGTGAGTGTGAGTGGCCGGTGAAATTGTAATCTGTCCCGGGGATGGCACATGAGCCTCCCATCTCTCAACGAGGAGACTGACTGCAGAAGAGGAGGCTGGGCCAGGGGTGGTCCTCTTGCCCCCACATGTGTTGGATGAAGGGAATCTGCGAACCGTTCTGTAACAGATGAGTAAATTACGACAAACCTGTCAACCTGGATATTAATCAGAGCGCAGTAATTAATGCAAGCATTGGTATCTCATCATTAGGGGGCCAGTGGAGTCATGCACGCTCCTCGCCTTGTGATGAAAAATAACCCTTAAGAATACTTTCCTGCTCATTATTTTGTGCTCATTATAAATATTATAAACTGCATAAATCCCCACTCTCCTTTCCCTCCTCCTCTGCCTCCTTCCACTCGTTTGGTTGTCGCTCGCTCCATTGTTATTTGCTAACACCGGCCATCATCCAATCCGGTGACGCATTCTGCCCAACGGCCACTAACCTCTGTGTACGGTCAATATGATGCCTCTTACTTCCGTGCGTCCTGTGATCCACGTGTTCCCAATCAATCGCGATCAAATGGAAAAGAACCCTTGCCATAGGAATGTGGGATTTTCACCACTGGCTCTTAGTTGTAAACAAGATGAGCGCTGCCCCATGCTAGTTCGAGTGGGAATACACTTTGATTTTTTTTTAGAGGTCCCACTGAGTCTTAAGTTATTCAAGAGGGTTCTGCTTGTGATGTATGCCCATTTCCTTAAGCATTTCTATTTGTTGAAATGTGTTACCAATTAGGTCTTTCATCATCAGCGGGGTGGCCTAAGGATGGACTCTCCCCCGCCAGGCCTCAGTGCTCATTTGAGCAGGAAATTACTTTGACTTTTATTTTCATCATCATTAGCATCATCATCCATTGTCTATCCACTGCTGGATTGAGGCCTCTCCACTTCGTCACCACTCCTAACGGTCCAGTGCTGCCACCGTCCCACGCACACTCCTGCACATGAACCTATATCACCATCGCTCTTTTCGATTTGTACGTGGGATGAAATTTCTGCGGCGCATAGCTATCGGGTGTGCAGGCGGTGCTACTGCACCGGGGCCCACAGGCCCTGGTGGGGCTTCAGGCACCCAGCTACAAATAATCTTTGCGGGAAATTTGGACAGGTGCCTCGACATTTAATTTCTTGCACCAGAGGTCCCATGCCGACCGCTCGTGGCATTGCCACGGATGCAATAAGAACACAGAGAGAGGAGGAAGCAAAACACTCAGGACATCCGTTTAAATAGCGGATGGCACTAAAAGCCTCGACGTCATGAATCACGGCTTGCGCGATGCGCACCCGCGTCGAGACTCACAACTCCGGGCTTTCCAGTTGGCCGAGCGATGAGAGTGAGTGGAGGCCTCTGGAGGTGGCCGCTTTGCTGCCAGGGCTCTGCAATAAACATTCTTCAAGCGGGAGTCATTCCCTGCGAGGCCCTGGCGTGGAAATTGAATTATACCCGATCGTTGCCGTAATTGCATTTCTACAGTTAATCTTTTTTTTTGGGAGAGAGTAAGTCCCCGGGCATTGATTCATCGTGGTGGTATGTCCACTGTCGGTGATATCGCCAGCACCGCAACACAACCACCACCACCATCATCATCACAAGCAGCACCACAAGTACCACCATTAGCACCAGTACCAGCATCACCAGTACCAACGATAGCCTGAACAGACTGTTGGGACAAGTGCCGTTTGCGAGCACATATGAAGGCCGGCACGGCACCACGAGGGGACGGGTGGGTGGCCAGTACCATGCCCAGCCGCCTTTGTCTCCCCAGTGGCGATGTTTAAAGATCACACCAGATACTCATTTGAGACTGGGTTGACCGAAGGGAGGCCCAGGACAAGTTCGGATAATCGTCACTGGTGTTGGCTATGAGTGTGGATCGAACTCGTGTTGTGGGATTCATAACGCAGTGCGCTAACCACTACACTACCGTTCCCCACCAGCACAACATTACGACCGTCACTACCAGCACCAGCCGCACCACCACCAGCAACATCACTACTACCACCAACACAACCACTATCAGGAGCATCATCAACACCACTGCTACAATAGAAACAAAGACAAAGATCCCCCGTGTAGCCTTATCAGACTGTCGGGGCAAGTGCTGTTAGCGAGCACCTACGAAGGCCGGCACAGTACACGAGGGGGTGGGTGGCCAGCACCACGCCCGGCCGCCTTTGTCTACCCAGTGACGATGTTTATACATCGAAGCAGGTTGTACTCATTTGAGGCTGAGTTGACGATGGTTCACTGAGCTCACTGCGCAGCGCGCTAACCGTTCAACTACCGCTCCCAACCAATAGACACAACCACAACTATTACCTGCAACGTCGATGCCAGCACCACTACCACCACCACGAAGAACACCACCCCACTGGCATCACCACGAACGCCATTATCAGTACCACCAGCAAGCACCACCATAAGTGCCTCCATTGACCAGCACCATCAAGACCACTGCCAGTGAGTCATGGTCCATTATGTCCTCTATTGACATCACCACCACAACAATCATGTCTTATTGTACTGTTTAAATAAATAAGTTTCCACATGGCCAGGATTCTGTATATAAAGGACTCGCAGTCATGGGCATCGCGTCTCTAAGTGTGCTTGCGGAGCCTGTCATACTCTAATTGCTCCATGAGACCGTTAATCGCTATACCCAGTTCAGGCGCGCTATTGTGTGCGGTGAATGCAATTTGACAATGGCAGCACATTTTTTTGTTCCTCCCAAAACTGACACACTGTGCCATTGTGTTTAGTCTTGTTCGATGTTCCCCCACTTTCACCGCTAAAACTGCACCCGCGCTCGCTACCACAACGCGCAGAGACAAAGGTCCGACCTTATAGCCTCAACAGGCTGTTGGGGGCAAGTATTGTTAGCGAGCATCTATGAAGGCCGGAGCGGCACGCGAAGAAGGGGTAGGTGGTCAACATCACGCCCGGCCGACAGACTTTGTCTCCCTAGTGGTTATGTTTACACATTGCCCCAGGTACTCATTTGAGGCTGAGTCGATCCAGGGGAGGCCCAGGACCGGTTCATATAATCGTCACCGGTGTTGGCTGTGAACGGAAATCGAACTCGGGTGGCCGGGTTCACAGCGCAGCGTAGCGCTAACCTCTTACACGACCGTGAACGCACACGCGCACACAATAACGCAGCCCCTGTTGTTGCTCAACAGCACAGGGCAAGCACCCAACTCGCTTGGCAGAAGACCCAGTGGGGCCCTAAAGGAGACAGAGAATGTGTCAAGCCCCCTGGGCTGGCTAAGGGTTTGGTCTACTCCACCACTCGCCATCAGGTCTACGACTTTTGTTCAACTATGTTGTTTTTTTTAAACGTGACAACGAGAGGCGACGCTAGACAGAACCATCGCTCGTCCGTGATTGTACTAAGAACCTCCACGGGAAGATTCCATCATCATCATCATCATGTTCAGTCAGCCACGATCGATCCGCTGCTGCACGAAGTTCCTCCATAAGCCGTCGTCATCATCTCGCGCGGTCCTGTGACACACAACGATCCATCTGGATCCTGCACACGAGCTGCTTCTTCTTCCCCTTCTTTTTTTTCGTACGGCTCATGTAGATGCGGAGCAACATTCAGGTGGTCAAGCCAGGAGCAGCGGTGGCTAGGAGATGTTCACTACCTCGCCGGGTGTACAGGAGCTCGTGGGTTCGAACCCACCCCACGACACCTGCTGCATATTTGGAGTTTGCATGTTCTCCCCCGTGGTCGTGTGGATTTTTCTCCGGGTCCTACGGGTTTTTCCGTTCACGTTTAGAATCATGCGTTTAGAGTAATTTGGCTGCTATACATTTCCACGTGGAGAAAAGCCACTTCGTTGAGTTATCATTTTGTCGCCAGGTCACGTCTGAAAAATAGCTACGTAGCTCAGTGGACCTTACCAGGTAAAATAGAAAGTTTCGTTTAGTATCGCTGTGATGTCTCCTTCGTATTTGTGATTCGTCGGTCTGTTCTGGATGACCACAGTCGCACGCTACTGGAGTTTTAAATGTAACATTTGCACACGAGCTGATCTCATTGGATGTGTTCCCTCCATGTTACTCTTTTCAGTGGTCCATGTTTCTGATCCGTATGTCACAACAGGCAGCGATTGAAAACACTGAGGTGCTCATTGGGATGTTGCTATTCGAGATCGAGTTTAGTTTTCCCAAATGCCTACTCCAACCTGCTCTTGTCTGTCTCTCTTTTTCTCTCCTACTTTTCTTGCCAAAAGACTGCCCAAGGTTACGCATGGTCTGCTGTGTTTTCCAGTTGCCATTCTACGCGACGAAGTCAACTGGAAGAGCACGGCCGAGGGAGGCAACCACATGTGACATCGGTATTCACAGCTGCCCCTGTAACACCCCGCACGTTAGAGGTGCGACAGAAAGGGAGGCCTTGGAGGTCACGTGCCGACTGTGGAGTTGTCTTCTGCCGGTATCTTGGCAGAAGGAGTGATGTGGTGTGGTGGAATCAAAGGCAATGGCCGTGATGACCAGAAACTTGAACTTGGGTGTCTCCCCAGCTACCCTGATAAGCTGCCTTTAAACAAGCGGCTGGGGGCGGGCGGCGGTGATGTTGCAAGGAGGGGGGAGATTATTAGGTGGGGGAAACTGTTCCTCCAAAGCTGTCAGATGGCTTTGGTTATCCTTCAGTTTTCAAACGTGTGAGTGTTTGTGTGTGTTCATAAGCGGAGGGTGGCAGTGGTCGGCGCGCACTGTACTATGAACCCGATGACTTTGCGTTCGATTCCCTGCCGTGGCTAACGACAGCAGGTGAATGCTATTAGCGCCTAGGTCTTGCCCAGTCGCAAGAAGTGCCTGGTGCCTGGAGTGGAAACATCAGCACTGGAAATGCAAAGGTGGCCAAGTCCATCCTCTTGTGTGATGTGCCAACCTTATAGTAAGTGTTGACGAACAGCAAACACATGCTCCAATGATGCACCATTGTAAAATAATGTCTATTTATATAGCATCTAAGTGCAACCACATCTCAAGACGCTGCACAGAACAGATGGGCATAGTTTTGTATACAGAGAGAAAGAGAGCAGTCGGGTTAGGGGGAGAGCAAAAAAAAGGAAAGTTTTTGAGCCTTGGACTTGAACAGGGGCAGGGAGCCAACAGCACAGATGGCTGGGCGCAGCGAGTTCCAGACGGCCCGGGCAGCAGAGGATAACGAGCGACCTCTCATTGAGCAACGGTTTATTGGGGACTTTCCATGTGTCTACAGACGTATGTTAAAACTAGCCTTTTGGCCGTCCAAGGACGGGTGTATTACAGTAAATGTGAAACTTGCAAGCTTAAAAGCAGACCGCGACGTGATATTCATTGCATCCATTCGTGTGCAAATTGTAAGGCCGCGGTGACACAGACGTATTTAATTTTAAGGTTATAATCCCTTGTTCATCATGACGTCCTTTTTACTTCGATGTCTCAACAGCGTTACGGAGATCACGTGACGTGAGGGTTCTGCCTTTGTAGTGAGAGTTGTAAGTTGACGCTTAGGAGGGGGGAGGAGGCGCCTCGCTCCCCCCGTGCGGATTGGCGTCACCCGCTAATTATTATTAATGGGGGGGGGGGGGGGGGGGTGCTTCATGTAGAGTTGTTGTATATGTGGGTTTTGAAATTTTGATGAAAATGATGAAAATTAAATGAAAAATGTAAATGTGCATAATTTATCCGAAAATTATGGTAATTTGTGTATTGATGCGTATAAATTATGTTAATTCGAGGGATAATCGTATTGATGTGGTTATATTAATGACAGCATTCGAGGGATAATCGTATTAATGTGGTTGTATTAATGACAGCCTTTATGATAATCAGACCCCGCCTCGTTGACGAGGGTCGGTTATCAATCGGAATAACGCAATTAATCCCGATAATTATTATTAATGGAGGGGGGGTGTCTATTTGGAGGACGTCACCTCTTCATGATTATTAATAAGGGGGGGGGGGGTGCTTCATGTGGAGTGACGTCACCCGCTCACGTTTATTAATGAGGGGGGCTGGTCGACGTGGAGTGACGTCACGCGCGGGACACACAGACATTCTTGGCTCATTATAGTAGTTAAACGTTAAAATTCCTTCGCACCGCAAGTAGCCAACCGTGCTAATCGGAGGTGTGGCTTTAGCAGAACCTCTTGGTTGCTGGAGCAGAGAGTGCACGGAAATGAGTAGAGGGAGATGAGAGGGAGGAAATATTGAGGCCTGGGAAGCTCTTCAGGATGGCGAACGTCAAGTCTTGAAATTGATCCAGGACTGTATTGGGAGCCAGTTGCGTGTTGTTGTTGTTGTTGTTCTGGAGACCGGGAGATCGATTATGATCGATGTTCGGTCGCCCGCGTTGATGGTTTTCGTCGTGATTTCTCACTTGACAAGAGTGGGGCGCGTGAGGGCTGCTGCCATCTTCCACTCCAGTGGAGGGACCCGACTTGGATTGACGTGGTCTTGTTTTCGGCGGCAGGCGAGAGCTTTGGCAGTGGCGTTCTAGATGATCTGGAGTTTGGCAATGAGTGGGTTTGAGGGATTTGGTAAGGCCGTGGGGAGAAGAGAGTTGGGAGCAGTCGAGTCAGGATGTGATGATGAAGGCATCGATGGGGGTCTCCAGCTGCAGCAACAGCAGCAAACAGGCAACAGCAGAAGCAGCTGTGGCGAGGAAATGACGGGACGGGAGAGGCGTTGCGTCCGTGAACGTACGAGGCCCCGCAGAGTTGAGATACGTGGCAAGATATCGAGAGCTTGGGCTTTGCAGCGACGACTGCACACAGTCTTGCGAGGTATTCATCGAGGGAGTTGTTGTTTTCGTGGCGAAAATTCACGTGAAAACCTTCTGCGGCACCATTTGTTACCACAGTGCAAATGTTTACAACGCTCAGGCACGTGTTTCGCACAGGACATGAGCGTTCTTAATTGTGCCCAGGGATGAACGCTTACAGCGTTTAGTTACCTGTAAAGTGTTGTACTGCACCGATCTACACCTTAGCTGGATTGCAAGGCCACTGCAAATAAAGATTGCCGGTTTGACCTACCGATGTGGGTACGTTCTTTTGTAATCCTTTCGCTTCTGTCCACCCAGCAGAATAATGGGAACCGCACAGTGAGGTGAGGTGAACTCTGGGTACTCCCACCTCTTGCGAGAGGTCTGGCCAACGTGGAAGAGGAGGTCAATATACCACCTAGAGGCTCTAGGACTTGCTCTCGTGAAGGCCCTTCCACCACCTTTAAACTTTTTTTACACATTTCTTCACTATGGACTGATTAGAAACTAAAGAAGCAAACAAGTCGCAAGGTCTGCGTCTTGCGAACAAGAGGTTCATTCCGTTTGAAACAATGTGCTTGGCGGATTGAGCCACGCGAAAATAACCCAGGGCCAACACATTTGTTCTTTAAAGTTAAACTCCTGGGCATTGCACGGGTCCAGATTTCTGTTTTCCACACACAAATCAAAAGTGCTTGTGCAAATCACATCGCGCACACTTCACGCACCACAGCCGTCTCTCGCTTGCGTGAAGACGGCCCAGGATGGAAGTGTGCACTCCAGTGGAATTCAGCTTTAAAAAAAAACAAGAACCCACGTTTGCGAGATGTATGGATAAGATAGTTCCTGCGATGTGTAGACACGGTGCAAGTTCAAGATGAATGCAATTTGGTTACATTTTCTAATAACATTCGTTTCTGCGTTAGCGTTCAGCGGTAAATACGTTTGACTTGTAGCCGCCGCGCGGCATCATCGATGGAAATAAATGTTCATTTTGTTGGCCTAATTCCATATGTTTAACCGGGAGTGTGAGCCAAATATCCCAAATGCAGCTGGGATTTAAGACACATTTGATGTGATGTGTTGTTGTGCAGTCATTGTTGACCGGGTTGAGATCCCGATTTTGGCCAGTGACATGGCCGAGCGGAGAGAATTTGATACTTGTTGTGGTTCGAGCCCCCGCGGCCACCCTGGTTAACACTATGGGTGTGTTACCCGTAAATACGCACCCTCTGATTCACGGTGGATGTGAAAGTTCTCGTGACGTTTGTCGAATGAGTAGGCCTTGTGTCTCGGCGTTACGGTTCAAATTTGCCAAAATGTAAAATTACTCGCAACTTAACTGAATCAATATCCCCATATAGCAACATCTCTCCCAACTGTGAAACGACTGCAGACTATACTCATCTGTGAAAATAGCGGTTTCGTGATTTCTGATCCACCCCTACTTGGCATATGTGAAAAAGAGCTTCACAGCTCATCGTATTTCTCCAGGACAAACATTCTGATTCTAAAGATAGCCTTTTTCTTTAAGAACGGTGCGAATACTAAATGTACTAATGATTTGTTTTAATCACGGCTGCCTCAAACCTGGAATCAAACCCAGGATCTCAATGGTGTCAGAGCTCCTCTGACCCCTGAACTAGCCTGCCGTCACCATATTTCGACTCGTCTTTTAAAAAAAAAAAATCGCGGGGATCATAGATAGAGATGCTCATTAATCCACCACCACCCCCAACTGCGGGATGAGACATCCGTTTGGTCAAATGGTGAATGCCTCCTCCCCACACCACTCGCCTCACCATCTCTCATCCCCATTCCCTGTCTCATCGTAAATGCATGCAGCTGTGCATCCGCGGTTATGACGCCAGAATCCTGTAGGGCAACGCAAGCAAATAAAACAGGTGCGCGGGAATTACTGTGTTTGCGGCAATATAAACGGATGCGTGTTTGTGTTTGTTTGCACATGTGCAAAACTGCCAGTAGACTACAATGTGTACACTTTTTATAGGTGAGTAAAATGCGTCTCTGTGACTGTGTTTGTAAGCCACGGGAAGTGGGTGAATACTCACAAAAATGTAGTATCATTGTAAGGAAAATGACCATTGGAATGCTACGACAGTAAAAGTTATTGGTTGACCTGCAGACTTTTAGGAAAACAATAACAACGGCTTGAGAAATCGTGGCTGTTAACCAATTTTAAGTCCTTTGCGCCCCCTAGGCAGGAAATATAAAGTACGTCCATCAGCAGCAACGCAATTCTTCCTCAACAACCAGTTGGTTTCCATCAGTTCCTGCCGCAACTTCGTGATCAAAGAGGGTTAATGGTTAAACAAGTAATGGTGCATCCCTGCAATCACTTAGTCGCACAACTGCGGAAGGGCCTCCGCTTGAAGAAGCTCGAGAGAGCCACTCTGGTGCAGTGTTCTTCATTGCAAGGCCCGTGGGCCACTGTCGGCCCCTGATGACCTTTAGTGCGGCCCCCCACAATAAACAAACGTGAAAACACCCCCCCCCCCATCATCATCGTCGTGCTGCTGTTAACCCCCTCATCATCATCATCATCGTGCTGCTGTCAACTCCCCAATGGTTTAAAATACGTGGCGGCCCTCGCACTGGATGATGTCTCATCGGCGAAAGTGCACCCCCCCCCCCCGCTGCCTCTGAAAATTAGTGAAGAACTCTGCTCTAGAGGGGTTCTTGGGGCCTACTCTTCCACATTGACCAAACATCTTTAAAAAGGTGGGAATACTCACGCT
This sequence comes from Petromyzon marinus, assembly GCF_048934315.1. Lineage (NCBI taxonomy): Eukaryota > Metazoa > Chordata > Hyperoartia > Petromyzontiformes > Petromyzontidae > Petromyzon > Petromyzon marinus. The sequence goes on from NC_133701.1 coordinate 6,865,362, forward strand.
TCCCAATGATCTGCTGATTGACGCCGGTGAAAACATTTTCACTGCTGGGTGGACAGAGGCGGTTGGGCGTGCGAAGGGGGGGGGGGCATTTAATAAACTTGGGAGGGCATTGAATAAACTTGCCCCATCGTTTCAACTACCGCGCCTTCAAGAGATCGAACCGGCGACCTCTTGATTGCAAGTCCAATGCGCTAACCGTAAAGCAATTAGTCCCCTTCTTGGAAAAAAAATATATCTTCACGGAGCCTCTAAGAGGTTTTCCTGGAATTTATTTTTTTATTCGGGTGAAGGTGAGGGCTCTGGCTATTGGGGTCGCCATTCTCTTTAGCAGCTGAGTCGAAAGCGACCACGGTTTGTAGCCGTCGCACGCAAGTCCACTCCGCCGTGCACGCAAGACAAACAAACCCAGAGCGTCCGTGTGACCCCATGGACGCGCCCTCTGGGAAGTCATTCAGAACAAGGACCCATCGCTCGCCAACACGCCATAGCCCTCCCCACCCACCCCCTCTGCTGTGCCATTGCATCAGTTGTCAGCGGCAGATTGAAGGCAGGATTTCCTGAAAGTGTTAACTCGAGGGCACCTGGTTGGGCGCTCGTAATTACCTGGTCGACTGCGGTCACCCCCCCCTCCCCCCCCGCATTATCAGGCAGGGTCCTCCAGGAAGCAACCCCATTCTATCTATTGACAGAATGTATGCATTTTGAACTTCTTTCGCACCATACGTAGCCAACCTTGCTAATCGGAGGTGCAAAAAGTCACCTTTTATAAACTACTGAACTTTGTATTTTACCCGGTGAAGCTTACTGAGCTATGAAGCTTTTTCAGATGCCACCCGGCCACAAATGATAGCTCAACAAAGTGGCTCATCGCGTGGACATTTATCGAAGCCAAAATACTCTAAACAAGTGTTTGTATTTGGACTCACACCCCCGGCTGGGACACAAGCAAAGTCACGCTTCCGTGAGCGGTTCAAACTCATTTGCGAGCATTTATCAACTCGCTTAACGTGACGACGCTGCAAGTTCATTCATAGGGTTGGAACATACAAAGGTGTTACCGATGCCATTCGATCCACTGCTGGATGAAGGTTACGCCACACCATGTGCCCCGTGCGGGTTGTTTAACCGTACTGCATCGCCACGTGAGTCGGTGCGGGGGGCGTAGATGTTGGATCATAGTACAGTATAACAATTAATTATGCTGCACTGGCCTCTGCTGACAATGCACGATGGTTTGCTATCAACGCACCATCGTGCTGTGTTGACAAGATCCGATGAGATCAAGTGCGTTCGGGCCGATGTTACCAACTGTAATGACGTTTCAGTTAATTTACAGCCCTTTGTGCATTGTATGGGTCAATGGATACTGAGTGTTTATCGTTACATTGTATTTATTTCTTTGTACAGGATATTGAGTTGTTATTGTGTTTATAGATCTGTGAGCATTCACACGGAACTCGGTGAAGCTTTCCTGGATAAATAAATAATTACTCATTTTGTTTGCGGAATGTCATTTATTTCTCAATGTACCTAAAACTCACTCATTGTTTTCAATCAGCACAATTCTCAAAGGGCCTTTCACGTGGTTGGAGGAGAAACCCCTGAGAGAATAATAAAGATCACTTAAAATTTCGACTTTTTGCAATTAGCCATGTTGCGATGTGGCTCATTGCAAAACAACAGACACAAGGCTGACAATGCCACCACAGAGTAACAGGTTAAACACAATAAAATGTATTCTCCGGATTATAAGTCGCACTCTTCCCCCTCCTGTATTTTAAAGGAAAAGTCGGTGGTGTGACATAGTAATCCGGTAGGCGTGTGTGTCCAGATTTGTATGGGGAGCGGTAGTGCAACATTTATCGAACCGCGCGACAATCCCAAACCCACACCCCCGAGTTTGATTCCCCGCTCACGGCCACCACCACCAGTGACGATTATCTTGAGGTCTCAGCGTGGTAGTTTAACGGTTAGCGCGCTGCACTGTGAACTCGGCGAACCCTAGTCAACTCAGCCTCAAATTAGTACAACCTGCTCCGATGTGTAAACATCGTCACTGGGGAGACTAAGGTGGCCGGGTGTGGTTGCTGGCCAAACCACCCCATCGTGTGTCCTGCCGGCCTACATAGGTGCTCGCTAAAAGCACTTTTCCCAAAAGTCTCTTTCCCGGTACTAGGATGCGTCTTACTCTATTTGTGGATCTTTATTGGCACCGTGGCACGAGGCTTGGGGTGCGTCTTACTTTCCGAAGCGTCTTATCCGGAGATTGCATTAAACGCGAAGAAAAAAAAAAGCATTCAAAAGAAAAGGCATTGGGTAAACTGCATCCATTAATTTATTTCGTATTTATTGTAAAATGGTTTTGTATGAATAACGTCAGCACCAAAGCTACAAATAGCAGTCATTTAAAAATCGCTGAATGCAAAACACAAGGATAGCAACATTCGAACAATGTGTAATTATATCATAAATTAGCAACAGAAGCTGCTAAGTCTACGAGGGATTCTAAGGCTGGGTAATTGGTGATTAGATCATATTAAAATCTCGAGGGCCAGCCTCAGACAGGACACCTGTTTAGGTGTTTTGTACACAGGGCGTTCGCCAAAGTAAATATTTCTTAAAACTATTTCTGAAACGAGCATCTGGCCATACTGGCTTCCGCGCAGGATCCAGATCGTCCGATACAGGTTTGTACACATTTCTCCAGGCCATGTGCGAGATCCTAATGAGAACAACCAAACGTGGATTCAGAAGTCACTTGAGGAGGTCTCAGACACAGCTCTGCGATATCTCTTTCCGCAGGCCGTTCTCTTTGCACACGAAATCACACGGACCACTTATCCGTAATTCAACGCACATCTGTCTCACTTCGTCATCGTCACCATGACCAGTGCTCGATACACCTCTTAAGAACGCACATCCAATAATGATACCAGCGCACACTTCAAAAGTATTATATGTATTAATAAGAGGTACATTAGCTAAGCAGATATGTTCAAGATTCATGCATTCAGCGACACAAGGATCCAAGTCTGTCAAATTTAGACATTGTATGATGTGGGTTCACGTTCAGAGCATACTTTTTGTTGCCAACTTACACACTTGCGTCACCAAAGGCTCAGTTGCTAAAATTTGTATTACATATCCGCTGGGCTATATCAAGTAGGTTTTTTAACGTTTTATTTTGACTATATATCATAGATGGTTATTCCAGCATGAATATCCTTCCGTTTAGATTTATCAGTGCAATTATGGCCATAGCATATTTATCTCAGACATTTAAAGTGATTAGAAGTAATAATATTAAGTGCCACTTGCCATATCTAAATCTACTTCTTCGACAATGTGAAATGTCCAAGGATAAAGGTTTGAAGCTGTTGTGCAACACAGTTGGTGGCTTTGGAGCATTACCAAAACCATAAAACACTGGAATGAAATACTAAGCTCACTGCTAAATCAAGTTTTATAGTGGGTGGCAAATTATGCATATTCTGTACACTCAGCGGCTTGCACGTGAGGGTTGGTGGCTCACAAAGGGATCGTGACGTGCCCAACTGCAGGGCAGCAAAGTGTATAATGCAGTGCAGCAAGTAGGTTGACAACATGCTATGTGTAGCAGATTTTTTGTATTATTCCCTACACTGTGGGTGCTGACCACTCTGCCACCACTTTCAAGACACACACTCACGCGCGTTAATTTTGACAGCACAGCAATTCTTACTGACCACAAAACAGCACAGCAACTACCATGCGGTGAGGATTATTTGGACACCACAAAGGAATTTTAATAATACTTTGCGTGTTTTTATATATATATATACACAGAATGGAACATATCACATTAAAATGATGTATTTTGAGATGAATGTCTGTTTCCAATGAAAATAAATAAAAGTAAAATAATGTTGTGCCCTTTGTCAATCCGCTGCTGGATGAGGACCTTCACACGCCAGGCACATAGCTTGCCGGGGTTGTTTCACCATACTTCACCATGCTGGATAGTGCAGCTTGGTATTAGTTGGAGGAGGGGGAGCAGGACTATTTCAGATTTCACTTGTCACTAATGTTAGCAGCTGTGGCAGGTAATCCAACTCAGACCATGGGGTTAACAGTGCTGTACACTAACCACTGTGCCACCACTCCACCTCCAAAGAAAATGTTTAGCTGTAAGAATATATATTCAAAAAAATGGATAACATGCGTAAAAATAATTGTTGCTTAATAGTTTATTCTTAAATAAAAAGGTAAAATATGTTCGATAAAATATATTTATAAATGTCATGTGTTTCACTGAAAATAAATATTCTCAGGAACAAACAGTGGAGATCATAACAGCAGCAGTGCGTGTTCCCGTACGTTCAATACAAAACGAAGCAGGGCATTCCCGAACAAACACAAAATGCCCCAGCTACTTCACCCAAAGAAGGCAATGTTCTCGTATCCCCCATTATCGCCGTAAGAGAGAGAGAGAGAGAAAAAAATTCTCCCAACCGCACACAGCTTTAACCATAGGAGGCAGCATCAGTCCGTCGACCAACGCTGCCAGCAGTCGACAAAGCGGCAGCTGCTGTTGTTATTATCCCGGCAAGCATTCCCCGCTTTTAAGAACCAGAATAACAGCTGGGGCTGGCGTGAGATGGAGGAGGGAAGAGTGAGGAGGTTTTTGGGGTCAGAGGGCAGGACAGAAGTGTAGACACCAATTCCAGGCACCCTTACCTCTGCCCTTCTGACACCCCTTGGGCCTCTTACCTCTGACCTTTTGATCACGCGTCCTTTTGTATGCGCGTTTATAACGGCCCAGCCAAAAAAACACATTTTGGAAGTGTGTGTTTTTTTATTCGTAAAGCCTGGCCAAGCACTGCTTTACAGTGAACGTGTATTGCGTGCCGGGAAGCCACCTTACCCTCGCTGTGTCGTAAAACACACAAATGTTAACCGTGTACACCATGGATTGCACGTTTTGTTAAAAGTTCGAATGCTTGCTATGACGCAAAAAAAAAAAGTCGCCGTCTTAAAAATAAATAAAGCCGGGAAAGCTCAGAGAAGTGAAGAGCTACATGCACATTCTGCACAACCAATGCGGTGTATTTACCTTTGTGCGGGTTTAGTCGAAGGCATAACAGCAGATAATCTCAACGCAATAGAAAAATAGTCGCTAACCCATGACAGAGGTGTTCCAGTGGCAGCGATAAAGCGGATTTGCTGATCCAATTCATAGTCAGGACCTCGTAACGTAAATAATATGTGTGCACACGGAACACAAACAATAGAGACAAAGACCCCCGTATAGCCTTAGCAGACTGTTTGGAACAAGTGCTGTTAGCGAGCACATATATTAAGGCCTGCCGGCATGGTACACGAGGGGGTGGGTTGCCAGCTCTACGCCCGGGGGCCGCCTTTGTCTCCCCAGTGGTGATGTTTACACACCGCACTCGGTACTCATTTGAGGCCGAGTCGACCTTGGGGGCCCCAGCCCACTTCAGATGTTGGTCACCAAATGTTGGCTGCGAGAAGAATTAGAACTCGGGTTAGCCAGGTCTGTAGTGCAGTGCTCTGATCATTACATTAACTCTCCACACACACACTAAAATACACCACACTTACACACCCAATTCACTATGCTTGTACACAAATATACACATTCTCGGTGGGCTGTAGCTTAAGCAATTTTCCACATTGATGGCGCAGACATGCCAGCCGACAGGTCCGGTGCTGTAGCCAGGGCTTAACTTTTCACTGAATATTTTATACCTTGCTGGTACACTGGAACACGCGACATGTGCCTAGCAGCTACATCCATCGCGAGAGCTATACCGGATGCCGGATGCCGACTGTGGAAATATTTTCGAGGTCACTGACTGGGGTTTGCCACCTCCGTGGTACCAACAAACAGTAAGACGTATCATGCGCAGAGTACGCCACAGACGCCAGAAGAGGGCAGCACCACATGAAGATGCATTGTCTTGAGTGGTGTATTATAATTGTTATTACACAGCGGACAAACAGTGGGAATTTTAATGTCCCGGGCAGACCTATAGATTTCCGAAGATGGCTACAAATGTCTCTGGATTACAAGACGCACGTTTCCCCCTCTATGATTACGATACAAAGGTTGGGTGTGCATCTTACAATCCGGGTAGGTTCGTGCGACGAGATTTGTATCATTCTAATTGACACAAGTTAGGGATCCATACTTTCGGTAAAGTAACGTAGGTGAATTTTTTTTTATTAAATAAAAAAAGGAATAAAATATAAAAAATATAAATAATCAAACAATAATCAAAAAATCTAATCATAAATCAAAATTTGATTATTTCTATTTTTTATTTAATTAAATATTTTTTACCTACGTGACTTTACCGAAAGAACCAAAGATCCTTGCAGTCACGAAAACTTCAAATCTAGAACAGGTTAGGAGAGCGTGTGACTTAAGATCCAGAGAGTACGGCAACCTCAAGAAGGAGGTGAATCCGGGGGGAGCAAACACCCGGGCAGGTGGCAACCCCCTATCACCGACCGTGCCCAGCAGTGGACCGAAACGAAGAGCGGCCCCCGTGTTCCAGCGCGAGCGACGTCGGTTCCCCGCGTTGGCACGCCGTGCGTCGAGGTGGCGCGCGTTGTCGCGGTGCCGTGCGTCCCCGTGCGTTGGACCGCGAGCTCTCACGACGCTTCCACCGGGTGCCCGTTGCAGGTCTCCACGCCGCCCATCTCGATGTCCTCGTTCACGTACTTGTGGCGGTCGCCAAACTCGCTCCCGTCCTTCTCCTCGGCGTCCCTCGCCTCGAACAAGCCCGACACCCTCACCACCTGCCGGTTACGAGAGATAAACGACAATAAGCGACGGGCAAATACATTTTGGAGACTTTTTTTCTTGGTATTTTTTTTTGTATTACGGTTCGTGCGGAAGAGTAGGCCCTCGAGGGGTCCTTTCGAGCTCCCTGTGGTGGAGGCCCTTCCGCCAGCAGTGGCGCGAGGAAGCAAATGTTTTTTGTGAATAAGACAAAAAAAACTAAAGGTTTGGCTGTAGCCGAACGCAAAATAATACGTATTGCAGACTTTACGTGAAACAAAAAATTTCCGGCAACGTGCAATGAAAAAATGGAATCACAGGTTAGCCTTTCTGGGCCCACTTTCGTTTGGTTGGAACAGATCCAACAACAGGAGGAGCAGCATTGCTCATAGGCAGCAGTCAGGGGTGGTGCTAGGCACAAGCAAGCCAAGTAAATGCTGAGGGCCCCAGGCAGATTCAGAGGGCCCAGATTTCACAACAAATTAGGGGCGCATGACATTTCATCTCAAATTCAAAGCCTTATAAACATAGCAAGGTAATTAAAATTCAGCAGCTGATTGATCTCTCTCATCGCTATCTATGTAGTCTGAATCGCTCTCCTTCCCCTCTCAATAGCTCTCTATTTCTGTCCACATCGCTCTCACCTCACCACATCTCCATTGAAACCCCCCCCCCCCCCGCCCCCCGCGAGGCCTTTCTTTCCTAGCCCCTGGAAACGCAGCCGAAATAACCACGCGGAGCGCGAGGCCGCTTGGGGAGCCTCGTATATATTTAGGTGCGGCAACGGCGCTTGGCAGGGGAACGCGAGCGCCCGCGTCTTCGCAGCTAACAAGAAAAACATGTCGACTTGAGCAGGTCAAGTTGCTCAAGAGACGGACGGGACTCCGGCTAACAGCGGAGCGATAGCCGAGAGAGGGAAAGGGCACGATAAGGCGGGAGTTGGGGCGGGGGCGGTGGAGGGGGTATAGCGGAGCAGAGCGAAGCGCTTGGGTCAGCCCAACTGAGGCTAGCCGGCAAGGGAACGGTGCGGTCTTCCACAGGCGGCGGAAACAGAACGGATGATTGTGATCTCAAAAGATTAGGGCGAGTGACAATGAGGATGGTGATAATGATTAAGGTGGTGTTGGTAATGGTGATGATGGGAATGGTTGTGGTGATGGTGATGTTGCTGTTTTTTTCTGATGCCTGCTGTTGTAGCTCCTACAGCTGCTGATGATGATAACAACAATTACAAAAATGGTGATTGGGCGGCAGCTGCTGCTCTTGACGATGATGATGATGACTGGGGTGGTAGTATTGGTGGGGGTAATAGCGCTGGAGATGACGAGAATTGTGGTGGTGGTGGTGGTTTTGCAGCTGCTGCTACTGATCACGAACGACGGCATTGGTGCTGGTAAGTGGTGGGGCTGCTCGTGCTGGAGACGATGAGAATTGTGCTGTTGCTGCTGCTGCTGATTCCGCTGTTGCTGCTTCTGCTACTACTTTTGGCGCTGCTGCAGATGACAACAATGTACGTGTATGTAGAACTTCTTTCGCATGGTACATAGCCAACCGTGCTAATCAGAGGTGCGGGGGAAGGACAACAAAATCCAAAAACAAAAAGCAGCAACAAAGAAATGAGCTTTCAATCTAGACACAAAAAAAAAACGATGACGACAATCGCCAAATGTGGCGATCCGACACGAGGCTCGGCTCGGCAGCGCACAAAGCGAGCGATCAACGCCGCCGTGTCATCTCCGTAGCTCACCGTAAATATGGCGACGGCCGCCCCGGCACAGAACCCGACGAGCACATCGCTCCAGTGGTGCCGGTAGTCGGAGAGGCGCGACAGCCCCACGAACACGGCCACCAGCAGCAGCACGAACTGCAGCAGCGGACGGAGGATGCGTGCGCCGCGCCAGCGCAGGCGAGACTCCACGTACAGCTACGAGGGTGGCACGTGTCGCACACACACAGCACACTTCATTACACACATGGCACGTGTCACACACATCACATCGTTACACACGTGGCACAGTAAGGCACACAGCCGATGGAACATGCCAAGTGATAGACGAAGGCCACCAGCTGTTGCTGATGATGATGTACACGAACATGCACGGCCCTTGTGTGAATGCACTGTTGGATGAGGGGCGCTCTGTGCTAAATGCGGGTAATGAGTTCTTCAGTGCGGAATTCTGGGAAACATAGACGCTGGAGCATCATAGTACGGTACAACTTACGGACTTTGCTGCGGCTGCTTAGCACGCGCCCTACTTAGCATCTGAGATCTGATGAGACCGGATGTATTCTGCGGGATTTGGTCATCGGATTTTTGATGATGATATCACGTATGTTGTATGTTGAACTTCTTTCGCACCATACGTAGCCAACCACACTGTGGCAAAATCCGTTGTTGTGCTGCAATTCTGTTCTCCCACTTCTCTGCTCCCTGCTTTTGACCAACGTGCACTGACCGTCGTGGTAATGTGCGGTCAAATAACCCCCACGACCCGCAGGGTGGGGAGGCCCTCATCCAGCAGTGCACTGACAAAGGATTGGCCACGTACATAGGTAGCTTGAGCCAAACCTCAGAGTGCCTCTCCACGTCAATGAGCATCGCGCAACACTCATCTCATTTGGTGGCCGTGAGCCCAGTGGTGGAAATTTCGCATTTCTACCGATGACATGGGTCAGTTTAGATCTAGAGAATAACCACTGCTGCCTCTCTCCAAAGTGGTCCATATATTACCACCTTCCAGAGCCATGATGGGCTGTCAAGCAACCAACCGGGATTTTTTAAATGTATCTATGGCGCAGCCTTTACGCATGAATGCGAGTGAAGCTCTCTCCGAGACAGTGCCAGCGAGCTAGTTAGCAGTGATCACAGATCGCCGATTATGGTGAATGCCAGTAGGCGCCCAGGCCAATGCTATCCTGCTGTGGTGACTGGGTTACAGCATTGGCCTTCGCGCACACCCCGAGGCCCGTTTCTCTTAGTCACAGCTCGGCTTGGCTCTGGCTCAAGCGAGCCAGCTCAAAGCCATGCGCTTAACTTGAGATGGTCCCAGCCATGCCAGACCATGGCAGGTCTGCTTTCACGCGTCCTGGGAAGCAACTGAGCGGCTCAAGCCTGAGCCGTGCCGTGACTCAGAAGACACGGGCCCGAGACTCACCCCCTTACGCACCAGCGTGAGTCACGAGGAAGGGTGCGGACACCGGGATCGGGGCGCCTATCCTTCTGCATCAAGGTGGGCTCAAAATATGTTTTTCCTGCGTATCGTAAATATTTGAGCGTGTCCGTTCGCAGGCAGGGGAGGTCACTCAGACGCAAGGTCTGGGAAAACCCTCGAGACTCGGGCCAGCGTTGACGACACCGTCCTGCTTAGTGGAGCATGGCCAGAGATATGTGTCACCTCTTACTGAGGCTCAGCTTCCAATAAAACCTGAGAACCTGCTTTGGCGGTGCGCTAAGAATGTAGACGCTTACCCGCCGAAGGTTTTTAAAGTAGGCTATTTACAATGTTTTTTTGTTAATCGTAATCGTTGTCTGCGTAACTTAGGGCTCAATTAAAACCTGGCTGCAGGAGATTATAGTTTAGTTTGTTTGCGTAAATTAGTTGTATTCATTTGGCAAGCAGTTTTGTTTGCTTTTATTTTGAATGTTTGTTTTTAAAGTTAATTAAAGTTAACTCCCTTTGTTTTCTCGTTCTATGCACTTAAATAAAGAATGACGTAGATGTATGCGTTAAACACAGGCGTAATGTATTGAACACGTGTGTACTTTAGACCACTACCAACTCAATCCACTATTTCGGTATCTTGTTTATTATATGAACATCAAGTCGAAGTACTTTCCAGCCCTTTGTCAAATCAGTCATCCGGGGATTTAGACCGTATATTTTACCATACTGGTATGTGTGAGCTGATTAAGGGCGTGCCCAGGACTGGTTCAGATATAAGTCACCATTGTTATTAGTCATGGAAAGGATTCATACTCGGGTCACCGGGTTCATAGCGCAATGTGCTAACCATTTCATCCCTGCTCCGCACCGCGTGTTTTATATATATGTAGATATCCATTTGTAAAAATCACGAAATAAAGTATCGATTTACATTGAGATACATAGCATGGATGCACGGGTGTACATATATATAACATAAGTTTAAAATGCTATTTTATTTGATCCGATCTCAGCCAATGGTCCAAGCACTACTTACACGCCGTCCCAGGATATGTGCCAACCTCAACATCTGAGTATGTGTGGGAATTGTTGCCGTGTTAATTTTTTTTTCCTTTTCCGCAACAGGACGTTAGGGAGGGACGGGCGGAAGAGTGCCGGCGCGAGATGGCAGTGGGCAGAGGTTCCTCTCATTCATTTCTTTTCCGCAGCCTCATCGCACCGCACCGCCCGCCCGCCCGTGCCCCACCCATTTAGGGAGTTGTTTTAGCTGCCGTGCCAACGTTTAACAGGGGCACGGCCTCCTAAAACGACAACCGTAGAGTCGCGTGGGTTCGAATGCGATGCAACCGGGTCCCTCTCAAGGGGGGCTCAGCCGCCCCGTCGCGTAACGTTCCACACGCATTGCCGTTAGCATTGCAGACTGAGAGGAAAGCGACGTCACGTATTTTGTGTAACCGGCCCACAGATGCCGCTCGCCCACTGGAAGTCGGCCGTAGAGCCGTCAACGGAACTCCGGGGTACGCTACATGCAGGTCTGCGACAAAACGGTGGTGGCTTGGGGAGCCCTTCAGCTAACAGTTTGCAGATCACGGTTGATAAATGACACTGCAGGAATTTAAGAGGTCATCCAATGGAAAAAAAAAGATCACCTGCCTGCCATGGGAATGTGGAATTTCCACCAATGGCTGTGGGTTTTCCCCCCGATTCTCGTTTTTGCATGCGGAGACGTTTGAGTCAGACTTTGCCTGGCAGTTTTGTAATTGTGAGTGTTCCACGGCTAGCAGAATAGTGTCACGTGGCCACATTGCAGCACGGGGGAAAGCTTTCGCTGGGGGGGGGTGGTGGCGGGAGTGGGGCGATCGGGGGTGTTCCCCTCGGCAATGCTCTAGCAGGGCATCGGAATGGATGACGTGAGATGAGAGATGTGATACGAGAAGCCTTTGGAGTTGCCGAGGCGTTTAAGCGTTGCTTTCGGTGTAAATCCATGTCACGGTGAGTGTGCGAATATTTGCGATACTCACAGCCAGAAACACCATGGTGTACATAGAGAAGGAAGCGTGGCCAGAGTAGAAGGATTTTCTGCGAGTTGAAAATAAACAGGCAAGCGTAAAACAGAAAATAAACAAATGTACGTTTAACTTATTTCGCACCGTGCTAGCCAACCGTGCTATCTGTCTAAAGCTTGATGGTGATCGTTTGTCTAAACAAACCTTTGCAGATAATGCTCAAAGTAATTAACATAAAGATTAATGTATAGGCTTAATTTATTGTAAAGCATATTCTTAGTTTTTTCGGTAAAGTCACGTTGAAGAGAAACAACAAAATAACAAAATATATATAAAACAATAAAAAATTCTCACGACGTTTCGACCATAACTCAAACGGTCATCATCAGGTGTGTCGGTTTGCATAAATTTATTTTGAAAACGGCATATTTATTTATATATATAAAAATAACGTTTGCGTCACGCGCAACGATTGGCTGTTTGCCAGGACTAGTCCATCTATTTTTTGAAAAGAGGAGGGGGGAGACGAAATTTGTTTTTATGTATGCTGTCTGAAAGCCACTGTAAGCGTGAACAATCAATCAAGAACTGAAATGATTTATCAAATCTTTCCAATGATTGCTAAGATAGAATCCATCTTCTCGGTTGAAATTGTCTCTGTGTTTGTATATGTGGATAGCCTCATGAACGAATCTCTCATGGAAGCCAGATGGCTTACAAAGAACCTCCGTCTTGGAAAAGTCAATGGCATGTGAGCCTACTGAATTAGAACAATGATCTGCTACGGCCGAGGTGTTGGTCCTACCGTGTTTAAGGTCTGCTTTATGTTCACGAATGCGGTCCGAGATATGGCGTTTGGTTTCTCCAATGTAACTACTACCACAGAGGCAACTTAGTTTGTAGACACCAGGGTATTGTATGTCCGGAATCACATCTTTTACAGACGGAACCAGATCACGGATTTTATGTAATGTGTTGAAACGGACCTGGATCTTGTGTTTATTCAAGATTTTGGAGATCTTTTTTGTGATCCCAGCAATGTAGGGTAAAGTGATGGTTTTGAAAGGCTCCTCAAGAGGGTTCTTCTTCATGGTTTGAGTGATAGCTTTGCGGATTGTATAGTCGGAGTAACCATTAGCCCTAAGAGCTTGGTGTACGTGCTTGAGTTCACTGCTTATGTGTTCCTGGTCGGATATGCATTGGGCTCTATGATACAGAGTCTTGATGAGAGAATTCTTCTGTGATGGATGGTGGTGGGAATCCGGTTTCAGATAAGCATCCGTATGGGTAGCTTTCCTGTAGACAGAGTGGCTCATTGAACCATCAGGTCTCTTTTTAATTAGGACATCCAAAAAAGGTATCTTGCCATCTATTTCGACTTCCATGGTAAATCTGATGGCTGGGTGTATGGAATTGATGTGGTCGAAGAATTGGTCTAGAGCAGGCCGGCCATGTGGCCAGATGACAAAAGTGTCATCCACGTACCTCTTCCATAAGGTTGGGCGCAGAGTGGCAGTCTGGATGGCGTCAGTCTCAAATTTCTCCATGAAAATGTTAGCTATAACTGGAGAAAGGGGGGAGCCCATTGGGGTGCCCTCAGTTTGTTTGTAGAAAGTTCCATTCCAAGTGAAGTATGTATTGGTTAAACAGTGTCTCACCAGGGGGGGTACCTCAGTGTTTAGTCCTTGATGAACCAAGTCTTCAATGATTGCAATGGTGTCAGGTACAGGAACCTTGGTGAATAAGGAAACTACATCAAAACTGACAAGCAGGTCGTCTGGGGACAGGGAAATACCCTTGATTGTTGATACCAGGTGAGTAGAATTTTGTACCGCAGAGGTGGTCTTTCCAGTTTCCTTATTCACCAAGGTTCCTGTACCTGACACCATTGCAATCATTGAAGACTTGGTTCATCAAGGACTAAACACTGAGGTACCCCCCCTGGTGAGACACTGTTTAACCAATACATACTTCACTTGGAATGGAACTTTCTACAAACAAACTGAGGGCACCCCAATGGGCTCCCCCCTTTCTCCAGTTATAGCTAACATTTTCATGGAGAAATTTGAGACTGACGCCATCCAGACTGCCACTCTGCGCCCAACCTTATGGAAGAGGTACGTGGATGACACTTTTGTCATCTGGCCACATGGCCGGCCTGCTCTAGACCAATTCTTCGACCACATCAATTCCATACACCCAGCCATCAGATTTACCATGGAAGTCGAAATAGATGGCAAGATACCTTTTTTGGATGTCCTAATTAAAAAGAGACCTGATGGTTCAATGAGCCACTCTGTCTACAGGAAAGCTACCCATACGGATGCTTATCTGAAACCGGATTCCCACCACCATCCATCACAGAAGAATTCTCTCATCAAGACTCTGTATCATAGAGCCCAATGCATATCCGACCAGGAACACATAAGCAGTGAACTCAAGCACGTACACCAAGCTCTTAGGGCTAATGGTTACTCCGACTATACAATCCGCAAAGCTATCACTCAAACCATGAAGAAGAACCCTCTTGAGGAGCCTTTCAAAACCATCACTTTACCCTACATTGCTGGGATCACAAAAAAGATCTCCAAAATCTTGAATAAACACAAGATCCAGGTCCGTTTCAACACATTACATAAAATCCGTGATCTGGTTCCGTCTGTAAAAGATGTGATTCCGGACATACAATACCCTGGTGTCTACAAACTAAGTTGCCTCTGTGGTAGTAGTTACATTGGAGAAACCAAACGCCATATCTCGGACCGCATTCGTGAACATAAAGCAGACCTTAAACACGGTAGGACCAACACCTCGGCCGTAGCAGATCATTGTTCTAATTCAGTAGGCTCACATGCCATTGACTTTTCCAAGACGGAGGTTCTTTGTAAGCCATCTGGCTTCCATGAGAGATTCGTTCATGAGGCTATCCACATATACAAACACAGAGACAATTTCAACCGAGAAGATGGATTCTATCTTAGCAATCATTGGAAAGATTTGATAAATCATTTCAGTTCTTGATTGATTGTTCACGCTTACAGTGGCTTTCAGACAGCATACATAAAAACAAATTTCGTCTCCCCCCTCCTCTTTTCAAAAAATAGATGGACTAGTCCTGGCAAACAGCCAATCGTTGCGCGTGACGCAAACGTTATTTTTATATATATAAATAAATAAATATGCCGTTTTCAAAATAAATTTATGCAAACCGACACACCTGATGATGACCGTTTGAGTTATGGTCGAAACGTCGTGAGAATTTTTTATTGTTTTATATATATTTTGTTATTTTGTTGTTTCTCTTCAACGTGACTTTACCGAAAAAACTAAGAATATGAATTACTGCAGTCACGAAAGCTTTAAATCAAAATTTATTGTAAAGCAGTTATAAATGTTATATGTATCCCAATGTCCATTTTAAAATATTTTCAAAGCTAAGCTTTTCGTGTGCACTGTGCTCATATTTACCCTACGTTAATAAATACAAACAATTCCTCATACACAGGATAGAATATATTAGCTCTGCAAAACTATTACGTCAGGAAATTCTCACTGAGTCTCAAGACTATTTTTCAGGAGGGTCGTGACACAATGGGCCGCTTGGCCAACTGCATCAACGAGGATTTTTTTTGTTTGGCTTCACATGGGACCAATCCGGAGAGAAAACCCCTACTCACACGACGAGGTGACACACTCAAGCCTCCACACAGATGGATTTACTCAACAGCGATTGGACAATATCTGCTTGCACATCAAACCCACTACTGCCGCGTTACCATCTACTGGCCATGTGGAACCCTCACACAGCCCAAGCCTACAACACCTGTTAATCCTAAGCAGTTTCCCATAGCGTTCGTCTTGGCTTCTGGTGCCTGTCAACATCGGGCACACTCAGGGCGCTTTAATCGCAGGCACACACGAACGTACACAAAAAAACCCACTTGGGGCAAAACATTGCGGTGAGTCAATCGCCAATTCACTTGGGATGGGGTAAAGTGTGGGTGACCTCACCGTGATGCAATCCAGCTCTGTTAATGTAGCGCTTGGGGTCAAGGGCTCGTGGGTCACATATCTGTGAAACTCCCATGCCCCCTGGGCTGTGATTGTGAACAGGAGATAGATATGGTCCACTCAGCGCGGATTTGGTCTGTCCGCAGACTCAATGTATCTGTGGCGGAGATCTCTGTGGCCCTTTCTGGTATGTGTGGTGCGATTCTCCTCGGGTGTGCGTCGGGTTTTCTCCCACATGAAGCCGAACTCTCGAACTCTCGCTTTTGCAAATGGCCAAACGTCCCATTGCTGGGCCCTCTAGGAGCAGAGAGACTTGTGACTCGAACTTTCCTGGCTTAAGAGCACAGATAATTACTGCATGAGGGATGGTGACAACTTTTGGAGACCTTCATCCAGCGGTGATTAGCTCAAGAATAATGATTATATTATTATTATCATTAACAAATTAATAACAAATCATTTCCTGGAAAGAGGGGGGCCCTTTGCTTTGCACTGGAATGATGGCATTTGACTCGCATTCACACGCACGGGCACATTCCACACATCTGGCCTCCAAATGGCAACTTTCACATTTTCCTACCC
This sequence comes from Petromyzon marinus, assembly GCF_048934315.1. Classification (NCBI taxonomy): domain Eukaryota; kingdom Metazoa; phylum Chordata; class Hyperoartia; order Petromyzontiformes; family Petromyzontidae; genus Petromyzon; species Petromyzon marinus. The sequence continues at coordinate 6,881,915 of NC_133701.1, forward strand.
CAAAATAATAACACTCCCTTACAAGAAAAATCTCATTAATGTTCGAATTGTGAGCATTGCCAATGATCGCAGCGCAACGCATTCGACATTGTTTCTTTTGAGCGTGACAATATTTGAAATTTGAAAATATTTAAGCAATGCTGGCCCTGGAAACGTGACTGCTCACACCCACTTTGGAGGACCGCAGCCAACCTCAACAGCAGAGGTTTCATGTGATTCCAGGTTCCCATACACACAAAGACATAGACAAAGAACCCCCCTATATCCTTAACAGACTGTTGGGCAACTGCTGTTTGCGAACACCTACGAAGGCCGACACGGCACACGAGGGGGTGGATGGACATCACCACGCCCGGCCGCCTTTGTCTCCCCAGTGGCGATGTTTACACACCACACCAGGTACTCATTTGACGCTGACTAGATTTAGGGGAGGCCCATGACCGTTTCAGATAATCGGCACTAGTGTTGGCCGTGAGCGGGAATCGAACTCGGGTCACCGGGTTTGTAGGGCTGCGCGCTAACCGCTACAGGGCTGATGATGCCGACCTCACTAAGCCCTGCCCATCATCTCCCCCACTCAGCGGCACGCGTTGTGGAACATAGCTGATTCTTGTCACCCGTCCATCTTCGTGCAATCCCATCATTTGCATTATTGAAACGATGGCTGGTTAAGAGTAATCGATTGTTTAAATAATTTCTGATGACCCAACTCCCAAGTATTTTGCGACGCAGTTCCCCTACTCTAAACGCCCGCCGTCGACGATGGCCGTACCTGGCCTCGGCGATGACGGCCGGGTCCCCCGTGCACACGTCCCTCGTGATGTAGCCCTCGGAGCAGTTGTAGAGCGCGCGGTCGGGCTTGCACACGTCCAGGAAGTGCGGCCGCAGCCGGCCCACCGAGAACTTGGCGACGTCCGTGAGCGACTGGTTGACGGCGCAGCCGAAGAGGAAGGCGCCCAGCGTGCGGTAGAGAGCGCCGGGCAGCGAGCCGCCCCTCTTCAGCACGGGGGGGCAGCGGTGGCCCAGGCAGCAGGCGGCGCACAGCTCGCCCCCGATCACCTGCGCGGGGAGGACGAGGACGACGAGGTGGAGGACGAGAATTATTGGCGGAGGCGAGGAGGGTGGAGGGGGAATCATGATGAGTGGGTGGACGAGATGGAGGAACAGGAGAAAAGATGGTGACGATAAGGAGGAGGAGGAAGAACAGCTCGCCCCCAATCACCTGTGCGTGACGGTACGTAGACTGATTACCGCGTGGCCGTAAATGAACTGTAGTTACCGCGTGGCGGTACGTGAACCGTGGTTACCATTCATGTGAAGTGGCAGCTATACAAAGAGGTTCATCCCCACCCCATGTACATTGCCAATCCACTACTGGATGAAGGCCTCGTCATGCCTCAATCGTGGTTGGTTGACCGTACGTCACCACTTATAACATACAAAATTTTATTTCAATAATGTTTTCGATTGCGATGAGTGTCTGTTACCATAAAAACATAAAAAGGAAAATATTTGTGTCGCCCTTTGACAGTCCACTGCTGGATGAGCACCTCTCCACGCCTGCACAGGTCATGGGGGTTGTTTGACGAGACTTCACCATGCTGAAGAGTGCAGATTGGTGATCGGAAAGAAGAAGCCTAGGGCCCAGTCTAGATATCACTCGCCAATGGTATTAGTTATGGCCGGGAGGAATCAAACGCACGCGTCTGGTTTTAGAGTGCGATGCGCTGACCAGTGCGCCACCGCTCCACTGCAAAGTATCCAAAACGTCCGTCTTTAAACTGTGGAACTGCCCCCCAATGTATATATGTACGTTGAACTTATTTCGCACCGTACGTAGCCAACTGTGCTCATCGGCGGTTTGGACGGGGCGAGGGAAGGACAACAGCGTGGTGTGTGCTGGTTCACGCGGATGGAGAGCCATGGGTCGCCGACAGCCAACGTCACATCTGGTGCAGTGGAAACCGACGGGCAGCTCTCACCATAAAGAGTTTCCCCAGCAGCCCTGGGCCACGGCGATCATCCCATACCCATGTGCCACTATCCAATGACCTCCCGCTTGCCCCCCCTTCCCCCCCCCCCCCCCCCCAATGCCGGCTGCAGATTTTTTTTTGGCAACACACACGCTGCCCCACATCCAATTTTAGATTCGTCTTGGTCACCAAATTTTAAATTGGTCTGGTTCCCACAGCTGCCTCCTGGTATCTACAGGTGCACCGCAGAGAGCTCACTCGATCGCAATGCACCACAGCAGCAGAATTGAGATGTCTGCAAGTTGCAGGGTGGGGGGGGGGTCCCGTTCACCTCTCAATCTCGAAACACGTAAACGGCTCAGTGTTGATTTTATTTAGAGAGACGTGGCGCCATTGTTTTTAAAGACATCGTACTCACCGCAGGGAACTGTAGCGACACGACCACGCTCTACGGTAGCTGGCACCAAACCGCGCGACACGCCCTCCCGCATTGCCTTGTGGGAGCCTCGGTACCGATAAAGTTATTTTATTAGAGTTTTTATTTCGGCTTCGTAACGGTGACGTACGCCTACCATCATCGGGAAGGGAAAGGGTTAAATTCCACACACCCCCCCCGCCTGCGGGTGCTGTTGTACGTCGACACAAACATGTGTAGGCCGTACCGAGCTGCTATGACACAGAGGGTGTGTGCAGGGTCTGGTCTGATTAAATGTTTATAGCGGCCCAGGGTACCAACGGCAAGAACATTTGAAAGAAGTGTTCTTGCCGTTGGTTTTCACACCTGATGATGACTGCTTGTGTTGCAGTCGAAACGTCGTGAGAATTTTATTGTTTTATATATATTTTTTATTATTTTATTGTTTCCCTTCAACGTGACTTTACCGAAAGAACCATGAATATGAATCACTGCAGTCACGAAAGCTTTGAATCAAAAGATTACAATGTCGTCATGCAACTAACCGGTGGTAATTCACAAAGTGAAGCTCTACCGTTAATTACCATTTACCCATACGGTTTAACAGTGCTACAGTGTTGGATTTCGACCATTATTGAGGTGGCAGCGTGGTGCCGTGGTGACACCTCCACATCACATCAATCAGGCTCTGGGTTCTATTCCTGCTGTTCTGCATGGCTTTCCACCGGGTTTCTCCTGATTACCCCCATAACAAAAAAAACAACATACAATGTCAATCCCAGTTCAAATGTGCTCAACTTTGAAAAATTTACCCACAGTTTATTCACGTAGCAAATATCGCTCCCTGCTTGCAGGTTAACATCCGTCGCAGAGCCAGGTGCTGGGTCACCTTGTGCAGCACGGGGACAGCTGCCAATAAGGGGACCTGCACCCCGAGACGTTTCGCTACGTCACAAGGTCGCTCGCAATCACATGTTTTAGGGGTCGTTAATCCCACATCTTCTAAGACGTCCGACCAAGGTGGGGCTCTCTAGAAGTTCCTCGAGTGGAGGCTCTTCTGCCAGCAGGTGGCATGAGCAAGAAATTGCAGGGCTTCACCTTTTCCGTTTCGAAATATTTTTTTTTATGCGCCCCTTAAAATCCAAGTGCCCGGGCAGCAGCTCCCCAAAGCCACTGTGTTAATGCAGCCGTGGGTTCCACGTGTGTGCATGTGCGTGCGTCTGCGTGCGTGTGCGCGCGCTGCGTGGTGGTGTGCGTTTGTCCTCACAGTGGCCAGGGCGATTAGAAATCCCCCGGCGCTTAGTAGTCCGTCGGGCACCGTCTCGCTCTTCTCATATGGGTAGCTGATGCTCTCGTCGCCACAGAAGAATCCCCGCTGGAACGGGTGGAGAAGGTTCAGCTCCAGGGCCAAGAATGGCAGCGCGGCTGAGGGTGGGAGAAAAAAACTGTTGAGATTAAAATTAAATTAAAAAAAAAACCCCTCTCATAATCTCCAAAATTGGAGACTTTTTTTCTTTGCTTCGCCCCATCTAAAAGTGATCCACCAACCGAATGTTTCTAAATTGTTGTCTTGCAGCCACGTTCTACCACACCTCGCATAAAACATTCACTATATCAATAATAAATATATACGAATAATAATAACTGTGACACCAGAGAAATCCGAGTCGGTCAAAATATCTACATTATTTTCCTCGAATATGATAAAAAAATGAATATATACTGGATGCCCAAAAGAACAAACCACTCTTTGTTTTCAAGCACATAATCAGCCCGCGCATTTTCGCTGTTAAAGGTATCCACATTCGCTGTGGCATGGAGCGGAGTTTGAGAAGCTTTGCGTTCCCTTATACGTCGGGGGTTCTGCCGAGTGCCGCTCCCTCTCCCGAGACACACGTGGATCGGTTCGCTGTCAAAACTAAGGGCAGCAGAGGCTCACCGACATACCCACCTGCTGCTGTTGTTGTTTTTAACCATGGCTATTATTATCGTTGTTGTTGTTGTTTACTGTGCCCCAGTGGCACAGCGGATTTTACTTTTTCGAGGGGAGATATTCAAATTTGCGTCTCATGTTAAAAGCGAAAAAAGGGTTTCGCCGAGGAGGAAGAAGACGAGTGCAGGATGGGGGGAGGCCCGGTTTCCGAGACTGACAGAATCAGAATGTTAACTCATACTGGAGGAATCCGATGAGCTATAAAGCTCTCTTTTTCACAGATGTCCAGTAGGGGTACAGGGTCAGAACGTTACAACAAACAATACAAAAACATGATAGGAGTGCAAAGTATAGGAAACGTAAACAAATCACTCAAAAAATATATACAAACAAAACTAAACCATTGTTACTGTTACCAGATAAAGCCCACTGAGCTATGAGTTTATTTTTCAGAAGAGACCTGGCCACAAAATGATAGCTCAACGCCGCGGCTTATCATGCCCTCCACGAATCCTGTAACCGAGGGGAAGACCTAACACCAGATGGGGTTGGGAGACTGATCCGGCATATCTTGGGAGGCTACGTGTCTACTGTGCAGCAGCTGTGGGATCTGGGTAGTAGGGGAGTAATGGTCGGGAGCGAGGTGTGGTGACTTCAACAGGAGCCTCGGCCACCATGATGATGAAGTCATCGTCTCACGATGTACCTATGGCCCGAGACGATATCACACGGAATGCCGCCAATCTCTGTAAATCTCTGTAAATTTAAGTGACTAAGCAGGGTTGAGACCGAAGAGTGATTGGAGGGGTGGGCGCCGTGCCCCGTTAAAAACCAACAAAGTAATTCAGAATGACGGAAACACGCACTTCCCCCAAAACGAGGGTGGATTACTTGCCTTGACATCGGCAGGTTTAACTCACGTGAGAAACCACGATCAAACAATGGCAGACCACCACTGTTGGCTGTTTTACTGCACACAAGAGTCTTTATCTTTGTACCATTAATCATTGACCACATCCTCGAGATGTTGCCATATTCAGGCATCTTATTAACCGTAAACAAAAACAGTCAGGGAGGGTGGCTTTGGGGCAGGACGCGTCGCTAGACGGCCCACCACCATCATCGATGCGTCACAGCAACGGGGAAAACAGCGACGGCGATCATCGCTCTGCTCCTGCTGATGCTTACGATGATCAACCCTCCGTGCACCCACGGCCCCATCCCCACTCGCTTAATTGCTGGGCAGTGAGGACGAAGAAAAAAAAGTTGTTCAGTAGCTTGTTGCCACCTCAGTCCACAGCTTGCGTTCAGAAATAGCTACGGGCAACCGCGGTGCCCTCAAACACTCGCACAAAAACAATGATTCGGGAATGGCGGGGGGGGGGGTGTAAACAGCCAAAGAGGGGGGGAGAAGGGGGCTTGCTTTTTCATTACAAAACCCAGTGCCCATCTATATCTCAGCTGTGTTGACAGTGCAGTTTGGACTCTTTCCCTCGCCCTGTTTTCCTCTTCTCCCGTACAACCGAGCAGCAAGCTGCCGGTGTTTGTGCGTACGAAACGTGTGTGTGTGTGTCAGTCAGTGTGTGTGTGTCAGTGTGTGTGTGTGTCTGTGTGTGTGTGTCAGTGTGTGTGTCTGTGTGTGTGTGTCAGTGTGTGTGTGTCAGTGTGTGTGTGTCAGTGTGTGCGGCAAAACAACCCCCTACCTCCTCGCGGTGCCGGACGGGCAACTCTGTCGTGGACAGTGCTGTGGGGGGAGTTCCAATTTTGATTGGCTCCTCCCCTCATGGCATATGTGTCCACCACAGGGGCTAAACGGGGGCTCTGGACGGGTGCGAGGGGCTGGTAACCCCTCCACCTTCAATTAATTACCACGAATTAAAGTTGTAACAACTAAGCTTGTGCCGGAGGCCCCGGGGGGCCAGGCGTCTATGACGTCTCCTGGCCAAACCCCAATTGGCGGAGCCAGGAGATTGAATACCTACCCTCGGGGCTACTCCAGAAACAACGAAAAGCCACTACGGGTGGCCACGTGGAATGTTCGAACGCTCACTGCAGAGGAGAGGCTGCCACTCCTCTGTCGGGAGCTGGACCGGTACCGCCTGGATCTATGCGGCATTCAGGAGGTCCGGTGGACCGGCTCTGGCTCCTGCCACCATGAGGGGTGGACAGTCCTCTACTCGGGGCAGCAGACTGCCAAACAACAGGGTGTGGGTCTTCTTTTGAACAAAAGAATGAAGGGGGCGTGGGAGCGTGGCGGTGAGGTGTGGGAAGCTGTAAGCCCCAGGCTACTTTGGGCTCGCCTTCCCATCAACCGGAGGCGAGGAATGGTGGTCGTGGTTACTTATGCCCCCACCGAAGATGAACATCCGTGGAGGGATGCAGGCAAAGCCGATGAGTCAGATGCCTTCTATGACCTCCTGTCACAGGTGCTGGCTAAAGTGGCCCCTCGGGATAGAGTCATCATGTTGGGTGACTTCAATGCCCGAGTTGGTCATGATACTGGCACCTGGTCTGGAGTGATTGGAGGGCATGGGCCAGATCAGCTCAATAACAATGGTAGGAGGCTGCTAGATTTTTGTGCAGCCCATGGGCTTGTAATTACCAACACGCTGTTCCGGCATCGGCGCATCCACACAACATCATGGATGCATGCCGGGTCCAAGCAAGAACATCTGCTGGACTACATAGTGACGGACCAGCGAATGCGAGCCCATGTCCTTGACACCAGGACCTACCGTGGAGCTGATCTGCCCTCTGACCATCGACTAGTCATCTGTAAGATGCGCCTGCCATTCTTCCACTCCGGTGGTGGGTGTACACCCAGGACCCCATTCCAACCTAAAGTGGCCTGGTCTCAGTTATCTGATGAAAGTTGCAAGCGAGAATTTCATCATCGCTTGCGGCTGGGATTGGCATCGTCCCCGACTCCTCCTGATGTCGAGGGTAAATGGGCGAGGTTTAGGACTGTGACTCATGCAGCTGCAATGGCTGCTTTGGGTACGCGGTCCAGACCTCCCCAGACACCCTGGATGACAGAGGAGTTGTTCAGGATGGTTGAGAAAAAGCGACAGGCCCACTGTCATCGGCTACAGAATCCCACGTCAGAGAATGAGGAGGCTTACCGCAGCCTTCGCTCGGAGGTTCGGAGAGCCGTGAGGCGCTGCAAGGATGGGTGGTGGTCGCGGGTTGCTGAGGAGATGGAGTCTGCCTCAGTGGCCCGTGATCACAAATCGCTATTTAACTCCATCAAAAAAGTAACCTGCAGCGCCACACCTATTACCATCATTAGGGGAAAAAACGGTGATCCAATTTCCGACCCCCAGGAACAGGTTCGCAGATTTGCTGAGCATTTCTGTGAGGTCCTGGGGGAGGGAAAATCCCACAGCCAGGAAAACATCGTGGCACAAAGTGAGGATGACCCTGCTGAGGCTGCGGTGCCTCAAATATTGGATGAAGTCATCCCCTGTGAGTGGCTGGCTGAGGTGCCATCTGCTGAGGAAGTATTGAAGGCGATCCGGAGTCTGAGACCAGGAAAGGCAGCGGGCAGAGATGATCTCCCAAGCGAAATGCTGAGGGAGGGTGGCGTTTGTGCACAGACTGCCCTATATGACATCATAACAACAGTCTGGACCACTGGACGGGTTCCGCAGGATTGGAAGGATGCCCTGGTGGTCCCCCTTTTTAAGAAGGGGGACCGCACAGACTGTAACAACTACAGGGGCATCTCACTCCTCAGTGTGCCGGGAAAGGTCCTGGCAAGGATTATTCAGCATCGCCTTGCCAGGCACGCTGAGGAGAGGCTTGCGGAGCCCCAATGCGGTTTCAGGAAAGGGCGGTCCTGCACAGATGCCATATTTTCTGTCCGTCTGCTACAGCAGAGGTGTAGGGAATTCCAACAAGACCTACATCTCTGCTTTATTGACCTGGTCAAGGCCTATGATACCATCAGTAGGCCTGGGCTCTGGGTCGTTCTTCGTGCTTTTGGAGTACCTGACCCTCTGCTCACGATCATTAAGGACCTTCATGATGGTGAGCGGGCCCGGGTAAAACTACGTGGCCGGGAGTCAGAGCCATTCCCTGTACACCTTGGGGTGCGACAGGGATGTCCTCTGGCTCCCACATTATTTAACATCTATTTTGACCACGTAGTTCGTGAAGCCTTCAATAGCTGTACCGGGGGAATCTCCATATGGTACAGATATAATGGGAGGCTAATCGATGCCCGGGTGCGGTCAAGGGATGGCTCCCTATTGCTCAACCACGTTATGTATGCTGATGACTTGGTAATAGCTGCTCAGTCAGAGGAGGAGTTGGAGACGCTGCTGCTGAGACTGGAGCGTGCCACTAAGAGGTGGGGCCTTACCATCAGCCCCACCAAAACTAAGCACCTGCCTGGGTATTTTGTACCATCGGACACTCCACCCCCACAACTCCCAATCGGTGATGGGGCAGTTGTGGAGAGAGTGGAGAGTTTCCCATACCTGGGCAGTGTGCTTATGACTGGCTCCAGTTTAACAGCAGAGGTCTCACTCCGAATCAGTCGAGCGGCAATATCTTTTCATCGGTTGCGTAACGCTGTGTGGAAGCTACCTGGTCTGTCGCTCCGCACTAAGCTTCAGGTCTTCTCGGCCACGGTCATTCCCTCCCTTCTCTACGCTTGCGAAACGTGGACCCCCCTGGTGGAGCATCTTCGCCGGTTGGAAACATTTAGGCTGGCCTGCCTACGATCCATCCTGGGTTTAACCAGACTGGATTGTGTGAGGAGCTCACAAATCCTTGAAAGATCTGGGCAGGGTCCCATCGGTGAGCTCCTCCGGCAGGCAAGGCTGCGATGGCTGGGTCATGTAGCCCGCATGCCCAGCCACCGCATGCCGAAACAGCTTTTGTTTGGCCGGATTGAGGGGGCTAAGCGGGCGCGGCACGGGCTAGAGAAGAGATGGAGTGATGTGGTACAGGAGGACGTGGAGCTGAGTGGACTTGCCGATGACTGGTACCAGCGGTGTCAAGATCGGCCTCTGTGGAGGAGGCTCGTGAAGGATGCTACTGGGCAGTTGGAGGCAGTCGCCCTCCAACAACAACGGAGGGCGGAGGAGCGACGCTCACAACAGCGAGCGGAGCGCCGGGTGGCTAAAGCACAGCAGGTTGGCACAGTAGGGGGCACAGGTGGTGCATCAGCCAGTCATCTCAGTCAGTCGACCCGTGGCACCTGGGTCTGCCCCGTGACCTCCTGCCAGCGGGCGTTCGACACTTCACGTGGCCTCACGGTGCACATAGCCTGGCACAAGCGTCGTGGTGACGTCACCGCCACTTAGTGGCGAATGGCGGTTGTTGTTGTTGTGTGTCTGTGTGTGTGTGTCAGTGTGTGTGTGTTGTGGGGAGCGGTGGTGTAGCGGTTAGCGCGCTGCGCTATGAACCTGGCGACCCGGGTTCGATGCCCGCTCACGGCCAACGCCAGTGACGATTATCTGAACCGGTCCTAGGCCTCCCCTAGGTCGACTCAGCCTCAAATGAGTACCTGGTGCGATATGTGAACATCGCCACTGGGGAGACAAAGGCGGTCGGGCGTGGTGCTGGCCACCCACCCCCTCGTGTACCGTTCCGGCCTTCATAGGTGCTCGCTAACAGCACTTGCCCCTACAGTCTGTTAAGGCTACACGGGGGTTCTTTGTCTTTGGGTGTGTTCATACGCATCAGCGTGTATGCACGTATTTGGAGTGGTGACCTGAGTACGATGCTGATTCCTGGGCACGTATGACATCAGTTGGAATGCTGGACCTCAACTTGTCTTGGGGGAACTCGCCTAGGTTGACTCAGCCTTAAAATCAGTATGCGCTGCAGGGTGTGTAGATATCAGCACGGAGGACATGAAGGTCGTCAGGCATGGTGCTGGTTACCCTCATCATAGGTGTTCGAAGGCAGCACTTTCCCCAACAGTCTATGGAGGCTATATGGGTAACCTTTGCCTGTATATATGTTGAAATTGCTAAGCACCGTACCGTACGTGCTAATCTGTGTGTGTCTTCGTGTGAATAAAGGCTGGCATGGAACTTGCCCCAACAGTGTGTTCATGCTATACGGGGGATATTTGTATTTGCCTGTGTAACTGCATTGATAAATGCTGGCATGTTACATGATTTTCATTCAGTAATGAATGTGCTCACTTATCAATACTTGCCCCAACAGTCTGTTCAGGAGGGGATCTTTAACTGCGTTGATGTAGTACGCGCAGCTGCACCCCACAGCTCCCTGCACAGGATTTACTCTTACCAGCACCCTGCCTCTTTTCTCTAAAGTTTAATCCACCGTGCTCCTCCGCAGCGACTGTTGCTATGGCAATTGGCATGCCAATTATGTTGTATGTGTGTTTTTTTGTTAAAAATATATATTTAAATAAAGGTTGCATTCTTCCATCTCAAACTCCGTCATGTTAAATGTATAATCGACGACACGAGTGCAATTGAAAAAGCATGATCTGCTCTTAAGCGTTTGTTTAAACAACCTCTTTGCTGAATTAAAAATGAAAACCTTTAAGTGCTGCGGTACTTGATCATGTGAGCTACAATCCTCTCCACCCCCCTCCTCTCGCAGTATATAAATGGTACATGCCACAAGTAACAGCGACGATCCCAATGCACTGAACAAATCCCCTAGGGGAGCAACAGGTGCTCGTATTCATAGTGGACCGCACCATATCTTGCGGGGATGTTAATGATATCCAATCCCCCATCTTCTTCCACTAACATATGACAAAGAAACATTCTTTCGCGTTTTGAGCAACTTTCAAATGATAAAGCTGTTACTGCCGACGGTATTCAGTCTTTTGCAAAGTCATTAATGTCTGCGTTCGAGAGAATGTAATCTCAAGAATTAGTTACCCAGTGGAATTCCTGTCATCAGCCACTGATGTATTCTGAAAATAGATGTTTGTAAAAATACAAGGCCCCTTTGTGAAGTCCTGGCTCTAAAGGCAACGATCCTGCTCCCACATGTTGCACAGAATTCAGTGTATTAAATTAAACGCACGATTTCCCAAAGCATATTTCCTTGCAACTGCAAAATAAAACACATATTTGGTCTATCGGCATATTGACATCAAGTCAGCAGGCTTTGTTTAAGCCTGCAAACTCTGGACGAGGTCCATCTGGGACTCGTCAGCAGAGTCACTGGTGGTTTAACGCACTATTGCTTTTTTTGCACAATAGTGCTATCGTAAAAGTCGTCTGTTGTATTTGTTTAAAACAAATTATTTGTTGATGCTACTGCTGCTCTGCTGGCAGTGGTGCACAAGATACGAATAACAAAACTCACCACGTTCGTCAATACCACTGCCTTAAAAGAAAAAAAATGTATACAAATATATAGAGGCAGTGTTGTTTATTCGCCTTTTGAGTATTTGTTTAGGTTACTCAATTCAGCTGATGAGTTCCAGAAGAGAAAAACCATTCTGCAGAATACATTTTTTAAACAAATGTTGCTGGCTATACAATAAGTCTGGAAGGTTAACGGGCTGATGAACTAAAAACACATTTTTGTTTTTATGTTGAGACATGCTAAGGGAGAATATATAATCAACTTATTTTCCACAGAGCGATGGGTATTAAACATTTTACATTGGGAACACAGCAATTAAAACAGTCGCACATATAGCGCTCAAACAATGACATTCAGCCACCATACTCCAACCCTATTTTCGTTGAGTCTCCTTATTTGTGCAGCTCATGTTGATGTTGAACAACAATTATAAATGTACATCGAGATGCTTGAGCCAGGTAATTGCGTCAGAAGTAGCTGTGGTGCCTCCTTCGTAGTTGTGAGTCGAAACGTCGAGTTGTCATTTGTTCCAGCGCTGTCCTACCAGACAGTCTCGTCCCTTCACCTGATGAAGGCCGCTTGTGTTGTGGCCGAAACGTCGTGAGAATTTTATTGGGTTATTTTATTTTATCAATTTATTATTTTATTCTCATTCTACGTGACTTTACCGAAAGAACCAAAGAAGATGAATCCTTGCAGTCACGAAAGCTTTAAATCGAAAGTTCCATGGTCTGTTCTGGATGGTGAACACAGTTGTACACCGGATATTTTTTAAAATTTTCCATTTGTGCATCAGGTAGCCGCAACTGTTGCCATGGTTTGTGCAGTGGATGCGGTTTACGGTTGCCCATAAGCTTCGCTCAGCAAGTGCTGGTTTACACTAAACCCTGGGTAGGAAATTGAACATGTTGGGAGTTATACCTCACTAGAATTGAATGTTGAAGATGTTTTTATGTGGGGCTTGTTTGCAATGACGGAGCCAGGATTTTCAGGTGGGGGGGCGGTGGGGCAACCCCTCCAGCAATGACAAATGATAGACGAGTTGCTAGTAAGGACTTGTTAGTGAGTAAGGAGTTGCTAGTAAGTAAGGACTTGTTAGTGAGTAAGGAGTTGTTAGTTAGTGAGGACTTGTCCCTTGCTTTTTATTTGACGCGTGTGCGGCGATGGCACAGCCATCGATCGAGGGTCAAATTCAAACCGCGTTGTGTGATGGGCATCGCGCTCGCTGAAGGTGCTGATGCCTTCAGGGAAGTCGTGGACTCTATACGCAACTGCGCACAATTCTGAGTCACTTATAACTACTTTGCCGTTACTTATTGCCAATTAGGCCTATACAAGACCTTGTTTCAGTAGCTTTCTCTCTCTCACCTGAAGACAGTCGCTTGTTGTTGCGATCGAAACGTCGTCATCTATTAATTTTCTACCTACCACGTGACTTTACCGAAAGAACCAAAGAGTATGGATTCCTGCAGTCACGAAAGCTTCAAATCGAGATTATTGCCAATTAGGGACTCAGACTATTGCCCTATCATCTCATAGAGTCCCTGGCACGTAATAATATGCTACACAGTGGCAGTGGGGGTCGCAAAATGCCGATTTATTACTAATAAACTCCAATGATCCGATCGAAATTAGGTATTTCGATCAGATCATTGGGGGGGGGGGGGCACGTGCCCCCCCCCCCCACCACTGGCTCCGCCAGTGCTTGTTTGAGATTTTTTAAAAGGCCCCAATGCCAAATACGTTTTTTAATTGCCAGCACTTTATATCCAAAGTGCCCCCAGGAGATCCGCCCCAACAAAAGTCTGATCTCATTTTTCTTTGCACAGGAAATCCTGACTCAATATAGCCATGATGCGCTTATCCATGTTGGGTTCATCCAGAAAAGGTATTCCAGGATTTCACTTGGAAAAGGGTATCTCAGAAAATTCTCAAAAAAAAACAACAACCGAATGAGTGACCGATTTGGTTAATTCCCGAGGTCGATCATCATTACGAATGAAAGAAGACTTTGTAAGAATTGACGCGGGACTGTGGGTTCTATAGTTATTGGTCAGTCGGGAAATCAAAAATAAAAAAAACACGGAGGTCTAAGCGCTGAGCCAGAACGGCTGAAATCCTGGTTTTGAAACCAGGTTCTCAAGCGTACCGAGTTTATGATCACAGACAGGTCACCGATATCCACACAAAAGGCCATCAGATTAAATTTGGTTCTGCACTTAAATGAGCTAAATTGCAGCCCTGAGAAATCAAAACATATGTTTCACTGCTGTGTGACGGACATTACTCTTTGTGGCAGAGTGTATGGAAAAGTGCTGCCCCTTTTGTGTGGAAGATATCACGTGAAGGGATCTCAGAGGTAACTCTGTGGTATCCACTTCTGGAGGCCGTTCTATAACATGGAATGTCGTGGTGCCCTCCGAGAGATCTGAGTAGATACTTCGGATAATGAAATGAATGGCACCGGTAACACAATTGGAAACGATATCATAAAACAATTTACAAAATAGAGCCAAAAGCAGAATTCACAAGAAGCAGCACAACTTGTCTTCCTTCCTCCACAAACGAATCCTCCCAACCTCTTATGCAAATTTAGAAAGAATTAAGTATCAACAACCAAAAACACGGTCCATGTACAGGGCTGAAGGTGAGGCTTAAAGTTGCATCAGATGAGCCAGCGACATTCTAAATGTGGGTGCAGCGATTGTAAATAATTTAGTAGATGTGTGAAAGAGCAAATATTATCAGCCCTGACCCTATTTAATCTCACAAGGGTCTCCTCTCATAGCTTCAGGTAAACACCAACCTGTATATCAAAACTAAATAATTCACTCTGTCTTATATATCTAGATTTTTTTTGAATAAATATATTGTAGTGTCTTTTCCGATGTACCTTCCATACATATAAACCCAGCATTATATGGAGACGTGAAATATATTAATTACTCTTATGACGCGAATGATGCTGCTGGTGTAATGATTAACACACTGGATTTAAATCCCACGCCTCTGTCCACCCAGCAGTATAAATAGTACACCAAGGTTAGTAGATCAGTCAGTTCGCCTGTGGTGAGGTATAAATGTCTGGCCATTGTGAAAGCGTAGGCCAAACTACGCTTTAGAGGGGCTCTCTAAAACTCCCTCTAGGAGGCCCTTCTGCCAGCAGTGGCGTGAGCAATTGCAGGGCTGTACCTTTCTCCATTACCCATAATGCTCCACCGCAGCACTTGGGTGAGGTTATGAAACAAAAATGGTCCCGTAAATTAAAACGAATCTATACCTCTAGCTCTGTGCTGGGTAGGAAAGGGCAGTGTGGCAATAATCCATTGTTGTACTGTAATTCTATGGTCTCCGTTTGCGCTAAACCACACTGACCAGCCTTGTTGTTGGCCTGATAACCCCTACAACCACTGCAGGCATGGGGAGGCCTTCATCCACCAGTGGATGAACAAAATGGTTGTACACATTCATGTGCACACTGCTGGAGACGCAACATGTTATTCTCTGCACCTTGAGGTGTGATGGCTGCAGGGTGTGTAGCTGCATAGAGTGTGCAGTTTTATAGAAGCTGTGGTTGTAAATGAATTTGAATAAGTACAGGTTTTGCACTGCAGTGCGATTTACAATTCACCGCGATACGCTGTGGGGGGGGGGGGGGGCTGATGTGGAATCGTGGTATCTGTGTGCTGCCCTTTGGGGATTTGATTAGAACTTCAAGGTCCAAAGTATCGTTTATTTATTTATTTATCTCACTTGTTTATACACAGCCAACTGCACACAGCCAGGCGGTATATACCGCGACGTACATTTGGATTTTCGAAAGTCATAGCCAGGCTCTTAATTTCTCACTCAGTATCTTTTCGGTTGCTGGCAGACTGATATTTTTTGCACACAGCGTTGGTGTACGGTGCTATTTCAGGAATATTTTGATGTTTTTTGTTCACGGATTTTCTGTTTGCACAGTCACACACTTTAAGATGTTTTCTTGTTCATGTTTTTTGTTTGTTGCGGTTGCACCCGATTCAAGAGCCGAATGGCTCACAGGGCTCTACCAAATAAATGGAACTATGAACATTGAGACTGAAGAAGAAGAAACGGGGAGTGGCTGGAGATGGGTCAAGATAAGGGGGACATATCAAACATTATCTTATTGAATCACAGTTCATATGATCACTGTTACATTGTTTTTATAGCTTTATTTTGGTGATTTTCAAAACGTTTTGGTTTAGCCATGTTTGTTTGTTGTAGTACAAAGTTAGCCTGATAACTTAAATTTACATTGTCTTATGGTTGTTATTGTTTGACTTGCATCCCACTGGGATTTTTGCACACAGCGTTGAAATACGGTGTTTATTCTGGAAGACTTTAATGTTTTTTCCAGGATTTTTCTGTTGCGTGTAGTCACTTTAAGATTTTTCTTGTTCATGCTTTTGTTTTGTTGCAGTTGCACCCGAGTCAAGAGCCGCATGGCTCACAGGGTAATACCTAATAAATGAAACTGAAAAAAATATGAAGGAGCCCTATTGTCTGCTTGTCTACTCTGTTATTTAAGGGATACATGATCATGATGACGGTAGACTGGAGAAGGTGCGTGACTAGTAGCCATAGCTACTATGGTGAGCTAGGAGCTGATATATATTCTGGGTCTCTGACCCGTAACGACTCGGCTGAACTTAAGCCCTGTTTATTGCAATTTATAATTAGAAGTAGCGAAGGGAACTCAGCTCAACAACTTAAGATATCTTTCGGTGGGACAGAACTGGGTTTGAATCAGTTTAACGCAAAGGCTTTCACGACCAATGTCATCCATAACAGGTTTTTTTGGGGCGTTAGTACTCAGATTGTAAATGTTGTGGATTTGCTCTCCAACACAGCGGTGTGCTGTACTAGTAACCAATTGGCATGTTCTGTTTACGTGACAAATCTTACTAATTGGGTAAGTCGGGTGGTGGCGGGTTTAACGACACATTGATATTTACGTGATCTAACCCAAAACAAAACAGTATTATGGATAGGTTTGAATCATTAAATAAACAGGCAGACCAGAGAAAATTGGGAGTGTTTTTTTGAAATTGAGCTTAATCATGAAAAGAAACATCAGATTAGCAATACAACCTGCTCTGACATGTATGCATGCATGCATGAATGTTGAACTTCTTTCACACTCTACTTAGCCAATCGTTCTAATCGGATGTGTGGATGAGACATTGACATTGGAAATGAAAATTGACGAAACAGTTAAACAGTGTTGCAAGGAAATAAAGAGTTGCACACTTGGAATTACAGAGACAAGAGGAGGAACACGCGGATGACATAACATACACAAGTTAGACGTCGCATTGACGACTAAGAAGACCACACAAGGACAACACTAAGAAGTAACACTCAAAAGCTCTGCACGGATGGATTCAAGAAGACATTGCTGTACTCCCATCCAAGTCATAACCAGGTCCAACGCTGCATGCAGGAAGGACACCGGAGAATCCAGTGAAAACCCAGCACACGGACGAGGGAGAAACAAATTTCGATTTAAAGCTTTCGTGACTGCAAGAATTCTTCTTCTTTGGTTCTTTCGGTAAAGTCACGTAGAATGAGAATAAAATAATAAATTGATAAAATAAAATAACACAATAGAATTCTCACGACGTTTCGGCCACAACACAAGCGCTTGTGTTGATAAAATAAAATAACACAATAAAATTCTCACGACGTTTCGGCCACAACACAAGCGCTTGTGTTGATAAAATAAAATAACAATAAAATTTGCGGCCACAACACAAGCGCTTGTGTTGTGGCCGAAACGTCGTGAGGATATTATTGCGTTATTTTATTTTATCAATTTATTATTTTATTCTCATTCTACGTGACTTTACCGAAAGAACCAAAGAAGAGGGAGAAACAGTCAACTATTTCAAATATGAACCTACGCAAGAAATGAGAGCATGCTGGGGTGGTGGTGGCCATGATTAGCACGGTTGGTTACGTACGGTGCGTAATAAGTTCAACATACATGCATACAGGACAGGCGATGACTGTTTGCTTCCATTCTCATCGTCATGCGCAGCCTCCACGATGCTGCGCATATGAGAGCGACGACTTTTGGCTCGCGTTTCGACGGCTCGTGTTTCTCCAACCTCCAGGCCGCATTGTCACCCTCGGTAAAGGAAGGCGGCAACAATACAGACGGCAGGAGCCAGGAACGGTGAGGGCATACATAGGAAAGGGTGGGCCTGCCCTGGGCCCCCTCAATCACAATAACTCCCGATTGTAACGGACACCAGCCCCCTAACCCCCCCCCCCCCCCCTTATTCAAGGTTTTGTTCCCATGAGTTGGTAACATTTTATAAATCATGTCTGAGTTTATATGGTGTGTGCCTGTCTGATTTATGGGGGGGGGGGGGGGGGGATTTTCCCCCACTTAGGCATCCTTTCCAGAAAAACCCCCTAAACTTGAATTTTTTTCATTAAACTTTTACTAAAAGTTTACAATTACTGCCACACGTCCTATACGTTCCGTGTCCAGGGATACCTGCCGTGGTGTGGTCAGTTAGCACAATGGACTTTAAATCCAAACGTCGCCTGCTCGATCTCCAGGCGGGGCAGTTGAAGGAATGGGGAAAGTTTCTCAAATGCCCCCGCCCCTCCAACCACGTTCCTCCCACCTCTTGTCCACCCAGCAGTACAAATGTGTTCACCATGGGTCGCATGTGGTGGAGTAAAGTGTGGGGTAACCACCGCCTCTCTCAAGATGTCTGACCAGCATAGAAGAATAGGCCAAAGTATCCTCTCTAGAGCTCCGTTCCGGCGGAGAGCCCGTCCACCAGCAGTGGCGTGAGCAAGCAATTGCAGGGCTGCACCCTTAACTCGTTACATGATGCCACGCATGCGCGTATGTTGAACTTATTTTGCACCGTACGTAGCCAACCGTGCTAATCGGAGGTGCGGTGGGAGGACAACAAACTAAACACAAAGAAATAAGTTAGAAAATAATTAGTGATTCATCGTTAATTCTAAGAGTGTAATCATGCAAACAATGTTAGGAGTTGTTTAGTCTCGTCGGTTTGTTATTTTTATTGCCATTCCCCATGTGTTTAACTTTATCTTTCTCTGAACATAAGTCAAGGTTAAGAAGCAGGAATTGTCCCGAGCCCCGTCTGGCCAGTTTTGGTCCAAATCTCAAGCAAACATATTGCAAGCATCATTGCATGTGGCAAGTCTATATATTGTCAATATTAAAGGAATATTTTTTTTTCAGATAACAATAAACTCAACACATTTGTCATTAACACTGCCTTGAAAGGAAACAAGATGTAATTATGCAATGTTTCGGGCATGCTTCTTCTTCGGAACAAATGTGAAGTGTCCGGGCAATGGTCCTTCTTAAAATTATGCTTTTAACCTGTAAAACATTCTCTACTCCATGTGTTCCTCTTTCTACCTCAACATAAATCCATCCAGCATAATATACTGAGTGGATTTAAATTGCTTGCATGTACATATAGTAGCAAAACAATGAACTGCAATAAGCACAGCAGTGACCCAGATAAACACGTGCCCTGGCCACGTTTATTGCCAACAAAACTGCGGTCTGTTGTTTTCATTGCAAAAAAAAATCCCCGTCTTGGATCTCAGCCCATCTGTCGTGATGATGAGGATGTGCATTACGGTGGTGATGATGATAACAATTAAGATGGCTATTCATGTACACACCACACAATCATTATGGATGAAAACCACATTCACAATTGTATAAATTACAATGCATATCCAAGTAGAACTCCATTGTGGATTCCCACATATTGATGACTATGTTTTAATCCATTCGCCTATTTGGTATCCGAACTAATGCTATCAAACAGTATTTGATAAGCAAGCAAACTCTGGCCCGCTTTCGACCTTCTGAGTCTCATTAGCAGAGCCAGGCTTTGTTTTACCACAACGCAGCAGATTTATCAGACCTCGGATCTAGATGTGTATCTACTGTATAGTCTATTCGTTTTACCATTAAACCAATTCAACAATGACAACGTTTCAGGCAATGGCCCTTTATCTCGCACATAAAGAACCGTTGTCTATTTGAAAAATGGTCATTGCTTGAAACGTCGCTTTTTAAAATTCAAATGTGTCCGTTTTAAAGGCACTGTTGGTGATCATTATTTGCGTTATTATTTGTGTTTTTGCACAACTGCCAACGCAGCATCACCGGACAATTAGTGTATCGCCACTACACCGCAGTCAATAACACATTTTTGCATTGGATAACTGAATGTGACGATGATGATGGTAGTGGTGGTGTGGTGATAGTGGTGGTGACTCGGGGAGCAAGGCTATACAGTCGTGAAGAGCTCCTAATAATATGTACACGTGTCTTTTTTACGTTCCATTAGCCCTGCCTAAATGTGGCTCCGTTGACAAAAGACATGTTCCCATTCAGCCCATTGTTCGCGTATTTCCACGCGTGGATGCCCATGCCTTTTGTTACGCATTCAGAGCAAATGCTTTTTTGTTGGTAAGAAGGCTGCTTCATTAACATCGCGGTTTGTATAACACACGGCGCCTCCAATGCATCTTGGCTTCAACACACAAATGGCCACAGTCGTGCGTGTCCATGCACGTGTATCTGTGTGAGTTGAGGAGGAGTGCTGTGGAACAGCAACCACGCCCGGCCGCCTTCGTCTCCACATATGCCGAGGGGTTATTTTGTGCAGCACATCGCAGGAGTTGAAGGACGCGGAGGCCGGTTTCAAACATCACCGCTCGAGCCGCCGGTGTGAGCCGTGGTCGGGAATGAATCAATCGATCAGGTGGCTCGCTCAACAGTACCATGCGTCTTTGTGTACACGCGTGTCCGTGTGCGCGCGCGCGTGTGTGTGTGTGCCATGTGTGTCGGAGGAGCGGTGGTGTAGCGGTTAGCGCTACGAACCCGGCGACCCGAGTTCGATTCCCCACTCACGGCCAACACCGGTCACGATTATCTGTGCCTCCCCTAGGTCGGCTCAGCAATAAAATGAGTACCTGGTGCGGTGCGTAAACATCGCCACTGGGGATACAAAGGCGGCCGGGCGTGGTGCTGGCCACCCTCCCCCCCCCCCGTGTGCCGTGCCGGCCTTCACAGGTGCTCGCTAAGAGCACTTGCCCCTACAGTCTGTCACAGGCTATATGCGGGGGGATCTCTGTCTTTGCGTGCGTGCGTGCGCGCCACGAATGAGCAAGTTCCATACTGACCGAGGAGCAGTCCAGCGATGTCGCCAAGGAGGAGTCGAACCCGGGCGGCCTGACTGCGGGGAGATCCGTCTTTGCATGTCCCATCCGAGCCGGATCCCGTCTCCAGGTCCTTCGCCTTCTGGTACTGGTAGCAGGTCTCCATTTCTTAAGCTTTGCTCCGTGTGTGTCTCTCTCAATGCCCCTCCTTCCTCCGAGTGAAACGACTTCCCGTCCCTTAGCCGGCGCGGCGCGTCTATAATGAACACCGCATGCAGTGGGCCCGGCCTATTTATGTTTTCTGCACCCTCACGGAACCCCTCCTCCACCTCCCCCTCCACCCCCACGGATCAACAGCAGCACGAACGACGTGACAGCTTAAATGCCCCTACGCGTATGCTAAGACGGCCAGCGCGAACGATCAGAGCGAGCGCGGTTGGCTACGTGCGCACGTGCGAAAGAAATTCAACGCCGCTCGAACCGTTCAGCGCGCGCTGATCCTGTTCATCTCGGAGACCAACGAAGTTGATCATTAAGTTGGTGCACAGCCTATCTGCCCACACTTCTTCAGTGTTGGTGGATACAAGTGTGTTTGCGCGTGTGCGTACGCTTGCGTCTTGTCGGCTGGCTGTTCGAGTTACTTATAGCCCTTAGAACTTGCTCGGTGGTAAAAGGGAAATTACCGTTACATCGACGGCTCTCGATGCAACGTGAATACGTGTGCTGAAGATAATTTCTCTTAACGATTGGCTTCTGGTGAAACTCATGAGGTTGGGCTCGGAGGGGATCTCTCGGGAGGGAGTGATTTTGTTGTGATAAAACAGACAGTCGTCGTATTGAGCTTATCCGTGTTAAGAGTTGCTGCGTTAGAAAAAAACAAGCTCACGTTGTCGTGAACCCAACGTGACCGTTCCTAGAAGGCGCTCATCATAATTGAACACATCTAAATATGTATTTGACATTATATACATCATATGCGGTAATCTGTAGCACTTCAATGTTGTTCGTCACACCGGGCTTAAACGTATTATGTATGTGACTAATTGTATTCCACTGTAGGTGTGTTAGTATATTAGCCATTGTCACGGGACCTCTTTTGCCAGTAGCAAAGTATGAAAAATAAGAATAGGTTCTCAACACCGGTTTTATTGCCAGAAAGAGTAAAACGTATTCGTATTTTTCATATCAGCAATTGTTTATAATGCATAACGAATATCTGTAATAATAAAAATAAATAGTGGTGTGCGAAGGTATATTAATAATGACGCCCTCTATGTATTTAGCAAAGTATCCCTGAATTGTAATGGGCCCTGAATTGTGATGTTTGCAATCGGAGAACGTGGGGAACCCCCACCGCACACACAGGGAGGGAACCACTCGAGAGCTCCGCACGGATAGATTCAAGAATCCATTGCTTGGACACGCACCTTGCCCACCATGCAGCCCAAGCGGACGCACGCCTCTGAGATTCCCTTGGCAAGTCTCCCATCCAAGCAGTAACCAGACACAAACCGACTTTAGCTTCACTCAAGCTGGCGGAGGCCTGCAGCTTTCACGGAAACTCGGTGGCAGGACTTGGGGGGAGGGGGGGGGGTGAATACGCGAGTCGTTTTAATTGCTGCTAAATTATTTAACGCAGGAGTTGAGACCCCGTTGTGATTCGACGGTAATTATTTCTGAGGCTCCTGACGATTACGTCTCTCTTCCCCCCGTCTGCCTCCACCCACATACAAAGATCCCCCCCCCCCCCCCCCCGTGTGTAGCCTTCGTATGCTACTGCTGGGGCAATTGCTTATAGCCGTGCACCAATTGTTGGTCACGTAGCTACAGAATGCATTCCTTTGTGCGTCTCGGTGTGCATGTGTGTGGTGCGCGCGTGTACATATTCGTATGGGGAGCCGTAGAGTGCAGCGGTTAGCGCGCTGCGATACAAAACCGACCACCTAATTTCGATTCCCGCTCACGGCCAACATCGAGGACGAATATCTGAACCAGTCCTGGGCCTCCCCTAGGACGACTCAGCCACAAATGAGTATCTGGTGCGGTGTGTAAAACATCGCCAATTGGGAGATAAAGGCGGCCGGGCAAGGTGTTGGCCACCCCGCCCCCTTCATAAGTGCTCGCTAACAGCACTTGTCCTAGCAATCTGTTTAGGGTAAAATGGGCATCTTTGTCAATTGGTGGGGAGCAGTAGCGCAGTGGTTAGCGCACTGCGCTACGAACTTAGCGACCTGAATTCGATCCCGAGCCCCCAACACAAACCCTTGAAATTTGGTGGAGCAGTCTAAGAAGAGTTTTTTCGGACATAAACACAGATTATTATTATTATCCACTTATTAATGCAGGCGTATGCATGTATTGGCGTGGAATGGAAGTGTAGCGGTTAGCGCTCTGAATCCCGACGGTCCCTCTTAGGTCACGGCTAACATCAGTGGCTTTCCTGGGCCTCTCCCCCCTCTTCGCAAAACCCGCACTGGTCAAGTGTAGTGAAGTATTGTCAATCAACACCCATGACCGACACGACTCGGGCAGGTCTTCATCCAACAGTGGATTGATACATTTCCGTATACTACTGTTTACATTTTAAACAGATATAATTGTCGTAAAGTCTAACCAGAGCATCATGTGAAAGTCGGGTGCAATTGTGAGCCGAAACTGGGTGCAATTTGTCACATTTCCAATGGGGGATAATGAAATAGACTTTTACCAACATGCACTGACCAGCGTGGTGAAGTATGGTCAAACAACCCCCGTAAACTATACGAGGTGAGACGGCTTTCAGCCAATAAA
The DNA here is from genome assembly GCF_048934315.1 of Petromyzon marinus. Classification (NCBI taxonomy): domain Eukaryota; kingdom Metazoa; phylum Chordata; class Hyperoartia; order Petromyzontiformes; family Petromyzontidae; genus Petromyzon; species Petromyzon marinus. Next base: position 6,905,538 of record NC_133701.1, read on the forward strand.
ATACTGACAAATAACTTAAAATAATTAATGAACATATAAGAGGTGATATTAACTAAATGTGTTGTATGCACTTTGAAACTTATCGTATTGCACTTTACCCTGGGAAGTCTCACTGAGTCTCAATACTCGTTTTCAGGAGAGTGCTGCTACATTGGGATGTTTGGGGCAAATTCAAATCACCATTATTTGGCTTCTCGTTGGGAAGAAACCGGACAACCCAGAGTATCCCCCACCAAAGCATAAGAGGGGGTTACACTCAAACCTCCGCATCGGGAAATCCAAGAATCCATCTCTGTGCTTTAATTTGCTGGTCACCTCGCAGCCAACCCCAACCTTGCATCATCTGCAATTCCTCAAGTTGTCTCCCATTCAAGTACCAACTAGACTCAGCCCTGGCATTGTCAACTCAACATTTATTTTTGTTACATTGGGCGGCAGTGGGAGGGAAAAAAAATCACCACCGGAGAAAAACAATAAACAGAACCAGGGAAATCCCTCCAACCCCCTGTATCTGTATGTCACTAATAAAGCGAGTGTTGTACTCAGTATTCTGTCAGAACACAAGCTATGCATTCTTTGTTTTTTGGCACTCGTTTGAAGAGAATGAATTCGTCTAAATGTCCATCGGTGTCGTCAAATTTGGGTTCTGCATCATACAAGGCACCGTGAAATCTTCGTCGAATTTTAGATGCTTATATAACCGGAGCCCGGCTAACATCAGTGGCGATTGATATCTGCTACGGTCCTAGCCCCCCCCCCCCTTCCTGTTTACCAACCAACCTGCACTGACCAGCGTGGTGAAGTATGGTCAAAAATCACCCATGCCCGACACGGCGTTGGGAGGCTTTCTTCAAGCAGAAGGATGGATGGCAAAGTGGTGTGAACTACAAGAGATCATTTAAAATATGTGAATGATAGCATATCCATTGACGTGTAAAACAACACAATGCACAGGAGATAATAATCTCGCGTGCGATAATTATGTATAGGCAGTGCAACTGTGGAAGTAAGACTGTCACAGGACTCGGACTTTATATAAAACATGTAAAGAGCACAGCCATACAATTACGTACGCACGCCACTGCTGGTGGAAGTTTGTTGCCATCCCCAGCACTTCCGATTAGCACGGCTGGCTACGTACAGTGTGAAAGAAGTTCAAAATACATACATGTAGAGAGCCCAGAGAGGGCACTTTGGCCTACTCTTCCAGACTGACCAAACTTCTTGGAAGAGCGGGGAGTGCCCAATCGCGACCTATCAATCGACTGTGGTGTACGCATGCATACTGCTGTTTGGATGGAGTTGGTGGGGGGCATTTAAACTGGCACGCTGGTAGATGGAACCGGCAACCTCTGGATCGCAAGTCAAGTGCGCGAACCATCACACAACACACGGTTAGCGACGATGCGCTTATACTACCCGTAAACTACGTAACTCAGGAGTCTTATGCAATCAATTAAACACATCGTTCGTATATGTACAGTATCTTAAATTTAAACCCAACACTCTGATAAAAATCAGCGGGAGAAATAATCTCGCAGCGTATACTGCGCCGTGCGTGGAGCACACCGCAACATTTACGCTCACACAATGACCACATGCGCGTGTGAAATACACTATACTTGCATGGTTGCCAACGATAACGTCCACAGCGCTTACTAATGCCTCTGCCACATCCCGTATGCTCGTGCAACACTTTTCCATTCTCCCCCTACAACCTATATCGTGTAATGCTTTCATGGGATTATAACATTACTATTGCATGGGTCACCAGCATCATCACCCCCCACGCTTTCCCGTTTCCCAGGAATCAAACAAGCGGCCAGCTAATCAACTTGGAAATGCGGTATTTAAAAAATACGGGGATGCAGTATTAACAATGCCTATGACCTAATCCTCCGGAATTGTATATTCCGTTGTGGGGCTACGTTGTTACAACTGTACTTAATCGTTGCATTGTACTTCTATGCTCCCACCACAATACTCACCGCCCACCAACTCGCACTGACCAGCATGGTAAAGCGTTATGGGGTAGGTCCTCATGTGGAAGGGGGTTGATCAAAGGGCTGGCCGTACATGTAAATAATAATGTTATTTATCTCCATTTAAAAACCTCACAGTCTAAATAATTAATTGGGGGTCCTGCATTTGGGGTTTTTGGCCAATCCCTTTTGAGTGTATATTAAAAAAAAGCGATTGAGCGACAGGCCTAAAAACGTCAAGCAGTCAGCAACAAACGGCGCCATCGAAGTTGTAATAAATAAGTTAATATCTTTCTTGAATCGCCACGGAAGATGCTGAAAGGGAAGTTTTTGACGTGGGAAGAAACGTGAAAAAAAAACCCAGCACGGATATCAGAGGTGGAGCAGCACTCGACACTGCCTTCTGCTGGCCACACCTCGACGTTCTGACAGAAAACCCACGGTCGTGTTGGCTTCTTCAGCAGAGGCAGAGCTACATCACGAACGCTGTCGGCACCGAGCTCCAGACCGTATGGCTGCCATCATACGCGAGAATAGAACCCGGCGGATCTCGCGCTCCTTCGGCATAACTACGCCGAGCAAATCCTGTTGGTCGACACCCGCCCGTCTGAGTGCTGACCAGGATCAAATTTGCGTAGCTTGCTGGGGCTCGTTAGGTGGTGTAGCTTACGAGTAGACATCGTAGCGGCCAATGTAAATGTAAATAAAACATTTGAAAGCAAATTGGCGGCGGCGCCCACTCACGCCAATTAGGTAGAAGCGGCGTCTTTTTAGTTGTTGAAATGTTAATGGTGGAGTGCACGGGGGGTCGGGTTGCACGCTTTGAAGCGGAATCACGTGGCGGTGGCGGCGGCTCGCTAATGAATGGCACGGCGTGGTGGGGCTGGCGTGGTGGGGGCATTCGGTCGCATTTGCAGCGCGGCGCAATATGCACGGCTTAAAATAAAGAGCATTGAATCGGATAACTCGGTGGAGGGCAGCGGCACCGATTGTCATTCACATCGTTCGCTCTTCTTGCATGCTCATGCGACGGACAACCCGAAGGGATGGATCAAGACGGCGGACGGAGCCCGACAAGAAGAAGCGAAACGGGCCAGAGGAGCCGCCAAAGAAGGACGCGTGGATATTCAGAGCCACACGAGCGCTCCTCGAGAGACGCGTTGACCACACGCGAGTAAACCCGCTCACCCTCCGGTCAATCGATACATTTTTTTATTGTTGTGTGGCAAACGTAACGTGGTTTGTTTATTACCCAGCTCTTTTTTGTTGTCAATCCACTGCTGGATGAGGGCTTCATCACGCGAATCATGGGGTTTCTATTTGACCATACTTCACCATGCTGGTCGGGGCAATAAGGTGAAAAGCATCGGCGTGGGATAATAGAGTAGGGAGCAGTTCTTTTCAACTTTATTTTCAACGGTTTTACTTAACCTGATTACTCTGTTTGTCTGGGTCAAATCTTGAAATCAAAATTTCGTCCGCTTCCCGTTGTCCAATCAATTCCACATTTGGCACACGTACTCAGATCCGGTGACAATGCATGCCCGTATCAAAATCGGCATCAATCAATTCATTCGCTACTTTAAAGCAATTTACATTTTGTATGGACGCCTTATTATATATTCGTGTCCCAAAACTGTGGAATCGGCTCGCACAAGAAGCAGGCGCCGCGTGTCTCAGGCGACATTGAAGGACTACCTCGACCGTCAGTTAAACGAAGTTGTTAATAAAACCGTTGTTTACAAACAAACAAAAACACCTTTTTTAAAGGAAATGTACTTAATTCAACGGAGCACTTTTTGAGCTGTGCTCGATCTTCACGGCACGATGCGCGACCGAGTGATCCGAGAAGGTGCGGTGGCCGCACTGCGCCTTCTCAGCAATAGAGAGAGAGGAAGGGTTGGAAGTGGGGACGGAGGGGCTCAATCGGCTACTGAACGGAGCGGAGAGTTCGTCTCTCTGAGCTTGCAAACGGCGAGGTTATTGTTTCCTGTTATTTTGAAAATACTCGACCGCGGCACGCCGAGAACTCGTTGCGAAAAACAAGCGTAGAGTAACAACGACGGAGTTTTCTACACTGCCCTCCTCTGCTGTCGACCATCTATAACCTATAACACGTGCATGACGGAATATGAACAAATCACCCAGAAAGTGCCCGAATTAATCAAAACCTCGAAAGCTAAGCAGGTTTGAGCATGAGTAATATATACTTAATCGAGATTAATTGTATACGTTGGCGGTCGGGACCAATATTATGATTCATAATTCATTTATTGTGGGTTAGGTCCTGTAAAAAAAATGGCCTGACCCAAAATAAACCAAACAACTTAAAGAGACCAACGTTGAAAATAAATACAGTAAATACATACGCCGACTCGTGCGTGTACTGTACAGGTCGCAAAATTTCCACTCAATGGCACTTTCGATGAATAACTTATTAGCCTACATTTTGAGTGTTTAATTCCACTCAATCTGTATATAGACTTGGTGGCTTTACTCTTTGGTTCTGTCGGTAAAGTCACGTAGGTAGAAAAATAAAACAAAATAAAAATATGCCACGACGTTTCGATCGCAACACAAGCGGTCGTACTCAGGCGGAAAAAAATAATCCAGCAGTGTAGCTGCTGAACCAGCGAGAGAGATGTTACAATTTACGTGACTGTTACAACTGTTAAAGCTCTCTCGCTGGTTCAGCAGTTCCACTCCTGGATTATTTTTTTCCGCCTGAGGACGACCGCTTGTGTTGCGATCGAAACGTCGTGATATATTTCTATTTTATTTTTCTACCTACGTGACTTCACCGAAAGAACCAAAGAGTATGGATTCCTGCAGTCACGAAAGCTTCAAATCAAGATTAGACTGGTGGCTTTTCAACGGAAGTACACAACAAACTAGAAGAATACGAGCTACGAAGGCCGAATGGGCCCTATGTTGCAGTATTGGAATCGGCTCTGGATAAGTGTATGAAACTGTTTCCACTTATAAACTGTTATGACACGCACGTGGACATATCACTTCAAACCCCATATGGATTTCAGCACAGTACCAAAAAATAACGCTTACACGAACATGATTGTTATGTGCGCTGTAATGTTACAAAGGGTACTGGGTCACACATTGTCAGTTCGGCTTGTCAATCATACATACATTTAGTGCCTTTAGAGAAAACCCCCAACCCTTAGTCGGGGTATCAAATGCTATACAGGTAGGGCAGGGGAATTACCAAAGTGCACTCTCTACTTTAAAATACGAGGTAAAAACAACAACATGAGACCACTGTTTTGAATAATACATTTTTATTTTTAGTCAACCACCTGAAACTCAAGACCCTCATGCGGAAGTATTCACAACAACAATTTCTGTACAGCAAAGCGATTCAAAACAAACCACGTGATAATCATGACAACTGCTCGGGGCTCCATAATTCAACAGCAGCCACTAAATAACCAGCAGTCTTGTTCTCTCCACTGCTGGATGAATGCCTACCCATGCCGTCGCCACGCAATGCCACAATCTTGCAATCCCAAAAACTATCTCGTTCTCGCGCATGAGCTATTCTCATCACTCCATCTTCTCAGCGGTCGTTCTCTCAGGCATTATCCTTCCACTGGCTGATACTCTGTCACCTGTATTGTCCGAAAAATAAATGACGAAACAATGTATGACCCTTTATCCATCCACTGCTGGGGGTTGACTATACGGTACCACATTGGCAAGGGAGGCTTTGATGGGGGGTTATTTCAGACAGTAGTGGAGGCGTTAACAGACTACAAGGCACAGAAGGTAAGTGTGGCATTATGGTACATTTACAAATTAAGACTGCTCGTAGGTAGACAAGATTAAAAGGTCTTAAGTCCGGATTGCACCGGGACAATTTTCTCAGTGGTGTGAATAATATAATCAGTGGGAGGGAGTTGCGGACACAGCAGAGAAAGAGTGACCTGCCAATGAGAGAAGGTTGCCTGGGGGTCTCGATAGAAGTCCCTTGGGTAAGTTTGAGATGAAAGCACATAAGAGGCGAGCAGAGCCATATGATAAACGAGAGATAGGCAGGTGGGAGTCCAGAAGGACCTTGAAGGGTGACTTTGTCCTTGATTTGGGACGCACATAGGGGGTCTTTGGTACCAGAAAGAGTCATGTATTAATACATTGGAAAAGTGTTGTACTTGTGTGCATATGCATCCTAATGTGTGCTGATCTTAATTGAGTGTAATCTGGCTGTGGATATTCAGCTAATATATGCTATTGATGGTTTCTTAGTAACGTGTGTGAATATCTCCCCGCTTATACAGTCTCGAAAGTCTAAAGTAACAATGCAAGAGTCAGACTGATGCCTGTGACCAATTGCTTTTTTCTCTGTCCTCTACAAGACTGAAAGTGGCTTTGGCAGTAGCGCCAGCCCGACAGCAATAAACCTGCAATTCAAGGGACTCTCAACTCCCCCGTCAGCCGCCCCTTGTGCATTAATAATCGCGGCACAGAGCATTGGTCACGGGCGCTTTTGTGCTCAACAGATGTCACGTTCACTAAAACTGTGGCAGCTTCAGCGTCTGGCAGAGTTTGAGATATAGATGTACACCAAAACACCGCCGTATAGTTTCCTCATATGGAAAATTACAGCGTGCACTGGCTAAATATCTCAAGCAGACCGCGCTTGAAAACGTCTGGAGAATTCTATACTTTTCTGGGCAAAGTAAAAATTAGGCATTGCTGTTTATGCTTCAGCAGTTTAACACAGTGGGCTATGTACGGTGCAAAAGAAGTTAAAAATAAAAATACGTAAATCACCTCACCTATTTCTTATGCTAGACCACGGAGCAATTGTAACGTTGACACCTGACCTCCAAGTTGTGTTCTTACATTATCCCTTCATCTGGCTCGAGGTCTTTATTTTGGTGACTTGACATCTGGGTGCCACTCCATATATATACACATACTGAATGGGTATATTTTTTGCAATATGGCCTTTCATCTCTCTCACAAATAGTAAAGCACACAACTTTTTAGCTGATGATGGACCAATTCACTCAGACATTACGGTTGTATCTATATAATATGTTCATTATAAAGACTCGTGGATATTTATTCGGGGCTAAGTTGCTGGCAGCAAAGGGCAATGCAGCAACATCCACTGGAATACAGTACTGTACTTTTATGGTTCCACATTAATGCTCCACGCCTTCACCAACCCACATTGGCAAGTATGGTGAAGTAAAGTTAAATAACCCCCATGGTCTGCCCTGTCTGGGAAGGCCCTCATCCAGAAGCAGATTTGGCAAAGGAGCTGTACATCGACATACTGTATTTACTCTGGCAACAGTTTAGGGAAATCCGAGAGCACAATTGTAAAATAAGCACTCCAGATAATGTGGCTCAAGACTGTTTTGCAGTGATGGTGAAAAAATATATACATTTGAATGTAAAAATAGTTGGGGAGGCTGGAGGTGCAAGTAAGGGGGAGGCACTAATGGCAGATACAAAGCGGTGGCTGTTACAGGCTGCTGGTTTTCCAGGCACCGCTGGGATATACACCCATTTACCTTCCGTTGCTTGGGAAGAAAAATGCACAAGCATTCATTCTAAGGGCAAGGGTAAGGAAGCGAATTGGGGGTGCACGTTGGCCAGGGGGCAGGGGTAGTTGCAGTTCGCTGGGGGAGTTTTAGAGGGCTTGAGGGCAATTATCTTCTGACTATTGAATACGCGTGGCACGGTGCTATGGTGTTATGTTTTTAAAGGCCACATCCCGTAATTGAGACGACTCGCAAACTGGACAGTGTATTTGGCTAGACGTGGCAGGCAAAAAAACAAACAAACCTTGAAGTGTTTACTCAGTAAACTGAGTGTGGGTCAGTGCTCATCACATGTTTATGACCTTGAGCCAGTGGTGGAATTACTATAGTGTCTCAGTGTCCATAAAACGACTTGATTTCTGATTAAGTGGTACCTGTTTTATCGTTCCCCCAAGGCATGAATAGCTGAATGAAACCCTCATCAGGATTTAAACTTGCAATGCACAGATTGCGAGTCGTGTGCTCTAAGACTCAGAATCACCCGTTCAACAAAGATGTAGCAAAATTAGTAGTAAAATCTGTCATTGAGTGTTCTGAATGGAAATATGGAATTTGCACAGGGCATGTAATGAGTCACCTACTCAGAGATTTTATGCATTTCCATGACTTGGGGTCATCATTTTAATAAAGAATAAACTCTGTTATCTAATTTTTATGTTCAATTTTATATTGTTCATAGGCCATTGTAGTTTTAATACCTGCCTGCCCACTCAATACAGTATTACATTCACATAGTATTAGTATAAATTCTCACCAATGTAATTTGCTACACGTAGCATAAGCATTCCAAATGCATACTATGTATTTGATTCGACGAATCAACGCATCGTTATGTGTCGAGTGTTTTACCATGTATCCTATCAATCCCCTACAAAAGGCCCTTTACACATTTCCAAGAACGTACCCGTAACCGTTCTTTATTTTGCAAGCAGATTGCGAGTCTCATCAGCGGTCTTGCGTTGCCCCCTATGTCGGGTCGAATGGTACTACTGAATAAACAGGCGCCCAATGCAGTGTGGCAAAGCCAAGATACAGGGTGCGTGCCTGCCCCACAGGCAGCGAGCATCTAAAATGCCGGTCATCAAGCCTCAACGGAGGCCGACATTAACAATTTGAGCATCGGTTCAATCGCCTACATATTTTCCACAGCCACGTAGTTTATAGCATAATTGGGTATACTGGTAAACCTGAAAGAATGGGCCATGGGGAGGTCCGAGGAATTTAGAGATGTTGGCTGTGATGAGTATACAATTTATAGAAAAAATGAATTTTTCCAGACAGCAAAAAAAATGTTGTTTTGTGTTTCATGGGGTATAATGTAATTATAAGTGTTTTAAATTGCTGGCGATAGACTACATGCCTTAGGACGTACAATTTCCATGGTGTTTCTGAAGCTTGATTAACAGACCCGAATGCTGCTTTCTAGATTGCCCACTAGGTGGCAAACATTAACAATACTGCAGTAAAAATGTGAATTCTGATAGGACAAATAAAGCTACCGTCAATTAAATATATTCAAGATGGCTTTGATAGAGACCAATTCGTTCTGGTGTGATATTTACAAAGGATCTTAAGAAGAAATCTGTTCCATTAGAGCACCATCCAAATTCTGCCTAAGCCCTTGATGTTCACAGAGTGCATTCACAATTTTTTTTAAAGAGCAACAGCTTCCAAACAATACAATGGCAATGCTTTCTACTTAATAGAACGCCCCAAACGAGTTATTAATCAAGACGAATTACTTTTGAATGCAATTCCAGCAGCTCAGCTTGTTATTTTACCAACAGCGAACTGTGACTCAAAGTCTCCGGTGGAGATACTGATGTCTCAAAACAACCTCATTTGCTACTGTTGCATGCTGACCACAAAGGTAAGCCGCAGGGGAACCTGCTGAAAAATAAACACTGCACATCTTAGACTGAACATTTCACATGCATAGGTCGCTTAAATGCCTCAGCAACTCCGAAGTGCTTTCAATGCCTTGCTGTAGTCTAGCCAAGGGGACCCCCTCGGCAGCAACTGTGAATGCAGCATTGGCCTGCGAGTCCACATCAGCCTGCCGTAAGAGGGGCACGCAGCGTGTGCCATCAAGGTACTCCATCGGCGAGCGTCATCCTGTTCCTGTGTGCTGGCCTAGCATGTTTTCCCAGCGGCCTGGCTCCTTTGGGTGGCGTGGGCACCAACAGCCGGGCTCCAGACATCTCCCGTGCATGCGGCATAGGTGTGAGCGCTGCCCGGGTGCCCATTGTCAGAGGTGCCAGCACCGGAATGCCTCTCGCACACACCAGCGGCCGCCTCCCTCCAGCCAAACCGGCCGACGTGCGAACCTCCAGGGTGTCACCACTCCCCGTTATCTCAGTATCGCATCCATCGGTGCCCTCCTCTTCCCCGTCGTGGCTGCTGGGAGTCACTTGCAAGTGTTGTCCGTCAGAAGGTGCTGGACCTGATGGATTCTGAGATTCGGCGAATTGTCGCTCGGAGGGATTAAATGGAGCCTGGGTTGTGTGTGGACGACGAAGGGGGGTCGCTGGACGTGGCCTACCCGGGTAGAATCCTCCCTGCTGAGTTGCAGGAGACTCATCGTTGTCCGGCGTGAGAGGGGAGGGTGGCGGCAGTCGAACCGTCGCCGCTTTAGGGGCCAACGCTTCACCGGGTGATCTGGCAGAAACGGCGTGAGGAACCCTGTCAACACGGCTGAAGTGAGAAAAATAACATGGAAACAAGAGCCTGAGACAATTTCCCTCTTAGCTATTTACGTGAACGAGGTTATTCATGCAAGCGTGAAGCTGTCCTGACAAAATAGCTACAGTTTAAAGGTACTGTATAATTAATGAAAACCATCTGATTTCTCGTTAACTTGCTGCACCAGCTCGAATAAAGCGGTCTGTATTTAGTAATGTTGCAAAAAATAGCAGTGGACTTCTAATGGTTTCTGTTTACAAATATTATCTCGAACGAGCTTTTTGGTTAATTCACCTTTAAAGGCGAACCATACACTCTGAAAACAGCCCTCAAAGATTATATATATAAAAGTATATATGACAAAAACAACACTCGCGTCCTGTAAGCGGCCAAAAACTACGCGACTAAATGCAGAACTAAAAGTGAAACGTAAAAAAACGTCCATTTGCATCCGCATACCTGCGGTCATGGATTTTCCCTAAAATCACCAAGAAGAACAATGTCACGTGCCTGAGTGTGCGCGTCGTGAGCGCGGGTGCCGACGGCCTCTCTTCGGCTGACATGACCCGCAGATCACTCTCCAGGACCTTGCGTTGCTCCTTGAGCTCTGTTCCATGTAGCACGGAAGCAGTGTTACAGACGCCAGGAGGCGGGTGTGAAAACAATCGTCATGGGACGTGACGCTCTGAGAATAGGCTATTTTAAAGTATCGCACCGAATTAGGTTAAATTTGAAAGCAATAGCTATTTTCATATTGTACTACCGACCTGGGGGAAGGGGCGTGATTTTTTTACCGTATACCGACTTTGCGTCAACATTCCACGGGAGGTGATTTACTTTGTTCACCGACGATTGGGGGTTGTAAAGTTGTAAGTGTTAAGCGGCATAATTACAACACTAAAACTTTAGGCCAATTGTGCCCTATCAGTGAAAACAATCAACCTCCATGTCACAATTTCTTGTGGGCTCAAATTTCAAATGTTATTTTTCGTATGTGTCGAGTTGTAAGCATAGACTTGCCTATATTTTGCAGTCACGAAAGCTTTAAATCGAAATTTGCCTATATTCGTAACAAGTTTCAGCGTTCTAGCATTCCTAAGAATCGACACGTGTCAATCACAATCATAACTGTCACCAATACATCATATTACCATCTAATATGATGTCATTAATGCTTTTTTGTGTGACTGTAAAACCAAGTCTGATGTTTATGTGGAATGTGAATAAACTGTGGCCTGTGCCCGCGTAGAGATGAAGGTCTTTTGTGTCCCTTGAAAATAAAATAGATTTAGAAGGGACAAAATGATTGTTCAGTAAAATTCGGCACTCATGGACTTCACACATATGCACGCACATGCGCACACGTGTAAAAAATACGAGTATATTCATATCGACATGCCTACGCACGTACAAAAAGACACCACATGGTGTAGCTCAAGCTGTTTCCCATCTGGACCTTTCTGCTCACGGTCACAGTCAAGCTGTCTCAACTGACAATAGCAAAGCGGTCGTGGGTGAACTTTAGGATTCCTGGGAAACCAAAATGTCATCGTTTCGTGTAAATTGAGTAAAACACCGCATTAGCAGTGTTGCACACGAATGTGTTTGCACGAGAAAGGCATGTTTCAACAAAACATACTTATTCTTGCTTGGGTTTCTAAAGGCCGACAGGAGGACCAATAAACTGTACATTACGTGTAGTGCTTGTGAAGCTCACCAACACTACTTCAGTACAGCACAATAAGTGCTGCTCATTTAACACTGCCATGTTCTCCCATGGGCTGTTAAAATTCCTGGTGTCAGGACATTTCAGTCCAAGCCCTCCCACCATGACCCCACACAAACATCATGTCATCCTTTTGCCTGGCTGGTGTGTGCAAGTAATTCTTGAGCTGTGGAATCATGAGGCAGATTTTTTTTTAAGTCAAGTGGCTTGCAAATTGGTTCCAGAAGACTGGGAGGGTGATGTTCATTCCTGCTTTGTAGAACAAATATTCATCTTGGTGTAGCTCATAATATTTGAACGACTTATCTCTCCTGTTATCGTAGCACAGGTTATGCAAAATGAAAAAAACAACCAGTTATTTATTTTACTTTGCTATTTATACAAATGTAGGAACAGAGGCGTGGTAGATAGCGCACTTCACTATGAATGTGGCAACCTGAGTTCAATTCCAGCCACGGCTAACATCAGTGGCGAGTGATATTTGAGCTGGTACTGGCTGCGTCTTTCACCAATACATTGACCAACGTGGTCAATCATGATCCAAAAATCCCAATGACTGATGCATCATGGGACAGCCTTTGTCCAGCAGTGGATTGACAAAGGGCTGTAAATTAAAATAATTATTATCCAAGCCGAGTTTGAAATGGACATTTTAAATATCCTGGGCTGGCTCTGTAATATAATTCCATAATTCATTCGCAATGTCTTCAAATTTTCAAGGTTGAAGCTACGAGTTTTCCTGATGTGCTCATGCCATAGCCCAAGTTTTAAGCTCCAAATTTGGTCCATGTGGCCCCTGGTTTTAAAATTTCACTAAACTCACAGTGTTTTGGCATGGGATGAATAGAAAATGTCTTGGAACAATGATTCGTGCTTATGAGTGCTGGAACGCACCACAGAAGTTCTCGAAACCTCTCTATAAGGTGCCGAAAGTTAACACCAGATATTAATTGAACTTCCTTTCGCATCGTACATAGGCAACTGTGCTAATTAGAGCATTATCATTTATCCCTGATACTGCACAAACAGACTTGGAAGAAATGCTGTGAATATATCTCAGTCGAAATCCAGGCTTCTACAATAAACTTGCAAACTCTGTTCGTAAAGTTTGAGTGCAATTATTTCCTATTATTATTATTAACCTCGTTTGGTTTAATCTGCAATCCGTTTGTTAAAGTATTCAATTCTCATTTGTCAATACTTGATTGGATATGCTTGATGTTTAGTATGCTTTTGAAATGTGCTGGACTCTTTTGCATACTTATATTTTTCTCAGTCATCCTTAGTTGCGTGTATCAGGCCTGTAGTGAAATGTGTTGCTGTCAAGAGTCGACGTCTCAGTGGGTTCCTACCGGGTTACATGACAGTAATAATAGGGGGGTTTCCCCTTTTTTCTGGCAACAAAACTGAAATCTTTTTTACGAGGATTCATGTCTGCATTAACCACAATACTTGCAGTCAAAATGCAAACAAAAAAACACACTCTGATAATATATGCATTGTCCTTGAAACGGATTGGTCCACACCAGAGACAGCTTTCTTTAGAGCCTAATCTCAATTGGTGCTCGACCAGATTACGCCAAAAGGGGAAAAACCCTGTTATTATATTTTGGTACTGGCAAAGGAGGTCCAATGATGATGGGTTACATGAGGTTTATGATGCTGATGATAATGACTACAAAGGCTTTAAAGAGGCTGTCCCAACATAAACATACTTGACAGTACATAATTCATTACAAAGCTGGAAATTAGGTACTCTCGCGATAAGTAAATGCTGTAAATACGATTTTAAATCAATTAGCATTTCGAGGTTTAATATTTTACGAGGCGCTTTTGTTCGTGATCATGAATTAAAACAACCACACAACCGGGCTGCAATACTAAAGAGGAATTAGTCATCCAGCGAGAAATCCTCCCCCAAACGCCTTCCCACTGTGATTTGATTAATTATCACGAGCCAGGGCTCGCGATTATACTCAATAATCAATTGATTTTGTTTTGTATTTACCATTGTATTATTCCCCCCACCCCGTCCCAGTCTTATTCATAGAGTTGTGTTTGCACCATTAGCCTATATGTAACATGAATATATAATTTGTACGTGACATTGTAATCAATTGCAACACATAATAATTCGATGCAACATTAAGAATCCATCAGAATCGATTAATCAATGCATTGTTACATGCCTAATATATATGCTACGCGACTTAAGTAAAAGGGTAAGGCATGAGTCTAAAATAAAGCAATGTAAACGGTGCGCAGATGGTTTACTTGAGGCAGTCACGCAGGCAGATCCCACTGCCTGTTGTGCACGCAGACATTTCAAGTTATGCTGTGTACACTCACCACGCAGCCGCGCGATTAAATGCAGCTTGCCACTTTTAAGCGGGACTGCTGGCAAGAAAGGAATCCATCCTCGTGACAAGCAGGGCCATTCTATATCCAGTGGCATGAACAAGAATTTTGATAGAGCAAAATAACTGCAGACAGCTGTTTGGGCAGATAGCTGCACTGTGATATCCCGATTTTTTTTTAGAAGGAAAGTTAGTGCCGATGTACATACTGTCTCCACCACTGGCTGAAAAGTTTTCACAACTGAAATGCCAAATGAATTCAATAATACTTTTTCCCAGTCATTTTCTTTAATGAATGCTACCGCAGAAACAACAAGACGAATTGCCCAAACACGTGTTGGCTTTCAAGTTAGCGTCCATATTTTTTTAATCCACGAGTTGTAAAAATTAAAAAGTTATACACTGTGGACGTTTACTATCCATCTTACAGACGCCAGAATGTCTACCACACAAAGTACGTTTTTTTCTTTCATGGTGCAGTGCTATACTTAAGGGATTCTGAGTGAATTATCAGCATGCTCCAAGCGCCATGGCACACGACAATACAGGCTCTGATATACTGCCATGGCAACTGCCACAGACTCGGCTTTGTGCCTATGCACTCTGTGCTGTATAAAATCCGTGGAAGTGCCACGACACTACATATAAATGAAGACCACTAACAACACTGCATATCTCTCACTGCGAACAAGTAAAATAGAACCTCGTAACTCGTTTAATTTTTCAGAATTTCTCCTGCCGGAACTCGGTAAGTAGATGAAGGCAAATATTGCAAGACGCAGATGGTTAATTGATAGCTGACAAAAACAAGAGTTTATAGTTATCATCACCAAGATACGCAGCGATATTTTTAAAATCAGAAAGTAGCAAAATTTAACTAACGTTTGCAGCATGAAAGCCTTTTTAATCATGCATTTGTCCCAAGACCAAAGAGCAGAGTAAATGAACAAAGCTTCTGTTGAAAGACGTATGCGTCCTGCAGTGGATTTCTGCTCAAGTGGCAGTGATTCAGACCTGTGATGGAAGGCTCATTCCTAGGCAATGCCGGTCCCCTGCGCCCCTCCGCCAAGTGTTCCTGAGGTTGCGGAGAGACAAAGACAGGAGGGGAAAAGGACGGAGGGGGGTAGTGGGATGGAGTGGACCTTCTTTAGCTGCCAAATAGCACCAGTGAGACAACATGACCCACTTTCCCAAAGCCTGCCTCCTTGTTCCTGGGCCCCCAAAACTGCACACATCTCATGCACTCAGCGTTGTTCCCCATCTGGGTGGGTGTTTGCATATTTATTGAAAATCCCACAGTCTACATTCGAGTCCAACTACAATGGCAAAAAAGCAACAACAAAAACAGACGTTCGCTCTGGTTTTAATGGGTTTTAAGCTCGCTTGAACGCACTGCTGTGGCGACAACCATGACACACAGAGCTGTGTTGTTCATGAGTAGTGAGTGCCACTTTTTTTTGCTATAGTCACAATGAGAGTGAAGACACTGTCCATCAACGCCAACTTGTCTGATTTGATTCAGGTCTTTGTAAAGAGATTCAAAGGCAGTTAAACAAAACGCTTCAAAGCGACGACAGAATGGTTTAGCATACTGTGAATAATGACACTCTTATATGGTCCCACTTAACAAAGTAATACATCAGCAAATAGACTTTTCTTCATTTGTTGGGGTTAGCAAGGTTGACAAGCTTGGGCTTAAGTGATTGGGAAAAAGCCGCGATGCATTAGATTTTCTGTACCTGTAAACTTTGAATGTCTTTCTCCAAAGTACTGCATTCTTCGTTAAGCAAACTCCTGCAAACATCATTAAGTCAGAACAGATGAACTCCTATGAGAATAATATACCTTTACCATTCTTATTAAATTATATGTATGAAGCGAATGGGTCCACAGCTCCATATAACCTAAATAATTAAGCATACCATGACCCTATTTGGAGTGGTGGTCTGTACTCATTCTGTAGGCAAAAACACAAGGTGGCATAATTACTCATGAGCCATTTCCTTCCCTTGGACAAGTGACCTCAATTCAATTTCAGGTCGTGACACGAGTGAGGATTTCCCTAGGTTCTGTCTGCCTAAAATTACGCTGAAAGTGCAGGAAGGCATAACAGCACTTGAGCAAAGAACTGCAGACCAAGGAAAAAAACATTCTGTACCTATGCACCGAATGCCCCATGTGAACCTCCAACACTGTATAATACATTGGCATCCTTCATCTGACATCAATAATTTAGTAATGTCATGTGTGATGAAATATATGATACGATTAGTGTCGTGTAAACATTTTACGTTGGTTTAAGAAATAATACAAGGCATTTCCACCTCATCACTGCCAATTTACCATTCGTAAACTATTGAAAAATTCTGACACGCAATCTTCGAAATGTTGACACTTGCAAAAGACCGTTCAAAACCAATTTCAAATAATATTTGTGCAACTGCAAGATTGTTTAATTTTTTGATGGTCATTGTCAAAGTCTGCATTTGGGGAAAAAAATGGAAAATCCAGCGCAACAATTGGCAATTCATTTTATTTCCTCAGTTGCTGCCAAATGAAAACACTTTTTTTTCATTTGCTGGTTCATTCTTTAGAAGTGCTCATGTTGCCAGCTGGCTTTTCACTGACACTGCAGATTCTGTCAGTTGTGTAACAATGTACATCTTTGTCGGCTGCCAAAGTCATAGGTTGGGATTTAATTACGCTTCAATATGTACCACACTGTACTAAAAGGTTTCCAAATGTTGTGCAGAGCTTCTGGACTCATTTTTCACATCCCTTATGCACTCCAAAAAATACTTTTTTTTTTAATTGGGACAAAATAAAAAACGGCAACATTCCACAAAGTCAGCATCATTTCCAGATTAAATTGCACATGCATTTTACAGTTACCATCTAAAGCATTGGCCAACAGGCAAGTGTGGGATGGTTAGTTCTGCTAAAAGTCAATTGCAATAATGGGGTGTTAGGTTTCTGAATGTTTTACTGATATATTTACTTTCTCCAAAAAGCTGTTGTACACCAATCCAGATGTAAAAATTACCTTCTTTATATTTGCTAAATTGGTGAAAAGTGCAATACGTGATTTCTCAGAGATCAAAGATAATTCAGCTGGCACTCCTGAGATTCTGGGCTCAA
Organism: Petromyzon marinus; assembly: GCF_048934315.1. Taxonomy (NCBI): domain Eukaryota; kingdom Metazoa; phylum Chordata; class Hyperoartia; order Petromyzontiformes; family Petromyzontidae; genus Petromyzon; species Petromyzon marinus. The sequence goes on from NC_133701.1 coordinate 6,922,993, forward strand.
ATCCAGGTAGCCACCCATGATTAAACTATGTTCGCAAGTGTAGATTCAGGCTGGTTATCAAGGAGTGCTTAAAAATCACGAGAAACTTGTTTTTCACTTAATTGGGCTGAATTCCATCTCTGAGAATTAAAAATATAACTTTGACTGCCCTGTGACAAAACATTTGATTTGTGTACTGTAGGTCGTGTGAGATATTGCAATTGAAAAGGTCGTGAAATGGATTATCACACTTCACTATGAACCTGGAGACCTGAGTTTGATTCCTGGCCATGGCTAACATTCGGGTGAGTGATATCTAAACCAATACTGGCTCCCCCTTCTTCGCAAACCTGCACAGACCAGCACGGCAAAGTACACTTAAACAAACCTCCATGACCAACACTGCCTAAGAAGGCCTTCATCCAGTAGTAGATTGACAAAAGGCTATACACATTATTCAATTAATATTATTACTTCACATGCCACGATGCCAAGAGTACAAATGTAATGAAAATGTGGGAAGAAGCAAAGAAGTGCATTACTTATTAAACACAGCACATTGTTGTAATTGCTGCAAGGACTTACTCCAGGAGGTTGTCAAGTTGCATGCTTAATAACTTTATTGAAATGTCATTTTAATACACCTTAATCAGAAAACACATTTGTGGATACTCACAAAGGTATATTTATGTAATGACCTAAAATGCCCTGCGCCTTGAGTAAATGGTAAAACCTGTTTCATATTACTCATGTTTATATTACCACTAACCCATTATCACAAAAAACCCTCGCTCATATGTAGCAATTTAACATCATTAGTTCTACACTATTCAACACCAACTCGGCCTATACTTTTGTATTTCAGAGAATATTGCACCATGAAAAGCGAATACAACTTAATTTGTAAATCGTCTTCAAAAAGTTGCTTAGAACGTGTTTTCACGTTGAGTATTTTTAATCCGTCTTGACTGTGCACTGTCATTGCAGGCCAGTCAAAATAACACGCAACCCTCTGCACACCCACAGGGCTATAGATAACAATTAGTCACATCACATTAGGCTGTATATCTCAGTGACAAATAAATGACGTGAATCAAATCGCCCCCCCCCCGTGCACATGTGGACATGTTTGGGCTGGAGCCGTGCAGTCGATGTGTTTCTGTCCTGCGGCCAGAAAAAAAGTCACTTGAGATAGCAGTTTGTGGTAAAGCGGAGCCATGCGGGGTGAACTGAATGTGCAGCACATGGTATTCACTCACAGCTCGCAGGCACAGCTTTACCCTTGATCCTGTTACCGCCTTACACTACTCTCTATACCCCTGCTCTATAACTGCTCAGTGTGCGTGCAATGTTCCACTTTAAAACGCTGCCCTAGAGCAAAAGCAAAAAAAAATACTTTTAAGGAACCTGCCAAATAAGATTCACGAAGGGCAGCTAACAAGGCCTTAAAGTGTAATTAAAAAAGAAAACAGATTTGAAATGATTACCCACTTTACTTGCGTTCATCCTTTGGTATAATGTTGCCTCTTATGAATATATAGTTTATTTTATACTGCTGATGTTGAATTTATTAGAGTCAACAATGTAACATCGTGAAAATAGCTTATGAATATATATTTTTCATTTACAATGGCCATAAATGTGCATTAAAATGGCCGTGTGAATCTTAAGGGAGTGTTAAAATGAGGGCATTACATTTTCATGACAAATGTTGACTCACTTTCCAAATTGGTACGGCAAAGTCAAAACAAAGAAAAAGATAGTAACTATTTGATGAGAAAACATTGTTCGTGTTTGAAGTAATTGTGCATAACATGTTAGGAAGCAGCCCATGTTGTGCCTGCCATAATTTAGATTTTGACAGCAAAAACAAAAGGCAATTTTGCAATAATTTTCAGTCATTAATTGGATGTGTATCGGATTGAGATATTAGCATTTTTACTTATTTAATGAGAAATGGCTTTGCGGTCATCTGGTGTTTTCTGCTGATCGTGCATCATTTTATCCTCAGCGTTTTTAAATTATCACCAGGGTGGAAATGCACCCGTTTGTGGTCCAATATCTGACGAAACCCTGCAAATGATTTACTGAATTCACAAAAGAACATGTGCAAGTACATTTGCCGAGAACTTGCTGCAACTTCTGTGCCACTTATACCCTTCTGCGCATGTGCGTGCATGCATGTGTGATGCGCGCATGCATACGTGTGCGGGACCACAGTGGTTAGCACTTTGTGCTACAAAACTCTGCAACTTGGGTTCGATTCCTGGCAACGGCGAACATCAGTGGTGAGTGATATCTGAATGAGTCCTAGGTGCCCCTCCACCCCTCTTTCATCCACACGGACTATTGTTGAACAATCCTGAACATCCTCTCGGTTGACTCAGCCTTAAATGAGTTCCTTGTGTGATGTGTGATTACCACTGATGGGGAGACAAAGGCTGGTGCTGGCAACAGGACCACTCATCCACGATGACGAACTTTGATGGGTGCTTGTTAAAAGCACGTAGCCTAAGAGTCTATGTACATTACATGGGGGAATCTTGGCTTTGTTTTTGCTGCTGCTGCTGCTGCTGCTGCTGCATGTGCTGTGCATATGTGTGTGTGTCTATGCCTCACCGAAGATGTTCGATCACCTCATCAATGCGGCTCACATTGAGTTTCTCCTTCAGAGCCTCAACTTCGTCTGGCAGGTTTGAAGACATCGACAGACTCGACAAGGGCCTGTTGGATAATCCCAAATTAGTGGCCAACATATTTACAGAAATGTCCATTGATATAAAGTACCGACACTGGTCCAAAATTGTGCTATCAGTGACATGTCATGGAAGAATCCCACTATCTCTACCAGAGCAGTACATCACTCTGTATTAGCCAATGGTTCATGGTAGCACATTACAGAGCTACTGATATCCCTTCAATTGACCACTTTAACCATATACTCTACTGTAGAGAAATGTTATGTGCATATACAGTACTGGCTATGAATTAAGATACATTTTTCAGAACAGTTTAATAGACATTATACAAAAGTTTGCTTTTTTTACAGCCTGTCCTGCAAGCGCCACAATATTTTGTTTATTGATCAAAGCACAAGAGGCTTAAAATAATGAAGTACTAAGAGGCCATAATTTTGTCCTCTATGTACCTGAGTTCTTGTGGCACTGGTGCTGTGTGTGGCCTGACAATCCCCCACTTGGGATGAATGGGGTCCTTCAGGATTCCGCCAGTGGATGGGTGCCTAAGCTTCTGCCTGCCGGCAGAGCCGCCTCCTGAATCTTTGCAGGACCCAAGAGCCTGTGAGGCCACAGGAAGGCTGGGCGACTGTGTGTCCATTGCAAATTCCACCACTTCTTGACTGTACCGCGACATCACTTCCGTTTCATCCCTGCAATAGGAACAACTCTTAGCGATTAATGCACATCAAGGATTTAAATTTAACTTGATACCTCTCGCTGCTGTAATTACATTAAAAAAAATAAGATACTCGCTTTCGTGGCATACGGGTCTAAAGTTGTATTTTCATTTTTTTTTTAATAGACGTATATCACCAATGCAGTGGTTGACTTTTAACCATGAATGTCAGCCCATGCCTCCATCAATTCATAGCCATATATATGTAGAAGTCACACTTGACAGCCTATCACCACCACTAATTGCAAATAAATATTATCTCCACCCTTGGAACCGCATACAGGGGACAGTGAGTGAGAAGGGGTCCAATGCCCAGGCTGCAGATTTTGACAAGACTCCATGTAACAAGTGAGATAATTAGATTCTAAAAGGGTATCTGGATGAGTAATAGAATCAATGTCAGCCCTGCAGCTGACTATAAAGGGCATTTACTGCAGTGATGTGGAATGTAAGCATACGGTAAAGACATTTTGTGCGCCAAAGCAACTTACAGCACCCATTAATATTGGTGGTGGTACACTATGAGCAACAGCAGTGCTGCTTAAGTCACTAGATACCATCTGTTTTTATGTTTGTATGCCTGGTTGTAAATCATTAGGCAGCTATGTTTGTTCTTATTTTTGTGGTTTTTTTCCTTATCTCTTGCAGCATAAGGCCTGCCATCCCTGCCATCGAATCGTATAGAAACGGTACATGTTGAGGGAGATAAATGGCAGAGAAGTCTTTGAAATAAAATTACAACACAAAAGCAGATTGTTGTTGGTAATTGGGACTATGATGGCATCCATGTAAAAAAAATTGCCAGTAAGCAATCTAAATTCTTTCCATGTGCCCAGTTGCACATGGCATATTTTGTACAATTGCCACAAAAATCAAGTACTGTATTTACAAAGTTTGGATAATTTACCTTCTCAGTAAAATTCCAGTTCTGATTGTAAACATGCACGATGAGTACCATAGAGAATTATATTGTTTAAACGGCAAAAGCCTGTGAAATATTCTTTGCATTATTGAGTATGGCAATACATTCAGGAGCTAAATGTCAATGTCGAGGTATGCCAGCCATGAGAGAGGGCTTCAGGAGAGAGTTGGCGTAGTTTTGCTTTTCCTGAAGGAGCGACGACAGTGGTTTACGACATGGTCTATAGTGTGGGTTGCATGGCCATAGTCGTACTGTGGCTTGCCTTTAATTTCCATTCATGAAAGAGATGTGCGCATCAGTCTGTGATGTTCCGATACAGTTAATGGTCACACCGGTGTCTTCGAGGAATGTCTAAGCCAGGAGGTGCGATGTTTATCCTGGACCCTGAGGATTGTAGTGAGTGGACAAGACTGTGCAATGAGTGCCCTCATCCAGCCAAATGTGTATGTGTCCTATCAGGGGCGGAGCCAGGATTTCAGACCGGGGTGACATTCAACAAATGTTAATTTCAAGAATGATTAGAGAGTCAGGCTGTTGAACTAGACGCCATCGGTTGGCGACACACTCTGACAATGCAGTTGCACGGAGTGCGCCAGACCGAGTGTCGTACACTTATGCGCAGAATGTCACCCCTGTCACCCCCCCTGGCTCCGCCCCTGTGTGCTATGATCAAAGGTATAAAAAAGCCATAGATTCTTGCGTGATCAAAATCACCGGTCTTTAAAATCTAGGCATTCACTTCTATGTATTTCACATTTTTCCAAGATACAAGGCCAATTTTGTTCTGGTCGCGGTAAATATGTGCACACTATTACAGGAATTATATTCTGAATGTTCAATAAAAAAAAGACTGAACCCTTTTTGAAATAACAATTTCTGAAAAAAACATCCCCTACAGTCTATTTATGAAAGGGTGGTGACATTAAAGTAGATTTCTGGTAAATTCAGAACATTTTTCCTGTTCATCGTATTAAAAAGGTCATTTTTAAATGTCAACCCGGAGTTAGAAAGATCCAGCTCCAAAATCGATCACACTCTTTCCACTGAAACCTCCAAACACACACCAGGTGGACTGGGGCAGTAAACACAAGTGCCAGGTTAAATGCCAGCCAAGTTTGCCTGCAGTAAATGCATGCCAACTTTAACATCTGTCATAAAACGAATGCCAAGAGTGCCTGCCCCGTTAACTCGCCATTCCTTAACCTAGCCCAACGTGTCACTTGGAGACCACCTCCTGCCCAGCACCTCTGTTGGGACCCCTTGTAGGCAAGGGAACCCCCGATGGCTGCTCATTTCCCTGGCCCCAGGGAATGGCTCTAGTTACACAACTGTTGGCAGTTCCATATTGTAGAAAGCTATAGCCCTGGGGTAACAAGGAAAGGGTAGTGAGCGGTCGCAGGTCTGGCTGACCAACTTCCAAAAAACAGCCGGTGTGTGTATGTGGAGGCCACAGTGGCAGGAGGATAGCTTTTCAAAGGAATGCAAAATAATCCCTAAACCTTTGCTGTCAGAACAGAATGTTGTTTTATTATCCACACTTGGCCAATAAACCACATGAACCACAAATGTGTTCAAGCTATGGAAGAGGATGATCCCATGTATCTCACATTAAAACTTTTTTTTTTAAAGAGGCTGTATTTTGCCAACCGCCACTCGTCCAAGGCTGCTTGCTACCGCTTGTTTTCTCTCTCAGTTGATTGAAAACAGTTCTATAAAAAGTACACCGGCACACCCAGAAAAACCATCCAGGGGAGGGATGAGGGATTTGAGGAACGTGGGGGACCAAAGGGGGTTACAGCCAGCGCGTGCAACCTCTAGTCACAATAACAGTCGATCTACTAATGCATGCTTCTGTTACGCAATTGTCTCGCAAACACATGGTATACTTTGAATGAGCACAAAAACAACTGTGCTATAATATTTACCTACCATATGTATTCTACCACTGAATACAGATTGCGCTTACTACTTATTGATAGAAGGTAAAACAAGATTGAATGCAGTTGAGAAGTGGTGTGACAGGAGGATGGAGTGTGAGCCGGTGTGATAAGAATAAGAATGAGGCGTTGAGAGAACAGCTACCAGGAGGAATTTCTTTGGAAGTCTAACATTAACATAATATACGTGCGGCATATTATGAAGATAGTCAGCAGGAGCATTATGACGCTGATTCTGAAAGGGAGAATGGAAAGGTAATCAAGGTATATTAAGAGGAAGGATAATTATGAATTGGTGTTAAAATGTGAGCAGCTGTATGGGAATTTCCAGGAATGAAGCTGAATATTCCCATGATTTATGAGGTTGACACAAGATAGATAAATAATGTAGATATCTTGACTTAAAGCTTTCGTGACTGCAGGAATTCATATTCTTTTGGTCTTTCGGTAAAGTCACGTTGATAGGTTCAAATTAATAAAAATAAAATAAACAAAAAACTACAACGTTGCGATTGAAACGTTGTAGTTTTTTTTTGGTTTATTTTATTTTTATTAATTTGAACCTATCTACGTGACTTTATCGAAAGATCCAAATAAAAAATGTAGATATGTGTATAAGTGGGAGATTGAGGTATCTGATTATGTATGCCTATATAACCATAATATGCAAATAATACAAAAAAAGAATCAACAATTATTTGTCAAATCAATGTCCAATGAATGCCTCCGTGCCACGTCGGTTGCGGAGTTTGGTTAGTCTGGAGGTCGGGGGAAGGGGTTCAAGGACAAGTTCAGATGATCACTCGACACTGATGTTGGCCATGGCCAGAGATCAGCAACCAAAATAACAAAAGAAAAGCCATTTTTTCAAATTTGGTAAAAAAAAAAATAAAGGCTCAATATTTGTCTGTCTCTGCACCCATTTCAAGAGCCGCAGTGCATCTGAATACGAGACGGTGGTCCTTCATAATCATCGTCACAAAGCAGTCCTTAAAGAGCCGCGTGCACCTCTGGAGTCGCAGGTTTCCAACCCCTGGCCATGACCGTCAACTGAACTCAGACCCCCAGATTTATGGTGCAGTGTGCTAACCACTGTACCACCGTTGCAGCCTCCATCCACATTTTTCATGGAAACCATACATATAATATTACTTTAAGAGGAGGTAAGGCTTTTCAGACTGGCTTTTGTAAATACATTCCTTTTAGGTGAAGTAAAACAAATAATAACTTTAGAACAGATACTTTTTTGGGGAGATGAATCTTTGTTTAGAGTGCATCAAACATGATACAAATAAGTATTTTAATAGTCTATGTGTCTATTATGCATTTAGACATTCATATTTTATTTTGAATTAAAAGAAACATGTTGGAATACAGCACAATAGGAGTTTTGCAAAAACCACAGTGCCTACTTTCGTATACTTGTAGCTTCTCAATGGGTTAATTCTACACAGCAGCAGAACCATGATTTATTCCACGAATGCTGGCATAAGGAAGGATGCACGGTTTGTTTTTCTCCATTGCAGCAACAACTTTGGAATTCCTAAACATCCATCGCTCCCAGTTTATCTTAACTTGGGTTTTGTGCTGTCCCCACCAATCACTTTCCACCCCCGCTCATGGCCCCCTCTTTCGGAGTGGTACAACCCATCGATTCCTGTCAAGCCTTGCTCCAGACACACGGACTGGCTGGGCTCGCTGTAGCCGGAAGGCGAGCGTCTGCATACCGTCCATGCTGGCGTGCCTTCTCTCGCAGGCCAAGCAGCAGCAGCCGAATCTCCTGCCGCAGCATGGCCTTCACAGCTGGCGGGTCGGCCAGCGGGCGAGGTCGGGATTGCTGAACAACGGTGTCCTGGATCGCTCCGTTCTCAGAGCATACTTCCCTCCAAATCTCCAACAAGCACTGCATCTGCGTGATGGCAAAGGGAAGGATTAATGCGCCCACGCCCGCCTGCTTCTTTAAACTCTAACATTGCAGCGTGATGACAGCCGTTTTGTCAATCCAGTGCTGGATGAAGGCCTGTGCCGGTTGTTGGGGGTGATTTGACCATACTTCACCAGTAGTCAGTACGGGTTGGTAACAGCAATCAGTTTTTCGGAGGAGCATATAAGTACCATACAATACATCTTTACTGAAAGCTTTCGTGACTGCAGGAGTACATATTCTATGGGTCTTTCGGTAAAGCCATGAAGAAAGAAAAAATATTAAAATATCACGTTTCCGAAAGACCCATAGAATACCATACAATAATTTATTGTGCTGCACTGGCATCTGCCAACTACCACGCACTTATGTACCTAAGGTGTCTTTGACAATTGGGCCAGCTTTTCACGTTTACCCACATATTCATTCACATGTAAAGTAGGTAAAGTGAATTGCAAGAATTGTCTTGATCGGTTAGGCGTGGAAGATTGGACCATCGTGAGGACGTTAAAAGAACTGGACGTTTTCGAGCATGTCTATTCAACCATTACTTTGGACATACACTTTGCATGAGTCATACATTCTACTGCATATTCAACATTGAATTAATAATACACAAAACAAAGCTCCACAACATTGTACATATGAAACGTTAGTGTTAACTGCCGAAGTTGCTTGCAGGCCAATTAAGGTCAGTGGTCCTCTTGTACCTCGGATAAGCATCGTTGGTGACGTACGGTGCGAAATAAATTCAACAAACATACTCTAAGTTGTATAAGAGGCATGATTTTTAAGGGTACAGAAAATAAAATTGCCTTTCTTAACATCATTTCAGTGAGACAGCCAGAAAATCCAGCAGCAATCTTTGGTTGCAGGAACCTGCTGGCCGTCGCCATTCATTATTACCGTGCAGATTAGAAACTGCTATAAGCTCACTCAGGAAACAACAGTGCAAACTATAATATTGAATTCAATTGTGTGGAAGGCTGTGCCCTGTATTCACTATTGTTACGATTTATGTCAAGTGAAAATAAAATAAATAGTCTTGATTTAAAGCTTTCGTGACTGCAGTAATTCATATTCTTAGCTCTTTCGGTAAAGTCACGTTGAAGGGAAACAATAAAATATATATAACAATAAAAATTCTCACGACCGACACACCTGATGACGACCGTTTGTGTTATGGTCGAAACGTCGTGAGAATTTTTATTGTTTTATATATTTCATTATTTTATTGTTTCCCTTCAACGTGACTTTACCGAAAGAGCTAAGAATATAAAAATAAAGAGTCTTGAGTGGAAAATGTGAGTGAAAAACAAACGTCCCTCTGTGGCTCAGATTTGTGTATTAAATCTTGCATATGGCTGGAAGTACAATTGAAAAAGGCCATGATAAAGAATATCCATGTGTTTCTTCGAATGCTATTTAATACCATCCATCAATGCCTATACAAGGTTAACTAAAAAAATCAGATGAGAGTAATTTCGAACGCAACTGGTGATGGCGGAGGATACACTGCAGTGGCAGCTTTAATATCTGTGATGAAACCCCTTCCTGTGTATCTGAGGATTTGTGAAAACTCAAGAATTTGAGGATTTTAAGCCAAAGAGCTTGGGGGAAATACCAATCCAGATCGCACTCGAATTGTTCACCATCTGAAACCAATGTCTGTGACAAAACCTCATCCATCTGCCATGAGCTCCGACACTAACTGGTCAATATTCACTAAAATTACCCCAAAAAAACAGTCCTCTGGAGTAAACTAAAGAAAAAAAAACATAATGGCCACCAAAAAAACCGAACGTGCACATGCTGATACCGCAGTGCAGCATTGCGAGGTTCAGATCATGCTTGAGGGAGGTTATTCATTTCTGTGGCTATAGCTAGTGGAAAGGTTTGAAACAAAAACGTGTTTTGGAAAGGCTGTGGAGGATTAAAGGCGATAAAAACAGTCTGAAGTTGGCATTTTCTCAACTAAAAGAAATATGTAAAGTTTACGATTATTAAGGTTTGCTTGATGTTGAAAACACACTTAATAGCACTTGGGCAACTCCCTATTTATTGATGTTATTTTTGGACAAATACACAGAAAGTAAAGGCTTATTTTCCAAAACTCTACTTTGTGGCTCAGAATTTTGGAAACATGTTGGAAAGTGTCCAGTATTTAACTTACAGCAATCAGACAACTGCAGCCATTTAAAAGTGCACAGTTAAGGGCCAACAAAAAGCTTTGCTTTAAAAAAAAACAAAAAATGCCATTTCTGAGAAATTCTGGAGTAAAGAAGAAAAGAAAAATAAATTTTGCTGAAGCATTTTCACACAAATGATGAAATTAATTAAAATGTATTTTACTGCATCACTGCGATGGGTTTGTATATAAAAAATTTATTGTACCATGAAATGCATTTTTTTAAAATCCATTTCAAATTTAACGAATCTTATAAATTACTGATTAGAGCTTAAATTTGTAAACCAAACCGCAAATGAATGTGTTTGCATGGGGCCTATTACACAAAACCACAGGGTGAATTTTTGGACTGTGAAACCTTCAACTTTCCAGCTATAATTTAAGTGAAAGAAGAAATTGGACTAAGGGAGTGGTATCATTTCATGTTGCATGACAGACTGACGACAGATAACTCTAAATGGGGATGGGCGGGGGGCAAAAATAAATAAGAAAATACTGTAATAAGAATTCCCCACTAACTGTCGGCCTGATCAATGTCCTCATTGGTTTCACTATCCAAAACAAAGAGCCCTTGTTTCTTTGCACACATTATGGCAACTAAACCCTGTCTGTCTGTCCCCTAGTTGAGCCGCCCACAGCACATTCACATTGCAAAGACACCCAAACTCTGACGATAAAATACCTCCACTCTAAAATAGCACTTCAGCCTATAGCTAACCATTGAATAAAGATGATCACTGCATCACGCCTCCTTCCGATATTAGGCAGGCCATTGGAGCTATGCACTTTTAAATATAGATTGAAAACGAATTACTTTAGAACTGTTTTTTTGCGTGGTTAGTTTGTCGTCCTGGCTACGTACAGTTCGAAAGAAGTTCACCATACATACATAGCCATTGTAAGAGAGAAATCAACTCTCCTTAAACCTTTGTAATAATCCATGCCAACTTATAATGAATATAGTTGGGATTAATTAATAGACAACACGGTATGTTTACCAAGCCATACTTTATGTTATTTTAAAATGCATTTTGACTTTTTGTATATATTTATAATATCACTTTCCACCACGTTTTGGATCATTCATGTACTCGCTGGAATACACAACTGACAGTAATTTGGCTTATTAATATTAACACATGCCAAAAATGTCCCCACGTTAAAATCAACTATTTTATTGAGGCAGAGCAAATGAAACCCTCCAGGTAATATGATAATCTTTGTAAAATGTTCAACAGTCCGGATTGTTTAATAATAATAATTATATATAATTCCCAATCTTTTGTGAATCCATAGTTAGATGAAGGGCTTCCAATGCTGTGTCGGTCACATGGGTTATTTTACCATTCTATCATGTTGGTTATTTTTGGTTGAAGGGAGACAGGGCAGAATCAGGTGTCACTCACCACTTGCCATGATCAGGAATCAAAATCATCGCTGAGTTTCTAGCACAGCGCACTAACTAACCATCACTCCACCCCCCAGATTATTTATTACGTACAACATTTATTTTATATTATCTCGAATTCGTAAATGCCTTATTGACAACAGAACATTCTGCCATCGACCTTTTTAGCCTCATAAAGAACAACTGTGAACCTGATATAGTCTGGTATGTCTGATGTCCATCACACATTTAGTTCAACACTTTAGTGTAATCAAAGCTCATGGGCTGACACCAACAGGCATCATTGATTCACGTCAATGTAATTTAACTTGATTTAAAGTAAAAACATAAACGAGTGCAGGTGTAAGTAGCAGTAGGGCACCTCTGCATGCAGCTCCTGGCTATAGGTGACGGCACCATCTCCCAGCGCGGCCCTGACCTCTTCCCGCTCTGCGGGGGGTACATTTTCCTCTATCAGGAGCCACAGAGAGGAAGAAGGCCTCAGCTCCCACTCCGCAGAAGATGCCTCCGCGTTGGGCGATAGGGCAGCCCACCTAGCCATCGCTCACCTGGAAATAGAGCAGTCAAGCGACCTTTATATACATGAAAAATATTTTACCAGGTAAGGCCCAAGAGCTATATAGCTTTTTTCAGAAGTGACCTGGTTACAAATGATAGCCCAATGAAGTGGCTTATCATGTAGAAATTTATAGCAGCCAAATACGATACATGCATGTTCTAAATGTGGAGGGGAAAACCGGAGGACCTGGAGAAAAGTCCACACGACCACGGGGAGAACATGCAAACTCCAAATGTACAGGTCTCAGGGTTGAGATCGAACCCACGACCTCCCGTATACCAGGCGAGATAGTTAACATCTCCTAGTCACCACGGCACCCCTTCATGCATGAGTATCAGGAGCGCATGAGCGACGGTCATGTTAGAGTGATTAAAATGTGCAACGTATGTCAGTTATGCGACAGTGAAATGCATATGCCTCAGTCTTGGATTACATCTGGTGTATATTTACAGATCACAAGAATGCTTTGTGGGGTAAAATAAATTAAACGTATTAATAATATAATACCTTAACATCAATGAAGAGGAGCAATTCCGTATCATTTTAAATAATTTTAATGGGATAGCCCTCACAATCCAAGTACCTTGTCGGTACTGTACTACATGAAGTTTCAGGGGGACGATGGCAAAAGTTTAATCCGCATCCAGTGACGTTTTTGACTGGGTATAAAAACTCGATGTACCCCTGTATATGTTTCCATTGCCACGTGACAGAAAAAAAGATGAATGGTGTTGAAGATGAACTGATGGAAAATCATTGATAAGTGAGATCCTGTGTATATGATTATGGTTAACTGATGGACTCATGAATTAATGATGGACTGATCGTGAAAAATTGATGGGGTGATGCATGGGCAATTTCATGAGCATGTTTCGTGAATGAGAACAGAAAAATATAATTTTACCAAACGCTAAATGAATGAATGTGTAAATACGTAACTGAACAGTAATCATATTATTGGTTCTTTCGGTAAAGTCACGTAGAAGGGAAACAATAAAATAATACAAATCTAAAACGATAACATTCTCACGACGTTTCGACTGCAACACAAGCAATCATCATCAGGTGTGAAAACCACAACAAGAAAATTTGAAGGCCTCCTTATTGTGGTTTTCACACCTGATGATGATTGCTTGTGTTGCAGTCGAAACGTCGTGAGAATTTTATTGTTTTATATTTTTATTATTTTATTGTTTCCCTACTACGTGACTTTACCGAAAGAACCAATAACATGAATCCCTGCAGTCACGAAAGCTTTACATAAAAATTGAACAGTAATCCATCAATAAAGTAAAACCCTGGCTTGCACCGGATTTCGTCACACTAGGTGGCATGACAAATTCATAAAAACAATCTACGTGCAATATTTATAATGCACTGTAGATATTATACAATGTTTACATAATACATCCGATGTATAAAGTATGTCCATACTGTATACTTTCGATTACATTATGTAATATTCCATTTGTAACACAATGTATTAGGATAATTTCTAAGTTATGTAAATCTTATGAAGGGAGGAGCGTTATTCACGCGATCTTTACACAGCACACTGCAATGCGTATTGTTTGTTGGTCTGCACACAAACAAGCACACTACACACAGTCGTGTATGTATTATACATCGGTACATTTATATTGTACAGCACACAGGTTATTTGTTATTGTTGTTGGGTTTTTCTTTCCTTGTTTTTAATTGAAATCGCAACTCGCCGGACCAGGGCTCCCTCTACGATTATTATCACTCTACTCATGTTGTTTGTGTCTGTTGTAACTAACGTAACGTGTTCATGATGGAGGGACAGATGGATGATGGAATAATAATGACTATGAACACGATGGGTTAATGATAACGGATTGACGACGATATGTCATAAATGAATGATGAAATGTGGTCCATTGACCAAATCATTTGGAATATGGGCAACTTTGAAGCCAAGCAGTCGTGAGCCTGGATAGTGCTTGGATGGGCGATCACCATGCATATCACAGGTGCTATAGGCTGCTGCTGGTGTAGGTTTTGGATAGAAGACAGACCAGAAAAATAGTGTTGTACTGTAATTATATGTTCCCACGTACGGTACGCATACGCCCCCCGACTTCACCAGACCCGCAGTGACTAGCGTGGTGAAGTATGCTCACGCAACCCCCGACGACCCGCACGGTCGTGAAGGAGGCCTTCATCCAGCAGTGGATCGACAATAGGGGACTGTACACGAACAGTAAAACCATTACAGTGGCATACAGTGCCCTGGCCACGAAGTCACACTCACCTGCGCGGGCGCGCTCAGCAGACAGCGCAAAAAAACAACAACTTCGAATTAAAGCATCAATAAAGCAGCCACCGTGCACAATAAATATAAATCTTGTAAAATGTTAAGACGATTTGTACCCGCGGTGTCAGCTGATCCCAGCGCGCAGCGGCGTCGTCCGTAACCGCGGCAACGGTCGGAACAACTTTATTGAGAGCGCGCTGTGGGGGGGGAGGAGGAGGAGACGGGACAACTTTATTGACACACACCCAGAGCCTGCTGGTTTTATTTACATGTACGGTATTATAATACGCATGCATTCCAGTTTCCAGTTTCATTTAATTGGTATAGCCCTGTGAGCCCATTCGGCTCTTGAATCGGGTGCAACCGCAACAAAGAAAAAACAAAAAGATGAACAAGAAAACATCTTAAAGTGACTATGTGACTGTGCAAACAGAAAATCCAGGAAAAAAAACATCAAAATATTCCTGAAATAGCACCGTACATCAACGCTGTGTGCAAAAATCCCAGTGGGATGCAAGTCAAACAACAACAACAACCACAAGACAACTAAGATTAAAGCCATCAGTCTAACTCCGTACTACAACAAACAAACATGGTCAAACCAAAAAACTTTTCGAAATCACCAAAATAAAGCCATAAAAGCAATGTAACAGTGATCATAGGAACTGTAACCGAATTTTCACAATAAACGACATAAACAACATGTAACACCAAACCCTAGACTCCTAGAGCCATAGCTGGCTGCATAGGTGTCAAACCCATACGGGTTACCCCGTATTCTTGTACAGGGAAATTGAGTGGTCAGGTCCGTATCATCAAATCTTGTAGCTCAATTTTAACCCACTTCCCAATGTGGTATCGACTGCAAACTTGGTATACTTATGTCATACTGATGACAACACTATATTCTATCATTAAAAAAATGAAAACACTTTTTATATGTTATGTGTAAGCTTGGGTCTAATTGTCCACGCTCAACTAACGTTGGCTGTAAATCACCACGGTCCCCTTACGTTGTGGCAAGCTTCATAGTCCATAGTTCATTTATTAGGTATAGCCCTGTGAGCCATTCGGCTCTTGAATCGGGTGCAAACGCAACAAACAAAAAACATGAACAAGAAAACATCTTAAAGTGATTATGTGACTGTGCAAAAACAGAAAATACAGGAAAAAAATATCAAAATATTCCTAAAATAGCACCGTACACCAACGCTGTGTGCAATAATCCCAGTGGGATGCAAGTCAAACAACAACAACCACAAGACAACTAAGATTAAGGCCATCAGTCTAACTCCGTACTACAATAAACAAAAACATGGCCAAAACAAAAAAAAACTTTTCGAAATCACCAAAATAAAAGCCATAAATGCAATGTAACAGTGATCATAGGGACTGTGACCGAATTTTTAACATAAATACGTGTTTTTAAAAAGTATTTTAAATATTACTTATTTTTGACAATTTTTCTCCCATATGATGATCATACTTTGTCGGATGAACGTTGATATTTATAAGGCGCACGGGGTGAACAATAATGTCTGAATTGGTCTGTAATAAGCTAGGCACTGATAAGGGGTTGACAGGTATATAGGGGGGGGGGGTATATAATATTCGACGTTTCGAGCAATGGCCCTTATTCATAGCATATCAAATAATACAAAAATTAAAGTGTGATTTTTATTTTAATGACACGTTTTATGTGCCATGAAAAAGGGCAATTTCCCAAAACGTTGCCTATTTTATATTATTTTTAGGTAGTGTTTACAAACGGACGGATGTGCTGAGTTGTTTTTTTGTATGTATATTGAACTTCTTTCGCACCGTACGTAGCCAACCGCGCTCATCGGAGGTGCGGGGGAAGGACAACAAACTAAACACAAAAAAACTATATTCTTAGTTTTTTTCGGTAAAGTCACGTTGAAGGGAAACAACAAAATAATAAAAAAAATATATAAAACAATAAAAAATTCTCACGACGTTTCGAACATAACTCAAACGGTCATCTTCAGGTGTGTTGGTTTGCATAAATGTATTTTTAAACGGCGCATTTATTTATTTATAAAAACGTTAGCGCCACGCGCAACGATTTGGTAGTTTATTTAGGACTAGTCCATCTATATTCTGAAAAGAGGAGGGGGGAGACGAAATTTTTTATAATGTATGCTGTCTGAAAGCCACTGTAAGCGTGAACAATCAATTAAGACCTCAAATGGTTTATCAAATCTTTCCAATGATTGCTAAGATAGAATCCATCTTCTCGGTTGAAATTGTCTCTGTGCTTGTATATGTGGATAGCCTCATGAACGAATCTCTCATGGAAGCCAGATGGCTTACAAAGAACCTCTGTCTTGGAAAAGTCAATGGCATGTGAGCCTACTGAATTAGAACAATGATCTGCCACGGCCGAGGTGTTGGTCCTACCGTGTTTAAGGTCTGCTTTGTGTTCACGAATGCGGTCCGAGACATGGCGTTTGGTTTCTCCAATGTAACTACTACCACAGAGGCAACTTAGTTTGTAGACACCAGGGTATTGTATGTCCGGAATCACATCTTTTACAGATGGAACCAGATCACGGATTTTATGTAATGTGTTGAAACGGACCTGAATCTTGTGTTCATTCAAGATTTTGGAGATCTTTTTTGTGATCCCCGCAATGTAGGGTAAAGTGATGG
Organism: Petromyzon marinus; assembly: GCF_048934315.1. Classification (NCBI taxonomy): domain Eukaryota; kingdom Metazoa; phylum Chordata; class Hyperoartia; order Petromyzontiformes; family Petromyzontidae; genus Petromyzon; species Petromyzon marinus. The sequence continues at coordinate 6,940,275 of NC_133701.1, forward strand.
TTTTGAAAGGCTCCTCAAGAGGGTTCTTCTTCATGGTTTGAGTGATAGCTTTGCGGATTGTATAGTCGGAGTAACCATTAGCCCTAAGAGCTTGGTGTACGTGCTTGAGTTCACTGCTTATGTGTTCCTGGTCGGATATGCATTGGGCTCTATGATACAGAGTCTTAATGAGATAATTCTTCTGTGATGGATGGTGGTGGGAATCCGGTTTCAGATAAGCATCTGTATGGGTAGCTTTCCTGTAGACAGAGTGGCTCATTGAACCATCAGGTCTCTTTTTAATTAGGACATCCAAAAAAGGTATCATCACTTTACCCTACATTGCGGGGATCACAAAAAAGATCTCCAAAATCTTGAATAAACACAAGATTCAGGTCCGTTTCAACACATTACATGAAATCCGTGATCTGGTTCCGTCTGTAAAAGATGTGATTCCGGACATACAATACCCTGGTGTCTACAAACTAAGTTGCCTCTGTGGTAGTAGTTACATTGGAGAAACCAAACGCCATGTCTCGGACCGCATTCGTGAACACAAAGCAGACCTTAAACACGGTAGGACCAACACCTCGGCCGTGGCAGATCATTGTTCTAATTCAGTAGGCTCACATGCCATTGACTTTTCCAAGACATAGGTTATTTGTAAGCCATCTGGCTTCCATGAGAGATTCGTTCATGAGGCTATCCACATATACAAGCACAGAGACAATTTCAAGCGAGAAGATGGATTCTATCTTAGCAATCATTGGAAAGATTTGATAAACCATTTCAGGTCTTAATTGATTGTTCACGCTTACAGTGGCTTTCAGACAGCATATATTATAAAACATTTCGTCTCCCCCCTCCTCTTTTCAGAATATAGATGGACTAGTCCTAAATAAACTGCCAAATCGTTGCGCGTGGCGCTAACGTTTTTATAAATAAATAAATGCGCCGTTTAAAAATAAATTTATGCAAACCAACACACCTGAAGATGACCGTTTGAGTTATGGTCGAAACGTCGTGAGAATTTTTTTATTGTTTTATATATTTAATTATGTTGTTGTTTCCCTTCAACGTGACTTTACCGAAAAAACTAAGAATATGAATTACTGCAGTCACGAAAGCTTTAAATCAAAACACAAAAAAACTGTTTAAAATAAATGCGCCAATTCCACCGCAGTACGGAATCACCAATTTTGTTTAAAAAAAAATAGACAAAGCAATGTCTGCTTTATATAGCCGTCTCTCCACGTAAAAAAAAAATAACCCAAAAGCGTTTCTCACACAAACCCCATCGGTCTCAGGGCCTTCTGGGAGTGTTATCATTTTAGCACCATTGATTGAGCACAAGCAATCCCTGGACACGTTGTCTCAAGGGCAGAGTCATGGCTGGTGAACTGCCGATGTTCTAGGTAAGGGCCCTCTCTATAAGACACGGGTCCTACCCAGCAAATGTTCAACGCTGGGCTAACGTCGGAATGTGGTTGGAACAGTTGGATCAACGTTCCAAGTTACTGGACATCTGTGAAAAAGAGCTTTACAGCTCATCGGATTCCTCCAGTATAAATAAGTACAGTGAGGGAAAAAAGTATTTGATCCCCTGCTGATTTTGTACGTTTGTCCACTGACAAAGAAATGATCAGTCTATAATTTTAATGGTAGGTGTATTTGAACAGTGAGAGACAGAATAACAACAACACAATCCAGAAAAACGCATGTCAAAAATGTTATAAATTGATTTGCATTTTAATGAGGGAAATAAGTATTTGACTCCCACTTAATCAGAAAGATTTCTGGCTCCTAGGTGTCTTTTATACAGGTAACGAGCCGAGATTAGCACACTCTTAAAGGGAGTGCTCCTAATCTCAGCTTGTTACCTGTATAAAAGACACCTGTCGACAGAAGCAATCAATCAGATTCCAAACTCTCCACCATGGCCAAGACCAAAGAGCTCTCCTCCAAAGAGCTCTCCTACACAAGGCTGGAATGGGCTACAAGACCATTGCCAAGCAGCTTGGTAAGAAGGTGATAACATATTTTAGCTCTTTCAGGTAAAGTCACGTTGAAGGGAAACAATAAAATAATAAAATATATATAAAACAATAAAAATTCTCACGACGTTTCGACCATAACACAAACGGTCGTCATCAGGTGTGTCGGTCGTGATAATTTTTATTGTTTTATATATATTATTATTTTATTGTTTCCCTTCAACGTGACTTTGCCGAAAGAGCTAAGAATATGAATGACTGCAGTCACGAAAGCTTTAAATCAAAACTCTTTATTTTATTTTAACTTGACATAAATCGTAACAATAGGGAATACAGGGCACAGCCTTCCACACAATTGAATTCAATATTATAGTTTGCACTGTTGTTTCCTGAGTGAGCTTATAGCAGTTTCTAATCTGCACGGTAATAATGAATGGCGACGGCCAGCAGGTTCCTGCAACCAAAGATTGCTGCTGGATTTTCTGGCTGTCTCACTGAAATGATGTTAAGAAAGGCAATTTTATTTTCTGTACCCTTAAAAATCATGCCTCTTATACAACTTAGAGTATGTTTGTTGAATTTATTTCGCACCGTACGTCGCCAACGATGCTTATCCGAGGTACAAGAGGACCACTGACCTTAATTGGCCTGCAAGCAACTTCGGCAGTTAACACTAACGTTTCATATGTACAATGTTGTGGAGCTTTGTTTTGTGTATTATTAATTCAATGTTGAATATGCAGTAGAATGTATGACTCATGCAAAGTGTATGTCCAAAGTAATGGTTGAATAGACATGCTCGAAAACGTCCAGTTCTTTTAACGTCCTCACGATGGTCCAATCTTCCACGCCTACCGATCAAGACAATTCTTGCAATTCACTTTACCTACTTTACATGTGAATGAATATGTGGGTAAACGTGAAAAGCTGGCCCAATTGTTTGAATCTATAATATTAGTCCTCCCTAAGTGGCAAAGACACCTTAGGTACATAAGTGCGTGGTAGTTGGCAGAGGCCAGTGCAGCACAAGCAGCTTGGTAAGAAGGTGATAACATATTTTAGCTCTTTCGGTAAAGTCACGTTGAAGGGAAACAATAAAATAATAAAATATATACAAACAAAAAAAATTCTCACGACGTTTCGACCATAACACAAACGGTCGTCATCAGGTGTGTCGGTTTGCATTAATTTATTTATTTTTAAACGGTGTATTTATTAATTTAAAAAAACGTCAGCGCCACGCGCAGCGATTTGGCAGTTTATTTAGAAGGACTAGTCCATCTATGTTCTGAAAAGAGGAGGGGGGAGACGAAAAATTAATGTATGCTGTCTGAAAGCCACTGAAAGCATGAACAATCAATTAAGACCTGAAATGGTTAATCAAATCTTTCCAATGATTGCTAAGCCAGAATCCATCTTCTCGGTTGAAATTGTCTCTATGCTTGTATATGTGGATAGCCTCATGAACGAATCTCTCATGGTAGCCAGATGGCTTTCAAAGAACCTCTGTCTTGGAAAAGTCAATGCCATGTGAGCCTACTGAATAATAACAATGATCTGCCACGGCCGAGATGTTGGTCCTACCGTGTTTAAGGTCTGCTTTGTGTTCACTAATGCGGTCCGAGACATGGCGTTTGGTTTCTCCAATGTAACTACTACAACAGAGGCAACTTAGTTTGTAGACACCAGGGTACTGTATGTCCGGAATCACATCTTTTACAGACGGAACCAGATCACGGATTTTATGTAATGTGTTGAAACGGACCTGGATTTTATGTTTATTCAAGATTTTGGAGATCTTTTTTGTGATCCCCACAACGTGACTTTACCGAAAGAGCTAAGAATATGAATTACTGCAGTCACGAAAGCTTTAAATCAAAGGTGACAACAGTTGGTGCGATTATTCGCAAATGGAAGGAACACAAAAGAACTGTCAATCTCCCTCGGCCTGGGGCTCCATGCAAGATCTCACCTCATGGAGTTGCAATGATCATGAGAACGGTGAGGATCAGCCCAGAACTACACGGGAGGATCTTGTCAATGATCTCAAGGGAGCTAAGACCATAGTCACCAAGACAACAATTGGTAACACTACGCCGTGAAGGACTGAAATCCTGCAGCGCCCGCAAGGTGCCCCTGCTCAAGAAAGCACATATACATGCCCGTCTGAAGTTTGCCACTGAACATCTGAATGATTCAGAGGACAACTGGGTGAAAGTGTTGTGGTCAGATGAGACCAAAATGGAGCTCTTTGGCATCAACTCAACTCGCCGTGTTTGGAGGAGGAGGAATGCTGCCTATGACCCCAAGAACACCATCCCCATCGTCAAACATGGAGGTGGAAACATTATGCTTTGGGGGTGTTTTCTGCTAAGGGGACAGTACAACTTCACCGCATCAAAGGGACGATGGACGGGGCCATGTACCGTCAAATCTTGGTAACCTCCTTCCCTCAGCCAGGGCATTGAAAATGGGTCGTGGATGGGTATTCCAGCATGACAATAACCCAAAACACACGGCCAAGGCAACAAAGGAGTGGCTCAAGAAGAAGCACATTAAGGTCCTGGAATGGCATAGCCAGTCTCCAGACCTTAATCCCATAGAAAATCTGTGGAGGGAGCTGAAGGTTCGAGTTGCCAAACGTCAGCCTCGAAACCTTAATGACTTGGAGATGATCTGCAAAGAAGAGTGGGACAAAATCCCTCCTGAGATGTGTGCAAACCTGGTGGCCAACTACAAGAAACGTCTGACCTCTGTGATTGCCAACAAGGGTTTTGCCACCAAGTACTAAGTCATGTTTTGTAGAGGGGTCAAATACTTATTTCCCTCATTAAAATGCAAATCAATTTATAACATTTTTGACATGCGTTTTTCTGGAATTTTTTGTTGTTTTTCTGTCTCTCACTGTTCAAATAAACCTACCATTAAAATTATAGACTGATCATTTCTTTGTCAGTGGGAAAACGTACAAAATCAGCAGGGGATCAAATACTTTTTTCCCTCACTGTATTCTGATGACTGGGTATAGTTCGCACCTCCGATCAGCACCGTTACCTCCGATTAGCACGGTTGGCTACATCCTGTGCGAAATAAGTTCAACATCCATGCATAATTATAATATGAATAACAGAAGAGACAAGCAAACACATTCCTGCGAAGGGAGCTGGTAGGAACGTTGGGTTGCTCGGTCAATGGCCAGGGTGAGCGGCGGGACCACGTGGTGTATTCCGCAAATATGCCCGACTGTGAGGGCAGGCACAAGTCGGCGTGAGTAGGTTAAACATTGAGTTTTATAAGGACACCACGGGGTGACCAGCCCCTCCCCACCCAGCCGCTCCCCACCCAGCCCCTCCCCACCCACCCAGCCCCTCCCCACCCTCCCTCCCCACCCAGCCCCTCCCCACCCTGCCCACCCAGCCCCTCCCCACCCTCCCCTCTCCACCCAGCCCCACCCCTCCCATTTTTGGATGCACGATGGACGGAAACAATAATCCCCTGTGGGCTGGTGGTGTAACCAGGAGGTTCTTACCAGTATCAAAATGTTTCATTCATATGTCTGTCTCTGCGCATACAAGTTTCGTACACAACCCATTCGACCAACATACGTCTGGGAGTGCATAATTGCAGCCTGGCCGCTAATGAGCGTGTATAAAACACACATCTAAAGAATCTTAAATCGCATTTACAACTGGATCACTAGTCACCAGACACGATCTCATCACCCACTCCTCTGGCCTTCTAAATCAACTCCAATGGCTTTCATTTAAACAACGCGTCTTCTACAGAGTCGCTGTCCTGTCTGCTACAAAGCACACAAAGATCCCCCGTATTGTCATTACAAACTGCTGGGGCAAGTGCTGTTAGCGCACAGATGAAGGCCGGAACGGCACGCGAAGGGGGTGGGTAACCAGCACCACGCCCGGTCGCCTTTGTCTCCCTAGTGGCGATGTATACACACCGCACCATGTACTAATTTTGAGGCTGGGTAAACCATTCATTGTCTTTTCCATCTCTCAACCTCCGATGTTCGTCAAGCCCGTGTCTCGAACCAGACAATGCGAACGGCGCTGCTCCGGTTGCCTGGAATTCCCTCCCTTCGCTCTCACTGCATCACACATCGGCGTCGTCTTCCTTCCTGTCAGGAGTGTAATACTTTACTCTCCCTCCTCTGCTTAGTGTATTCTCCCGCGCTCCTGAATATATACTTTAAAGTTCAACGTGTGCGCAGCACAAATCTTATTAACGAATGAATGAGAAAACCGCGTGTCAAAACCGAACCAGCGTTTGCGTGTAGTCATTCAATGTTGCTGATATTTTTGGGGTCTTGCTGCCCTGAATATAAAGCCCACAGTACACATAGCTTTAGCCCATTGGGAACATGGCTAGAACTATCACCACTCACAATCGGCTATTTATACAACACACCAATGCGTCATCCCGCGTGACTGTATGACTCTGTGGCGCGTTTAATTGTGGCACATGGGTGCATGGATAGGGGGGGGGGTGTAGCAGCACTTCTGTGGTTATTTTTGGATACACCGAGGGTCCTAACTTATTATTTTCGTCGTAAACATCTGTCTTTCCTGGGATAGTGGAAAACACACGTGCGTATATATTTCAAGCTGAACCTTAATTGCTCCTCCAACACCAGGGAGTGTGCTTGGAATTATACGACAGTATATGGAAATAAACCTTGAAATTTAGATGAATTAGAATTCATATTCCTTGGGTCTTTCGGTAAAGCCACGTAGATAAAAAAATAATAACAATATCACGACGTTTCGATCGCGACACAAGCAATCGCCATCAGGTGAAAAATAAAGCGGGAGAGCTGCTGAGGCAGGAAAAAAAATTTGGCCATATATTTTTTTCTTGTGTTGCGATCGAAACATCGTGATATAGTTATTTTAATCGTTGTATTATTTTTCTATCTACGTGGCTTTACCGAAAGACCCAACGAATATGAATTCCTACAATCACGAAAGCTTTAAGTCAAGATATGAACAAGAATGTTTAGTGATTGAGCGCGCATTTCCACAAACAGGGACTCGACTGGCTTTGCAACGCAAACGAGAGATACAAAACATCCAGGCAAAAAAGGGAACATTTTGAGACTGATCACATACAAAATGACAACAAATGTAACACATCACACAATGGGACCACACAAAATGGGGCACAAAAGCAATCAAAGTCAAAATAACTGAGGTTCTGTAACAAGATGGATGAAAAGGCCAGTCTAATCCACTACCACATCGTCACTCAGGCATCTACAGTCTCACAAGCCCCCACATCGTATCAAACACAGGCCCCAAGGAAGCCTCCAACTACCACGTTGTCTCAAAGATAGGCCTCAAGAGTTGCCATACTACCATAGCTCTCAGAAAGACCCTGGGAGAGTCCGATGCTCTCTCAGGCAGCCCCCCCCCCCCCCCCCCCCCCAGGAAATCGGGCAGACCAGTCTTCAAACCCAACTCAAAACAAACAATCGAGCAAAATCGCTGAAGAAAGCCAAAGAAAATGGCGACAGGGAAGATATTTGGGTGAACGAGCTGGAAAGGGTCTCGACATTGAGCAGGTTTGATGCAAGGGGAGAGTGGTAACAAAGAAATGTATTAAATTACCATAATAATTAATGATAACACAGGATTAAAATTATGTCAATGTAAGCAGTGCATGTAATTCCACATACTGACCATCCTAACCATACAAAGTGAGTTGACAGAGGAAAGGGCAGATGCAGTCACCCAACATTGATCCTGCGCATCACCATCATTGTTATCAGCCATGATCGATTCACTGCTGGATTAAAGGCCTCCCTAAGCTATTGCCATCTCTCGCAGTCCTGCTAATATTTACCAAAACATTCTTAAAGATGGAAACGGAGGTTGTGATGGGTGGGCCACGTGTCTATCATGCAGGTTAACAAGACAGAAACCAAGGTGAAGAACTTAAGCCAGATTTGTTGGGATATTATAAGTGCTGACCTTTGAGGTTAGATGATTACTGTGCAACAACGGAAGGGTTGAACAGAAATAGGCGATGGCGAGGTGTGGCGGCATCAACCATTTGTGGCCATCATTGAGAGGAGGAGGCTGCGATGAGTGGGGCACGTATGTAAGTTGGGGGAGGGCAAGTTACCACGCCAGGCATTGGAATGGAACCTAGAGTCATCTAACTAAGTCCAAGCCCAAAAGCCAGGTGGGAGTGAGACTGGAAGAACGGTCGTTGAGCCACCTCTCGACAGTGTAACAAGGGGATTTTCTGAAAATCGACGAAAGTGGTGATGAGACCATACGAGTGGACCCTGCAGTTTGTCAAATGTGAAAGAACTGTAAGTCTCATGGATTTTTTATTTCCTGAACACATTCATTCCATGTTTATTATTGATAAACAGTAGTTAGCATGGACATTATATATTTTTATCCTGACACCAGGTGTCTGGTTGACTTAGGGGTCAGAGCACAGTGATAGTGCTGCTGAGGGCCTTGGTTAAAATCCAGGTTTCAGATACCTGCGATTAGACCTTGTTTTCAAGTGTAAAGGTTTTATTATCTCCGCCGATTCACAAATGACTGCATATATACACAAATAAACGCTACCACATTTAATATAGTGTTTCGCCTATCTTGGCTACGAAAGTCTCTCTATAGCGGGACACGTGGGGCAATGTAGTGCCCCCTGTGTGTAGAGACAACAAATGACTTGAAGGGAATCTCAGAAGTCGTTCTGTGATGTCTACTTCTTCGTGCATTATGGGCATCTTGTCTTAGGTCACCATGAAAAAAAAAAATCAGCAAATGTGACTGACAGCAGCAGTGATGCAGAACTGCGGAGCGGTTTCATCATAATTAAGACTCATCGGCACAGTATAATAAAATAATTATGTAGGTCCCACCGAGATTTGAACTCGGATCGCAGGATTCAGAGTCCTGAGTGCTAACCATTACACCATGGAACCGCCACGCCTTTGAACAATCGTCATTTACAGATGAGTGCCGTTCTCTGCTACGGGGCGCTACAATTGTTCTGTGAGAGTCGTCTCTGGACACTCCCTCTTACTATACCATCACGCCGATGGCACACGTACAGCCCTTTGTTTATCGATCCACTGCTGGATGAGGGGCCTCCCCACGCCGCGCAGGTTGTTGGGTTACTTCACCATGCTTCACCACGCTGCTCAGTGCGTGCTGATGGGGGCGGTAAGTACAGACGTTGGAGCATAGAAGTACACTGCAACAAATTGTGTCGGTGCACTGCGACTCTGCGGTACACAAGGCAGCATATAGCCCCATAACGCCTCTCACACCGAGGCAGTTGGCTCATTCAAGCGCAAGCCAGGCGTACCCTTGGCTTATCTTCCAAGATCTGACGAGATCGAGCGCGTTCGTGAATTAGGGAACAGTGCGACAATGATGAGAGAACACACGCGGGCAGGTTCGTGTCGCAATCATTCAAACTGCGAAGGAAAGTTCAAATGGGCTTGAGCAGGGCACGACATGGTCAGTAACGGTGGGCATCTGGCCGATGGTCAAGAATAATGACGGAGTGGCGGAAGTCGCGTAAGGGGCCGTCCATAAATGACGTCACGCACCTAAGGAGGGGGGGGGGGTGGTGGGGTCAGACATTTGTGACGATGTGTGACGAAGGGGGGGGTGAGGGGTTGAGAAATGTGACGTCACATCAAAATGCGCAACTTTAAATAAATATGGACAATACGTTCTACTTAATTAAATAGACTTTTTAATAAATGTTTTCTCCACAACATCATGGTGCAGCGCCACATTAAATACGCACTACAATGACAATAGTTTAAAGCGATTTGAAGCATTTTTTATTTTTTTAGGGGGGGGGGGCAGAGCTTTGTGACGTCATATTTGAGGGGGGGGGTCTGACTTTTTGTGACGCCCTGTGACGAAGGGGGGGGGGTCAAAAATCGTCCAAAGTCACGTGACGTCATTTATGGACGGCCCCTTACTAGCGTGGGGGCACCCACCTTGGCCTCTCCTGGTGGCCAAAGCTACGAGTTGGGGCCGCCTTGACAACAACCGTGAGATATGTGTTCAACAACAGTGTCAAAAGTACAAAAACCCTCACTCAAAATGTGGTTTAAATGTATTTTTATGAAAATATTTTTACGTAACCTTCCACGTCTTCTTTTCATGTAATTAGAGCAGGAACGTATTATTGCAAAGAGGTACTTCGGCTCATCATGGGACATCCTTTGCCAGTACTAAAAAATGAGAATAGGTTTTCCCCTTTTTGTTATTATTACACGCTTTTATTTAACTCACTCTGCCTGTTGTTGTCGTTGTTGTTGTTGTATCCTCAAATCTTGTAACTCAATTTTAACCCACTTCCCAATGTGGTATCGACTGCAAACTTGGTATACTTACGTCACACTGATGACAATACTATATTCTATTTTGATTTAAAGCTTTCGTGACTGCAGGGATTCATATTATTGGTTCTTTCGGTAAAGTCACGTAGAAGGGAAACAATACAACATTTCTTGTTGTGGTTTTCACACCTGATGATGATTGCTTGTGTTGCAGTAGAAACGTCGTGAGAAGTTTATTGTTTTATATTTTTATTACTTTATTGTTTCCCTTCTACGTGACTTTACCGAAAGAACCAAGAATATGAATCCCTGCAGTCACGAAAGCTTTAAATCTAAATTTACCCTCACCTAGTCTACAGGAGGTCGTGGGTTCGATCCTGACGCCTGTTGTATATTTGGAGTGTACATGTCTCTCTCTCCCCGTGGTCGCGTGGATTTTTTTCGGGTCCTCCGGTTTTTCCCTCCAGATATAAAATCAACGTGGGTTCAGATTATTCAGCTGCTATACGTGACCCTTCTACGTGACTTTACCGAAAGAACCAACAATATAATACGGTATTCTGTCATAAAAAATGAAAGTATATATTTTTAAACGTTCTTTTTTATGTTATGTTTCGGATTGGGTCTAATTGGCCACGGCCCCCTTACGTTGTGGCAAGCTTCGGGGCCACTTCCTGGAGTCGTGGAGTCCTGCCATTACTAGTACGGTACATTTCATAAAAGCGTGTTTTAAAAAAAAAAGTTGTTTTTAAATATTACTTATTATTTCTGGCAGGTACTTCTGAGCTGTAGTGGTTGAATTTTGCGAAGATGGAGCGCCCCTACAGTGTTAAATGTTCGAGACCTTGAGTGCAATGATGTGATTAGGCAAGAGGAATCACGCTATATAAGCAGCCTAGGTTCGACCGTGCGAGACAAATTAAATATTGGGACCCCACTTGACCGATTGCCGCACCCCCCCCCCCCCCCCCGAGTTGATCATGTAGTTACTACGCCACTAAGTGGCGGCCAAGGAATGGAACGCGTCTGAGAGTACGTCCACAGAATAGATTAAGCGATGAAAATCAGTATCGTGTGCAGGGTCTATTATAACTGTATAACCATTTGTATAATTTAAATTCTTGCGTAAGCGGTACGTCCAGGAACTGAATGCCAATGTCGAGGTCTGCAGTCCCGAGAGGCCTTCAAGAGATAGAGAGAGAATTCGTGTAGTTTTTTTTTAATTCTTCAAATTGAAGGAACGCCGGTTGCAGTGGTTTACTATCCATGATCATGGCTTTTGGGATGCCTTCACGCAGCAGTGGTTAGATCGGTGGCCCCTGCTGCTGTTGCCGACACCGACATCACGGTTGCAATACATTTCTGAGCAAAAATTGTCAACAAAATAAGGGAATCCCCCCCCCACAACTCCGAACACGCTCGGATTTTGGTGCGCAACGCCGCTCGCCCCAGCGAACAGCCGTGAGCTCTTTTTGCGCATTACGCATTACGAATTTCCATACTGGGGTGGGTGGGTGGCGATGCGAGCCACTCCCCAGGGCACGGCGTGGGGGATGGAGGTTGAAGGGGGGTGCGAGGAAGGAGGAGGGAGGAGGCAGCAGCTCCGACAGCCAGAGAGAGTGACCGCGCACAGATGCATATCTGCTGCGCGTCTCGCCGGTATAGACTCAAAGTATCACAAGGCAGCAGCAACGGCCATAACACAAATTCCTCCAGCATCTTCAGCCCGCTGTGTACAACCGACTCGACTCACCACCGTCTCCTTCGCGTTTACCAACAGCCGCCAGCGAACGGGACGTGTGCTATGTTGTTTTGAAAATATATACATTGTTTTATAAGTACAGTGTATGTTCATAAGTAACGTTTAACTGGGGTAGAGAGCAGTTTTTTTTGTTTTAAATTGCATTGCCAGGCAGGCTCGAGTTACACATTTCTAAAAAAAGAAAAATCAGCATCAAACTAACACGCGTATAGGCTAACTAGAGTATCGTACATTTATCGCAAAACAAAAGTGCGAATTAACTCTTTTGACAAATTACACCAGCTCTGGTGTGAAGCCTTTCCGGCCAACTATAGCAGGCGCACAGATAGAGAGAGAGAGAAAAGTGTGTCTCCGTGCGTGCGATTATCAAGATGGGGCCAATTTTGCGCGCTCGGGCACCCACGCCGCGTCTCCTCCTCCTCGCGCTTTCCGCCTGGTGCGGCTGGCTGCCGGTGGCGAGCGCCGCCGCCGTGGCCCACCAAACGGGTCACACCTGCCGAGCCAACGGCAGCGTGTACTACGTGGGCGAGTGGTTCTTCCCGGACGCCGACCACTGCACGCAGTGCGAGTGCACGACCGAGGGTCCGGCGTGCGCGCGCACCGAGTGCGCCGCGTTGCCGCCCGCCTGCGTGCACGTGAGCCACTACCCAAGCGACTGCTGCCCGCGATGCGAGCGGGTCGGCTGCGAGTACCGGGGACACGTGTACGAACTGGGCCACAAGTTCCAGGTGAGATAGAAGGTGGTGGTGGTGGTGGTGGTGGGAGGGTGTTAATTATTGAGATGCGATTGATGGTCAGGTGGAGGCCCTTGGTGTGGTTTTTTTTTGCACCGATGTTTCACCGCTGAGATTCACTGCTTTGTCATTTTTTTAAGTTAGTAAGAGTTCACTGAGATTCACTGTGTACTCTATTGAAGTGAATGACAGCTCACTGAGATTCACCATGTACTCCATTGAACTGCGGCCAAATGTACGTGGCGGTTTTAGTTACCCTTCGGATGAAACCTCGAAAGTAATTCACATTGTAGAGGGCAACCGCGTGTCTGCCTGCAAAATCTGCAAGCCGCCTGCCTACACGGGACACTCAAGCTAAAAGGTGCACCCGTGCAATTACCTGCTAATGCCAAAGCTGGCAGAAGAGCCTCCACTAGAAGGGCCTACAGAGAGAGGATCCTTGCGTGAGAGTGTTGTGGGATACTCGTCTAAGCTGGCCAGACATCTTGAAAAATGTAGGAATGCCTTCAATTTCCCCCACGATGGCCTAACATAGGACAAATATACATCGGGGAGTACGACCAAATTGCTCCCTAAAGGCGTGCGTAGTCTTGGAAAGTGAGGTAGGGTTCTCATCCTTTTTAGTACAGCACAGTCGAATTCCTCTTATCCGTGGTTATCTGGGTACGGGTGGTGGGCATCACGAAATCTATTATTTACTGGGTCATTTGTAAATTTACTCCATTTATCTGCAAAATAATTTGCGGAAAATAGGATGAATCTGCCAAACTGATAGACTTATCTACACAACAAAATGATTTTGACATCCCTCTACTTTAACAGATGGATCAGAAACATAGACACTGACATTGGAGACGTGATATTGACAGCTAAGAAAATAATCTGACATGGCGACAAGCATGGCAGATGGATGAGACTGATGATGGAAGTGCAGTCAAAGGAGGGCACACACCCTTGAGGAATACCAGCATGAAGATGGAGTGGTGAGATCAGACAGTGGCCCGGAGCGAGTTGGTTTGTGGCATCATCGCTGGGTTGTGAGAGAAGGCAATGCCGTGGCGAGACCTTCATCCAGCAGTAGCTAAATCATGGCTGATGAAAAGTGTTGTTTATGGAAAACTGTTGGCAAATGGGTGACTTTTTTTTACATGAACGCAATGTATTATATTTCAGGTGATACAACAGGTTAAAATATCTGGATTGGGTCCAATTGGTAACACCTAGAATGGCAAAACATTAGTGGTACCAGTTGCTTTATGCGGAAAATAAAAGTACGTTGAGTTGTGATAACTTTAAAATGAGTATTTTTTAAGGCGTGTTATTTAACGTTTGTCTGCTTTTAATATTTTAATTTACCACATTGGGTCGTATCTATAAGATAAATATCTGTTTTGGGCCGATGGACTTAAGAGTTGATAAATACATTATATTTTTACAGACCTTTTTTTAATACACTGCTGGATGTGGGCCTCCACATGTTGTGTCAGTCATGGGGGATTTTTTTTTTACCACACTTCACCACACTGGTCATTGCGGGATGATGAAGGCAGAGGGGCATCGTGACCACTTCATATATCACTCACCACTGGTGTTTAGCCATGGCTGTCAATCAAACTCATGTGTCGAGGTTCATTGGCTTTGACACTAACCGCCCTACCGCTGCTCCGCCGGATGCAAGTGAACGTGGCAATCTTTCGCGTGTAGGGTTTTTAGCATCTCGTAAAAATAGCAGGATCGCCGTTGCATGACTTGCCAAAGCCATTTTGGACCTGAGTGTCTAATACGCTGGAAGCATTTCCATGTGGCGCGCGGTTGGAAGGGCATTTTGGCAGAGAGGTTCGCATTTTTTTAAAATCGCGGTGGAGATAAATGTAAGAAGGGTTTTGATCTTTGTCGCGTGAGAAGAAGAAGTGCTGCGGCGCAGCCAAGGGCCGACTGCAAGCAGCAGTCATTGACATAAGCAAGCATTTCCTCTCGCGGCATTTGCCTGCAGTACAAATAAACAACAACAATTAATTCACGATAGCCTTTCGCTGCTGCCGCCGCCGCCGCCGCTGCATCTGCTTGCCAGCGTTGCTGCTGCTCCTGATTATGGTAACGTAGAAGAGGGCGGGTCGAGATAAATCGCGAGTCATTGACGGCTATCAGTGACCGTATTTTAAATGTTTAAACAATAATTATTAAACTTCCATTGGTTAAGCGACAGGTTTAATTGTTTAAGTTAGACGGCTCAAGTCGGACCAAATATTAATGAATGACCACACCAATGATTTTGGCATCCGCAATCACAGTAAATATGAAGCTTACATAGATAACACGAGAGCAAAGTCGAGACTGCAACTGATCTGGTCCATATGTCATTGCTGTCACGCACAAAGAGATTGTTTTTTTTCTTTCAAATTCATACAGAAGTCATCGTGAGATAGCTTTCATAATAAGTGAAAGGTTAAAGGTGCAGCCCTGCAATTTCCTGCCCATGCCGCTGCTGGAAGAAGAGCCTCTACAGCGTATTATTTCCTACTGTTCGATGCTGGCCTGGCCATAAATATTGAAAACAGGTGGGAGTATCCCACACTTTACACCATCACATGCGACCTGCCGATAGATTAACTAAGATGTACTACTCGTTACTGCTGGGTGTACAGAGGCGGGGAGGGGGCGTGAATTTAAGAAACCTGCAGAGTGTTTTAAATGCCGCACCTGGAGATCGAACCGTCGACCGCCAGTGTGCTAACCAACGTTGCATAAGCTATTTCTTCGGAAGGATCAGTGTGACGATAGAGTACGCAATTGGACCCATGTACAATTCTTGGCCGGACAGAGGAGAGCTTTGTATGGTATGCAAGGCTGGAAACGAATGCGTCGCGCGCGCGGGGTCAACACAGGATGTGTTGCTCCCACACCAGTTGCAGGCAGGTGGCCGCGGGTTGACCCACACAGTCCCAACGGCTCATTGGAGGCACACAAAGCGATTAGGGACAAACTCCCTCCCATCCCTCTGTCTCTCTCTCTCTCTCTTCCTTTCGCTCAAAACCCACATGACCTCTCACCCAACCTACCCATCGTTTTATTACGAGGCTGAGAGTTCTTGGATGCCCGGCACCAGTTGCCATGCTTTCCCCTCTCTCTCTCTACCAACTCCTCCGCCTCCCCCATCTCTTCAGACTCCCTCTCTCTTCTCTCGCCACCAACCTCCGCGCCCTCTCCCCCCCCACCCCTAACAATGTCAGTCGTCGCCAGCCAACAGTTGCACAGGCAACGCGGTGCACTCGCTCTCGGAATCTTTGCATCGCTGCACGAGAAGGGGGGGGGGGTGTGACGGCCTTCCCATTATTTCACGATGGGATGGGGGTTGGGACACGTGCATTGACGTCAGCGCTGCTGTCAAAGTTGACACACTGTGCACGCGCGCACACACTAAGCTATAAAACTAAACAAATGTTTTTATTTTATCAGGTGAGGCACACTGAGCCAGGCAGCTTTTTTTCTACTCAGAAGTGACCTGGCCATCACAAAGCATAGCTCAACGAAGTGGCTTTTCGCGCGGGAATTTGTAGCAGCCAAATACTCCAAACGCGTGATGTTGATTCTAAATGTGGAGGGGAAAACCGGAGGACCCGGAGAAAAATCAACACAATCGCGGGGAGAGAGAGAGAGAAACATGCAAACTTCAAATATACAGCAGGCGTCAGGGTCGGGATCAGGATCGAAACCATGAGCGGCCTGCATAACAGGCGAGGTAGTTAGCATCTCGCCATCGCGGCGCCCCCACAATACGCCACATGTTTGCATTAAAGTCACACCCGAGGGACCGGCCCTTCTGCACGCACGCGTGCGGTGAACGCTATAAGGAAGCACATCTGGCTCGATCTGGGTCCGTTCGGGGCAAAACTGTGACCTCGGCATTTTCATTCCGGTCAGAGTTTTGTTCTGTTTTTTTTGGTTGACATCGCGATTCGTTTTCGTTGATATTCACAGGCGCGTTTCTGCCCCTGCCCTCCCGTGATAAGAACCAACGCACGCCGCATAGAAACGAGAGCGCGTGGAACCCAGGGCTTTTTCGCTCCCACGAACTCACAATGCTGCGTTTACCTAGAACTTGTGAGAAAATACGAGCTCCTGGGAGATGCTCGACAGGCATACACGGACAGACAGCCTCCTCGGCAAAACGGAAAACATGAGGCATATGGCAATTTGCCAAAGAGACCCAGACTAATTTGTTTCTCGGCAATTTGGAACAGCGGAGCACAGATGGTGGACATTTTTTGCCATGGGAAAGACGCAATTATTAACTTTGTTTTTCTGGCTCATTGTGAAAATGCGCCTAGGCTAAGATTATTGATTGTAAAACAATTATAATACGCGCATAATTTACATTTGGGTTACAGACATGCATATAAGATTATATTTTACAATCTTGAGATGCTGCCAGTGTCATGGTTAGCACACTGGACTTGCAATCCAGAGGTTGCCAGTTTCATATTTCAGCGCAGCAGTTGAAACAATGAAGATAGTTTCTTAAATCACCCCGACCACCTCTGTCCACCCAGCAGTATGGTTGATGTGGACACAGAGTAACAAACTTCAATTTCACATTCAGGTGGTCAAGCCGGACAACTGCATCCGGAGCGGCTGGGTGTAACACAACAATGCAAACATGACTCCTTGTAAAAAAGGTGTCAGTTTTGTTAAAAGGTAAAAAAAAAACAAATATCATATTTTGCTACTGGCAAAGGAGGTTTCCAATGGTGTAAATGCTTACCCTGAGCTCTCATACTCTGGTGGTGCATTGTCTTTGAGTTGTGCGCCTTTTGGCGTCTTCTGGTCCAACACCATGTGAGACTAGGCTCTAAGGAACGCTGTCTCGAGTGTGGACCAATCAATTTCAAGGACAGTGCATACATTATCACAGTTATATTTTTTGTTTGCATTCCGACCGCAGGTATTGTGGTCAATGCAAACATGACTCCTTGTAAAAAAAGGTGTCAGTTTTGTTGCCAGATAAAAGGGTAAAAAAACAATTATCATATTTTGCTACTGGCAAAGAAGGTTCCAATGGTGTAACACAACAGTTAAGTGAGTCGATTGGCAGGTCGTGTGTGGTGGGGCAACGTGGAGGGACTCCCACCGCTCCCAAGACGTCTGGCAAGCGTGGAATAGTTTGCAAAAAATATCTTCCTGAGGGGTTCTCTGAAGCTCCCTCTAGTAGCAGTGGTGATAGCAGAACAATTGCAGGGCTGCACCTTTATCTTGAGTGTATAAGTTAGACAGTTTGAAGAGATTGCAGACTCGCATACAGGATTTGTACGCCTTTTGGCTTCCTCTGGTCTAACACCGTTTGAGACGAGGCTCAAAAGAAAGCTGTCTCTGGTGTGGACCAATCCGTTTCAAGGACAACTCATATTATCAGAGTATGTTTTTGTTTGCATTCTGACCACAAGCATTGTGGTTAATGTAGGCATGGTTGCTTGTAAAAGGTTTCAGTTTGGTGTTTTAACATCTTAACACCTGTTTTGTTGCCAGATAAAAGGGGAAAAACCTATTATCAGGATTTCACTTTACAATATTAATTACTTTTGAGTGTAGCTGAAATGTGTACATTTGATGTGGGACATCTTTCACTAAAAGCCTCCATACATCATTAATTTCACTTCCACGCTAAGGGTTACAATGTGGATTCCATCCACGTTGGTTCTGTGCGTGTAAATATTTAATATTGGATGGTATCCACATCTCATTTCATATTTACCAAAATATATTGGCCGTATATTTTTAGAGGCAACACAGAGTCGTGATGTGTGTTATCAAGTGACGACCGCGATTCATAGCCATCGCACGGCTGACCTACAGTGGATTATTAAAAAAAAACAGTGATTAATTTAGCCACCGTCTTCTTTACAATATAATTCGATCTCCAGTTCGACTGATCACTGTTAATTTGTCCAATTTTAATGCAGCGCACGTGGCCACGCATAGAACGCTGGCTCATGGGCTAAAACAAATTCAGGTATGGCGCTGCTAAAATAACTCAGTTGACAAATGAAATCATTATCGCAACCGAACATTTTCTCAACAACCGATGAACATACAATCAAGCGAGTGGTGGCGCTGGGCATCAAGTAAACCAAGCACAAGTGTATGATACCAGGAAGACCAATGGCTCTTGGATTCATGGAAAATAAGGGTGCTTTAAATAGAGGTTCATATTAAAATAAACATAGCAAGGAAATAAAGCAATTAATCTGCCATCTCTATCTTGTGTGCATCTCTCTTATCTAATTTCACTTCATCTATATGTTTGCCTGCATGTTTTCTTTATCGCACTACATCTCTACCTCTTGTTTATATCTCTTCACTAGGAGTTTATACATTGAAAGGCAGTCCCCAAATATGTCTATTTATGACCCCCAATGGGTTAGCACCACCACTGAACCAAGTCATTTCAGTGCACAAATACACAAAGACAAAGACCCCCCATATAGCCTTAACAGACTTTTTGGGAAAGTGCTGTTAGCGAGCACCTATCAAGGCTGACTAAGGGTTGGGTGGCTAGCACCAAGCCTGGCCGCCTTTGTCTCCCCAGTGCTGATGTTCACACACCACACCAGGTACTCATATGAGGCTGAGTCGACCTAGGGGAGCCCTAGGACCAGTTTAGATAGTCGTCACTGGTGTTGGCCGTGAGCTGAGCAGGACATGCACTCATGCACGTACGCAAGTACGGTTGGGAATATGCACGTCCCGTTTCAAATTACCTTTTCACATTGCAGCTGGGCACTGGCGGCTTCGGGTTGTTGAGTCTCCGGAGGGGAGCCACTGATGAGGCTTCCATTCGTCTCTGAGCTATTCGTTCCACCAAATTCACTGCCGTTCCAGTGGCTACAAGAATACACACGTTTACACGAGCGGTAGAGAAAAGCAGCCGGGCTGGATGTCCTGAAATTCCACCGAGCCCCACGTGGATTTCTGCTTTGCCGCTGATACTGCTCGAGTCTGAACACAGTGGAGGCAGGCCTACTCTTAAGAGAAGCATATATATTTTTAATCCCATCATAGTCGAGCCTCATCTAGAGTTGCTACCTATAGATTAACACGGTTGGCTACGTAAGAAAAGAAGTTCAACATACATACATATCTGCAAGATACAAAAAACATTGGGACACAATTTGGGAAGAAGAACATCTCGCATCGCCATCCCAAGTGATCTTGACCCATTTAATCCACATTTCATCCCAACACATCCATACGATGTGGAAACTCATCACTTCCCATCACATTATGACCAAGTCTCATGCCTTACCATCACACCCTGACCCTATTTCAGCTGACCCCATCGCATCACGTCCCTTCCCACCTTGAGATGCCGTCGCATTTTGATGTTTTAAAAATCCAAAAGTACGTTATATAACAATAATACAATTGTGTTGTATTATTGTGTTTTCCAATTTCACTCGATAATTTTAAGCGGCCAGGCTCGCAATTAGAAGGATGCCAGTTCAAATCTTAGTTGTGAAATGACTCGGCTCACTGTCTCTCTGGGGGTCTATAAAATAAGGTACCACTCTGTGGGGAAGTCAACAGCAGTTGTCCTACGGCTAAACTAACCTCCGCCACAGGAACGTGGAATTTCCTTCTACGGCTCATAGATGGAGAATGAGTAGATGGGCGCCACCTCAGTGCTCATTTCGGATGCCCTGGTGGCGAGATGTTAATTACCTCGCCGGTATACAGGTCGTGGGTTTGATCTCGACCTTGACGCCTGCTGCATATTTTGAGTTAGCACATTTAGAAACACGCGTTCAGAGTATTTGGCTGCTATAAATCTCCACACGATAAGCCACTCCATTGAGCTATCATTGGTGGCCAGGTCGCATATATAAAAAAAAAGAGCTATATATCTCAGTGTACCTTTCATGGTTTAAAAAAAAAAAAAACAAATTCCAGTCAAGTTTATAGTTTTCATTCGAGCAGCAGATCACTTCGACCTCTGAGCCGCGAATTTCGTTGGAATAACCGTTACGGGGTTATTGTCCGTTCCACCCTTGGGGCGAGCAGCCGTCCGCCTGCGAGCAGTGCACGTGTGAGCTGGACGGGATCCCGCGCTGCCTGGTCGCCGACTGTGCTCCCCCTCCCTGCGTCAACCCCGTGTACGAGAAGGGCGACTGCTGCCCCACCTGCAAGGACGGTGAGCGTGAGGGCACGGTTCGCGCTCTGCCACGCACCCTGGCTCGCGAGGAGATGGCGGGGGAAGTAGAGCAGAGTATGAACGTACGTTGAACTTCTTTTGCACCGTGCATAGCCAACCGTGCTTAACGGAGGTGCGGGGGAAGGACGCCAAACTAAACACAAAAAGCGCCTCTAAATAAATGAGTCTTCTGTCGAGATTTAAGAGTGCATTGCGGACTAACGGTCACATCTGTCCCTTCTGTCCAGGATGGAGTGTAGCCCCCTCGCGCGTGTCCGTTTTCTCCGATGCATTTCCCCTTGTTTCCAGCACAAGATGCATGCTTCCTTCATTGCCTCGTATATTGACATACGTGAATAGGTTGGCTCTTAATCTCAAATACATGACTGCATTATAAACCAATTTCTCATTATTCGGATGGAGCGGTGGTTCAGCGGTTAAGACACTGCGCTATGACCCCGATGACTGGAGTGGTATCTGAACTGATCCTGGTCGCCCACTTTCACGAAACCCACAGCAACCAGCGTGGTGAAGTAATGTCAAACCTCCGGTTAACACGGTTGGCTACATACGATGTGGAGGAAGTTCAACTTACATATAAACAACCCCGATGACTTACACACTTTGCATGAGGAAGTCATCCAGCAGTGGATCGTCAAAGAGCTGGACATTATACATAATAGATGGCTTTTTTGCATGTGTGTGATTTTGTGTGGTTTTAGCCTCTGGGTTGGTGCCCAGTAATATTTACATCACTCAAGTTGCATATAAAGTGAGAGATGGTTGAAAGGCAATATCGATTTTAAAAGGAATGTCTGGCATTGTTTAATGAAATGACGTGGGGGAGAAATGTTCCTAATTGGATTTCACGAATGGATATGCATAGTATAGGCAGGCCAGAGGCCACATACTGAGACATCAAAGCAAGGAAGACCTGTCCTATTGGAGTTGTGCAAATGTGCCCTCTTGTGACTGTTCAGCATATGAGCAATACGCACATGGACCTGGCATCGACAAGCTATGTTGTTGTCCCTCACCTTGCACCTCCGATTAAGCACGTTTGGCTACGTACGGTGTGAAAGAAGTTTAACATACATACATACAAACTACACAGCTCTCCGATGCGTATCGCGTGTTGGTCGGCACGATGCCCGAAGTTTTGCACCACGCGCTGGGAGCTATTCGGTCCCTGAAGAAGCTCCCAGCACGTGGGAGCTGAGACGTCGGACGTGATGCCAAACAGTGCACGGACCCACCCGAAAACCTACGCAGCAGGAATACTCATTGAATGTAAACTGAAGAACTGAAGTCAACATTGTTATATTGTCAGGACAGCAAGGTAAAAAATGTGCAGCTTGATAAACAAGTATATAAATAAGCCACATGTCATGTACGTGAAGTCAGGTCAAAGTAATTTCTTGCTCAAATCAGCATCTCCAGTTTACAGCCCTGAGCCAGCAGTGGAAGCTACACATTCATATGGAAGGGCCCAGTATATCAAACTACTGATGACTTCCTCACAAAGTGGCACAGTACTCATATATGTAATGTATCCTTAGAAAGTTAAAATATAGGAAAAATATAACAATTGAAGACAATTAAGAACAGTTACTGTACATGTATATCATTAAATGGTGGGAGAAAGAGAGAGAGAGAGAAATTTAATTTTGATTTAAAGCTTTCGTGACTGCAGTAATTCATATTCTTAGCTCTTTCGGTAAAGTCACGTTGAAGGGAAACAATAAAATAATAAAATATATATAAAACAATAAAAATTCTCACGACGTTTCGACCATAACACAAACGGTCATCATCAGGTGTGAAAACCAACGGCAAGAAACTACATCAAGAAACTACATGTTTCTGACCGTTTGTGTTATGGTCGAAACGTCGTGAGAATTTTTATTGTTTTATATAAATTATTATTTTATTTTATTGTTTCCCTTCAATGTGACTTTACCGAAAGAGCTCAGAATAAGAAATGAAATTATAATATAAAGTTCAATTATGGGCGACATCGCGTGAGCAAAATGCGTGTAAAATGAAACAATGTGTAAATTAATCGCTCATTAGCGCACACCCACGATTTGCTCGCTGGTCGTCCGTGACAACATGAACCTCACTGGTGGGAAACACCTCCTGCCACCGGACTGAATTATTGATCATTTCACATTCAATGCACGTCCCACTCTTGTTATTGACAGCACCCGAGGTGATGTAGCATCCTGCATAAAACTGCCCGCTGCCCATAATCAGAGTGCATTCACTTATCTCTCACTGGACCGCGAAACGTGATATTTCCCCAGCCATTTTATTGTGAAACCCCTTACCGTTTCCGGGAAGGGGTACTACAGCGTTTGGTGAAATAAGTTGCAGAGGTATAGACAGGTGAAGGCTGTTACCTCATTTGCGTTCTTATCCTTGTAAATTATAAATGTGTGGACAGTTAGACGTGTCGACTGTGCAACAGCCAAGGGCTCTAGCGGAAAAAAAAGCGAAAGCCAGATGCGATGGCATGAGCCGGATTAAGGATAAGGATGCGCATTATGTAGAGCACTTAAATTCCTCCCTGAGTCAAAGTGCTCTTTTTAATCACATCTCATCTCAACTGTTCCATTGCCCTGCTCCAGTCTCGATAAAGGGGATTGCCCCTCAGTGGCAGCTGTCTTCATCTGTACGTGAGTCTGCCTGCAGGGTGCGATGTTGTTGCGAGAATTTCCCCCCCCTCCCCCCCCGCCAATGAAATAACTTGTCGCTATGTCCGCTGTGTAGATCGAATTTGGACTACGACGCAGGCACCCGTTGGAACTCCTCGTCTTTTTCGAAAAATGTTGCGGGATATTTAACGTCCACCGTGAAGCAGACGGCACGTACATTCCATTGAATTCGGCAGGATTCTCCTAAAAAAAGTCAAGAGACTCAGTGATGTTTTCCTCGGTAAACAATTGTAATAATTATAATTAATATATACGTCATTTTTATTTTACCAGGTAAGACCCACTGAGCTATACAGTTTTTTTCTTTTCCGAAAGCGACCTGGCCACAAATTATAGCTCAATGAAGTGGCTTATCACGTGGTCACGTATAGCAGCTGAATAATCTGAACCCACGTTGATTTTATATCTGGAGGGAAAAACCGGAGGACCCAAAAAAAATCCACGCGACCACGGGGAGAGAGAGACATGTACACTCCAAATATACAACAGGCGTCAGGATCGAACCCACGACCTCCTGTAGACTAGGTGAGGGTAAATTTAGATTTAAAGCTTTCGTGACTGCAGGGATTCATATTCTTGGTTCTTTCGGCAAAGTCACGTAGAAGGGAAACAATAAAATAATAAAAATATAAAACAATACAATTCTCACGACGTTTCGACTGCAACACAAGCAATCATCATCAGGTGTGGAAACCACAGCAAGACAATTTGAAAAAAGTGGCGTTTTTTAATGTTTTTTTACGTAAAAAAACGCCACTTTAACGCTTTTTTAACGTTAAAAAACCGCCACTTTTTTCAAATTTTCTTGCTGTGGTTTTCACACCTGATGATGATTGCTTGTGTCGCAGTCGAAACATCGTGATAATTTTATTGCTTTATATTTTTATTATTTTATCGTTTCCCTTCTACGTGACTTTACCGAAAGAACCAAGAATGTAGGTGAGGGTAAGCTAACATCTCGCCACCGTGGCGTCCACGTGGCCTGCGGTATCAACCAGGGCGGTCGCTGCGCTCGGACCTTGCGAAACCTCTACAAACGAGTGGCGTCGGCGCCAACCTCTCATCCCCCTGGGTCACGATGACCTCTTGACCTTTAACTGCGGCACCTCCCCCCTCCCCGCCCCGCCCGGCCAGGTCCAAACTGCTATGCGGACGCGGGCGGGCGGCGCGTGATCCCCGGCGGGAGCCACGTGTGGCTCGACGAGTGCACGCGCTGCCGCTGCCACGACGGCCTCGAGGCCGGCTACTGGGAGGGCAACCGCGTGGCACGCTGCGAACGCCTCCGCAGGTGCGCGTCCGGCCAGCAGGAGGAGGCGGCCGAGGCGGTGGAGACGGTGGAGACGGAAGGGCAGCAGCAGCAGCAGCAGCAGCAGGGAGTCCACTGAAGTGCGCCACGAGGGGGTTGCGTTCGTACGGCGGCGCCTTTCCATACATCGCACGGCGTTGCAACCATTTTGGCCGACGGGTGCGGCCGCAGTCATAAGCGACCCCACGACGTCAACACCCACGTCTGGGTTATATGATTATTATTATTGTTGTTGTTGTTGTTATAGCGTTGCCACCTTGTCCTGGTTTTCTCCCATAATCGTGGCTGTGCTGGGAATCCAGTAAACTGTTCCCCCCGGGGAAAGTTAAAAGTCTAGTTTTTTTTTTGTCAGTTACGTAAGATTACAACTACACGAGATGATGCATTGACACGTGGTTCCTCCCATCTTCAGCTTATACAACGTATTATTCTCACGATATGTTTAAGTGGTTTGTCCCTCAGAGATGGCAACCCAAGTCATATAAGTAGAACGACTGTGGAAGAAGACGTCGCTATTTCGTCGCATTCATTACTTACCTCGCCCAGTGTTGGTGTGCGTGTGTGTGCATCTTTGTGTGTGCGTGCATCTTTGTGTGTGTGTGTGCATGCATCTGTGTCCCATGTAGTGTAGCGGTTAGCGCACTGCATCACGAACCTGGCGGCCCGAGTTCGATTCCCGCTCACGGCCAACACCAGTGACGATTATCTGAACCGGTCCTGGGTCTCCCTGAGGTCGACTCGGCCTCAAATGAGTATCTGACGAGGTGTGTAAACATCGCCACTGCGGGGAGACAAAGGTGGCGACCGGGCGTGGTGCCGCCCACCCCCTTGCGTGCCACAGTGCCGGCCTTCATAGACGCTGGCTAGCAGCACTTGCCCCAACAGTCTGTTAATGCTATACGAGGGGATCTTTGTGTGTGTGTTTTTTTTTGTGTCCCACATTACCTTCAGCCCGGGTCGTGGGGCAGACGTCCTGGTAAGCAAACCGGGGCGAAGCTTTAGTCTTGCCGATAGCCTAAGCGGACCCCGACCACTCCTGCGCAGCCAAGAAGAGTTTGGCCCCGTGTGTCGACCGAGTGGGGTCGTCAAGGACACGGGGGGTCGTCTAACGTTGACCTCGTCTCAAGTAATCTCGGCCAAAAGTCGCCCCGCCTCTACCGCAAAAAAAAAACACACTCTACCTTTGGGCGTTTTTTTTCGCGTTCCCAGTTTCAGGTTGCAAGTGATGAATTTATAATCGGGAACTTTGCGGTAATGTAGAAACTCGTGGCCGATTGTCAAGGCTGCCGCTGTGGTGCTCACCTCCGTTGAGTCAGCGGTGAACACTCCCCATTCCCCATGGTGGGGAGCCAGTCCTCTCGAAGGCAACCGCTATCTATAATGGGATCCTCGTTTTATTGTGCTTGCAGAGATGAGGGGCTAAATTGATCCCAGACTCTGGTGTGAACTCATCGCCTTGATTGTGAGATGGATTGTGAGTTGGATGCTCACTGCAGAAAAGCTGAGTGGACTTCATTGCTACCTCCCGGAAGAAGCTCTGATGAAGCTATTGCCTCCGCATTCCAAAATGTTCCAGGAAAGCACTTGGCCCATAAACAACTGATGCTGGAAAAGCAAAGGTGGCATTTTCCAGCTACCGTATTAACCCACCAATTGGAGCCACACGTGCCACCGTTTCCTAAACATAACTCCTGTCCCACCGCCCGACCACCTTGCGACGCATTGTTCCGCACATCCGATCAGCACATTTGGCAATGTATGGTGCGAAAGTTCAACATATATGATTATTTTAATGGCTTAGTTGCCTATCACTTCATATCATTAGCCCCAAAGTTTCGCTACTCAGTAATACACGTATGTGATGGGGTGGGGAAGAAAGGGTGAACGTTCAATTGACATTTTATGATATCCATTCATGCGACATTGAGCCGTGCAAAATACTGCACCACCTACCTCGTGGGTATGGGTGCCCACGTCTCTCCATCATCAGTGGAAAAATATCACAAAGAACTTGTCGGTATTTTTTCAATTTAAGATATAGTCTTTTTTGTTGTTGTTGTTGTCCATGACGATGGCATCATTGTGACAGTGCAACGATGCCGATATAAATTTTAGAGGAGTGTAACTAACGTTGACGACGACCTGTGATGGGTGATGAGCAGTAAGACAAACGCCGACGAGGTCGACTTGCCAGCGGGCAATTATTGAGCACACCAGCCTGCAAGGGAGTCTGGTAAAATCACACAGCACACATCTTAGGTGTGGAATGTTCAAAATGAATAATTCACGCACGCCAAATTTAAATATGGAAGTATATATACTCACAGCCAGCTGATAAATGCTTACTGGCAGGGCTTCATTTCAGCGGTATATCTCCCGCTGCGATTGTGGATATTAGTTGCGTGCCTACTCTAGTCTACCGGCAAAACTATTCAGTAAGCCCTGCGCACAAGTGATTTACTCCGGAGCACGGACAATTTTCATCAGATGTGTTAAAACTAGGTTGCGATATTTTTGTGTCAACCACACTTTACAAATGTGCACCCTTCCTTCGCATGGTACACTACATTTCAGGGACAGCAGCAATGCCATAATTTCATTTAACTGTGGCATTTACCCAATCTGCCTATTGCAAATAAATTCTGATAGTTTATTAAAATCCATTTTTGGGAAGTTTGGGAATTCCATGATTGAGAGGCATGTGCGAGGAAATCAGAGTAGCAGGAGAAAACTCCCACACATGAGGGGGTACCACTAAAAAGCTCTGCACAGATGGATTTAATAATCTATTTGCAATAACGCTATCACCTGACCATCTTGTAGTCGAACAAGTAGCCAGCAAGATTCAGTTTTCGATATGAGTTATTGGTTCAAGGCCCGATACGAAATGACTTTTGAGTTTCTCAAATGTCAACGATGACTTTTAGAATGTTCAGGGAGTTTGAGGCAATTCGTTCCACAAGCGCAATATTATTTAGTATAGAACATCACGACTATGATGACAATGACGATGACTTTTAGAATGTTCAGGGAGTTTGAGGCAATTCGTTCCACAAGCGCAATATTATTTAGTATAGAACATCACGACTATGATGACAATGATGACGACGTGATCCTGTGTTACCACTAATGGGCAAAATGTAATTACGTGAAACTAAACTCTTTAAAAAGAAATGCCATGGTCGGCTTTAAGATGAATACCCGGGCACACTCCACATTCCTCAGTTGCTTTAATATTACGATTTTAGAGATTGAATTAACAGTAACAGACAATATATTATTATTATTGCCATCATCTTCATCATCGTTTCACGTGCCCCTTGAAGCGTTGCTTGGCATCAGACAAGGATCCCCAAAAACGTACGAGCCACTTGGTATACCTTCGGGAATCCGCAAAAAGTTTATTTTCTGTGCTTTTACACACACGCAATCGTTTTCACCCATGCAAGCGTGAGCTTGACGACTCTTTGTACTTTACGCGATCGCAGCCCTTATTAAACGGCACATTTTGTAATGATTGTGTCACGGTAAAGTATGCTTTGCATAAATACTTAACTTTCTTTTTTCAAATTGCCGACAAACTTCACTGTAATAGAATGCCTGCAACATAAACTCTAAACGCAGCTCTGATGCAGAGCTCAGATAATTACTTTTTTCTCATTTTTTTGCTCTTGCAGTGGCAGTTAAATTATTATAATTTACTTTCTAAAAATTTACGCCATTGGTTGAACAGAAGGGCAATTTTAGATATGAACTCCGGTGCAGGTCGCTCCTGTGGCTGGGCAGGGTAGCTCTCCAAAGTATTCTGGGTTGTTACCGTGTGTTCTTTGGTATGTGGTCCGACGTTTCACTCCACGCTCAAGGAGCTTCTACACGTATTGCATTAAATTCAGTGCAGCGAAACGTCCGACATAATGCCGAACTACACGTTGTACAACCCAAAAGCACAGTTTATAACACGTTTGTTTTTAGTTTGACATTCAACAAGTGCAAAAAATAAATAAAGTATTAAGCCCTACATATGGTGATAATGAAAAATGGGCTCTTTGATCAATATCACACTGGCCAGAAGTTACGGAAAAAGTTGTGCCCAGAAATGTCTGTGGGCAAAAACGTTAACTGTCAACCGTTTAATGTTTGCTTTTACATGTGTCCAAGGTTACACAGAATGTATTGCAAGAACACACGTATAGGTTTTGCTGTGATGTGGCACAGCAAATCGTGTGTACGTAGTTAATCAATCGAGCATCATATGGTTTTAATATTATTTTATCTTATTTATTCATTTTTTTTTTACTTTGACATAGTGCATGTCCAATTGTAAAAACATGTCAATAAATTGGAAGGATACCTAGTCACCTTATTGTCAAAATCCTTTTACATTGCTTTATCTGCTTATCAATATATACACATTTTTCATGTAAACCTGGCATTTGCAGATGTACACACGTGCAAATGTATTGCTTGTGTAGTACAGCGTTGTCATTAACAAGATGTGAGCAACTTAACCGTCGAAGAATAAAATCATTTGAAAAGCTTTTTTCCAGTTAATATAATGTTGTTGTTTTCCCAAAATGATACGGACATGAGCTGATGATTTCTATGTTGTTACTGTCATTTAAAAATCATGTAAACAAAGTGAAATAAAACAAATTATCTTGCTTCCACAAGCTAGTAATATACCAACATGCAAAACACGAAGAGCTTTCTCAATTAATGCAATGTATCCCAAGGCCATACATTATTAAAACGTTGAATAGAATAACAGAAATGATTGCTGTATTTGAATTTCCAATTTTACGTCAGAACGGAGCTACGTTCAGCGAAAATTGCTCTTTAAGAGAAAGCTCATTAAACGATCATCGTTTTCCCATTGACTCCCATGTTAAAAGATAAGTTACGTTTCAGCCTCAAAATGTACCACTTTTGAACAGTTTTCTAACGTGAGAAATACTAATCACAATTTTAAAGTAAAGAAATAAAACCAGCAAATCTAACACTTACCACACATTAATAACCATAGTGCTTGCAGGTGTGCCTGTGCTCAGTGTCTCCAATGAATTAGCTCCTCCACCCAACCATTGCAGTGCTACCACGCGGCCCCCCTCCCCCACACGACGAATCACGCCTGCAAAAAGTACAACACAGCTGGTAAACAAATAGCTGCGGGCTGCGGTAATGCCCCCTTGCCGCCACGGAACGCATTCGATCGATCAGTCTCCGCTCGTTAAGCGAACGATTGCTCGTTTTGCGAACAAATTGGTCTAAATTCTAATTGCACGTTACGGATGATTATCTTCGAATGCTCGTTAAGTGAGACACGCCTGTACTTAAAATAATCATTTGTGGCACTTTTGTTTGGCCAATACTTGACCACACCGGTCATGATGGGTGGGTGAAAGAGGGAGGGCTGGGTGAGGACACCCCAGGATCTCTTTAGATATCACTCGTCAATGATGTCAGGCATGACGTGAGATCCAACTTGGGTCGCTAAAAGCCCGGGGTGTATTAATAAAAAATCGTACGAGGGCGGTAGTAATTTTTGTTATTTTACTACTGCAGCATTTGAAAATGTACTAAAACATTGAAATTTCAGGGATTTGTCAGTATACTTCTATTCCCCACAAACAGCCCAGGAGTTTCTCCCCGAGATTCTCGCACTTAAGTGGACATGTGCGCCGCGTAACCCAAGCATGGCTCCCCGCCCGCGAATAAACGCCACGCCGTCGTTACACCACGTCACAAAAAGGCAAATTAGATTCGAAGCTTTTCGTGACTGCAGGAATCCACACTCTTTGGTTCTTTCGGTAAAGTCACGTAGAAAACATTATTATTTGAATTTATTTTCTACGCGACTTTACCGAAAGAACCAAAGAGTAAAAGGCAAATGCTGGTCCAACCGACACATGGAAACTGCAGACCAATCACCAACCTCGCGTTCACGTCTGGGGTTGTTGAGAAGTTGGTATCCCCATCAGCTCGTGACATTCCTTGAACAACACAACCTGTTTACAGCTTCAAAATCTGCCTACAAGGAGCACCACTCAACAGAGACTACTCGAGTCTCAGATTCTCTGTTAGCCAATCGTGGCGACGTAAAAATACTTCAGAATCAGAATCTTCATTTATTCACTTGGTCGACTTGTGGGTGCTGCGGTTTGCGAGATGTAAACTTCCTTGGCTGGTATACATGAGGTCGTGGATTTGATCCCCACCCTGATGCCTGTATATTTGGAGATTGCACGTTCTCCCCGTGGTCGCGTGGATTTTTCTCCGGCTTTTCCCTCCACATTTAGAATCAACGTGTGTTTGGAGTATTTGGCTGCTACAAATTTCCACGCGATAACCGACTTCGTTGAGCTATCATTTGTGATAGCCAGGTCGCTTCTGAAAAACAGCTATATAGCTGAGTGGGCCTTACCCGCTCAAAAGAAAAAAATTGTTCAGTTCAATAGCTTAGACATGTCCGCTGTTTTTTTATGCGGTCGACCTCACAATCTTCGTCAACTCATCTTCACGCCATCGTAGATCGATTCTTTTCCTCTGGCACCAGACGCGGACTGCAGGCTTTGCTGGTCAGCACTGCAACGAAGTGTTGCAGGTCCAGCACTGTTTATACTTTGCAAGGCTGACATCTCGAGTCGCTCGGCGAGACGGTCTTGGTATTACACTCGAAATGCTGACATCGGGTGGCTTTACATTTCCTGATAAAGCCGCTTCATGTGTCGCATCGTTACCTCACCTTAGCTCGTGCATTGACAACATCAAACCAGTGGATGCCATCGCATCGGCTAAAGTTAAATGCTGAGAAGAGCCAATTCGTCCGGCCTAGTATCAAGTAGCAACTTGTCAAAGTTCTGTTTTCGGGTTATCACCCCGAGAGGCACACAGAGCCATCCCACTGTCTGCTGCCGTCATGCGCCTGGGAGTCAATCTTGTTCCTGAAGCGACATTCGCTGCACGCATGCAACATTTGTCTGGCAGGCGCTGTTACCAACTACGGCGGCTGCTGCTCACGACACGTCGTTCATTGACTTTCGATGCAGCCAAGACACCAGTCCACGCGTCCATCACCAACCTTGTGCACTCCTGTTACCAGTGTCTTCAGCTGCGCGCGGTGCCGTCAATCTGCATCCACTCTGGTCTGTCCTCAATTCGACGAACATTGTGACAAAGTGCACTGGCTAACAATTAAAGCAAGGGTCGACTACAAGCCCTGCTCGTTCTTTGTATGCACAATGAACTGCTTTAGCACCGTACGTAGTCAACCGTCCTATTCGTAGGTGCAGGGGGAAGAAATCCAAGCTAAACGCAAAAGGCAGTTCTAAAGAATTGAGTTTTCAATCTAGATTTAAAATGGATGATTTTCTATTAATTGCCAACTACACTTACTAAGTTTATTGCAGTCCATAGCATAATATAGGCAGGATACCTTGAACAGTTTGACTAAGTGCAAGCATTTTAATCACCCCTGGGTAAAGCTAGATGTAAAGATGCCATCCAGAAACGGTTCCATCACGCCATTTCTGACTACGTGTCTTGTAAGAGGTGGAAGTACCCACACTTTACCCCACCACACACGCCCGGTGGGGGAAGGGCGGTGGGCCTGGGGGGGGAGGGGGATTTAAAAAAAAATGTGCTCATTGTTTCAACTGCCGCACTGGGAGATAGAATTGGCGACGTGCAGATTGCACCGTGCGCTTAGCCCTGGATGTGTGCTCACTAACTCATGAATCTCTGTCCCTCGCTGTCGCTATGCTTGTCAGTGGTCATGAATACAAGTGTTGGCGCAGTGCAGCGTATCGTTGAATTTTTTTTTTTTAAAAAGCACCAGTTAAAAAAAAAACGCATCAGCGTGAATGACAGAACAGTCGGTCGTCGATTGAAGGACCGCCCCACACTGCCAGCCTCTGTCTGCCCCCAGGAGGAAGCTGTGCCCTCTGATGCAGAATGGCTTGGACGCTCAGTGGCCTTGTCGCTTGTTGCGGTGCGCCCACACTTGATTACCCGGCGACCGCTTGCCCACCTCCACGATCACCTTGGTGTACAGGGGCCATCGCTCCGCCTTAATGAGCTTGTACTCGAGGGTGTTGATGCCGTCCCTCCACATGGTAAAGGCCGTCTTAGTGATTTGCCAACTCCTGTGTGCAGGGGTCATGGGCAGATAACGACATCAGGGGAGCAGCCAGACGTTTTTCGGCGCATGGTGCGAGAGCAAAGCATGGTGCCACCCTTGCGTCCCCCCCTCCCCCCGCAGCTGCTACAGCAGCGAGGGCACCACCCCCATCGAAAACATGAGCCACCAGTCGTCGCTGCTTGCCTTCATCGATTCACCGAAACATTTGGACGACGCCACCCCCCAGGAGGGGTGCCCGGGGCTGCCGCCCAACCCGAACCACCCACCCACCACACCCCCGCCTGCCCAGCCCACCCCACAGCTGCTACGGGATTGATCAACATGACCTCAGCGGTGGCCTTAGGCATTATGAGGTCAGCACCAAACAATGCATTTAAAGGCCACGTATGAGAAATGGAAGTGGCAAAAATTGACTGTTGAAACGGCCCTGCTTTTGAGAGAGCGCCTTCCAATTCGAATCGGCCTGCGGAAGTAAAACTTTAAAATGTAATCCTATGCAATGACGAGCACCTTCGTTGTTTGCGGTATATTTTGTTATCGTGACACTAGGACTACACCCGTTTTAAACCTATACAACAGTCTGCATTCAGCAGCTTCCCGCCTCTTTCCTCCTGATCACGATCGCTTGTGTTGTGATCGAAACGTCGACGTTTTTTGTTCATTTAATATTTGTTGCTTTTATTAATTTATACCTATCCGCGTGACTCTGTTCGAAAGACCCAAAGAGTGTTTGTTATCGTGACGTTTGCCGGACGTTCAGCGGACGCGTGGGTTGTTGTACCGCATTATGGCTCCAACGTCTATGCTTCTTGGCTTTACCAGATATAGTAAAATAGCTCTCCCGGTCCACACGGGCATGGATAGCCCCTCATCGAAGCGGCGGATTGACATAGGACTTTACATGTACATACGTGAAGAGGTGGCTATGTCATCAGTGGCACAAATCGTTTCTGCATCCTAGCATATGGCACATGGGCCACGGTAGACTTCGGTTCCACGAGAGATGGGGAACTTTAAGGGATACCAATTTCCTTTCATCCAGTTGTGGATTGCCAAACAGGCTGTATGTAAGTGCGCACACCTCCGATTAACACGGTTGGCTACGTACGGTGCGAAAAGAAGTTCAACATACATACGCACACGTTCCTGTTTAGCAAAGTGTGCACTCTGGCACTGATCAAACTGCTTTAGATGTATTCAAGACACTCCCAGATTGTTGCTGCAAAAATGTGTTCAGCGTGTGTCCGTGTGAGATCTGGAATTTGCCCGACGGGAACGCACAGATTTCAGCTTGTACCCACCCCACTGTTGACCAAAAAGCTCTGATAGAAACTACAGTTATGTACCTGTCTATATAGTCACACTGGCGGTAATTTTTTTCATATATATAAATGCCCGAATGATTATTGCCCTGCATGCAGATATTGTGCGTCGTGTAAAGGGAGACTCACCGGAATGGGTTGTTTTCATTGTGAGCGTCTCGATTGTGTCGAATCATTCTGTACCTCCCAATCGTCATGTCAGGACGTGAGATGTTCATTCCCACTTTTCTGATCCTAGCGCACAACGCAGCTTCACAGCTTTACATGTCAGCATTACACACAATAACAGCCCCTCACATTGCTGTATATATCGTCTTTGCAGAATTGTTTGTGAATATCGCAATTTCCTCCATAATAAATTCCCTTTGCCAAGCCATTCTCCCACGGTATCCCCACGTCCTGGCACTACAGACTCACCTGAATTCATAGCCAAAAAAATACACCTGCCCAGAGTATTAAATTCTAATCATTATGATCAACCGTGAACAATTTCTTATGCTTAATACAACGACCGGCATTTAATAAAACACCAAATGCTTGGTAGAATTGCATCTACTGTTAGTAAAAATCCATTGTCAATGTTACCAAATTCTCCATGCTGATGTTTCACAAAATACGTGGAATGCGCACCTGCTTTTCGCAGGGGGTCCATGACATGAACAAAATAATCTCAAGAATATAAATTTGGATAAAATGTTGATTAATTAAATTATGTATGCGGCTATAAATATCCACGTGATAGGCCACTTTGTCGAGCTATCATTCGTGGCCAGGTTGTTTCTAAAAAAAAACACAAGTGAATAGTTCAGTGGGAATTTACTCTGAAATGAAAATAGTTTAGTTTATTTGTATATTTTTGTTTAAGCGATTTGTTTACCTTTCCTCTACTGCACACTCCCCTCGTGTTTTTGTACTGTCTGTTGTTGTAACGTTCTCACCTACTGGACATCTGTGAAAAAGAGCTTTATAGCTCATCGGATTCCTCCTGCAGTCTAAATACATATTCTGATTCTGAACCCGTATTGTGCATTGTGGTGCGCACATCGCTTTGAAACCCTGCCAAGTTGTGCGGCTGGTGCCATGGATAGAGGTCAAAGTTAAAGGTGCAGCTCTGTATTTGGTGGCTCATGCCGTCGCCGCTGCTGCTGCAAAAGGGTCTCAACTATGTGGAGTTCCAGGGAGTCTCGATGGAGTGAAATCGACCCACTCTTTACACACCAGACAGACGTCTTGGAAGAGGCAGAAGTAACCACACTTTAAACCGCCACCACTACAGGCGACCTTCTGATCGGAAAAATTTGGTGCACCCATGCGTACTGCTGGGTGGACAGAGTTTGGGGGATTTAGGATAACTTGCACCATCGGTTCAACTGCTGTGCCATGAGAACAAATAGAGCCAGCGACATCTGGGTTGAGAAATCGAGTGGACGAACCAGTACATCAATTCGCAGAAAACTCTGCTGAGGGAGAACTTTTGATATAAATTATCTCAAACATCATTGAGCCATTTTACATGAAAACTTTGGCCATGACCTTCTTTTGTTTGAAGTCAGGCCTCAGAATGTGTCTCTTTGTTATGGAATGTTCTTAACTGGCACGGCTAATGAGAAGGGGAAGTGTGGTGTGTCGTTGATCCCTGCACGATAATTTGTCGAGCAGGCTATGATGATATATGGAAATGTTGCTTATAGCATTAAAAGCCACCTTGAAATGAGTGGTTCTTTGGGCAAACGGCTTTATATATGTGCAATTTGTTATCCTAATAACTTTGAAAATGAATTGAGTGTTTGTACGAATGTTCTTATACATTATAATTATGTAAATGTTGAGCCCATGTTTGGTATGCTTCTCTCTCTCTGTGTCCCCTATTGTGTCGGTGTTGGTTCCCCCTACTTGGTTGTCTGTGTATACATCTGGGGTTATGTGTTTCCCCTCTCTCATAAATTTAGCTCTTCTGTAGCTGATGATGGCTGCTTGTGTTGCAACCGAAACGTCGTACGCTATTATGTTATTTTATTATTTCTTATTTATACGTGACTTTACCGAAAAAACAAAGATTAATTGAAAGGAAAGAGTTTTAGCATTGTGACGTGTGAATGAGACACAAGTGTGGTGTTTCAAAAGTCCGGTGCGTCCACTCTCACCTATTATAGATGTCGTCATCCTCTCCTCCCCAGCCCCAGTAATTGTTGGGAAAGCCATTTATCTTCTCAAATTGTTTTTTAGTGAGGCCAGACACTCCGCCAAAGCACTCTTTGTACGGGAGACTGCACACAAAACACAATCATTACATTCCTTAAAATGTGGCTCGTATTGAAACAACAATGTTGGTCAGCTCACGTTGGTGAAGCAAGGCAGAAATGATTCAGGTATCACTCGCCACTCATGTTAACCGTGGCCAGGAATCAAACTCAGGTCGCAGAGCATAAAGCACAATGTACTAACCACTGTGCCACAACTCCACCCCCAACATATTTCATCATGCACAAAATAGCTTGATATTGCTATCCCTAATTCCTAAAATCCTTTTTGACAAGAACAAGAATACAAATAATGCCATTGAGGTTTTTTTTAAGCTCCATATTTACCAGTTATGCTTATGACTAAATCAGCAGTGAGATCGCAGAAGCTCAGCAGGGTTGAGCTTTGATCATGCTTTGACGGGAGACCACCATGCATAGCAGGTCCCTATAGTCTGCTGCGGGGCAACACTGTGGGAAGCAGATGGCAATGTAGCGATATCCATTGTTGTACTGTACCGTGTGCATGTTTCCCACTGTCACCAACTTGCATTTGACGCAGCGTGTTGAAGTATGGTCAAAATGACTCCTCCTTGACCCACACGGTGGGAGGAGGCCGTCATCCAACAGTGTATTGAGACCAGGGGGCCTATTTGAAATGAGAGCTGCGATTAAATGTTTTCGGGGTGTCGGTCTCACACCTTTACATGTCCCCCGTGGCTCCATCGCAACATGCGTGCGTTCTCAATTGGCCAGTGCATTGGCACACTTTATCACTTGGATCACATCGACAACACGGTGCATTGACAACAGGGCTGCATGATGAACATTATTTCGTTAACTGCCGAGACGTTAGCTTCGCGGTTACTTACACAGGGCTCCATGCTTTAGCAACAGAAAATGACTGGAATGTGCCTCGTCGACAGACGCAATTAGAGAGGGACATTTACTCTGCCGTGTTGTCAAGCCTTTGGCTATTTTGAACACAGACTGCCGTAGAACAGGATTTTTTTCTACCTCTGTTTTTTTTTCTTTTGAAGTTTAGTTTGTGACGTTTTTGGGTTGGGTCTCATACGTTGCAGAAACGTAGCATTAAGTAGCATGCATGCACATCTACAGGCCCACCTGTCGATCCACCATGCAGGAGGTGGAGGCAAATTGACCATACTTCACCACACTGGTCAGTGAGGGTTGGTTAAAAGTCGGGGGGGGGGGGGAGTGCAGAACAATAATGGATTTGCTGTACTGCCCTCAAATGCCCACATGGCCTTCTATGCCTGTGTTTTGTGCTTGGTGGTCGCCCATTCAAACACTTTCCAGGCACAAAGCCTGCTTAGCTCCAGAAGTAATTTAGGCGTGGGTGCATTCTGGGTGATTTGGGAAAAGCATTATGTAGCACATTTAAAGCTTGCAACAAAGTTATTAATGATATATACTGTATTGCTTACGTAACATTAACTAGTCCTTTGTGAATCTGCTGCAACGTGTCAGGTCATTTTGACCATACTTCACCGCACTGGTCAACATGAGTTGGTGAAGAAGTGGCTCATGACCCGTTTCAGATCCCAATCACCACTGATGTTAGCTGTGGCCAGAAATCTAAACTTGAGGTCTATAGACGTTTACAAAGTAGGTGCATAATGCAAGTGTGCTCAAAATGTGTCTGCGTAAAAATATGCATTTGAAAATAACAGTCAATTTAATCACGTGCAATCAGCCTTAACGCCATCGAGGGCTCGTGAGATAAATGAGTCGATCACGCACGGCCAAAGGAGAGAACACATTGAAGACGACGACCACAGCAGAGACGGAGCGATGAGATCAGTCTGTGTGCGGGGATGGGCGGTAGTGGCATTTGACCCTGAGGAATGGTCATGGCATAGGGAGGCCTTTATCTAGCAGAGGATAAGACGCATGGCTGAAGAACATTATGAGCATGCATAGCCTGCATGTATCGATGCATTAATTGGTCAATTTAAAACAAAAATATTGAGGTCATTATTTAATATACATTAAAGATATTTGTTACTGTTTAATTTGGGTAAAATGCAACATCAACGTTCATTGGGAACATTGATTCAGAATATCATTGCAGAAAGGACCCATTTAAAACCAAACTTGCCTCTCGTACAGGAAACAAATTTCTGAGATGAACCATTTATCACTGTTATCACCCTCAGCCGGTGTAAATCCACCGTCCTTCACGGTGATGCGATGCGACAATCCATCCCCACTCCTGCAAAGGGACCGATCTCATCACTCCACTTCATCGGCGGTTAACCTCTCGTGTGCATTCTCTCCTTCGGCTGTTATTCCATTCCAGGTGTTGTCCATTGGCCATCATTCTTTCAATGTGAGGTGTCCTTTTAAATTCCCACTTACGTTTATGAACAGTCAACGTGACATCTCTGATTTTAATTTGTTCCCTGATCAACGTGTTCCCTCTTTCTGACTCTCAGTGTAATTTCAAGCATGCATCTCTACATGCTTCTGTGCACACTTTTCAACTTTTGGTCCACATTATTTCAGAAAACGTAACTTCTACCTTTTTATACTTTTGCCCAAACATTACAGTGGCAGTGTAAAAATACACTTCATTTACTAGAACACATATTGACTGTTAATACCTTAAAAAATGTTTACAGGAATCCATGCAGCCAATTACACAGTAAAACTATGAAAGGGCATGTCATACATGCAATTAAAATGTATTGTCAATTAGCCATGTCCATTCCCACCAATTTTATTTTTCGTTAAATCCTTTAATTGTGTATGATTATGATGGTTAAATATGCGAAGACGCTACTCTTTGAAATGAAAACGGCAAGGTTAATGTACACGTGCAGAGTTGGCTGTTCGAAAATAATTGAACAATCAGTTTTAATTTCGTTTCACAACAGATTTTAAAACAAATGAAGGGATTTTTCACGCTCCTCCCCAATTCTCTCGGTGCCACGATTAAGCGTCTCTTACGCACAATGACTCCATCTGAGCATGACCCAACAACGGAGGACCACAGATGTGTGCCACCGTGCCTGACCTTAGCTAACAGGCGTTGAAGAAACCCCCGTATAAAGCTCTTCTTCCATGTGTCTTCGGGTCGTACTACAGTGTGTTGTTCGGCACGATATTCGACGTTTTAA
The DNA here is from genome assembly GCF_048934315.1 of Petromyzon marinus. Classification (NCBI taxonomy): domain Eukaryota; kingdom Metazoa; phylum Chordata; class Hyperoartia; order Petromyzontiformes; family Petromyzontidae; genus Petromyzon; species Petromyzon marinus. The sequence goes on from NC_133701.1 coordinate 6,980,135, forward strand.
TCCACGTGCTAGGAACTTCGTTGGGGAACTATTCAGCACCATTCAGAGCTATTCAGAAAAACCACAAAAACCTCCCTAAAATATGGTGGCCCATGCAATCCATTAAGTCTGGGGCCACCATTAATGCAAACCCCAACACATGAAGCAAAGCCTACTTAAGTGCTTGCCCTACACAGTCGAATAAACTCTGTACATTTTCACGCCAATATCTGTGAATGCTTGACACGTGGCTCAGCCGGCCCAAAGTGGGTCACGAAGGCACTGGAGTCGGACTGCAATGGATTGAGATGAACTGTTGCGCGAAAGTTCCGGTCGAGAGAGGCTATGATTGGCACAAACGTGGAGGCTCGTGCGGCACACGTACCTGAAGTTGAACTTATCGACAGCGACGGAGAAGTGCCGGGGGTTGTCGTAGCAGCGGTAGAGGTTGCGGTCGTCCATGGGCACCAGGTCGACGTCGCTGAAGATGAAACAGTCGTAGGGGGCGTCCTTGAGGGCCTCCACGTAGCCAATGTTCATGAGCTTGGCTCGGTTGAACACCCCCTCTCCAAACTGCAGCCACCACATGCCAATGATCCAGTTTTCCAGAAAATGCATGCCTTGCAACTCAGCTTTTAAGACTATAGCGTTACAATTTGTGGTTTAAGACTGTAGCTTTAGAATCGAGGTTTAAAGCGTAAATTCATGAGCTTTGTCTGTCTGCACGTCAGTCTGAAACGTGTGGTCAAAACAGTGCTCGTAACTATGATCCAATGAGCAAGACTTTAGTATGAAGTTGTCTTGCTGTTAGAGACTTGCCCGATTGAAAACTGGCCAAAGTGATCAAAGGGTTTCCCCCAAACACGGAGACGCAAACCAAAAGGACCATTTGCAAATATGCAAATTTATTTTGTCCTGACCTTCCCTCCTGCGAATGAAATGCTTAAAAGGACAACCCCATTTCGTTGGAAAGTATTGCATAATCCATGCATATGAATGATTGTCTTCCTTGATCATATTTTATTTTAGTGAAACACCTCCACATTAGAATGACCAATTTATAAGCTTAGTGCTCAGAGGTCAGAGCGCTGAGCTTGCACCACTGAGACGCTGGATTTGAATCTAGGTATCAGTCACCCATGAATTAAACCTGATTTTTATCTTAGCACGGTCAAAAAAAGAGACTTGATTAAAATTCCAGCTCTGATCATGAAATGTCGTGGCTTGACTAGAACGTGATGACCATGTCTCTATGTATCAAGGTGGGTGACAAAGTGCCGTCCTCAATGTCAAAGAGATCCCTTACAGAGATACTGAGATATGTCCTTCGAGGAACCGTTCTCTAACACCGGTCTGTGAAGAGGGCAATTGTTGTTTTCTTTCTAACAGTGACCAAGCGACTCAACTAAAAGCAGAGCGAGCAATTGAATCAGCTGGACGGAGGAAAGTGGGCAATTGAATGTTGACTACATGTCGTGTACCTGGTTGACGATGTAGACACCGTACTCTACGCGCTGACGCTGGAGTATCGGGTGCAGGTAGTAGAGCCAGTGCTTGAGGTGCTCATCTCGGTGCCGGAAGGGGACGATGATGGCCACCTTCTGGCTGGGGATACAGTCCGAAGGGTGGAACTGGCCGCCCAGCTCCACATTCGGGTTTGATTTCTCTATCGCTTCCAGACTCTGCGGCGTCTTCACAAATGAAACATTCATCGCCCCCACTGTCAGGAGAGAAAGACAAACACACAGATGTATTGGTCTGTGCCTATGTAAAAAGATTGAAACAACGGTAAAGGTGCTGCCCTGCAATTATTTGCGTATGCCACTGCTGGCAGAAGAGCCTCCAATCGAGGAAGCTCCAGTGCTCTGGAGTTAACATATCGGTGGCGAGATGTTAACTACGTCGCTTGACACCTGTATATATGGCGCTTGCGTGTTCTCCCCGTGGCCGTGTGGATTTTCTCCAGGTCCTCCGGATTTCCCCTTTCACATTTAGCAACATGAGTTTAGAGTTTTTGGCTGCTATAAATTTCCACATGATAAGAAATTTCGTTGAGCTATCATTTGTGCCTATGTCGCTTCTGAAAAAGAGCTGAACGATTTGGGGAAAAATATCTAATTGCGATTTTTCTGACATATATTACGATTTGATTTGCGATTTTTTTTTAAAGTCAAGCTTCGGTTCAATATTCACTGTGTAATACATTTAAAACATGTGATGGAGCATTACCACGTGATACCATCATATATATGAACTGCTCTATATATTCTAGTGCAAGGATGAGAACTTAAAATATATGAATTGCTTCCAACATGTATTTATTAAAATGTTTTAATTGAAATAGAACAATCAAACATAGAACAATTGTTAAGTTACATAAATAAAGTTATAATAATTAAAAATAAAATAATTCCAATAATAAATTAATAGGACTTTTCAAATCGCAAAAAAATCGCAGCCTTTGCGATTTACTAATCGCATTGTTTCAAATTGCGAATTCGATTTGAAATTGATTAATCGTTCTGCCCTACTATACACTATACAGCTCAATGGGCTTTACCTGATAAAATAAAAAAAAATTGTTTAGTTTTTAGTCTATGGATTGACCTACGATATAGTACGCTGGACAAACGTCTTGGAAGAGGTGTGTGCACCCACACTTTACCCCACCACACGCGACCCGCTGATCAACTAACTGTGATGTACCCATGGACGAATATGTTGTGTTTATTGTTACATGATCTTGCGTTACAAGCGACAAATTACTTTGTGTTCATATGCAAATGTTAGGACTGTCACGTTTGGATCTTAACAAAAGAAAGCTTAAATTTTGATTTAAAGCTTTCGTGACTGCAGTAATTCATATTCTTAACAATCCATATTAACAAAGTCAATCTCGCTCCTGTGCGTGATATGATCTTATGCCTCCATCTCCGAGGTGGTCTTCCTGTTGGGCGCGTTTGTGAAAAAGAGCTTCATAGCTCATCGGATTCCTCCGGTATAAATACACATTCTGATTCTTTGGGTACCGATCCGACACGAGCCTCGATCTTGACCATCATCGCTTCTAGCTATGTGTCCCGGCCTAAGCCCACTAACTTTCCTTCACAGTCAATGTGATGTGCAGTATCTATCTAATGCTGTGCGCTCACCATTGCGCCACCGCTCCCCACACAATAAAGACAAGAGATAAACATCCCCTGCTATTGAGACGAGTGTCCTGTTAGCGAGCACCTGTTGAGACCCATAGGTCACACTCGGGGTGGATGGCCGGCACCACGCCAGGCTGCATTCGTAGTCCCAAAGCTGATGTTTACATAGCGTACGGGGCAATGATTTTATGGTCGCGTCGACCCTATACACACACACACCGACACAATCAGAGGATGCCTCGTATACGCAAGACGAGGATACCCCATATAGCCTGCGACAGACTGTAGGGGAAAGTGATGTTTAGCGAGCACCTTCGAATGGCACGGCGCACGAGGGGGTGGGTGGCCAGCACTGCACCCGGTCACCTTTGTCTCCCTAGTGGCGATCTTTACACCCCGCAACCAGATACTCATTTGAGGCCGAGTCAACCTAGGGGTGGCTCAGGACCAGTTCAGATGATCGTCACCGGTGCCGGCCGTGAGCCGGAATCGAATTCTGCTCACCGGGGGTTTCTCAGCGCGGGCAGAGCATCCTGCACCTACGACGAGCACGACTGCTTTACGCACGGCGCAAACGAAGTTCAACACCCGTCATCGTTCCACCACGGCTCCCCCCACACACATACACTCACACAGGTGTGCGGGTCGGTCCGAGCAGGTAACCTGTCTTGGCGCTTGGAGAGGGATCGGGAACTGTCGAAATCCGGGAACGGCGTGTTGCTCCGTGAGACCTTGAGACGCATGTTCCAGCAGCTGCAGCTGATGAGTCTGAGCCCGAATGAACGTCATCACCTGCTCGTGCGCCTTCGTGTAGAGCACCAGCACGAAGAAGCAATTTGCTCCAAACGCCACGATAATCATGCTGGCGAGTCGCTTCTTCGTCGCGCCGTACATCGCAGCGGCCAACTTATTCTTCCACACCCTTGCACGCGCGTTCATGTACCGCGACGGGGCTTGCGAGGCTGCCAAGAAAGTATGCTGAACCGACTTCACCAAACTCATCCGATGCGCATTACGGCCGGGCTCATCGGCCGGAGGCAAATGACTCGGAGAGCGATTTGCTGCCGGCGCAAACGGCAGCGCCAAAAGCCACCTGGAATCCTCGCCGATTTGGACTCGCAGGTGAACACGGGTTTTTGTTTTCGGCGATACAAAGCGACTTGGGAAACCGAACCCCAGCCCGTCGGTGTATTCTAACCGAATTGTTAATGCCGGCTCATGTGTCCGAGAGAGAGAGAGAGATGTCTATTTATATAAACGCGCACACACCTTTCTCTATTGGAGCTTTCTGCTGCAGCGACCTGATGATGATAATTGTGGCAACTTGCGGGGCATGTTAGTCTCGGTGGCTGTGCGTGTAACAATTTCGCCTCCTGCTTTTGCAATGGGCGTTCCCAGTTTAGTCAGAGGCGGCGTTTAAAGGCGGTGAGAAAAGCAAGCAAGAGAGAAGAAACTCAAAGGGGCCTCGGTTTCATGAAAAAATAGGAGTGGACAAACGATTAGCTGAATGTCAAATGTTTAGAAACATAAGCAGCAAATTAACGTTTAGAACGCGAAGTGTTACCTCGTCTTCGTCTTGTCTGCATCTTTGTACTCATCTCGCTGCATCTCTATTCGTGTCAACATTTCGATGATCTCACTAAAACCTGCATGTTCTTTTTGTCTCAATCTCTTCTGTCATCTCACTCGGATTTCATACATCGAAAGGGGAGCCCTCTACAAATAAACTAAACTTATTTTATTTTATTTTACAAGGTAAGGCCCGCTGAGCTATATAGCTCTTTTTCAAAAGCAACCTGGCCACAAATGGTCACCAATTGGCTAACACTAGAAATGTGCTTAATAAAGTGAACGGTGATTTGCACGTGACTTTACCTCTGCCACAATTGCCATGAATGCTATGACTAAGGTCCATTATGGCTGAGGCTGTATAAACGTTTAATTTACGCATGTTCGTGACCTAATGTTTTTTAGACACCGTTTTTGAATTTGTGTTTCAGCACTCTTGTTTATCCTGTTCGCAGTGAGTTATTGGCGTGGGTTTCATGTAATTATTTTGTCGTTTTTGCTATTGTTAGTTTGCACAATCTCACCCTGCGGTGTCGTCGTCATGGAAGTGTCACCACTGCGAGGTGGTTGTCATAGTCACAGAGTTCAATTTTGATTTAAAGCTTTCGTGACTGCAGTGATTCATATTCTTGGTTCTTTCGGTAAAGTCACGTTGACTTTACCGAAAGAACCAAGAATATATAGTCACACAGTTCCCTAGCTCTACGGGGGCCTTGCCAGTTAAAAAAAAAAGTCCGAGTCTGATCATATTTAAAGAGAACATTTGAAGCATTTCCTCTCCACGTCTGCGACACCAACAGAATGGAGATGACAAGCTGAAATGTGCAGAAAGAAGTGTGCAGAGACGCATGCTTTGACACCGACAAGAAGACAAAGAACGTGCATAAGAAAAACGAGTAATTATCATATATCCTGTAAAGGGATTTTGACCTGGACAGGGCAGACACATCGCTATGATGGACTGAAAGGACAAGACTGGTGGACTAAGTGGCAAATTGCTCCTCATTCATTGAAATTGATGGAGCTAGCCAGATGATATTTATGGACATACACAACACAGAGACACACGCACAGATTAAACCAATTCTGACATTTTCTGTAAAATGGTGAGAACATTATTTGAGATGAGAATATTTTTCATAGATGTCCAGTAGAGGCGGGTCAGAACGTTACAACAGACAATACAAAACACGATAGGAGTGTTCAGTATCGGAGAGGTAAGCAAATCACTTAAACAATTATAAAAAATTATGTTTTATCTTACCAGGTAAAGCCCATTGAGCTATCAGCTTATTTTACAGAAGACCTGGGCACAAATGATAGCTCAACGAAGTGGCTTATCACGTGATATTTTATAGCAGCAAAATAATAAAAAAATTATAACATCCGACATAAAAGTGTCTGCAGGCTGGAAACGTACATCAGAATGATTCACGCAAATAGTGATGTCCATTGTCTCAGTAGATGTGAATGTGGCCATGAGATCGGGCCTTCCAAAATGCATTGGTTGTCACTTGGCACCACAATACTGCGTGTATGATGCACACAACCTCGTGCTGGAAGTGGGAGGTCGAGAAAGCTGGGGATGCGGGGGGGAAATTAACTCGGAAAAATAGACTAGTACCCGGCAGATATGATAGACACAACCATAAAGCAGTTAAGGTTTTACCTGGTTAATAACATCCTTCCAATGATTGCTCAATTTGTATCCATAAAAACGTCGTGATTTGTTTTATTTTAATTCATTTCTAACTACTGTACGTGACTTTACCGAAAAAAAAACAAAGAGTATGGATTCCTGCAGTCACGAAAGCTTTAAATCAAGCTTTGTATCCTTATAGAATGAATGTTGAAGTGTATTCTGTATTTGATTGGTAACCAGTATTGGACACATTCCCATCATTGAGCTCCTCCGGCGGGCAAGGCTGCGTTGGTTTGTTGCATGTGGTCCGCATGCCTAGCCACGGCATTCCTAGCTACTGCATGCCCAAGCAGCTTCTGTTTGGCCGGGTGGAAGGGGGATAAATTGACGCGGCACGGGCAGGAGGATGTGGAGCCGAGTGGACTTTCCGAAGACCTGGTACCAGCGGTGTCAAGATCGGCCACTGTGGAGGAAGCTCGTGAAGGACGCTGCTACTGGGCAGAGGCACTCGCCCTCCAACAACAGCGGAAGGCAGAGGAGCGACGCTCACAACGAGTGGAGTAAACGCAACAAGTTGGCATAGTAGGGGGGGGGGGCACATGTGGTGCATCTACTAGTCATCTGTCAGTAAACCCATGGCACCTGGGTCTGTGCCGTGACCCCTCTTGTCAGCGAGCCCTTTGACACTTCACGTGGCCTCGCAGTGCACCTGGACTGGCACAAGCGCCGTGGTGGCGAATAGCAGCGATTGTTGTTGTTGGGTCCCCCCCCACTACTGTCCCCGCCCCCCCATACATTCTCCGCCCTCCCTACAGTCTCCGCCCCCTATAGTCCCCGCCCTCCTACAGTCCTCCGCCCCCCCACTAGTGTCCCCGCCCCCCGTACAGTCCCCACCCTCCCTACAGACCCCCCTACTGTCCCCGCCCCCCCATACAGTCCCCGCCCTCCTACAGCCCCCCCACTATAGGGTGGTGCCTAAGCGGGAGGGGCCGGAACCTCAAGGGAAAGGGGGTGGGGCCTAAGCAGGAAAGGGCGGGGCCTAGAGCGGATTTTTTTAAAGATGGTTATTTACACCCGCGATATATTAATAGGGACGGCGAGTGGAATCGAACCGTAAACTTTAGCAACAAGAAGTGAATGCCTAATGCCAGACGGTGCCACCACCATTGTGCCTTTGCATAGACCGCACACCTGCAAGCAAGGGGAACTGCTTAGAGGTTGAAAAGCTGACAATTTACGATAGCTTGCTTTGCATGGAAGGCACAAATACCATGGGTGGCAAGGTGAGGTTTATAAAATGAGGTTTGATAAGGTTTAAATAAAAAAGCTCAATATCCCGAAGGGCCAGTTAGGGTGAGGTTCATTATTAAAAAACGCCATTTAGGTTTTTGCAGGAAGTCTGACAAGTAACGGACTGCGGAAGGCCGATGCCTGGAAATCAGAAATCTTGGCATTACCTGAGTTACTAGTGTCATCAAACGAACCCGATTTCCACGGCGAGCAGGATCATGGATCAGGACCTGGATGAGGATTCACTTGATTCCGAAGAATGTGATAGTGATGTCATATTTGTGATGGAGAAGGATGGAGTGGCCGACGCGGAGAAGGATGGAGTGGCCGACGCGGAGAAGGATGGAGTGGCCGACGAGGCGTCGGCGAACTCAGGGAAGGCCAGAAGACGCTCAATGGGCCAGTTTTGGCACTCCTTCACCGATGATCTGGAACCGCACAAGTTGAAGAGTGCCATCTGCAAACATTGTCGCACCAAATTCAACCATCACAAGAAGAGTGAGCAGGCGGAGGCACCTGAATGCATGCGCCGCTTTTCGGAGGGCGATGAATGGCACTGAGGTAGATGATTGTCCCGAGTGGTATGCATCTAACAAGAAGTGGGCGAAGCCATTGAAGGCAAGCGGCAGCTGAACTCCATCTACATCGAATGCTTCGTCGACGAAGCAAGGATCGATCAAAGATCATCACCTAATACCCAAGCTCGATAAGCCAACGAAGGAGAAGTTTGAGCAGGCCATAGCAATGCATTACTTTGTCTAGGGCACGTCGTTCCAGCGGGTCGAGGAGGAAAACCTGGTGATCGCTGTAAAGGCCCTTCGCCCAGAAGCAGTGCTGCCAAACAGGAAGAGGCTGGCCGGACCATTGCTTGACAGGGCGTACATCGACATGAAGAAGGTTGACAACGTCCTGGACAATAAGACCGTTTGCCTGACATCTGATGCGTTGTCAAACATCAAGAATGATCCGATTGTGAAATACGTGGTCATATCGCCGTCCACAACGTTGTTTCTCAAGTCGGTTTCCACTGGAGAGTAGGGCCACAACGCTGATTGGATCGCCTCGGATATTCAACATGTGATGGCGTCTCATCCGAAGACTATATTCGCTGGCGCGGTCACCGACAACACATCCACCAACAAGAATGCGTGGGAACAGCTCTCGAAGGCTCACCCATCCGATTTCCAAGGCTGTACGTCGCATGGTCTGCATTTGCTTGTCAAGGACATTGTCTGCTACGAAGATGATGAAAGCCGGCCAATCAGAACACATCTGATCGACTATCCATTCGAGTACCTGCTTGAGTTCATCGTGGGATGCAAGGACACAGTCAAATTGTTTCACAACAGTCACGTTCTCAAGGCACAACTGCAGGCTGAACAGAAGATCACTGGCGTTCGAGCATTGGTCCGGCCGGTTCCTACACGTTGCGGAACGATGAAAGGCTGTTGCGAGACGCTGTTGTCGTCGGAGAGGATTCTGCATTCCATCGTCACAGCTCGCGACTTCATCAAGGGGACGGCAGCTCAGAAATCCGAGCACATGTGAATCAAGACCATCATTACGAGCGACGACTTCGTCTCTCTGTTGCAGAAGTCCCTTGCCATTCTCACGTCCCATCGACGCATTGATTGTCAAATATCAATCCGATTCCGTACCAGTCTCTGAAGTCTTGCCGGATTTTCATGCCCTCCCTGCTGAGTTTGCCAAGCTGCACGAAGGCGATCATGCGAACACTGAAGAGGTCAACTACCTGATCAACTTGGCAGCAAGTCGCTTTCAGTTCATGTACGGAAAGGCCCATGGACTGGCGTATCTGTTAGATCCTCCCTACATTGGAGAGGGCTTGAGCCCGGCTAATCGAAAATAACTGGATAACATCTTACTGGAGACACCGATCGACGATGAGACGGCGGTTGATGACAAGAGGCGAGAGGTGCTCTTTATGCAGCTCAACGAGTACGTCATTTCAGCGCAGCAGGAGGATGCCGGCGGGTTTAGATTCATTATGCTGCTCAAGGGACGTAAGACACCTTTGCAGTATTGGCAGTCTGACGGCGTGGCCTGGCCCGATCTTCAGAAGATCGGCGTCAAGCTGTTCATGATGGCGACATCCTCTGCAGCCTCGGAGCGCAAATTCTCAAATATGGGCTTCATACACAGCGAGCTCAGCAACAGCTTGGCGCCCAGTTCGGTGGAGAAGTTGGTCTACCTCAAGAGCAACTATGTGGCGTTCGCCAAATATAGTTCTATGTCCGAGGGCGACGACATGGACTCGTCAGAGGAGGACCAGTACTGATCTGGGAGTATTGCGAATAAAACCATGAGGTTTTTTTAGGTTTATTAAGGTTTGAACCTTAAACCTCAAATTCGGATCCAAAAAAAAAAGTTTTTTTCCACTCCTGACAAATACTCACATAATCATTTCTGAAGATGGAATTCTTAGAAATACAAAAGGGCGTTTTCCAGCAAAGCCTCCTTTGATATAATTTTATGAATATGTATTCACAATTGAGGTTAAGAACATTTATTCCATCTTGACTTAAAGCTTTCGTGACTGCAGGAATTCATATTCTTTGGGTCTTTCGGTAAAGTCACGTAGATAGGTTCAAATTAATCAAAATAAAATAAACAAAAAAACTACGACGTTTCGATCACAACACAAACGATCGTCAACAGGAGGAAAAAGAGTGACGATCGCTTGTGTTGTGATCGAAACGTCGTAGTTTATTTTATTTTATTTTTTTATTAATTTGAACCTATCTACGTGACTTTACCGAAAGACGCAAAGAATATGACCCAGACATGGGCAAAGCACGGCCCCCGGGCCGTATACGGCCCGTTGGGCTTTTTAATCCGGTCCGCCGAACTTGTCCAAATATTATAATTATTAAATTAAATTTTACCTTTCTCCTGTAATGCCCCCATTTCTCCATTAGATGGCGCACTTTGACCGAGAATGTGGTGTTTAGAGCTCGAAAGGGCACATGATCTCGCAATGCATTGTGGGCCGTCACAGATCAAAGTTAACGGATCAGCACCTCAGATCTATCCTGAGAATTGCCACAAACAAAATAATCCAGACTTGGATGCACTGGCAAAAATGGGAGATCAATAACACTGTTCCCACTGAAACTGAGGGTGATGATGTGTTGCTGCAGCGAGGTTGGAGCCAAATCTCCGACACACAGCCTGCGTGGCCGCTCTAACCTGTTAATGTAGACAATGAAGAAGGTCAAGCGAGGTCATTGGTTTGGGCGCAGGCCTCAGATGTTTTCATGATGTTTGATCAGTCACGTTACGACATGTTTTTGTATTGTTCATGTTCGTGCAATTTGTTACATTGCCTTGCAAATAAATGCTTTGCTACCTGTTAGAGGCCAAATCCTTTCATGTAATGATTTTTAACACGTCATTTATACTAGTTCACACAAACACTCCATCCATCTGTTCCTGGCCCGGCCCCTCTGTCGAATTTTAGAACCCATTGTGGCCCGCGAGTCAATAAATTTGCCCACCCCTGATATAACCTTTATTCCATTTATATGGTTAAGTTTGAGTGTACAGTTTCATTTATTTCACATACCTTGTTTAGAATTTAAATTGTCGGGTTCATTTTGATGAAGCCTACTTAGTATTTTTTTAATTTTAAACACTCAAAAATATACGTTTCATACTGAAATATCGAATGTATGTGTATTGTCCTTTCTTCACATACTTTTAGAGTATTTTTTTATTTCTAAACCACAAACATTTGCTATTGCAGTTTGCCTTTTGGTATATAAAAAAACCTCACTCTTGATATCCATTAATTCACCTATCCCGTTATGTCATGAGGCTCACGGAGATCCCTTTAGCAGAGGCCATTCTGCCAGCAGTGGCGCGAGCAAGAAATTACAGGGCTGCACCTTCATTATTTTCGTGATTTATGAGCTATTGCTGATATTGTTTTTTTTTAAATATAGCGCCGTATATTCCAGGGCGTCTGAGAGAGCTTTAAATCGCATCTCAAATATGTGAAATTGTACCCCCCTTCCCTCCCTCCCCGTGACTCAACACCTGGCCTGCAAACTTGCATTCGTATGTTCTATGAACGTCTTTCTCGCCGAACGAAGCCAACCGTGCCGATCAGTGGTGCGGGGGAAATTGCAGGTGCAAGTAAGAGGCGATGATTGCCGTGTGTAATCTCAATTGAGCAATTTGTAGATATTCGAACTTGGCAAAAATCTGGGACCCTGACACTGCAGTTGCTCTTCTCATCAATCGGTCAACGGCGACAGCACAAAGTGGTAGTGACAAAGATGCACCCTCTGATGCACACCTGTAAGACATTTGATTAAACTGCTCTCGTCCAAACATGAGATCACCATATCAATTTTTATTGTGAATGTGCCACGCACTATTGCCCACGTTATTCCACAATCATAAAGATTACCCGGAGAGAATGGTTAAACATTCTGAATCATCTTTTCAATAAGAAATACAAATAAACAAAATAATATTAAACGGCTCACATTACACCACACTGCAAATCAGTTAAAGTATCCATACCGCATGTTAATGTAGTCTAAGGACATTGCTCAAAAAATAAAAAAATAAACGCATTATTTTCATTGAACACAAAGTACTGTATTATCTGCCAGGGCTCGTGAGAGGATAACCAGATCGAATGGATTGTGAGTACGGGCAGTGGAATGATTGCTGCAAGAAATTGGTGAAGGAATGTTCATGCCCCAATAGGCCAAAGCCGATGTTATAATTAATTATTTCTACCTTTTGACAATGATTAAATTATACGTATAAATACATTTAAAACATAACACCACAATACATATATAGTCACAAGTATGTGCGTAGCAGCGTAATGTTACAGTTACGCGTTCAGCTTTGTCTATTAAAGATACTTTTCCTAAAAATGTTAAATGTCTTAGCCATGTTGTTTATTCACATTGTTCAACAAAAACAGCTTGCACCACAGCAACATGTGCTTAAATGTTTTAAATATATATGTGTGAAACATGGCCCAGATACCAACGTGTATTAACAAAATAAAAAACAATACCGTACACTAACCCGATTCCCGAGAAGACTACCCCTGATGAAGCTCAAAGCAGTTTGAGCGGAACGTCGAAGTTAAATTCAACAACGAACAATCGTAAGTCACCAGCGTGGTTCATTGTTAAGAATATGATCGGTACATCGATTGGCATGTATTCATATTTGTTGACGCATACATTTAAACACCGAGAAAGCTTTTGCAAAAAATATATATTTGGCTATATATGTTGAGCACAATATTGGTCAGTGGCTGTGGACTTTCCGTGCTTTCTCTTGACTTCAGTGTCAAACTCCCACCAGAGATTATCTGTTTATAGTAATAGGTTTTTACCCTTTTATCTGGCACCAAAACTGACACTTTTATACAAGGGATCATGTTTGCAATAACCACAACACAAGCAGTCAAAATGCAAACAAAAAGAGACAACTCTGATAATGATATGCACTGTCCTTGAAATTGATTGGTCCAAACCCGAGACGGCTTTTCTAAGAGCCTAGTCTCCACTGGTGTTGGACCAGATGGCACCATAAGGCGTACTACTCAAAAACAGTGCACTATCAGAGTATGAGAGCTCGGGGTAAGCATTTCCATTAAGAGACCTCCTTTGCCAGTAGTAAGATATAGTAATAGGTTTTTACCCTTTTATCTGGCACCAAAACTGGCATCTTTATGCTACTGACAAAAGAGGTCTCATAATGGAAGTGCTTACCCCGAGCCCTCAATACTCTGATAGTGCGCTGTTTTTGAGTTGTACGCCTTTTGGCGTCATCTGGTCCAACACCAGTGGAGACTAGGCTCTAAGAAAAGCCGTCTCGGGTGTGGACCAATCAATTTCAAGGACAGTGCATATCATTATCAGAGTTGTCTCTTTTTGTTTGCATTTTGACTGCTTGTGTTGTGGTTATTGCAAACATGATCCCTTGTATAAAGGTGTCAGTTTTGGTGCCATATAAAAGGGTAAAAACCTATTACTATATCTTGCTACTGGCAAAGGAGGTCTCTTAATATTATCTGTTTAGTTAACTCGAACTGTTCAGTATGAGACTTAAATAAATTCAGAACTATAGCCTGGTTGTTTGCGTGAAACGAATGAACTTTTCGGCAATAATCTTGGAGGCCAAATTCAAAGAAATTAGATTTTCACATTTTCACAGATTACCTGTGCCAAATTTGAGCTCTCTCGTCTTTCTCGAACCTCATGAGAATCCATGTCACTGATGATCATTTATGTGTTCGAAAGCAAGTGCTAATTCCCAGTCTCTTGTCAATCCACTGCTGGATGAAGCGCTGCCCCACATGCTATGTCTATCATGGGGGTTGTGTGAACATACTTCCCCCACAACTGATTATTGGTAGCGATCATTATTAAAGAGGGGAGGCCACGACCAGCTTGGATATAACTCGCTAATGACGTTAGCCGGGGCGGGGAATCAACCACAGGTCACCAGGTTCGTAGTCTATTGTACTCACCACTGCACCACCGCTCTTCACATGTATTAAGTAATTTAAACGTAAATCCATAGACTGCAAGAGCAAGTTTACCGAGGCCAGCTCTCTCGTCCTTGTAGAACAGCACGATCATTTACTTGTGTGTGTGTATGTGTGCAACTGTGTAAGAGCTACCCCATCAACACCGCACAGGACAGTGATGCTAGTCAGGGGTCCAGACACAGTGGAAGTTAGATTGCAGATGGGGATCGGGGAGTTTCAAGCCCCACTTCATCAACGCGGCATTTTATGCTTCGATTATACTAAATATATGCGACTATTGGTTTCTGACCCCGAAGCCAGCGATTCCTTATGCATTTTAGGGTACTGTCATCAGTATCAATGACGTCACATTGTTAAAGGCAGGAAAAAAAAACACGCAAACTGAAAAACACTGACTTGTACCCAATAATATCATTAGACCTCCTTTGCCAATACCAAAATATAATAATAGAGTTTTTCCCCTTTCTTCTGGCAACAAAACTGAAACACAATACCTGCAGTCAAAATGAAAACAAAAAAACATACTATGATAATATATACATTGTCTTTGAAACTGATTGGTCCACACCAAGGGACGGCTTTCTTTTGAGCCTCGACCCAATTGGTGCTTGACCAGATGACGTCATCTGCTGACGTTTATTGCTCGACCAGATGACGTCATCTGGTCATCTGCTAGACCAGATGATGTCATCTGGTCGAGCACCCATTGGGTCGAGGCTCAAAAGAAAGCGGTCCCTTGGTATGGACCAATCAGTTTCAAGGACAATGCATATATTATCATAGTATGTTTTTTGTTTGCATTTTGACTACAGGTATTGTGGTTAATGCAGACATGAATCCTTGTAAAAAAAAGGTTTCAGTTTTGTTGCCAGAAAAAAGGGGAAAACCCTATTATTGTACCCAATAATGTTTTGGGAATCTCTTGTCCTTATCTAAAAACGCTGAGAGGGTTGGGACACCCGCGACACTCACAGTGACAGCACCCCTGGCTCAATAGCGACTCTGCACGTGTGGGTTTGGGCAGTGGTCGGCAACCAAAATTCGGTTTAAAAAAACTCCATATTTTAAGGAGCCGCAATGCACGTGAATACGAGACGTTCATTGATAAATAACGTCACGAAGCAGTCCTTAAAGATCCGCAGGTTGCCAACCCCTGGGCTAAGGGATTCAGGGACCCGAACCCACTGATTGAGAATCCCAAAGCTTGGCTAAAGGCAAGCTGTGGGAATTAAAGAACAACACAGCAAATGCGTCTAAAATAACATTTAGGAAGCAAATTACAAAATAAAGAAACATTTCTGGGCTAATACACATTCTTGTAGACCAAACTGGCTCAAGGCCACATTTTGCATACGTTTAACAGCACAGTGACCAATTTTCTGAATCCATCTTTCATGACAAGATTACATTTTATAAAGCATAATATTTTCAGATGTAAACATTGCTACTGCCCACATGCACTTTAAATGTTGACGAAATTACATGCACGATATTGCACGGGATTTGAAAACAAGTCTGTTTTTATGTGCTTTTGAGCAACAATTCCAAAGGCAGTGGAGGATGACATTTATTTTTTCCAACTCCTAAAACCGATGAAAATATAATTCCACCCCATGTCTGAATAATTTCCAAAGTCTCACGTAATACAACCTGTATGGGTATGAAGAGATAATAACTCAACACTTTGTATTATAATGTTGACTTTAGTGATTATTTCCACTTTGATCATGTTTCCCTTTAATTAAGCCTGGACTCAACACTGATACATACATCACAGGTAAAATATATAGTTAAATACTTGGTAATTCGACAAAATGCATCAACTATATTGTATTCCTATGATAATGTCTTAATGTTCAAGTGTCTTTACCAAATATGCACCAAGTACCATTCAGCATGTACACGTACAGCCACGTCAATGCCCTGCTGGAAGAGGGGTGTCTCCATGCCGTGCGGGGGGTCGTGGGAAGTTATTTGGTCATACTTCACCACGCTGAAAAGTGTGTTTATGAAGAGGCCTTCCCTCAGCTTTAATATAAAAATAAATTCTACAAAGTCAAAATATGTATCAACAAGGATTGTTATTAGCCACTGTTTACATTCAGCAGATTATATATCGCTACAGGAGGCAATTATATCACGGGACCTTTTTTGTCAGTATCAAAGTATGAAAAATAATGATAGGGGCTTTACCCTTTCTGGCAATAAAACAGTTGTGTTGAGATGTTCAAACACCAAATATAAACTTGATTTGGCGCTTTCGCGACTGCAGTAATTACTCTTTGGTTTTTCGGTAAAGTCACGTAGAAATAAGAAATAATAAAATTACATAATAGCATACTACATAATAGCATACGACGTTTCGATTGCAACGCAAGCGATCATCATCAGGCACAGAAGAGCTAAATTTAAGAGAGGAAGCGCAGAACCGTAGACATATATACAGACACCTAAGTAGAGGGAGTTAACACAGAGACACAAAGAGAGACACACGTATGGGACACAGAGAGACAGGGTCTCTGTGCCGAGGCCTTAGCATGTAGGGGAGACAAAGAGAGATGGAGAAGCACACTCTCTGTGTCCCATACGTTGTCTCTCTTTGTCTCTGTGTTAACTCCCTACACTTGGGTATCTGTATATATGTCTACGGTTCTGCGTTTCCTCTCTCTCTTAAATTTAGCTCTTCTGTGCCTGATGATGATTGCTTGCGTTGCAATCGAAACGTCGTATGCTATTATGTAGTATGCTATTATGTAATTTTATTATTTCTTATTTCTACGTGACTTTACCGAAAAACCAAAGAGTAATTCCTGCAGTCGCGAAAGCGCCAAATCAAGTTTGAACCACCTCTACGTGGAGGTATCAAGTATGTGTCTTTGTGTTGTCTCTGCTTGTGTGCCTGCCTTTGTGTCTCCGTGTATGTGTCTTGTATCCCTCTCAAATGTCACACTTAACTTGGGTTTGTCTCTGTTGTGTGTCTGTCTTTGTGTCTCCGTGTATGTCTTGTCTCCCTCTCAAATGTCACACTTAACTTGGGTTTGTCTCTGTTGTTGTCTCTACTTGTGTGCCTACCTTTGTGTCTCTGTGTATGTGTCTTGTCTCCCTCTCAAATGTCACACTTAACTTGGGTTTGTCTCTGTTGTGGTCTCTACTTGTGTGTCTGCCTTTGTGTCTCTGTGTATGTGTCTTGTCTCTCTCCGCAGTTCCTGTGTACATGCTAATCTTTGTCCCCCCCCCCCCGCGCTACCCCACGTTCCCTTTGTACATGCTAATGTGTGCCCCTCCCCACGCTACTTTGCGGTCCCCTTTCTCCGCAGTACCTGAGTCAGTCCCTTTGTACATGCTAATTTCTATCCCTTTATCTCTCAAGTCCCCGCCCCCCCTCTCCCTCTATTTAAGGCTTCAGCACAGAGACACTGTTTCACTGTGTCCCATATGTGTGTCTCTCTCTGTATGTCTCTGTGCTAACTCTCTCTCTGCTTAGATGTCTATATATGTGTCTGCGATCTGTATTCTATCACTCCCTTAAATTTAGCAATCCTTAGAGGAACGTATTCAGCCAGGTAGAGTGTTGACTGTTATGTTGGCCGGCTATCTACGCTGTATTGTTTTATATTCCTCTCTGTGTCTCTGCTTCTTCTCTCTCTACTTGTATGTCTGTCTTTGTGTCTCCGTATGTGTGTCTTATCTCTCTCTCAAATTTCACACTTAACTTATAGTTTAGCAATCATTGAAATAACGTAATCAACCAGACCATGCGTCAATTGTGTTTTGACCGACCCTCTGTGTTGCATCATATTGTTTCCAAATTTTGCTAAATCTTTATCGATTTAGTGTGCTTCTCCATCTCTCTTTGTCTCCCCTACATGCTAAGGCCTCGGCACAGAGACCCTGTCTCTCTGTGTCCCATACGTGTGTCTCTCTTTGTGTCTCTGTGTTAACTCCCTACACTTAGGTGTCTGTATATATGTCTACGGTTCTGCGTTTCCTCTCGCTCTTAAATTTAGCTCTTCTGTGCCTGATGATGATTGCTTGCGTTGCAATCGAAACGTCGTATGCTATTATGTAGTATGCTATTATGCAATTTTATTATTTCTTATTTCTACGTGACTTTACCGAAAAACCAAAGACCAAATATAAACCTTTTGCAAGGAATCGAGTTACTGCATTCACCACACGTACTTGTGGTGAACATACAAACAGTACAAAGACAATGCACGTATCACAGCATTCATAGCTTGGGGTGAGGAGCTGCTCACACCCTGCACTGTCTTTGTGCTGTTCGCCTCTTGGCGATCTCTGGTCTGACCCCGGCGAGACAAGGCCATGAAGAATGCTGTCTCTGGTGTAGGCCAATCGGTTTCAAAGATAATGCACATAATATTTATCAGAGTTTGTTTGCATGTTCAACATAAGTACTGTGTGTGGTTAATACAGACTTTATTTCCTTGTAAAAGGTATCTCTTTGGTGTTTGAACATCTTAACACAACTGTTTAATATAATAATAGGGGGTTTTCCCCTTTTTTTCTGGCAACAAAACTGAAACCTTTTTACGAGGATTCATGTCCGCATTAACCACTATACCTGCAGTCAAAATGCAAAAAAAAACACTATAATATATGCATTGTCCTTGAAACTGATTGGTCCACACCTGTTTTATTGCTTGCGTTGCAGTCAAAACGTCGTGAGAATTTTATTGTTTTATATTTTTATTATTTTATTGTTTCCCTTCTACGTGACTTTAGCGAAAGAACCAAGAATAAGAATATCTTAACGCCTGTTTTATTGCCAGAAAGGGTAGAACCCATTCTTATTTTTCGGGCATTTATAATCCCTCGCGATTGACCCCAAATACACAGCCTCTCAGCCCAGGTCAAAAACAAAAACGAACCGTAATCAATGCAACGCACTCACACATTGCATGTAAATCCGATCTTTGGCACAGTTATCATGTGTATAGGCGGTGAAACTGCACAGTCGCTCACATGGCAGTGGTGCCCAGATTCCGGGTTACAAGAAAAATGGAAGGGGCTCATGCCAACCAGACGATGCCACCGAATTTAGAATATTTAATTTACAATATAAACACAACTCACTATATATCTGTGGAACAAATGACCACAGCTATATAGTGAGGTCCCTGTAGACAAGATTGTCACCCTTTTTCCTTTCCAAAGACCAAACTCAGGCATTTTCAGTCGGCCTAGGTCTATCAAGACTGTGCAGTGCACTGTTACATACCAGTCGACCCTTATTCTTGTACAGGGAAAAAGAGTTTTCATGCCCCATACGGCCTATAGCCGTTTCAATACGGGCAACATTTTTTTACATTTGTGTTTCTCCCTTGTGATGGTACTTTCTAGGATGAACGATGAGATGTATAAGGGCACGGCATGACCAATATGGTCTGAATTGGTCTGTAATAAAGTAGGCACTGATAAGGGGTTGACAGGTATGTGGTCATGAGGCTAAAGTTAAGCTAATGTACATAATAAGGCCCAAGCTGTGGGCATTCGCCCAATATGCATAATACACTACATACATTATGTACATTAGTCTCATTTACGACAACAATTTAACACGACGCCACCAGATCTCGGTAAAAATCAATCCCTGCCACCTGACAACAGATACCAATTTCCCGGACTCTCTGAGTCAAACCCAGCTCATACCCGAGTCAAACCTGGAAAGGTGTGCACACTGGGTCCCTACTTCTAGGGGTTACCAACGTTCACCGTGAGGTTCGTATAGAGTGGATAGAGGGTTTTTTCCACCAGCGAGTACTGAAGTGAGTTGATGCCATCTTTCCACATCGTGCTTCTGGTTGACTGAATCAAGTTGAACCTACACACACGCAGCACACGCACAGCACACGCAAAGGCAAAGATTCGCCATGCAACTTACAAAGGCGGTTGTGGAAAGTCCTGCAAGCACCTATGAAGGCCCGAATGGCACATGAGCATGTGGGTGTGGCCAGAACCTCGCACCGGCCACCTTTGGCTGTCGAGTGCCAGTGCATACACAATGTATTAGATACTAATTTAGGACTACATCAACCGAGTGGAGGTTAATGACCAGTCAGCATAGTCATCACCACTGTTAGACATAGTTTGGTATTGAACCCGGGTGACTGGGTTTACAGCGCAGTCCACTAAACACGGTGCCGTTCCTCATAGAAAACACACACACACAAAATATAAATACAACAAACCTATGACCGCATCACCAAGAATTAGAGGCCGACCGAAATTCGTTTTCGGCGTCGAAAGTTGGCAAATGGCCTCTTTCGGCATCGTTTCGGTTTCGGCCAAAAGTAAATTTTTAACTTTCGGGTTCGGCCAAAACCAGAAATTCAGCTTTGGTCGGCCTCCACCGAGAATGCATGCTCCTGATTTCATCAGAACTCAGAAGCAAAGCAGGCTTGAGCCCGGATAGTGATTAACAGGCGTTACAGGTTGCGTTGTGGGCAGCAAATGAAAGTGTATCAAAATCCATTGTACTGTATGTACGTCTATGCTTCAAGAAAATCTTTGACGAGGGACACCAAGACACATCAGGCAGAGATGCAGCATTGCATTCTTCTGCCATCTACTGCCCTCTATTGACAACCTTCAGGGCTAACAAATGGAATGTTTAAAATATTGCTGGCTTGCGCTCAATCCTATAGACAGCGCCACTGGTCTCGTGTTGATGCCACGAAGAACTACATACAGTCCTCGACTTACGAACCAGCTTCCATGAGAAATATATATTTGAAACATCGACTTAAAACTTGCGAATTGAACAGCGGCACTATTTTGTTTCGCGATATGTAATGGGTCAACCTCGTGCTGCAAGTGTTTGTGTGGGTGGGCATTTAAATATACGATACATTATTTCGTTCTGACTTACAAACGGGTCTCAGGAACTAACTGTGTTCACAAGTCGACGACTGCCCGTACTAGGGTATCAGCTAACATGGGTGAAGGGCGGAGGGAATATTTCACATCTTCAACAGAAAATTGGGATGCGAAAGAGCAGACCTGGTAGGTCAGGCCTCAACTGTGCAATTGCTGAGGAATCTGGCAGAAGTAAGCAAGCAAGGGTGATGATGTGTACTGTGGTAGCGTCAACGGCATTGCTTTCACGATGTCGAAACTTGGCCTCGGAGTGCCTCTCCAGCCACTTCGAGGCTTCTGAAGGTTGATGGTGGGACCCTGCTGTTCATTTGGGGGATTCTGCTGCCGTGACACCGGACTTGCAATCGACAAGTCACAAGTTCCATCTTCCAGTGCAGCAGTTGAAACAATGGGAATGCTTTTGTTTGTTTGCCCGGCCTCTCTGCTCCCAGCAGTGAAAATGCGTTCACCACAGTTAGCCGAGCTGCCGATCGCATGTGATAGAGTAAACTATAGGTACTCCCACCTTTTACAAGACATCCATCCAGCATTGAAGACATCGACCCTCTCGATACAACTCACTCTAGTGGAGGGCCTTCCATCAGCAGTGACATGAGACAGTAATTTAATGGGCTGCACCTTTACTGCTCATTATTGGAGCATGGGGAACACAGGATCACCCCGTTTAAAGCTTGCTATTGGCTATTTCTGATCGGTATATATCGTGGCTTCCTGGTCTAAAAGCAAGATGATTGTGTTACTTCACAAGGATCATAGGACTCCATACAATTCCATTTATTTGCCTCTCCTTTCTGCACATGCAACTGAACTGTGTTCACGCAAATGACCTCTGCTCACGCAACGCACGCCACGCGCTGAGCCGATGCTGGTCCAACTCACCTTTGTGGGTTCGGCTCATTGTTCTTGTCATTTGTGTGCCTTATCATCCGGCATCGGCCAATCTCGCCCGATGGTCGAGAGATGTGCATTCCAGCCAGAGACACTCTGGGGAGGCGGGGGGAAGGCAAAAGTGAAAAATGCAACTCCATCCTGCCTGCAACATCACAACATGGGTTGCGCCCTCTAGAGGTACAAACAACATTCACGGTTTAGAAAGGTATCACAATACGGCAAAACCTCGCCATTTCGGTATTTGATAATCGGGGATAATTCGGCACGGCTGCACTTTCCGCATTATATACAGTACGAGTAATTCGCCACGAGCCGAATTGCCGTACCGAATGGTCCCAATTTCGGTATACACGTGGAGCGACGCCGTGCAACACGACCAAAACGACTGAGTCTGGTCGCGGCGCGTGTGGTGAGCGTCAGTGCAAAACCGTTGTCGTTCGGGATTGACCTTGTTGATGCACTCTGTGCAAGCCAACACTCTCAGAACTGTCGTCTACACCTACATCAAGCGGTAATAGAATGGGACTGAAGAATAAATCCCGTATTCTATGAGAAAAATCCAAAGTTTTAGATAGCGTTGATGCAGGTGTGTTGATGCCTATAGCGTGTGAAAAGTTTGGAAACAAATTCGTTTTTTTTTAATTGCGGCAGAAGTTACTGGGGAGTACCATTGTACATAATTCAAGACCAGAGCCCCATATTTGTCGAATTAACAAGGGTTTACTGTAATAAAACTTTCACTTTATATAGCGTAATTCGTGCCAACAGCATCCCACAAGGCTGTACATTAACTATATAAAAGTACTAACTCCCACCTATGCGGTGGGCTATGTACGGCGCAGGAGAAGCCCAACACAACGCGCACATACATACCAAGCAAAATCTCAAAATTAATACAAAAAATTAAGAAATGGCACCAAAACCTAAAACAAACGATGCCTTAAGAGAGGAGCACTATGAGCAGGGTGTGATTTGAAAGTGGAGAGGGGTCCCGAAGAAAAATATGGTCATGGGAAATTGGAAATTGTCCAATGAGAGGAGTCCTAAATATGTTTTAACATACCAGTGAATACACCCAATCACTGTACTCTATGTTTTCGTGTTGGTGATCTAGGTAACTTCAAGTGAGAGGAGTCCAGATATATTTTGAGTTCTCACCTGGTTCAACAAACAAACTAGAATTGTAACTACACTATACATTAATCAGTAAAAGACATACATTTCCCCTTTAGATGTATTTCTAACGAGCAGCCCAAATGTCCTTTGGATATGACCGTTTGCCTCAGGACATAGCGTCCTGCCAACCAGAAAAAAAGTTTTCAAATTCTTCCCAGCGAGCACACCGTGCAATGTCGAGGCTGCAGGTATTTCCACCACTCGTGGCATACATGAAGCTCATGCGCCTTGATCCAATTGGTTTTGGCAACCTGCACCCAGTTGTGTAACCGGTGGTTGGTTGCGCCCTGGTGGTCACTGGGCAGCACCGAGCTCGCGGACAAGTTGCTCAGGCCCTTCTGCTTCATTTACAGAAGTCTGCATTGGTGACTAGTTCCTTCCAGCGAGCACGCCGCACGATGTTCGAGGTTGCCAATCAGAGGAGTCGTTACCTCCAGGTAGCCAGACTGCTCATATCGTCGAAGTAGCTCGGTACACTCAGCATCAAGACTCGGGGCATAGATGGCATAAACACCACGTGGTAAGGTCTTTGTGGCTGGCAGTATTACGTCTTTTTGTTTCCTTATTATTTTCACGATCCTTCGTGTAATATTTGCACACGATCTTTTTATTTTATTTTAGATACCATAGCACTGGTCGCGCATTTGCACGGGATCCATGGCCGGGGTGGAGGGTGGGTAGGTAGGTTGGGTAGGCGTGACGTCTGTGCTATGCACGTGTAATGTAGCTCTCAGAGACACCGTCTTGTCTTTCTGTATATTTATTATGGATAAAGTCTGCCGACACCTCAACGAGTAACCACGAGTGACTATATACACTTGGGAAGTTAGACGACTCTATTCTGAGACAACATAGCCTCTAGCCTCAAGATAACTCGAAGACGATGGAGACGACCCGTTCCAAGGCGACAACGACGGCGATTCCCCACAACAACAGCCCCCAGGTCCGGTTCGCACCTCGCCCGATCCGGCCTCGCCCCTATTCTAGAATTCTGCTCACCGCACCAGCCGCCTCTGTCAATCTCCACCCATTATGACACTTTCCCCCCATTGGATCCCGTGCTCCCCCTCACGTGACCCTGTCAACGCTCGTCCCATCAATTATCATTAGCACGTCCATTAGTAACCATGGTCCACACTGTCCCTCTATCGCTCTGTACTGTCTTTACATATGTGTAAGGACAGTACGGGGTGATGTAGGGACAGTACGGCTCCCCGTGGCCATGGTTACGAATTAACGTAACGGGAACAGACAGGGTCACGTTAGGGTAATGTGGGACCTAAGTGGTCGCTAATAATGATTGATGCCACAAGCTTTGACAGGGTCATCCGAGGGAAAGCAGGGGACCTAACGGTCGTAAATTGTAATAAGGGCAAACACAGACAGGGCCAGGCGCGGTGAGATGGTTCGGGAATGGGGGCGGGGCTGGGTCGCGAGGGGGATAAAAGCCGCCGTGAACCGGGGCTCTGGGCTGCTGTTGTGGGGGAACTGCCGTCGCCGTCGTCACCTTGGAGCGAGTCGTCTTCATCATCCTGGAGTGGACACTTGGTAGTCTTGAAAGGCTAGAGTTGTGTTGTCTCAGAAGAGAGTTATCTAGGTTAAATATTGATTTGAAGCTTTCGTGACTGCAGGAATCCATACTCTTTGGTTCTTTCGGTAAAGTCACGTAGGTATAAAAATTATTAAAATAAATCACGACGTTTCGGGCGCAACACAAGCGTCTGTCATCAGGTGGGAAAGCTTTGGTCTGCTGCTGAGGCAGACTGCTTTAAAACGTTTGAAATGGGTGTAGCCCAGGGGTCATAAAGAAGTGACCGGGGTACTGATGTTAATGTGAGAAATTAGCATGTAACTGAAAGATAGGAGAGCGGCCTCCACGACGAGGGCACGGAAGTGGCTATGTGAATGTGAGAGATTAGCGTGATGTTAATGTGAGAGATTAGCATGTTAATGTAAAATCGAAGAGTGATGCAATCCAAAGGCATGAGAGTAACCCAAAGGGTGCAAACCAAAGGGCATGTGAGTATGAGATTGCAATGCAAAGGACATGTGAGCATGAGAGATCTAAGTTACCCAAGTGTATATAGTCACTCGCGGTTACTCATTAAGTTATCAGTGAGTCGGCGGACTTTATTCATAATAAATATACATATAACTGAACAAGACGGCGTCTCTGAGAGCTACATTACACATGGACCCGGTTCAATGTTGCGAGATGCCGATGACGGTGTCGCGCAGATATGCGCGGTAATGTCATTACTGTGCACGCACACTTTAGTAGTAGCCAGTCAGGAATCCAGCCAGGAGGGCAGCCAGTCAACAAAACTTTTTTCTAATGTAGCATGATGTATAAAAAATAAAAGTGAAGCTGCCTTGGCATTATAAAACGAACTTTCATTTCATATGGTACCAAATAATACCAAAAGGCCGAGGCAATTAAATATTTTATTTATGGGACACTATTTTTTTTCCCAGGGGTGTTACTTAACTCCGCGACTGGGGTAACCACTCAATTCGAAATCAGTGGAGCTACTCCGCGATGTCGAAACGCCAAACATTAGCATAAAAAAAGAAAATTCAACTTTGAATAGTGCATCCTGTACAGCTCGTCGAGAAGAGTCGTTTGCCGCATCGCCAACCATCAACAGACTAAAAATGACTATCATGGACATTATGCGAGAGCCGGGGTACCGCCTTAAGGTTCATATGCAGCTATGTCCTCGTCGTGTCCTCCGCAAGTACCCAGTCATGTTGGCTATGTCTGGGGAAACCGAAGCTGCAGCTAGCTGGCCGAATCGTCATGATCCTGGCCGACACCTGACTATAGTCACACCAGTTACACCTCCTGCCCAGTGCTTAGGCTCCAGGGCTGTGGGGCCAGCACTCCGTGTTCTTCAGCTTAAAGTGGAAGGACTATCAGAAGCTAAACGTGATGTCATTTATTAAGTAGCCACTTCACACAATATCGACATTGTCTGCTTACAGGAGACACGTTTCTGACGACCAAGCAGGGAGTTTCAAGATAGCTGAATATGACCTTGTCTGTTGCTCACTGCACCCACAATATGGCTATGCAATGTATGTAAAATGTGAACTGGTTGATGTCGAACCGCTGCCGACCTCTGTTGTCTGCGCATTGCCTCTTATACTGTCTGCAATGTATATAAACCCCCAAATGACTCATGGGGTATACCAGTCAGTCTACCCAGGTGTCAGCATTCTGCAATATACGCTGGAGTTTTAACAGCCACCATACAGAGTGGCAATATGCAGTGTCTGATGGCAATGGCGAGGCGCTTGTGGAGTGAGCATCACAGTACGATTTTCACTTGGTACACGACCCTAAACAGCATGGCACCTTCCACCTGGCCAGGCAGAAACGTGTCAGGGTATGCCAGGCGAGCTGAATGCCCTGCACGTGCCGGAGGAGGAGGCTGCAAAATGGCTCTGTGGCTATGTGGGCTGACGTTCGCTTAAATAACATGTATTTATCTAGAAATATGGTCAATGTATCTGGTGATTTGACTGTGGGAAGTCGCGTCAAAGAGCTATTCGCTAAATAAATAAAAACGAGTTCTTTTTGCAGTATGTACTTTTTCTAAATGGCCAGCATGTCCAGATTTATCTTCTCCAGTCTGATCCAGTCTGATCCAGTTTCTTCAGTCACAGCCAGTGCCCTCAGTCATAACCAGCTTCTCCAGTCACAACCAGTTTCTTCAGCCGTAAACACTTTTTTTAACCCAACTCCAATTTCACACAGAATTCAAGGTCAGCATTATCGACTATCGAGGCAGTCCTTGACTTATGCACATCCGCATTTACGAACCAGGTTCCACGAGAAATAAATTTTTTAACATAGAGTTAAAACGCGAACTCTCACGTGAACTGCGGAACTATTTTGTTGAGCGGCGCGATCCTCCGCAAGATGTAATGAGTCAGCCTCGCGCTGCGAGTGTGTGTGTGCACGCATGTGTGTGCGTGTGCGTCCGGCAAAAACAACCCCCTACCATCTCGTTGGTGCCAGACGGCAACGCTGTGGTGGGCAATGTCGTGGGGGGAGGGCCAATTCCGATTGGCCATTCACCTCATGGCATTTTTAACCACCAGTGGCCAAATGGGGGGCTCTGGATGGGTGCGAGGGGCTAGTAACCCCTCCACCTTCATATCATTACCACAAAACCACGATTAAAAAATTTAATGAAGCTTGTGCCGGAGGCCCCGGGAGGACAGGCGTCTATGACGTCTCCTAGCCAAACCACATTTGGCGGAGCCAGGAGACTGAATCCTTACCCTCGGGGCTCCTCCAGAAACAACAAAAAACCACTACGGGTGGCCATGTGGAATGTTCGAACGCTCACTGCGGAGGAGAGGCTGCCACTCTGTTGGGAGCTGGACCATCAAACAGCAGTTCTCCTGCTGTATCTGTTCCACGTGAAGACGGTCACTTGTGTTGTGATCGAAACGTTGTGATTTAATTTATTGTATTTTATACCTACGTGACTTTACCGAAAGAACCAAAGAGAATTACCAACATGCTTTTCCGGCATCGGAAAAGCATGCCAGGCATGCTGAGGAGAGGCTTGCGGAGCCCCAATGTGGTTTCAAGAAAGGGCGGTCCTGCACAGATGCCATATTTTCTGTCTTTCTGCTACAGCAAAGGTGTAGGGAATTGCAACAAGACCTACATCTCTGCTCTATTGACCTGGTCAAGGCCTATGATACCATCAGTAGGCCTGAGCTCTGGGTTGTTCTTCGTGCTTTCGGGGTCCCTGACCCTCTGCTCGCGATCATTAAGGCCCTTCATGATGGTGAACAGGCCCAGGTAAAACTACATGACCGGGAGTTGGAGCCATTCCCTGTTCACCTTGGGGTGCGACAGGGATGTCCTCTGGCTCCCACATTATTTAACATCTATTTCGACCATGTAATTCGTGAAGCCTTCAATAGCTGTACCGGAGGAATTTCCATCTGGCACAGATACAATAGGGAGGCTGATCGATGCCCAGATGCGGTCAAGGAATAGCTCCCTATTGCTCAACCAATAGGGATGATCTAGTAATTGCTGCTCACTCAGAAGAGGAGTTGGAGGCGCTGCTGCTTAACCTGGAGCTTGCCACTTACCATCAGCCCCACCAAAACTAAACAGCTGCCTGGGTATTTTGTACCATCGGACACTCCACCCCCACAACTCCAAATTAGTGATGGGGAAGTTAAGGAGAGAGTGGAGAGTTTCCCATACCTGGGCAGTGAGCTCATGACCAGCTCTGGTTTGACAGCAGAGGTCTCACTCCGAATCAGTCGAGCGGCATTATCTTTTGATCGGTTGCATAACGCTGTGTGGAAGCTACCTGGTCTATCACTCCGCATGAAGCTTCAGATTTTCTCAGCCACAGGCATTCCCTCCCTTCTCTATACTTGCGAAACGTGAACCCCCCCTAATGGAACATCTTTGCCGGTTAGAAACATTTAGGCTGGCCTGACTACGATCCATCCTGGGTTTAACCAGGCTGGATTGAGTGAGGAGCTCACAAATCCTTGAAAGATCTGTACAAGCTCCCATCAGTGAGCTCCTCCAGCAGGCAAGGCTGCGTTGGCTGGGTCATGTAGCCCGCATGCCCAGCCACCGCATGCGTTAACAGCTTTTGTTTGGCCGGATCGAGGGGGCTAAACGGGCGCGGCACGGGCTAGAGAAGAGACGGAGTGATGTGGTACAGGAGGATGTGGAGCTGAGTGGACTGCCGATGACTGGTACCAGCAGTGTCAAGATCGGCCTCTGTGGAGGAGGCTCGTGAAGGACGCTACTGGGCAGTTGGAGGCAGTCACCCTCCAACAACAATGGAGAGTGGAGGAGAGACGCTCACAACAACGAGCGGAGCGCCAGGTAGCTAAAGCACAGCAAGTTGTCACAGTAGGGGGCACAGGTGGTGCATCAGCCAGTCATCTCAGTCAGTCGACCCGTGGCACCAGGGTCTGCCCTGTGATCTCGTGCCAGCGGGCGTTCGACACTTCGTGGCCTCAACGTGCACACAGCCTAGCACAAGCATCATGGTTGCATCACCGCCACTTCGTGGTGAATGGCGGTTGTTGTTGTGTGCGTGCGTGCCCCTGTGTGCGTCTTTGTGGGGAGAAGTAGTGCAATGGTTAGCGCGCTGTGCTACCAACCTGGCTACCCGCGATCGATTCTACCTCACGACCAACACCTGTGACGATTATCTGAATGGATTCTGGGCTTCCCCAGATCAACTCAGCCTCAAATGATTACCTGGTGTGGTGTGTAAACATCGCCACTGAAGAGTCAAAGATGGCCGGACGTGGTGCTAGCCACCCACCCCCTCATGTGCCATGCCAGCCTTCATAGGCACTACTCGCTAATAGTACTTGCCCCAACAGCCTGTGAAGGTTACACAGGACAGTTTACCCGAGTGCTGTATTCATTATGCCCTATTTACAGTATTGTTGTTACAATCTGTGTTGTTTATCACTGAGCTTATGTGCAACAGTGCAAGTACCAGTACTGAGTGTGTTTAAAAACTCTGCTTTAACTGCTGTAAATATAGGTGGTTCTTGTCATTCCTGTCTCTTACCACATCTACAATAAATAATACCATACTTGTGTTGTGGCCGAAACGTCGTGAGAATTTTATTGTTTTATTTTATTAGTTCATTCTCATTCTACGTGACTTTACCGAAAGAACCAAAGAAGATGAATACAATAATAATAACTGCATGTGTTTTTGCACAGTGGCAGATAAGCAAATTGTACCCACTTCATCAAATTCACATAAACCACTCCCCCATTCCCCAGACATTCTATTGAGCCCGCGTGATCATTTTCCACAGCTCATATTTCATCTATCTTTTTGTCATGAGACACGCAGCCCTAAGTGGCGATGCTACCCTGATTCATAATAAAACCTACTCGCACATCAAAACTGTAGATGGTGATTAAAAAAACCCCATGATAACAGACAAGAGTACCACAATGCACTTCTTCAGGAAAAGTGGATGTATTTTTGCACATGTACAAAATGGCTGGCATCCACAGCTTGGACCTTATATTTACATACCTGTCAGCCAGTACGGTTTGCCCATATTCTTGTCCTGGGAAAATTTCAGGTTCATATGGCGTACGGACGTTCCAATACGGGCTTTGTGGGATAAACGTTGAGATTTATAAGGGCACGGTGTGGCCAATGAGGTCTGAATTGGTCTGTCATAAAGTAGGCACTGGAAAGAGGTTGACAGGTATGTGTTCATAAGGCTAAAGTTAAGCTAATGTACATAATAAGGCCCAAGCTGTGGACATTCGCCCAATATGCATAATACACTACATACATTATGTACATTTGTCTCATTTACGACAACAATTACATAGATTACGTACACTGACGTGATGTACGTAATACTTTTTTTTATGAAACTACAACTTACGCATTTTTTCATCTTGTTTGAAACCAATCGTGTGCTGCATTCGCATGCGAATATGTTTGCTGGTACCAGTGTGCAAATATTCACAACGGACATGACAAAATTCTGTTTAGTTTGGCTCAAATAATTTGGCGATGTTGAGTTGGCAGTGGTGCACAAACACAAAAAATAAAAACTCACATTTGTCAACAACACTGTGGCCTTAAAAAAGTAAAAAGAAAATACACAACAGGTGGTGTTCTGGGACATTTCCCAAAACATTGTATCTTTTATATTTTCCCTTTTAAGACAACTCCACAGAGACGGTCTGCAAGCTTTAAGGACTTGGGACCCCACTGAAAAAGAGCCCTCCCATCTCAAAGGATTATGCGGGTAAATACTTTGAGGAGTAACAACTGTCAATAGGATCGTTGAGCAAACGTACTTAGACACTCGCCGTTTTCTGTCTGAAATCCTGCGGCCTTTTACTGGAAAAACCACCTTTGCAGTACTAAACTCTACTCGCCTGGTATCGACAATCAAGGGTATTTCGCTGTCCCCAGACGACCTGCTTGTCAGTTTTGATCTGGTTTCCTTATCACCAAAGTTCCTGTACCTGACACCATCGCAATCATTGAAGACTTGGTTCATCAAGGACTGCATACTGATGTACCCCCCCTGGTGAGACATTGCTTAACCAACACATACATCACCTGGAATGGAACTTTTTACAAACAAACTGAGGGCACCCCAATGGGCTCCCCCCTATCTCCGGTTGTAGCCAACGTTTTCATGGAGACATTTGAAACTGACGCCATCCAGACTGCCACTCTACGCCCGCCCTTATGGAAGAGGTACGTGGATGACACTTTTGTCATCTGGCCACATAGCTGGCCTGCTCTAGACCAATTCCTCGACCACATCAATTCCATACACCCAGCCATCAGATTTACCATGGAAGTCGAAAAAGATGGGAAGCTACTCTTTTTGGATGTCCTAATTAAAAGGAGACCTGATGGTTCAATGAGCCACTCTGTCTACAGGAAAGCTACCCATACGGATGCTTACTTAAAACCGGATTCCCACCACCATCCATCCCAGAAGAACTCCCTCATCAAGACTCTATACCATAGAGACCAATGCATTTCCGACCAGGAACACATTGCCAGTGAACTCAAGCACGTACACCAAGCTCTCAAGGCTAATGGTTACTCCGACTACACAATCCGCAAAGCCATCACTCCAGCCATGAAGAAGGATCCTCTTGAGGAGATCTCCAAAATCCTGAATAAACACAAGATCCAGGTCCGATTCAACACAGTACATAAAATCCGTGATCTGGTTCCATCTGTAAAACATGTGGTTCCAGACATATATTACCCGGGTGTCTACAAACGAAGTTGCCTCTGTGGTAGCAGCTACATTGGAGAAACGAAACGACATATCTCGGTCCGCATCCGTGAACATAAAGCAGACTTGAAACACGGTAGGACGAACACCTCAGACATGGCAGATCACTATTATAATTCAGTGGGCTCACATGACATTGACTTCTCCAAGACGGAGGTTCTCTGCAAGCCATCCGGCTACCATGAGAGATTCGTTCATGAGGCCATGCACATATACAAACATTGAGACAATTTCAACCGAGAAGATGGATTCTGGCTTAGTAACCATTGGAAAGACGTAAAAACCATTTCGGTTCTTAATTGACTGTATTTTACGGTGACTTTCAGACCGCAGTCCATTCACTGGCACTGCCTCTTAATACCTTTCACACGACGGTCAATGCTATGGTTTATAGCATGTTGTATAATAATAAATAGTATAATATTGTAATGTTTAACATAATTCATAAGGCAATATATAGTATCGTAATTGTATAGTGAATATACAGCAGTGTGGTATACAGTAGGGTTGGTAGAATAATACATAGTGTAATATCACAAGTCTAATATTTTACAGTCTAAAGTATAGGGTAGTGTATAGTAACGCATTGTATAATTCAAGGGTGGATTTGTCTATGGCAGTGTATATTATGGTGTATAGTCGTGTAATGTAGAAAAAAGTTTAGTTGGAGACATATCAATATAATGCATAATGTTAGAACTTACATTGGGCTGTGTATACGATATTATACAATGTAGTTTAGATTGGAAGGTATAACATTCTAATGTACAGTAGTCTAGTTTATAACATAGTTGTAACGCAACACAGGACAGAGTAGCGCATCGTGGCTGTTTCTCCCCCCTCCTCCGTTCCGAGCATAGATGGACTCGTCCGTCTGAACAAAGCTCGTCGCTTTCCGTGGTGCTAATGTTGAAAAGAAAAAAAACTGCCACCCATTTTTTCGCCATATGGCATTGTAATGTATAACGACTTATTGTTAGTAGCTCAGCTGATTGGAGAGTATATAGAGTTTATTGATAACATTGATGTAGTTTATATTTTAGTTTTTTTAATGTTCATAATAAAGGTTTTGGGTTAGATCGCGTTATTTATAAATGTGTCGTAACCCTCCACCACCCGACACGGCCAAACAGTAAAAAAATGTGTCACATTTACAAAGGACAAATAGTTCACTACTTTAGCCCACCGGTGTGTTGAAGAGTGAATCAACATAATTAAAAATTTGAGTACGACGTTTCGCTGGTAATTACATCCAGCTTCATCGGGCAATTCGCCAGAATGTTAAATTCCTCACTTGCTCCCGGTCTTAAATAAACGTGACACATTTTTTACTGTTTGGCCATGTCGGGTGGTGGAGGGTTATGACACATTTAAAAATAATGCGATCTAACCCAAAAACCTTACTTATGAATAATATTGGTCGCGAAAGCCTACATGTTAAACCGAGTTTTTTTATTAGTTTACTATATGGTATTCATATATAGTGTAGTGTATACCCAGTTACTTTATGTTAATAGCTCAACTTATTGAAGAATATATTGAGTACATTTATTATATTGATGTAGTTTATACTTATCGGTTTAAAGTATGATAGTTGGGGTAGTTGCAGTCCTTTAGCGTCCATATACTACATGCCTCTGTTGATATGTAAACTTTGACTTTAACACAGCTATTTCCGTGACCAGTCACATGCTAATCCCTCACAATAACATCATGCTAATCTCCCAGTTACATGCTAATTTCTGACTTTAACACCCTGCTGATCCAACACTTTATCACAGCTATTTCAATGCTAAATTCTCCTGTTTGATATGTAAACTCCTTTGTCAAGGCGCTTTTCTTCTCCCACCTAGCTTAAAAGACGCTGCGAATATTAGCAGCGTTCATTGAAACGCTGTCGTCCCGACAGTTCTGTTCCTTCACCTGAAGAAGGCCACTTGTGTTGTGGCCGAAACGTCGTGAGAATTTTATTTTATTATGTTTTGTTTTTATTATTTTATTTCCATTCTACGTGACTTTACCGAAAGAACCAAGAAGATGAATCCCTGCAGTCACGAAGGCTTTAAATCACAATTTAACTCGCTGATTTGTTTGGCCAGTCTTAATCGTGGAATGCTCAAGTTTAATGGACTGTTTTACCAACAGGTTAATGACATCGCCACGGGGATACAGATAGTTCTCAGGTTTTGTTAATATTTTTTCTGTGGAAGAACAATTATTTTGATACGTGGACGTCAAAGGTGAACTCTATAAGAGCTGCAGTGACGATTGCGTAAGAAAAAAAAGACAAACAGAACCATATTCCTCTCCAAGGATGTCCTCTGCACATTCATTGATGTCATCACACACTGTAACCCCTAACTATTTACAGTTGCATTCTTTTGTGGCAATATCTTCAGTCGCTAAATTATAATGCCAAGGTCTGCTAGCCACAAGTTTTCAGTACACATCAGAACCCAGCCTTGCTACTATTGTCATGAATGTGTCCGTACAGCGGAACCAAATAATCACGTTGCTTCATTACAACACCAAAAGATATGTATAGCTTATTTCGTACAACTCGACATGCCATACGTCACAAATTCAATGATGTACTCAATTTCACAAGCTTTTGTATTTTTACTTATTTTGTCATTCATAATTCCCCACAATAATGCTCATGATTATAGTTTTATGTTGAACTAGGACCCATATTGAAAAGAGAGGGTCCTTGCCTATAAGTATATTGAACTTATTTTGCGCCTTATGCAGTCAACCATGGCAGTACATCAGCAATGATTCAAGAAAGCTCTTGAGATAATGAATGTTAAAATGAGTCCAGGGTTTTCTTGCATGACACCAAAGTCTCCCAGAAGGTCATGTTGCTGGTGGGATATGTAAGAAAAAAATAATGGCGTGGCAGATATTGGAAGGGGGCTTCTTGTCCGTTTATTATAATGGACATTGGTGCTTCACATAATAATACATTGCTTTTAACGCATTATTGCATTACTTTTTCTGACAAGTTCATGCCTGGTGGACATTTTTGTTTTTTTATCAGCACTCGAGAGTCAGGCGCAGGGAAACACGGAAGAGAAGCAGAGTGAGCAACACCACGGGCATGACCTGGGACCAAACCACCAGGGCCCAGAATCAACAACGACAATGCAGGGCAGCCGGGGCAGCACCACGGGGCATCCTTGCAGCTCGGCCGCCCGGCTTCTCACCTGGTATAGATGTCATCGTCTTCGCCGCCCCAGCCCCAGTAGTTGTTGGGGAAGCCGTTTATCTTCTCAAACTGTGCCTTGGAGAGGCCCGACACTCCGCCAAAGTACGAGTTGTACGGGAGGCTGAAAAGAAACATTGGCACGAATGCGATAAAAAAAACGTTGCGGCAATCTTCGGTTCGCTACTTTTACACTTGATATAGAATCTTAGTAATAGATTGTTTGGTGTGGGTGTTCGCATACATGCTTTGATAAGCCTATGCACCCAGCAATGTTGACAAGAGATACACAACATTGCGTGCAATTATACACACGAGGACCTGTACACAAATGATGGCCAATTGTTAGGAACAATAACAGAGTGGCAGCCAAGGAATGGAACGCATCCAAGAGGACGTCCGCCAATCAAATTGAGCGCTTACATCGGTTTGTGCGCGGGGATGCGAGGTTGGATTTTTGCATCGCAGGATCCCGAGTGGTGGTGACGGTTTGGGGAAAGCCTTCAACCAGCAGTGGACTGACCATGGTTGATAATGACGACGATGGTGAAGAGGAATTTAGACTAGTTGGGCCTAAAGCAGGGTGGGCTTATCCCCCTCCACCCCTCCTCTCCCCCCGACACTACAGGGCTGGTGTTGACCCTTACTGGAATCCAAACTTGTCCATGGCGACGGAGAAGTGCCGGGGGTTGTCGTAGCAGCGGTAGAGGTTGCGGTCGTCCATGGGCACCAGGTCGACGTCGCTGAAGATGAAACAGTCGTAGGGGGCGTCCTTGAGGGCCTCCACGTAGCCGATGTTCATGAGCTTGGCTCGGTTGAACACCCCCTCTCCAAACTGCAGCCACCACATGCGCATGGTCCAGTTTGCCAGACATTAGGAGGTAACAGGTTCTGCCAAAGCGAGTGTTTAGTTGATCACCCGAACGTAACATGTGTGTGACCGTGAGAAACGCACGTTAACTACGCGCCGACATTCATATTCACGACCATGAAATAATTTGCAATAACATTTTACAGACCTTTGTTACTCCACTGCTTGATGAGCGCTTCCCCACGCCGTGTCGGTCATGGGGCTTATCTGACAATGCGTCATCGACCTAGTAAGTGCGGATTTGTGGATGCGGGGAGCAAAGAATAATATAACAATTGGATTGATGTGCTGCCATCTTCTGTCCACAAAGTGACATTGATTGTAGGAAATACTAATATTGTACAGCTCTTTGTCAGTCAATCACCTGCTGGATTGAAGCCTTCCCACACTGTCGGTTAATGGGTGGTTTTACCATGTATAACCACACTGGTCACTGACGTTTGCTTTGGTCACGAATCAAACTCGGCTCACCAGCTTCAATGCTCCAGCAATGACTGCTCCGAATGTTAACAATTATAATTACACGAATGTCCAGTTCAAATACAGGGACGCCTCACTGTGAGTCGTCTCACGCTTCATTCAGCAAGGGACTTGCTGGTTCTGTTTGGCTCATTGCTCATCCTCCACTTTAGTACAATGAGCAGATGATTGCAACTTGGAATATGCACACCCTGAGTAGCTCTCTTGACTCATTTTCAGGTCGCATCTGAAAATGAGTCAATAATTAAACGGGGTTTTTTTTTTACCCCATTAGCACTTGGGACAGTCGTGACATGTGGTGGTTGACTCACGGAGTCTGATTCCCGGTCACAGCGAACATCGGTGGCGAGTGGAAATCGAAACTGGCCAGAGGTCCCCACCAATTACCAACCCGCATTGACCTCCGTGGTGAAGTATGGTCAAACAACCCCCATGACCAACACGACGTTGAGTATGCGTTGTTCTAGCAGTGGAATAATAATGATCTATAACAGACTTATTTGTTGCATGCTCGATTTGAAGAGACGAGGGGCCTCTAGATCGATGGGAACACGTTTATTTTGAATATCTATAAAATGACACAATATGTATTCTCACACTCAGCAGGCCTACATTCAGGCCTCCACGAGACACGTGGTTGGGGTGGATACTACAGGATTACAGTACTTAAAAGCCCCCACCTGTCACCTACTAGCCGTATTCGATATTGATCACCAGTGTACACAGACGTGCTGATGAAACTCAGAGGGACCTTATAAAACAAACTCAGCTTACAATGATTGAGGGAGGGGGGGGGGGTCATTTCTATGTTACGAGACAAGGAAATGCACAGAAGCCTAACGGAGAGCAATGTTAATCACCTTTTATCCCCTGTGAGAGAATGGCCTGTGGAGAATGGCATCAAAGAACCACATCTCAGGGTCCCTTCAATTCCCACGAATCCACATTGGGCAGAGGGGGGGTGGGGGACCTTCTTCGATGGCCTGCTTTTGAGTTGGTCATTGCGTGGCAATCAACCGTAAACCATATCATTCCACACTGCTCAAATTGAACAAAACCTTCTCTGTGCATTCTATGGCGACTGAGATAACCAATTCAAAATAATTGAGAACCCCCCATTTAAATCCCAGGCAATTTGCCATTCAGTGGGCAATAAAAAAATAAATATATGCATGATTTGATGCATATTAAATCAGTGGAAGTGTACTATTTTTTTTCAATGGACATTAAGAAATCAACTGAGAGGATCTTTTGGAAAACTCGCATTGTAAGCAGCAGGTGGTACTGTAACCACAAGGTCAGGCTTAATGAACGTGTAACTTGCTCCCAAACATTACAGAGTCTCGTGGGGGTCAACTCCCCGCCCAAACTGGGCACCTTCATGAATTTAGTGTCAGGAGTTTACAATTAAGATTAACAAAATAAATTAATTACATGCACCCTCCATTCCTAACGTGAGGGACAAAGGGAACCCACCCCCCCAAATATAGAAGTCAAACTCTGCCTAAGCTCGAGAGGCTTCTACGAATTATCAAGACTTAATATTAGGATCATGGTGTGTATTCATTTGTTTTATTACAATAAATTGATATTTTACGGAATACATGAACAACAAAAAATTAAATGCTCAAAGAAGCAATGGGTCAGATGCGTGCTTTGAATTACATTGTGGGACAGGAATATGAACACGTGGATTAGAGAACACACACACACAGGCCAATAAGATACTTTAAAATAGAAAAATGTGTGGGATTAGGCAGGACACGTGGTGGCTAGAAGTCATGGTGTTTAGAGTACTGTATTTGGCTGAAATACATTTCCAGGCGATAAGCCCCTTCGTTGAGTTATCATTATGGCCAGGTCGCATTTGAAAATGAGCTACATAGCTCAGTGGGCCTTATCTGGTAAAAAAAAAGTTTTAGTTATATGGCCGATTGTCAAGAATAATTATAGTGGCAGTCAAGGCATGGAATGCACCCGAGCATACATCCACCGGGGATATGGAGCGTTTGTGCAGGTGCTACATGGATAATTTATATTGTGGGCTCGTGAGAGATGGTGGGGCATTTGGGAGGCCTTCATCCAGCAGTCGATTGAACAGGGCTGATGATTAATATAATCAATTACAGAGCAGTAATGCAGTTCGTCCATGCACTGCACTCTAAAAAAATCAGAAAACACAAACATCTTTAAAATGCACATTATTTTACTGATGATATCTTAATATTATGGAAAAGGGAAATGCAGAAGTAATTTTTTTAGAATATCATTCACTCCCTGTTATTTTACTAAATGATAGTACATTAAGATTGGTCACTGAGTTTGCATGGGTAACCTTAGATACCCAGTAATGGGTTTTGCGGCTTGGATAATGGATACTGCTCTAACAAACACTTTGCACATGTGCAGGATACGCATTCACGGAACGTGCTTTCATGTATATTAATAAAGACCTTAACATGTATGTCTTTCGGGTACTTCCCGACAAGGTAGAAAGATGAAATTGGGTACATCGGTAGCTTTTAGGACACAAACAGGAAAAATCAGAAAATCAGACATTTTATATTTTAAGGCCCCCAAATCTACATTTTAAATTCCCCAAAAACATGTTTGTGTGTCATTCAGAAACCATTCAAAATATAAGATTGCTTTTTTTCCTTGGATGAGCATTAAACGGCAAATAAAATTAAGCGAGAACCATTTTTCTATATTAATCTTTTTGAGATATGTTGTAATCAAGTGGTTTTGAACGAAAAAATACACATTTTATGCTGTTCAAATCTAAATAATAAAAACATTATCTATTACATAATTGCATACACCCCCATCTCTGATCTCGAATCCTGGTGGGGTTCAATAATGATGACGTGATCCTGCACTATTTAAGACCGGAAGCAGGTGGATGGCTCCACTATTCTGGAAAATCGCCCGAAGATGCTGGATGTAATTTCCAGCAAACGGCGTACTACTCAAATTGTAAATGTTGTGGATCCACCCTTCAACACAACGGGTGGGCTAAAGTAGTGAACTATTTGTCTTTTGTCAACGTGACACATTTTTTACTGATTGGCCGTGTCGGGTGGTGGAGGGTTGCGACACATTTATAAATAACGCGATCTAACCCAAAAACCTTTATTATGAACAATTTACATTAAAAATGTTACACATTATAACGTACAATATTAAATAAACTTCCAGAAATAAAAAAAACTATTTTATTCGTATGGATATAGTGCAAGAGATCGGCGCGTTTATTATTTATTTAGTAATTTCAGTGTTTATTTATGACTTTAATTTTTCTATTTTTAAATGTAAGCGTGAACACACCCAAACTTCTATTGTCCGAGGCCACCACGAAGGCGCCGTTTCACTGATGCGATCCGCAGTCGCTTCGCAGGAGGGGGCGGGTCGCGACGATCGCCGTGCGTGCGATGAGGCACCTTGCGGGGGAACTTTCCAGACACTGACCGTGACATCAGCGTGTGTGGCTTCCTCTTTTTTGTATATATATAACGTCACGGTACGTTTAACGTGCACTTTGAATGTGGACGGCCGCCCATTTACTTTGCGGCAATAATTCCTGCGTTGTTTAACCAGGGGGCGCAGCCACGGATACACGGGCGGTGTGCCGTTCCTACCTGGTTGACGATGTAGATGCCATACTCGATGGTCTGCCGCTGGAGTATCGGGTGCAGGTAGTAGAGCCAGTACTTGAGGTGCTCATCACGGTGCCGGAAGGGGATGATGATGGCCACCTTCTGTTTGGAGATGCAATTTGCGGGACGGAAGCGGCCACCTTCTTGCACCTTTGGGTTCATGGTCTTTGTCTCCTCCAAGGTCACGGGAATGTTGAATTCCACCAGAAGGGGCCCCACTGCATAAATGCGTGCGACAAACAGTGCATTCATTACTAAAATTCCACTGAAACCAACGGCTGCTTCCTGACTTTGAGAACCGGTATTCGATTATGAAAAATGACTGCACAGTGGATTGGAAACACGGGAAAAAAAATATACATTTTTTTAATCTTGTTTCCTTTCTCAAATTTACACGCCTTCAAAATCAATACATCAGCTGTGTTATCACGAGAATGTAATGTGTGTTAAGCAGGTCACACTCGGCTAGCTCGTTATGAGACTGATACCGCTTTTCCACTGTACAACAGAGCCGCGCGCCTTGGCCATGCCACGCCCGCTCCGTGCCGCTCAGGAGGTGCTAGGTTGCCGCTGACGTTGCGTGCAATGAATGTGGAATGGCCGATTCACACAATCGACTGGTAAAAAGTTATGGAAATAATTGACGCTGTCCCTTGCCCCCTACTTGGCACGGAGTGACATGTAGACGTCTGATGAGGCCAGTTTCACAGTTTGGGCCCGACTCAACTTGGAAAACAAGCGTCCCAGGCTGGCATGGTTCTGTCTCAGTGTGTTCGACAACAAGCGGTGGAATTACTGTCAAGTTTTAGCCTTTGGAATTTTAAAGTCAAACTCTAAAGCAGACAAAAATATTCGCTCTCTAAAGCAGTTGAAATGTTGTGTCTCAGTTACTAAATCCTGGTGTGAAGGTGTAAAATCTTTGCCTTCCACCTCCCACCAATGTTAATGGGTATACATTCACTATGCAGACAGTTACCATGTTTGGTCTTCCTCGGCACACTGCAGTGTGGTCAAACAACCCCAGAAATGGAATGTCAAAGGGTGAAATTATATTTAAAAATTCTGAAAATTATCCACCAATGAAATTACATTCTTGTGCGCGTGATATTTGGCTATGCACAATTCATGCAAATGATATGCAAATGTTATTTTTTTCAAGCTAATGTTAGATTTTTTTAGAGGGGATCAGTGGAGGCCCTACCATGACCAAAGGATGAGTAAATAATTGCAGGGTTAACATTTCAACTCACGGGGTAACACTTAAACAAATGAGAGAGAGGAGATAAAAGGATAAAACTCCAAATAAATTAGGTGAAAAGAGACGAATAAAAGAATACAATCTTGAATTGAATTTCGACTAAATTAAATCGCCGAGGGAGGGCGAATCATTACATGGCTACGTTACGAGGTGCTGGGAGATATTTACTGGTCCTAGATATGTGCGAAATTTCACTTCGCTAGCATTAGACTGTGGGAATCCTCACTCCACGCTAAGAGCAGGAAACTTCATTTAATCCCGAATTTTTCCCAGACATGAAAATATCCAATTCATGTGTCATTAGTAACCCTTTGAAATAATCAATCATTATTTTTTGAAATTTTAATGGAAAAGTATGTGGAAAAAGTGTGTTTTATGGTCGGTCACAATTGTGACCGGTGGGATAATGTGATGCACTCAACAACTGAAAATGTTGTGGATTCACTCTTCAACACACCGGTGGGCTAAAGTAGTGAATTATTTGTCTTTTGTCAACGTGACACTTTTTTAGCTGATTGGCCGTGTCGGGTGGTGGAGGGTTATGACACATTTATAAATAACGCGATCTAACCCAAAAACGTTTATTATGAATAATATTGGTTGCGAAAGTCCTACGTGTTAAACGTAATGTATATGGAATTAACACATTCCTCCTATCCAGTCATTAAAATTCTTATATATCCCAGCCCAGTTATTAACACATTTAAAACTCTGTCACTGGCAGTAGACTTCAGAACCAAGTGCACGATTAGTTTGTGCATCACTATTTTGAACCACGATCAGTAAGACCTACTGTCATACAGTATGTCTTGAATCAATTGATCTTTTCCAAAAACATTTCAGTCATTTTGATTGTCTTTTTCCCTTTTTCGTCGACTTTTCTTTTCTTCCTCGAGTCCTGCTTCTCCCCGCTCTTTACCGGCTTCTCTAGTTTTCCTTTATTGGACTTTTCAGCCGTTTTACATTTCACTTATCTCCTTTGCTACTGTCCATGGTATATCTGGAAGCACTCAAATGTTCATTT
The DNA here is from genome assembly GCF_048934315.1 of Petromyzon marinus. NCBI lineage: Eukaryota > Metazoa > Chordata > Hyperoartia > Petromyzontiformes > Petromyzontidae > Petromyzon > Petromyzon marinus. The sequence goes on from NC_133701.1 coordinate 7,022,595, forward strand.
CTCACATGCATAGAAATGCGTTTGTCACAATGACGACATCTCTGGAACCGGTGCATCGTGTTGATTGGCCAGTGAGAAGCTGTCAAATCTTATCTGATCTTCAACAGTTGCAGCCAGTAGACATCTCCTTCCGTGGCTCAGTGGTTTCCTGCCAAACATGTGCATAAGAGACTGTGCAACTATCCGTGAGAAGGTGGGCAGGTCGATGGTCCCTCCCATAACATCTCTGTAAAATAAATGGCTGTTTACGAGTGCACTTTTGAGTGACCATGCAAAGGTGGGCCACCACCACTTCTCAGACCTGATCGAGATATGGTATCTTGAAACCTGTAGGTCGTGATGCATTTTGGTTTGTGGGACTTTGGCAAAGGCACGTGGCTCCTTGTTCCATCTCTTGACAGAGGTCTCGCTGCATTTCTCCTCCATGTTTGTTGCCACTGTGACAATGTTATTGTTTTTCCAACGGACCAGCAACTTGTCTCCTTGGGTCAGAACCTCAAAGGTTCCCCCCGGAGTAACTTCATGAAGTCCTTCTGTGGTTTGAATAATGGGACATCAAACAGACGATTTTTACTCATCGTTCCAGAGCTCCCATATCTTCTTTTTGTCATTTCATCAAGGAGTGCAGGCGAAAGTGGAGAGGTTGTCATTAAGGAACTTGCAACCTTGAGGCACCTGAGATTGCTCTGCAAGACCGAGAACGACACTGGGTCCCTGACCCAACCCAGTCTCAGGGAGGAGAGTGTGGGATCCACCATATGGCTCCATGTGATACATGTGTAATGCCGTAGATGGGCCGCACTTACCGGCAGTGGTATACGGGGCCCATCTGCAGGGGTACCTCGTACCGCCCGGGGAGGGGCTGCAGTACCAGCCCAAAAGGGGAGGGGCTGCTGGGGGATCAGGACCCCAGACAGCTAAGCCCCTCGGTGCCCCCAACGGGGGGGGGGGGGGGGGGCTGCGGGGGTTCTCTAATCCCACGCAGCCCCACCCCTCGATGGGCAAGGGGCATAAAAGGGGACCTCCCCAGCCGATCGGGACCAGTCACAGCCGAAGAACCAAGACCAGCAGCCAGCTTAGGAGCCTGGACCCCCTCGCCCCGCTGTCCTTGTAATGGCCGGGACGCTGTGCGGGCCGGTGGTGGGACTCTGGGCCAGTGGTGGGACTCTGGGACTCCCGGCTCCATGCCCTTGTAAGGGCGAGGTCCGAGGAAGCCAGAGTCTAGACCCGCACCTTTGCTGGGTCGGGTCAGGGTAGCCTCCCCTAGGGTAATTATAGCCAGAGGACCCGAGAGCGTAGCCAGTGTCAGGCACACTAGAAGTGGGCGGTGTCCCTAGGCTGTGTGCGGGTGTTGGCTTGGTGTGCTATAATAAAGAGTCGCCTCTACAAGTGTCTCCCGAACCCATTACACATGTAACCACTGGATGAGGCAAGGTTCCATAGCTTGTAACGAAAACGGATTGGTTTACCTCTTATGAATTGCTTACATTCATGTCGGCCATAGTATCGGATCATGCTCTCATCCACTGACAGCCATTCCTGAAATGGCATGACTTTGTATGACTGATTGAGCTTAGAGAAGACTAGCCTAACCTTAAAAAAACGGATCGTCAGTGACCTTTGTGTTGTAAACCACATGAACTGAGGCCATTATTTCATCAAAGCGATTTCTCCGCCATTGCATCCGAAATGCTATTAGTGTACATCACTGTCAAGTGACCGGTACATGTCTTTTTGGAATAAAGCAGTACCCAGATGTGATAATGATGCCATATAATGTAAGGAGCTCATCCGTACTCAGATACAGTTGCTTGTCCTTGGTCTGGGTGGTGTAGAGGTTGGACATTTCAATAGTGATCTCTCTTCAGATGGGTGGATACATTAGTAGGAAAACATCCACTGGTTTGGGGCACCTTTGTTTTACTCATTCTACAGCATTTGGGCTGTATACTATGTGTTTTGGAATCACAGCCGTCGCAGGCCTCTTCGATCGTTTGAATACTCGATCTTTATTTTTGACCATCTGCAGCTTTGCCCTCGGCTCTTCTGGCTGCCCCCTATGGCTTGTAGAGGCCCTAGGCTCTTCATTATCAACAGTGGAGGGGGGTGGGGGAGGGGGGGTCATCATCACTGATAACGTTGTTCCTGTCATGATCTGTTTGCATAGGTTCAGCATATGCATTCAACAGATTGGCTGGCAAATGGCCCGTCTCCCCCTCATAGTCCATATCTGACCCATCGCTATCACAATCACTGAGGACAGCATCTTTCTCATTTTGAGAGATAACTGAAATGTTGCATGCCTTGCCTGGGCGGTCATCTAGATCCAACATATCCAGAACTTGACTCAAAGTGAAACTAAAAGAAAGAACAGTAGAAAGTTAGGTAGAACAAGAACTATGTATGTGTATAAGTATGTGTGTGTGTTGTGGGGAGCGATAGTGTAGCGGTTAGCGCGCTGCGCTATGAACCCGGCGACACGGGTTCGATTCCCGCTCACGGCCAACACCAGTGGCGATTATCTTAACCGGTCCCGGGCCTCCCCTAGGTCGACTCAGCCTCAAATGAGTACCTGGTGCAGTGTGTAAACATTGCCACTAGGGAAACAAAGGCGGTCGGGCGTGGTGCTGGCCACCCACCCCCTCGTGTACCGTTACCGGCCTTCATAGGTGCTCGCTAACAGCACTTGCCCCTACAGTCTGTTAAGGCTATACGGGGGATCTTTGAACTTTGTATACAGTACCTAGAGCGCCGGCTGGCTAAAGCACAGCAGGTTGGCACAGTAGGGGGGGGCACAGGTGGTGCATCAGCCAGTCATCTCAGTCAGTCGACCCGTGGCACCTGGGTCTGCACCGTGACCTCCTGCCAGCGGGCGTTCGACACTTCACGTGGCCTCAAGGTGCACATGGCCTAGCACAAGCGTCGTGGTGACATCATCGCTACTTAGTGACGGTTGTTGTTGTATACCTAGATGCACTGTGTTATCCTGCCAGTCACTATTGTTGCCGTCAACATGTTTACTCATTCTACGACAACACTGAACATCAATACTAGAAACCTTAAAGATGATGTGTACCAAAAATATTTGTCTTATCGTCATGTTAACATACTTTAGTAACCTTTTGTTTGGGAGCTTTGATGGTGCACCCAGGCAGTAAACAACTCTGATTATGTGACAATTAACACCAAACATGTGACACTGCACACATTTCATTGAGACCCTTTATCATCTCAATATTCGCAGGGCAATGCATTGAGATACATCATTCAGTAACATTTTTAGAGCCTTATAACCGAGAAAGTTTTTTTTTTTACGTTCACTATTGTAACCTATAGGATTAAATGGGTTTAAACATGTATTAAAAATAAAACACCACTTTGTCAATCTAATACATAGTGAAAGCCTCTCCCATTCCATTTCAATGGTTTTTAGCATGCTTCATCATGCTGGTCAATGCGGGCTAAGGTGAAGTGGACCCTTAGCATATCAAATCGGCAATGGCATGAGCAGCTGCGAGGAATTTGGTAATTTCATATAGCGTTGCGTGAATCACTTTAAAATGTCCAGACCAGTGGTTTTCTTTCTGCAATTGCTGCATAGGAATGCATTCCGATTAGCTCCAAGGAAAACCAGTGTTGTGAGAATACAAAATAGGCTCGTTTTACACTACCTGGAGTTAAAATTACATAAAATTCCTGCTGCTTGTAGCTGATCATCTTAAATTGGAGTGGGTTGATATATTGCATCCTCTCAAACCGCAATGGTCGATTGTACCGAACTTTTACTTCAGTAACAAATGTAAGTAAGCGAATAATACACCTTCCAATGTATGTTGGTTCCACGTAAAAAAAAACATTGTTTTTTGTATATACAGACAGTTTCCGGGTTGTGGAAGGCCCGACTTGCGGAAATGTTTACGTTAGTTACGTTAAGCACAAGTAGTGCAGTGCGGAAAGGTTGTGGATTAATTAAAAGCGTAGGGAGACGAGGCGGGCAAACGTGGTCAAGTCCTCGTCCCACGGCTTGCTGGAACTGGTGCCGATGACCTGACAGATATCAAAAGACGAGGAAGCCTTCCTCTCCGTTAAATTTGGGTGCTTGTGATGTAAAACTATACGAGCGAAACTATTTACATTTTACCAGGTAAGACCCACTGAGCTATAGAGCTCTTTTTGAGAAGCGACCTGGCCACAAACGATAGCTCAACGTAGTGGGGCTTATCGTGTGGACATTTATAGCAGCTAAACATTTAAAAACGCATGCTCATTCTGAATGTGTGGGGGAAAAAACCAGGGGACGCGGAGAGAAATCCACGCGACCGTGGGGAAACATGCGAACTTAAAATATACAGGCGTCAGCGTCGGGATTGAACCCACGACCTCCTGTATACCAGGCAAAATAGTTAACATCTCATAGCCACCGTGGCACCCTCATATAATACGTGACACAAAACAATAATTAGCGTCCGACTCTGCTGATGAGACACTGAAGTTGAAAAGTACCGTACCAGAAGGCTGTGTGTAAATGTACATTTGTATGTGGAAAGGCAGATTTGTGAAGGAAGGAAGCATTTGTCCTGCTGATGATGGCATGTGCTACTTATATTCTCCACAATGACCCGCAATTGTTATTTTGCGTTTACCAGTGTGTGTGTGTGAGATCCAAATTCAGGATGTGCCCAATGGCAATCACCCATGGGCAAAACACACCTTATAACGCAATGCGAACCACAACACGATCAGATTTCATTCGGATAGGTTGGTAAAATAACAAGCCGAAGTGATTTCCTGTTCAAATGAGCATTGAGGGCAGTGCTCATGTCTTGTTACAGTTCTGAGCCAGTGGTGGAGATTCCCCATTCCTATGACGGGGTTGAGTCTATCCATAGGACAACCACTGTTTAATTCCCCACAAAGCGGTAACTCATTGCAACCAGTCCCAAAAAGCTGATTTCCCAGAGTCAAATGGTGATATCATCTGCGTCATCAGCCGCTTCATATTGGGTGTTGCTCAAAGGGAGTTTCCCGCCTTCAAAGGCACGAGTAATTAATCACAAAAAAGTAGTTGATTTCTGAATACAGTAATTGTCACCAGTATCAAACCTAATTATATTTCAATCGACTTACATTTGCATTGTAATGCTGAGGGGTGAGATAAAAGTTGTTTTTACAGACTGTGGAAGCTGCTAACAGTTGTTCTTTGACAATGTACTTGTTTTATTTTGATTTAAAGCTTTGGTGACTGCAGGGATTCGTATTCTTGGTTCTTTCGGTAAAGTCACGTAACTTTACCGAAATAACCAATAATAATAATGTACTTGTTGAATCAACGTGACGTAAACAAGCATGACATTTTACAAACACTCCAGGTAATAAAAAGATGAATCATTTATGAATGCATTTCAAATATGTTCCTGTATTTCGGATTCAGAGCACAGGGCACTGACTATTGCATTATTGCTCCACACATTTTGCCTATCATAAAATACGCATCATCAGCCATGATCAATCCACTGATAGATGAAGGTCTCCGCCCAAGTCATGACAGAGTAAATGTTGACGGATATCCATTTTTCAGTCAGACAGCGTGGTGGTTAAGGTCCTCAAGTCACATATAGAGGCGTGCGAGTTCAGACCCCGGTTTGTCAGTCGATTCAGCACATCATTCTCTGGGGTTCATAAAATGAGTACCCCTTCATGGATGGAAACATTAAAAACAGTGGTTAACCTATGCGAGAAATTACCCTTGACATTGGAATGTGGAATTTCCACTACTGGCCCAGGGCCATGACTTGACTGAACTAGGGTGGTCAATCATCTTGAGATTGGTTTAACACGTAGGCTTTCGCGATCAATATCATCCATAGGAGGTTTTTTTTTGGGTTAGATCGCGTAAATATGTGTCGTTAAACCCTGCCACCACCCGACACAGCCAAATAGTGAGAGTTGTCACGTAAACAGAACGCGGCCACTTCGTCACGAGTACAGCACTAACCGGTGTCTTGGAGAGCCAAGCCACAACATTTACAATCCGAGCACGACGTTTCGCCAGTAATTACAACTAGCATAATCAGGCGACAGCCCGATTTGTGGAGAAGTCCTCCCGTTTCGTTCCTTATATAGAGGCGTAGATGTGTTGACCACGCTTCTGCACTCTTCATGCGCAAAGTGTGTGTGTGGTGGGGGGGGGGGATTAATGAGTCAACGCACATTATGCGAGTCCATTGATCTTGTCCTTCCTGTCCATTGCATGTACACTTGTGGCAAATGCCATGTTGGGCAAATAGGAGGAATGATCAGCACGGGACTAAACGAAGAGCAAAGAAATATTAGATACTCCCAAATACAACTGTCAAAAGTAGCAGAACACGCGTGCCAACAAGGACACTCTATTAATTTTGATAATGTTGAAGTTCTGTGCAAAACTAGTTACAACTGGCCAAGACTCATTAGAGAATCTAGCGAAATTGAAAGGAATAAAAAAATATTTTAACCGTTCTGATAGCTACCGACTTCGTGCTGCGTGCAAGCGAATCATCAAATAATACATTGTTTAAATGCGTGCCGAAAGAGGCCACCATACTTCAATAGGGATTACTACACACAATTGGCAGGAAAGGACAAGATCAATCGGTTCGCATAATGCGCATGCATAATGTAGAAGAGCTTAGGTTCGATTCCAAGACCCGTGCGCGCCTCTGCATCGAGTTCGTACGTTCCCCCCCCCCTTGTTCTGTACGGGTTAAAGAAACCAGGCGATCGAATGCTCCTCAAATTTGTTGACCACGACAACACCGCCACGTCAGCATTCCTTGTGCCGAACTAGAGCCGCGGGGTTCTAGGGAAGGGCCTGTTGCCTACTGCGTTTGCCGTGGGGCTGTGGTTCTTTGAGAAAACGTGTTTGTCAGTAGCAGCAACAACAAAAAAAACCCTAACCTCAATAAAGACTGCCTCACCGCCTGACACGTACTGTATTATACACACACAAGCCTGGATAATGTTGAGACGTTTTTTTCTTTCATTTTCACATCACAAGCCTGGATTTCCTGCCAATGGTTCCGCTCCTAATGTCCTTGACGCGTGTAGTCAAACCTTGTAAAAGAAGCCACTTTTAAATTGCTATGAAATGTTATTCAGCGAACGTCTACTACGACTCTGTGTTCGCCGTTTATTGTACACGTTCTCCGATCACTCCGTCTCGTGAAGAGTGTATTTGGTAGATGTGGATGAACAATAATCAAGCACAGCCTTTCATCAATCCACTGCAGGATGAAAGCCTCCACGAACGTTTCGGCCACGGCAGTTGTTTGACCATGCATCATCGCGCTGGTCAAATGGGGCCTGGTGAAGGAGATGGGCGTCACAGCAGGGCCCGGTTGAGATGTCACTCGCCATCGATATCTGAACCAGCCCTGCCGGCGACCCACGTCCAACATTCCGGCCCTTGGCTAACATCGCTATCGACGTCAGCCCTTGCTGAAATCGATGGCAAGGGAGCCACGTTGGCGAGACGTTAACTGCCTTAGCCTGGTAAACAACAGGAAGCCTCCAGTTCCATCCCGACCTTGACGCCTGAATATTTGGAGTTTGCGCGTCTCTCTCTCTCTCCATTGGTCACGTGGAGTTTTTGTCCGTGTCCACCGATTTTTTCACCCCTCCACACAATGAGAATAAACATCGCACGTTTCAGAGTATTTGGCTGCTATAAATGTCCACGTAATGATGAGTCTCATTCGTTGAGCTATCATTTTGCTGGCCAGGTCGCTTCCTGAAAAAGGGCTATATTTTCTTTGGGTCTTTCGGTAAAATCACGTAGATAGGTACAAATTAATAATACAAATAATAAATATAAAATAAACAAAAAAACTACAACGTTTCAATCACAACACAAGCGACCGTCATCAGGAGGAAAGAGACTGTTTTGTAGGGTGTAGTCCTCGGTTCATAAACAAAGTGGGCGGGGCTAGTGATGTTAATGTGATAAATTAGCGTGTTAATGTGAGAGATTAGCGTGGTAATGTTAGAGACTAGCGTGTTAATGTGAGAGATTGGCGTGTTAATGTGAGAGACTGGCGTGTTAATGTGAGAGACTTGCGTGTTAATGTGAGAGACTGGCGTGTTAATGTGATAAATTAGCGTGTTAATGTGAGAGATTAACGTGTTAATGTGAGAGATTAACGTGTTAATGTGAGAGATTAGCATGTTAATGTGAGAGGTTAGCGTGTTAATGTAAGAGATTAGCGTGTTAATGTAAGAGATTAGCGTGTTAATGTAAGAGATTAGCATGTTAATGTGAGAGATTAGCATGTTAATGTGAGAGATTAGCATGCTGTGAGAAATTAGCGTGTTAATGCGAGAGACTAGCGTGTTAATGTCAGAGATGGGCATGTTAATGTGAGAGATTAGCGTGTTAATGTGAGAGATTAGCGTGTTAATGTGAGATATTAGCGTGTTAATGTGAGAGACTAGCGTATTAATGTGAGAGATTAGCGTGTTAATGTGAGAGATTAGCTGTTAATGTGAGAGATTAGCGTGTTAATGTGAGAGATTAGCGTGTTAATGTGAGAGATGGGCCTGTTAATGTGAGAGATGGGCATGTTAATGTGAGAGATTAGCGTGTTAATGTGAGAGATTAACGTGTTAATGTGAGAGATTAGCGTGTTACTGTGAGAGATTAGCGTGTTAATGTGAGAGATTAGCGTGTTAATGTGAGAGATTAGCGTGTTAACGTGAGAGATTAGCATGTTAATGTGAGATTAGCGTGTTAATGTGAGATTAGCGTGTTAATGTGAGATATTAGCGTGTTAATGTGAGATTAGCGTGTTAATGTGAGAGATTAGAGTGTTAATGTGAGAGAATAGCATGTTAATGTGAGAGATTGACGTGTTAATGTGAGATATTAGCGTGTTAATGTGAGAGATTAGCGTGTTAATGTGAGAGATTGACGTGTTGTTAATGTGAGAGATTAGCAAGTTAATGTGAGATTAGCGTGTTCATGTGAGATATTAGCGTGTTAATGTGAGATTAGCGTGTTAATGTGAGAGATTAGAGTGTTAATGTGAGAGATTAGCGTGTTAATGTGAGAGATTATCATGTTAATGTGAGATATTACCATGTTAATGTGAGAGATTAGCGTGTTAATGTGAGAGATTGACGTGTTGTTAATGTGAGAGATTAGCGTGTTAATGTGAGAGATTAGCGTGTTAATGTGAGAGATTGACGTGTTGTTAATGTGAGAGATTAGCGTGTTGTTAATGGGAGATCGCAGAGCCACGTTGCGTCGAGGTCGGCGTCTGGACGTGGCCACGTTGGCTCGAGAAATTCAACCTGTTAATGTGAAATCGGAGAGCCGAAGCCACGGGAAAAAAAACTAACATCGGAAGGTGGCAGGATGGGAACATCACAGCCAGTTATGACTTAAACTGGTTGATTACGTATTTCCAATGATTGCTGAGTTTGTATCCATCCTCTCGGTTGAAATTGTGTCTGTATATATGGATGGCTTCATGAACTAATCTTTGTTGATATCCAGTCGGCTTACAAAGTACTTTTGTCTTAGAGAAATCTATGTCGTGTGAGCCAACCGCATTAAAACAATGATCAGCCACGGCCGACGTGTTGGTCCTACCATGTTTCAAATCTGCCTTATGCTCACGAACACGGTCCGAGACACGTTGCTTAATTTCCCCAATGTAACTACTGACGCAGACACAGCTTAGTTTGTAGACGCCGGGGTATTGCATATCAGGGATCCTATCCTTAAGATGGGATCAGATCACGAATTTTTACTTTACTGAAAGACCCAAAGAATATGAATTCTGGCAGTCACGAAAGCGTTAAGTCAAGATTTAAGCGCTATATAGCTCAGTGGGCCTTACCTAGTATACAAAAAAATATATTCAGTTTAGTTTTAGCTTATTCATGTCAGCTATGGCCGGCAATGCTAACCAGGAAACCCTGGTTGAGACTATCCCCCCCCCATTCTCTCGAGTTCCCACCTGTTTAAAAGTTCTACACTAGAAACCGTGTTGCCAACACTCAACCCTCCAATTCGTACACAATGGCAACAGTACAGTTTGTAACAGATAAGGCACGAGTACTGATTTCATCTGTTTGTTCCTGCCGTCTATCACCAACAGAAGTACAAAAGGCAAGCCACACAATTGAATGCGGTCTGGATAAGGGTCATGTGGCAAAAAAAGAACCACATTTAGATTGTCACCAGCAGATATGACAATACCATACGAAGGAATAATATTTATTTTAACCTGTGTCCAATTAACAAATTAAATATAGCACATCCACCAAGAAGGTGGAGTGTTGACATTAGCTCCTGGGCAGGTGCGCTAGGTGGATTGTTGTATGGCAGGATAGGGAGACATGGTGGTGGCTTGGGGAGTCCTTCATCCAGCAGTGGATTAATCACGGCTGATTATGACTTGGCATTTAGCTCATTACAGAAAACAAGAACGTTAGATTCTGAGCCTAAGTTGAGGGATATCTTAACCGGTTATGGTGCAACTTCGTCACCAACCTGCACGACCAGCATGGTGAAATATGGTCAAGCAACACCAATGGCAAACAGAGCATGGGGAGGGCCTTTATTCTGCACTGGATAGCCAATGTTTGATGATGATTATGATCATATATATTTTTACCATGTTAACTGTAAACTAAGTGTGCCAAGAAGCATGGAGATGCACGCTTGTAATTACGTAGAGAGACATGAATTTGAGAACGTACGCAGGTTAAATGTGTTTCAAACTGCCAAGAAATGTACATGATCTTGGGAGATGAAGCGATGAAATTGGCTTGCGTGTAGGTAACTAGGTGGATTTTTGCATCACGGAATCGTGGGATGTAATGGCTTTGGTAGACCGTAATCAAGCAGTGGATTGATCATGGCTGATGATGATGAATCGCAATGGAAATAATGAAAAAAAACCTCCCATTCGCCAATAACACTACCTTCAAAGAACAAAAACATTGGTGATGTTTCAGGCGAGCGTACTTCTTCGTAATACATAAATGTGGACAATTACCATCGCCCCCTGTTCATTATGGGTTATATTTGCACAGTGATCGCTTTCTGAGTCCTCATAGACGTTACCAACCGGTGAAGAGGTTGAGAGAGAATCGTAAACTGCTTATGGAGTATAAAAATGCAACAGATCTGAGTGGTGGAAGAATTCCTGTGGACCAATATTAGGCACATGTTTTCAGAATGCCTTACAACAAATATCACAAACAACATCCCCTGTTTGATGACAAACCATGTGTATTTTTTTTAAAATGTAATAGTCCTGTTCTAATGCTGGTTGAGGTGGCACAATTCATATGGGCTGGAAATACCTAAATTATTACTGCACTTGCTCACCCGGGGTTGTGGCTGATTTACAAGACAAGCGATAAATCTCCCAAATGTACTTGTCGGGAGCAAGTATTTGTTTTACCACCCTTAAAATCAAAATCAGCACAAATAAATTAAATTCGTCAATGACACTCCTTAAAAGTAAAAAATATATATAATAGGCGATGCTTCAGGCTACACGGCCCCTTCTTCATAACAAATGCGCTCACAACAAACAGACCGACTGTACTTTCAGCACATTTTTTTTGCATGAGTTATATGTCCGACGGTGCTTTTGCAGCAGCAGCAGCATCGGTCATGATCCGTCCACTGCTGGATAAAGGCCTCCCAAAGCCGTCACCATCTCTCACGATCCTGCGCTGCAATGATCCACCGAGTACCTGCGCACGAGCCTCATCACTCCGTCTCCTAGAGCCACGTCGTCGCACGTCTCGGCAATAGGGCCACAATCCCCCTCTCGCAACGTGTCGTGGCCAAGCACCCTTACTTCTCTGAAGAGTCAGAACGACGATCTCTCTTTAACTTTCGGATGTTTTTTCACCGTATAAAAGGGCACTGCGCAGGATAATGCCGGATGGGGCAGATGCGTAACGCTTACGTTCAGTCGATAACTCGCATTTATTGCATTTTTGGAAATTATCATTTTGACTGCCAGTCAAAGATGACTTGTTATATCGTGTACTTATGATTGCCAGACACCCGAGGCCAGGGAGGTTGCCAAACACAATAACAAGAGCAGCCATTTTGTCGGATTCGGTAAAACAACTCGATATTTCAAAGAGCCACAATGCACGGGAATAAGAGACGGTAGGGGTCCCTTAATAAAAGTAGTTGTCCTTAAAAACCCGCATGCGCCTCTAAAGTAGCCCCAAGCATTCTACACGACTTTATATAATAATTTCTTGTCCTGCCACAGTGCTTAGCAGACTAGGACTACGAGCCTGGTGGCCTGAGTTTGTGCCAAGTGGTTTCTGAACTGGTCCTGAGGGCCCACATAACAGGTCCCTGCAGGGTGGGCTGGTAGGAACATTGGAATTTTGCGCAATTTGATTTTTACACCCCAACAGCACGAGATTTCACTTCGTTAAAGTATTGAAAGGGGACGGACGGACGGACACATTAATCTATTGCAGGCTGGTACACTCAGTTTACAACTTCGTTCCTACCAGTAAAAAGAACACCCTCACCAACCACAGGCATCAAACAGCACTGTGTATACACAGTACAGTCGTCCACCTGTGTTTGTCAGTCAAGTGTCGAGTCGCTATATGTCTAGGGTGTTTGAGGCAGATATTCCGTAACTCCGACAATTGGCACCAGTTTTGCCAAGCACCGCTTTGTAAAAAAGCGGAATTTAACTTTTTTTTGAAGTAGCTGACATGGAGTTTTTTTTTTGAAATCTTTTTGTGTTACAGGTGACTGCAACACGAATTTTTTACTTTGATAATGGCTGTAGGACCGGTTTAGGCAACTGACCGGTGTCAATGTATTATGCACACGTAATTCAGAGACTGAGAATCATCGTGTGCACACTCTGTGCGCCTCCCGACTGACATGGTTGGCTACGTACGGTGCGAAAGAAGTTCAAAACACACGGGTAGTTCTCGGCTTATGAATCCAGTTCGTGCCAGAGGCACGTTCGTTTGTAAGGCGAACGGTTTGTAAGTCGGAACACAATAATGCACTACATTTAAATGGCCATACGGTCAGCGTTGTGAAACGTGGTATGGTTCAACGAAAAAAGGGGGTGGGGGTTCGCTCATCTGAACAAGGGCGAGTTCGCTTTTTAAAATAAATTTTGTTACTATTTTTCTCATGGAAGCTGGTTTATAAGTACGGGCGTTCGTAAGTCGTGCATTTTTAAGTCGAGGACTGGCTGTGTAAATACATAACTCCGCCATTCATATCAGAAAAACACACACACGAGTTGTGAATGTTTCTGGCGTGTCCAATTAAATAAAACATCCTACGTTCCACGTCCGAGACGCGCTGCAATATGAGCCCCATTGAGGCAACAGGGGCCACGGGAGGAAGCAATCTTACAACAGCAATAAAAAAAAGATTTGTTATTTTATTTTGTTTTTATAAACACCTTCACATTCCACCCTCTCTCAAGCGAAGACGTGGTCGTCTATGCACGCCTGGAATCCAGCGTTGTGGATGAAGTTAGGTTTGGTGGATCACAAAAATGTGGTGTAACTCCCATCCCGTGCCATACCCTGGGATAGTGTTGCTCCCTTGGCACGCGTGGATTTTCTCAGCAGTTCCTCCGATTTCTCCCCACTTGTTTGAACACTCATCACTAATTGGCAGGACCCTCATTAAAACGAGTCGTATGTCTCAGCGTAGCTTTGCTGGATAAATACATCATCTATTATCCTTTTAAAAATGGGTTGTTCGGCTAATTTTAAGCTTAATTCTAGATTTGAAGCTTTCGTGACTGCAAGAATTCATACTGTTTGGTTTTATTTTAAGCTTGTTTTGTGAAAAGCAGTGCCACTCGTTTTTTTCTCACGAGAGTTGGCAACGCCGATTTGACTATATGGGTGTTTGGATAGCATGAATTGATTTGCATAAAGATCTGTGTTGAGATTGTGTTGAATTTCATTGAAGTACACTGCAGAGTTTTGATAGATCTATAGGCCGAGAGATGTTCAGGTTGGGTCTACAGTGGGAAATATGGCAATTCTCATTACATGTAATATGTAAAGTTAAATTAAGTGCGAGGACGATACGTATATACAATGTATAGCTCATAAACGATATAAAACAGTACTATGATAAATGCGCTCTAGAACTCTCAAGTCAAACTGTTTAATTAATTATTACACCCTCCTGTCGTCAAACTCCGCACAAGCGCACGCAAAGTTCTTACTCACCTGTGGCTGCTTACTTAATACATTTAAATTTGCCCCCCTATACGCTTGACCTGAATACGCACAAAGGGAGTTTGTTTTTCACTTACGTTGCCTTGTCAAACCAACGCCTGGCCCTCAGCCAAACGACTGTAGTGGAGTTAGCATGGGGGGGGGGGGTTTATTAGCATGGGGGGTTGGCAATGGATGGAATGTTGAAGGGCCCCTCCCCCCCCCCCAACAATAATTGAAGTTGCAAACAAGTACAACTAGGTACTTTAAATTTAATTAATACATAACTGCCATTTTCCTCAAAGTTCTTCAACTAAACTACAAACGAAACTATTTGTTTTAGCAGATCAGGCCCACTGAGCTCTACAGCACTTTTCCATAAGCGACCTGGATTATCATCACGTGGAAATGTCGAGCAAATAATCGAAACGCGTGATGTTGAAAACCCGGAGGTGCCGGAGAAAAATGCGCGCGGACCGCGGGGCAAGAGAGTAGCACCCAAACTCCAAATCTACAGCAGCAGCAGGCGTCAGGGTCGGGATCGAACCCACGACCTCCTGCACACCAGGCGATGTAGTTAACATCTCATAGCCACCGTGATGATGATGAGAGAGACACGCAAACTCCAAATATACAGCAGCAGCAGGCGTCAGGGTCGGGATCGACCCCACGACCTCCTGCACACCAGGCGAGGTAGTTAACATCTCCTAGTCACCGTGATGATGATGAGAGAGAGAGACACGCAAACTCCAAATATACAGCAGCAGCAGGCGTCAGGGTCGGGATCGAACCCACGACCTCCTGCACACCAGGCGAGGTAGTTAACATCTCCTAGTCACCGTGATGATGATGAGAGAGAGAGACACGCAAACTCCAAATATACAGCAGCAGCAGGCGTCAGGGTCGGGATCGAACCCACGACCTCCTGCACACCAGGCGAGGTAGTTAACAGTTCGCCAAAGTGGCGCCTCTCTAAATCGCTAATGCACGTCGTGATGTCGCCATTGCGCCACGTCATTGTGTGATTTACTCGGTGTAACTTGACAGCATGTGAATATTCGGCACGCTAAACTGCAGTGATTATAAAAGACCCGTGGCAGGATCGTGTTGAGTTAATTACAATTGAAGGACTTAAGTCATCCTTATTCTGGTTGGGATTACAGGAGGGAGGCAGGGGGCGGGGGGAAATGCAAGACAATAAAATTGTAAAATACGATTACAAACATTTGGGAAACTTGATGTTGAGATATCATATCATGTCTCGAGTTCCATTGCCGCTCACGTCCAGCAGCAGCGGTGACGAATATTGGAATCGGTTCTGGGCTTCCCCCAAGTCGACTTGGCCGTAAATGCATATAATAGTGCTGTGTACAATAACTTCCTCATGCTCTTTGGTTCTCTTGGGTAAAGTCACGTAGGTGAAAATAAAATAACAAAAAATCACGACGTTTCGGCCACAACACAAGCGGCCTTCAGCGCTGTCCTCCAGACAGTCTCGTCCCTTCACCTGATGAAGGCCGCTTGTGTTGTGGCCGAAACGTCGTGATTTTTTGTTATTTTATTTTCACCTACGTGACTTTACCCAATAGAACCAAAGAGTATGGATCCTAGCAGTCACGAAAGCTTTAAATCTAGAATTCACTTCCTCATGCTCCGTTGCTGGCATGAGTGATCGTCAAAGTCTGTTCAAGGTTATGGGGGGGGGGGGGCGGGAGTTTTCGATTTGATTCCCTTTATTAACCGCGTGTAGAAATGACAGACCAAAAAAAAGAATGTTAAGTTAAATACTTGAGAAAATGACGCTGCTAGATGAAAATGTGGCCAATGGTGAATGATAAAGAGGTCGTGACGACCAAGGTACGGAATGTGTCTTAGAGGACACCCGCAGGAAGCGATGAAATCAGCTCGCGTGCGAAATGACGGCTTGGGGGCAGGTCCTTCATGCAGCAGTGGATCGATCATGACCCACTAGGATTGTGCTGTACGGGTGGGGGTTTTTTTGCACCGTGGGGAGGTCTCGTACCACCGAGATTCAAAGGAGAATTCGCGTGGATTTTATATACGGCGGTCCATTTATAGATATCCCTCCCCCCCCAAAAAATATATAAAATCAACAGGGAGAAATCTCGTTAAATATGATTGAACTCTCCGGTGTAGGATACAGAGCCATCCGCTCGAACAATATCCACTCAGCCTCTCCTCCCCGTATAAATGCTCTAAAGTTGAGTCAAAAACGTTGCTTCAACAATAACCACAAACGAGCTTTATCAGTACGCATCAAACATACACAGGCGAGCACATCGTATCATTATTATTACTCGTTGTTTAGAGCTCAACATTTGATTACAGTTTTACCAATGACTACGTCTTACCGTAACGTGTACTTATCTTTTGTATGCCCCTCTCACCTCGTCCAAGACGAGGTAAAGCTCGCAGACGTATTGTAACGTCAAGGGCGCAAGATAAGGCGCGAGTAAAGCGTTGTTACAATATTGTTGAAGGTCCTTACGAGTATAGTTTAACAAGCGAAGAAGAGTCGGAGAAGCAAATGTGATTACTGCTACTGCCGTTATCGATCCGGACGAGATGTTACTCACCAAGACCTGCGGGTTCATCGGGACACGGCTCCGTGGGTTCCCGGGGAGGACTCTGGCCCGAAACGTCGACGTTCTCCTGCACCCCGACCGTGGCGCTTGCGAGGTCCGCCCGGTGCCTCTTCCTCATGGGCGGAGGAGGCCACACGGCGTCTGCGTCCGATCGGTCCGTCAGGTTTCTTTGGCGCATGAACGAAAGGGCCTTCGCGGGCACCTCGGAGTACACGACCAAGACCACGAAGAGGTGGAGCGAGCACAGGATCACCAGCGACACGCACACCGTCTCCAGCGGCTTTGACAACGACATCTCAAGACGGTTTTTTTTGCGTCACCCTCTCCACTTGCTGATGCTGCTCTCTTGCTAAGTTGGGCGCTAAAGAGTAATTAGTAACCGCTGCGGCTGGCTGGCTGGCTGGCAAGCAAGCTCGCTCGCTGCGCAGAATAATGTGTAATCTATTACTGTGCGAAGAGGCAAAACGGCGGATTAAAGTCACCGAGGTGACATCGCACGACAAACTGTGGGGATTGATCGGCGGCGCAACTCAGAAAGAACCTCCACTACATACACCGCTGCTTGCGCGTGTTCCCACCTTTCTGCGTTACCGCTTCACAAAGTGTGGGGGTGGGGGAGAGGATTATAGGGGTGGGGACCGATGGTGTTCCATAATGCGAAGAGAGTCCGACGTGCATGTAGATGGGTGGGAGGCGTCTCCAGGTGTGGTGAGCCACGCATACCTGTGGAATGCATCCAACAGCTTGGGCGTGGTGTCACCACGGAAGAGGGCCTCCATCCGTATGGAGCGGTATATTAGGTAGGAGTTTTTGCTCAGGACAGCGAGCGCCTACGTATTTTGTTGATCGCTTTCATGTACGTTCCACGTTTTATTTTCATTTCGTTCGAGCAGCAGCGACGTTTGGCTTCAGCAAAGGGCGCAAATCAAATATTGTGCCACCCCCACCCCACGTCTGACCGATTGTCACACCCGCTGAGCTGATAATGTAGTCACTAAGCCACTTCCCCCGACGATGTTAATTAAGTAATGCTATGAAACGGCCTCAGGTTTATCGTCTGAGGACATTTCATAGCAGTACAGCACACCGGTGTGCTGTGCTATACTAGCGACGAATTGGCCACGTTCTGTTAACGTGACGATCCTTACTAGTTGGCTGTGTCGGGTGGTGGCGGGTTTTAACGACACATTTATATATTTACGCAATCTTACCCAAAAAAAAAACTTTATTATGGATATTGGTCGCGAAAGCCTACGTGTTGAAACTGTTTATCGTCCTATTAATATGCTACACCGGACATCCCTTCCTTTGCAAACGAGATGTTCCATCTTGAGAAAGTATCCAGGTCACATTATTATTTTATAATCGCTAGCTAAATAAATAATACGTACGAACTGTACAGCACTTAATAATTGATGTGGAACCGATGGCGCAATGGGTTGCTAAGTGCGATATAAACGCGGGTGAACGTCAGTGCTAAGGGGTTTTTGATATATATGCATGTCCCCCCCCCCTCCTCCACCAGTCACTAACTCGCATTGACCAGGGTGATGAAGTATGGTCAGAAACCCCGATGGCCGACGTAGCTTAGAGAGGCTTTCATCAAGCAGTGGATTGACCAAGGATGTACATTATTATTTGTGGTTTTTTTTTTTATTGCAGCCCTTTGTGAATCCATACCATGTCGGTCACGAGTGTTTGCTGTACCATGCTTCTCCACTCTGTTCAGTGCTGGACAGTGAAGTGGATGGATTCAGGACCGCTCCCTCTGTACATGTGCGGTTAAACAGTCAATAATTTAGAGTCGGTTATAAAAAAAAACACATAGGCTCCACCCTTTCCGGAAAGAATACATGCGATTATATGTTCAAACACCAAACAGACATCTGTCACAAGTCATCAAAGTCTGCATTAACCACACACATGCTTGTAAACCATGCAAACAAACATGCTTTAATTATGGATTGTCCTTGAAAGTGATGAGCCTACACCTTGAAAGGGTAAAGAGCTTATTCTTGTTTACATCATCTGGATATTTTGATTTAAAGCTTTCGTGACTGCGAGGATTCACCTTCTTTGGTTCTTTCGGTAAAGTCACCACGTAGAATGAGAATAAAATAATAAATTGATGAAATAAAATGACGCAATAAAATTCTCACGACGTTTCGGCCACAACACAAGCGGCCTTCATCAGGTGAAGGGACGAGACTGTCTGGAGGACAGCGCTGGAGCGAAAAAGCCACGCTTAGATCGCGACCTTTAAGCTGTGTGAGAAGAAACAAAGCGCCTTGACAAAAGAATTAGCATAGAATTTAGCATTGATTTAGCTGAGTGATTAGCTTGTGACTGGTCACAGAAATAGCTATGTTAAAGTCAGAGCATACACATTCACAGAGGCACCTAGTACAAATCAAACAGGAGAATTTAGCATTGAAATAACTAGGAGAATTTAGCATTGAAATAACTGAGTGATTAGCTTGTGACTGGTCACAGAAATGGCTATGTTGAAGTCAAAGCCTACACATCTGAGCTATTCACAGTAACTGGGTATACACTACAATATATAATGAATACTATATAGTGAACCAATAAAAAACTAAAATATAAATTACCTCAATGTTATCAATAAACTCTATATATTCTCCAATCAGCTAAGCTACCAACAATAAGTCGTTATATATCACAATGCTATATGGCGAAAAAATGGGTGGATTCTTACCCTCAACTTTAGCAACACAGATAGCTACGGGCCCCGATCAGACGGACGAGTTCACCCCTGGTGAGACATTGCTTAACCAACATATACTTCACCTGGAATGAAACTTTCTACAAACAAACTGAGGGCACCCCAATGGGCTCCCCCCTATCTCTGGTTGTAGCCAATGTTTTCATGGAGAAATTTGAAACTGACGCCATCCAGACTGCCACACTACGCCCGACCTTATGGAAGAGGTACGTGGATGACACCTTTGTCATCTGGCCACATGGCCAGCCTGCTCTAGACCAATTCCGCGACCACATCAATTCCATACACCCAGCCATCAAATTTACCATGGAGGTCGAAAAAGATGGCAAACTACTCTTTTTGGATGTCTTAATTAACAGGTCCCTGCAGGGTGGGCTGGTAGGACAAGTCTCTGCGCTGTCTATTGTTGATTTTACACCCAACAGCACGAGATTTCACTTCGTTAAAGTATTGAAAGGGGACGGACGAATGGACGGACGGACACATTAATCTATTGCAGGCTAGTACACTCAGTTTACAACTTCGTTCCTACCAGTAAAAGGAGACATGATGGTTCAATGAGCCACTCTGTCTACAGGAAAGCTACCCATACAGATGCTTACTTGAAACCGGATTCCCACCACCATCCATCCCAGAAGAACTCCCTCATCAAGACTCTATACCATAGAGCCCAATGCATTTCCGACCAGGAACACATTACCAGTGAACTCAAGCACGTACACCAGGCTCTCAGGGCTAATGGTTACTCCGACTACACAATCCGCTAACCCATCACTCCAGTCATGAAGAAGGATCCTCTTGTGGAGCCACTCAAAACCATCACCTTACTCTACATTGCAGGGGTCACTAAAAAGATCTCCAAAATCCTGAATAAACACAAGATCCAGGTCCGATTCAACACAGTACATAAAATCCGTGATCTAGTTCCATCTGTAAAAGATGCTCTTCCAGACATACAGTACTCGGGCGCTTACAAACTAAAGTGCCTCTGTGGTAGTAGCTACATTGGAGAAACCAAACGACATATCTCGGACCACATCCGCGAACATAAAGCAGACTTGAAACACGGTAGAACGAACTCCTCTGCCGTGGCAGATCACTGTTATAATTCAGTGGGCTCACATGACATTGACTTCTCCAAGACGGAGGTTCTTTGCAAACCAACCGGCTACCATGAGAGATTCGTTCACGAGGCCATTGACATATACAAGCACAGAGACAATTTCAACCGAGAAGATGGATTCTGGCTTAGTAACCATTGGAAAGATGTTTTAAACCATTTCCATTCTTAATTAATTGTATTTTACGATGACCTTCAGACCGCAGCTCTTTCGCTGGCATTGACTCTTAATACCTCTCACACCACGGTTAATGGTATGGTTTACAACATGGAGTATAACAGCACCTCGCAGCTGTCTCTCTCCCCCTCCTCTGTTCTGACCATGGATGAACTCGTCCTTCTGAACGGGGCCCGTAGCTATCCGTGTTGCTAAAGTTGAGGGTAAGAATCCACCCATTTTTTTGCCATATAGGATTGTGATATATAACGACTTATTGTTGGTAGCTTAGCTGATTGGATAATATATAGAGTTTATTGATAACATTGAGGTAATTTATATTTTAGTTTTTTATTGGTTCACTATATAGTATTCATTATATATTGTAGTGTATACCCAGTTACTGTGAATAGCTCAGATGTGTAGGCTTTGACTTCAACATAGCCATTTCTGTGACCAGTCACAAGCTAATCACTCAGTTGTTTCAATGCTAAATTCTCCTAGTTATTTCAATGCTAAATTCTCCTGTTTGATTTGTACTAGGTGCCTCTGTGAATGTGTATGCTCTGACTTTAACATAGCTATTTCTGAGACCAGTCACAAGCTAATCACTCTGCTATTTCAATGCTAAATTCTATGCTAATTCCTTTGTCAAGGGGTGCCTCTGCGGATGTGTATGCTTTAACTTTAACATAGCTATTTCTGTGACCAGTCACAAGCTAATCACTCAGCTATTTCAATGCTAAATTCTATGCTAATTATTTTGTCAAGGGGTGCCTCTGCGGATGTGTATGCTTTAACTTTAACATAGCTATTTCTGTGACCAGTCACAAGCTAATCACTAAGCTATTTCAATGCTAAATTATATGCTAATTCCTTTGTCAAGGCGCTCTGTTTCTTCTCACACAGCTTAAAGGTCGCGATCTGAGCGTGGCTTTTTCGCTCCAGCGCTGTCCTCCAGAGAGTCTCGTCCCTTCACCTGATGAAGGCCGCTTGTGTTGTGGCCAAAACGTCGTGAGAATTGTATTCGTGTTATTTTATTTTATCAATTTATTATTTTATTCTCATTCTACGTGACTTTACCGAAAGAACCAAAGAAGATCATCTGGATACCGACAAAAAAAGGAAATCTTTTCGTTAATTCAAAGTTGTTTTGTTGAACCAATGCTGGAGGGAGGTTTGATCAGTAAAACCTTGGATTGCGAGCATAATTCGTTCCAGAAACGTGTTTGTAATCCAAAGCACGCGTATATCAGTTGTGATCACGTGACGCTCGGCAGTACAAAGCGTATACGTACTACTACTCGTATTGCAAGACCCTCGCTCGTTTATCAAATGAATATTTATTTTAAAGAATTGCTCGTCTTGCAAAACACTCGCAGACCAAGTTACTCGCATTCCAAGGTTTTTACTGTACTTCCCAACGCCAGTCAGTGAAGTTTGGTGACTGGGGAGCAGGGAGCGCAGGACTGGTTTATCCATTACTCGCCATCGATGTTAGCCGTGGTTAGTTATAGCGTGGTGCGTTAAGCACTGCGCCACCGCTCATGGCTGCATGTGTTATCTTTTAATAAATACTGTATAGCATTTTTCAAGACAGAATTGGGTGGCTATGGAAGTGGTGCAATTTATTTCGTCGTCAATAAATAGGGAAAAATTAAAAGGATTATATATATTATAATTCAGTTTAACACGTAGGCTTTCGCGACCAATATTATTCATAATAAAGGTTTTTGGGTTAGATCGCGTTTATTTATAAATGTGTCGTAACCCTCCACCACCTGACACGGCCAATCAGCAAAAAAAGTGTCACGTTGACAAAAGACAAATAAATCACTACTTTAGCCCACCGGTGTGTTGAAGAGTAAATCCATATTTACAGTTTGAGTACGACGTTTCGCTGGTAAATACATCTAGCATCATCGGGCAATTCGCCAGAATGGTAAAGCCCTCGCTTGCTCCCGGTTTTATATAGAGCAGCAGGGTGACGTCATCACTTAACTCATATCAGGTGCAGTGATTAGAGGCGAAGGGGGGGGGTATTGTAATTATATAATCGATTAGTAATCAGTCATTGGTTATGATTAGTAATGAGTTGTAGATTAGTAATTCTTTAAATCAAAATGTAATGTGTATTATTTAATAATACGCTTCCAGGCCGCACTAAGCCGGTAGCTGTCAGAGCGATTAAAGTTATTCTTGTTCCTCTCAATTTCAATGGATTCTCTAATTAGTCTTTGCCAGTAATAATTAGTTTTACACACCACTGCAACATTGTCAAAATCAATTGAGTGTCCTTGTTGACAAGCATGTTCTGCCACTGCCAACAGTTGTGTTTGAGATAATTTAATATTTCTCTGATGTTCTTTTAGTCTTACGCTGATGTTACGTCCCGTCTGCCCAATGTAGCAGCTGCCACATGAACAATTAATCCGATATGCACCTTCTGTTGATAGTTTAGGTAATGCATCTTTAGTGCAAGATACTAGTTTTTGAATTTTGTGTACTGTACCAAATCTTACTGTAATGTTTTGCTTTTGCAAAACACGGGCTCATTTGTCAGTTACTCCTGAGATATATGGAATTTTTATTGTTTTAACAATCTGGTCACTTTCAGCAGTATTGCTTTGCGATCGTGATTTGGCATTCAGTGCTCTGTTAATTTGAGCATTATTGTAGCCATTCTGTCGTAGTGCGTCTTTAACGTGTTTAATCTCTCTCACTAGACTCTCACCATCTGACACTGGTTTAGCCCGATGTATGAGCGTCTTGATACGAGAGGATTTCTGAGCTGGATGATGATGTGATTCTGCATTCAGATAGGCATCAGTGTGCGTTTGCTTTCTGTAAACGCTGTGTGTTATTTTGCCGTTTAGGCCATTTCCAAGCAAAATATCTAGGAATGGGAGTGTGTTATTCACCTCCATTTCCATGGTGAACTGGATGGCCGGGTTTTGTGCATTGAGATGATTTAGAAAATCATTAAGTGCATCTTTACCATGTGGCCAGACAACCAAAGTGTCATCCATTGAAAGAGAATCCATTGAAATTGAGAGGAACAAGAATAACTTTAATCGCTCTGACAGCTACCGGCTTAGTGCGGCCTGGAAGCGTATTATTAAATAATACGCATTACATTTTTATTTAAAGAATTACTAATCTACAACTCATTACTAATCATAACCAATGACTGATTACTAATCGATTATATAATTACAATACCCCCCCCCCCTCCGCCTCTAATCACTGCACCTGATATGAGTTAAGTGATGACGTCACCCTGCTGCTCTATATAAAACCGGGAGCAAGCGAGGGCTTTACCATTCTGGCGAATTGCCCGATGATGCTGGATGTATTTACCAGCGAAACGTCGTACTCAAACTGTAAATGTGGATTCACTCTTCAACACACCGGTGGGCTAAAGTAGTGAATTATTTGTCTTTTGTCAACGTGACACTTTTTTTGCTGATTGGCCGTGTCGGGTGGTGGAGGGTTACGACACATTTATAAATAAACGCGATCTAACCCAAAAACCTTTTTTATGAATATTTTATTATTGTTTACGTAAAATGTTGACGTAAAAATATCGCAGCTCATTTGCTTGGGTTGCCCGCAATATATCCATATACATAAAAGGCAAAGTTGTGAATATGTGTGTCTGTTCAAAATGTTTAGCGTACTTCCCGACATGCAACAACTTGAAATTTGCTATGTGGGTACTTTCCAGACTGTACACCATGCAAAAATTATAGAAATACACTTTTGTGTTTTTTTAGGGGGGGAGCTCAATAATGCATTTATTATTTGCACGGCAAGTGAGCTGTGACGTCAAATCTGTCATGTGACCCGGGCATGTGGAAGCGTAACGAATTGTAGTGTAGTGGTTAGCACGCTGTGTATGTGTCTGTGTGTCTGTGTGTGTGTGTGGAAGCGTAACGCATTGTAGTGTAGTGGTTAGCGCGCTGTGTATGTGTCTGTGTGTGTGTCTGTGTGTGTGTGGAAGCGTAACGCATTGTAGTGTAGTGGTTAGCGCTACGCCGTGCTACGAACCCGGCGACCCGAGTTCCATTCCCGCTCACGGCCACCACCGGTGACGATTATTTCAACCGCTCCTGGGCCTCCCCTAGGTCGACTCAGCCTCAAACAAGTAACTGCTGTGGTGTGTGAACATCGCCACTGGAGAGACAAAGGTGGCCGGGCGTGGTGGATCCAAGTCCCGGGCGAAGCCGGGTAGTACAGCTAGTGCATTATATAGTGATGATGATTTATCAGTCCTTGGTCAATCTACTGCTGGATGAAAGTCTCCCCACGCCGTATCAGTCGTGGAGGGTTATTTGGCCATACTTCACGACGTTTGTCAATGTGAGTTGGGACCGATTTCAGATATCAGTCGTCACTCGAGTTAAACATGACCAGGGGTCAAACTCAGTCCGGAATAAACACTTGGCACCTCCTGGCTTGGACATTCCTGGAGAGACACTTGCGTGACCATCAACCGCACCAAAACATCAACAGGCAGCTGCAGACATGTTCAAAAATGAGAAGTTAGGGACACAAGCCACAGCGCGACCAGTGGCCATGCAACCCAAAGTTTGGAGACGAAGAAGTAGTCTGCGCTCCTTCAACGGAGGAATAACAACAGAATAACACGTCCTCTCTCTGCCGAAGCCCTCTCGTGGCGAGCAGGCCACGACATCGGCACCTCCGATTAGCACGGTTGGCTACGTACGGTGCGAAAGAAGTTCAACAGTACGTATACACTCACATTTAGCTTCTGAACAAATTGCTGCCATCATGCACTCACCACTTCATCAACACGTCGGGGGTGGGGGTGGGGGGATCACGTGTAGAATTGCAACAATGACAACAATGTTCGCCTCGCCACGTCCTGTTCGTCATGGAGAGGGGGGGGGGAGATTGTTAAATATTTTGCCACACCTGGTAAATATGCGAGTTGGCAAAGTGTCAAGTCAGTGAGCCGTGTCCCGGGAGTCAGCTGTAACCGCGTAACCACATTCACTCGTTGACCTTTGCAGTATCATACGTTTGAATCAACATTTCAAACGTTTTCCCCTTGTGCGACACAACATCGGCCGTGCCACCCAGGATGTTCAACACGAGTTTGAAATCAGGTCACTTGTAAAGTAAATATGCAGCCCTGCAATGTCTTCATCACACCACTGCTGGGCCTCGAGTAGCGAGAGTTCTCAAGATCGATCCGCTTTATTGGTTGCCTTCCGTGGCACGGCTTCCCGGTTCAGGAACGAGCGTCTCGCCCCGCTGTTGCTCGTGATTAAGAAACAATAGCGGTTCTCTAAATCAGCGCCGACACTGTCTTCGTTCTCGATTTGAAGCTTTCGTGACTGCATGAATCCATACTCTTTGGTTCTTTCGGTAAAGTCACGTGGGTGGAAATAAAACCAAATAAATCACGACGTTTCGGACGCAACGCAAGCGCCCGTCTTCAGGTGAACATCGCGATAGCCGCGGTGTCTGCTGCCTTGTGAAGAGAAGCTGTTGCCAGCAAGAGTTCATCTAAGTTTTTTTGGAACAAAGGTAGCCGAAGTAGTGTTAATGGGGTATTATAGTGTAAAGGTAATAAATAGCGTGGCATGTTAAAGGAAATGAACTTAGATCAGCATAATGGATTATAGTGCAAAGTTAATGAGCTTCCGTAGCGCATAAGAGCTCAAATTAGCATGTATGATTAGCATATGTATTTTTATGAGAGAAGCATGTCAAAGTTAATGAAAACATTTACAAGTTAATGTCAGTCTATGTGTAACCAAGAATAGCATGTTAAAGTTAATGAGAAAAGCATGTCAAAGTCAATGAGCGAAGTTAATGAGAATATCATGTTCAAGTCAATGAGAGATGAGCAAGTCGATGTCAGTCTATGTTTAATAAATAGCGTGGCATGTTAAAGTTAATGAACTTAGCATAAGAACGGCTGGGGGGGGGGGGGGGGGGGAGAGAATGTGTTTTAATGAGAGACGCATGTAAAAGTTAATTTAAAAAATGAAGCATTGGAGACAAAGCTGAGACCATGCGTAAATATAATAATTTATTAATGGTTTACAAATATTATTTGCTCTGCAAAGAAATCAATATGCATAGCCCACGTATTTCTACTGTTTGATGTTGCAGCGCATAATTCTCAATAAGTATTGTAAATAGCATACTGTATCACGTGCAGTAAGCTTGCCAACATTTGTTACGACCCACAAAAGAAAAGTTTCAAACTCCGTAAGCCCCGTTTGCATGTTTGGTCATGCGCATTATAGCTCACTGACACCATAATTGTGCCCTATTTACTTTTCTGATATATTCATTTGTAATGTCAAATGTACAAAATGTACGGGAACTCATTATCCAAGTTAATCTTGAAACATTTTTAAAGTTTAAATATGTTTACACAGTGTCCTCATAGAGATGATGGGAGTGGCTTACAATATTAAACCACTGCTTATTTTTTTAAAAAGATCATGTTATTAATAACTTCAGTTCCAGGATGTTCCAATGAGATTCTATCATGACACAGTGCATGTCCAGCAAATATCGCCAGAACGCACCCCCTTTTTACCGAACGTTTAACAGCAGCACGACCACATGGTGTAACAGCCTCACATTATGATGGAACCGCACCAAGTATTTGGTAAAAGGCGCAGCCCTGCAATTTTTTGCTCACACAACTGCTACCGGAAGGGCCTCCACCAACGTGAGCTCCTGAGATCTCCTTTAGAGGGTGTTTTTTGGCTTACTTTTTCATGATCGTCTTTGAAGAGGTGTGGGTACACACACTTTACCCTGCCACGTGCCTATCGACTGTGGTGAACCAATTATGTCCACTTGCAGGAACAGGTTGGAACAGTTAAAACCTGGCAAAGATAATTGACTATGTTATTTCAAAACCTTTGTAATCAGCGACTTCCGCGACACGTCGTGTAGAGGGCACTTCTTTTATTTCTCACACGGGCATAACACAGGCCAACCTTATTCGTCTTACTCTAAGCACAACACTTAGATTTTAACGTCTCTACTAGCTCCACTCGCTCCACTCACTCCACTCGCTCCACTCACTCCACTCACTCCACTCACTCCACTCCACTCACTCACTCCACTCAATCCACTCACTCACTCCACTCACTCACTCTACTCCCCCCCCCCCCCCGCTGCTGGTCCGTCATGGTCCCCACCCGCTCCTGGTCCATCATGGCCCATGCACCTCCTACGTACATCGTGCTCATTTTTATGCCAATTCCTTTGTCAAGCGTTTTGCTTCCTCCCACACAGCTTAAAGGACGCGACCTGGGCTTGGCTGTTTTCACTTCAACGGTGTCCTCATGACAGCACGGTCCCTTCACCTGATGAAGGCCACTTGTGTTGTGGCCGAAAACGTCGTGATTTTTGTTATTTCATTTTTTACCTACGTGACTTTACCGAATAGAACCAAAGAGTATAGCTCCACACAGCCGATCACTCGTGTGGTCCCACCGCCCTCACTCGGCTACGCCGCTGCTTCACGGCGTGACGAGGACGGCGATGGAAACCCCGCAGGAGATCTTCCACGTGGTCAGGCGACGGAGAGAGATGACGGCGAGCAGCGACGCAGTCCAAACTCAATAATCCACACATGAACTCCGGGCGCCGGTCCGTCCGCGCTTACATCTCCCCAGGCGCGGCTAGGCCCCGCCTCCGGCCACGCCCTATCGTGGAACCTTCAAGCAGCATCTCAGCCAACCCCCCCCCCCCCCGCCTGTTACCAATGCCCCAGAAACCTCTCCCTTTAAGATTGGGTGTTGCCTTAGCAGTGCCCATACCCGTGCTTCCCATTCCCAGCCAGCCAGGTGTTATCATGTCATTACACATTTACCAACGCAGTTTTAATTTGGTCATGGTGTATATTGGTCATAGCACCAAATATAATCATAACATTTCCAAATTCTGTCCCAGACTCGTACAATGTAAGGCAAATGGACTCCAAGCACTTTCTGCCACGGAAATAAGCTCGTGTTCAGGTGCCAGATCGATTACTACATCGCATGATCATGAGAGATGGCAATCGCTGGAAAAGCCTTCATTCAGCAGTGGATTAATCATTGCTGATAACATGAAATAAACTGCTGAGTCAAATATTAAAGAAATGGCAATCACAGGGAATGATTTGACAACTGCTGCCCAATAGTACGAGATGTATTTGGGGCATATACAGATGAGTGATTCGAAATGTGCTTTGTATTTACCGTAATCCGCGTGTTCACAACAGTCGGTTGGTGAATTAACCCAGGTCCACACCAATCAGTTGCACACCTTTGCTTGCAATCAACTAATTCGATTATTTGTGGACGTCGCTGCAATCAGTTGCCAGCAGTTGTGGGACCGGTTTACTTACAGACCAGAGAGACGAACTCATCCATCAAGCATCGATCTGTTCGGAGAATTGCGGCGACGTAGTTTTGTTTTCCTTTCATCACGTGCACTTTGTAAACTACAATTAGATGTTACAATCCTGAACGCGCCGTTTCATTTCTCGTTGTGCAGTAACTCTCTCAGATGTGTGGAGAAAGCAGCCTCAGGCGGTGACTGCGTCACGCATGTCGAGAGCGATCTGGTTGTACAACATATCGTTTATATTTGAGACCCGTTTAAGCATTTCAATGGCGAATTGTTAAGCCTAGAAGGTCATCTAGGAGTGCATCGTCGCATTACAGACTATGCAGTACAATATCGCATGTCAAACTCGCTGGAGACAGAGATATAAACAGGCGAAATGGCCGTAGTTGTGAACGCATTTAAAAGATTATGGTTATTCACAAATAGGTTAATACTTCAAGTGGCTATCACCTATGTTGTTATTCCATACGTTTATGTAGTTACCCGGTTGGGGTGTTGAAATGAACGTGTTGCCTCCAAGTCAAGTGTGTGCCTCCGTGAAAAACACGACACACGGGCTAGATATATTTGCTGGTTTCTTTGCAGAAAAAAAAGAGAATAGTATTACTCCTTGACTTAATCTATATTTACACGGTCTCAGTTTTGTCTGTTATGGTTCGTTTGTATACGTATTTTAGAGTCTTTAAATCGCTCACTCTTCAGGAGGGTCTGAGCAGACAATACACATCCTTTAAATATTCCTCTCTCCACGTAAAAAAAATCAAGGGCAGACTATTCTTTTTACACTTCTCATCAGGGCACACGACCGCCTGGAATATTATTTTTAAGCAGCATTGGCTTAATACAAGCAAACACTGGACCTCTTTCAATATTGTCTCATTCGGCTTATGAATCAGTGAAGCTTAGCTGGACGTGGGACATTATAAATAGAAAGGGCATGTTATATTTATTATTGTATGAGAGTGGCCAAGATTTTCAATGCACAGTGCATGCACCTTTTTGAACTGATGTCATGTTTGCGTTATGGTCAAACAGGCAAGCCACCCGGAGTGAAGATCCCCCACGCACTCCGAGCGCTGTAGTTTCGCAATCGCTACCGCAGCTCCGTTCTTACCAAAGGACTGAGCACCCACAAATCGCGTCATCTGCTCTGCGAATTTCCAAACGCAGTACAAAGTTACATACCAGAACGTCATGTACACGCCTTGACCACTTACCTGACCACACAGTGTGGTATTTGTTTATGGCATAATGGTAATTTATATACAAATCCTAAATTGAAAAATAAGAATAGGTTTTACCCCTTTCTGGCAATACAACAGTTGTGTTAAGATTTTCAAACACCAAATAGAAACCTTTTACAAAAAAACATGTCTGCATTAACCACACGTACTTGTTGTGGTGAACATGGAAATAAAAAAAATGCTCGAGTAATATATGCATTGTCTTTGAAACGGATTGGTCTACACCATAGACAGCCTTCTTTAGGGCCTAGTCTCACCAGTTACAGACCAGCGAACGCCAAAAGGCGAACAGAAAAACAATATTTATAAATGTGTCGTAACCCTCCACCACCCGACACGGCCAATCAGCAAAAAAAGTGTCACGTTGACAAAAGACAAATAATTCACTACTTCAGCCCACCGGTGTGTTGAAGAGTTAATCCACATTTACAGTTTGAGTACGACGTTTTGCTGGTAAATACATCCAGCATCATCAAGCAATTCGCCAGAATGGTAAAGCCCTCGCTTGCTCCCGGTTTTTATATAGAGCAGCAGGGTGACGTCATCACTTAACTCATATCAGGTGCAGTGATTAGAGGCGGAGGGGGGGGGGGTATTGTAATTATATAATCGATTAGTAATCAGTCATTGGTTATGAGTAGTAATGAGTTGTAGATTAGTAATTCTTTTAATGTAATGTGTATTATTTAATAATACGCTTCTAGGCCGCACTAAGCCGGTAGCTGTCAGAGCGATTAAAGTTATTCTTGTTCCTCTCAATTTCAATGGATTCTCTAATTAGTCTTTGCCAGTAATAATTAGTTTTACACACCACTGCAACATTGTCAAAATCAATTGAGTGTCCTTGTTGACAAGCATGTTCTGCCACTGCCGACAGTTGTGTTTGAGAT
Organism: Petromyzon marinus; assembly: GCF_048934315.1. NCBI lineage: Eukaryota > Metazoa > Chordata > Hyperoartia > Petromyzontiformes > Petromyzontidae > Petromyzon > Petromyzon marinus. The sequence continues at coordinate 7,053,990 of NC_133701.1, forward strand.
AATTTAATATTTCTCTGATGTTCTTTTAGTCTTACGCTGATGTTACGTCCCGTCTGCCCAATGTAGCAGCTGCCACATGAACAATTAATCCGATATACACCTTCTGTTGATAGTTTAGGTAATGCATCTTTAGTGCAAGATACTAGTTTTTGAATTTTGTGTACTGTACCAAATCTTACTGTAATGTTTTGCTTTTGCAGAACACGGGCTAATTTGTCAGTTACTCCTGAGATATATGGAATTTTTATTGTTTTAACAATCTGGTCGCTTTCAGTAGTATTGCTTTGCGATCGTGATTTGGCATTCAGTGCTCTGTTAATTTGAGCATTATTGTAGCCATTCTGTCGTAGTGCGTCTTTAACGTGTTTAATCTCTCTCACTAGACTCTCACCATCTGACACTGTTTTGGCCCGATGTACGAGCGTCTTGATAAGAGAGGATTTCTGAGCTGGATGATGATGTGATTCTGCATTCAGATAGGCATCAGTGTGCGTTTGCTTTCTGTAAACGCTGTGTGTTATTTTACCGTTTAGGCCATGTCCAAGCAAAATATCTAGGAATGGGAGTGTGTTATTCACCTCCATTTCCATGGTGAACTGGATGGCCGGGTTTTGTGCATTGAGATGATTTAGAAAATCATTAAGTGTATCTTTACCATGTGGCCAGACAACCAAAGTGTCATCCACATACCTAAACCAAAAGGATGGTTTTAATGTTCTCGAGGCAAGTGCTCTTATTTCAAAGTTTTCCATGTACAAATTTGCTATAGCAGGGGATAAAGGAGAACCCATTGCTGCTCCTTCCTTTTGTTTAAAGAAATCCCCTCTCCATAAGAAGTAAGTGTTATTTAAACAATGGCCAGCAAATTTCGGAATATCTTTTGTAAACCGGTATTCTTTACTAGTGTATCAAGTAATTTAAGCGATTCGTCCACTGGAACCTTAGTGAATAGAGAAATCACATCAAAACATACCAGAATATCATCAGGAGTAAGTTTAATATCTTTAATCACATTCACAAGATGTTCTGAATTTTTTTATGAATGAAGATGTCTTACCGATGTAGGGCTGTATTTGTTTGGTTATATATTTTGCTAATTGATATGTGGCAGAGCCAATTGGACTGACTATGGGTCGTAATGGGATGCCGATTTTATGAATCTTTGGTAGCCCATAGAGTCTAGGCGGTTTTGAGGCCCTTGGCAAACAAATACAGCCCTACATCGGTAAGACATCTTCATTCATAAAAAATTCAGAACATCTTGTGAATGTGATTAAAGATATTAAACTTACTCCTGATGATATTCTGGTATGTTTTGATGTGATTTCTCTATTCACTAAGGTTCCAGTGGACGAATCGCTTAAATTACTTGATACACTAGTAAAGAATACCGGTTTACAAAAAGATATTCCGAAACTTGCTGGCCATTGTTTAAATAACACTTACTTCTTATGGAGAGGGGATTTCTTTAAACAAAAGGAAGGAGCAGCAATGGGTTCTCCTTTATCCCCTGCTATAGCAAATTTGTACATGGAAAACTTTGAAGTAAGAGCACTTGCCTCGAGAACATTAAAACCATCCTTTTGGTTTAGGTATGTGGATGACACTTTGGTTGTCTGGCCACATGGTAAAGATACACTTAATGATTTTCTAAATCATCTCAATGCACAAAACCCGGCCATCCAGTTCACCATGGAAATGGAGGTGAATAACACACTCCCATTCCTAGATATTTTGCTTGGACATGGCCTAAACGGTAAAATAACACACAGCGTTTACAGAAAGCAAACGCACACTGATGCCTATCTGAATGCAGAATCACATCATCATCCAGCTCAGAAATCCTCTCTTATCAAGATGCTCGTACATCGGGCCAAAACAGTGTCAGATGGTGAGAGTCTAGTGAGAGAGATTAAACACATTAAAGACGCACTACGACAGAATGGCTACAATAATGCTCAAATTAACAGAGCACTGAATGCCAAATCACGATCGCAAAGCAATACTACTGAAAGCGACCAGATTGTTAAAACAATAAAAATTCCATATATCTCAGGAGTAACTGACAAATTAGCCCGTGTTCTGCAAAAGCAAAACATTACAGTAAGATTTGGTACAGTACACAAAATTCAAAAACTAGTATCTTGCACTAAAGATGCATTACCTAAACTATCAACAGAAGGTGTATATCGGATTAATTGTTCATGTGGCAGCTGCTACATTGGGCAGACGGGATGTAACATCAGCGTAAGACTAAAAGAACATCAGAGAAATATTAAATTATCTCAAACACAACTGTCGGCAGTGGCAGAACATGCTTGTCAACAAGGACACTCAATTGATTTTGACAATGTTGCAGTGGTGTGTAAAACTAATTATTACTGGCAAAGACTAATTAGAGAATCCATTGAAATTGAGAGGAACAAGAATAACTTTAATCGCTCTGACAGCTACCGGCTTAGTGCGGCCTGGAAGCGTATTATTAAATAATACACATTACATTAAAATAATTACTAATCTACAACTCATTACCACTCATAACCAATGACTGATTACTAATCGATTATATAATTACAATACCCCCCCCTCCGCCTCTAATCACTGCACCTGATATGAGTTAAGTGATGACGTCACCCTGCTGCTCTATATAAAAACTGGGAGCAAGCGAGGGCTTTACCATTCTGGCGAATTGCTTGATGATGCTGGATGTATTTACCAGCAAAACGTCGTACTCAAACTGTTAATGTGGATTATCTCTTCAACACACCGGTGGGCTGAAGTAGTGAATTATTTGTCTTTTGTCAACGTGACACTTTTTTTGCTGATTGGCCGTGTCGGGTGGTGGAGGGTTACGACACATTTATAAATAAACGCGATCTAACCCAAAAACCTTTATTATGAATAATATTGGTCGCGAAAGCCTACGTGTTAAACAGAAAAACAATATTTTCACGAAGAGCAATGTGTGCTCAATATGACGTGCCTTCACTTACTTCTAATGTAAACTTAAAATGCTTATTTATTTTTACCAGGTAAGGCTACCTGGTCACAAATGATAACGAAGCCGCTTATCACGTGGGAATTTATAGCAACAGCCAAATTCTCGAAACGTGGAGGGAAAAACTGGAGGACCTGGAGAAAAATCCACGCGACCACGGGGAGAGCATGAAAACTTCAAATATACAGGAAGCGTCAGGGTCGGGATCGAACTCACCACCTACATACCAAGCGAGGTAGTTAACGTCTCGCCACCGTGGCACAGAATCAATCATTTCCCCGTGTTTAAAACACATTCCTGCGGAGGGAGCTGGTAGGAACGTTGGGTTGCTCGATCAATGGCCAGGGTCAACGGCGGCACCACGTGGTGTATTCCGCAAATATGCCCGACTGTGATGGCGGGCACAAGCCGGCGTGAGTAGGTTAAACGTTGAGTTTTATAAGGGCACCACGGGGTGACCAGCCCCTCCCCACCCAGCCCCACCCCTCCCACCCCCCATCCTCCCCACCCAGCCCCTTCCTACCCTCCCCACCCTCCCCTCCCCACCCAGCCCTCCCCACCCAGCCCCTCCCCACCCTCCCCTCCACACCCAGCCCCTCCCTCCCTCCCCACCCTCCCCACCCCCCCTTCTCCACCCAGCCCCACCCCTCTCATTTTTGGATGCACGACGGACGGACACAATAATCCCCTGTGGGCTAAGTATAACCAGAAGGTTCCTACCAGTACCAGGTTCTTGCTTTAGTTGTGTCCGTTAACTAAGCCACAACGGGGCAACTACATAACCGGGTCAGTCAGTAACATTCTGACTGACCCACGATGCCGAGCGAAGACCAAAGATGGGAGAGACGTAGCGCCGAGGTTTAATTCCAGAGAACAGCCCCAATCAGGGCTCGGGACCCGGCCTTTCTCGGCTGTGGCTCGGCCTGGCTCCCCCCTTAGCCACGCACCCTTCCAGATCCTTCCCGAAGACTCTGGCCCCTACATCACATGTCCCTCTCTCCCCCTTTTGGGCCCGCCTTGGCACCTCGTCCGGTCACGTGCCCTCTCGGGGTCACCCAGACTGTCATGTCCTCACTCGACCTCTCTCTCACTGTCACCAGGACTAAGGCCCCTAGGGCCCGCTTCCATGGCATACCCACTCTGGTGCTCGAGAGAGGCCCAAGACCCACAGTTCCACTCTTGTGATGGCAGCTAGCGCTAACCGCCATAGAGATCCCATTTATGTCACTACATATGTATTTCTACTGTTTGATGTTCCAGTGCATAATTTTCAAAAAATATTGTAAATAGCGTATCGAATATAATGAGATTACTAAATTTGTTTGCACCCACAAAAGAAAAGTTAAAAACTCCCTAAGTCCCAAAGTACATGTTGGCAATGCGCATTATATCAAAATGTCACCATAATCCTTCTATTAACAGTTCGGATTTATCTATTAAGCCGTAATGTCAAGTGTAGCAGCTGTAAAGTCAAATGTTCGAGCTGTGTGGCAACTACATTATTGAAGTTACTATTAACAGTGTTTTAAAGTTTGCGTCAGTTACACATCGTCCTCACGAAGATTAAGGAAGTCACTGCTTCTTTTAGAAACGGATCGTACTTTATATGCGATTCGATAATGACACAGCACACGTACAGTAAATATTCTCAGAGAGTAGGAAAAAAAACCCCGCAGAACTTATAACAGCAGTTCCGCCACACGGTGTAGCAGACTCACATTATGACGTAATAAATCAATCTTTATTTTGTGTGTCAATATCGCCCTCAATAAAGTGGGCATGAGTGCACATTACAACGGAATAACCCCGCCGACCCCACCACAAAGGTGTGGCTCCACAATGTCTTGCTGACACCATTGCTTGTGGAAGGGCCTCCAACAGAAGGGAACTCTGGAGGTCTCCTATGAGAGGGTACTTTGGTTTACTCTTCTACAATGACCTTTGGAAGGGATAGGGTGGATAGTGGTGGTGGTGGGGGGATAAAAGGAACTTCTATCATCGTTTGAACGGCCTTTCAGGGAGATCTAATAGAATCCAACTGGGGGTCTCTGGATTGAAAGTCCAGTGTACCAAACATTATACCCTATGGCAGCATTAGGAAAAGTGTGTTGTGCTGGAAAATTATAATTCACCAGCATTCTCTACAGGGAGCGGCAATTGTTTTAAGACAGATGTCTGCGAAATACAAGCGCTATGTACTGTATGTGGAACTTATGTAGCACCATATGTAGCCAACCATACTAATTGGAAGTGCGGGAAAGCCCTCACCCTTCCCGTTGACATCCAGCAAAATAGCTTCTTGCTGTTAATCGACGATGTTTGGGTAATGGAACAGGTTTATCTGTCTACCTCCCAAAAAACACAGAGTAATGTTGTGTGTGTAAACCTGCGTGTCAAGTTAATACTCAAAAATATCCACCGTCATTTACTGGACACATCTGCACATGACGTGGAAAACGTTTCTCCAAAGTGCTGGGTTACACAGCCCCTGCCACCACATTACTCGAATAAGAATAATTTTGACTTAAAGCTTTCGTGACTGCAGCAATTTATATTCTGTGGGTCTTTCGGTAAAGTCACGTAAATAGGTTCAAAGAAAATAACAAACAACAATAGCCCCCTTTTCCTGATGACGACCGCTTGTGTTGCGATCGAAACGTCGTAGTTTTTTGTTATTTTCTTTGAACCTATCTACGTGACTTTACCGAAAGACCCAAAGAATATAAGAATAATTTTGCTAAAAGCAGCCGCGTGGTTAAATGGTCAGAGTGCTGAGCTCGTATCCCTGAGATCCTGGGTATCAATCCAGTTCTCCGCCACCCGTTATTAAACCGGGCCATTGAACCTCATAGCGGGATCCCGGGGTCCCGAATAAACGGAAGTCAAAATCGTAATTAATTAAAACAAATTTGGCGACTCCATCCCACCGTGCACATAAATGCTGCGACCCACCAGAAATCAATCCTCTCCTCGTTCTTCACCAAGCACCCGTCGTTGCCAAAATTGCGGTAGTCATCAACAAAACTTTGAAACTTTGATTAGCGCATCGTGTAGAGCTCGTCGAGAGGCATAGATTGCGGTATCGTTCGCCTTCAACAGACATAAAACGACGTCGCAACGCAGTTCATGCGAGCGCCGGGGGCTTATGGGACCCCGAGTCCCGCCATGAGGTTCAATTGAGTGTCGTGAGTTTATAGTCTCAGCTCGGTCACCAATGACTGCAGACTAATAAAACACTCCATCATTGGTGTCATGTCATTCGATGAAAAAAGACAATCTGAGTTTTTAATATCATCATACGCTACCGATAGCACAAGCACAATTAGGCAAGAAAGACACTGGGATGGCACTTAGTTTTCCCAAATTCCAGCTCTGAGAATAACAAAAAAAGATTTGTTCCACTCTCATGTGGCTGGGCGGGTCCCAGTCACGAGCAGAGATCTCAGAAGTATGTCCGTGATATCCGCTTCCACGGGCCGTTCTCGAACACAAAGGGATTTTGAACTGACATGATGCTGACAGCACAATCGGGATTAAATTGGAGAAAGGACAACGTTAAACAATATAATATAGTCACAAATTCACTTGTTACACCTCCAGCTTTTATTTATTCCACACTGTCCAAACCATTCTCCAACCACAATGAATTCTGTGCTTGTGTTCATTCCATAGAAATTCAATTGTGACAAATCGGCTTGTGATTCCATTGAAACAATGCACTGTTTGTCTAATTTTAAATGTCTTGTTTGTATTGCTTCTCACTTGTTTGCTCTGTTTTGAATCCGTTAGCCTTGCTGTCATCCGCAAAGGATTTCCTCATAATTTCCATTACTTGTAAATGGTCACGCACGCACCACACATTTGTACAGTGTAGCATGAGCGTAAGAATCAATCTATAAAATTGATGCGTTGTCCATGTACGAGGAACTGTAGTGAGAACTATATCGTCTGGAAATGTACGATAAAAACGACTCCTGCGTAAACACGGGGAAATTATTGATTCTGCGCCACGGTGGCGAGACATTAACTACCTCGCTTGGTATGTAGGTGGTGAGTTCGATCCCGACCCTGACGCCTGCTGTATATTTGAAGTTTTCGTGCTCTCCCCGTAGTCGCGTTGATTTTTATCCAGGTCCTCCAGTTTTTCCCTCCACATTTGGAATCAACGTGCGTTTCAAGAATGTGGCTGTTGCTATAAATTCCCACGTGATAAGCCGCTTTATTGAGCTCTCATTTGTAACCTGTTTGCTATACCTGGTATTTTTTTTTGTTTACATTAGAAGTAAGTGAAGGCACGTCATCTTCTTTGGTTCTTTCGGTAAAGTTACGTAGAATGAGAATAAAATAATAAATTGATAAAAAAACACAATAAAATTCTCACGACGTTTCGGCCGCAACACAAGCGGCCTTCATCAGGGGAAGGGACGAGACTGTCTGGAGGACAGCGCTGGAGCGAACACAGCCAAGCCCAGACCGCGACCTTTAAGCTGTGTGAGAAGAAACAAAGCGCCTTGACAAAGTAATTAGCATAGAATTTAGCATTGAAATAACTGAGTGATTATCTTGTGACTGGTCACAGAAATGGCTATGTTAAAGTTAAAGACTACACATCCACAGAGGCACCTAGTACAAATCAAACAGGATAAATTATCATTGAAATAACTGAGGGATTAGCTTGTGACAGGTCATAGAAATAGTTATGTTAAAGTCAAAGCCTACACATCCACAGAGGCACCTAGTACAAATCAGTTATTTCAATTCTAAATTCTCCTGTTTGATTTGTACTAGGTGCCTCTGTGGATGTGTAGGCTTTGACTTTAACATAGCCATTTCTGTGACCAGTCACAAGCTAATCACTCAGCTATTTCAATGCTAAATTCTATGCTAATTCCTTTGTCAAGGCGCTTTGTTTCTTCTCACACAGCTTAAAGGTCGCGGTCTGGGCTTGGCTGTGTTCACTCCAGCGCTGTCCTCCAGACAGTCTCGTCCCTTCACCTGATGAAGGCCGCTTGTGTTGTGGCCGAAACGTCGTGAGAATTTTATTGTGTTATTTTATTTTATCAATTTATAATTTTATTCTCATTCTACGTGACTTTACCGAAAGAACCAAAGAAGATGAATCCTTGCAGTCACGAAAGCTTTAAGTCGAAAGGCACGTCATGTTGAGCACACATTGCTCTTTGTGAAAATATTTTTGATTTCTGTTCGCCCTTAAGGCGTTCGCTGGTCTGACACTGGTGAGACTTGGCCCTAAAGAAGGCTGTCTATGGTGTAGACCAATCCGTTAAAAGACAATGCATATATCACTAGAGCATTTTATTTGGTTTTCATGTTCACCACAACAAGTACATATTCTTGGTTCTTTCGGTAAAGTCACGTAGAAGGGAAACAATAAAATAATAAAAATATAAAACAATAAAATTCTCACGACTTTTTTCAAATTTTCTTGCTGTGGTTTTCACACCTGATGATGATTGTTTGTGTTGAAGTCGAAACGTCGTGAGAATTTTATTGTTTTATATTTTTATTATTTTATTGTTTCCCTTCTACGTGGTGACTTTATCGAAAGAACCAAGAATATGAATCCCTGCAGTCACGAAAGCTTTAAATCAAGACACAACAAGTACGTTTAAATTCATATACTTAGCTCTTTCGGTAAAGTCACGTTGAAGGGAAACAATAAAATAATAAAATATATATAAAGCAATAAAAGTACGTTTAATGCAGACGTAATTTCTTGCAAAAGGTTTCTGTTTGGTGTTTGAACATCTTAACACAACTGTTGTATTGCCAGAAGGGTAAAACCTATTCTTATTTTTCAACGGTTTTACTTAACGTTATTCCTCGGTTTGTCTGGGTCAAATATTGTAATAAAAAATTCGTCCACTTCCCGTTGTCCAATCAATTCCACATTTTGCACACGTACTCAGATCCGGTGACAATGCATGCCTGTATCAAAATCGGCATCAAATAATCAATTAATTCGCTACTTTAAAGCAATTTACATTTTGTATGGACGCCTTATTATTTATATATATTTGTGTAGGTCAACGCCGCAGTCCCTAAACTGTGGAATCGGCTCGCACAAAACGCAGTCTCAAGCGACATTGACGGACTTCTCGACCGTGAGTTAAACGAAGTTGTTAATAAAACCGTTGTTTTTAAAAAGAAAAACTTTTTTAAACGAGTTTATTCAATATTGTATTTGTATATAAATTACCATTATGCCATAAACAAATACCACAATGAGTGTGGTCAGGTAAGTGGTCAAGGCATATACGTGACGTTCTGGTATTTTAACTTTGTACTGCATTTGGAAATTCGCAAAGCGGATGACGTGAATGATTCAGAGGACAACTGGGTGAAAGTATTGTGGTCAGATTGGACCAAAATGGAGCTCTTTGGCATCAACTCAACTCGCCGTGTTTGGAGGAGGAGGAGGAATTCTGCCTATGACCCCAAGAACACCGTCCCCACCATCAAACATGGAGGTGGAAACATTATGCTTTGGGGGTGTTTTTCTGCTTAGGGGACAGGACAACTTCACCGCATTAAAGGGATGATGGACGGGGCCATGTACCGTCAAATTTTGGGTGAGAACCTCCTTCCCTCAACCAGGGCATTGAAAATGGGTCGTGGATGGGTATTCCAGCATGACAATGACCCAAAACACACGGCCAAGGTAACAAAGGAGTGGCTCAAGAAGAAGCACATCAAGGTCCTGGAGTGGCCTAGCCAGTCTCCAGACCTTAATCCCATAGAAAATCTGTGGAGGGAGCTGAAGGTTCCAGTTGCCAAACGTAAGCCTCGAAACCTTAATGACTTGGAGAAGATCTGCAAAGAGGAGCGGGACAAAATCCCTCCTGAGATGTGTGCAAACCTGGTGGCCAACTATAAGAAACGTCTGACCTCTGTGATTGCCAACAAGGGTTTTGCCACCAAGTACGAAGTCATGCTTTGCAGAGGGGTCAAATACTTATTTCCCTCATTAAAATGCAAATCAATTTATAACATTTTTGACATGCGTTTTTCTGGATTTTTCTGTTTTTTTGTCTCTCACTGTTCAAATAAACATACCATTAAAATTATAGACTGATCATTTCTTTGTCAGTGGGCAAACGTACAAAATCAGCAGGTGATCAAATACTTTTTTTTCCCTCTTTATTTGACGACACATGTATTTCTGCTATTTGATGTTCCCGTCTATAATTCTCAAAAAGTATTGTAAATAGCGTATAGAATATGATAAGATTACTAAAACTTGTTTGCACCCACAAAAGAAAAGTTAAAAACTCCCTAAGTCCCAAAGTATATGTTGGCAATGCGCATTATATCCCATTGTCACCATAATCCTTCTATTAACAGTTCGGATTTATCTATTAACCTGTAATGTCAAGTGTAGCAGCTGTAAAGTCAAATGTTCGAGCTGTGTGGCAACTACATTATTGAAGTTACTATTAACAGTGTTTTAAAGTTTGCGTCAGTTACACATCGTCCTCACGAAGATTAAGGAAGTCACTGCTTCTTTTAGAAACGGATCGTACTTTATATGCGATTCGATAATGACACAGCACACGTACAGTAAATATTCTCAGAGAGTAGGAAAAAAAAACCCCGCGGAACTTATAACAGCAGTTCCGCCACACGGTGTAGCAGACTCACATTATGACGTAATCAATCAATCTTTATTTTGTGTGTCAATATCGCCCTCAATAAAGTGGGCATGAGTGCACATTACAACGGAATAACCCCCGCCGACCCCACCACAAAGGTGTGGCTCCACAATGTCTTGTTGACACCATTGCTTGTGGAAGGGCCTCCAACAGGAGGGAACTCTGGAGGTCTCCTATGAGAGGGTACTTTGGTTTACTCTTCTACAATGACCTTTGGAAGGGATACTGTGGATAGTGGTGGTGGGGGGATAAAAGGAACTTCTATCATCGTTTGAACTGCCTTTCAGGGAGATCTAATAGAATCCAACTGGGGGCCTCTGGATTGAAAGTCCAGTGTACCAAACATTATACCCTATGGCAGCATTAGCAAAAGTGTGTTGTGCTGGACAATTATAATTCACCAGCATTCTCTACATTGAGGGAAAAAAGTATTTGATCCCCTACTGATTTTGTATGTTTTCCCACTGACAAAGAAATGATCAGTCTATAATTTTAATGGTAGGTTTATTTGAACAGTCAGAGACAGAATAACAACAAAATCCAGAAAAACGCATGTAAAAAATGTTATAAATTGATTTGCATTTTAATGAGGGAAATAAGTATTTGACCCCTCTGCAAAACATGACTTAGTACTTGGTGACATAACCCTTTTTGGCAATCACAGAGGTCAGACTTTTTTTGTAGTTGGCCACCAGGTTTGCACACATCTGAGGAGGGATTTTGTCCCACTCCTCTTTGCAGATCATCTCCAAGTCATTCAGGTTTCGAGGCTGACGTTTGGCAACTCGAACCTTCAGCTCCCTCCACAGATTTTCTATGGGATTAAGGTCTGGAGACTGGCTAGGCCACTCCAGGACCTTAATGAGCTTCTTCTTGAGCCACTCCTTTGTTGCCTTGGCCGTGTGTTTTGGGTCATTGTCATGCTGGAATACCCAACCACGACCCATTTTCAATGCCCTGGCTGAGGGAAGGAGGTTCTCACCCAAGATTTGACGGTACATGGCCCCGTCCATCGTCCCTTTGATGCGGTGAAGTTGTCCTGTCCCCTTAGCAGAAAAACACCCCCAAAGTATAATGTTTCCACCTCCATGTTTGACGGTGGGGATGGTGTTCTTGGGGTCATAGGCAGCATTCCTCCTCCTCCAAACACGGCGAGTTGACTTGATGCCAAAGAGCTCCATTTTGGTCTTATCTGACTACAATACTTTCACCCAGTTGTCCTCTGAATCATTCAGATGTTCATTGGCAAACTTCAGACGGGCATGTATATGTGCTTTTTTGAGCAGGGGGACATTATGGGCGCTGCAGGATTTCAGTCCTTCACGGCGTAGTGTTACCAATTGTTTTCTTGGTGACTATGGTCCCAGCTGCCTTGAGATCATTGACAAGATCCTCCCGTGTAGTTTTGGGCTGATTCCTCACCGTTCTCATGATCATTGCAACTCCACGAGGTGAGATCTTGCATGGAGCCCCAGGCCGAGGGAGATTGACGGTTCTTTTGTGTTTCTTCCATTTGCGAATAATCGCACCAACCGTTGTCACCTTCGCACCAAGCTGCTTGGCAATGGTTTTGTAGCCCACTCCAGCCTTGTGTAGGTCTACAATCTTGTCCCTGACATCCTTGGAGAGATTTTGATTTAAAGCTTTCGTGACTGCAGTAATTCATATTCTTAGCTTTTTCGGTAAAGTCATGTTGAAGGGAAACAATAAAATGATAAAAGATATATAAAATTGTTTTATAAAATTGTTTTATATATATTTTATTATTTGTTTCCCTTCAACGTGACTTTACCGAAAGAGCTAAGAATATCCTTCGAGAGCTCTTTGGTCTTGGTCATGGTGGAGAGTTTTGAATCTGATTGATTGATTGCTTCTGTGGACAGGTGTCTTTTATACAGGTAACAAGCTGAGATTAGGAGCACTCCCTTAAATAGTGTGCTCCTAATCTCAGCTCGTTACCTATATAAAAGACACCTGGGAGCCAGAAATCTTTCTGATTGAGAGGGGGTCAAATACTTATTTCCCTCATTAAAATGCAAATCAATTTATAACATTTTTGACATGCGTTTTTTTGGATTTTTGTTGTTGTTATTCTGTCTCTCACTGTTCAAATAAACCTGCCATTAAAATAATAGACTGATCATTTCTTTGTCAGTGGGCAAACGTACAAAATAAGCAGGGGATCAAATACTTTTTTCCCTCACTGTGCAGGGAGCGGAAATTATTTTAAGACAGACAGCTACGAAGTTCAATAAGTTGAACTTATTTCGCACCATCTGTAGCCAACCGTACTAATTGGAAGTGCAGGAAAGCCTGCACTTCCCATTGACATCCAGCATAATAGCTTATTGCTGTTAATCGACGATGTTTGGGTAATGGAACAGGTTTATCTGTCTATCTCCCAAAAAACGCAGAATAATGTTGGGTGTGTAAACCTGAATGTTAAGTTAATACTCAAAAATATCCACTGTCATTTACTGGACACATCTGCACATGACATGGCAAACTTTTCTCCAAAGTGCTGGGTTACACAGCCCCTGCCACCACATTACTCGAACAAGAATCATTTTGCTAGAAGCGGAAGCGTGGTTCCATGGTCAGAGTGCTGAGCTGGTATCTCCGAGATCCTGGGTATCATTCCAGTTGTCAGCCACCTGTTATGAATCCTCTAGTTCTTCACCAACCACCCGCCATTGCCAAAATTGCCGTAGTCATAAACAAAACTTTGATTAGCACATCGTGTAGAGCTCGTCTAGAGGAAGATTGCCATATCGTTCGCCTTCAACAGACATAAAATGACATCGCAACACAGTTTATGCGAGCGCCGGGGGCTTATGGGACCCCGGGGTCCCGCCATAAGGTTCAATTGAGTGTCGTGAGTTTATGACTACAGACAAATAAAACACTCCATCATTGGTGTCATGTTATTCGGTGAAAAAACAATCTGAGTTTTTAATATCATTATACGCTACCGATAACACAATCACAATTAGGCAAGAAAGACACTGGGATGGCACTTAGTTTTCCCAAATTCCAGCTCTGAGAATAACAAAAAAAGATTTGTTCCACTCTCATGTGGCTGGGTGGGTCCCAGTCACGAGCAGAGATCTCAGAAGTAAACATGATGCCTTGAATAAAGGTGTCAGTTTTTGTGCCAGTTATAAGGGTAAAACCTATTCCTATATCTTGTTTCTGGCAAAGGAGGTCTCATAATGTAAATGCTCACCCCGAGCCCTCAATACTCTGATGGTGCGCTGTTTTTGAGTTGTACGCCTTTTGGCATCTTCTGGTCCAACACCAATGGAGACTAGGCTCTAAGAAAAGCTGTCTCGGGTGTGGACCAATCAAATTCAAGGACAGTGCATATTATCACAATTGTCTTTTTTGTTTGCATTCTGACTGCTTGTGTTGTGGTTTTTGCAAACATGATGCCTTGAATAAAGGTGTCAGTTTTTGTGCCAGTTAAAAGGGTAAAACCTATTCCTATCTCAGAAGTATGTCCGTGATATCCGCTTCCAAGGACCATTCTCGAACACAAAGGGATTTTGAACTGACATCATGCCGACAGCACAATCGGGATTAAATTGGAGAAAAGACAACGTTAAACAATATAATATAGTCACAAATTCACTTGTTACACCTCCAGCTTTTATTTATTCCACACTGTCCAAAACATTCTCCAACCACAATGAATTCTGTGCTTGTGTTCATTCCATAGAAATTCAATTGTGACAAATCGGCTTGTGATTCCATTGACACAATGTACTGTTTGTCTCATTTGCAATGTCTTCTTTGTATTGCTTCTCACGTGTTTGCTCTGTTTTGAATCCGTTAGCCTCTGTTGTCATAACCTCATAGGATTTCCTCATAATTTGCATTGCTTGTAAATGGTCACGCACGCACCACACATGTGTACAATGACTGCAGACAAATAAAACACTCCATCATTGGTGTCATGTCATTCGGTGAAAAAACAATCTGAGTTTTTAATATCATTATACGCTACCGATAGCACCATCACAATTAGGAACAAAAACCCACTGAGATGGCACTTAGTTTTCCCAAATTCTAGCTCTGAGAATAACAAAAAAATATTTGTTTTACTCTCATGTGGCGGGGTGGGAGGGAAAGTGATCGCCTCAACGGTGCAGACCCACCAGTCACGAGCAGAGATCTCAGAAGTATGCCCGTGATATCCGCTTCCGAGGACCGTTCTCGAACACAAATGGCTTTTGAACTGACATGATGCCGACAGCATAATCGAGATTAAATTGGAGAAAATACAACGTAAAACAATATAATAGTCGCAAATTTACTTTTGATTTAAAGCTTTTTATTTATTCGACATTGTCCACAACATTGTCCAACCACAATGAATTCTGTGCTTGTGTTCATTCCATAGAAATTCAATTGTGACAAATCGGCTTGTGATTCCATTGAAACAATGCACTGTTTGTCTAATTTTAAATGTCTTGTATGTATTGTGTCTCACGTGTGCGCTCTGTTTTGAATCCGTTAGCCTACATGTCATATTTGCACAGCATTTTCTCATAATTTGCATTCCTTGTGTAGTGAGTCCAACTGAGTCGCAGACCTTGTTCTTTAGAGGCAACACTTTTATTGTAACATCAACACGTTAACCCAAAGGGGTAACTAACCCCAATCACCAGATACAGCCTAGGGTGGGGACGACCCCTCTAACTACTCTATACGTAGGTGTTACAGCTACGAAGGGTCAGACCCTCACTCGGGTCCCCGACCACGTGTTGATGCTTCGTAGGGCGTAGAGCTTCCGGCTTGTGCACGTGGAGCTTCCAGTTTGTGCACGTGGAGCTTCCAGCTTGTAGGACGTGGAGCTTACAGCTTGTAGGTGTTGAGCTTACAGCTTGTAGACGTGGAGCTTCCAGCTTGTGCACGTGGAGCTTCCAACTTGTGCACGTGGAGCTTCCAGCTTGTAGGTGTTGAGCTTACAGCTTGTAGACGTGGAGCTTCCAGCTTGTAGATGTGGATCTTCCAGCTTGTAGATGTTGAGCTTCCAGCTTGTAGATGTAGAGCTCCAGCTTGTAGACGTGGAGCTTCCAGCTTGTAGACGTAGAGCTCCAGCTTGTAGACGTGGAGCTTCCAGCTTGTAGATGTTGAGCTTCCAGCTTGTGCACGTGGAGCTTCCAACTTGTGCACGTGGAGCTTCCAGCTTGTAGACGTGGAGCTTACAGCTTGTAGGTGTTGAGCTTCCAGCTTGTAGACGTGGAGCTTACAGCTTGTAGATGTGGAGCTTCCAGCTTGTAGATGTTGAGCTTCCAGCTTGTAGACGTGGAGCTTCCAGCTTGTAGGTGTTGAGCTTCCAGCTTGTAGATGTTGAGATTCCAGCTTGTAGATGTTGAGCTCCCAGCTTGTAGATGTTGAGCTTCCAGCTTGTAGATGTTGAGCTTCCAGCTTGTAGACGTGGAGCTTCCAGCTTGTAGGTGTGGAGCTTCCAGCTTGTAGATGTTGAGCTTCTAGCTTGTAGGTGTTGAGCTTCCAGCTTGTAGACGTGGAGCTTCCAGCTTGTAGACGTAGAGCTCCAGCTTGTAGATGTTGAGCTCCCAGCTTGTAGATGTTGAGCTTCCAGCTTGTAGACGTGGAGCTTCCAGCTTGTGCACGTGGAGCTTACAGCTTGTAGACGTGGAGCTTCCAGCTTGTAGGTGTTGAGCTTCCAGCTTGTAGACGTGGAGCTTCCAGCTTGTAGGTGTTGAGCTTCCAGCTTGTAGACGTGGAGCTTCCAGCTTGTAGACGTGGATCTTCCAGCTTGTAGGTGTTGAACTTCCAGCTTGTAGGTGTTGAGCTTCCAGCTTGTAGACGTAGAGCTTCCAGCTTGTGCACGTGGACACGTGATCACCCCCTAGCCCCCCCCCCCCCACCTGGGGGCCCTCTCTGCGGACACTCCGGAGCACGTGCCCACGGGGTCAACCAGAGTGCCATGGCCCGGGGTAACCCTGCCCCTGGGCTGACACTCTCCCACTCCCCCTGGTGGGAGCACGGACAACACGCCATGCGTGTTGTCCGTGCTATCCCAGCGCTCGCCAAGCCCCGCTAGGGCTGGTACTACACCCGCCCACGGGGTGTAAGACGGTGCATCGCACGCCGTGCTGTGCGAGAGCCGGCCTCACTCAGCCACCCACACCAGGTGCTGTCCGCGATGTAGGGACATCGCACGCCACGGCCCTCTCGGCCCGGCACCATACTTGATGTCACTACGCTTGTAAATGGCCACGCACGCACCACACATTTGTGCAGTGTAGCGTGAGCGTGATAACCTGTCGAATCGATGCATTGCGTGGCCCATCGGAAATGTTGCCAAGCGACCCGTTGCCGCAGATGAAGCAAGGCACAGCGGACGACAGCGTATAATATCAATCATTGGGACAAAGTCAACTCGAATGCCAAGTGTGGCCACGTTACTAGGCCGTTTGTTTTACTGGTAGGAACGAAGTTGTAAACTCAGTGTACCAGCCTGCAATAGATTAATGTGTCCGTCCGTCCGTCCCCTTTCAATACTTTAACGAAGTGAAATCTCGTGCTGTTGGGTGTAAAATCAGCAATAGACAGCGCAGAGACTTGATATGTCTTATTGCACCCAACATTTGGAAGTCACATGATCTCATTTGCTAACTTCGCTTTTGGTGATGTTTTGCACAATTTTACGTAACAATGTCATAATAAACTGCGCAAAATTCCAATGTTCCTACCAGCCCACCCTGCAGGGACCTGTTCTTAGCGTGACGCACACGACGCTGCTTGCGTATGTCCGATCACCCGAACCGATGCCTTTAGGCCCCGCATCGGATACACGTGCGCAGCACTGAATTGACGGGCCCACCTCAAGGTATATACAGCTTCACGTGCGAAGATAATTCCAGATAATACACCGAACAAAATGCTACAGCTTACGTATTCAATTCATTTTTCTACCACCACTACGGTCACCGCACACTGAATGTGCGTCACAAGAGCCCCCTTGCGCTCGCATCATTATTCTATATACTATCACCGAATAGTTGTTGCTTTAATAACATTTCCTTAGCACAGGCTCAAAGCGCCAAGCGACCAGCAACGGTACAGCGCTGTCAAAGTTGAGCTGACACGCTTCTTGGGCTGAGCGAAGTGAAACAACAGCTTGCGAATTGTAGACGAGGGGGAATGAATTCTTGTCGAGCCAGTCATTGCGAGGGGTGGGGGAAGAAGCCGAAAATGAGAAGCTGTTTGACCCGCATTCGTGTGACTGCTGGCTTCAACGCAGCACGGATGAGCAATCGAATTAGTGAAAGTTAACGAGACACAGGAGCCGTGGTTGTCGCAATGGAAGTGATGAGGTGGCGACGGGCACCCGGTCAGCGTGGCTGGATTGGAATCGGTGAGCGCTGGGTCCAGAAATTGTCCACCCCCCCCCCACACGACTGCTTTACGTTGAATGTTATCCAGTGTTGGTGAGTTCTGACCCCGATGCTGCCACCCCAGATTCACAACAGCAGTCATTATTGTTCGGAGTTGAAGCTTTGGCATTTCATTGAAAGCCCACGCTTTGTTGATGCCGTCTTCCTCAGATTAGTAATACTTGTACAGCCATTCCGTGAAAGGTCAGATGAGATTGCACATTCATTGTTTCACCGTGGATAATAATGGCATGGTTAACGGTGATAGGAGGACATGTGGAATTGTCAGTTTTGCGTCGTCATCGTTGATTGGGTTTTTATTTGTTAAAGTGACCAGGTCTTTGTCACTCACCCCACCAGCAGCTGTATTCATGTCAATGATGACTGATCGTGAAATGATCTGCGTTTTGGGCAGCTAAATGTCATGTTTCTTTCGATTCTAGATTTAAAGCTTTCGTGACTGCTAGGATCCATACTCTTTGGTTCTATTGGGTAAAGTCACGTAGGTGAAAATAAAATAACAAAAAAATTGCTCGCACACAGTTTAAAGGTCCGCTGTCTGAGCGTGGTTGTGTTTCGCTAAATTCTCCTGTTTGATGAGTACTAGGTGCCTCGGTGAATGTATATGCTCTAACTTTAACATAGCTATTTCTGTGACCAGTTACTAGCTAATCACTCAGCTATTTCAATGCTAAATTCTATGCTAATTCCTTTGTCAAGGGGTACCTCTGCGGATGTGTATACTTTAACTTAGCTATTTCAATTAGCCATTTCAATGCTAAAAAATTATATGCGAATTCCTTTGTCAAGGCGCTTGGTGTTTTTCTTCTCACACAGCTTAAAGGTCGTGATCTAAGCGTGGCTTCTTCCACTCCAGCGCTGTCCTGACAGTCTCGTCCCTTCACCTGATGAAGGCCGCTTGTGTTGTGGCCGAAACGTCGTGATTTTTTGTTAATTTTTCTGTTATTTTATTTTCACCTACGTAACTTTACCCATTAGAACCAAAGAGTATGTTTCTTTCGGTTTGTGATTGAAATGAATAGGGTGCCTGAAGTTTAAAAGTCAGCATTCTGCGTGGGAGCAATGAATGAAAAGTGGAAAGAGTAGTCATGCAAATATCCTGCTCGGCGGGTTTGTGCTGTGCTGACCCTTGGTCGTGAATACAAACTCTCGACCTGTAAAGTCTCAAGGATTAGCCCTTTCGACTCGCGGCTTTGCACAATAGTGCCCGTTTAGAGTATGTACAGACTTCCACTAGCATCACCGCTCGGGATAATCTTCAAAGATCCTGTCAACAACAGATCTGTGATTATGCGCACGGCAAGATGACTGATTGCTGTCGGATTTTAGTCCGGATACGTGAAGGGAGATTTAATAGCCGCCTATGAGAGATGCCGGATGTTAAAATACCGGATGGCAGAGCCTTTTCTGTATTTGGTTTGCGGGCCGTTGAGAAGTGGTAGATCTCATGTGGCCGTGCACCATATGGAATTAAACGCACCGCAAGCCATAGGTTACCTATAACCCAACTAAATAGTGCAAGTGAAAAATATGAAAATGTACGGTCAACTACTATCGTCACACGTGAATAACAATGAAAGAAAAAAAACCTGGAATAATCAACACAAAGGTGCATTTATTTCGAAATGAATGATACGTTATCTGCGTGCACATTAAATGACACAGACGTTTGCCGCGGTGAATATTGTAACACAGCTGTCATTTTATTGTACTATGAAAAAAAACACATTTGCCCCAGTGTAAACATACTGTCGACATACAAGGCACAGCTTGGTTGAGACCGTACAAGCAGTGGGACGGCACATGACAGGATAGTTGATCCAGTTTCGAAGTAAGACTCTCTGGAGTCGGATACTCTTCTTGCTCAGGATTCATTTCTCGCTTAATATTTTCCAGGTTGCTGATAGGCCAGCAGGTGAAACGTGACGTGTAGCCACCGCTTCAGAGAGAGGGGTACAATGGATGTGGTGCGCTGGGTGCGGACATATGCGTCGGGATTGCGAAGCTGGACAGGGCTTTACTGGATCACGACAAAGGTCTCCGGGTCGTACAACACGAGGTGAAAAACCTTTTTCGTTGTTTTTTGAAGGGCTATAACCGTGCCTGACGTGCAAAGAAAACCACTGGAGGTCTAAATAAATCGGTACTGCTAAACGTTTGCCAACTCGGGTGGTAATCCAGGTCTTACGAGAAGGGGGTTGGTTGGGGATACTGTACAACTTTACAGAGATCGGAAAGCTACGAGAGACCCCCCCCACTCATATAAAAGGCTTCGTACGTTTACTATTATAGAATAACAATATTGGCAGTCTTAACAGATGTTTACACTCTATGCACAAACCTGCACGTCTCTAGGGTTGTGATAACAAAGCGCAAGTGATTTATCTTCCCAACAGCTCACGTTATTTGTAGTGGACAAATATCAATAAAGCTCCATCATGATAGATTTATACAAATGCTCTTCCAGATGGTAAAACGCGTGTTCACCACCAAAATGCCAAGTAGTCTAAGTGACACAAAAAACTTCTATGAGGTCATATGAAACTCAGTAGAACAAAGTCATTGCAGCTTTCATTCCTCCTTTGGAGTCACTGCCTCTGGCAAGTAAAAGATGTATTGAATTGTGGTATCTCGTTGGTGGCGGTACTATGTATAATTACAGAACTGAGTTGGATACCCATTTTATCGGTGAAGGCTATCTTTCGCCCTCAATTATAAGTACTTGGCATTTCAACAACAAAGCATCATTAGTAAAAAAAAGTGTATACAATGCACTACTGTTTGGACACAAGCGTGCTTTTATTTAAATGTCAAGTAATTCGTATTATTGTTGACAACGTCTGACGTATTTATGCCTGTGAATAATTTACCACAAACAAATACTAAATGGAAGGTCTCCGAGTCGTACAACGCGAGGTGGAAAACCTTTCTCGTTGATTTTTGAAGGGCTATAACCGTGCCCGACGTGCAAAGAAACCCACTGGAGGTCTAAATAAATCGGTACTGCTAAACGTTTGCCAACTCGGGTGGTAATCCAGGTCTCACGAGAAGGGGGTTGGTTGGGGGTACTGTACAACTTTACAGAGACCGCCAAGCTACGAGAGCCCCCCCCCAAAAAAATAAATAAATGACGAGACGGTTTTTTTTATTTAACCGATGTGGGGTACTCTGGCAAACCTTATGTACTGTGGCCGCAAATTGATCGCCACGGGCCCGATGGGAGCGATTTCTTTTTTCACCCCATGCGTGAATTAGGGTTTGAACTCGGCCAACTCTGTGCCAGAATCTCGCAAACTTAAAAAAAAAATTGCGTGGTGCAACATCGCTGCGAGTGCGTTTGCGGAAGGAGCCTGCAACGTATCAAGTCTTGATTCCTTGACCCTGTGACTGCCGAAACGAAGGCGCCAGCCAGCTCGAGTGTGCGTTCTGCAATTTGTGCATAAATAATAAATGCACAATGAACCCCACTATGTAACCCGACCCTTTGTGCAGTGATCATCGCAAACCGGTTGCGGGTGCTCTACTCTTTCAAAATATATATAAACGCACAACTCTGCATCAATTAGGCCCGTATCATAGATTGTACTTAATCAGCTTTAACTAATTGCTCATAGTAATTTTGTAAAGGTGACAATTGGACCCAGACCATGGACCCAGACCATTACCCCCCCCCCCCCCGACGCCCCTCAAAAAAAAAGTGAGAATGTTTTCTGTTACATTGTATGCATTTAGAGTTTTTACTGAGGAACAAAATCAAATCTACACGCGTCTGGGCGCCCGAGCAGACTGTTGCATAGTGACTGCATGGTCAATCGCTAAACACATTTATTCATACTCTTTGGTTCTTTCGGTAAAGTCACGTAGGTAGAAAAATACAACTAAATAAAAATAATAATACCCACGTGACTTTGCCGAAAGAACCAAAGAGTATGGATTCCTGCAGTCACGAACTCCTCAAATCAAGACATTCTTTCAGTTAAATTTCGTTTAAGATTTGCATTGGCAATGGGCCACACGCAAAAGTGGTTTAAGCTTTTGGGTGCGCGTCTTTCCTGGCCACGCTAAGTTTTTGAATGTTTAGCGCTACATGGCTATGGCAACGGGCACATTCCCACAGTGGATGACAAAGGCCCCCTGGACTATTAAATATGCCCACAAGTGTTAAGACGCGATGCTTGGTACTTCGTAAATTGTGCCACGTGTGAATTGGCTCCGGTGTGAGCACCAAGCCCGCGACCACACCTCGGTAATCATCTGCGAAACCAAATCGGCCCGCAGCTGCTTTATCCACATCCGAGTGAGAAGTTTCGCAGCGTGTAACGTTAAACAGGACATTCAGGATTTTAACCAAGCACAGTTCGCCAATGCTCACATGATGGAAAACTTTGAAACAAGTCAGTGAGCAGATTTCTTCAAAGTATACTCAAAGTAGACTAATGTACTTCGAGAAACTGGTTGTGCAACTCATTGCAACTGGTTTCAAAGGCACCCACATGTAAGCGATTCAGTTGCACGTACTGGAACTAATTTGGATAATTGATCCAGTGTGAATCGGTTGAAGGCATGTAAATTGCGGTGAAACACATGAATGCCAGCAACCCAAAGCCATACAGCTTCAGGGATTTTACCTTTGTAACATGGCAATCTCAACCAGTACCTGATTTGAATAGAGACTTTTGCATATATATATACACAACAGGTGAGAAAACATAGATGATTCCGGCATTCATTTAAAAATACACACCAGGTTGAAAGGTTACGTCATGGCTGGGTTACACAAGTAATTCTAAAGCCGGAAACAAATGTAAGAAGAACTTCACACTCATATAAATGGCTTCGTACGTTTACTATTATAGAATAACAATATTGGCAGTCTTAACAGATGTTTACACTCTATGCACAAACCTGCACGTCTCTAGGGTTGTGATAACAAAGCGCAAGTGATTTATCTTCCCAACAGCTCACGTTATTTGTAGTGGACAAATATCAATAAAGCCCCATCATGATAGATTTATACAAATGCTCTTCCAGATGGTAAAACGCGTGTTCACCACCAAAATACCAAGTAGTCTAAGTGACACAAAAAACTTCTATGAGGTCATATGAAACTCAGTAGAACAAAGTCATTGCAGCTTTCATTCCTCCTTTGGAGTCACTGCCTCTGGCAAGTAAAAGATGTATTGAATTGTGGTATCTCGTTGGTGGCGGTACTATGTATAATTACAGAACTGAGTTGGATACCCATTTTATTGGTGAAGGCTATCTTTCGCCCTCAATTATAAGTACTTGGCATTTCAACAACAAAGCATCATTAGTAAAAAAAAAGTGTATACAATGCACTACTGTTTGGACACAAGCGTGCTTTTATTTAAATGTCAAGTAATTCGTATTATTGTTGACAATGCCTGACGTATTTATGCCTGTGAATAATTTACCACAAATACTAAATGGAAGGTGTACTGTATAAGATGTTAACGTATTGCAAATCACTCAACACATCCATCGCTACTGGGTCTACTTATTGCAACATTAATAACGGTTAGGTAATTGGACTGGTGCACAGTAATCAACTCTCGGACAGCAAAGCGTAAGCAGGCTGAATACATGATAATACACAATGTTTACCAACGATATAATTCTGTGAATTACACTCACACCATTAAATGAGCCTTCACCGTACGAGTAATTACGGGTTCGACCTCCATATCAAATCGCTGAGCGTGTGAATGTTTGAATTTACATCGATATTGCGCATTCAGAACACTTGAATTATTGCTCTTCAGCCAACCAGATCGTAGTGGGCACAGTGCAGATTCAATATCGTCAATTGTACACAAACACGGCGGATATCCTTGGTCATACCAGGCAAAGATGTACAAGATCGTGAGTGATTTTTCCAGCCCGGTGCAAAATCATTTTGAAAAGATCATCAAAAGTTCACCATTGGGCACGTTTGCACAAAGTCCACAGTCCAAATTCTATCCAGGAAAGTGTGTGAGAAAAAAAAACCAGTGAACCATCTGCTGTGACTTAAAAACATTTCATGAGCGTCCGTATTATCGTGGAAGCGTATTATCCATATGCTGTCAGTTGCATCCGAATAACCCCCCCGGTTACCCCCCAGAAATGTAAAACTAAATTGTAATATCACGGGACCTTCTTTGCCAGTACCAAAATATGAGAATAGATTTTTCCCATTTTATCTGGCAACAAAACAGGTGTTGAGTTGTTAAAACATCAAACTGAAACCTTTTACAAGGAATCATGTCTGCATTCACCACAATACTTGTGGTCAAAATGCAAACAAAAAACATACTGAATCTTGACTTAAAGCTTTCGTGACTGCAGGAATTCATATTCTTTGGGTCTTTCGGTAAAGCCACGAAGATAGAAAAATAATAAAAGTATCACGACGTTTGGATCGCAACACAAGAATTCTTCATCAAGTGAAAAAAATATATGGCATCTACATTACTCTGATAGTGCATTGTCTTTGTGCTGT
This sequence comes from Petromyzon marinus, assembly GCF_048934315.1. Lineage (NCBI taxonomy): Eukaryota > Metazoa > Chordata > Hyperoartia > Petromyzontiformes > Petromyzontidae > Petromyzon > Petromyzon marinus. Next base: position 7,078,593 of record NC_133701.1, read on the forward strand.
ACGCCTTTTGGCGTCCTCTGGTCTAACACCGTTTGAGACGAGGTTCAAAAGAAAGCTGTCTCTGGTGTGGACCAATCAGTTTCCAAGACAATGCCACATATCAGTGTTTTTTGTTTGCATTTTGACCACAAGTATTGTGGTTAATGCAGACATGATTCCTTGTAAAAGGTTTCAGTTTGGTGTTTTAACAACTTAACACCTTCTATCCAGATAAAAGGGGAAAACCCGATTCTCATAAATTGTAATACTGTAATCATGTTAAATCTGGTTTTCATAAGTGGCCATTGACACCCTCGGATCATATAATTGCAGCACCATTCCAACGTCCAGCACTTGGGGCAACTCAGCTTATGCATTAAATTCGCATCTAAAACTATACATCTACCGTGCATTTAATTAGTACTTTTACAGGCAGCGTGTGGAGAGGGGAGTTCTCCCCCCACCCCGCTCGCCCTTCACTCTCGGGCCTATGGGATGGGTCCCCCACTCGTGTGGTCACCCCACAGCCATTTCCTTAGCGACGAACAAAAGCCGCAAATCGGAGGTGGCTCACAAAACAAATAAACCGGACACCGGGGAGTAACACAACAAAACACCCACCTTTTTTATTGTTCGTCTTCTTCCCCCTTTTCTTAACTCAACAATATACACCACCTGTCAACGCCACGTAACCATAACCGTGGCGTTGACTCGGATGAGGCAGGCGAGATTTGCTGTGGGTGGCTCCAGTGGCACGCAGGGGAGTGGCCGTCTGGACCCCGGTGGAGGTCATCGCGGGCCCTTTCACAGCGGTGCTTCTCAACCTTTGTTTGGCCACTGCACTATAACCACTTGTTTAATTATTTAGTTTCAACAGAGTATCCACCCCCACCCACCACCTTTGCCTGACCCAACATAATACCGTAGTGGAAAAATAAATGTACTAATAATGAACATCAATATTTTCACCAAATGCCAATATTGAGGTGTCCGAACTATACTCTTTTGTTATTTCGGTAAAGTAACGGAGGTAGAAAAATAAAATAAAACAAAAAATAATAGATATTATTTTCTACCTACGTTACTTTACCGAAAGAACCAAAGAGTATGGATTCCTGCAGTCACGAAAGCTTCAAATCAAGAGTGTCCTAACTAGCTCGTTAAAAATAAATCAACGGACACTGCATGCATGACGTAACTTATTCACTCTCGCTGGTTACTCTTGGAAACAACATTGTTGAACGATCAATGAGTTTTAGAAAGGTATTATCCCGTTCTAGCTTACCATATGGATGTAAATGTAATCGTGGTTATTTTATATTGGGCAGATTCATACGTGATTATTCACCAAGGACTCTCACGTGTGATATAATTTCACATTTATAAATCACCTTACGTACCCTCCACTGGACCCCAGTGGAGGGTAGGTAACCCTCGGGTGAGAACCACTGGCTTACAGAGTTGTTCACCCACCACCACCACCACCACGGACGCCGCTTCGGGTCACAGACCCCTTCCACTGATGCTCCTGTCATGCTGGGACTGTCCACCTGGGGGATGAGGGGTCTACGACGTTGCGCTCTTTCCACCCGTGGACTGCTTAAAAAGCGCCGCTGGAACCTCAGGATCCCCTTTACATGCGCAGCTGTCGTCGACGTCGACCACGGTTTCCAGTCGCCAAAACTCTTAGAAACTCTGCGCACCATGCGTGTCTGTGTTCATTAAGCAATCGTCTCCCGCACCGACAGTTGTGCTTAATTATATCAATGTAAAAGGGGTTGTTTTTTTTTGCGAGGTTAGATCGCGTAAATATTCACGCGTCGTTAACACGCAAAACCATCGGACACAGCCAATTAGTAAGGGTCGTCACGTAAGCAAAACGTGCCAATTGGTGACTACTGTGGCACACCGGTGTGTTGGAGAGTAAACGCGCGTAACTTGAGCGCCGACGTTTTGCTGGCGTTTACGATAGGCTTCGTCAGGCGATTTGCCAGAATTGTGACGGAGCTGGTTGCAATCACCAGAGAAACGTTGTTACTCAAATTGTAAATGGTCGCGGAAGCCTACATGTTTAAAGTGCCGAATTAATCGTGGATTTTATGCCCTCCCCCCACCTTAATTCGTGAAATAAACGGCGATTTCCCACCCTCCGATAATAATACATTGCTGCTGAGAAACGTTTCCCTGTTACAAATGTTTTCTTCTTCTTCTTCTTCCTATACTCCTCGTGTCTTCATCACACACTTGCTCAATTTGCACAACTATCCCGTTAAATCGTTGACTACTCGCTAGCCAGCAGCTTTCCAGGCAAGCCGACAACAAAAATTCCCGTAGTCCCCTGAGCAGTAAACATTATAACACTGAGCGATGGGACGCGGGACGTCATGGCCATGAATTACTCATTAAGTGCGAGTCGATTTGTGTAACTCAGGGGTGGGCAAATTTTTTGACTCGCGGGCCACAATGGGTTCTACAATTTGACAGAGGGGCCGGGCCAGGAACAGATGGACGGAGTGTTTGTTTGAACTAATATAAATGACATGTAAAATCATTACATGAAAGGATTTGGCCTTTAACAGGTAGCAAAGCATTTATTTGCAAGGCAATTTAACAAATTGCACGAACATGAACAATACAAAAACACGTCGTAACTCCCGGTCAAAGTTCGCCATCTAATGGGGAAATGGGGGCATTACAGGAGAAAGGTAAATTTAATTTAATATTTGGACAAGTTCGGCGGGCCGGATTAAAAAGCCCAACGGGCCGTATGCGGCCCGGGGGCCGTGCTTTGCCCATGTCTGGACTGTAACTACGTGTGTCCCTAAAGTCGATGTCTGTGTGTGTGTGTGAGTCTATATGTGTTTGCGTGCGTGTAAGTCGATGGGTTTCTACGTGTGTGGGTCCATGTCTGTGTGTAAGTCCATGTGTGTGTCTGCCTTTTTCGCCGGGGCAACGCCGGGTACTAACCGCGAGTACTGTATATATGTCATCAGTGCCGGATTATCCTCGTAGCAAAATTAGCTACAAATACTGCGGGCCCCGCACTTTCAAAGGCCCCGCGCTAAATGTTTCCAAGCTACCAACTCCGGTTCAGTGATTCTGCACTCTCTATTACTATAGTACTGTACTGCCTTCAACTTTTACGAACGACTGGGTGTTTAATGTTAGCGATTTGCCGTATTATATGGATGTATAGAAAATGAAAAAATACAATTACTTTACTATGCAAGTTAAACATTTGTTTTACTTTTATTAGGGCCCCTTTATTACATATGCTACAGGCCCCGCACTGGCTTAATCCGGCACTGTTTATCATGCAAATGTTATGAATCGATGCCATAAAGAAGGCTGTCTCTGTTGTGGACCAATCAGTTTCAAACACAATGCATCTCTTATCAGAGAGCATGTTTGTTTGGATGTTCACCACAAGGTGTGCTTAATGCAGTAACTTGATTCTTTGCAATAGGGATATATTTAGTGTTTGAACATCTGAACACCTGTTTTACTGCCAGAAAGGGTAAAGCCAATTTTTGTTTTTCATATACAAATGTTATGCATTTGCTAAGTTCCTCAAATGCTGGGCACTGGGGATGTTGTAAATATGCATAACTGGAGCGTCTCGTAGCCACTGAATAAATAACCAGTGTGTTAATGCCATAATCCACATTGATGAGAAATAATGGTAGAAATTAAGTATCATTATGAAATAAGTGTGCCATTGCAAATGGTTATTCAAATTTAGCTTTGAATTGAATCTCAGCGGGTTTAAACTAAAAGGAGACATCAAACCATGCCATTTCTTTGTAATCATTTATTAAAATTGCCTTCTTATGCTTGCAAACCGCTTTCCAATGCGTGGGTGGCTAATTAACTTTATATACTTAGTACTTGACTAATGAATATCTAACATTGTTATCAGGCAGTTCTACAAATGAGGCAACTTCAGTCAAAATGTATAATACTAATATTATATGGAGGTATCATTTTGAAAGTAATCACCATCAGCGTATTTATGGAATAAGTCAATAGTTTGATGTAAAAATGAATGCAATCCAGCATGGATTAAATTTTGTCCGAATACGTCCGGCACCACGGCATTGACAAATATTCCCTCAAAAGGTGAACAAGTTATTTCTATGTTGTTGAATTCCATGACATTGGCTGACATACTAAGCCCGCGTAATGCTTTTAGTGACAATTAAACATCTTTGAAGCGTCTGAAACGTAAGCCGAAATTCGTTGAAACTGCCTGTCCAAACACACCATTTAATTCTGCAAGTCAGCCTTTTTACATTCAAGTCACAGCTTGCCACTGGTGCTGTGGAGACATTGCATGCGGTTGCATTCACGTTTCTATTTTACAGTTATTCTATACATTGGTGGAGTACTATTTTCTTAGGTGCGTACAGTTGTGTGGGAGATTATATCCAAATGATAATAAACGTACAGCCCTTTGTAAATCCACTGCTGGATGAAGGTCTCTCTCCCACACCGTTCCAATCATGAGGGCTGTTTGACCATACTTCACCATGCTGCTCAGTGTGGGTTGAAGGGGGTATACAGGACCGAATCGGGTATCACTCATTCAGATATCAGTCATGACCAGGAGTTGAATACAGGTTTATGGATAAAAAGCACAATTTGCCAACCGGTACTCCCCACAATCATACATAATACCATACCTCAGTGGTGCTTTGCCAACTTCATCTTAACCTTCACTCAGCATGTTGTGCCATTATTGTTACTCTTAAAGACACACTTCACACCTCCCTTCTTAAGGAGACCGGTAGCCTCCGTACAAAACATTCCTGTCATGTCAAAAGACTGTGGCTTCACAGGTGAAAGCACTTAGTTCCTGAATTGTCCCATGTTGTAGAGGTTATGCGTAGGCACAGACTACAAATATCAGAGGTTGAAAAAGCTGCAATAGTAATCGTATAACAGATTAGGCAGCACTTGCAAAGTTTCAAGTGAAAAATGTTTGTGAGAAATATATATGTAACCCGTGATAAGAATATACACGGGGAAGATCAGTTGTGCCTTGGTGAAAACAAATGACACACGGAAACCCAAGCATGAAATGTTAATGTTGTTTAATTAGTTAAAACCAAGAAGTGAAATAAAGATTACACAGTGTGAAATGCAGCATTAGCTGGCCTAGCGCGCTTGGACATGACCAGTGCACACACTAATAAAATCAAAGGCAACCCGTCACATGCTACTTTCCGAATTATCCTCAAAATATAATACTCTTAGGCTTACGAGTGTAATCTCTGATAATTATTTATCCCAATTGTGTTTTTTACATACATGCAAATGTGACATTTGTAGAGTATTTCTGCACATCGTTTAATGAAAAGCAGTACTTTACCTGGTTTAATGATAACACAGCATTGTACTTTGTTCAAAGCGTTAAGGTGAATAAATAGTCGATTGTTACATGTGTATGAAAAAGCCAATCATAATGGTGAAATAGATTGACATGACACATCACAGTCATGTTTCAGCCACAAGGCACGTGTTTATAATGTGTCAATAAAACTGTAAACAGTACTAATGCAAGCACTGGCCCATTAAGTGTGAGCTAGCTATAATTGATAGACAGTATATGCTTTACTCGGAGAGCAAAAATTCGACATCTACGCTTGTATTATATTCACTGTGCAAAAGCAAACTTGACGTAATGCAGGGCTACGTCACCCACATTATTAGCTTTACAATTATTGCCTGGTTGCTGAAAATAAGCAACCTAAAGAATATGTTTAAAGTGTCATTAAGTACAAATTAAAACATTAAAGCTGTAAAATAGTCTACAAACTGCAAATACTATTTTGAATGAAAGCATGAATGATAAAAGTATGCAAAATGGAGCCAATGTACATGCACAATATAAAAAAAATATGCCCAAAATAACTGATCTTCCTTCACATATATATTTTGAAATCAAAAATTTAAATCTCGAAATAAAGCACGTCGACATCAATACATAATATAACAAAACAACAAGCATCCGAGTGAAAAAACAAACATCAGCCATATATTTTGCCTGTTTGCCAAAACAGCGTGCATGGCTTGCAACAATGCAACTGCACACCATTCTCAGTCATAACTGTCCACGGGACATTACTCTCCCCTCACCTTTCACACTTTGGAAAGCCAGCCCTAACACGCTATTTACTTGAATAGTGTTTACTTCCAAAATATTGTCAACGTTCTTTCCACCAATTTTCTTTTCTTCTTTCGGCGATGCCACACTTTGTAACTTCCCTTTGTGACACCAGCACAAGCCAGTCATTCAAAGTAATGACTGAACCGTGAAACAGCAGGCAATGCGATTCCCGTTCTTCAAATTCTTACTTCCACAGCTCTGGACACTTTAAGCTACGTGTCGTGCTGGCATTTTGCCAACGTCCACGGTGACATTGGTGTAGAGAGGTTGCCTCACTGTCTCCACGTGTCTGTACTTGAGGGTGTTGATGCCATCCCTTCCCATGTTATGTCTGGTGTTCTTGATCTGCGTGAATCTGTATGCAAACGCACAACAAACATGACACCGTAGCTCACCAACGTCAGTGCCCAGAACTGTAGTTTTACGGGAAAACATGGCACAAATGATTTTGGACCTGATCACAAGTGAATTACATTAAGCTGTAAACTAGTGGGATGTGTATTCTTGGTTCTTTCGGTAAAGTCACGTAGAAGGGAAACAATAAAATAATACAAATATAAAACAACAAAATAATAAAATATATATAATATATAAAACATATATATTTTATTATTTTGTTGTTTCCCTTCAACGTGACTTTACCGAAAGAACTAAGAATATGAATTACTGCAGTCACGAAAGCTTTAAATCAAAATATGAATCCCCTGCAGTCACGAAAGCTTTAAATCAAAATTTAGTGGGATGTGTGTCCGATTGCAATTATGTGCCCACGGGCAGGGCACGGCATGTTTACCTAACAAGTGCCATTAATTTGAAAGCATGTGCATTAATTTGAAAGCCTGTGCATTCATTTGAAGGCATGTGCAAGCTATTCATCGCAAATTTCCTTCAAGAGTTGAAAACTCTTTTTTGTACTTGGCAAACCAAATCTAAATTTTGATTTGAAGCTTTCGTGACTGCAGGGATTCATATTCTTGGTTTTTTCGGTAAGTCACGTGACTTTACTGAAATAACCAAGGATATGAAACCAAATCTTATTCGGATTTTTTTTTATTAAGCTCTACATTTTATATGGTAAAGTATTGCGATGCCCTCTTTAGTGGGGGGCGAGTTTTTACTCAAAAAATAAATAGAATGAAACTGAATTTTTTTTTTACGTTGTCACATTGTAATTTTACTGTTTTCAATACATATTTTTTTTACAAATATTTTCCTTGTACGATGTTTTGTTTTAATTATCTCTTCCTTAATGTGGAAAACATCTGTGTACAAATTTGTCGAGGGCGCTATACAACCCCTGAACGTAATTTTATCGACATACGTCAACATGCATGAAGCTCCACAAAACAGGTTTTTTTCACTGGCAAGTGTGCATTACAGAGGAGATGTTAAAATAGCTCATTAATATGTGTATCATTATTGAAAAAAGAATGACATTTCTTCAATGTAAATATTTATTTTACAAAACTAGATTGTATTTACCCATTGGAATTTATCCGATTAGTTTTGTTTAACCAAGACTGCACAAGACTGATTGGTAGAGCCTGGAGGATAAGATGGACCTTCCTCAGCTCTAGCCAACTTATCAAACTTAGTCTCTCTCCTCTTTGGTTTGGAGGCCCTGCACTGCCACTCTGCACTCTCTGCCCCATCGTTCCAATGATGAAATGACAGTAAACGAAAACTGTGGATCAACAAACCCAAAGAGAGAGCCCTAGAGAAGGTTGTCCCACCCTGACAGGTGGCAGGCTGTCTGCAAACGAAATAGGGCATTGCCATCTTGGGAGGACATAAACCAATGTTAGGTGAGGTTCAAATGGAGGGGACGAAATGTGGTCTCTCGCCCAAGGGAATGCCTCCACTGTGCCTAGCAGATGAAGTATCTTTAAGGCCAATGAGGAGAGTGGCATGACCATGTTCCAGTGACGAACACCTTGCCCTGGTCAGTCCTGGTGGGGCCAGGAGTCACTTGTTGGTGAAGCGACTGCATTGTCTGTGTCCAAAAGGTTTTGCAGTAAAAGTCCTGGCATTCCAAGTACCCCCCCTCCCACCCCAGTTATGTTGTCATCAAGGCTAAGGGTATGAGGTATATAAGTAAAGTTACGTATGAGGTATATAGGTAACGTTACATTTGTTGACCAGGTGAGATCTGACGAGAGGGTGGTGACATGGCCTAGAGGTAGTGTATTCACCACTTGTTGCCGAAGGTTCATGGTTCGAATCCAGCGGCTGCCACTAGCTCTCCGGTCCGCAGACCAGATTCTGCAAGAAAAACTTCTTTGCCAATTTTCCGTCAGCCGTCACATGGCAGCCGACGACGAGGCTAGACAAACGTCTTCCACTCCTCCCTTATTCTGTTCCTGTCAATCGCTTGCTGTAGACCTACAGGAACATCGTCATGCCAATTTATGGAAAATTACCGAGCACACGTGCGATGATGCGGTTGGTCGCAACGTAATGTGGGCAACGCATGCCCAGTGTTGAATTAAAACACTAACAAGATTGTAGATAAAGAATTTAAGGTTGAATCGGCTTCTTTAACATCTCGTCTCTTGTCATGCCTGAAGCCAGTCAGGTTTCACGCATGCTAGGCTTTGCGTAGGTGATATACTCATAAGTAATACAGTGTGTAAATACTTGAATGTTTTGTGAAAACTAAGATCTAAGAGGGTGTGATGAGCCCTACACCCTCTTAGATCTTAGATGCCACCACATGGTGTGTGCGCAGGTATAGGAAAAGAATGCTTATGCTGTGTGGGTCATGAATTCAGCTGGAAAAGGGAGAAGATTTACATACACACAATTTGTTAAAATATGGGTGCCCAACCTAGTGACTTACCGCTTGGGATTGGGCTCATTTTTGGCATCTCTTGCATGCTTTACCATTCTGTAGCGTCCCAGACTTCCGTCGGGTCGAGACAGCCTCATTCCCTGAACAACAACCCTGCAAATAAATCTATCCATTAGCCAAAGCTAATGCAAGCTCAAGAACTACACCTCTGCAGAATACAACAAAAAGTGGCTGCATGTAACAGTTTAAAAAAAAGTCAGTAAAAATAGCCCCATTGCAAGCGTAATTTTTTGTTTTAATAAACTTTGATTATAACAAATGTAGAATTTTTTTTTAAACCTATCAGTATGTCTGGCAATTGGTCTCTGCCATCTCAGTTTTTTTTACTTCCCGAGCACTCTTGTACAACAATTTAGGCTCATGAGTGTTCACTCAGTTTGCAAATAAATGGTTGGGTAGATGGCACAGTGGGCACATTGCACTTTGGCCTCGGCAACCTGAGTTCTATTCTTGGCCCTGGCTAACACCAGTGGCGAGTGATATGTGAACTGATCTAGGGCCACTCTTCACCAACCCGCATTGAGTGCCAGTGAGGCATGACCAAACAACCCCCATGACTTGAGTGTTGAGAGGCTCTCATTCAGTAGTGGATTTACAAAGGGCTGCAAATGAATACTACGATTTTTAAAGATTGTTTCAAAGTTATTGTACTTGAATTTATTATGTTCTGCATTTCAGTAAATTGAATATCAGATGTGACGCCATATGGATGAGTTGACCAGGAGGGATTACCAAATGTCCGAGTCATCAGATTAAAAGGGCAATGCAACCTACCATCACTAGATTTCTGCAACTTTAAATCATTAATGCCTGCAAGGCATTTCACTGGTTACAAAAAAAACTACACGTCTTCAAATACGTTTCCAAATTTTTTATTCAAAAACTGAAATTAAATGTACGTACGCCATTTTATGGAGACCTGTTGAAACGGTTGTGATCATTGTCACGACATACCAAGGGAACATATCAGTAAACTTGCGCATGACCTGCTAGTCGTACTTAACAGTGTAAAAGGAATTTGAATAGCACACCGCTTAATGTCATGACATGAGTAACTGTCAGCATCAGTGAACTTCAAAAATCAATAGTGTACAGTAGAGGTAAGAAGCAATTCCTTTTACGTTTTTGTGATAAATGTTGGTACTTTGACCTGTTGGTTTTATAGATGAAGCAAGAATAAATATAATCCCTGCTCCAACCTTTTCTGTTTAGATTGAAACATTTTATAGGTGGGTGGAAATCAGCTGCAATTTTTGTTTACAGGTAATCATTCATACGACATGCAACGTATTTAGTATATCATTATACTTAGACAACTAATTGTCTCAAAGTTGTCTGTCATTTAATTTTAAATATTATTTCTTCCAACGATAGCTAATTCTATAAAAAAATGTGCTTTAAGATACGTAACAAACAAAATACAATGAAAAGAACAATGAAAAGAACAGTAATGCATACGTATTAGCCATCACTGTGCCGTACCTGTTGTAAATGTCATCGTCCTCGCCACCCCATCCCCAGTATTCATTGGGAAATCCATTTATCTTCAGGTACTGTGCCTTGGAGAGGCCCGACACTCCACCGAAGTACGAGTTGTACGGCAGCCTGGTGGAACGAGATGGAACAACACAGGCAATGATTGCCAGAAGTGCTTGCTCTCTTTGATGCAGGTGGTAAACCAAACGGTAAAGTCACGTAGAATGAGAATAAAATAATAAATTGATAAAATAAAAGAACACAATAAAATTCTCACGACGTTTCGGCCACAACACAAATTTTATTGTGTTATTTTATTTTATCAATTTATTATTTTATTCTCATTCTACGTGACTTTACCGAAAGAACTAAAGAAGATGAATCCTTGCAGTCACGAAAGCTTTAAATCGAAATTTAAACCAAACGGTATTCTAGGATTCATCGTAAATACGAAGCATGTAACTATCTACGAAAATCAGAATCATAATATTTATTTATACTGGAGAAATCCGATGAGCAATTAAGCTCTTTTCACAGATATCCAGTAGGGGCGGGTAATAACGTTAAAACAACAAACAGTAGTGCAAAGTACACGGGAAACAAATCACCCAAACACGTACACATAAAAGCCTGATCAGAGTTGATTGTTACAATGTGGTACACACATTGAATGATTATTTGAGAATCGATTACTCATGATAAATGCAGATTATATTTACATCAGGGATTCTGCTTCAATTGGGATTATCAAGGCTCGACTTAAAACCTTCCTGTTCAATACTTGATTTTATCATTCGGCTTTCTTTTTTTATACATATTTTTTTTATAACCAAGGGTTGTTATGCTCATCGTGTTATTTTATGATCATTGTGTACAGCGCTCTGTAATACCTGACACAGGTGTGATATAAGTCTGATCTGTTATTATATACAAATAGTATCTGTAGGCGAATTGAAATGTTTTGCAAATACCATCTTCAGTTTGACAGAAGCAAAAAGGTCGTGACACAGCATATAAGCAGACGCAGCAAAAATGCAAACAGGCGAGTACAAATGAGACCAAAAACAAAAGAATCTTGACCGACATAGTGACATAAAAAATCACGATAATATATCCAATTGCAGGGCAATGAGGGTGTCAATAAAAAACGCGCCTCAAATACCTATTTTGAACTTGTAAACCAGACACCTATATATATAAGAAAGTCCAAAATTGTGTGTGGGTTTGTGGGTTTGTGTGCGGGTTTGTCTGTGGTCGCGTGCTTGACTCTCCCACGGTGGGGTTTACGTAAAAAAAAATAGCCAGGTACCATGCCGTAAGCCCCGCGGTGGGCAAGCGCTATTCCTTTTTCAAGGAAACGCTATACTTGTTCCTATGAAGAGTGCCTTAAAAATATGAAAGTGTATGTGTCAATTTTGATTTGTGTGTGTCACTTTGCCATGGGTGTAAAACCACACCTAACAAACCTTTCCACTATAAAACAATGGTTCTCACTCAACCGGGCGTATGGTGACCCCTGGGTGTAGGTTTGCAATGTCCCAGAGGGTACGTGAGGTGATTTATAAATGTGTGACATATCATACACGCGAGTCATTGGCGAATAATCATGTATCAATCTGCCAATATAAAATGCAGGCACTTCTTGACATACACATGTATGCCAAAAGCAATTTTCCCATATATTATCCTAGCCTATATCAATACAATACACACAATATAATACTCGGCCCTTAATTCTTAACCACCTGTATTCTTATTCTTGGTTCTTTCGGTAAAAGTCATGTTTCCCTTCTACGTGACTTTACCGAAAGAACCAACAACATGAATCCCTGCAGTCACGAAAGCTTTCAATCAAAATTTCACCTGTATTCTCTTGCTACAGTACACTCTCATGAATTATCCCTTCACCACCCGTGCCCTTTCCTCTCCGGATGCTCGACATCTGGCCGCTTGCGTTCTTAACTATTCCTTCACACTAGTTATCGTACCGCACTGGCTGCTGGCAACGCCATTGGGTCGCGGTGCCAGGCTAGGGGTGGCGTACGACGTTATTCCAAAAATGTCCTCGCGTACGTCAATGAAAGGTCTAAATACAAAGTGCGCCTTATTCCAAAATGGCGTACAGCAAAGGCGCGTAAACCGAGGATTTCCTGTAACTATGAAAGTGTTTAAATCCATACGGTAACCTAGAAGGATATAAAAGACCTTTCTAAACTCATTGATGGTAAACAATGTGGTTTCCATGACTCACCAGTGAGCGCGAACAAATTGCGTCACGCGTGCAGAGTGTCCGTTGATTTTTTTTTATTTCGCTTGCAGTTAACGAGTTTCATAATAGGATAATTAATAGGATAATTAATAGGATACCTCACAAAATGGACAATTGGTTAGAATATTGATGTTCATTTTTCAGGAACATATTGGGTCAGGCAAGGCGGTACCAAAAAAGGTTTGAGAACCACCGATATGAAAAGTAACCTCAAGGAAATGGAACCACAAGCATGTTTGAACATACCGCTGAACAAACAAAAAATGCTGCTCACATGGTTAGTCACACGCACTCCCATTGACGAAGCTCCACACTGGAGTAACAACACGAGCTTCTTTGTGTCACAGCCATTATTGTTGAATAGTTTCACATTTATATTCTTGGTTCTTTCGGTAAAGCCACGTAGATAAGAAATAAAAAAATAAAATTAATAAAAAGCAGAAAACCCACGACGTTTCGATCACAACAGGCGGAGAGAAAAGAGGGGGCAAGCCTCCAAATGCAACCTGCTTACAAGGGTTTTCAAAGTGAGTGGGCGGGGGACGACAGTTGCGGGAAGAGCTGTGTGGCGCATACGTCAGCCAGTGCTAATGTAGGAGTAGACAATGGGGGGAGGAAGGAGGTAGAGATAGGGGGAGAGAGAGAGGGGGTAGAGATGGGGGAGGGGGCGGCATTGCACCTCGCTACACACATCCACTGCTGACGGTAGAGGCTGACAAGAAAACATAAATCAAGTCATGACCCAAAGTGGTTGATGTCTTTCAAATGATTGATGTGTTTATAACCATCGTCTCGGTTGAAATTGTGTCTGTGCCTGTATATAAGTATGGCTTCGTGAACAAATCTTTGTTGACAGCCAGTCGCCTTGCTTTTATTATTTTTAATTTTATTTCCATCTACGTGACTTTACCGAAAGAACCAATAATATGAATTCCTGCAGTCACGAAAGTTTTAAGTCGGAATAGTTTCACATCATGGCTTTTTTTACCCTCTTCGCTGGAAACCATTTACAATCTGTCACGTGCTGCAATGGGGCCTGTATACCTGCAGGAATGTGACTTAAAACCAACTACGTATAAGAATAAATGTGCATTTGGAACGCACATTCAATTGGGGTGCTTTCAACAGAGGCATTGCTCCTTTTAAGAACTGGCAGGGTGCAGAGAGTTCAAAGAAATAAATACATTAAATATGCCCTTTAAGGGCAAATAAATAACACTTGGCAATCTGTGCAGGCACTGTACCCAGCTTCGGCACTGTAGCCAGCTTTAATACCGATTATGTTTAGCAATCGGCATGAATTTAGTCACATTGTGATTTTCCATTACCAACGTTAGCACTTTTACTATCAAAAAGACTGTGCTTAAAATATTGAGCATCCGAGAGAAAACCAGGTTCTCGTAAAACAAATTTTCAAACAAAAGAAAAGTGTATTCTTTGGGTCTTTCGGTAAAGCCACGTAGATAGAAAAATAATAAAAAGTGTACGGAATTTTAATTTAAACTCTTATGGTTTTAAGCCCAAGTTATTCCAATTATACCATGAGTATAATGTCATAAGACAAAGACCTATCAGTCAATTGTCTGAGTAAGATGTCAAAGAATTACTTCTAAACATCCATTCAAGTTACCTTTTTTAATTCGTATAATAGGCAGCGCACTTTTCCATACTTCTTGCTATACAGATATTCATCACATGGCAATCAAACAAAGACTTCTCTTTGTCAGAGCTGGAAATGTAAAACGATTGACGGCGGTGCTACACTGTGGGCAGAAGAGGGTAGTGTGACAAAATCAACTGTCGGTCTGTATTTTCTATCCTCCCATGTCAATGCTCTCTGAATTCCAAAACCTGACCAGAGTGTCGTATTTATGCATATTGAACTTATTTTGCACGGTACGTAGCCAACCGTGCTAATTGAAGGTGCGGGTATAGTCAATGGCTTCCGTGACGCACACAAAAGGGCTGTGCATGTGCTTGCAAATGCTTGTATAAATGCAGCTACAATGACAAACTTTAATCTTGACTTAAAGCTTTCGTGACTGCAGGAATTTATACTCTTTGGGTCTTTCGGTAAAGTCATGTGGATAGAAAAATAATGACAAACTTAGAAGACGTTCCTCACAGGGGCTCGAAATTGGTTCGACACTGGCACGAACAACCCCGTACCGGAAGCTGAACTTGTCCATGGCGACGGAGAAGTGCCGGGGGTTGTCGTAGCAGCGGTAGAGGTTGCGGTCGTCCATGGGCACCAGGTCGACGTCGCTGAAGATGAAACAGTCGTAGGGGGCGTCCTTGAGCGCCTCCACGTAGCCGATGTTCATAAGCTTGGCTCGGTTGAACATGCCCTCTCCAAACTGCAGCCACCACACACACAAGCCAAAGTATGTGTGACTTTCAAATTCCAATTCAAATATAGGGTTGCCATCTCTGATGTGAAAGACCCAACGCAAGAGATGCCTGGGTTTGATCTTCCACGAAGCTCATGGTCCACCCTAAACCACATCCACACAAACCTTGGCAGATGTGGATACCTGACGCACACATTGAAAATTGAAAACTCTCCAGTGTGCGACTGTGGTCATCCAGAACAGGCAGTACAACATATAACGATGCAATACCAAATCCACAAATACGAACGAGAGATTACAGCGATACAATCCCGCTACTCCTGATGCTGTTAGCTGGCTTGAACACCTGAATGTTAAAGTGTAGTTGTTGCTCTACATCTACATCAGCCATATAAAAGAAGAATACTTTTGAAGTATATTAAAAATACAAGACGTATCATGTAACAAAAATCATTTCACATTACTAGAATAGGGGAAAACTACATTGGTGTATTATCACGCAAAAGACAAAAAAACGGGACATCTGGAGAGTTATATATTAATTTCTAGAAATAGCTAACTCAAATTTAGACAGGTGGCAACCAAAGTTGTCCTGGAGATGTTTAACAATGAGGAAAAGTTCCTTAATAACTAAACGTAGTTAATGGGTACTTGTACTTTATCTGTATTCTACGTCCATGCATTTTTAATGATACTAAAAGGAAATGTTAAGTTTGGCTCTCCTTCAACACAGTGAGGGAGGTGCATGTAAATCAAGCAAATAAAGTTACTGGGCATTTCCCAATGATATATTTGTTAAATGTTAATACAATATAATTAAGGTACGTGTACAGCTCTTGTACAGCTGGTTGAAGAGGGCCTGTCCACATCATTCCAGTCATGGGAGTTGTTTGACCATACTTGACCACGCTTGTGAGTGCAGGTTGGAGAAGGCAGGGACCAGTGGTTGGGAGCATATTACAGTACAATGGATTTTGCTGCACTCTCCCTTCTTGCCCACAAAACTTAGCCCATGATACGAATATTATGGCATATTTAAAATACTCCAAAGTGCATGCAGGCGTAAGGCAGTGCATTTTCAGGGCAATGAGCCAAATAACAATGGCACAGTTGTTGTGTTTTTCCACTTTCAGGGAGACTTGACATTTTTTTGGCTATGTTCCATTGCAACCTAGTGCCGTTTCTTTCCCACGATCTGACGAACCAAATTGAGGTTGACTGTGATAATAATGAAGATCAAATTATATATTACATTAAAAAGATCAGTTTATAAAGCATGTCGTTCAATTAATGATGGTTGTAACATGGCAACTCGTAACTCCAGATTTTTTTGGAGGGCAGAGATAATTTCTGGGCTTTCCAGTTTAAATGTGACGTACAGGTGGCATAGTTCAATAGGAACGATATGCTTCTGTGTAACAATTATACGCCCAGCATCACATCTCGATCATTTGATAAGCGCTCGGTGGAGTTGTGTAAAAAAAATTTGAAAAATATTATCCATTTGCAAAGGGTATTTGGGACTCCCATGCAAAATGAGTAATGAAACGGAATATGCTCCCAATCTGATAAAAATAAAGAATGTAGATCTGATAATTACGACCCAATACCCTGCTTGTTTAACGTTATCCTGAAAATGAGTCAGGTACAGTCGTATTATTCTTAGATTCAGGCACTATATGATTTAACATCTCCACTTAAATAGGATTAACGTAAATCGAAAAGCCAATGGTTGGAGTTTTAATGCATGATAGTAAATAAGATGACAATTTTAAACTAAATGGTGTAAGCCATGTCACCACCCAAATAAGGATGTAGAAATCTAAACTAAATGTCTTTTCGAATGGCAATCAACTGCATTTTATTTGCCAAGGGCGAGAGAGTGTTTGAGTGTGGGACTCCAGGGACTCCAGGGACTCCAGGGAGGCAACGTAATGGAAAGACTTACCATAATGGAAAGACTTACCATATATTTTGTCATGCCATGAGCCAATGGTATAATTATGAAACTGGCAAGAACCTTTACTTTCAGACCACACTCTATGCCACAGCTGACCAAACTACCGCCTGCAAAACCAAATATGATTTCTGTCTTGCCAGAATAAATCTATGAAGTGTTCACCTCACTGCACTGTCCTCTATTGGTCTGTTTCTTATAAAATTATCATCTTACATCTCCCTCATATGCACCTCTGTAAAATTAAACAAACTAATTGGCGACAAGGATACTGCGTTGCCAGTGGTGCAAAATGATAAATAACTCACATTCGTCAATAACACCGCCTTAAATGCCCTTCTCTTATCTCACTTCACGATAACTCTATTCAATCACTTCAATGTTTCACTACATCTGGATCTCTTATCTACAGGGCTTCTCTCACCTTAATACAACTTTATCTGCTTTAGGGTTTTTTCTTCACAACTCACGACATATCTCCATCCTCTTTTCTTTCTCGCCTCACTACACCTCCATCACTAACCTGTCGCCTTCTCTCATTTCACATCTCTTGCTACTTGCTTTACATTAGCAGGTGTGCCATGCATGGTTGTGAAATGTTCTAGTGTCACGCCTTTTCTTAACAAAGGCAACGCTATATACATTTCATAGGCTGTTAGTTGACCATTATTTTGCCTGTGGCTCTTAGCATTGTAGAAAATCTGGCTCGTGTTTTCTGGAGGTTGCCAATAGTGATGCCGGCATCATGTTAATGTTTTTGTAAAACTTTGCAGATGGCTGCGTTTTGCGGATATTGCCAAACTTGGCTTATACCCCAACACATCCAAGATGCAATTAAATGGAGAGCCCTTCTTTCCAGACAAAACAATCTAACGTGACATGTCATGACCATTTCTACTAAATAAAAACATCAGCTGCAGTAAGCATTCTATGTTTAACAATAGGAATGCCCCTTTATGCCCAAGCACTCGCAACAACTGGTGGATTTTTTTTTATTTTTCTGACTTCATTAATTGCTTGGTTCTCCACCTTGATAGAAGAACATTTTTGAACGGAAGACTGCAAAGGCAGTTTTTACGATCCATAGATCACAGGTGCAGTGCCCGATCTTGCAAATTAGTGTCCTCAAAAATAATGAGAGGAATTATGCTCCATAAGAAATGGGGTTGTTTGGGCGACCGAAGAAATTTTGAAAAAAAAAATTGGGAGATGTAATTAATTGCACACCTGAAGCTCAAAAATAGAACGTCTCCATGGTTGCATGGAAATGTCACATTATCAACAGTTCCAGTCTAGTACAGTTATTACTGTTACGCACGTTAGTGTTTCAGAATTGGCTCGTGAATTCCATTTTTTTTAAATAAACCTTTCTTTCATATAGGTATTTATTTCTCTATTATATAAATAGCAATATCAATTCCATTATAAGTTGTAAATGGGCAAAATTTGGTCTTCATGAAAATAATGGAATAAAAAAAAGACAGTGGACCCCACTCCTAAATTAGCTTAGTATTTCAAGAGTAAACTGTACCTTTGGGGTGACACTTCTCGAATTACAAAAAAAACAACGAATGCACATGTTTCATACAAACAAAGCTATATAATATTTGTTTGGTCATTCATTACTACTAACAATAGACAACTTTGAAATGGGAGCAAATTTTGAATACGACTCGTGCATCCGTGTCAAATATGGACCCAAAAAAAAAGCAACTCCAACCCTGATGCCACTTGGATAGCCGAATCGAGTCCATGAGAAGTGACAAACACCTCGTGAAAGACCCGGCGCAGAAAATCCCCTCAACTGCATCCGCATAAACCATGGCAGATGCAAATACTTGATGCACGCATGGAAGATGTACATCTCTCCGGTATGCGACTGTGGTCACCCAGAACAGACCATGGAACATAAAACGACTAAATGCCCAATTCACAAATACGAAGAAGGCAATCACAGTGATGCACTCCATGATCCCCGATGCAAATATCTAGCTCAACCATCACCAACCACGCGAGATTATAAGCATCACACACATAAGTTAAACACTGTCCACATGTATATGCAGTGTTCTCTCGAATGTTTTCATTCTGTAATGTTTTATTTTTATTCCTGGTATCCCAAACCTTTGTGCTTTTTATTAACAGAGTGCGAGGTCTCAAATGTACATTTGTGCTTAGATATGTATGCTTATTTAACCTCGTGTCTCTTCAAATGTAACATCCTTATTGCAATATGCTTTTACAGGGCTTATATTTTTTCCACCATTTCCTTTGGTAGTGATGTATTTTATCCGTATATTATGAAGTATTTTATCCATCGCATCATATCTGGCAGTAACAATGGTCGAAGCCTTTCTACTGGAGACTAGATTGTGTTTAGCCTTCAAGCATGACATATCTCCTCATTTGAAATGTGGTTTAAATCCAGTGTAGGGCTGTTGCACGCTCGCACAGAGCATGTGGTTTCTTATATTTAACAGAGCTCTAAAACTGTGGCATTTCATTTTAGTCTAGAATAACTGCAGAAAAATGAATAAAAGTCCCCCCTATTCAAACATTTCTAACAAGAATACTAATTTCACACAGTAAAAACTACTCCCATTGCAAATACATACACTTTTTATTCACTTTCAAATTTTCTGCACGCTGTGGTGCAGTCTTTTGTTATCTTTTATTTTGTTCATAACTAAGAATTTCAACGTATAGCGGGCTGCCGCACAGCGTACCGGCACCAAATTCCTCTCCAAGCTCTGCCGTCCTCTATATATATGCAGGTGTTATCAGTCAACGACTGAGTGTTTAAATGCGGGAAGAAGCTGCAGCACCCGGGGGAAAAACCCACGCATGCGAGGGGGTAACACCATCCCAGGGGTCGGCAACCTGCAGCTCCGGTGCCGCTTGCGGCTCTTTAAGGACTGCTTCATGGCGTTAGTCATGTGAATTTAAGCTCTTGAAATATTCCGTTTAAAAAAAATGCTTCTTCTTGCTATTTTAGTTGCCGACCGCTGCACTTTCCCATAAATATGGAACAGGCGGAGTCCACGTTTGCTTCTTCCGGGGTTTGGCACCTCCTCGATGCCCCACGGAATGGTGGAGTGACAATAATTGTGGTCCACCAACCCTTACTTCGACAGTGTTGGATTACAGGTGAGCGCCACCACCCCATTAAATAGATAATCCCAGGGACATTATTGTTTCAGACAGAGAAAAAGGCATGCAAAGAGTTACATCAGCAGTTCTCAAAAGCAGCCAAAAGCAGTAGGTTATGTAAAAGGCGGTGGTTTTAAAAATGTGACATAGTTCTAATTAACGTGCATTGAGAAGCAGTTGGGTTGCTTTTTTATGGATGAAAGCATTCAGCAACAGTATGTCCACTAAACAAACCCCTGCTCAGACAATATAATGGGACGAAGAAAATGACAAATTACGAAGCACAAGACTTTTCACACACTGCAGTTAGTGTCACATTGTCTGCCCTAATGTAACAGTACCACTTTACAATGCAATAAAACAGAGCCCTTTGTACAAATTCCTTTAAAGAGCAAACATACCTTTGTACAGCATCCTGCAATAAAAAATACCCTCCAATAAAAATGACAGTGCTGATATTGTACACATCACTTTTGAGACATCCTTTGACAAAAGCCACATTAGTTAGGAGAGTTGACCGTAAGGGCCTATAATGAATAAAATAATGGGAGGGTCATGCCAGATTCGGGCGGAAGTGAGGTTACACTCTTGACATTTTCATAAGAAAAAGCAAACAATCTATTTAAATAAAAACCCACTCAAAACATGTAGTTGCAGAATGCGAAATAGTTTAAAATTGTCCTCATCCCCACTTTTATCTCAAATTTACTATTAGTGTCATGGCGTAACACAAGGTATCCGTTGAAATATCTCGCAGAGCGGTGCAACCGTTCATGTTATTGAAGTCAAAGAAAGCAGGTATTACAGAGCTGCCTCTGAGATTCCTTTGAGTGGCCCGGTCTACACAGTAGAGGGCAGAACTCTCCCATCGGCTCTATCGTGAGCGCAATATGTTTGTCACATGGCAGTCAAATCGATATATTTTATTCTCAGAGCTGAACGTCAAATTAAGAGCAAAACCACATGTAATGTAATGATTTTTCTGTACAGTCATTGGTGGCCAGGCTTAGACCAATCATCATATCTCTATGCTTGAGACCTTTATTTCATCACAGGCAACTACTGCCCTAATTCGAACTCAGGCTCTCACGGAAGCCATCTCTGCACAATGTTGGAGCCAAAAGTTCATCTCTGGATATGCAGAATTAAATTATGGGCTAGTCAGCCAGAATTATACCAAACTGCCAGATGTCACACTTGTACAACTGTATGCGAGCCCATGATCATGTCATTACCACCCGCCTTCAGAAATTTTCCAGAAAAAAACAGATTTGAGCAGCTTTTCCTCTTTTCAATCTGCTCACTTTTTGGCGGAGCAATCATATCGGTAGAGCAGTAGCCCATCGAAGAAACAGTAGCAGACAGAGAGCTGCTCAAAGTACTCAGGCCCAGTAGGTCCTATGGTGATGAGGACCAGAAAATAACCTACCATGAGCTGCTCTACTAAAAGTTCCCTGAAGTATGGGCGTTGGAGGACTGAGGGCTTGAAAAGCAGGGAGACTCATTCGACCAACAGTGGCTCACAACCTCACCAACAATATATCTTGAACCCAACACACTTTGTCCCTCCTCACAGAGAATTTGACCTGATGGCACAGAATTTCGATTTAAAGCTTCCGTGACTGCAGGGATTCACATCATTGTTCTTTCGGTAAAGTCACGTAGAAGGGAAATAATAAAAAATAAAACATAATAAAATAAAATTCTCAAGACGTTTCGGCCACAACGCAAGCAGCCGTCCTCAGCTGTCTTTCCGACAGCTCTGTTCTTCACCTGAGAACGGCTGCTTGCGTTGTGGCCGAAACGTCGTGAGAATTTGATTTGACGTTTTGTTTTTATTATTTTATTATTTCCCTTCTACGTGACTTTCCTGTGCAGGCCATATTTTGTTGTTGTCCAACCTGGCTGCACAACTCCTCTGAACTGTCTCCTCGGAACCCAGGTCTTTCTTGCCCTGTCCCTGATTCCCAATAAGCTTTGAGCAACCACCAACATGGTCGCCCAAGATCTTTCAGGAAACTGAGCTCCTTAAACTGGGTTGAGGCTGCCACAGTAATCCTATTGGATACCTATTCATCCTTCAGCTTCTCAAGATCAAGTCGAGAAGGACCAGATCTCGGAATCCTCGTGAACTTCAAATGAACCACGAGTCAAGAACAAGCCCATAGTCTGTGTTTAAGAACTCAACATTTTGGAAAGCTCTGCCATTCTATGGATTTCCAACAGCTATTTACAGGCATATGAACAATATATTTTACTGAATATCCAGGAGTGCAGGTGAGGATGCTGATACCAGGAACCTATGAGTCTCATATCAAGGATGAGGGAACCATTGGTATTTCTGACACCAGACCCATGGGAATTGATACAGGACTCGTAGCCAGGACTGTCAGTGCCAATCACGAACTTTCTTTTCCTGTTAGTATGCTCCCATTGCTGGGTATGACATTCAATAAACATGCTGTGTTTCCAAATTTATATTATCATTCTTTATGATCTTTTTTTTTATGAAACCTCAAATTGCACACTGAAGAAGAGATCTAGAAATGGAGAGCGAATAAAAGATCAAACGATCCTTATGACGGTACCCCTGAGTTGCAAAGAATACAAAATGGCCGAGAAAATTAAATATGTTATTTCTGGGACACTATTTTTTTCCAGGGGTGTACTTCACTTCGCGACTGGGGTACCAATCAATCCGAAATCAGTGCTACTCCGCGATGTCGAAACACAGCGAGGACGATTGCGCCGAAACCCTGAACGCTCGTACGCACCGTGGTGCATCGTGTACAGCTCGTCGAGATGAGTCGATTGCCGCATCGCCGACCATCATGTGACTAAAAATGACTGCATCACGGACATTATGTGAGAGCCGGGGTACTATGGTACCTCAGGGTACTGCCATAAGGTTAAAATATTAATTATATGTAACAATGTAATAAAGATAAGTTAGAATCTGGTCAACTGGCTTATACGTTCATGGTTAAATGCCAGTGTTCAACGGATATACAATTAAGAGAGGAGTATTACCATGCATCAACATTATGGAAACAGCAACACCATAACGTGACGCACGACCAGGGTTAGGGAAGTAGTAAAATACAAGATTTCTCAAGAAAAAAGCAGCATCAAAATAACAAACACTTGATAATAATCGGTGAAGGCTTGTAAAATATCAAACACTAATGTTTCTCAAAACTGATTTAACACTGGAGTGAAAAATGTCAAATGTAAAAAATAGCTCATAACATGTTCGTACATATTAAAACTAAAATAACACAATTAAGTTTATTTGTGGTTATATAATGCAAATTTGACTGTACATTCCACGACCCTATACAGTCCATCAAATTAAGCTGTCACGTGATCAAATGTGCCAGTTGATCAGGTTTTTTTTTTATAAAACTGGAATGTTGAAAAGCAAGCAGAATGTTCCATGTTCTTAAAAAAAACATGTTACACAATACAGATTGTAATGGGCGGGAACATTCAAACACGGACATTTTTCGGTAAAGTCACATAGATAGAAAAATTATAAGTCCCGCCCTCTTACCCTGAGGCTGCACCAATCTCAAGCCTACGTAAGACCTTGTTTCAGTAGCCGTCTCTCCCTCACCTGAAGACGGTCACTTGTGTTGTTATGTAAACGTCGTGATCTATTAAAATTTTCTATCTACGTGACTTTACCGAAAGAACCAAAGAGTATGGATTCCTGCAGTCACGAAAGCCTCAAAGCAAGAAAGGACAGACAAGTGACATATATCCTAATCAGCCCTCAGAATCTTGTCCATTGTGGAATTTATTTTCTTTTGCTTCAAGTAATATCAGATAGTGTCCAAGGCAATTCAGTTACATAACATTAAAGGCAAGTCAGTTACGTAACAATATTTTCTTAAAAGGTCACACATTAGCAATCCAAATAAAATGATACTGTTTGTTCTTTTTATATAAAGTGTATAGTCGTAATACAGTACTTTGTAAGGGTTATGTTTTTTTTACATGTCAATCGACGTCGTGTGGGTCGTCAGTTATTTGGCCATAATTCACCATTGGTCATCGTGTGGATTGCTGATGCAGAGGAGCATAGATATGGAAACATAGTACAGTACAACAATGGAATTTGTGAAGTTTTTGCTGCACGCATCGCAGCCCCACAGCAGCCTACAACAACCGATTACATGATGCATGCTGGTTGCCAATGCAATTGCTACCCACCCTAAATCTATCCTTAGCTCGAGATCTGATGAGATCGGGTATATTCCGGGTGATTTGGCCATGGGCAAGGTTTCTTTACACAAACGACAAAACAACCAGCAAGTAATACAAAAATTAAAAACACAAATCTGAACAAATAACAAATATGAATATACTGTATTTGCATGCACATATATACCGCATACAGACTGTACCATGTCACGCCCTTGTAAAACACAATATTAATGGAAAAGAACTAGTTCCAACCAGTACATATAGTAAATAGAATCAGACGACAGAATAATTAATCTCTTCTGGGCTGGAGAGAAGAAACACTATTTACAAGGCTGTGCAGTACCTTTCAGTGGATGTCTTCTGAATAAATAATAGTCAAGTGAATAGTTTTTGCCCAAAGTAAAAAAAAGCCTCATGTGTGGAATATATATACTGTACTTACATTGTTTTGCTTACATGCCAAGTGCTAATTGTACATGAATAAAATAAACGAGTGAATATGATCATTGCATTAGTTCACCCAAGAAAGACTGAATACGCATTATAACAATGCAAGAGTTGCCTATTTTTGTCACACAAGGGTCTATACTCAAGTGATTTTTTAAATTATGTTTCCAGGGTCTTTAATATATATAATTTTACTCAGCCCTTTGTCAATCCACTGCTGGATGAAGGTCTCCCTCATCCCCATATCATCACGATCAATGGAGTTAAGCTATACTTCTCCATTCTGGCCTGTGCGGATTGATAACGGGGGGAAGGAGGGCTCAGGACCAGGAAAGATATTGCTCGCCACTGAAGCTAGAAATGACCACGAGTGGACCTCAGGCTGTTTGGGTTCATAGCACAGTGAGCTAAACAGTAAACCAACGCACCGATCAAATATGCGGTGGATATATAAACTCAACCATTTAAACTATTTTTTATTTTATCAGGTAAGGCCCACCGAGCTATTTAGCTATTTTTCAGAAGCGACCTGGCCACAAATGATGGCTCAATGAAGTGGCTAATCATGTGCAAATTTACAGCTGCTAAATAATCTAAACGCATGCTCCTATATCTGGAGGGGAAAACCTGAGGACCCGGGAGAAAAATCCACACGACTACGGGGAGAACATGCAAACTCCAAATATACGGGTGTCAGGATCGGGATTGAACCCACGATCTCCTGTATACCAGGCGAGGTAGTTAAGTTGTAAACAGCACACGTGGACAGTTAATTAATCATCATTATTTCGTGCCACAGTTATTTAGTACCTGGTAAATTTAAAATTTGCGAAATCATAGCAGATATGGCTGGGTTGCTGCAGTAATCAAATTGCTGACTCAATCATTGTAATTTGGCTGTGGCGAGCATTCCAACTACCAGACTTTCAAAATACTGTAAAACTCCAGCTCGCCATACTTCGCATTTAGCTGCACCAAGTCATCTAAGGAATATGATTCCTAATGAAATGCATTTTTTTAAGCTAACAGAAGAATGTACATACTTTATACTTTAGAACGCATTAGCTAATATAAAACAGAAATGCACTAGAATGTATTACATTGTGAGTAGTGTTAAACATGTGGAAATTGTAATACATGCATTTAGGGAATACATTACAGCACTGTCGTGGGGGCGGGGGGTGAGGGAACTGTGGTACCCTAAGACAGGCTTGGTGAACGGGGGAACTCAAAAACGGCTCACAGACATCACTCGTCCGCCGAATTCATTACGAATTCATTACGTAGTGTGCCGACTTTTCCACTTCCCCACTCGACTATTTTTCCACTTTGCTATCACTCCGGAAGAGAGCAGAATGCAGGAAATGTGTCAGCTGAGGAAACGAATACTATGTAGTGTCAGCAACCTTGCTGGGCATATGTAAACATTTTATGTTTTTTTTGTTCAAGCATCTTTCACACGGCAAATACTTTACCCATGAATTCTCAACCCCCCCCCCCTCGTCTAAAATGAAAGAAAAATATCCTATTTTGAAATGTGATTTATTGTTCACGTAAAATGTAGACATTTGCTGCCTACATGAGTCATCAGCTTAAGTACTCAATGAAACATTGTGGTAAAATGGCAGTAGCGTTTATTTTTTTTATTTAGCTTGGCAAATATTGCCAGGGGACTTAAAATAATATTTTTAAACATTCTACAAGCTAAGCAAACAGATCTTCACGAACTTTAAATGACATGTGCTTAAGGTTGCCAGCAAACTGTTAAACATTTGTACGTATGACTGTGAATATTAGATGTGCAATTATGTTTTTTTACAAAATGCTCTTGAAGTTAAATGTTGCGTCGACCCAAAATGTCAAGAATAAATTTCTGTAATTCAATACAATAAAAGCTGAATTGTCATCATGGTTTACGGTAGGTTCACAAGGAATTGTGACCTGTTAAGGCAGCGCTACTTGTTCTACGTGATATAAAACGTGTTCACATCACACAAATGAACCGACCTAACATTAAAGTTAAGTTCACCTGGCATATGCCAACTAATAACTAATCATCACGCGATTGCTACTTTAAAACCTTCAGAGCCCTTGGCTCCACTGATTCCCTTCACTGGCTGCCGATTCACATATTTACTGTTAAGTTCTAAAGGTCATGTATACATGGACAAACCCTTTGTCAACACTCCGAGACGAAGGCCTCCAAAGTCTTGAAGGCCTCCAAAGTCGTGCGGGTCACTGGAGTTAATTGATCAAATTTCAACACGGCTGGCGGGCGCTGGTTGGTCAATCTGGGGAGCAAAGTAGTACAGCACTTACTCTTATAGCGCGAGCCTCTGCTACCCATGAGATGATCCCACAGCATTGAATAAAATGTGTTATGCATGGTGATCGCCCATACAAGCACAAACCATGCTCAACCCTACTTAGTGTCCGAGATTTGTCAAGTTCAGGCCCCATTCTGGGTGATTTGTATGCATGTTCAAATTATTTTACACCGCACATAGCCAACCGTGCTAATCGGAGGTGCGATTTGATCGAAGGCTTTCTACAACCGAAGCCGTGTGAACACACATGTAAAATTTTACATCCCTGTGACATGACTTAGGTGATGTTAAAGTGGACATTACGTTAAGTTGTATGCGTAAAGCAATTAGATGTAAAACAACTCTCAAGGTGGCATCTGATGACTGCATTTGACATGCATGCTCTGGCTGACCTGGTGAACTGCGTTGCACATAACCTGGTTAAGGACGTAGACCCCGTACTCTACGCGTTGTCGCTGAAGCACAGGGTGCAGGTAGTAGAGCCAGTGCTTGAGGTGTTCATCTCGGTGCCGGAAGGGGATGATGATGGCCACCTTCTGGCTGGACAGACAATCCTTGGGGCGGAACCGGCCACCCAGCTCCACATTCGGGTTCGACTTCTGCACCTCCTCCAGAGTTGGAGTCTTTGTGAAATCCACCTTTAACGGACCCACTGTCAAGACAGCGCCACAGACAGAGTACTTAAATCAAATATTAAGCAACTAAGAGTTTACAACACATTTGCCATATTCTTGGTTCTTTCGGTAAAGTCATGTAGAAGGGAAACAAAAAAAATACAATTTTCACGACGTTTCGACTGCTGTGAAAACCACAGCAAATTTTCTTGCTGTGGTTTTCACACCTGATGATGATTGCTTGTGTTGCAGTCGAAACGTCGTGAGAATTGTATTGTTTAATATTTTTATTATTTTATTGTTTCCCTTCTACGTGGTGACTTTACCAAAAGAACCAAGAATATGAATCCCTGCAGTCACGAAAGCTTTAAATCAAAACACATTTGCCGTTTGACTGAAAAAATACCTAGACCAAAGCCAGTTAGGTCACAAACTGGTCTTTATTGGTTTAAACTCACAATGTAAACACAGGATAATAAGGAATACCATAGTGAGGTAAGGAATTTCTTGAATATTATTAACATTGACATTCGCATATACTTAGTCAGCGATACATGTAATCCTATATATGTCGCTAGTGATGGGTATATGTGAAGGTTACATTATTGTTATCAAGCTCTGTGTGTACTTAGATGGTGTTAACAAGGGTAACCAAGTCCAGAATCACCACACTGTGCATCAATGTATACTACTACTACCACAGTAATACCATCAGAATCACCACACTGCATCAATGTATACTACTACTACCACAGTAATACCATCAGAATCACCACACTGCATCAATGTATACTACTACTACCACAGTAATACCATCAGAATCACCACACTGCATCAATGTATACTACTACTACCACAGTAATACCATCAGAATCACCACACTGCATCAATGTTTACTACTACTACCACAGTAATACCATCAGAATCACCACACAGCATCAATGTATACTACTACTACCACAGTAATACCATCAGAATCACCACACTGCATCAATGTATACTACTACTACCACAGTAATACCATCAGAATCACCACACTGTGTCAAACTGCTAGTCTATCTCATCATCTGACTCCTCGAGTTCAAAGTCAGGTTTTGGATCATCCTGCAGATTTTGGTTACTGCAGGTCTGTAACCGGCACATGTCTGTGCATGTCAGTCTATTTGACAGGCACGTGCCGCTTGGCATTTTGCATGAATGCACACATGTGCATGCTAGCAGCTCCAAGACCACATCTGGTGCGGGTGGGGAGCGCATTCAGTAAATGGCCAGCTTGCCATCGTCTGTCCATCCATACTCCGTAGGACTTGGTACCACAGGGTTAGCCTGTGGGCAGCACTTCCAGATTGCTGCCTGATAGTTGGCTCATTGAACATGCATGAAGAGAAGTGTCTACATGGTGGCAGCTGGCTGGACTCGACTTCTCCCCTTTTGGTGCAGAAGAGCTGGTAGCGCAGTTCGTTCACCTCACCAATTGCTGCTATTAGCATCATATATGCGACAGGTGGACTGCTCAATTTTCTGGAACAGCTCATCACTCACATTTCATAACTGCCCCAGTCGACAAAGTCTCTTGGCAGGAAGTGTCATTTCTCACCATCTTCAGGGCATTCAGCTTCCCTCGACCGGCAAATGCACTGACAGTGTCGCAGCCTGTGAAGGCGTGTAAGCCAATTAGGCTGTCACAGATGCTGGCTCCAAGTGACCTTGCCAGTTTGCTGATATCGACAAACCGTGTGCGGTTCTGCGTCCGATACTTCTGGTAGATGGGACAAGTGATGTCCTTCTGGAAGCCAAGACAAAGCACCATGACAGTGTCCTCAACTGTGATGATAACTGCCTTTGAGCCAACATTTGCTGCATGCAATGCATGCAGGAGAAGACGGGTGTCAGCTTCTCCATGCGTGGAGTGCAGCTCTGCTACTTGCTCACACTCATCTT
This sequence comes from Petromyzon marinus, assembly GCF_048934315.1. NCBI lineage: Eukaryota > Metazoa > Chordata > Hyperoartia > Petromyzontiformes > Petromyzontidae > Petromyzon > Petromyzon marinus. The sequence goes on from NC_133701.1 coordinate 7,108,333, forward strand.
CTGTCAACTTGTAGCAGATTTCCTCACAGATCATGTACAACACCTCACCATGCAGCATCTCTCTGTATCGTGGGAGTTTCCACTCTTCCACCAGAAACTTGATCCTTCATATTCACCTTCCTGCTTTCAGCCACCAGGATCACGTGGCTGAACAGGTTTCTATCTGCCTTCAGAACCACATCCTGTGCTTTCTTTCCATGTGCTGTTTTTGTGCTGATGTTGGAGAATGTCTCCAGACTTTGCTTGGTCATCTTGTGGAATTTTACAGATGGTGGGTCCTCAGCTCATCTTGTTTGCTTGAATACCTGGTAGGCATCTCTTCTCCTATCTCAAGAGATCCCTGGTCAGATCAGGTGGAGCCATGGTGCCAGTGGAACTAACCTGATCTGTCTCATCAGGGGACATAGGATTTATCCAGTTATTCTCCATAAGGTCAATGAAGGACTGGGCATCGGCTTCATCTCTATTGATCCTTGGACCTTGTAGATCTGGATGGGACAGTTTGAACTTGCCTTGACCTATCAGGTATCTCAGCTGTCTGAGGTACATGCTTCTGTACTCAGCTGTTAGGTAATATTTGGTTATGGCTCCTGGCTTCAAGCTGAATCCCTTTGTCCCTCCAGCTGTCTGGGTATCTTTGTTCACCATTTCTTCTATAGCTTGGTCAACAGGGATTCGGCCAAAGGGATTGATGGAGCCCAGTTGTACTGATAAGCCTCCTTCCATGAATTCCGTGTACACATTGGGTGTGTGATGGGTAGCAGAGACATCTGGGCATAGTAGTATATTCAGTCACTCATATCCCGGTCAGTTTTCACCTACACAATACAGTACAATCAGAAATCATCATTACTTTGATGCAAAATCTGAATTAATCTGTTGGTACTTTGGTTACACATTGACGGCAGCAGAGAGTTACAACCCGAAACCAAAACTAACATTGATGAAGGGTAAAATTAAGGGGAGGTACTACAGGTGAATAGGCAAAACAAATTCCTGTCCTTTTATCAGAATGAAAAATTACCAGATGAATATACACAAAAATATAAGTTTTTGTACTGTGACTTCCCCCCATTCATTTATGCATATGATGTGTTATCACATTAAATATGCACAAAATTTGCATATTATGTAAAACACAATATTGACTAAGTAGATGAAAACATCACTTTTTGGTTTTGTTTTAATGTGATCAATAACTAATTGGTTGGTAATCTACAGAGGCTTTTGTCAAAATATTATTCTTTCAGTTAATTATGTTAAAATACACTTGATACATGTTAAAAAAACAATATTTTCACCTATTTTAGATATAATACCACATAAAATAAAAATGACAAAATATATCAAGAAATCCCTCTGAACATTTCTAGCTATTACAAGTAGGAAGCAGTATGTAAAATTGTGTGGCTTTGTGTGGCTTTACCTATTATGAAACATTCAAAATGTGATTTTGAGAAAATCGCAATGCCAGTTGTGGCATTCTGATGCTAGTAGAAATGAGATTTGAGAGCAAAGTAAATAGCCATATATAACTAAGCTAGACATCTGCTCCAGAGAATAAGCTTTTCAATTATATGCAATTCAACTACGTTATTTCTTAAAATGCGGAGACAAATTGCGATGAAAGATGCTAAAAAACACTAATGTAAGCTTTTATTTACTTGGCGAAGTTTGTATAAAATCGTAAAAACGTATTTATAAAATAGAAAGTTATCAAATATAAATAAGTTCGTTTTATGATTTTAATCATCAATTATTACCAATAACAAAGTTATGTTATGAAAATTTTCAATTTATAGAAGAAAAATATATAAAAATTGACAAACTGAACAAAAATCATTATCTTTGCCTGTAGTACCTGGCCTTAGCTAATAATCTTAACAGGTACATTAACAATACATTTAGGGTAAAGTTTGCACTTCAGATATCTTTACTGAACAGAAATAATACAGAACCACCAGTACTTGCCTCACCTGCCAGTAAATGATCATGAGCAAACAAGCTGCTAGAAACAGAAGGGAAATAGATAGCGCCAATCTATTCCGGACTTAACTAAGTCACCGAAATTGAAGAACAAGCGTGAATAAATGCAAGAATATGTATGAAATACACGTCTTGGGGACAAACATCCATTTTGTAAATTATTTGTCTTAACAGCAGAGGTGTTGGAATGTTTCATTTGTAACGTTCGGGAAAATAGGCGTGATTGCGATAGGTGCAAAAACAAGATTTCCTGCGAGAAAAATTCAACAGCTGCTCATTTGGAAAGGTTATCACGTATTATTTTACTTCTGTTGGTCTAACAAATAAAATCGCACCATTGAAGTTTTGCCACCTTGGGTGGTACCGATATCTGGTTTGGCCCAAGGACTGTCGGCTCCTGGAGGAGCGGTGCACCGTGCAGGACCTCGCTAGGGTTAATTTGATTTTTGTGACTTGCATGACATTCGTGTGGACTTTTGTTACTTTAAGTGGACATTTTATTTCGGGTTAATTTTATATTACATTGAATGCTAAAAGACATTTCAGTGTTACAACATTGCATTTATAAAGTAACTTTGATGGAAGTCTCACAAAACACTGTGAATAAGTGAAAACGTATTGTAAACTCAGATAATATACATATGGTAGCGTTTACACATTTGATGCAGTTTGGAAATTACTTAAGTTGTAAATGACCTGTTAAAGTGTAACCAAACTTAGGGTGTTACCTGGGCATATGCAAATTGAACGGAGGTACCAAGGTTCAGTGCGCTAACCACTTTACCATTGCTCCCACCATATGGGGTAGGTAAATGTAGCAACTTAATATTGCTATAAACTACACACGTTCAAAACTGTTAACTTACTTCCATTTACATCATGCTCAAGAGCCAACGTGAGCCCAACATCTTTTTATGAACGGGTGGCTGTTGGCACACCATCGAAAGCCAATAGTGTATCTAGCAAGCCTGACTGTTGATAAGACACATTATTAATGTCAAAGCTGGTCTAGAATTTTATTATACCGAAGCAATGCTGTTGAAATTATGCATGTTCAGAACGGCAAAGAACCGATAAGGTTGTATAAGAAACAGTTTATTACTTGCATGTGGACATGGAAAAAAAGAGACATTATTTGGTCTTTTTTTAATTTATATGCTCCACAATGACTGAAATGATTGTGTCCAGGTCCTCTAGTAATTACCCAAGATGACACACCAACATTTATTAAGTGAATGCTTTTACACGTGACTTTCACACAGAGCACCAGATACACGAAAATATAAATAATTAAATACATATATCTCAATGTTCTGTGTTTGGACTTCAGCCCACACAGCCACGTAGCTTGGCGACAGCCTCCTCCTCCAGCATGTGCATGACAACCAGTCCGTCTGGCATGCCCGGACGCACTTGATAACCGGAGAGGATGTGCACCATAATTTCCTACTTCCTGCATTAGCACAGCGGGCTGTCCCGTATGCCATCGATGTTTGGAGGTGGTATACACCCCGTGGTCACAGCGAAAGTGGTTCAACTGAAGCCATTGGTGCCTTAGGAAGTCAAAACCAGGTATCTAGATAGATGGATCACTGATGAGGTCCTTGTTTGGCACATCCATGAATCTCCTTTCCTCACCCCAGGCAGTGCGGGTATCCCGCATATCCAAGTCTTTGGGCTGTGGTAATACCCACACTGGGTGCGAGGACCTCAGGTCGCACGGGTGGAGGCTTGAAGATATCAACGTGAAGGGGCATCTCCGGTGAAGCATGTACCTTGTCCAGCATCTTGGCCACTGCAGTTTGGTGGTACATTTTGGTGGGGGGATGTTGCAAAGTACTGCCAGCCACGGTAGTAGGATTGTCCTAATTGCACCAGAGAGGGTTCTCATGGTGACATTCAGCTGAATGTCTACCAATTTCGTGAGTATTCTGCTACAGAGTAGTCCACAGGGAGAAGCTCGCTGTACGTTGCGACCGGGCACCAGCCCCCCACATTAAGCCAGCCAGCCGGGCCAACAGACAGTTACGTGAGCCTACCGTCTCTCCAGGTGTGGCCAGTACATCAAACTCCCGTCCAATGTCACTCCAAAGAACACTGGCTTTGGGTTAGAATCTGAATATTTCTTTATACTGGAGGAATCCAAAGCGCTATAAAGCGCTTTTAAAATCTCCAATAGTTTCATCACGTGTTTTATCAACTGGCCATTTAGGTGCACTTTGAGCTTGTAGGGGGCTCTGACATTGTGCAGATGAAACACACTGAAAACTGTCTTGCTAGTGCTTGGCTAGAATCGACATGTGCTGCAGTTATCTGCTACCATGGCTAGGTCAATGTTGATGGTGTTTTCCAGGTTGCTAAGGTCACAGGATTTGGTTGTGATGCAGTTATCATCAGTGTAGAAAAATTGTCGATGTAAATGTTGAAAAGTGTTGGGGCAAAAACAGAATCCCGAGACAGTCCATTCTTTTGCAGCTGACCTTGTTGTTCATGTACACTTGGAAGCAACGATTTTTGAGAAGTTACAGCTTAGCAGCAGTTCAGAGTGCCAGACTGTATCGTGCTGCTGTAAGGTCCAGGAACACTGCACCTATTTCTGCCACTCGTGGCGTACATGACGTTCATGTACCTTGGCCCGGCTGGTTTTGGTGACCTGCACTAGGTAACTCGCAGCTTCATTTGGTGTAACCGGGAGACGGTTGCGTGCTGGAGGTCGCTGGATGGCACTGAATTTATGGACAGGTTGCTCAGGCTCTTCCGCTTGATTTACAGAAGTCTGCATTGGCGACTAGTTCCTTCCAAGGGGCACGCCACACAATGTCAAGGCTGTCAATCAGATGAGTTTACCTCCGGGTCACCAGACTGCTCATATTTTCCAAGTAGCTCGGCACACTCAGCATCAAGGCAGGGGGTATAGATGGAATAAACACCACGTGGTATGGTCTTTGTGGCTGCTTTTATCAGTGCTCCCATAAAGCACGAGGGTGCTACACCTATTGAGATGGTTCTCAGGATAAAGACAATGCCACACTCAATCGCTGAAGTGTAGTCTGTCCACTGCGTCTTGTGAAAGTTCCATGGTTTTAAGGTGCTCGTGATGATGGGTAGCTGTAAGTCCGATGTCGAGTAATGATGGGCAGTGCCGACTCCGGGGGAAGTTGTTCAGAACAGTGCATGACACTGGCATTTGATTGCCACGAGCTGCACTGATCCAGCAGAGGTTCAGTGAATATTCACGATTCTACCTGGCTAAGCGGAAAGGTGCCTCACCGTTTGGAGTGGTGCACCAGGTTAATATCACACTGTGATGCCCACTCTACAAGGTTCTCTGTATGGTAGCTGTCAAAATCTCCGGCATACATTGCTGGATGGTGAAAGTTGGGTAGGTTGTCTGGTACACCCCACGAGTAATTTTGTGGTTTGTATACACTACAGACTGTAGAAACGCCGATGCGTACAGCATCGAAGACAACAGAGGGTGGCAGCGGCTCGACGTCAACCAGGTCATATGTCACATACGTTGCACGGCCATATTTTGAATGAAGTGAATAAAAGATATATCCATGTCCAGGTATCTGGAAATGCCCTTCCTGGTCAATTAAAATATGGATCTCCTGTAGATTGTCGATATTGTGTGAACTGGGTAATTCATAAAATACATCACATTTAGCCGCAAGATAGTCCTTTCACATTGGGCTGAAGAACACGGAGCGCTGGCTCCATTGCCCTGAAACATGAGGCTGTTGGCAAAGGTGTAAATGTCGTCATGTGTTGGCCAGGATCATGATGATTCGTCCAGCTAGCTGTAGCTTTGGTTACTCTGGACATAGCTGGGTACAGGCAGTCCTCAACTTATGAACACCCAACTTACGAACATCCGCACTTACAAACCAGCTTCCATGAGATATCGATTTTCAAACTCGTACTTCTGAATGAACTGCATAACTATTTTGTTCAACAAAGCTATCCTTCGCAAAGTAATCACTCACATCAGCCCGCTGAGAGTGGTTGTGTGTCAAAGTGAGCATGTGTGTGTGCACATGCCCTCGTGTGTGTGTGGGGAGTGGTAATGTAACGCTTCGCGTGTTGCGCGACAAACCCGGCAAACCGAGTACCATTTCCACTCATGACCAACACCAGTGATGATTATCTGAATGGGTTCTGAGCCTCCACTAGGTCGATTCGGCCTCAAATGAGTACCTGGTGCAGTATGTAAACATCGCCACTGGGAAGACACAGGCAGCCAGCCGTAATTCTGACCACCCACCGCATCGTGTGCTGTGCCGGCTTCATAGGTACTCGCTAACATCACTTGCCACAACAGTCTATTAAGGCTATACAGGAGATATTTGTCTTGAGTGCGTGCATGCCTCCGTGTGTGTGCACGCAATTGTGGGGACTCATTACGCCCTTCCGACAAACAAGCCAGCATTAGGACCCAAGGTAAGTGAAAATAAAACCGATTTTTTTTCCTATTCATATTACTTTATTTTATTTTTATTTACTAACCAGTATTTATTACAGCATTACATGCAAATGTACAATGTTGATTAATTATGAGTTTAACAATCCTTCCCTTTTTTGTTGAACCGTAACACTGACTGTATGGGCATTTAAATACAGTACATGATCGTGTTTCGACTAACGAACCGCTCGACTTACGAACGGGTATGAGAACGGAACCAGGTCGTAAGTCGATGATTTGACCGTACTTGCAGGAGACACGACAAGGATGTGGCTGCATGTCCACATCCTTGCTCACCGACATATAGCACATCTACAAATTAGCTCCCAATACCAAGGGCAATGTGAACCACTCATCTGCACTTTTAAGAGTGTAGTAGTCTACAAACTGTGTCAGGAGGAAACCTTTTATGTCATGCCATGGCCCATGACGTATTCCCCAATGTGCTGTGTTCTACTATCATGCAGTATATAGAAGTCTCCTTCCACTAATTGTCTTTTTTATATTTTAGCACACAAAATGTGGAATACAATCTAACATTCTCCGAAGACTAAAATAATTTGCATAAAAAGTTTTATTAGGATTAAATGTAAAAATAACAAAATTCAGAAATGATGCTTTCCATGTACGATTTATGCCTTCCTGTGCAATATTTTCTTCCAGTGCAATGTTTAGTTTACCACACACGTAAAAATACAGTGCTACACTCATTTGCTATCATAGTGTCTTCATTAAGTTTTATACGAGCACGTAAGAGAAGAGTCTCAAGGCACAGCTCAAACAATGAGCACATTCGTGATGTGCTTTCATTCCAATTGGGTCCCTCTTGTAAACCGAGTCGACACTCCATGAGTAAACACACGGCTATTATGAATTATGTTAAAAGATCTGGGTAAAACAGAGGCATGGGAATAATTTTGTGGTGGCGTGGGAGCACTAGGCGCCATGGGAGACCATGTCAAATAAGACAAGGGGGGGGGGGCAAATGTCAAGTAGTTTTGGGGCCTAAAAGGGCTAATTGCCAATGATCAAATCACCAAGAATGCACCAAATCTCAGGAGCTAACCAGAACTTGAGCAAGGAGAGTGTTTTGATGGCCGACCACCATGTACAACCAGGTTAAAACATAGATGTGCAGGGGGCCTACCCGTGTGGGCAGCGGACAGCAATGCAGCAAAATCAATTGATGTGATGTACTGTACTTTTGCGACCTCACATCTATGACGCTTCCCTTTAGCAAATCCGTAATGACTAACGTGGTCCGGTCCAGTAAATTAACACCCACGACCCACTCGGCGTGGGGAAGTACATTTCCATAAGTAAATTCACAAATGGGGCCATGCATACATGTACAAAACGGCTAATGACGTGGCACATCACATGGCTTCCACTCCCACTCCCCCTCTGTCCCAAAGTTGGGCAAATAAGCAGAACCTCGTTCTGTATCTCCTCATATAAATCCAAAATATTTTAGTCCATCTGCCAGAACCAATATTATCCATCAGCATATTTGAGCAACTCATTTCTGGCCTGGTTTCGATCGCTACAAAAGTTAGGGTGACAGGTACCAAAACCCATGGGGGCCCGCCCGTGTTCCAAGACGCACGGGACAAAACATTAAAGAAGGCAGAGAGTACTCACGGAGGCCCTTGGGCGAGTCAGGACACGGCTCCAAAGGTGTCTTGCCAGGGCCCATGGGCCCAGCAGCTCCCTCTGAGAAAGCGGCCCCCACGCTGCCGTTCGAGGCCAGGGTCTCCCGACCACCGCCACTCCTTGGCGCCCATACAGCGGCACCAGCGGCCGGTACGTTGGCCACGCCGGCTCGCCGCAGGGCGTGCATGGTGTGAGTGTGCACGTCCAGGTAGAGCGCCAGCATGATGAAGAAGTGCAGGGCACACAGGGCCACGACCAGCTTACTGGCCAACTCCAGGGCCCTCCCCAGCGACATGTTGTGGCCCCACATCTTAATAGCATGAAACTGTGCGCCTTCTCGTCTTCCAGGAAGTCAATGGCGAATACAGGGTTTTTATGAATACCGCGTAAGTTGCGTAACTGTTCGCGGGTTGCCTACCGATGATTCCTGATGGTGTGTAACTTGTGACGTTTGGAATTTACGCACGACTGTATTGCAGGCTACTTAACATTAAAGTCAAACCGCTGATGCCAGAAGTTGGACTTGTAATACGTTTAAATAAAGACCAATGGAATTACTATCTATAGTTTCTGCCTATAGAGAGTATTACACCTACCTTTAACAAGTTGTATTAAGACATACAAAGCTCATTGGGAGTGGTTACTAGCCTTAATACAACCGTGAACCTACACTGCTGAATTATATACATACAATATGCGTTACATTACGAAACGGCACAGTTTTAAATACAACCCCACTTAGCACAAATGTCGGACTTAGAATCTTATTTGTCAATAGTATTTTGTTACCAACACAATTGTAGCAGATGTTAGTAACCCAGACACTGTTCTTGCATAGACGCTTACCTTTAACCTACTGGTACTCGGAACTATATAAATCCCAGGACTAATCATTAATATAATTGCACAAGCAACACTTAAAACAAGGCGAACACGTCACACTCAGGGCTACTCTTACCACGAGTCTCCACTGCCACGGGCGACGATTAATAACGCGCCGTTGTTAGTAGTTACGATTCTTAAACTGGTACAACTATATACATATAGCTTCGTTCAAAACGACAGCTTCTAACACGCATTAAATATGCGACTGTACACAATCTCTATACCCTACGACGCATACAGTACAAAGCGCGGTTGCTGTTTAAAACCCACAGATATATTTAAAAAAAGAAACAGAGGCAACGGTATGTCCCTACACTAGTTAAGATGTAAATAAGCTTCGTTATTATGTTATATGGTTGCTAGGTTATGTATTTTAAGACAAACCCCCAACCCCCTCCACGATTAACAACACTATAAATTCTACAATGCACAATGGCTTACTTTACTGCTTTGAATAATACACTGTACACCACGTACTGTACTGAGAATTACCGAAACAAAATGTTACGTTTTCGACATTGTACTTACGTATAAAACCTTAAACACAGTAAGTAGTTACACAATGAAGACGGGTGTAGATATAAACAGCGTAAAAATGAAAAAAAAAATTAAGAGCGCATTTGTTTTTTTTTGTACGCTACGCAATATTTACACGTCAAACTGCGAGATAACAATTTACACGAATCGACGGCTGGGTACAAGTATCTTTAATTTTAACAAGAGGTTACAATAACGAACTGCGAAGCCTTGTCCGGTAGGCCCCAGCTCAGCGCAAGACGATGCCCCGTTAATTTATCCACGTCTGAAATAAAAATAAAATAAATAATAATTTTTAACCAATGACCGATGACACCGCATACCGTTACTTGCGACCACCACCACCGCCCCCCCCCTCCCCCTCTAACAAAAAAAACGTTAGATTTAATAAAAAAAATTACACCTTTTATAAATGTCTCACGACGTAAGAACGCTGGACGAGATGGCGACGAAATAATAAAAAGGATTCTGAGAAATGAACACGAGGCAAAATTAAGAGCGCGTTTTGAACGTTGTCCAGGGAGCACTCGTTGCAGTACGTGGGGAGCGTCTCATTGCATAACCAGCGCTAACCAACCAACACACACACGCGCGCAGTGCAGCGCACACAAACCAAACACTGTTGCAACTGAAGCTAAAACAAAATAGCCGTCGATATACGCCCACAATAGCCCGTTGAAAAAGTACACGGAAGCCATGCACAACCTCCCCCCAACCCCCCCTATGACCTGGCGAGTTGGAAGCGTCCCAGTTAGCTTTGCACGCTTTGCTGCTTGGACTCCACCACATTAATTGACTACGGGGGGGGGGGGGTGTGGTGAGGAGGGGGTTATGGGCTTGGGCCGGCCCTGCGTGACGTGGAAGGCGGATTGACATGGGGCCGATTCGAATTGGTCGGGTTGTGCGATAATTACAAAGGGGCATTGGAGAGCATTTGCATGTGTGTGTGTGGCTTAAAGGGGCCGTCCATAAATGACGTCACGCGATTTTGGACGATTTCCCCCCCCCCCTTCGTCACACGGCGTCACAAAAAGTCAGACCCCCCCCTTCAAATATGACGTCACAAAGTTCTGCCCCCCCCCCCAAAACCATATTTACATTTTGAAAATAAAATATGCTTCAAATCTCTTTAAACTATTGTCATTGTAGTGCGTATTTAATGTGGCGCTGCACTCTGATGTTGTAGGAGAAAACATTTATTTAAAAAAAGTCTATTTAATTAAGTAGAACGTGTTGTCTATATTTATTTAAAGTTGCGCTTTTCGATGTGACGTCACATTTCTCACCCCCCCCCCTCGTCACACATCGTCACAAATGTCTGACCCCCCTCCCCCCACTAGGTGCGTGACGTCATTTATGGGCGGCCCCTAAAACCGGGGAAAACCAGGTTTACGAACCATGGGGCAATATATCTCACCAACAGCTCAAACACATTCGTCAATAGCACTTAACTTAAAATAAAACATTATATACAATAGGCGACGTTTCGGGCAATGATCCTTTCTTCATGCATGACAGGCCGGAGATATAGTGTATTCGAGTCGGAGACTGCACTATGCACCATGGGGTATGAATATAATTAAATTTAAAACATGTTTCCCGATCACGTGTTTAAACGGAGTATGAACCTTTTCATAGCTAACGAGTATCAGACAAATCCTTTTAAAGGCAAAACCGTATTAGTACAAACTCATTTGTATTACACGGAGAATTATAAAATGTTGCAAATAAGGCAAGAACTACTGCTGGGAGGTAAATGAAACCATACGGTTTTTCCACTTTACATTCCCAATTCTCTTTTCAATGCGATTAGAGACGTGCTTCAGACACATCGTGATCAAAGGGACTTGCAAATGTTATACATTTATGAACGCACTTATGGAGGAAGATTGTTTTTGTTTAACGTGTATTCTATCCCTGGGTGAGTGGGTGGATCTGCAATTCACCACTAACTCTCCGACAAAACAAATCGCTAAATCACTTGGAACTGAATTTCTAATCGCTTCTCTATATTGGCCATATGAAATCATAATTCCTGTGGGTCAAATTTCAACATTATTCATATCAACATCCTTAATAAACGTCGAAATCACCCTCAGCACAACAAACATCAACATCCACAGCATCAATGGTATAATTACCATCAAATACAAAGATCGCCCATATAGCCTTAACAGACTGTTAGGACAAGTGCTGTTAGCGAGCACTTATGAAGGCCGGCAAGGCACACGAGGAGGTAGATGGCCAACAACCACGCCCGGCCGCCTTTGTATCCCCAGTCGCGATGTTTACACACAACTACTTACGCGATAATTAACTAAACCATCTTCATCTCAAATATTAATCATCTCACCACCCACCGTCACCACCAGACATCCAATGTCCATCTTCAAAAGTCTACTCATACCTGTCTTCAACATCACCACCTTCATTATGGATAGCCTCACTACTGCAATCATCTTTAATAATTTCCTCACCGACCCATGAAAAGTCAAGCTGACCACTGAGGTCGAGGGAGGCTCTAATTGCATACGCGGTGTATTTACGCAAATAGTTTTTAAATCTTGCCGGCAACTTCCCCAATCGATTAATACAGTATGATAAATACACGACGGTATTTATGAACGGAGAACGTGGATTGAATCAGCCAACGAAACCCTAAAATATATAGCTTACCAATGGAAAAAATAATCATGCTGGATCAATTAAAAAATCAATGTCATTGAAAAAAACGTAAAAAAAATAAGAGTACTAGAATTAGCCACTTGTATTACATTTTTGCCAAAATAAATATACTTCTGTGTGTATAAAATGTTAATAAAATATATATTTTTTTATTAAAGGGGGTGCCACCCCTGCAGCCCAAACAGACCAGATGGAATTAACTTCAAACCACCTCTTTCTCCGGGCCTACCTCTCGGGTTATGCCCTGGTGCTTCCATATTCATCACCTTTTTCATCTATGTGGTTTACCTTTCTGTTTACGGTGTCCTAGGCATCGGAGTCAGACTTTAATCTTGTCTCAGATGGGTACCATTTTTGGCATCATCTTCGTTCCAAAACTGATCCAGTCTGTGATCCAAGAGATCCACATCACCATCTAACTACTGTAACCACTATTAACAAGCGTGTGCGTGGTTTAGACGTTGAATATCAAGTAATGAGAAACGGCACGGCTTGCATGTTGAGACCTTGGACTCTAAACCAGATATCAGGCACCTGTAAAAAAAACCTCGACTATCAGGATTAGCAAGTTAATAATCTCATGACTGCATAAAAAACCCGATCATAAAATGTATTTTTAACTAGATCTGGCTAAAATCCAGTAATTCAAATTTTGGCTTTACACATTACATAATATATATGCGACACTTCATATGGTAAAGTTTACGCCCTGATGTGTAAATATAAAAAGGCAAATGTAAGGCTATTTCTGCCAATGTTGGGACTCACAGGGTCGCACTGTTCTGTAGACCAAACAATACGTAAAGAAAAAAGACATAAAATGCTAGGAAAAAAAATTGGAACATACTAAAATTGTCCCTTTTTCATTTATATAAGTTGAAAAACTTCAAATTTTCCAAATGGTATTGTTGTTTTTTACAGCCCACTGCCATTCGTGTCCATAAAAGGGTATGCACTTTCATAGCAGTATTCCTGATTGCACATGTAAAGCGCTTTGGTCTATCCATTGCTGGATGTGGACCTCCCCAAGGTGTGTGGGATATTTAACAATACTTCACCATGCTAGCCCCACCACCTACAACACCTGTTATGCATGGTGGATGCCCATCCAAGCACTTTTTGTTTAGCCTCCCAAATCTGGTTAATTTGGTCCTACGCTTTTTTGATAAATAGCCTCATATTTAAAAATGGTTACACGTAGCTAAATCCCCCTTCTTATTTCTTCATGAGTTTTATGCTCTCGAGCACACCTTTGACCTAATCTTCATCCATCCCACCCGATCCCATGCCTCCATCCTGTTACCTTAACCATTGTGTCTTTATGTGATGCTACGGCATCATACAGTCAATGTTACAGCTGCTATGATAAACTGCACACGTTGTGGTCAGGATACAGGTCTGCATTATGTTTATTTTTTTTAATTGACCAACGTTAGTAATAGGTTTATACAGTGCCGGATTATCCTAGTAGCAAAAGTAGCTACATATGCTAAAGGTTTTTGGGTTAGATCGCGTCAGTATCAATGCGTAAACCTCCACCACCCGACACAGCTGGTAAGGTTTGCCACGTGAACAACGCGCCAATTAATTCAGCCCACCGGTGTGTTGGAGAGTAAATCCACAAATTGTAAATGTTGTGGATTTACACAAATTGTAAATTTGTAATCAAGTGTAGTTTTTAAATCGAATTTTGGGATACATGTTTTCAAGCAACATGATGTGAAGCAAGCTATACAACTCTGAATACGTCCAGAATACACATCTCATTTGAGACCCAAACATTACAACTCCTGGCTTTCACAATCCTTCCTCGAAGACACTTTTGTAGGCTGCTGTCCACATCTCCTTCAAAATGGAAAATTTGAGACAAGCCTCAGTCTTGCAATCATGGCCAACGGAGGAGTAATAGCAGGAGCAACAGCACACCTAAACCAACTCTCTCCCGAAACCCTCTTATTGTAGCTAGCAGACGTTGACATTGGCATTTAGTTCCTGAACATATTACCATACGCAAGAAAATAATACAATAACAGGTCCCTGCAGGGTGGGCTGGTAGGACAAGTCTCTGCGCTGTCTATTGCTGATTTTACACCCAACAGCACGAGATTTCACTTCGTTAAAGTATTGAAAGGGGAGGGACGGACGGACACATTAATCTATTGCAGGCTGGTACACTCAGTTTACAACTTCGTTCCTACCAGTATAAGGCCTTGAATCATGGACAACCATTCAAACATTCTTGGATTCGTGTGAAAGCAAACAGCTGCGGTGAATATTACAGACTTTATACAAACACAGACGCACACACTACCATCAGGCAACTGAGTCTAAGTAAGCAACCACAGATGAGGAGTGTCATCAGGAAGAGAAGCATGACGTGGGCTTAGCATGTATTAAGGACGGCACATAGACTGGCAAAGTTAATATACAAGTGGAATCCATCCGGCAGAAGACCATGCGATTTTCGACCAAATACAGATAGATATGAGCTTGAGAGACTGGCTGGAGAACACGGGGTAACAACCTGGAGAAACTGGTTGGGTCACTGGGAGCGAGCAACTAATCACAGAGTGATGGAGGAGTGTGACTGGCATCAGTTTCCACACTCCTCCCGATGACGATCACATAACCTGCCGTGACAAGTAAAATATTCAATGCATCTGCTTACTCAAACTTAGTCACCAAGTAACAATAGATATAACTATAATACATCATTGATGTGCATCACTCTTTTGATATGTGCGAGTCAAGGCAAAATAGTTTTCTCAATGTGGCTTTGTTTGTGTAGGCCGCCAGCTTTTTAACTACAAATATAATTTGGTTTCCAACTACCATTGAAGTATCTTTTGTTTATGTACACAATACAGGACTGCATACCTGAGTGTTTTATTCAGCTCGAGGGCTCAAATTACCCGGCTTTGTTAGAAATGTAATCAGGACTGTGAAGAAATAACATCGCAAAGACACCCTGCCCAAAGGGGAAATCATTCTCATCATTCTCTCTGAAATATAAACCCTGTACATGGGTATACCGCATGCTTGTGGCAGGTCGTATGTGGTGGGTTAAAGCGAGGGTACCTATTGATAAGATCTCTGACCAGCGTAGGAGAAATTAAAAGTAAACGTTTATTAAAGACGTTCGATTAACAAACATACTTTATACAAACATGCCGCATTTCAATACAGTATTTACATCGTCAATTGAAGACAAAACGTGACATTATTTAACATGTCGGTGATTGAGGCTAAATTACAGGCGTATTTATGGAATATATTGATATAAATCAAACATAATCAAGCATAGCAACACATATCGTGGCATAAACGCTCACACATATGCCACAAACATTATTATTGGATGCTTGGCTTGCGGAACAGCATACTCTCGTCATCTCCCGACACGACCAATTGCCCATTATCACACCACCATCATCATAACCATCAACCTCATTGCATCCCCTACAATTCCGTGGTTAAAATTGAGTCACAGCATTCGGTAGATCTTCGATTATCCGGCGGCTTTGGGGGGTGGGAGGCGGCACCGGATTACAAAAAAACGCCAGATAATCAAGAATATTTTTTGTGTTTTTTAGGTGTTGTGTATATTTTTTTTTGCGTTTTAAATGTTTAATATGTGAAATTGGCATAAATAAACACACAAATAGACAAAATGTATACCCCACTGTAAAACGTTACAGTATTCAGTGTCCGTACTTCACACTCCAATCTCGAAGACTCTGCATGGGATGCTGGGAAGCAGTGCCGGGTTAAGCTAGTGCAGGGCCTGTAGCATGTTTTCTAAAGGGGCCCTAAATAAACAAAAAACACGTACATATTAAAACACAAATGTTTAACTTGCATGGTAAAGTATTTTTTCATTTGCTATACAGCTAGATAATACGACAAATCGCTAACGTTAAACACCCAGTCGTTCGTAAAAGTTGAAGGCAGTATAGTACTATAGTAATAGAGCAAGTGCAGAATCACTGAACCGGAATTTATAGCTTAAAAGCATTTAGCGCGGGGCCCGTAGCTTATGTAGCTACTTTTGCTACTAGGATAATCCGGCACTGCTAGGGGGTGTATAATATAATTGGGCACTGCAATCAAGCGTAGCTATCTTTAGTGTCACGCTACATGGTACCGATCGTATTTGGAGCGGTTTTTCCGGTTTCGCCGGATCGGCCCGGGACCGCCAGGTAATGTTGAAAACCGGGTTAATTAAAATCCATGATCGTTGTATTATGTACTATCATGTGAATAGTACAATGACGCAGTCGCCCGAGTCCGCACGAGGGCGCTGTACACCTTGCCTCGAACGGCGTCTCTCTCCCATCACAATTAAAGACACTCTCAGAGCGCCACCTACTGACCCATTCCCCGTTGAAGCTGGTAGAGCTGAATTGATGGAGTTTAAAAGAATCCAAAGCAAAAATATCTCCTTTGGTTTGATCTTCCACGAAGCTCTAAAAACGCATGCGCACAAACAACGGCAGACGCGAATACCTAATGCATCAAATGGAAAATTAAAATGAAAAACTCTCCAGCAGTGTGCGACTGTGGTCATCCAGAACAGACCGTACAATGTATAATGACGCAATGCCCCGATCCACAAAATACGTAGGAGACATCACAGCGAAGATACACTGCTGCTTCTGACACGGTTATCTGACTTGACCAACTTGAATGTGAAATTGTAATTGTTACTATGCATTTACATCAGCCATACGGAAGAAGAAGACTGACATATACATAAAAAAAATATTGGTTGCAAAAGCCCACGTATTAAAAAAACTGACATACTCGAAATAGGAGGATTTTTCCACAAATCTGTCTGTCTCCTGATGAAGCTAGTTGTAATTAATGGCGAAACGTCATACTCAGATTGTAAATGTTGTGGATTTGCTCTCCAACACACCGGTGTGCTGTACTAGTAACGAATTGGCCACGTTCTGTTTACGTGACAAACCTTACTGACCGTGTCGGGTGGTGGCTGGTTTAACTACACATTGATATTTACGCGATCTAACCCCAAAAAATATATTATGGATATTTAACTCGAATTAAGAGTGCTTCCTAACCTGTGGTCCCAGGACTAATGGGTATAGAATAATTATGTGGGTCGAATGATTTACACCCGCCACCCAGTCCCTCATATTATTTCTTTCAATAATATCCCTTTTTATTTGGATTCTATTTGGTTCACGCGGTGTTAAAGCACTAACTGACATTACATTTAAAATGACTCTGCTTCTAAATTCGAATTCTGCTCAACATTTAACGATGCAAGTCACACATTGTTTACTCTGCTTATTACATTCTGCACAGTGGCTGTTATGCAGCAATGAGCGAAACATTTTGTTGCTCTTGTCAAATTTCAATTGTACCTTTTGCACCATTGTCCTTCACACGATGTAAACCCCCATCTCCCACCATGTGTTTGATGTAACAAAAAAGTTCGAAATACAGTCCTAGTCTCCCTTCTCGACTTCTCACTCGACTGCGTGTTCACCTTGGCTCTGAGTAGGTGCTGAGCAGGTGTGGGCTCTGGCCCATGAACAATATACAGAGAGTTCTAATCGTGGGTTACCCACGTGACGAACGTTACCAGAACCCGCAAGTAAAAAAACCAGTGGTTTCATAACGACCAGAACCTATTCTAACCCGCTTGGCAGGTGGCCCACGGGCACCCGACCCAACACCGTTGTACGAACCCGGCGACCGGAGTTTGATTTCTAATGAAGAATCACATTAGTGGAGAGTGATATTTAAATCATTCCTGGGCCTTCCCTCTTCATCAATGCACACCAACAAGTGTGGTAAAGTATGGCGAAACATCCATCTTGCCAGACACGGCATTCGAGGGCTCTTTCCAATATTGGATTGCTTGACAAAGGGCGGTAAAATGTTTATTTCATTTTTAGTAAGGGCTACACAATCATAGGAGATGTCACGTTATACATGCTGTCTGTGTGTTTGCCAGCCTTTTGTTACAGGCCGTCAAATGCAAGTGTGAATTAAGGTTGACCTTGTGGATTGTCCAGAATTATTTTCATAACATTTTTTTCACAGGATAGTACTACATACGATTCCACATCACCCTCACTTTGTATTCAAAGTTGTATTCAAATATTTTTTATTCGAAGGCTATAATGATCAATATTATGATTCAGAATTGGTTTCCTTTGGGCTAGATTGCTTGAGTACAATTTAAAACTCTTACCGTCCACCACCCGACAGAGCCAATCAAATCATGTTATCAGCAATTCAGAGGAGGAATTTTCAAAAGCAAGCAAAGTCTTGACAATTTTTTACGTGATGTTTCGCTGGAAATAACGGCCAGCATCATCAGGCCCGTAAGTAGATCCCCATGACATCATCAGGGCAGCCATGCTGCTGTTTAGAAATAAATTAACTATGAATCTATTAACAATTCGTTTCATTCATGTTATTATTTCATCCAAATTTTGCTTCAGGTAGCTTGGGATTATAAAGTTGCTACACGCCGGTACATCATTAACTTCGCTGCCAGTTTTACACAGTTCATTGCCCAACAATTCTGGCTCATCTTCGCTGAGCAAAGAACCATTGGCAGAGACCACGAGCGTATAGATAACACTCTGCGGCAACGCTGCATGCGTGGTGCTATCTGCTACATCCCTACATTGAGTAATACAACTCAGGTCTCCATCGACATTAATTTCAATGTTGTGCACCGATGTATAATATGCCTCTGTTATTGGCACGAATGACTCTGTTTTCGTTGCAGGCAGTTGGAAATTCCACCAATCGTTTGAGTTACCGGGCTGTAAATGAAACACAAAGGGATTTGTTATAACTTGTCCTGTGGGTTAAAAAAAAACACATGGGTGAAACACGTGACCGCAATTTTCCCTTCCGCATTAGTTTTGCTTCAACAGTTATAGTCCTCAAAACTCTGACAATCTAACTATTGTACAATATGACAACAGCAGCCATCCCCCTAAGTTGACTGATCGAGATGACTGGCTTATTGCACCACCTGGGATCCACACTGTTATTTTGTTACTGCAGGCTTTTGTCTTTTACAATACAGTATAACCAAACACAAAGACCCCCCCCCCCCCCCCCATATGATCTTTAAAAGACTGCTGGGACAAGAACCGTTCGCGAGCACCTATTTATGCTGGCGCGGTACACGAGGTGGTGGGTGGACAGCCAAATGTTGATGTTTTACACACCGCACCAGGTACTCATTTGAGGCCGAGTCGACCTTTATACGCATATGCCAATACAGTTTACAGTATGTATGTACGTATATATATGCACATTCTACCCCTGAGAATATTCCACAATGAAAAAGTGACTCTTTACCTGGTAAAGATAAAATCAATAATTGAGGTATCCTTTGGCATCACATTATTATTTCCAAACAATGGCCTTGCATATATGTGTCAGAACAAAATGGTACATTTTGTGAAGAATGTTGTTTGACCAATGTTTGCAAGGAAAACAAAGTCATACCTTGCTAAAATCAATACCTTTGGCCCAACTGCAGTTTTTAGGGTCTGGGATATCTGGACAAACGAATCTGAAAATTGTAACACAAGCGACGGTGGCAATCATATTAACATGGCATTATTGCAGTAATAACAATAAAAATTGCTAAAATCTTGTCATGGAGGTCACAGTGATCATGTATATCGTGAATATGAATAAAATCTGAAAGACATTGTAGAAATCTGTGAATGTTATTCAAGATTACCATGACAAAATCAAAGCCCTAACAATAGTCTATTTTGTGAAAATAATTACAAATGTGTATAGATGTAGTGGAGTAAATACGCGCATGGGGGTAAATGGTGAGATCGCGCGGGGGAAGGACAGAGACGGCTGTGATTGGCTGGTGTTGTTGTCAGGGTCGAAGTGGCGTCTTAATGTCTGGGCAAGGAACAGGTGCACGAGGACGCAGAGAATCGGTGGGACGCGGGCTAATTAATTGGGGAATAATGAGAACGGGGATAAATTGGGGAGACGCTTGGATTCGGGGACTGGACGAAGCAAGACATGGAGCGGAGCTGAAGGGAAGGCAACCAGCAGTAGAGAGAGGAAAGCGGAGCTGAAGTGAAGACAGCCAGCAGTAGAGAGAGGAAAGCGGAGCTGAAGTGGAGACAGTCAGCAGTAGAGAGAGGAAAGCAGAGACGAAGCACTCAGCAATGGAGAGAGCACAGTGAGAGCGGAGAGCAGAGATGAAGCAGCCAGCAGTGGAGAGAGCACAGTGATAGTGGAGATGACGGAGAAGCAGTGATAGCGGAGATGACGGAGAATCAGTGATAGCGGAGATGACGGAGAAGCAGTGATAGCGGAGATGACGGAGAAGCAGTGATAGCGGAGATGACGGAGAAGCAGTGATAGCGGAGATGATGGAGAAGCAGTGATAGCGGAGATGACGGAGAAGCAGTGATAGCGGAGATGACGGAGAAGCAGTGATAGCGGAGATGACGGAGAAGCAGTGATAGCGGAGATGACGGAGAAGCAGTGATAGCGGAGATGACGGAGAAGCAGTGATAGCGGAGATGACGGAGAAGCAGTGATAGCGGAGATGACGGAGAATCAGTGATAGCGGAGATGACGGAGAAGCAGTGATAGCGGAGATGACGGAGAAGCAGTGATAGCGGAGATGACGGAGAAGCAGTGATAGCGGAGATGACGGAGAAGCAGTGATAGCGGAGATGACGGAGAAGCAGTGATAGCGGAGATGACGGAGAAGCAGTGATAGCGGAGATGACAGAGAAGCAGTGATAGCGGAGATGACGGAGAAACAGAGATAAGGAGAGGCACAGACGGCGAGTGAGACGAGCAAGGTGCGGCGAGCGAGCCGTGGCAAGCAGGGGAACTGTGAAGTATTGAGGGCATGTGGAGGACTGTAAATAAAGTGGTGTTGGAAGAAAGACAAAAGTTGTCCAAGTGAAATCAACCACTACATATGTATGCCAACGTATTAATATGCATTTTATAAAGGAGCATTTGCCTATATTTGATGATAATTATGCAGCTGTAGATGAAGACGCCAAGCACCAAGCAGCATGACAAAGTGATGACAGCTTCCTTCCAATGATGTTCTGCAGAAATGCAAAATATTATTATTCAACATCATCATCATCATCAATCGGCGAATCACCTGCCAGGAATGTGCAATGTCGTAATCAATCTACCACCTGTACATTAAATAATTGTATTGCCCAATTTCCTTGGTAGTCATCTCAAATGCATTACATTCCTTGGCTGCCCCCCTTCAGTATTATTATTCTTGACCATCTGGCATCATCCCTTCTAGTGACGTGTCTGGGCCGAACCCATGCACTTTTCTTTACAGATTGAACAATGGATGTCATGAACCTGCATATCTTCGCTGATACACGTGCTCCTTTTTTCTCTCAATGTAATTCCCAGCACGATATGTAGCACAGAAACCTTGTCGTTTCTTGGCTATATCATAGCAGGTGACATTCATGTGTAGGGGTGTTACGGAAGGGTGACACGCGGTTATATAACGGTGGTCACAAACACATCCGTTAAGGCCACCACCCTGGGGGGTTGTGGGGGATGCTGTGATCCCTCCCAGCCCCGCCCCTCAGTGAGAAACAGTATAAAATGTGGGATCCGGAGAGCTGAGAGGCAGTTCGACCCAGCGAAGAAAGAAGACCGACTAGCCAGACCCTGAAACTCCTTTGGCCTGCTGTCCTTTTGAGGGCCGGGCAAAGCAAGCCAGGGTGCGACACCAGAGCCGCGAGGGCCAATGTCCTTCTGAGGGCCGGACTCGTGTGGCTGGTGATCGAGACCTGCGCCGAAGCTGGGCCAGGTCAGATAGCCTCCCGAGAGAGGACTGGGATAGAGGGAAGTAGGGAGCTAGCGTGGGCTTAAGCTCGGGGAACACTTCCCTCTATAGACCACGGGTGAAGAGGCCATTACCTCTTCGAGTGCCAGGGTCGCTACTGTAATTGAAGTATCTGTAATAAATACGTGTTGCCTCAAGTCAACAGTCTCCGGCGTCAATAAGGCCACTACACGTGTAGTGACATAACGTCGACTGCTGTCTAGCAGCGGCAACTGTGCTGGACAGTTAGCGTACACGCCGTTGAGCATATACACAGGTGTGCCGGCAGTGCGGAGGAACTGGGGCAAGGGCCACAGAAGACTTCATCGGGAAGCCCCTGGAACCCGCGAGTGAGTTCGAGAAGGCAGACGCGGCCAGGACGGAGCCAGGCTGCGCAGAGTAGGATAAAAGCAGTGGAGAGCAAGAGCTCCGGGCTGCCGGTTCTGGGAGTGGACTCATCTCGTCGTGGCTGTCATCTTCGCCGCCTTCACTCGATAATTGCGCGGCCGGATAGTCGCTTGCTGTCTCGGTCGACGCCGTCAGTGTAACGCGGTTAGCGTTGTGTCCAGGCTGGGATGTACGACAGCGAGAAGGAACGAGGCGAACCTGTTCAACCTAAAGAGTGTTAATAAAGAAGGTGCCTCTTGCAACTACCTCGTCTCCGACTTGTGCTACACTACACATGGATGAACAAAACGTTATTTCATAGTGGCATTGGTATGTTACTTTAAAATTCAAATTCAGATCAGATTGACTTCGGTCTGCTCTCCTAGGTAAACATACTCTGCCGCACACACGCCACAAAATGTACCCTCATATGAAGTCGTTCGCACACTGCGCTATGAATCCCAGATACCTAAGTTTGCGACCTTGGTGAAGTATGGGAGACGATCTACCAATGAATTGACAAAGGGCTGTACATTGTATGAAAAAAAAAATGAAAGTACGGCCTAGCAACTGCTTGGCCACACCACTGCTAGCACTAGAGCGAACTCGGGAGTGTATATGGTCTATTCATTCACGTTAATCAGACAGATTGGCCAATCAGTTTTAAAGACAATGTATATGTAAGGACAGCACGTGGCCTAGTGGCCGCAAATAATGATTGCAGCGATGAGGACACGCAGGGTCAAGTGAGGTAACTGGGTGAGGAGTCACCGCGGGGGGAGGGTGGAACCGACGAGGTGTTAGTGAGGCTAGGAATATCTCCGACAGAAGAGAGTTCGGGAAAAGGAGCATGGCCGAGCCAAAGTGAGACATAAGGGAGCGTGGAGCGGGGCTCGTGGCTGCCATGGGGATTCGGGGTCTGGACCGTCATCGTCATCGCTGTGGATCGCCCTCATCATCTTGGAAGGCTGGGAAGGGAGTTATATATCTTCGCCGTTGCTACTACATCGACGGCTCCTATATAATCAGTCGTGTAGCAGCTACGTAGAGTCACCCAGTTGTATATAGTCAACCTGCATCCACATGATAACATGTCATTGAGTCGGGTGGACTGTAAAAAAATGTAAAACTTAAGCAAGACAGCGTCTCTGAGTGCTACATTACACATTATCTGAGCATGTTTTGTTTGCATGTTTAACACAAGTACGTGTGGTTAGTGCAGACTAGATTCCTTGCAAAAGGAATCTATTTGGTGTTTGAACAATGTAACGCCTGTTTTATTGCCAGAGAGAGTTAAACTTATTCTTATTTTTTTATACTGTTATGTACCTAATCTTGATTTGAAGCTTTCATGACTGCAGGAATCCATACTCTTTGGTTCTTTTGGTAAAGTCACGTAGGTATAAAATCTAATACGATGTTTCGGGTGTAACACAAGCGTCCATTATCAGGTGGGAAAGCATGGTCTGCTACTGAGGCAGACTGTTTTAAAAGATTCGAAACGGGTGTATCTCAAGGATTATAAAGAAGTGGCTGGGGCTAGTGATGTTAATGTGAGAAATTAGAATGTAACTGTAAGATAGGAGAGCGGCCTCCTCGACGAGGGCACGGAAGTGGCTATGTTAATGTGAGAGATTAGCATGACAATCCTTTACATTAGCATAGCCACTTCCGTGCCCTCGTTGAGGAGACCGCTCTCCTCCTATGTTACAGTTACATGCTAATTTCTCACATTCACATCATGCTAATTTTTCACATTAACATCACTAGCCCCGGCCATTTCTTTATGACCCTTGAGCTACACCCATTTCAAACCTTTTAAAAACAGTCTGCCTCAGCAGCAGACCATCGCTTTCCCACCTGATGATGGATGCTTGTGTTGCACCCGAAACTTCGTGATTTATTTTATTTTATACCTACGTGATTTTTTTACCAAAAGAACCAAAGAGTATGTTATGTACCTATTTATAGTGTTGGATGGACAGAGGCTGGGGATTCGGCAAACCTGACCATGATTACAATTGCTGCGGTGGACGATGGAATCAAATCAGCAGTCTCTGGATTGCAAGTCCAGTCTACTGACCATTTAGACTATGACAGCCCCGAATTGTATATATAAACATCAACTGTCCTTAAATTGGTCATGACCATCAGCACTGCAGCCTACAGTATTCATTGTTCCAATGCACCCAAAGTGATATATGGAGTAATGTATCAAATATTATCTTTAACACAATAATTTATATTGCCTTATTTTTCACCTTGTTTGAGGGAACTGTTGAAATGAAAAATATACAGTATGATAATAATAATAATAATAATGTTAAGTCCTTGTTATCCACTGGTGGATGAAGACCTCCAAACTTTGTCAGACATGTGGATTATTGGACCATACTTCACCACACTGGTAAGTGTGGATTGGCAAAGGCCCAGCACCACTCACCACCGATGTTAGTGACAACCAGGAATCAAACGAATTGTAATGGGTTCATAGTGCAGTGCATTAACCAGTGCACCATCACCACCCCAGCATGTATTATATATGTGTTAAACGTTGTAATTGAGAGATAGTGGCTTTGGGAAGCCTTTATACAGCAGTGGATTGATCATGGCTGCTGCTGATGATGATTGTGTAAAACAATTTAAAGTACATGAGTCAAGGATGTCAGTCTTGAACTTTATGTCATCCATCACATAACAAAGTGCCATAGTTTAATTCATCTGCTATTCAATGTGGCCATCTTGCATGGTTCATAAAGTTATTAGAAAGAGTGAAGTGAAATAACAGTTAATAAAGGAAGTTGCTTCTAAACTCTTTGGTTCTTTCGGTAAAGTCACGTAGGTAGAAAAAAATAACTAATAAATTACGACGTTTCGATCGCAACACAAGCAATCGTCATCAGGTAGAAAGATACAGCCTTCTTGTTCAGCAGTTCTACGGCTGTATCTTGACGGTTGCTTGTGTTGCGATCGAAACGTCGTAATTTATTATTTCTTTTTTTCTACCTACGTGACTTTACCGAAAGAACCACAGAGTATGGATTCCTGCAGTCACGAAAACTTAAAATCAAGTTGTTTCTAAATGAACGCTTGTTCACTAGGAAGGGTATGTTTTTGCTAATTAATCATTAGATGGTCTCTTTGGATGCAATGGCTTTTGATGGCTGAGTAAGCATATTCACTCCAATGCGAAGCAAGCAAGAGAAAAACACATTTTCTTCACACGATGAGTTTAGCAGAGAATAGCAGTTGAATTTCACAGCGCATCATACAATCAATGTTACAGCTGCTATGATAAACTGCACACGTTGTGGTCAGGATACAGGTCTGCATTATGTTTACTTTTTTTAATTGACCAACGTTAGTAATAGGTTTATACAGCTATTTCAATGCTAAAATCTATGCTAATTCCTTTGTCAAGGCGCTTTGTTTCTTCTCACACAGCTTAAAGGTCGCGATCTGAGCGTGGCTTTGTTCGCTCCAGCGCTGTCCTCCAAACAGTCTCGTCCCTTCACCTGATGAAGGCCGCTTGTGTTGTGGCCGAAACGTCGTGAGAATTTTATTGTGTTAATTCATTAATTCATTATTTTATTCTCATTATATGTGACTTTACTGAAAGAACCAAAGAAGATGAATCCTTGCAGTCACAAAACCTTTAAACTGTGTATTAAGTTAACGTACCACCAATATGCAGGTTAATTACCCCTTTAAAGGCCGTTTGAATATTGATTTTTGTCAATTCAACTTGTATGACAAGTTGGCACAATTTAAAAGTTACCAGCAATGCGGTAAGTGCAAATGTTCTGTTTCCTACGCTTAAGAGTATATTTTAATTTGCAAACATTGCACCGGCGTTCCTTTTCCCACAACGGTCAGCTAAATGCCATGCATCGAGTGCGCACAAATTAAACGTTTGTTCACCTTTTGCACCTCGATCCACAAACTTAAGCAAAGCCGCAGCCACAAAGGTGGGCTCTTTTTGTGCCCAATGTAAGTAGCAGTTGACTCGGATGAAGCTGGTGGCAAGGGTCGGACGATGCACGTTCTTGAAAGTCACCGTGGAAAATATTAAACCCTCTCCCCGTTGCAACTCGATCGATTCATGCCACATCATCTGGCCCGTGGGTAATATTTTCCAGGTTAAGTTCAGCGTTTGGCATTTATCTGCAGGTATTGTGCAGTTGAAGGTGACGGAGTCTCCTTGCCGGACGCTTTGCTCCTTGGGAAAGACTTCGCCTTTGCCGTCATTATTACTCTTAAAAGTGCCTAGGAGATACACGAGTTGTACGGTGTCAGCATCATCATCATCATCATCACAGGAATGTTAACGACTGCGTCAGACCGCATTGTGCCATTTGTGAACATCCATTGCAGTCATTGTCAACCATTATCCATCGAAAATAGAAAATCGGACAATAATGTCTCGTTGATATATCTGTCTCTCCACGGAAGACAAACAAATGTATTTTTACCCACAACCCACCGGCCCCACCGCCTTGTATGAGCGCTTAATTTCAGCAGCAGGGGAGAGACGGATATACAGTGAAGGAAAAAAAGTATTTGATCCCCTGCTGATTTTGTACGTTTGCCCACTGACAAAGAAATGATCAGTCTATAATTTTAATGGTAGGTTTATTTGAACAGTGAAAGACAGAATAAAAACAAAAATGCATAAAAACGCATGTCAAAAATGTTATAAATTGATTTGCATTTTAATGAGGGAAATAAGTATTTGACCCCCTCTCAATCAGAAAGATTTCTGACTCCCAGGTGTCTTTTATATAGGTAACGAGCTGAGATTAGGAGCACACTCTTAAAGGGAGTGCTCCTTATCTCAGCTTGTTACCTGCATAAAAGACACCTGTCCACAGAAGCAATCAATCAATCAGATTCCAAACTCTCCACCATGGCCAAGGCCAAAGAGCTCTCCAAGGATGTCAGGGACAAGATTGTAGACCTACACAAGGCTGGAATGGGCTACAAGACCATTGCCAAGCAGCTTGGTGAGAAGGTGACAACAGTTGGTGCGATTATTCGCAAATGGAAGAAACACA
Organism: Petromyzon marinus; assembly: GCF_048934315.1. Lineage (NCBI taxonomy): Eukaryota > Metazoa > Chordata > Hyperoartia > Petromyzontiformes > Petromyzontidae > Petromyzon > Petromyzon marinus. The sequence continues at coordinate 7,135,841 of NC_133701.1, forward strand.
AAAGAACTGTCAATCTCCCTCGGCCTGGGGCTCCATGCAAGATCTCACCCCCTGGAGTTGCAATGATCATGAGAACGGTGAGGAATCAGGCCAGAACTACACGGGAGGTACTTGTCAATGATCTCAAGGCAGCTGGGACCATAGTCACCAAGAAAACAATTGATAACACACTACACCGTGAAGGACTAAAATCCTGCTGCGCCCGCAAGGTCCTCCTGCTCAAGAAAGCACATATACATGCCCGTCTGAAGTTTGCCAATGAACATCTGAATGATTCAGAGGACAACTGGGTGAAAGTATTGTGGTCAGATGAGACCAAAATGGAGCTCTTTGGCATCAACTCAACTCGCCGTGTTTGGAAGAGGAGGAATGCTGCCTAAGACCCCAAGAACACCATCCCCACCGTCAAACATGGAGGTGGAAACATTATGCTTTGGGAGTGTTTTTTCTGCTAAGGGGACAGGACAACTTCACCGCATCAAAGTGACGATGGACGGGGCCATGTACCGTCAAATCTTCGGTGAGAACCTCCTTCCCTCAGCCAGGGCATTGAAAATGAGTCGTGGATGGGTATTCCAGCATGACAATGACCCAAAACACACGGCCAAGGCAACAAAGGAGTGGCTCAAGAAGAAGCACATTAAGGTCCTGGAGTGGTCTAGCCAGTCTCCAGACCTTAATCCCATAGAAAATCTGTGGAGGGAGCTGAAGGTTCGAGTTGCCAAACGTCAGCCTCGAAACCTTAATGACTTGGAGAAGATCTGCAAAGAGGAGTGGGATAAAATCCTTCGTGAGATGTGTGCAAACCTGGTGGCCAACTACAAGAAACGTCTGACCTCTGTGATTGCCAGCGAGGGTTTTGCCACCAAGTACTAAGTCATGTTTTGCAGAGGGGTCAAATACTTATTACCCTCATTAAAATGCAAATCAATTTATAACATTTTGATTTAAAGCTTTCGTGACTGCAGTAATTCATATTCTTAGTTCTTTCGGTAAAGTCACGTTGAAGGGAAACAACAAAATAATAAAAAATATATAAAACAATAAAAATTCTCACGACGTTTCGACCATAACACAAACGGTCGTCTTCAGGTGTGTTGGTTTGCATACATTTATTTATAAACGGTGTATTTATTTATATATATAAAAAACGTTAGCGCCACGCGCAGCGATTTGGCAGTTTATTTAGGACTAGTCCATCTATATTCTGAAAAGAGGAGGGGGGAGACGAATTTTTTTTATGTTGTCTGAAAGCCACTGTAAGCGTGAACAATCAATAAAGACCTGAAATGGTTTATCAAATCTTTCCAATGATTGCTAAGATAGAATCCATCTTCTCGGTTGAAATTGTCTGTGTGCTTGTATATGTGGATAGCCTCATGAACGAATCTCTCATGGTAGCCAGATGGCTTACAAAGAACCTCTGTCTTGGAAAAGTCAATGTCATGTGAGCCTACTGAATTATAACAATGATCTGCCACGCCGAGGTGTTGGTCCTACCGTGTTTAAGGTCTGCTTTGTGTTCACGAATGCGGTCCGAGACATGGCGTTTGGTTTCTCCAATGTAACTACTACCACAGAGGCAACTTAGTTTGTAGACACCAGGGTATTGTATGTCCGGAATCACATCTTTTACAGACGGAACCAGATCACGGATTTTATGTAATGTGTTGAAACGGACCTGGATCTTGTGTTTATTCAAGATTTTGGAGATCTTTTTTGTGATCCCCGCAATGTAGGGTAAAGTGATGGTTTTGAAAGGCTCCTCAAGAGGGTCCTTCTTCATGGTTTGAGTGATAGCTTTGCGGATTGTATAGTCGGAGTAACCATTAGCCTTAAGAGCTTGGTGTACGTGCTTGAGTTCACTGTCTATGTGTTCCTGGTCGGATCTGCATTGGGCTCTATGATACAGAGTCTTGATGAGAGAATTCTTCTGTGATGGATGGTGGTGGGAATCCGGTTTCAGATAAGTATCCGTATGGGTAGCTTTCCTGTAGACAGAGTGGCTCATTGAACCATCAGGTCTCTTTTTAATTAGGACATCCAAAAAAGGTAGCTTGCCATCTATTTCGACTTCCATGGTAAATCTGATGGCTGGGTGTATGGAATTGATGTGGTCGAAGAATTGGTCTAGAGCAGGCCGGCCATGTGGCCAGATGACAAAAGTGTCATCCACGTACCTCTTCCATAAGGTTGGGCGCAGAGTGGCAGTCTGGATGGCGTCAGTCTCAAATTTCTCCATGAAAATGTTAGCTATAACCGGAGATAGGGGGGAGCCCATTGGGGTGCCCTCAGTTTGTTTGTAGAAAGTTCCATTCCAAGTGAAGTATGTATTGGTTAAACAGTGTCTCACCAACACACCTGAAGACAACCGTTTGTGTTATGGTCGAAACGTCGTGAGAATTTTTTATTGTTTTATATATATTTTATTATTTTGTTGTTTCCCTTCAACGTGACTTTACCGAAAGAACTAAGAATATAATTTATAACATTTTTGACATGCGTTTTTCTGGATTTTTTTGTTGTTATTGTCTCTCACTGTTCAAATAAACCTACCATTAAAATTATAGACTGATAATTTCTTTGTCAGTGGGCAAACGTACAAAATCAGCAGGGGATGAAATACTTTTTCTCCTCACTGTATGAAGGTGAAATATCGTTTGCGTATCTATTTTGTAACGATACGAACCAAGATCGATTTATTCCGAGCTAACGTGAGCGGCGATCATCCGTTCAACAAGCCGCACTGACCAAAGCGGTGAAGAATAGTCATGCAAACCACTACAATCTGGAGAGGTGCCTTCGTTCGGCAGCGTATTGACAAAGGCGTGAATATTATTTCGCGAGAGGTGCATTACAAAAACTCAGGACCGTTCACTTTGAGAGTGGCAACTTGACACATTTCGCCATTTTTAAAGAGAATGATCCCGATGTTCGTTTGGCACGGCGGCTGAACGTTGACCAAGGTGACCCCGGAAACGACGGTGCCATTCTCGAATCTCCGCTGCCAGGTCCTGTTTTGGATGCCGGGCACGGAGAAGCTCCAGAATAGTGGCAGTGGCTCGAGGCGGTCGCCACTCGACGAGTCATCGTGAAAGGTGCTCGTGAACGTCACGTTGTCCCCGACCTCCACCATCTGAGAGCCAGGGCGCACAGCGCAAGCCCCGGTATGGTAGGATGGACCTGTGCGAGCGTGTGGGCAGTGTGCGCAGGGCGTACAGCTTAAGAGTGCGAAAGAAGATCAACGTGCGTACATACGCAATACGTGCATTGCTGTACAGGGAGTCCACAAAGATAGGAATCATTTTTACATATGTGTAGTTAGACCTAAGGTTGAACTGCTCAGTTGATATGTCACAATTGTGAGGGAAACTGATATTGCGATAATTGTCATATCACGAAATGTAATATCGAAATATAATGTTGCGACAACCCTACCAATACGACTGAGAGCGACTTTTGAAAAACCCCGACTGAATGTGTGATGATAGGAAAACCATGACACTCCGCTGTCTTGTCGGGTATGTACTTTCACGTATTTTGTTCGGCAGGTGGAGCAAAACAGTCGGACATCATGTCGAACAACACGCGGCACAGAAGCTCCCTGAACGGGCTCCGTGGTGGCGAGATGTTAACTACCTCGCCTGGTAAACAGGACGGTCGTGGGTTCGAACCCAACCCTGACGCCTGCTGTATATTTGGAATTTGCATGTTTTCCCTGTTGTTGCTTGGATATTTCTCCAGGTCCTCCGGTTGTTTCCCCTCCATATTTAGACATATGCCTTGAAAGTATTTAGCTGATATACATTCCACCGTGATAAGCCACTTTGTTGAGCTATCATTTGTGACCAGGTAGCTTCTGAAAGAGAGCTACCGAATAAAATACATATAGTTTATAGTTTAGTTTATAGAACATTCAGCTTCTTTAAGAAGCTCCCAACACATGTCAGAGCTATACAGCACAACGGTGAAAACATGGGCAGCAGGAGTAATACAGAAAAAAAGACGGCTTACCTGAATGTAGGAGACACAAGGCAGCCCAGAGATGGAAGCAGCTCACTGCGTACATTTTCAGCAGCGTCTTCGCCATCTGTGAATGTGTGCCCGAGCACAGTAGATGATGATATGCATTCATATTGCTTGCTCATGCGAGGCCAGTTGTGGTGGTGGGGGGGTCCTGATGTACTGGAATAGTAGCCACACTGGATGAACTAGTCGGTGCGTGTTACTTTTTTTAACCATTGAAAGATAACCGTTGAATTTAACTATATTGGGTGCAGCGGCACGTGCATTGTTTGATATTGTACCGACGACAAAAGTCGAGTCTACTTTCAGGCAAAGCAACACAAGAAATGGGAGTAATAACATTATGTATATCTCTAACCGGGTCACCCCTCCACGCCGCCACCCCCGCCTCCGCAACACAACTCTGGTGTGGCCAAGCAAGCATCGAACAACACGGCCCCGAGAGACATTCAAACCCTCGTCGGATTTAACGATGCTCCAGGGCTCCAGTGCAAAGCAGCATTGAGACTCGAGAGTGGAGTTCCTATATAATTGGTGTGATTGGTATTATCAGTAGTGTATGGTCACTTGTGAACACCGCACACGCCACGTAATATATTCATACCTGTCAACTCATACGGGTTTACCCCGTATTATTGTGCAGGGGAACTGAGTTTTCAGGACGATATGCGGCGTTAATACAGTCTACATTTGTTTCGATTTGTTTGTGTGTCTCCCTTGTGAAGGAACTTTGTAGGATATACGTTGAGATGTATAAGGGCCACGGGGTGGCCAATAAGGTCTGAATTGGTCTGTAATAAGGTAGGCACTGATAAGGGGTGGACAGGTATGTCTATTACTGCCACACACAGAAGGGAAAAAAAACATGGATAATACGTCTATGCAGGGTGTAATAAACAACCTTTAATTAAGGACTGCAGAATACTGTATATGATGTATATATTGTTTAAAATACATATCCAAATGTGTTCAATCGTGTAAGAATGTCAAACTCCACGTGCTGTATCGTTGGGTCCCTTTCTAACAGAGCGCGGTGGCACCGACCGGCTACATACGAATGTCTTATCACTCTTAACAGCGTCACATTACACTAGAGGTCCCCTCCGAGCTCGTCTCATGAGGTTCATCAGCACTGGAAGTCACCGGTGGTGTAAATCAGTTGAACATGGTGGGTCATTTCCCACTCAAACGTCCGTTGAGGCAACGCTCATGCATCTCCTGTTCACAGCCTTCAGGCAAGTGGTGGAAATTCCACATTCCTATGGAGGATGGAGGGGAGGCACAACCAATGTTCACTCTTCCCCCCCCCCCCCCCATCAGACAAAGTGATACTATTTTATCGACCCTGGAGGTATAATGGGGCTGAGTCAACCTGCAACCCGGATTTTAACTCACATGTGCTAGCTGGGCTGTTAAATCAATCGCACGCCGGTAATTCAACACCCCACCGTTATTCCCGCAGCTATAAACACACGCTTAATGTTATAAAATAGATTGATCTTATTTACTCGTAAAGATATTGTGCGCATCGTCGATATATAATACGTTTGTGGTTAAATCGTGCAATTTAATATTTCGTTGCTTTTTTCATAACCACACGAGCCGCACTCGACCAGATAATCTCGTTGATTTTAGCGATGATAGACTGGGTCATTGCTCGTGCCTTGAGTCACGGTGGCGAGATGTTAACTACCTCGCCTGGTATAGAGGAGGTTGTGGGTTCTAAACCCTGACGCCGGTGTATTTGGAGTTTGCGTGTTCTCTCCGGGTCCTGCGTTTTTTTTCCCTCTGCATTTAGAAACATGCGTCTAGAGTATTTGGCTGCTAGAAATTTCCACATGATAAGCCACTTCGTTGAGCTACAATATGTGGCCTGGTCGCTTCTGAAAAAGAGCTATATACTGTAGCTCAGTGGGTCTTATCTGATAAAATAGAAATATCATTAGACTTCTTTTGCCAGTACCAAAATATAATAATAGAGGTTTTCCCCTTTTTTCTGGCAACAAAACTGAAACCTTTTTACGATGATTCATGTCTGCATTAACCACAATACCTGCAGTCAAAATGCAAACAAAAAACATACTATGGTAATATATGCATTGTCCTTGAAACTGATTGGTCCACACCAAGGGACGGCTTTCTTTTGAGCCTCGACCCAATTGGTGCTCGACCAGATGACGCCAAAAGGCGTCACACAGCTCAAAGACAATGCACTATCAAAGTAATGAGGGCTCGGGGTGAGAATCTACATCATTAGACCTCCTTTGCCAGTACCAAAATGTAATAATAGGGTTTTCCCCCTTCTTTTGTTTGCATTTTGACTGCAGGTATTGTGGTTAATGCAGACATGAATCCTTGTAAAAAAAAGTTTCAGTTTTGTTGCCAGAAAAAAAGGGGAAAACCCCTATTATTAAAATAGAAAGTTTCGTTTTTAGAGTCTCAGCCGATGCTGTATTCAACTTGGCACACGTCCCGTGCTTGTGCTGCTGCATTCTTCAATGCTCCATTTGCAAGTCGTGTTAGATAACACCCATCATCTGGTGGCATATAAGCCTAAGAGAAAGGAGGAGGCGTTAACCTTCTGCGGCTCCAGCCTTTGTGGGTCTCTCGCACCTACGAACCACAAGGCCAGCTCTCTTCCCAGTCCGAACTGCTGGCGATGATGATGTACCTGCTGTTATATCGATGAGAACACCGCACCCCCCACCACCACCACCTCCGAGGAACTCCGATTGGGAGCAGCTGCTCCGATAGGTCAGGACAGAGTGCAGAAACCCAGATACACGCGCGCGTGACAATACCGCATTGTATGCGGTGTTGTCACGCGCGTGTGTGTCTGTGTGTCAAATATATGTAAGCCATGTGCTGGAACCAAGTTATGATTTCCTTCATGGGTCGGGAGATGAAAAGCAGTATCGGCCTCATCATCATCTGCCATGGTCAATCCACTGTTGGTTGAAGGCCTCCTCAAACCGCCACCTCCTCCAGCATAAACATCCACCCAGCACCTGCACACAAGCCATGTCTTCAGTGGACACCCTCTCAGAGGAGTTCCATTCCTTGGCTGCTCGTCACTCTTCTGGACCATCGGCCTCCATCCCTTCAGCGATATGTTCCGCCCAACATCCTTTTAAAATATTAAACGTGACTGCCTGATAAGATCTTTTCTATGTGGCAAACATCGGGTTCATCTTCTTTGGTTCTTTCGGTAAAGTCACGTAGAATGAGAATAAAATAATAAATTCTCATTCTACGTGACTTTACCGAAAGAACCAAAGAAGATGAATCCTTGCAGTCACGAAAGCTTTAAATCGAAACATCGGGTTGTCACGTCTTTATTTCCACAGGATTATTCTCTTATTCTTAGCTCTTTCGGTAAAGTCACGTTGGTTTTTTCACACCTGATGACGACCGTTTGTGTTATGGTCGAAACGTCGTGAGAATTTTTATTGTTTTATATATATTTTATTGTTTCCCTTCAACGTGACTTTACCGAAAGAGCTAAGAATATGAATTACTGCAGTCACGAAAGCTTTAAATCAAAAGATCATTCTCTTGTTGAGGCAACAGTACACTTAAATTCCAGATTTTTTTGTCAGCTGAATAATAACACACCACTCAAGGCAATGCGTTGACATGTAGTTCTCCTCTCTGCGAGACTCTTATTCCCATGATATGTCCTCATTTTTGTGCCCGAGATGTCAAGCCTTTGAACTCCTCGATGAAATACATCAGCGTACATTATACTATAATGTATTAGAGCAGTGATATCTTACCAACATCTTTAAATTTATTAGCTCCTTATACACGTGACTGTGAAGGAATCCGTAATGGCAGAACCATTTTTTTTAAACTGTGTTGGTAGTGGTGCAAAGGACAAACAGAAAAAATGAAAAGAAAAATCCATGATCAGGGACATTTCAGGCAATGGCCCTTCAAAGGGCAAGAATGGTCATTATTATTTTCTCCTTTTAGGGTTAGTGTTATTGATGGATGTGTTAAGTTGACTGAAATTATAACAGTGAGTATGGATTAATACAGAAAAAAATGTCGCCTAATTATGTTATCTACGGCAGTACGACACTTCCCATGATTTAATTTTTTTAATGACCTTTGGTTATTTTATTTGAAACGTAAATGCGTTTATTAAACAGTATATAACAATGCATATTAATTTAAAAGGGCTTAATTAATACTAATACTCTTAAAATGGAAAACACTTCAACCTGTCAATTAAAAACTATTTAACTGTAATGTTTTTTTTTTAAATGTCCCACATTTTCTCTGGGCTCCACATTGCATTGTGAAAGTCAATCGATCACGTCTGCTCTCTCTGTTCACAAAAATAACCATTTTACACAAGGACAGCTTTTATTATATATATGGTTTCATGTTCTAAGCCAATGGTATTCGTGCAAGTAGTGAATATACTTGTATATATTGTGAGATTATTTCATGTGATTTGTCTCGGAAAAAATTATATCAATTGAATTTAGAAGGGCAAAGGTGCAGCACAGCAATTATTTGGTCACCACTACTGGTAGAAGGGCCTTTGCTGGAGGGAGTTCTAGAAAAAAACCTCTTTCGTGCGTATTGTGGTCTACTCCTCCACACTGATTAGATATCTTGGAACATTTATAATCTGAGTACTTGTGAATGTTGTAGATTTGCTCTTCAACAATTCGTTACTGTACTAGTAACGAATTGGCATGTATTCTGTTTAGGTGACAACCCTTACTAATTGGCTGTGTCGGGTGGTGGTGGGTTTAACGACACATTTTTATTTACGCGATTTAACCCCAACAAAACGATGTTATGAACATAAGACTGTTCAAAATCCCTCTCTTGACACAAAGCATAAACTGATGCATAAGGGTTGTAAAATAAATATAATCAGATGTGGTGTGAAGATATTTACGTGTGTGGGAAGTAGGCTTACCACCTCTGAGGTACATATCATGGGAAGAAGTATATATCATGATTCCAGAGGAGGGGAAAACTACGTGTGAGTTGAGTGCTATTACTAATTGAGTGTTATTATCCCAAACAGCTGGGGGAGGGGGGGGGGGTTCGTTGATGACTGCTTGCCATTTTGGGCCTTTGGGCTCAGCAACTGTGTTAAAAAAAATACATCTCAAAAAGAGGATGAGCAATGTTTTCCATGGGCCAGAGCAGAAATCGGTACCACCAAAGGTGGCACGACTTTCCTCGTACCGACGTGTCTTCATGGCTAATACAAGTGAATCACGTACTTGATAACTCAGTTGCTCCGAACGATTATCACACGATTTACTGAACCAGTTAAAGTAATGCCACCTCAGGTGGTACCAACAAATGTGACATCTGTTTCGAACCAATGGGTTGCAACCAGGACAGGTTGCAACCCACGTGGGGAAGCACTGAGTTGAACATTTGAGAATAAAATGGACAGGTGCAGACAATTCAAGAGATTAAATAACTCCCCCTCTGCTATTGTTCGTAGAAATGTTTGCACATGTCCATTGTTGTTCTCCGATTACCATCAGCTCTTCTTTGTTCTGTTTGCCATTTTGATTGAACTGTTCAATAAGAGCAGCCTGAATTATTTATGGACCACATGTTAAAATATTACGAATTATATCCGAGCCAAAATGGAAGAGAAGGTACAGGACGCAATATTGAAAAATACAGAAATACAATCACAATGTAACTAAATCGTCCAGTTTCACACTCACAAGAATGCATGTTTCCACTCTGCTCAAAACATTACACAAATTATCTCAAACAATATATTAAAAAATACTCGGTGCAAGCTTCAACTTGCACTTTCATTTCAAAGATAAGTCATATTTATCATCGTGTGTGCAACTCTTAAGGTAAGTAACAAAAATATTATTTACAAATTGTTGTATGTGTGAAGTTTAGAAGTATGTGAAATCAACAAGTGCTTGGACAATATAAACAATTGTAATGTTGTTTATTAACTAGTCTCTTATATACAACATATATGTATAGAATTCTGATACTCTTATTAAAAGACAAAATTGTGCTGGAAATTAATAAAGGTGAGCACTTATATTAACATTATCACAGTGTCCCCAGTGATTGAACTTACACTCGAAAGTCCTGCACTCAAATCCATATTTACAGTTTTCACAACTAACACGTCGCTCACTATGCAACCTGAATGTAACATTGTTCACATAAATCAGTCTTAACTGCCATCAGACCACACAAACGCCTGGTCAGTCAATGAAGGTAAAAAAACGACCGCAAGCTGCTATCGTTTGTATTGTCTTATCTATTTTTTTTTTAAAACAGTAAGGTGACAGAATTGTTCCAGATGCTGCCGTCCCTCTTTTGGCATTGTCCAAGGGGTTATAAAAATCAAATCACGCTCAATGCAGCCCGTTGGTGTAAATGCCATTCGGGGGCAGGTGATAGGCAGGGTCTTGTGGCTGATAACTAAAAACGTTGTAGGGCAGCAGAGTTTCACGACGCCCAGTCCAAACGGTGGCCGGCACCTCCAGGCCACCACCGCTCACGCCACCGTCCATCACTCCCGCGCCGCCGCTGTCATCAACGTCGAGGGCGGGGCGGCCCTGTGGCAACGCGTTCGAGTTGTTATTCCGCTGTAGAGTGAACGGGTGTGCACCGGCGGGCAGTGAGCTTGCGAGGCCACCGCCGTCGCCCCCACCGCCACTCGAGGCCTCGGTGGGGTTGATCGCAGCCTTGACATCGCTGTTCTCGTAGACGTGCATCTCCGGGCCCCAGCGAGTCGGCGCTGAGGCCGGGAGCCTCACGCCTCCCGGTGGTCCCGGCGCCCCGCCGATGTCAGACATCGCGTCGTGCTGCGAATACTGTGCCCAGCTCGGCAGTTGGGTGCGTGTTGATGCGACGCTGGCGGCGGTTGCGCGTAGCTGCTCCAGAGCCAACAGCTTGGCAGGGAGAGGCAGTGCGCGGGAAGGCAAGGGCGCCTCTGGAATCACTTTGGTCGTCTCGCCTCCACCCTTGGTGCCAAGTCCGTGGCTTGTGGGCAGATGTGCGGGAACGGTGGTTGTGTAACCGCCGTCGAAATCCAGCGCTTTCTCCAGCAGATGCCCTTGCAGTTTCCAGCCGCAATCCACCGTGATTTCTGAAAACGTCTCCGTCTCGCGGACGTCCGGCGATGACGATAGAGTGATTCTCAGGAATCCTTGCAGGCTCTCGGGCTGGGGGCATAAATAATGATGAACATTAACGGGTGGACAACAGCACAATACACTGTTCGTGCAATAATGGCATCGTCAACACATTGTCTATAAATGAGAACTAAATTGGCCGATTGGTGATGCAGTACTCGGAGCACTGTGCCGTGAAGCCAGTGGTGGAAATTCTATATTCCTCTAGTAGGCGTGCGTATATCCATAAGACAACCGCTGTTTACTTTCCTGGTTGGGAACTCAACGTTATACTAAAGATGTGTCCATATTGGATCATATTACGAGAGTTAAAGTGCCCCCCCCCCTGCCCCGATCCCCATAGCAGATGGATAGGCAGAGCTAATCTAATGCATGGACACTTTCCATCTTAGTTGGAAAGCATTAGAAATAAACACACGAGAACTTTTGCCAAACAGGTGCCTTCATAGGACCAACCCCCAGATTTGGAACAGCGCATGAAATCGAGCAACATGAAGCACAGCGGCTAGGCCAATGTACGCCTCATGCTATAAAAACTTAGAAAATACCCAACTGCACTATATTTGTTTCATTTGAACTGTGCAATACAGTACCTTGCTGAAGTCAATGTCCCTTGCCCAGCTGCAGTTCTTGGGATCCGGAACTTTGTGAAAAAATACATGCTTCATTCTGTGAAAACACAAATGTGCAATCCACGGGCAATCGAGGCAATGTTTAATTTCAAATGGTGACCACAAATAACTATGTAAAATCTTTCTCAGGCTCTTGTTTTGTCCTTGGATAATATTCTCATGTCTTGGTGTATTGTCGAGCCTGCATTGCTCTTCCACAATGTATTTTCTTTGCAATTATGGATCTGAGTGATTAATTTGCTATTATCTAAAATACCCCATTTGTTGTACTGCATTCGAGGCGAGGTGTAGAATATGATGATGCAATGACGGAACCATGTGTGCTGCTATTGTGTGGATGCAAAGGCCTGCCGAAGGGACATCAGAAATTGGCCTGTGACTTGAATCGTGTCGGGTCGTTTTCTAGCACAATGTGGTGCACTGCTAACCGGAAAAAGTTCGGAATGGATTATTTTTGTCCCATAAAACGATACTGAAAAGTAACCACACGCGGTTATATTCCATTGCATGCCTGGGAGATAAAAATGTGAAGATAAAATAGAATTTCAGAAAGAGCATTATCCATCATCATCATCATCCATCGTGATATATCCACTGCTGGATGAACGCCTCCATAAGCCGTCATCATCTCCCACAGTCTTGCAATGCAATCATCCATCTATCTCCTCTGTATGAGCTGCATTCATCATCGCTCTATCTTTGCGATGGGCATTCTCTTGTTCCCTCCTTTGACTGCCATTAATTCGTTATGCTCGATCATTGCTCGATATTTCTTCTCGCAGAATGTCCTGCCCAAACCCACTGACTTTATTCCATTTATTTAAATGAAACTTTCTATTTTACCGGGTATAGCCCACTGAGCGAATAGCTACTTTTTTAGAGGTGATCTGGCGACACGTGAAAGTTAAACGAAGTCGCTTATTATCTATCATACGTGAGAGTTTATAGTGGCAGCCAAATATGTAATCTAAATGCATGTTATTCTTGGTTCTTTCGGAAAAGTAAAAATATATTTTTTATTATTTTATTGTTTCCCTTCTACGTGGTGACTTTACCGAAAGAACCAAGAATATGAATCCCTGCAGTCACGAAAGCTTTAAATCAAAATTTAAATGTATGTTTTTCATTGCAGAGGGAAAAACTGGAGGAAAATCCACAATACCACCACAGGGAGAAAATAGGCGGACTACAAATATACACGAGTCCTTGTGGGGATCGAACCCACGACCTCCTGCTTAGGAGTCAAGGGAGACATCTCCTCACAACAAACAATGCGATGTCTCTAACTTTAATTTCATTGCGAAAAATTTGTATTCGTTTCTTGCAATTTCTACCCTCTGTTATCACCGTGGGAGATACAACAACAAGAAGCATAAACCATCATTTAAACTCCAGTCATCCTCGCAGCGGCTTCTGGCCACTTTCAGATGCGCTTCTGCGGCCATCTGAAACGCTCTTCCTTCCGATACTAGGAAGCCACTGGAGCTATGCAACTTTTGAATCTAGATTTCAAACTAATTTCTTTAGAACTGCTTTTTGTGTTGAGTTTGTTGTCCTTCCTTGCACCTCCAATCAGCACGATTGTGCTACATACAGCGAGAAATAGGTTCAACATACATACATGTGTTGGGGACTCAGAGGTGCCTGGCCAGTAAATCATCACCTGAGGCAAAAGCCATGGGCAGATATCATTAGACTCAGAGATGCTTGGCCAGTGAGTCATCTTTGGGGGCAAAGCCCTGGGCAAGAATTGACTAATTCAGAGCGAGATAAGAGAAGGGAGCTTGGGGTGCGGAGCGCTGAAGCGTGGCGTGTTACCTGCCGTATGACCGGGGACGTTAACTGTGGGTCATCTAATGAAGAGACCCTTTGCGGAACACGGTGTGAGCTGAATTCTTTCATATACATACATACATAATGAGTTGGTCTTTCTGGAAATAATGACTCAGGTAGCTGTCTCTGGCTTAGTGGTGTGGGACCCCTGGTGTAGAATGAGCTATACATGTTGAACTTCTTTTGCACCATACGTAGACAATTGTATGTAGCTAACCGTGCTTATCGACATCAAATGAGCCTCTCTAAGAGACCAATGTACCCACAACAGGGTAGCGGGGTCCTGGGAAATATGTTGATTAATAAAGGCTGATAATCACCAAGGAGACCATTGGAATCCATAAATAATATAGGTTTTTGGGTTAGCTCACGTAAATATATTAATGTGTCGTTAAAACCCGCCACCACCCGACACAGCCAACTAGTAAGGGTTGTCACGTAAACAGGACATGCCAATTCGTCACTAGCACAGCACACCGGTGTGTTGGAGAGCCAAGCCACAACATTTACAATCTGAGCACGACGTTTCGCCAGTAATTACAAGTAGATTAATCAGGCGACAGCCAGATTTGTGAAGAAGTCTAACTGTTTCGTTCCTTATATAGAGGCGTAAATCTGTTGACCACCCTCCTGCGCTCTTGCACAATGAGTGTGGGGGGGGGTTACTAAGGCAACGTACATTATGTGCATTATGCGAGCCCTTTGAACTTGTCCTTCCTGTCTATTGTGCGTATTAAAATAGCCAACGGTAATCCCTCTTGAAGTACTTCAGTTATAATGTACGTTGCCTCAGTAACTCCCACCCCCCACATTGTGCAAGAGCGCAGAAGCGTGGTCACCGCATCTACGCCTCTATATAAGGAACGAAACAGTAAGACTTCTCCACAAATCTGGCTGTCGCCTGATTAAGCTAGTTGTAATTACTGGCGAAACGTCGTACTCAGATTGTAAATGTTGTGGCTTGGCTCTCCAACAGACCGGTGTTGCTGTACTAGTGACGAATTGGCCACGTTCTGTTTACGTGACAACCCTTACTAGTTGGCTGTGTCGGGTGGTGGCGGGTTTTAACGACACATTTATATATTTACGCGATCTAACCCAATAACTTCTATGGACGATATTGGTCGCGAAAGCCTACGTGTTAAACTGGAATTCATAAACACTGTGGAAGGAATGTTTGCATCTAGAGACATGTTCCAACCACATATCACTACAATGTGATATAAATATGGCAGGTTTGGGTATGCCGTCTAAATTTGTATTTTTATATCTTGAATTTAAACTCTTATTTCCACTCACTCCATTAATTGATTCTGCTTTGCCACATGCTCTTGCATTTTTTTTCAGAAAAGAACTGCTAAGAGTCGAGTGTTGCCACCTCCGAGGTAAAACGAATTGGGGAATATCATGGGAAAACGATTATCTTGCAATACTAGAAGAGGGGAGAACTACGTGTAAATGCATTGTCTGGAGTGGTGTATCAACACATAATCGACAAATACAAATTAGGCTTTTATAATGTCCCGGCAAGACGTTCAGATTTCTCAGAAAAGCCTCCTCAAAAAAGGGGACTTCCTCGGAAAACCAGGAAAGGTGGCAACCCCACACGAATCCAATGCTCTGGCGAGTTACCTGGCTGGGACGATGACGATGCAGATGCATGTGATGATCCCACCGGACAGAAGCAATAGACCGGCAATGAGCATCATGATGAAAACGAATTCACGGAAACCTGCCCAATAGAACAAACATACAGGCAAAAAATCGCACTCCTGTGATCTTCAGAATGACAAGCTTTTAAAGGTAAAGGAGCAGCACTCCAATTGCTTGCTCATCTCACTGCTACCAGAAGGGTTTCTGTTAGAGTGAGCTGAAGAGAAGCCTTTTATGCTGGGCAAAATTATGTATGTACGTTGAACTTCTTTCGCACCCTACGTAGCCAACCGTGCAAATCAAATGTCCTGGAAGAGGTGGTATTATCTACACTTTGCACCACGACACACGACCTGACAATTCACTGTGGTTGCACATCGAATTGGCAAACTCTGGATTGCAAGTCCATTGCTAACTGTTACATCATGGCAGCATCCTGCGTAGCTTTACATTTTACAAAAAAAATTGTCTTCACTCACAGAGAGTCTCAAGGCACTTTGACCAGAATTTAATGATTACATCAAGCAATGTAGGACCTACTATTAGTGAAATTAAATGTAAAAGTTATTCTTCATCTGTGCTATGGCAGCACACAATCACTTATATTCTACATCATCATCACATTATTAAGTATCACCATTGTCATCATTGATATAACTACAAATTCCACCACCGAATTCATGATGATCATCATCACCATCTTCGTCTCCTTCATCACCATGATCATCATCATCTGCACAAGTCACACACAGGTCTCGGCACTGAGGAAACTATTTCAGGTCAGTTTTACATAAGACAGTGAGAATATAACAATTTGTAATGCACAGTTTGTGTTCATATATAGAGGGAGATAATGATTTTGAGGCAAAGGAACCACAATCAAGTGGTAAGGAGGCTAGAACTGGTGCCAACAATTGCCCAAGCACTGTTGTCTTATATTTGGTTGTTTGGCCAAACTCCATATTTGGTTGTTCAGCAAACTCCATGAACTTTCATGCACCATTTCCTTTGATCGATGTCTAATGGGAATCACCAGATGGTTGCAAGGCTCACATTGCCAATGCTAGCAACCTGTTCTGGAGTTGCAGATGTAACTGAAATGACTGGGGTACAGACAGGAATCACTGTTGGCGATAGCAAAGAGGAACAAGGTGAGACAGCTGGCCGTGTCAGCAGTGCAGCAATGGAGGTCGGCCACGAAGCAGCTGAACAATGAATGTAGCGACTTGGATGGTGAGGCCAGTGGCAGAAATTGTGCAGATCGCGAAAGAGTACAAGCGGTGGAGAGAGTTTATTGCAAAACGCACCACTGGTGCCCCTACAATTCCTCTCAGGGCCCTCATAACCTCACGGTTAACAGACTGATCACGATGATGATGATGATGATATTGAGTGCACTCAATGTTAAAATTCTCAAGGCACTCTAAATGCAAACCCAAAAACCTCCCCGCACCCCGTCTGCACCTCTGTCATCCTCCCCGATGGTAGATAGTTAAATATTTCTGTAAATCAGAGAGACAGCCCTGGCTGAAATGATACCATGAGGGCACTACCCAGGGCACTGCTCTGCAATGCCGGAACACTGTCGTGCTCACTTACCTGTGACGGCCTTGCTTGTGAGGCTGCGTGGGCCCTCTCCGGCTGAAGTGACAGCTGCCACCTGAAGCTCGTACTCAGTGTTGGGCTCCAGCCCTTCTAGGCGGTGGCTGCTTATGCATGTGCCCTCCACTGGCGATGTGCAGGGCACCAGCACTGAAAACAGAGGCAGCGGAACAAAATTATTTTCGGGGTGGGGGGCAGGCGAAGTGTTTTGGGGGGTAGTCAATGATGGTTGGACATATGTGAAAAATAGCTTCGATGCTCATCGGATTTATCCAGGATAAATACAGATTCTGATTGAGGTGGAGCAGAGGAGGCAAGGCGGGTGGGAATTGCTACAGAAATTATTATTTGAATACTGACATAAACACAGAGATATATAGATAAGCACACACACACTTACAGAGAGACATGAAAACAGATGCTAGACAGATACAGGGAGACAGACAGATACAAAGAGTTACATGCAGAACGAGACACACATAGATAGACACACACAGACATAGATACAAACACGCATGCAGAGACACAGAGACACGTGCAGGAAGATACATAGACACACACATATGCAGAAAACAATAAACTCTTATCCATCATATTCTGTATCCGTCGTTTTTGTCTATCCTCCATATTCATTGAATACACAAAGTAACTTTCTGTTCTCATTTAGTAAAAAGCGAAGGTGGCAGGGGCTGGCAAGGGGAAGTTACGAAGGGGTGGGAGGTGGGCGTGGAGGGTGGGGTGTGCTGTTATCATTGGTGTTTCTTTTCAGTTGAGTTATCCTTTGGGTGAGAGGCTAGAAGAGGGTTTGTCGTAAAAGGGGCATATATTTGGTCGATAACCTTTAGATGTTGATGCTTATCTCACGAATGGGGTGCTCTGACGTTGCTCGACCGGTGCAGGGCAGGGGGGGACTCGTGTAATTTCAAGTTGTGTAGAGTTTTTATCTCGGTAGTTGAACATTCTGAGAAAGGGTTGGGCTAATTCCATTGCATATGGTAGCTGTACTGGGTTTCATGGGCTCATTCTATCCGGCAAGGATGCTATACACTCCTGAAATGTTGTTAACTGGGCTTGGCTCATGCAGTTACTGTATGAAGAAACGTCGTCGTGTGTGGCAGATGGCCTTTTTTTCACATTTATTTATTGTGTTCCTAATGTCCAGGTAAGCTTGTGCTGACGGGGAATTTTGCCATTTTGGTCCGTTTAGCTCATGGGGGCAGGAAGCCACGAACAAGCTGGAAGGCCGCCAGAAACTGACACTGCCGATTATTACTCAAGCTCTTTGATGTGCCAGGAGGTGGGGGGGGGGGGGTCATTGCTCTGTATAAACCCAATGGAGTAATTTTCATTTACATTTCCAAATTTGCCAAATTTGGACTATGAAGCTGTAACACAGTGGCCTGTTCTTTGCCGAAAGATATCTCACGGGATCTTTAAACGTCCTCTGTGAAGCAGATGGCAGGTAGTTTTTTTAAAACGGTTAATACACCCGCAGGATTCATTGCTGGATTTGAACGGTGAGGATGGCATGAATACCGAATATGCTAAATTATTGTGATTAATTATTATAAGATGCTAAGCCATTAGTGGTAACTGAGGCTTGTGGGTGGTATAGTGTAACTCACAAGTTTGTATGAATTGGCGGACAAACCAACATTTCTCCAGGAGAAAACCTCATTATTTGGTGTTTTCTGTCTCAAACTCTGATCCACTCTACCTCTCAGGCTTCTCTCTGTGCTGCGAAGTAGGGCAATTGCCCGAAATGTCGCCTATTATGAACTTTTCCTTGCAAGCAGCTGGTATTGACAAATGTGTTGACATTTTTTGGAACTCTTTCTGATACTTTTCTGGCTTCCAAAGTGATAGCATTTGCGATGGATTGATGTTGTTGCGCAATACCTATGACAATAATTACTGTTCTGGTATTGTGCTCTTAAAAAATCCGGTCTTGTTTTAATTTAATGGCAGGATGCTTCTGTAATTTAATTGTGATAGCTTCAGTAAGGATCTTGTCGTCTGCGTTTAGAGGAGATATTGCTCCCAATATTTTTTTGTAATGGTCTGGTGGAGTGTTCTGTTTGTGCATTGCCGATTTACAGGTTTCAGTGAGTCAGGAAGTATTTTTTCCGCATATAGCCCGCATACGCATATAACCCGCAGACGCATATACCCCGCAAAAATAGAGTTTTGTGTAAAACAAATTTCAGATCGCCCGCACCTCCATATACCCCGCATGTATTCATATCTTTAACGTCGTTACCGCAGCTTAATTCCATCATATTAATACAAATTTTACATTTGTAATACATTCCACTATCAGTTGTTAACATTAAAATCATAACGTGCACAAAGACAACAAACTAACCGGAAACGAGTGAACTTAAAACAGTAAATAAGTAACAAAAGTAAATATCCAATAAATAAGTAACACATAACTGGTAGATAAGTAAGTAAGAGTACTGTTAGGCTGACCAGCATTCGACCTCATCATATTACAGCTACTGGACCGGTAGTTACCCCTGTACAGTTTTAGCACTGGTAGATTGCACACTGCGCAGACAATAGCGGCACTACGGTAACGCCATTGCCTCCTGGCAACAAAGGCATTGGAAGTTTGAACCAAAGCTCATGGTCGCGACTGTATAGTGCTCAGCCAATAGCAGCGGCCTAAGGTGCTCAGCAATTATGATTCCGCGTCTGGTAAACACTTGTTAAGGCCCTTCCCATTGTGCAATCCGTAGCCTCAGCTGAAACTTTCGCACCCCCCTACAGCCACTGAAAGTATTACGGTAAACAAAGCGCACCCACTTCAAACATTGTCGTTTCATTGTACAAACAATTCGAATAATTTAAAACGTGATAACATGTGCAATATTAGTGTGAGTGGTTTATTCAGGAGTGCTTTAGTCAAAAGTAAGTGTTGCATAGTGGATAGTCCTACCATGAAACAATTTAACGAGCTATGACATGTCATACGTGTAAAATATTTTTGGGATAGCCCACACCACCATATACCCCGCAGGGTCTTGTTTTGTTAGTAAAAAGTGGCATACCCCGCGGGATTATGTGCGGGAAAACACGGTAATTGCCTTGGTTACAGCTAACCAATTTAAATAACGTTAAAGTTGAACGACAAATGCAGGGGCTGCGTTGGCAGTGGTGTAGAAGCACATGTTTGAAATATTTTACAACCGTTGCGGACTAATGATAATTATGGTAAATATTTCCACCCAATAGAGTATATGTAAACATGTGAAAAGCACACGGCATCTGCGCATTATGCAAAATCCATCAACAGTTTCTGAAGAAGTGCATTGTGGTCCTCTTGTTTTAGGGTCATCATAAACATTTCTTTCAGCAAATGTGACTGACTGACGGCAGTAGTGCTACAGAGATAACTGTGGACCGGTTTCTTTGTTATTGGGATTCATCAACACCATATCGTCACCAATGCTCACTGCCTATGGAAACAATATATATGTGGAGTTTCCACTCTGATACTCCGGGGCCCATTTAATTTGGCTGGTTTTTGCATTATATATATGTGCTTGTGTGCTTTTAATTGTTATGATAGATTTCTCTTGTAATTCACAGATTTTAATAAAAACACGTTAGAATGCTGGTGGTGCAGAATTGTTTTTGCATGTTCAAATAGATGATCAGGGAGAGTAATATTCTATTTAGCTTGCATTCCAACATGTCTTGGACTATACATACGCTATTGTAAGTGCACTGTGGTTCAAACAATGCATATTTATGGGAAGGACTGAGATTTGTGCATAATGCTATAAACACTTTGGTCTTTGAAAATTGCAGCTCATACAAATACTGTATTGTGCAAATGCAATTCACTTTTGAGAAACATAGCAATTCCTCTGGCTAAATCAAGAAAATAATCTACGAATAATTCTGTACTGGTGTGGTCGTATGTTTTATTATGCAAACGCAGTTGAGTAACATCTCTCATAGAAAATATTGGTTATTTGAATTTATCTAGAAACATAATTCTCCATCTTCAGTCATTTTAAATGGAATTATTCCAATGCAGGGACATACACAGATGAGAACACATTGTTATACCATGCCTGTTTTGTATACACAATACTATTTTGTGCATCACTCAAAGGTTAGATATTTAATTTTGTAATTTGCTTCAGGCACCTCCTTTGTAATGGGATATCTCCATCATTGCAATCCGTATATGCACTCTAGGCTAAAAAAACAGCCTCAAAACAAGATAGCGAATGATATTCAGCCTGCTTTCATTCATTTGTTTTCCTTCAAAGTCCCTCGTGGTGTTATTTAGACGTGAGAGAAATTGCTAAAACGTCCACGGCTGTGTTCATGCTCCGAAGCTAAAATACTCGAGGCCCTGTTCAATCGTTACCGCACCCGTGCCGTATTGCTCGCCAACGGCGTGTTCGGGATTGCACCACGCACGGTCGTTCGACACGACATCGCGACGTATTTCGCTCTCCAGCAGCCGAAGCTCCCAGCGCGAGGAGCGAAACACCGCGGACATCATTCCGAACAACGCGCGGTGCAGCCAAAACGCACGTTGGAGCAATGTATTCACATTCTTGACAAAGCGGCCAACACACATTGGTGATCTGCTCCACAGTCATAGGGACATTGAAGTTGGTTTGCCGCAAAAAATCGACGAAAAGAAGTATTGATATGATATATGTGAGCATGAGCTTCATTGCTCTTCGGATTCCTCCGAGATAAGGGGAGATTGTGATTGTAATCAAGTGTTTATTGCACATTAAACACTACCGTGCTACTGATTAAAGAAGAACATCTTCTGCAGATGTTGGCATCTGCCGCTGCGCTGTGAGCGATATTGACGATTGTGGTGACGACGACGCAAGGTGTGGTGTCGAACTGCACATGGCTCGCGACCATCATCAACATTTCAGCAATCACGTAATCCAAGACATTCGATCTATTTCCATCTGAAGACGACGACGACATTGATGGCGGTGGTGAGAGTAATGAATGCCATGCTGCAGTCTGCGCAGCATGGCCATGCTGCGCAGACTGCAGCATGGCATTCATTACTCTCACCACCAGCATGGCCATGCTGCGCTGACTCCGCACCTCGTTTCGTTTGCATGTCTCCAGAAGATGGTCGGTAGTAGATGGCGTAGTGGGTGAGAAAGCCGTGCAGGTGGTCGATGCCCAGCGGGTCCCAGCGGACGTCGCACACGCTCGCGGAGCAGCTGTGCGTCAGCACGTTCCTCGGCGCCGCCACGGGAGCTGACGAGCAGAAGCGAGCGGTTTTTTTTTTTTTGATCGGTATTCATAGTCGCGATGCTTTGCTCTGAGCGAGAAGCGCACAGATCTAGGGTATTAATGATGGAAGAGGTTTTCTGTTTGTTGCGGGGAGAGTGTCTCACCTCCTTGCTTCATGTAGGTGTAGGTGCTGCTGCAATTTCCCTCTCCTTGCTGGGTGCTTGCGTACACAGAGACCTTGTACCGCACGTAGTCCTGGAAGTTATCTGTTGAGAGAATTTTAGTCGTGTGACTCCATACCAACGTCCTCATCTGAGGAAGGACAATTGCCTGAAATGGTAGCGTCCTATTTTCATTTCTCCTATAGGGCAGTGTGAATGAATAGTATGGTGAGTGTGTTTTTACTTGCGTCTAACGTGAGAAAAAACAATCTAATTTGGTACTGTCAGACATAAAAGCTCTTCATGTACTCACCAGCAACCGTGATTTATCCGCTACTGGATGAAAGCCTACACATGTCGACACCATCGCTCGTGGCCTCGCGGTACAACAATCGACCCCCGCTGCTGTACCGCGGGCTGATCTCTCATTGCCCCATCTCTGGGGCAGTAGTCCTCTCGGGTCCGTTCCCTCCTTCGGATGCCATTCACCACCAGTATTGTCCACCGTCTATCACCCCTTCTAGTGATGCTCGCTATCCTTGAGGTGAGTTTTTTTTCTTTCTGAACGCACCCAGCACCTCAATGTCGTGATGGCAACAGGAGCCTGGGCACAACTATTTCTTTTGCCGCGCGAGAGGCCTCCCATATTGAGGTGGCGCACACAGAATGCTGGGCTTTTTTAATTTTTATTGCCTTCTAATGGGGCCTCGAAGAAATTTCTTTGACAGCTCCTTCGGTTGTTGTTCCGACCGAGGGGCCGTTTTACCAGCGTCCGGTCCACCGTGGTGGTGGTGGTGGTGGCAGCATCAGATGTGCCAGGCACTTAACATGGATAGCTGGGTGCTGGTAACCATCGTCTTCCTCTGCCTCTCTTTCGAGAACGTAGAAATACCCGCCCTTTCTGCTCGGCACCTCAAGGTTCGCTCGAATTTATTTCCACATTGATTTTTTGTTGTTGTCATTTGTTGTTGTGGGTTGCACCGCACCTGTGAGCAACGCGCTCGTGTTGACGGAGCTCACACGGCGCCACCTGATGCGGCCGAGGTCCAGAGCCGACACGTTGGCCCACTCGACCAGGTAACCCTGGGGGGGCGAGTGCCGCCCCGCGAGCACGGGCACCGCCCACGTGACCAGCAGGGACCTCGACGCATCCGGTCGCACCGACACCTGGGAGGGTACCGGCCCTGTCATAAAGTATTCAAACAGATAACTCATTACGTTCATGTCCGACGATGCAATTCGATTATGCTCAGATCTCAGGTGAACACAATCGAGCACGTTGCTCACAGGTACGGTATGTTCATCTCGGGTGAACATAATCCATTGTATGTTGATTAACTGTCACTAACCAAACCGGTAATATGTACTGCGTATTCTCAGATGAACATAATCCATTGTAATTTATGTGATTACAGTAACGCCCCCCACATGTTTTTCCGCACCTGATCGGCACATAGCGATGACATCACCTTATTTTATTTAAGACAAAAAACTGGAACACTTTTTCATAATTATAGCAAATGGCCCGATGAAGCTGGTTGTAGTCACCAGCAAAACATCGTGCTCAAATTCTAAATGTTTACTTTCTAACAACACCGGTGTGCTGAAGTAGTAACCAATTGGCATGTTTGGTGTACGTGACAAACCTTACTAATTGTCTGTGTCGGGTGGTGGTGGGTTGACACAATTATATTTACGTGATCTAACCCAGATCGCGTGTCACAATTCCCATGCCAACTTATAGAAGATGCAAATTCACACATCTGTCTGCAGAGAGGCGTCTGGAACAGGGTTGCCACCGATTCCACTGTAGACCGAACCCAGATTTATTCTCAGTCAGCCTCGGTCTGTAATAAAGTTCAACACAACGCCTGAACCAGACCTCGCTACAAATAAATTCCTGCTGCCACCCAAACACAGATGCCAATTCCCAGATTGTCTGGGTAAAACCAGGACAGGTGGCGAACCTTGTCTGGATGAGGTCGATCATTGGGTCAGCTTGGAAATTAAACTGTGTATATGACTATCGCCGCCATTACCCTTCCTCTCCATGAGTTGTAAAAGATAAAAGTGAAGCCCTGAAAATGTCTTGCTCATGCCACTATTGGCGGATAAACCCCTCTCAACGGTATTTAGGCCTCCTATTCCATGCTGGTCAAAGGTCCCACAAGAGGTGGGAGTACCCACGCTTTGCCCTACCACACGTGACCTGCCAAACAACGGTGGCCTACCCATTTATACTTCTCGGTTGAGAGATGCAAGGAGATTTAATGAACTTGTACCATTATATTTTTTTTATCACCGAGCCAGAAGATGAACCAGCGACCTCTGGATTGCAGGTCCAGCATGCAAACCATGACACCGTGGCATGATCCTTGTTGTAGAAGACTGGAGGAAATCCGAATGCACTCATTGCCTAAGACAAGTCTATTCAACAATATTTTTCGGTTGCATACGTACACATTTGAAAATTGCATCTGGGTGGCAGGATGGCACAGTGTAACATTTGGGCCTCACAGCAAGAAGGACCTGGGTTCGATTTCTGACTCCGGAGGATTTATCCACAAATCTGGCTGTCGCCTGATGAAGCTAATTGCAATTACTGGCGAAACGTCGTACTCAGATTGTAAATATTGTGGCTTTTGCTCTTGCAACACATCTGTGTGCTGTACTAGTAACGAATTGTCATATTCTGTTTATGTTACAAACCTTACTAATTGGCTATGTTGGGTGGTGGCGGGTTTAATGAAACATTTATATATTTACACGATATAACCCAAAAAAACCTCTATTATGGAGTTTGTATGTTCTTTCCTTGTTCTGGACGGGTTTCCTCCAGGTTCTACAGTTTTTTCCCATCGGAAAAAAATCATATAAAAAGTAATTGGGATCAGTCAAAAATACCAATGCTGAAAAATTACTTGCAAATTACTCAATTGGGATAAAACATCACAACATGGCTCCCTACTATATCAGTCTGTGACACACAGCGCAGCACTACAATAATGGCATGAATACCAAACGTATTAAATTATTATGAACATTTCGCAACTAAATCTCCGATTGGGAGAATTTCCTCAGCACAGATGCTCAGATAACACGCACCTTGGTGGGAACGTGCTGGGATTACGAGCAGCATGTTCCGCTTGGATCGTCCGATGGAATTGCGAGCGGCCACGGTGACACGGTGCTGCGATGGCCCCAGGGAAAGTCGATACGACGAGACGTTGCCGACGAAGATTTCGCTGACCCTGCCACTCGTGTTGATCGATAGGATATACTCTTGAACGCAGCAGCGGTGATTTGCACAGGACAAGGGCTGTCGGTCAGGGTGGGGGGGGGGAAGAGCACGGGGAGACGAGCAAAGCTTGAATGTGGAAAGCGAGGGGGAGGAAATCTCAATAAACGCCCCGCAAGTTGGCTGACATCTAGCTCGGCAATGTGTTTTTTTTTGTACGTGTGTATGTACGTGTGAACTTCTTTTGGACCGTACGTAGCCGACCGTACTAATCGGAGTTGTTCCCAGGGCCAGCTCTAGAGGCGTGCTCGGGTGGGCCCTCCACCACCAAATGTCCCTTTTGGCGCACCCTCGTCAACTTTCCTTAGCAATATCTCACTGTCATGGTAACCCCCCCACACAACAGCCGCGGTGGTGAGATGTCAAATCCCTCGCCTGTATATATTTGGAGTTTGCATGTCTCTCTCTACCCGTGGTCGTGTGGATTTTTCTCCCTCCGGTTTTTCCCTCCACATTTAGAATCAACGTGCTTTTATGGTATTTGACTGCTGCAAATTTCCACACGATAAGCCACTTCGTTGAGCTATCACTTGTGGCCAGGTCGCTTCTGAAAAAGAATATATATCTCAGTGGGCCTTACCAAGTAAAACAAAAAAAATGTTTAGTTTTATCCAGGTTGCACCATATTCTCTGGATTACAAGACGCACTTTTTCCCCCATTAATTTTAAAGCACAACTTATAATCCAACAGGAGCGCATGGTGTGTGCCTGACCAGATCTGCGTGACGTTATTGACGCCGAGGACAAGCTTGGGGTGTGTCTTACTTTCTGGAGCGTCGTGTGTAACGTGGAGAAATACGGTAACGCGTGTTGTTCGGCATGATGCCCAACATTTTGTTGCGTACATGTGCTGGAGCTTCTTCAAACTGAGCAGAGACTGTATTCAGTTTCCTAAAGGCGCTCACAGCACGTGCAGTGAAACGTCGGCCATCATGCCGAACAATACGCCGTGCGACTGAATTACAGTAGCACATTGGAAAGCTGTACAATACAACCGCAAATACCTAAGGCAGTGGTAATGCTGACATCTCTGTGGGTTTTAGAGTGGTTAGTTTCTCATATGCATGAGTTGTTGCACAGCACAGCAGTTTTCCTTCCACGTATAAAATAAAAACAATAACAGTTAATAGTTATGGCATGGCCCTGTACAGAGTAGATCAATGCTAAAATCATAGCCAAGTATTGTCTTTTTTTCTGTTTTAAGGTCATGTTAATGACAAAAGTAGAGTGTGTTTTCTTGAGTTTGTATTTGTACACCTTTGCCATTCCATTTCCTCACGTATATATTTTTTACATTCAAAGTACTTATCAAAGTTGTGGGCAAAGCAATTAGTTTACAGCAACAACGATTAAAATAATTGACTGCCCATTTGTCAATCCACTGCTGAATGAAGGCCTTTCAATGCGCAACAGTCTCGGGGGCTGTGTGAATGTGTTTCTCTACGCTGCCCTAGTGTGGGTTGTTATAGCGAGTGGCTTAGAACCAGTTCACACATCACTCGCTCCTGATGTTAACCGTGGCCAGGAATTGTACTCGACTCGCGAACACTTGCCCAACAACCCGCGGCACAACACAACGAAACATCAGAGCTATCTAGCACAAACCGCCAAAACCAACAGAATCGTATGTATGTATGTACGTTGAACTTATTTTGCAAAACAATGGCAACAAGGACATTAAACAGGCTGGTTCATCGGAGCAAAAAAAAACACGGAAAAATATGGTTTTAAACATAGATAACAGATAACAAGAGTTCTGTGAAAATAAACCAGCGATCGTGGTGTAATGGGAGTGTAGCAACTGATGTGAGCTCTGATTTGGTGTGGAGCAACCACAACGACTTCAACAAAAAAACGTTTGTTGATGCATTATCTCAGATGTGGCTGTTTCACC
This sequence comes from Petromyzon marinus, assembly GCF_048934315.1. NCBI lineage: Eukaryota > Metazoa > Chordata > Hyperoartia > Petromyzontiformes > Petromyzontidae > Petromyzon > Petromyzon marinus. The sequence goes on from NC_133701.1 coordinate 7,163,335, forward strand.
GCTAAACATATTCGCATTAATCTCTCGTGGCCAGCTTTTTGTGAAGGCTGTTCTCGAGACCCACCGCCAGTCCTTGCATTACTTTGGCGTGGGTGTTCATTTAGAGCTATCTGGCTTCACTGGTATGGAACCATCTCCTCGCAAACATCAGAGAAAATTAAATAAATAAAAATGCCTTTCTTTAGAACTGCTTTTTTACGTTCAGGTTGTTGTTTGTGTTGTGGCCGAAACGTCGTGATTTTTGTTGTTTTCTTTTTTTACCTACGTGACTTTACCGAATAGAACCAAAGAGTATGGATCCTTGCAGTCACGAAAGCTTCACATCTAGAATTGTTTATTTAAAGCTTTCGTGACTGCAGTAATTCATATTCTTAGCTCTTTCGGTAAAGTCACGTTGAAGGGAAACAATAAAATAATAAAATATATCTAAAACAATAAAAATTCTCACTCGTGACTGCAGTAATTCATATTCTTAGCTCTTTCGGTAAAGTCACGTTGAAGGGAAACAGAGCTAAGAATATTAATTACTGCAGTCACGAGTGAGAATTTTTATTGTTTTATATATTTTATTATTTTATTGTTTCCCTTCAACGTGACTTTACCGAAAGAGCTAAGAATATCTAGAATTGTTGTTTCTCCCCCGCACAGCCGATTAGCACAAGAAGCTGATCGTTGCGATAAATGCAAACAATAATAAACCACTTCTTGAGTGCATCTATAATAGAGTATTCATATGATTATTACTCCACTTGTTTATCCAGTAAAGCCTCACTGAGTCTCAAATCTTTTTCAAGAGGGTCCTGCCAAGTTTTAGAGTTTGGGGCGGGGGGGGGCGATGTTGCGACGTGTAATCCCAATCTAATCGAAGCGATCCGCATATCTGCTTGTTTGTACGTATCTTGAACTTATTTTGCACCATACGTAGTCAACCGTGCTAATTGCAGGTGCTTCTATCGTGTAACGCCTTGATTTCAGCTTATTAGCTTTAAATGATATTGCATAGGATACATTGCTTGGTAATTTGAAACCAGTGAAGTGCTGGGCATTAATTTAGATTACATTTTACGTCCAGTGATTTGAGATACCTTTACTGATATGAAGTACACTGTAAAAAATAAAGGTGTTTGATCGACATTGATTGAAGTTTATCGGTAAACTGGTGTATTCATTGGTAATGGCAAAATCAGTTTGAATTTTAAGAAGTTTCGTTTTGTAATCTTTATACTTTCTTTTTGCCATGCATGTGCTTAGTTGTAACTTTGCTGTTTAATTCTTGTGCGTGAGATATGTTTTACCATGTAAAATTTGATATTCCAGTGCACTAAGCAAGAACACAGTAACTTAAATTTATCCTGAGAATAGGTTTTTCCCCTTTTTTCTGGCAACAAAACAGGTGTTAAGCTGTTAAAACACCAAACTGAAACCTTTTATAAGGAATCATGCTTGTGGTCAGAATGCAAACAATACACGTACTCTGATAATATATGCATTGTCTTTGAAACTGATTGGTCCACACCAGACACAGCTTTCTTTTGAGCCTAGTCTCAAAATGGTGTTAGACCAGAGGACGTCAAAAGGCGTTAATAAACCTGAAAAAAGTACAAGCAGAAAATACAATGCTGCAGGCATCCTTTTGTGTCACAATGATGGCATTAAAACCAAACTCACTAAGTGGCTTATTGACCAAACACTGCTTAATGAACGAAAAATGTCATAAACTACCATTGTAAAGAAGCACCATCACTCAGTGTTTGGTGATACAATTTTTTCACTTATCGGGCAGTTATTTATAAATTATGACTCAAATAATAAGCAGTTCATGTTTTTTTTTTATATGAAGCCATGTCACTTTTTCTTTCGTTCGGATTAATAGCAGCAGATTAAATATGTAATTTTAGATATGTTATCCACTCAACTGTCTGTTCATCGCAAACACCTGCAGGTGTTTACGATGTAATCTAAAATGCGCCATTTGTGCATCAGGTGGCCGCACGGGCCGCATCGGCCATGCCTGGTCCAGATTTGGATGATGGTCGACCATTGGCGGCGTGGAAGATTGAAATCAGGAGGTTCGATAGTAGGATCCTGTATGAGATGTTTATTTTTTATTCTTTACATTGGCCGTAGTCCAGATTTGCTTCCATCTCTCGCGTTCATTTCACTGGGGTGGTGACATTGCCAATCGGTATACCATTCGCTGCCAGTTTCAGAGGTTCGCGGTTCGAAGTCAGCAGACCACCGTGGTTATCGCTGCAGGCGTGTTGACTGTATCAGACAAACTGTCTTGTTCACAAAGGACGCTCTAGATCCTTTGACGTTATTCGAAACAAAAATCCACTGTGTGCCAGCATCATAGTCTGTGATTGCGCTAGAAGAGATTAGCAAATGTACAATGTACCTTGTTATCATTATACATGTGTAATCCACCGCCTGTGTTTGCTGACTAAATGTACTTGATTCAATAGTGATTATAATTATTGATATTTTACCTCCCAGAGCACGGTGACTTCTCGGTTGTCCTCAGTCTCATTGTCAGCAAGAACTCGCCAAATATCTGGCCCATTCGCTGGAGCTGCGGACAAATCATACACAGCATCAAATAGACGCATAATGGGCAGGCTTGTCACCCCAGTATAGAACGCGTGTGTCTGAGCCCAACGAACCTGGAAATCCGAGTTCGATTCTCTCTCACGTAAAACAACAGCGGTGAATATTTGAGCTGTCCTGGGCCTCCTCCGAGGTAGACTTAAATGAGCACCCGGTGCAATGTGTGAACATCAACGCTGCGGAGACAAAGGCTGTGGTGTTGGCCACCCACTCCCTCGTGTACCCTGTTGGCCTTCATTAGGTGCTCATGAACAGAATTGAATAAGAATTGAACCCATCAGTCTGTTCAAGGCTACATGGGAGATTTTTTGAAATTTTTGTTTTTGAACCTTTAGCAAGCAGATTGTTTGTGGTGTGACTATGACAACTGCTCACTGAAATGTATATATGGCCACATAGTATAGCTCAACGAAGTGGCTTATCACGTAGAAATTTATAGCAGCCAGATACTCTACGCACAAAAAGTGGAGGGAAAAACCGGAGGACCCGGAAAAAAATGCACTTGACCACGGGGAGAGAGACCCGCAAAACTCCAAATGTCCAACAGGCGTCAGGGTCGGGATCGAAGCCACGACCTTCTGCATACCAGGCGAAGATAGTTAACATCTCGCAATCTGACAATTGGCTCGGTGATCTGACCCGCCGAGCCACCCGATGATCTCAACTTTTTGTTGTTGCTTCACGTACGAATTCTAGATTTAAAGCTTTCGTGACTGCAAGGATCCATACTCTTTGGTTCTATTCGGTAAAGTCACGTAGGTAAAAAATAAAACAACAAAAATCACGACGTTTCGGCCACAACACAAGCGGCCTTCATCAGGTGAAGGGACCAGGCTGTCTCGAGGACAGCGCTGTCCTCGAGACAGCCTGGTCCCTTCACCTGACGAAGGCCGCTTGTGTTGTGGCCGAAACGTCGCTTCACGTACGGTTCAGCTCTCCGACCGCGTGCAACACCGGCGAGCTCCACTCGCTCCAGAAGCCCTCGCGCCTGTACCCGTGGCCCCGCACGCGCGCCGTGTACACGGAGCACTCCTCCACGCCGTCAATCCTGTACCACGTGTCGTCGCCCACTGCCACCACCTGCAAGCAGCGAGGATAATGTCAACGGTGATAATTACTATTATTCACATCGCATCATTCACGCATATCGTGTCTCACAAACGCATTCGTATGATTTGTTTTCACGCAGGGGCGGGGGAAGGGGTGCGGGGAAGCACAGACAAGTGGGGGAAGGCAGCCACAAATGGGGCCAACGATTGCCCATGGTTTGGTGTGGCCCTAGATCAGACGTGGCCAAAGCACGGCCCCCGGGCCGTATACGGCCCCTTGGGCTTTTTAATCCGGCCTGGCGAACTTGTCCAAATATTATTATTATTATTAAATTAAATTTTCCCCTTCTCCTGTAATGCCCCCATTTCCCCATTAGATGGCGCACTTTGACCGGGAGTTACGACATGTTTTTGTATTGTTCATGTTCGTGCAATTTGTTAAATTGCCTTGCAAATAAATGCTTTGCTACCTGTTAAAGGCCAAATCCTTTCACGTAATTATTTTTAGATGTCATTTATACTAGTTCACACAAACACTCCATCCATCTGTTCCTGGCCCGGCCCCTCTATCAAATTTTAGAACCAATTGTGGCCCGCGAGTCAAAAAATGTGCCAACCCCTGCCTTAGATTCAGAATGTTTTGCCATTTCCATGAAGTGAGTGTTTAAACATGTGGGAGGAAACCGGAGTACGCAGGGAAAACCGACAAAAAGGATAAGGATTTGTAGTTGCAGAGCAATTTCTCATTTTTTTCTTTGAACCTATCTACGTAACTTTACCGAAAGACCCAAAGAATATGAACTCCTGCAGTCACGAAAGCTTTAAGTCAAGATTTGCATGTATGTATGTTGAGATTCTTTCGAGCACCGTACTGAGCCAAACGTGCTAATCGGAGGTGCGAAATGCTTCACAAATTCAAAGTGCCTGAGATCACATCTCATCTTAACCATTCCAATGCCCCTCTGCAGTCTAGTCAAGTGGAAACCCCAAATTGCATCTGTGGCACAAGGTCGACACATCACTGGGCTGCAAACATGAGCATGAGTCTTCATGTAGGGGGCACTGTTGCCGTGTGGCTTTGCCCAATTTTCTAACCTTGTGTGTAATTGATCAAATTCGACGCAATAGACTACAATTTTCTCAAAAAACGTCGCGTCTTTCACGTTCATTGTGAAGCAGACAGCATGCACTATTTAGGATTAACCAGGGTGGCCAGTTGGCTCGAACTTTGGCATTGAGAGGCAAACGTGCCTACGTCACCACCCACTTGTGCACATGGAAACAAACAGTGCCCTGCGTCTGTATTGTGGCTATAACACCTGCTGGCCAGATAGCAAAGATGGCAGGGCTTAATTACGTATACAAGGACTGCTCTACTTACGAACATTCTACTTACAAACTTTCAAAGATACGAACAAACCTGTTTGTCCAGTTGCCTGTTCGGACCAAGAGTCATAAGTTCAACCGCCGCGCAATAGATGGTGGTGGTGGCAACTACATCTGCAGGAGATTATACAACCTTTAAAGTGTTGTGTACATGCCACATAGCATATTTGGAATTCACAGGAGTAAAGTTGGACTTAAGGACACATTAACTTATGAACAGACCTCTTGAACCTAACTTGTTCGTAAGTAGAGGAGTCCCTGTGAACTATTGTCATGCAACCTCGCAATCCCATCCGCAAATTGCTGTTTGAGATATAATTCATCTTAAACCAGATGACCTGCCCAGGGAAAGCTTGAATCAGCCTCGCGTTGCTGCAGACACTCAAACCGGGCGATGGAGACGAAAGTTTAGTGGTTGCAGGGGGTCAGTTGAATCTGGCTGCAGTGTTCTCCCATCAGTTTAACTCCTGGCATTTGAAATTCATTTCCACCAAACTACGGGACTGTGTGAAAAAAATTCCCCACCCGACCCCGTGGCAGGTGTCCATCATCAGCATTACGTGACATGGCGATGAATCCTATCGGGTCACATTGGCCCCGCGAGCCGAACAAACCCACGCGGTTGGCATCGTCTGCACACTGTGGCTCGAACAGCTTTATGCACCTCAGTTCGCGGACTTGAGGTGTCGCTGGCCATGAATTCCACCTCGTACTGCATGGGGTAGATGTTGTGCGGCAGTGCTGTTGGTGGCTGCCATATCAGGCTTAGCCCAAATGAAGGAGCTTGAACAACGCTGAAGAGCACATTCTCTGGCGGGCTCGGCTTCACTGCAATGACACGAACACATCGTACCGCGCTGTGCATTGTGTGTGCTGTTTAAAAGAACGCACACGCACGCACCTTCCCATAGCGATGCAAAAAAAAAACCCCAGATGTGTCCGTGCACATTGCACAACTCGGTGGCCACGTAGGTCAAAAACACGCGGAAACCCGAAACAAAGTTGCCTTGGCACTTTTCTTGTTGAAATACCAAATCGTGATGTATGCTGTGATGCATTTTGTTGCGGGTGTCCTGTCCGTACGCCATGCTCCTCGGACTTCTGCCGCTCGCTTCATCTGTCCGTACATCCTTCCTGGCTGAATATCGAGCATCGCTGTTCTCTTCCTTCCTCTCTTCCCAAAGAATCTTCTCACCCCCCCCTCCACCCCATTAAAGAAGCTGTTCCCTCTCACTGGTGTGACGTGCCTAATCCAGATGTCCTTCCACTTTCTAATGCCATAAAGCACGAGTTAATCACGTGCAACACTTCGTGAAAGCTTACGCAATGATTCCCACGATTACATTATTTCGTGATGCTGCGTTGGCAGTGGTGCCCGAGCACAAATAACAAGCACAACATCTCAACACATTCAAATAATGCAATATATTGTAAAAGTATGCAATCGGTGATATGTCGGTCAATGACACATCTTCATAGCACAACTATGTGCTATGCATGTATTAGACCTATGAAGCTATTTTTTTTTTATAGATGTCACCTTCACAGATTATGTCAGTTATGAAGCTGTGATTATTATGAACTATTATTGTGTTTTTTTGTACATTTGTATTCTTTAAGCACTATTTAAGCACTACGTTCTGTTCCATTGTTCCCTGTTCCTCTGTAAGGATCGCTTCTATGTTCTTCTTGTTCTGTGATGATGCATGGCGGATTTCCCTTGCAAACAAGCGGGGTAACTGGCTGAACCCGATTTTCCGTGTAACAAATAAACATTGATAGATGCAGTGAATGTTTCTTAAACCTCCCTCCACCGTCTCTGCTCACCCAGCAGTATAAATCGGTGCACCGCAGTTTGTCAATTGACAGGTCACGTGCGGTGGGGTAAAGTGTGGGTGCTCTCTGGCCAGCATGGAAGAGCAGGCCAAAATAAATACCCCCTCAAGGAGTGAAGTAGAGCGCCCTCTATGTATGTATGTACGGTATGTTGAACTTATTTAACGCTGCACGTAGCCAAACCGTGCTAATCAGAGGTGCGTTGGAAGGACAACAAACTAAACACGGAAAGCAGTTCTAAAGAAATCAGTTTTCAATCTAGATTTAAAAGTGTATAGCTCCATTGGCTTCCTAATATTGGAAGGAAGCGCGTTCCAGACGGCCGCAAAAGCGCACCTGAAAGCGAGCGATGCAGAAAGGAAGCGCGTTCCAGACGGCCGCAGAAGCGCACCTGAAAGCGAGCGATGCAGAAAGGAAGCGCGTTCCAGACGGCCGCAGAAGCGCACCTGAAAGCGAGCGATGCAGAAAGGAAGCGCGTTCCAGACGGCCGCAGAAGCGCACCTGAAAGCGAGCGATGCAGAAAGGAAGCGCGTTCCAGACGGCCGCAGAAGCGCACCTGAAAGCGAGCGATGCAGGAAGGAAGCGCGTTCCAGACGGCCGCAGAAGCGCATCTGAAAGCGAGCGATGCGGTGACCGCTTTTGTTCGACGGCGAAAACAAAAGCCGCTGTGAGGATGGCCGGAATTTGCGTGACGGTTTAAGCTGTTTTAAGCGCGGAGGGCAATTCCACCAGCAGTGGCGTGCGGGCAAGCAATCGCAGGGATACATCTTTACTCATTTGAACCGACGGGGCCGAATCCCGGCGCGCTGCGGCGTATTATACCGACGTGCACCCACCGATGTCCCAGAGGTGCATGCAACGCATCTTGCTGCTGGATGAGCCCAGCTCGCTGGAGCTTTCCACCCACACCCAGTAGTTGTTGGCATGCGACACGCGAAGCTGGTCGAACTGGCAGTGGTACGCGCCGGAGCCGCCGGTCTGCAAGCAATCGACCGTCTTCACGTTGTCCCGAGCCAGGTTTTCCCACGGCACTGGAACGCTGCACAATCTATTCACGCTGCGAGCAAAAAAAAAGTCAAGGCGCACAGCACAACGTGCTTCGGCTTAAGCGTTTGATGCTGGTCAGTGTGGTCCCTGATGTGCCGCCCCCGACAATACACAACAGGTGAAAACACCCCCATCATCACCATCACCATCGTGCTGCTGCTGTCAAGCCTCCAATGGTTTCAAATGTATGGCGGCCCTCACTCACACTGATGATGATGTCTTATTGGCGATAGTGGCCCCCCTCTGGAAATTAGCGAAGAACACTTGCTCTCGTGCCTGCCCACGAGATGATTTCATCCCTGCATCGACGCCCCGGGCATCCTTTCGGACACGTTCCCTCCTTTGACTGCCACCCTGTTGTTAGTCTCGACCACCGGCCACCCATCGTCCCTTCTGGTGAAGTGTCGTGCCCAATGGCCGGTGCCCACTCACAATTTATTAACAGTCCATGCGGTGTCTCTGACCTGCGTACAGTATATGTTCTCTGATCCATGTTCGGGCAGGCACAAACACTGCCAACTGGGTGAATAAACCCGAGTAAGAAATTAATGCGTCGTAAATTGCAAAATGTATAAACAAACGCGCTTTAGCCAAATCGCCGCACATCCGTGAACAAAGTGGGAATTACTGAAATCGGAGGGGGGGGGGGGAGGTGAACTTGGCCTGAGAACCAATTTACGAGAGTTGGAACTAAACTGGAAGCGTGGTGTGACCATGGGTCACGGACAACTTCCACACCACCCGTTGCTTTATGAGCTCTGTGCAAGCTTCGGTACACAAGTGCAGCAGCAATTACATAGAGCAGCTGCGGTGACATCTTGACAGCAAGGCCAATGTTTGTGCATAGTTACCTAATGAAAGAAAAACATGTTTATATTTGAGCTTTTTTCCCCACTTTGTGTGGTTTTTTTTATTGGTGTGTTATCCTCGTGCCACACGCGAGCACGAGGCGCTGCACCCAACAATGCGTGGGCATATTGCTGGCCTGGCATTCCATTGCTGAGGGAGGTTCACTTGGCAAGAGATAAAGGCGCAGCCCTGCCATTGCTTGGCCTTATAAACCCAGGCTGGCCAGACTGTCTTGGAAGAGGTGGGAGTTACTCCCACATAGCATAATTAAAATGTATAAATCACGGTACGTTGTCTAGCCACTGCTGGATGAAGGCCTCCCCATGCTGTATCAGTCAGAGAGGCTGTTTGATCGTGCATTTCCCATGCTCTCCCGTGTGGGTTGGTGAAAGGGTGAGGTTTAGAATCAGTTATTTCACTCTTATCCTTGGCCATGAATTGAACTCACGTCGCCAGGTTCATAGCGCAGCATGTTAACAACTGTATCACCTTCAAATGTATATCTCATGTATATTAGGCTTTTCTTTCACGTACGTCAAGAACTTATTTGGCAATACTGCGTTGGCAGTGATGCACAAACACAAATAACAAAAAACTCAACACCTTTATCAACGAATCTTCCTTAAAATGTACAAATATATACTAGTTGACTTTTTGGCAATGTACTATGAAGAAGGGCCCTTGCACAAAGTGCCACCTGTTATATATTTTTGCTTTCAAGGCCACAGTCGTATTGACAAACGTGTTGAGTTCTTTATAATACCAATTATACTCCACATCAGTAAAATTATCACCATTGTATTCACACTCGCAGCAGCAATTGACAACATTCCACCTCTCTCCTCACACTTACCGCCGCCCCCTAAGCAAATGCTTCGATATGTAATGCAATCATTTTAAAAATGTATATCCATACAATCTTTGTTACATATTTTATTTATTTTTCCATTTAATAAATTCACGACGATGCTGTGGTGCAATGATCAGCGCACTGCGTTTGCAATCCAGGGGTCGCCAGTTTGACCTCCTTGCATGGCAGTAGAAAAAAAAGTCTCTTAAATCCCCCACGCCTCTGGCCACCCAGCCGTCTAAATGGCTGGGTGCTCGGGTCAAGCGTGGGTACACCCAGCTCTTCCAAGGCATCTGGCCAGTGTTCAAGAATACGCCAATAGGAGCACCCCGCTCGTGGAGTCCGCCGTTTGCCAGCAGTGGCGTGAGAAAGCAATTGCAGGGACTCTCACGTTCGCCTCGACCGTTACTTCCACGCCGGCTTTACTCACAAGGTGTACTTGAGTCTGTACTTGCTCTTGTGGCTTCCCCTGCATTCACCGGGCAGCCAGGAGCAATTGACGATGGCCTGATCCAACATGTAGCACGTGAAGTTGGAAGGCGGGCAGGGCATCCCTGGGGGAATAGTGTAAGCCGAAGGACACAATATGACAAGAGTCTCCCGTCTGGAAGCATCAAAGAAGACAAATATCCCCGTATAGCCGTCACATACAGTTGGGAGCGAGGGGGTGGGTGACCAGCACCACGACCGGGTACCATTGTCTCCCGAGTGGCGAAGTTTACACACTGGAAGCATCACGCACTTGTTCACAACACAGCATCTGAATAGACTTGATTTGAAGCTTTCGTGACTGCAGGGATTACTCTTTGTTTTTTTTCGGTAAAGTCACGTATAAATAAGAAATAATAAAATAACATAATAGCGTACGACGTTTCGGATGCAACACAAGCAGCCATCATCAGGTACAGAAGAGCTAAATTATGAGAGAGGGGAGACACATAACCTCAGATGTATATACAGACACCCAAGTAGGGGGAACTGACAGAGATACAACAGGGGACACAGAGAGAGAAGCATACCAGACAAACAGGGTTTAGCAAAATTCTTGGAAACCATGAAAAGCAACACAGATGGTCGGTCAAAACACAATTAACGCATAGTCCGGTTGATCACGCTATTTCCAAAGATTGCTAAATTGCAAGTAAAGTATGAAACTCAAAATACAAACCGCACACACACACAGACAACCAAGTAGAGCGAGCCAGCACAGAGACAAGCACACAGTGAAGTCGCCTTAAATAGGCAGAGAAGGTAAGGCTGAGTGACAATGGGACAAAATTAGCATGAGGTATGCATGGAGCAACGTGGGGCGCGGCAGCACACAATGGGACAAATCACCTCTTCGGGGAGGTATGAGGTCTGTGTCTTTGTGTTGTCTCTGCTTGTGTATCTGCCTTTGTGTCTTGGCTTGGATTTGTGTCTCTGTGCTGTCTCTGCCTGTGTGTGGACCTTGTTGCTTCCGAGTGGGTGCTGCCGACCCCCACTTTACCTCGTGCTGATTTGTCCCATTGTGTGCTGCCGCGCCCCACGTTGCTCCATGCATACCTCATGCTAATTTTGTCCCATTGTCACTCAGCCTTACCTTCTCTGCCTATTTAAGGCGACTTCACTGTGTGCTTGTCTCTGTGCTGGCTCGCTCTATTTGGTTGTCTGTGTGTGTGTGTGCGGTCTGTATTTTGAGTTTCATACTTTACTTGCAATTTAGCAATCTTTTGAAATAGCGTGATCAACCGGACTATGCGTTAATTGTGTTTTGACCGACCGTCTATGTTGCTTTACATGGTTTCGAAGAATTTTGCTAAACCCTGTTTGTCTGGTGTGCTTCTCTCTCTGTGTCCCCTGTTGTATCTGTGTGAGTTCCCCCTACTTGGGTGTCTGTATATACATCTAAAGTTATGTGTCTCCCCTCTCTCATAATTTAGCTCTTCTGTACCTGATGATGGCTGCTTGTGTTGCAACCGAAACGCCGTACGCTATTATGTTATTTTATTATTTCTTATTTATACGTGACTTTACCGAAAAAACCAAAGAGCATCTGAATACCCCATAGTGAAGAATCAGGGGCAGTGTAATAGAGACAGATACACACAGGGCAGCTGCGGACAAGGAAACTCATGCATGACAGGTTTGAACACACAAAGCACACACAAACTGGTGTGTTGTTTAACAGGACGCATATTTAGATTACAGATTGTAGTCACCGTCACCAGCAGGGCTGGTAGTGTATATCAGAGGTAGCTGTTTGAAGCCATGAACATAGTTCATTATACTCTCCTGGCCAGCTGACTTCTAACGCTAGTCCTTGCAACCCACTTACTGAGGCTTCAGAACGATACCCTCGGATTTTGAGACGCTCCAAAGACGCGCACTGCAGTGGTGCCGCGTCGCTGCGCAGTGCGGCGAATTCGCGCGGATGAGGCTCGCGGGGCCGGTGAGAGTCAAAGTGAGTGGCAGGCGATGTCTGGATCCCTCCCAAATGCCCTCGGCCCGTGAAACACAACTGGCTCCGCATGTCGCAGTCCGGGAAAGAAGAGCCGCGTCGGCACTCACATCCGACGGTGATGTCCGCGCTGCGCAGGAGTTTGTGCCTCTCGTCGCCGGGCGCTTTGCGTCGCAAGCACATGAGCCTCTGCCCGCCCATCATCGGCTGGCCCCCGGGGGACCCCGCGCCGCCACGCTCGGTCGGCTGGAGGTCGCGCAGCGTGACCACCGACGTCCTGTTGTTGAGCACCGTCACGTGGCTCTGCGGCAGCTCGCTGGCGCCGTACACCCAGACTATGTCGTGCGCCGTCATCCCGGGAGGGGCGGCGGGGAGGAGGGTGCAGCGCACCATCACGTCGGAGCCCACGGGCACCCGCACCTCGTTGGGGTCGATCGACGCCACCCAGTCCCCGTCGCTGCCGCGGACCTCTGCCGGGGTTCAGAAAAGAGCGGCGGCAGCGACGACGGCGGCGACGTCTTTCGTTTGCGACATGCCTCGTAATGGGAAATAAAGGGTCACGGGTGAGAGGGACGTTGTCGGGAAGGTCACCGTGGGTGCTGGACGCACAGACGGGGTTCAGCGGTACCACACGCGTGGGCCACATGGACAAGAGTGAGCGCACTTTCAGCCGGAGCTGTGCAGCGGGAGAGAAAAGTAATTCTGAAGGCATGTCTTACACCCCGTTAAGTTTGGACCACAAGTGTATAACACCGTGCCATCCGCATATTAATGAAATTTGTACGACTGGACGACCGCAACTTAAGTCTTTAACAAAGATGTTTAAAAAGAGATGGCCCAAAACAAATCCCTGAGGCACACCACTTTCAACACATCCCATATTACGAATGGTTCCACCCCACTGGACACATTTGGATTTATCCCTCGTGTAGTCATGTATCCATTCCTGGGGTTGAAAACTATAAATCGCAGCACTTTCAGGTTTCTCATCAGGGTGGGATGATCCGTTCGTCAATGATGACTGTAAACGCACAACATTTACAATTTGAGTACGACGTTTCGCTGGTGATTACAACCAGCGTCATCAGTCAATTTGTAAAAAAAAACCAGCTTTATTATGGATATTGGTCGCGAAAGCCTCCGTGTTACATTGAAGATTGTTAATCCTACACCTCTCATCTAGAGCTTCTAGGAGATGAGCGACCATATTAACACGAGCACAAGTTGAATGTTCCTTCCTAAAGCCTGATTGGGTATCTCGTATGAGTGAAAAGTTCACAAAATGCTTGGTCAAATGTTGATTTATCTCATGCTCTGAATATCTTATTTAAGCTAGCAATGCTAAATGGTGCAAGTTGTTGATGTTAAATGCATCAGCTTTGCTGAAAAGAGACTGATGGAAAACACCCATTGGAGGATAAGTTAAAAATTAACCAAATCCGGAATGCTTTGGTAGCAATGCCGGGCCACGGCAACCCGTAGCATGGCACCTGCGTAACCGGAGGAGGCTCGGTTGTACGGCTTGCTGGGGGGGGGGGGGCGGTGGTGATGACAGTGCTGACGGGAGGTTGCTATTCCGACCGGGATGGCCGCTGAACCACGTTCAGTCTCCAAAGTTTTAGTTTGTGATCTTAGAGACTTTTTTTTGCCAGTATCAAAATGATGGAACAGAAAGACTTCATGCCTTGCAATAGGTATTTATTTGGTGTTTGAACATCTTGACACCTGTTGTATTGCTTTAAAGGGTAAAGCCTATTCCTATTTATTCAGCATTAGTTTGTGCTATGAAAGTAATCATTCATGAGAATAACAGAAGCATTCTTAGCAAGTAAATGTTATTACCTGGTATTTTTTAAGTGGCTATCTAAATCATCGTTAGTTATTATTGATACTGCATAGGTTATGGATGATATTGGTCGCGAAAGCCTACGTGTTAAACTGACTGCAAAGGTTGCTGCTATTCATCCAGAATGTGTTCATATTCTTTCATATGGCATCATAAAGTGATGATGGCCACTCCAAGTGAAACCAAATGTCCTAAAGCTGCGGTGGGGCAACACTCCAGTAGGATGTGGCTACTGGCACCCAGAGGGTGTTATCTGAGCTTCAACTAGGATGGGGCGAGTGCATTGTGAGTGTGGTGGCTGGGGAAGGGGGGTAGGTGGTAGACTTAATGTTGGGCTTCATATAAAAAATTAAAACTTATAAACTATTTTTATTTTACCAGGCAAGGCCCACTGAGCTATGTCGCTCTTTGTCATAAACGACCTGGCCACAAATGATAGCTCAATAAAGCGGCTTATACAGAATTTCATAGCAGCCAAAATGCACGTTGATTCTAAATGTGGAGGGAAGCACCGGATGACCCAGAGCATAATCCACGTGACCAGGGGGAGAACATGTAAACTCCAAATATAGAGGAGGTGTCAGGACCAGGATCTAACCCACGACCGCCTGTATACCAGGCGAGGGAGTTAACATCACGCCACCGTGGCTCCCCAAGTCAGGGGGTGGCCCACAGTGAACGGTTCCCGGTGGTCACTGGGTAGATTACAGAGCCCACGATGGAGGAATTCTACTGCACTGAAATGATACTAAATCTACTAAACTACTTGCTACTGACTCAGTACTGCAGCAAAACTGTGCGTGTGCCGCTGTGTGTTGAAAGGTTCCATCATCAGCATAACATCATTTACGTCACCGTGTTGAAGGGATGAAAACGCAGACTCAAAAACAACGATTGTTGTGGGTGTTTCTTAGCCGGATCTAAGGACGTTGGGGGTTGTCCGGACACCCACAGCACCCGGCGGTGGCTTTGCCACTGGTCATGAGACCGCGACTCACCGAACACCAAGCACGCTACAGCCACCACCCTCCACATGAACTCCATGTCACAGATGTCCTTCACCGCGCCTTAGACGACGCAGGATGATCACCAGGTCACATCAGTCGCGTCTCCGTCTGGTAGGCGGCGTCTGCATTTGCGTCCCTTGAGCGTCTTTTTATCTCGTCCCAGCTTGCCACGCTTCAACGTGGCTCTCCTCTGCCTACGTCGGCGGCGAGCGGGGAAGAATGCAGAGGGGTTTTCGAGTGAAGGGTTGGGCATGGTTTGACAAAACAAGGGAACGAAAAATAATGCCATTACCATCATGCTCACGGCTGATCGACGTCACTCGTGACTCGTGTTATTGTCGGCGGTGGTGTTTCTATCACGTGCTCGCAACATTGTTGTTGTTGTTTTCTATCTCTTTAACGTTTACCAAGTGAAACGGTCAGATAGCGTGAAGGAGAGGCAGAATGATCACATATTTGTCACGCGATACAATGCGCGGCAATGCACTCCAGTTCAGGACTGACCACCCCCCCCCCCAACGTGTGTGCAAAAGTGTGTTGCTCAAGAAGGAGAGCGTGTGTCGAAACTTTGATTGAGCAAGCCCTGCTTGCCCTCGTTTGGCTGCGTTCCTCCTTATCCGTGATCACAACGGTCTGCTTTATGTTAAAAAACAACACGATTCTGCTCACATGAATCGGATCCTGGGTTTGAATCCAGGTAGCCATCTGTGATTAAAGCAGGTTCTCAGGCGGGGGGGGGGGGGGGTCTCAGCCCGGTCACCACTGCATAAAGAAACCCCATCACATTAACATTTGTTTCTGCGCTTCATTTGGTCTGTCATGCAACGAGCGTGGCTCGCGTATGCAAAGCGAGCACAAAAGCGCTCCCTCCTAATGTGTGGACCAGAGGTCACTTGAAGGGATCTCAGTGGCAGCTCTGTGATGTCTACTTCCGTGGGCAATTCGAATGGATAATCCATCTCAGGTAATTGACGCTGATAGCACAATCAGGATACAAGTGAAGGCGGGGGGGGGGAAACAACAGAATTCCACGCAGAAACCGTTCTCTACCATTTGAAACAGGTCCCTGCAGGGTGGGCTGGTAGGAACATTGGAATTTTGCGCAATTTTATTTTTACACCCCAATAGCACGAGATTTCACTTCGTTAAAGTATTGAAAGGGGACGGACGGACGGACACATTATCTATTGCAGGCTGGTACACTCAGTTTACAACTTCGTTCCTACCAGTATAATGGAAACGCTAGAGATCTGTTTCAATGTCCGAGGCTGTCACTTATTCCACGTAAATTAGCAGCTGATTTCTACGGAAGATTGAGCCAAGATCCAATTTTGGACGTATTAAAAAAATTGAAACGAATTAATT
This sequence comes from Petromyzon marinus, assembly GCF_048934315.1. Classification (NCBI taxonomy): domain Eukaryota; kingdom Metazoa; phylum Chordata; class Hyperoartia; order Petromyzontiformes; family Petromyzontidae; genus Petromyzon; species Petromyzon marinus. The sequence continues at coordinate 7,179,617 of NC_133701.1, forward strand.
TACCCACTTACTCAAATAAATAAATGGTACATCGTATGTGAACGCGCGTGTGCAGACAGCCTTGTTTTGACAATGGAAACATCGTTTGAATCGACAACCTGTAATACTGCCATCGGCAAAGCAACATATTGCGTTCACGATAATGACAGAATAGTGGGCATGATTCCACACCTGTGATCACCTTGAACAAAACCACAAGATCTTTTTCTACATTTGCCCTATCACCAAGTGTAACCAGGGTGATAGTTGAGAATGATGAATATAATGCCCTACACTACATCGCCATTTCATTTTAAATCCCACAGTATGAACTTAAACGTGAACATCTCTGCATCTGAAGTAATACAACCTTTCAGTACAAACACATTTGTTAATATTTATGATGCAAGCATGATATTAGATTGAAAGTTGAACAAAGACATCGCAAAACATTGCACGGACAACATTTGTAATCATACTCTGCCACCGTAATGAGATATGCTTATCTGGAAAGCCTCCTTAAATGTGAAACCCCTTTTTTTCATACAATATTGAGATATACCACCATAAGAAGTTGGTGATCCACCATAGGTGACAATGCGGTTGCTAACCACGCTTATAATGCAGTAGTCATAATGCTAGATCACAAATTAAGCATGGGCACGTAAGTACAACTACCTTCTTCTTTGGTTCTTTCGGTAAAGTCACGTAGAACGAGAATAAAATAATAAATTTATAAAATAAAATAACACAATATAATTCTCACGACGTTTCGGCCACAACACAAGTGGCCTTCTTCAGGTGAAAGGAACAGACCTGTCGGGACGACAGAGCTCTGTCAGACCTGTCGTCCCGATAGGTCTGTTCCTTTCACCTGAAGAAGGCCACTTGTGTTGTGGCCGAAACGTCGTGAGAATTGTATTGTGTTATTTTATTATTTTATTCTCATTCTACGTGACTTTACCGAAAGAACCAAAGAAGATGAATCCTTGCAGTCACGAAAGCTTTAAATCGAAATACAACTACCTTGTTTCATCAAACCGATGTATTTATTCACACTTTTTTTTTACCATTGAGAACCAAAGGGGTGCAGGCTGCAGGAAAGGTTAAGGACCACTGTGCTAGGCATACAGGACACATTGTTGCTGAGCACAGACCCAAAGGTCCAAAATGCCCTCAACGGCCAGCAACAAGCGGCACTTATTGAAGGGGTAAACATGTATAGGACTTAATACGTTTTGTGAATCGATACATGGCTACAAGAAACTTGGCAAAAGAGACCATTGAGAGGGAGCTTAGACTACGTGGAGGCATTTGCACCTCTGATTAGCACGGTCGGCTATGCACGGTGGCAAACAAGTTCAACGTACACGCGTAACAACTGGGGAGTGTGAGCAGCAAGGTTGCAATGGCTCACCTGCGAAGGCGAATGTCCGACGTTTCTGCATCCGCCTGAAAGCCCCATTAACGGCACGTGCCACACGTGCCGCGCGTAAGGTTACATTCGTTGACTTCTTGGGAGGCGCGCGCGTGCAGAGGAGTCGAAAGCAACTATGGGCTATGGGCGCAGTTGGGCTGGCGTAATAACATCCAAACGAAGTGTGCGACTGCAATGAGCGCAGATCTGCAAACAAACATGTTGTGGGGAGGGGGCGGGGGTTGGGAGATTATGGGATCGGGGTGGGATGATGATGATACAGATAAGGGAAGAAGCAATGTGTGGGGGAGAGTGTTAGGGTTAAGATGAGAAATAACATCAGCAGTAGATCTTGACATATTGTCAATTTGGTGACTGTGTGCCTACCCAAAACGACTGCATTAAGTATGCACTTTGCATGTATGTCTGTGTGTGCCTGTGTATGTCTGTGTGCGGGGTACACCGAGCGGCAGTGTAGCGGTTAGCGCGCTGCACTAAGAACCCAGCGACCCGAGTTCGATTCCCGCTCACAGCCAACACCAGTGACAATTATCGGAACCGGTCCTGGACCTCCCCTACGTCGACTCAGCCTCAAATGAGTAACTGGTGCGATGCCTAAAAATATCGCCACTTGGGAGACAAAGGCGGCCGGGCGTGGTGCTGGCCACCCACCCCCCGTGAGCTGTTCTGGCCTAACTGCACTTCCCCCAACAGTCTGTTAAGGCTATACGGGAGATCTTTGTCTTGTTTATTGGGGCTCACCAATAGCTGGGGTGTGAAACGTGATGGGACAATGTCTCAGGAACCACTCGTCCAACGCCTATATAATCGAGCAGTCTTAAGAGCGCAGACGAAGTTATCATATTGCTTTGGCAGTGGTTTCCCGCTTCAAGTTTATTTTGATTCAGGAAAATAATCAGAGGTGGAAACTCAAAGAGACAACGACGAGCCTCACTTTCAAGGGTGACTTTCATCAGCAGAATGACAGCAACAAAAGAATAAGATGAAATTAAGTACGAAGATGAAGCCATTATATTTTGCTGTTTGTACACAAGCCGCAGATAGCAAAGGCTCAACACGTTCGTCAACAGCGACTAAACAGCATAGACAATAAGGTTCACAGTAAGTAAAACTTCTAGTGTTGCCGAAGCAGACATTGGCTGATTTGGCACGATTTAATAGCAGATATTTTTCAAACGAGGAGCTGAATGCAACTGTGCCTTTTTTTATAAGAAGAACAGGGCAATGCCCCCCCCCCCCACTCACTCACCCGAGATTTTTTTTAAATTATATTAACAGTCCGTTCTCCTATAACGCGGTAGTTGCGTTGCCAAAGAACACAGCGTTAAGGAAAAATTGCGTTATAATATATAATATAGGGTAAAGCAAAGTCCGCGATGACACGCGAGATGCGTATGGAGGCTGAACAAAGACTGAGGCGCGTGGTGGGTAGAGCATCTAGGAGCATCCAGCAGCATCCCAATGCCTCGTGTGACGCTACGCCGAGGCAGCCGTACGACCGCTTATTCCTTACTCGCGCGACGTAGTTCCGTTCACTCAGTCGCGTTACATCCAATTCGCATCCGCGTTGTAAAAAAATAAAAATGTCTTCCATAATATGTTCATCGCGTTATACCACGCGTTGTCACAGAACTGACTGTACGTTGTTTTTTTTAGTATCAAGGAAGGGCCCTGTTTGAAAAACTTGAAATTTCAGGACTGTTCCCCCCACCACAACTTTTGAAGGTTTTACAGTGAGGGAAAAAAGTATTTGATCCCCTGCTGATTTTGTACGTTTGCCCACTGACAAAGAAATGATCAGTCTATAATTTTAATGGTAGGTTTATTTGAACAGTGAGAGACAGAATAACAACAAAATACGGAAAAACGCATGTCAAAAATGTTATAAATTGATTTGCATTTTAATGAGGGAAATAAATATTTGACCCCTCTGCAAAACATGACTTAGTACTTGGTGGCAAAACCCTTTGCTGGCAATCACAGAGGAAAGACGTTTCTTGTAGTTGGCCACCAGGTTTGCACACATCTCAGGAGGGATTTTGTCCCGCTCCTCTTTGCAGATCTTCTCCAAGTCATTAAGGTTTCGAGGCTGACGTTTGGCAACTCGAACCTTCAGCTCCCTCCACAGATTTTCTATGGGATTAAGGTCTAGAGACTGGCTAGGCCACTCCAGGACCTTAATGTGCTTCTTCTTGAGCCACTCCTTTGTTGCCTTGGCCGTGTGTTTTGGGTCATTGTCATGCTGGAATACCCATCCACGACCCATTTTCAATGCCCTGGCTGAGGGAAGGAGGTTCTCGCCCAAGATTTGACGGTATATGGCCCCACCCATCGTCTCTTTGATGCGGTGAAGTTGTCCTGTCCCCTAAGCAGAAAAACACCTCCAAAGCATAATGTTTCCACCTCCATGTTTGACGGTGAGGATGGTGTTCTTGGGGTCATAGGCAGCATTCCTCCTCCAAACACGGCGAGTTGAGTTGATGCCAAAGAGCTCCATTTTGGTCTCATCTGACCACAACACTTTCACCCAGTTGTCCTCTGAATCATTCAGATGTTCATTGGCAAACTTCACACGGGCATGTATATGTGCTTTCTTGAGCAGGGGGACCTTGCGCGCTGCAGGATTTCAGTCTTTCACGGCGTAGTGTGTTACCAATTGTTTTCTTGGTGACTATGGTCCCAGCTGCCTTGAGATCATTGCCAAGATCCTCCCGTGTAGTTCTGGGCTGATTCCTCACCGTTCTCATGATCATTGCAACTCCACGAGGTGAGATCTTGCATGGAGCCCCAGGCCGAGGGAGATTGACAGTTCTTTTGTGTTTCTTCCATTTGCGAATAATCGCACCAACTGTTGTCACCTTCTCACCAAGGTGCTTGGCAATGGTCTTGTAGCCCATTCCAGCTTTGTGTAGGTCTACAATCTTGTCCCTGACATCCTTGGAGAGCTCTTTGGTCTTGGCCATGGTGGAGAGTTTGGAATCTGATTGATTGATTGCTTCTGTGGACAGGTGTCTTTTATACAGGTAACAAGCTGAGATAAGGAGCACTCCCTTTAAGAGTGTGCTCCTAATCTCAGCTCGTTACCTGTGTCAAAGACATCTGGGAGCCAGAAATCTGTCTGATTGAGAGGGGGTCAAACACAACTACAAGAAACGTCTGACCTCTGTCATTGCCAGCAAGGGTTTTGCCACCAAGTACTAAGTCATGTTTTGCAGAGGGGTCAAATACTTATTTCCCTCATTAAAATGCAAATCAATTTATAACATTTTTGACATGCGTTTTTCTGGATTTTCTTGTTGTTATTCTGTCTCTCACTGTTCAAATAAACCTACCATTAAAATTATAGACTGATCATTTCTTTGTCAGTGGGCAAACGTACAAAATCAGTAGGGGATCAAATACTTTTTTCCCTCACTGTAAATACACCTCTGTTGCAAGGAATTCAAATCGATCATCATCGTCAGCCATAGTAAAACCACTGCCAGATTGAAGGACTAACCCCAAGCAGCCACCACCACTCATGGTCCCCTCCATCACCCATTGTTAAAGAATCGGAGCTGTACATCAGCGTTGAACTGCGTCGTTGAAAATGTTGGCAACACGAATTTTTCGTGTGATTTTCATCACCTGCTGCTGGATATACAGATTTAACTGGCTGTAAGTGTCCGAGGGTGACCCGCTGATCAAGTATGATGCTGTGTCTGGTTGTGTTGATCACTGAGATTGGTATGCAGGATGAGTTGTCTCTACTCATTGTCACCAGGACCTCAATGATGTGTAAACCCTCTGGCCGTTGGGGCTTCTCTTGAGGGACAAACAGCATCACTTCATCTCCCTCCAGCTGTTCCAAATGAGCACGACTTGGAAACCATTGTGGCTTGAGCTGGTGGTAGCACCACTCTCTGTTTGCCTCTCTTGACTGCCCCCCCCATCACTGTCCCGGTTGCCAGAAGACAACAGGTGGAAGAGGACCTTTGTGTCTCCCGGAGTGATGGAGAAAGCCGCACCCACAACCCCCACTTTAATGGGGTCCGCAATTGGCTCTCCTCCTTCCACAAAACCCATTGATGACCTCCTCGATGACTTTAAAAACAATAATGGGATCTTCTGCAACCTTGGGGTCCCTGGATACCAGCATTGGAATGAGAAAGCACTGACTGGTCCCCATATTACTGTTCAATCTGAATGCCACCTCTATCCATCCTGTGAATGGTAGTTCTCTTTGGTTAATTACCATTTTCGGTAATTGTACCAGTCCCCAAGAGCTCTTCAACTGGTCTCACTCTTGACTTAGGTAGATGCTCATTTCGCCATGCTTCATTTATAACACTGGCTAGTACTCCTGTGTCTTAAAGGGCAGAGGTTGATACGTGGGGTCCAGTAAACACTTCACCATGCATCTTTTCCCAATTAACTTTAACAGTCTGATGTTGCATTTAGGCCCCAGAAAGATAACCTTGCCAATATTTGGGTTCCTCCACTCTGGTGTCTTTTCACATTCTGTTTCCTTCTGTAATGTGTTGATTTGTAGTGACATATAACGTCACTGCCGTGTTGGGTCTGTACACACATGACGTCACTGCTATGTCGGGATTTTTCGCATGATGTCACTGCTATGTCGGGTCGGTACGAATGACGTCACTGCCGGGTCGGGCAGTGTGGAGGCTGTTGACGAGTGCCACGGGGGTCGTGTCAGGCAATGGCACTCTTGAGTGAACCCGACCGGACACGTGACCGGATCAAGGTGGGGGCCAGGGGCCCCAGGGGAACATTGGGGGTCACGTGGTCAGGGAGCAGAGCCTTCTCAGGGGTTCAAGAAGGTGGGCGTGGCCTGGGTGTGGCCGGCCACGCCGAGGCGCATATAAGCGGGCTCCGCACGCAGAGCGGGGTTGTTCGTGTCCGGGATGCAGACGCCTCATGAAGACTCAAGTCGTTGTGGCCAAGCAGAAGCCCTCCTGGCTTGGCCACGTTGAGTAGTACCCGAGTGTTCGAGTGTTAGCGAGATTAGGACGGTGGTCACCACCTTATATATGTAGTGTGTGTGTTACAGTTGTATTGCAGTTGTGTTAAATAAATAGTGTTGCCTCCATATGAGTGTGTGCGCCTCTGTCGAACCATTACAGATTGTTCTGCAGAGTACCTTGTGTTCTTGCCAGTGTTGTTTTGGCAGGTATTCGAGCAGTCCTGTACTGCGTGACAACCCTGGCACTTTTGCAGTCTTACAACATCATTCTCTTCACACAAACAGTACTGACACCCTTGGGACCCTGGCGTGTAGGTTACTGCTGGTCCCCCTGCAGCAACCATCGCCAGTTTCCCTGCTGCTGTCGAGAGGCTCGACATCCATGGGCCAGGTGTCCCGGCTGGCCACATTTGAAACAATGGTTACATGTACCATCTGCTCCACTCTTTTGGTGTAACCTACAACATCTTGGTCGCATTGCGCTGTCTTGGGCTAGCTGTTTCCAGTATCCTCGCTTGGTGTCTGGGGTGACATCATCCTGCCACCTCCTCCTGATCTCTGCAACTTCAGCCCTTAACTCGCTTCGCATCTTTTCAATCCCATCTCGAGATGGCCTTTCAGTTGCTGATTCTGTTTTGGTCCTGGCATTTCCGTTTTTGGATGGTTGATTTGGTGATGGAACCACCTTAAATGGTCCCTGTGAGTCCTGCTGACAGCCTTCCCTACTACCCTTCAAATCAGCTTGCAGTCCATTCATCCTTTTAATTTTTGGAGCAAAATTATGTTTGAGCTTATTTTGTCTCTCAAGTTCCAGGCTGGCTGCTTCATTGACTTTTTCAATCAGCATTTCATCAGTGACAGTGGTGTCATCCAGATGGGGTTTTATTTGTAATTTAATAAGGTCACTGAGCAATCCTGTGCCAATCGAACTCAGGAACTTCCTGCGTACCAAGTCTGGATTGTAAAGGTCATCAGCTCATTTTTCTTTAGAAGCAAATAATAGTCTGTCCTTTAATTTGATAGCTCGGAACAAAAAGTGTTGTGCAGTTTCTTTTCCTCAAAGGTTTTTCTGTATTCCTGTGACTCTTGTATTTCACCATCCATATCTTCAGATAGTTTTGATGGTGGCAGTGTTTGACCTGTTCCCTTGCTGTCTTTGTCTTTCTGCTGTATTGTTTCAATGAAAGGTAGCAGGTTTTGAACATATACACAGGCCTCATCACCTTCTTGTTGGTCTTCAACTCCATCGAGTACTCTTTCTGCCATACAAATCAAAGCCCATCTGCTTTTATCGTCACCATTCTTATCATCATGGAAACACTTCAAATATCTGCATGTTTCCATGAGCTGAGCTTTCTGCAGCTGATTCAAAGCAATACTGGCCTTGTCTTGCAGCTGTTCCAGTGCCATGATTGAAGACCGTTCAGATCCTTCCACGACTGTCTTTACATATGCTGCCTGTACACTTACTTGGTCCATCTCGTTGGGAACTCTGGGAAACTCTCCTGCCAGGCTCGCCAAAATATGTTGCACACTCGAAATGAAGGACGTGGGCAGGTGCTCGAAATCGAGGGCAAACATTTATTGTGGTCAATCTGTAAAATGCAACAGCACGTGTCACACACAGCAATTCTCAACCGAGTCGCCATTAACCACGTGACTGGTGTACAAGTCCGGTTAATCAATAACAGTTTCTCTTAAACCCAATGATACTACTGATAAACCATCTATGTCTTTGACAATAACCTTTACACTTCACTATTAGAAAATTACTTTAACCCTAAGCTGTATGTCTATCTATACCATCCACTTATATCGGTACCTTACACCCATTACCTGGACTGTATGTTAACAGTATACTATTGTACTTGTCACCATTGTACAACTTATTACTGTACATGTGTTCTATTCCCAATAGCATTACAAGTAGTCATAGTTCATTTTTAGTTCATTTATTTGGTATAGCCCTGTGAGCCATTCGGCTCTTGAATCGGGTGCAACCGCAACAAACCAAAAAACATGAACAAGAAAACATCTTAAAGTGATTATGTGACTGTGCAAACAGAAAAACCAGGGAAAAAAACATCAAAAATATTCCTGTGTGCAAAAAATCCCAGTGGGATGCAAATCAAAATAACAACAACAACCACAAGACAACTAAGATTAAGGACATCAGTCTAACTCCGTATACAATAAACAAAAACATGGCCAAAAAAAACGTTTTCGAAATCACCAAAATAAAAGCAATAAATGCAATGTAACAGTGGTCATAGGGACTGTGACAACGTTTTTAACAATAAACTACATAAATAAATTATAACACCAAAATCTAGAGCCATATTTTAGGCCACTGAATAGCAGTGGCAGCTAGGGGTGTACAACTCCTCTAGAGCAGTTTTGAGTGAAGATCTCATAGGTAGTGATTCAAGTTGCAGTTTATTGGCAATAGCATTCCAGACCCTGGGGGCATCAATAGCAAAGGCCCTTCCTCCGGTTTTTGTACGGCAATAGGGAATGTGAAGCTGGGAGATGAGCGAAGACCTGAGGTCAAATTTGTTCTTTGGAAACAGAGAGGAGATCCAGTAGGTAGTCTGCGGATTTTTTTGTAAGTACATCGTGAATAAATAAGATCTGGCGCACAAGCCGTGGAACATTAAGAGATGTTAAGTTAGACCCAATGTAGAGACCACAGTCGTGAGTCCTATATGGCAGTTCAATGCAAATCTTAAGGCCGAGTGATAGATGGAATCAAGATTTTTCAGTACAGTACTTGGGGCTGATTTATACACGATGTCACAGTAGTCAAGTAGAGGCAGTATGGTAGCTTTTATCAATTCCAAACGGAACATTGGGGGGGAAGCAGTGCTTGTGTCGATACAGAAAACCCATTTTGTTTTTGTCTTTTTACCAATATAATCAATGTGATCTTCAAAATTAAGTTTTGAATCCAGGATGACCCCAAGATACTTATAGATCTTAACTTGCTCTATTTGATAATTATTCAAGGAATGTAATTGAGGAAAAATAACTTCCTGCTTTAGTCCCAGTGAGAAGCATAGCACTTTGGTTTTGGAGGTATTCGAGACTAGTTTAAGAGAAACTAGCTGATGGTGTAGTTTGTTGAAATCACCCTGGAGCTTAGCAATCACGTCATCCGGAGAGTGGCCAGCAGTAATCAGTATCGTGTCATCTGCAAAAAGATTAACCCTGGAATGATCCAGGTCAGTGCGCAAGTCATTGACATAAAGAGAGAACAAGAGGGAGCTGAGGATGGAACCCTGTGGAACCCCTTTTGTTATCTTAACACTGTTTGACCTCCAACCATCTGTGAATACAGTTTGGGTGCGGGAAAAGAGGTAATTTTTTAACCATTGTACTATGTTCTCGGAAAAACCGAGGCAACTTAGTTTAATAAGCAGGGTGTTGTGGTCTACTGTATCAAAAGCTTTGGACAGGTCAAGAAAAAGACAGGCGCAGTACTGCTTATTATCAAGGCTATTGTAAATTTGATTCAAAGAGTCTAATGCAGCAAATGTGGTGCTGTTGTTTTTTCGGAACGCAGATTGTTTTAGATGTAGTAGATTGTTGGTGGACAGCAAACTGCTAATTTGTTAGTTCAATAATTTTTCAAAAATTTCCATCAATGGGGACAAAATTGAGATAGGTCGGTAGTTATTGCAATCATCTTTAGGGCCCCCTTTGTGAAGTGGACGGACATAGGAATGTTTCCATTCTAGAGAAACTGATGCTTCTTTGATGGACAGGTTGAAAATATGGGCTGTAGGTTTGTATATTAGGTGACCAACAGTTAGTAGAGGAAAGACGGGAAAACTATCTGCTCCGGTAGAGGAGGAACCTTTGAGGTAGGACAGTTGTTTCAGAACATTACTTTCGTGGATTGGTTGGAAACTAAATTCGTTTAATGTTTGGACAGGGGTGTAGGAATTTGCAGGAGCAGGGGTGACTCCCAATACATTATCAAAAAGATTTCCAGCTTCAGAAAAATGAAGGTTAAAATTGTCAACTATTTTTTGGGGATCTGAAAAATATTCCCCATTTCGGTTAAGCTCAACGGGCATATTGTCTGTTTTGGATGCCTTTTCGATAGATTTGATTGTTTTCCAAAAAATCCTGGCATTTCCATGTGATTCCAGGAGAGTGGAGGAAAAGTAGGCATTTTTTGCATGCTGTATTTTTTTTACGCATCTATTCCTTAAAATCCTGTATTCTAGCCAGTCATTTTCCAAATTATTTTTCTGAGCACATGCCCAAGTCTTGTCCCTAGTTTTCATGAGCTTTGTAATCAAAGGATCATACCATGGTGGGCGGTTACCTTTTTTTAAAATCTAACCAGCGGAGCATGTTTGTTAAGAATTTGGAGAAACATGTACCTGAAAGTCTCTCAAGCCATAGTCAGTGAAGCACATCATTTGTAAATGCCTGAGTGCTGAAGTGCCTCAAAGAGTGCTTCTCAACAATTTTATGGGGGGCTTTGGGTCTGGCTGATGATCTCACCCCAAAAATGAAGGAGTGATCACTAAGGTTATTACCCAGAACACCAGTCAGTGCGAAATTGTGAGGGGCATTTGTCAATAGGACGTCAAGCAGAGTTGACTGTCCCGGATTTTTTAGGTTGGGTCTTGTGGGGACATTTATTAATTGAAACAGATTAAATTCATCTGTAAAATTTGTGGCCACGACCGGCGGGTTTAGCCAATTCCAATTTAGATCACCCACTAAAACTATTTCACCTTTAGGGAGGCCCCCAAAAAGCTCTCTCAGTGCCGATGCAGCTTCAACATCCTTCCCACAAGGCAGTCTATAGCAGCACACTACCAATATCTGTTGATTATTTGGGTGAGTTATTCTGAGAGCCAAACCTTCAAAGCAACATTTTTTAAACAAGGAGTGATCTGGTGAACATGCAATAGTATTACGAACATAGATGGCAATTCCACCTCCTTTAGATCCTCGGTCAAGCCGAAAAAGGTTGTAGTTGTCAATCGTAATCTGCAAGTCATTGACGGCAGGAGTGAGAAATGTTTCTGTTAGGCAAAAAATGTCCGGGTCAAGATTTGCCACTTCTAGTTTTAGTTGACTTAATCTAGTCACAAGCCCTCTGATGTTGACATGCAGAACACCAACACCTTTTCTGCCAGAAAAATCTGCAGAATTATACGAGTTCTTTACATTTGGGCCAGGATGAAGCTCAATACCACCCAGAAATAAGAAAAGTAGAATTAATAGTTTGCACAAGTATTTTCTGTGAAAGGATGAAGAGCAGCGAACCTTGGACGAATAGCAGCAGCTCGCAGATGGTGTTATTTTTAAGAGCAGAATGAAGTTTGGAAGGAGTGCTGGTGAAGTAATGGGACGAAGATAGGGTTTAAAAGGATACAAATATGGAGTGTAGAAGTGTCTATGAGCTGTTTCATTTGCAGGTGTTGTGGCAAATCGAGCAACAATTATGGACGCAAAGTAATACTCTGGGTGCATGGGTATGGTTATAGAATAAACAGTATTAGGGTTAGAGAATTACAAGTATTAACTGCAGTACATCATCCTTTACGGTGCTAAAACTCCTCATATTGAATATATCACAAACTAACAATTCAAAGCCAAGCTTGAAGTCTAGAACAAGCCTATAATATTTCTATAACGGTCAAAAACAACCTTTGGGTCCTTTACCTGTAAAATTCAACAGCACGTGGTGTCACACACAGCAATCCTCAACAGAGTCGCCATTAACTACGTGACTGGTGTTCAAGTGCGGTTAATCAATAACCCTGCCAGCCCCCTACAGGCCCAACTCCGTTATCGCATGCTGGTGTACACACGTGGATTGATGTACTGCACAGCAAATAAGGACTTTCACAAAAGCACACTTTACTCCCTTGCTGCACGAGCAAATAATTACAAGAGTTGTCCATTCCTAATGTACCGCAATTGGATAATGGAAAAAGGGTGGGAGAGGTGGGGGTTTTGCTGGGTGGATGTCACAGTCCCGGGGTGATTTATTCGGGCCTTGTGCCTGTTGATCAGCGGCGCCTCCCACGGCACCACGCAATTCCCAGCACGCATCTCTTCACGCTTGTTTGTGAACTTTTCCGTTTTTGCTCCATATATTCGTCGTCAATGTTCGTGTTGCATTCAATGCATTTTGCTATGCCCACATTATCCTGCATATTTAAATGCTATTGGATGTAACAGGCATGATGAGGAAATCCATGGCATATCACGACGGATCTTGCGCTGCCCAAATAAGCCATGCCTCATGTGGGTCGTGTACTATGAACTTGCACCGTTGAAACTCGGTAGCCAGTGGTGTGGAGAGGTGGAGGACACTGCCATGCCACTGCTGTGGCTGCTGTCTGACAGCTCATCCCGAGAGGGGATTTCCAGGAGTTTCATGAGACTGAGAAACGACGCAGACCCAAAGCTGTTGCGTATTTGAAGATGAACTTCTGCTGACACGTTGACTTCAGTGGTTCTTGCTGTGTTTTTATTTTTGGGTGCTTCCCGAGTGTGTTTGACGTATAGTGGTGATACTCACCTTTTGTGAGTGTGTTGCTGCTTCTGAACATCGATGGGGCCTACGTGACAGCTCACTATGTGAATGCAGAAAGCAGGAGGCCATGGCACACATTTTGTAAATGTCTAATGACAGTAGAGTCTACATACGGTGTGAGTGAACTATTGGCCACGGGAGGTAATGACAGGGGAGTCAGTTGTGCGCACGAAGGGACTGATGGCTTCAGGAATGATCGAGAAGGGAGCGTGGTCAGGTGACGTAAGAGGATGGTAGAGTCAGCGAGAAAGTTCGAGAAGGGGGGCGTGGCCTCGGTTGGTATATAAGGGAGATGCGCGGGAGACTCAGGGCTGTTGCATTGGGGTCTCTGCCTATATCAAATGAGCGTGTCTTCAATAAAGTGTCATCTCAAGAGAAGTGTGTCAAGTAGTCATTACAAATGTATCCGGTCTTTTGACTTGGGGACATTGCGTGAAATAGCATTCGATAAATAAAAAAAAATTGGAGGCTCAATTTATAAAGCGACGATTTACGATGACAATACCGTAGATATAGACAAGAGATGTATACTCAGTCAGACGAGAGAGATGTAGACAGAGATGTCTTGAGATAAAAGCGATACATTTTTTTCCTTCTGTTAATTAGCTGGTTACTTTCATTATAATTTGAATTTGACCTCATATTTCATGCACCCCGATATTATTTTTGTAAATCTGTGGTCGTTGGAGCTGCATGTTGTCGGTTTGCTTATGTCTAGCGCCACCTCTGATGGCAATGCTGAACAAATGCCTGAGTATGAGCCACGGAGGGGTAATTTGTGCACTGCCAGCATGCTGGGCCTGATGACACAATCACACATCTCGTGATCTGCTGGCACAGAATCTGAACAAATCCAGCTCCCACTGGTGCCAAAAGAGGTCTCATAATTTCAATCGGAACTTCTAAAAGCTGAGGTTTGGTTGCAAAAGGCTTAGTAGAGGCCACGTATCAAATAGTGTAAAATACATGATTTGACAAATGACGAATGTGATGAGTTTTGCTGTTGCTGTTATAAAATAAAAATGTTCACAAATGCGAAATATCAAGTTACAGTAAAGCGAATATGTGCCAGTATGTTGTCCACGAGTAGCAGTCGTTTTAGTTTTACATTGTAGCATTTGGATATATATCTGGATAATGACACGCTCTTTTTGCTGTATTGTAAGGAAAAAGTGGGGGTTGCGTCTTAGAATCGAGTAGTTATGTGTGTGCGTGAGACCAGTTTCGTATAACTTTACATCGGGCACACACGCGTGAGAGAGGGGTGCATCTTACTTTCCGACGTCGCCCTATAATCTGGATAGTAAGGCCATTCTTGATAGGGTTATTGCTAAGGTTTAAAAAAAGTGGTTCATCTCGAGACCCAACCACACTGTCAGTTGCACAGTGACGCGTCAAGGGTTCTTCATAGATTCAGTGATTGGGGCAACGAGCCAAATGTAAATGTGCTGTGGACGAGATAAAAGGTCATGCTCTGATGTTCGCAATGATTAGCGAGAGGACGGAATACTTGGACGGGAACAGCAAATGCCACTGCACAATCACATCTGGTGGAATTGTCACGACATAAATACTTCTTCTATCTTGTGCCCTCTGCTGAATGGAAAGGTATTGTTTGATTCACCTCTCTGAAAACGTGGACAAATAAAGTATGTTTTGTTAGTCCATGACTCGGTGTGGGGCTCCCCATGTCTTACAGGCTCCGAGGGATATTTGACAACACAGGCGTGTGTCGCCTAACAAGTGCTCTTTCTACGAGAATTCGCTATCACACGCAATTTCAATTTAGACCAATTGGTTCGCAAAGCGAGCAAATGTTCGCGTAACAAGCAGGAGACTGGTCAATCGAATGCGTTCCGTGGCGGCAGGGGGCACACTGCGGCCCACGGCTGTTTGTTTACCAGCTGTGCCGTGCCGCGTACGCGCACGTGATTCGCCGTGTGGGGGAGGGGGGCCTCGTGGTTGCACTGTAATGGGTGGGGGAAGGGAGGGGGGCTAATTAATCGCAGACGGTGAGGACAGGTACCTGCAAGCACTGTGGTTCTTCGTATGTGTGCGTGGTGTTACATTTTAAGTTTTAATATTTTATTTTAAAATGATAATTTGTATTTATCATGTTAAAAAATTAGGTTTGAGAGTGAAAAGTGTTGAGGCTGAAACAACGTAACTCAGCTTTTATCACGAGAGCAGTCAGTGGGAAAACGATGATCGTCTTACGGATTTTCGCTTAACGTGACATTTTTGCGGAACGTATCTCGCTCGTTAAGCGAGACGCGCCTGTCCTTCACGATTGGTCAGTGCTGATTGGTAAAGGTGGGGGGATGGCAGACCAAAGGAAATTGCTGCACTGCCCTCTACTGCTCGTTATTGCTATTGCACAACATATCATTTTAGACAATACAGTATCGCCTTTTCCCCATATTTGTCTTTCCACATTACAAACAAACTTAAGTATTTTGTTTCCAGGAGCATTGTTGCAGTTTTAAGCAAGACTGACTGCTGATGAGATAGCGAATGTTGAATTTGGTTCGGAGTTTACTTGTACTGGCCCAATACGCTGAAAAAAAAACTGTTTCTAGAATTCCGCATGGCCAAATGGATATGCAGAAAAATATTTGTTTTTTTGTATGTGGAGAAATAAGTATTAGAAGGAGACTTCTTGTCAACTTGCTCTTTTTGTAACACCGAATATTAACTCCCGTTGCTACATTGTCTATAATAATAATTTACACTCCTAAAGCGCCTTTCACCCGGAGGTCATGAGGTGCTGTACATGAGGTGCTGTACAAAACACTGCTGTAGTGCTAGCATGCTTACCGCTCATTGCAGAGTGTTCGTAGTTCAAATCTGGCAGGCTGTTCTGCTTTATACTGCACTTTATTAACCGTAAGATTTGCCACTGTTCGCTTGGCAATGGATATATAAGATTCAGTGATGCCATCGTGTGTCTGCGTCATGGTCCACATCTGCCAAGTACATTTAAAAAAATGACCACATAGCAATTATCGCCTACTACGAGCAGAATAATGCCCACACACAGGCCACGTGCTGAGTCACCGTGTTCTGCACAAGAACCTACGATTAGTGCGCTTTCATACATACATATTCCACTGGGGAGGTTCCCATTCAAGTGGTTGCGATGAGATGGAAGGCGCTTTGAGTTTGAGTGACAGACGCATGTACGCGCCCATCTAAGCGCTATCCAGGCTCAAACCAGGTTACCTTCCACGATTTTACGACATTGAGCCCATCACGAGTAATTTGGTAATTGGCTGAGGAGATACCATTGAGATACCATTACTAGAACCACGACATAAAATATTTCCAATGTTGTTATTTAAAATAGCATAAATATCCTGTTTATTTATCATACAGCTGAATGTGAGAATTTGCAGGCAACGCATATTCTTGGGGTGGTTGGGAAATGCTTCCGGTAATTCCGGGAGATGGCATACTAAATGCATGTCTCTAAAATAAGATATTCCCAATTGTATTCCTAATGTGCTGTTAAAATTTTAATGAGACAAAGGATCCTTTCAGACATCTCTCAAAGTATTGTGATTCCACGTGTCAAGGAAATGCTAAAACCGCTTAGAGCAGATTTGTATTTAATCTTTGCACAATGCATTCAGAACGGTATTTATCGCATGACAGTAAAGGCAACATATTCTTGGTTCTTTCGGTAAAGTCACGTAGAAGGGAAACAATAAAATAATATTTACCGAAAGAACCAAGAATGTGAATCCCTGCAGTCACGAAAGCTTTAAATCAAAAGTAAAGGCAACGTTTTGCCAAAATAAGTTTAAATCTAACGTTTAATTGCACTTGATAAAACCAGTTTCATCAAGGGCAGATGAAATCCAGATTTGAGCCCAGAACTTGGCAGTAATAACTCAGGGCTCTGACCACCTTATCCACAAGGCCAAGGTCAATGTTGTGCTTAAAACTTACCGGCGCCACCTGTTTTTCAATTTGCACAAATATTTCAGCATTCAGGTGCGATGCTTCGGGACCTAATCGTCACCGACGTTTAAAGCATGTGTGAGTAAATGCATCTGCTGTAAAAAAAAGGGGCGATTGATGAATATGTGAGCCTGTTCTATTTTTATAGTACTGTATAAGGTCGCATTAAAGACGAACGTGATGATTTTGTTGTTATTAGAGTTTTAGTGTTGTCCTTCCCCCGCACCTCTAGTTGGCACGGGAGCGCGAGCCTCAGGCGGACATCAGTGGAGAGCACGGCTCTGCCTCAGAGCAGCAGTGGACCGAGCACGGCTCTACCAATCCGTGCCGCGTTAATCACAGTCACAGAATGACAGAAGGACAGATCTGGGCTATTATATATGTGTATGCAAGGATGAGAACTTAAAAGATATGAATTGCTTCCAACATGTATGTATTAAAATGTTTTAATTGAAATAGAACAATCAAACATAGAACAATTGTTAAATTAAATAAACTTCCAATAAGAAAGTAATAGGACTTTTGAAATCGCAAAAAATCGCAGCCTTTGCGATTTGTTAATCGCATTGTTTCAAATTGCGATTTCGATTTGTAATCGATTAATCGTTCAGCCCGAGTGTGTACCGATCATCATGGGGAGCGGTCGTGTAGCGTGTTACCGCCCTGCGCAACGAACACGGCGACGCAAGTTCGATTCCTGCTCACGGACAACATCAATGACGATTATCTGAACCGGTCCTGGGCCTCCCCTCGGTCGATTGCAGGTTAATCAATGATTTTTGACGTGTTTGGAATTCGCTCGGGAAAATTGATCGACAATTATCGCCATGAAGCGAAGCAGATACGACTTGCCAGGCAATCAGCTGATCTCATATTCTATTCATGGTTGTATTGTGCGATATGTACGGTCCATGCACACACGTTTACGTGAGCGGGTGATTGGAGCGGTACGATTATCTGAACCGGTCCTGGGCCTCCTCTAGGTCGACTCAGCCTCAAATGAGTCCCGAGTGCGGTGTGTCAAGTTTGTCACTCCGAGAGTGGTGTTGGCCACCCACTCCTTCGTGTGCCGTGCCTTTAGCAGCCTTCATCGGTGCTCGCTAACAGCAACTTGGCCCCTCCAGTTCTCGTCATGCTGTCAGTGCTCCCAAAAGCCACACGGGGTCACTGTTGTTCATCCTGATGCGGCTACGGTCAGCGTGGAATGATTCGGGCTGTTTGAACAACAAAAAAAACACCCAAACAAAACCCTTCATGCTGAATATTGAAGCGCTCACGGTAGTTGCCTCAAATATGCCACTGCCCCTTTATCGACGTACCACGGTTAGTAAAAACATAATTTATTGATTAATGTATGCTCTTTGTGCCAATTCTGAAGCTAACAAGTAATGTGTTTGCAAAAAATTTTTTAGTAGCCTACGAACAAAGTCGGCTCAGATTGGTTCAGAGGAAAAATGCATACATTACATTCCATTATTTTAGTTTCTTATACAAGTTAAACGATTCTCTGCTCAAATGAGCATTGAGGCAGTGGTCAGCTCCTGTTTACACCCCTGAGCGAGCGGTGTAAATTACACATTCGTATGACGGGGACGAGTTTATCCATAGGGCAACCACTATTGACTTCTTCACAAAGTGGTACTCACTTTATCGACCCTGGAAGATTGATGGGCTGAGTCAACCAACCCCCACCCCACCAGCATTTTAACGCACAACTTTCTGATTGTGAACCGCTTTACTGTTCCACTGAGACCACAGGCTGAATTTAATAAGCTCACGGTGCAATTTGCAAATGTGATGTGTAACTTTGATGCTTACCTGTGTATCCATAGTTCAATTTAAATGTTTGTTGTTGTCTTGGTGTGGTCTGGGACTGTTGTTTTTGCTGCCTTTCCCAAGCTTGCATTTTGTGTTGAAAACCGGCAAATAAGCACATGTATGTAGCATAAACACATGTATATGTATATAAGCACATGTATATGTGCTTATGCTATTTGTGCTTATATACTTTAATTATGTGTATGTATTTTTCTCGTGACTAGCTTAGCCTTTCTCTATTTTGCACTCCTATAAAGTTTATGTACTGTTTGTTGCTGTAAACCTGCAAGATCCGCCCCTATGTACTGGACATCTGCGAAAAAGAGCTTGATAGCTCATCAGCTGCCTCAATTCTAAATAAAGAGTCTGATTCTGATTCTGTGATTGTTTGAAATTACAGCTGTGGTCAACAAGGAACACACTCTTTTATATATATACACACACACAGGTTTTGTTTTGTCATTTCAGAAATGTAAAAAAATCTGTTTATGGTCGGAACAATCATATGCAATATCAATTAACCCCTCTTCATTTGTCATAAGCCAGAGAATGTGAACTGTAAGAAATACATGACGTCACTTAAACTCAACATTTTTCTCCCCATAAATAATAACAATGTTAAAATTGATGTAGATATATTATATTTTAAAGCCACAAAAGCCGTTTAACAATTTCAACATTACATTCAATCCCGGTATACTTTCTACAGCCACAAATAGGACAGTTTTCACTTTTCACTGAGCAATTTTACACATTTGCATGAGTTGGTTTAAAAAAAATAACATCATGGGAATGTGGCTGGTAGCATTTTTACTATTACGGGAATAACCGTGAAAATGGCCTTTTACAGCCATGAAGAGATGCAAATTCAGCATGCAAAATTAATTTCAGGAAGTCAAGGCAAGGTCAAATTTAAAATGGCGTGCAGGTTATACAATTTAATATAACAGTAAACTATGAAAGCACAAACATGGTGAACAAACTATTGTCTTTGAATAGCGTGTTATACAACTAAGTCATTGCATATAGTATAATGCGCACACTTTAAGAACATACTTATGCTCGTGCCCCCCATTCAGCCTATAATGTTATCTGCGTGTAGCCTTGGTCTAATTTACACGTGCGTTCTTAGTGAAGCAGATACAGGTTTCAAGGTATTTATGTAGTTATTTTTTATGTAAACATCGCATAATCCATTCAGTTAAAACTTTGAGACTGCCTATGAGATCAAGTCCGCTGAGTACATGTGTAGTGCGTCGAACTGAGTCGCAGACATTGTCTTGGGAGCAACACTATTTATTACATCAACTCAACAGAACATAACGTAATCTACACTTGGGTGTTGAACGCCCATCTAACCACGCTACGGCAGAACTAGACACGGTTCCGCTATCCCGGTCCGGACCATGAGCTGGGTCCTGGACCGCGTGGCTAGAGGCTTCTTCAACCCAACGTGGCTCTTCTTCACCAACAACCCGAAGAACCCCGAGACCCTCACGGGGCCCCCGTTATATCGGCCCGGGCTGGGGCTGGCTCCGCCCCTCGCCCCGCCCACCTTCTAGATCTCTCGAGCTCTTTCCCGAAGGCTCCCGAGAGCTCCTATATGCCACGTGACCGCCCAGCGGCCCCCGTCCACCGGTGGCCCCCCTCCAATATCATCCGGTCACGTGTCGGCAGGTCAACCAGCGTAACATGCCCCAGCGTAACCCTGGCTGGCTGACACTCTCTCTCGCTCCCTCACCGGGAGCCCGCACCGCACACTGTATGTGGTGCCTCTGTGCTAACAAGCGCTCACCCAATCCCCGCTAGGGCTGCTACTACGCCCAGTAACCAGGCTGCACATGACAACATATTATCCGCCGTGGCCTCGCAAGCCCGGCACCACACAGTGACATTCACAGTCACTACACATGCAAAAGTTAATGCGCAATATATTTGAATACATTGAGGGCGTGAAGGTAAAGTTACAGCCCTGCAGTTGCTTCCTTGTGCCACTATTTGCGGAAGGGCCTCTCTCCCCTTCAGGGAGCTCTAGAGAGCCCTCTATACAGAGTATTTTGCCTACTCCTGCACACTGGCCAGATGTTTGGGAAGAGGTTCTGCCTATGTGCGAAGATGGCCTGTGTGTGTGTTTCTTTTCTGAGTAAGATGATTTGTTTTTGACATAGCGCCGTCCTCTACGCTGGGGTGTCTCAGAGTAATTTCCATCTCATCTCTCACGTTTGAAACGGCATCCCCGGTGGCAGCTGTCCCTGTGAGCACAAGGTGACACAGCATCTGGCCTGTAAGCGGGCATTCGTAGGGGGTGATGATTGCTCTACAGTATATAATCCCGATTGAGTAATTTGCTGGTCATTACTCTTTGGTTCTTTCGGTAAAGTCATGTAGGAATAAAATAAAATAAATTAAATCACGTCGTGCTTTAATTTATTTTTATTCAGCAAGTGTCTTGCTGTGGTTGTCTCCACCTGATGACGGACGCTTGTGTTGTGCCCGAAACGTCGTGATTTAATTTTTATTTTATTTAATTTTATACCTACGTGACTTTACCGAAAGAACCAAAGCGTATAGATCATTGCAGTCACGAAAACTTCAGATCTAGATTGCTGGTCATTTTCGAAATTGGACCCTGATGCTAGCACACAATGACTTACTTTTATTAATGACATCGGGGGATCTGTAATGTCCACTGGGAAGCGGACGGTATACATAATGGTGATTACACCCACGGTAATAATCAGGGAGGTCGCTGGAATTGAACCGTGAACCTCTGCAACAACAGTGATCGTGCCAATGCTAGGCCGTGTCACCACCCCAGAGAAAGAATATGATACGGCTCTCTTACCAGGGACATTCCACTGCTGGATTAGAATGATTTTTTATTCATTTGTATTTCCCAATGAATGTGTTGTCGGAATTTTTTACAATTTGCAAAACAGATCTCATCATTGTCGTTATCACGATCCATCTGCAGATAGTCCGAAGGTGTCCACTGCACATTTCGTCATTTGCAAAGCAGGTCTATGGCTAAAAAACTCGAATTCAATAAAATAGTTTAAATTTGTAATCGTTTGTATGTATTGCAATTTAACATGCGGTATGTTGCTGTAACAATATATTTTCTCCCTCTGCAATATGTTAACGAAATATGCACCAATGGCCCATTTATGACCGTAATACATTTTAGCTTTGACACTTATACAACATCAATGCATCGTACGGTTTACACTTCACGTTGTTCCGCATGATGCCCGATGTTTCGCTCCATGTGCTGCGAGCTTCTTCAGGAACTAAATTCAACTTTATCGAGAGCTATGCAGCACAATCATGAACACCTGCGTAGTAACATTGACGCGTTGTCTTTTTGTGCGTGCCTTTTCTTTCTTTCAAGCATATAGGCTGTAACACATCAAATTGTAAAAGTGATGGTAAAAAGCAATACCACACCTATGCTATAATCAGAAATTCCAAAATTTTACAAACACCTCCAATAAATCACCAGCGTCCCTTTGGAGATAAATGCATTAAAGCCTCCGAATCTATTAGTTTTCTACATTTTCCACACCAACAAATTTAGCAAACATACACAATCTATCTCACCTATGAGTGAGTCCGTAAGATTGAGTCACGGAGAATGATGGCTTGTACGCCTGCCCTTTGATATTCGTAATTTTTCCATCGCTACTCAGCTGTGTGATCTCTGGAGAGAAGTATGTTCGGAGCAAGTCGAAGAGGTAGGCGTAGGAATTTTTCGCCTTACAAAAAGAGCAGGAAGTCACCGATGCGATTCTTAAAGCAATCACACGTAAATGGGCAGGAGGGTTAGTGAGTACAACTGACGAGAGATGAGAGGCAACATTAACTACCGTGCAGGGTGATACGGAGGGAAGACAATAGAAGCAGAGCAAGATAGCGGAAGAGGTGGCATTGAGATGCCATCAAAGCGTTCAGAGGCTGCTTACTGTACAGGAGCGACTAAGAAAATATCTGCATGTAATCAAATTGGGGTGGCAATTTGTCTAGCAGTGAGAAATTAAAAGCCGACAACAAAAGCAATAATAACTAACCGGTGTATGAAAACACATTTCAACATTTGTACCACCTCCATAAATAGCATACAAACGATATTTTACACTCAGTAATCGACAAATGTACTTTAACATTTGCTTAATTTTCACAATGAAGCACATTTAAATGTTTTTACTTTTCCCTGACACTTCACACCTTTTCTACCAGCCAAGAGATGGCAACAGAACCACTCGCTCTTGGGACTGATTAATTATTAACGCCATGTGTGGCAGCCTTTTCTGTTTCAAGATGAGCCCTTGACTAGGAAGGAAATTGAGGCGCGGGGGGGGGCATTGTGTCCCGTGTACAGGTTTATATGAAAGGGGGTCGAGCGGTGGTACGTCCAAGGAGAAACGCAACAACAAAATCAGGGCATCGCGCACGTGGGCCCCAAGATGGATGACAGCTGTGCGAGGTGACGATATAGACGACGAGGCCCTTCCGGAAGGTGCGCTTCATTCAGCTAGGCATGACAAACGCATCACCAAGGTAACGGAGTTCAGTTCAAGCTGCAGCTGCACGAGAGAGGCACTCGCTTGCTTTGTGTAAGTCGGAGAGAAATGCTGCGGCCACAAGAGATAAGTGCCATATGCTCTTGATCCCATGCGTCAATGTACTTGTGTGGTTTCGTGGAACCAATGAGGTCCACTTTGAACATATTTTCCCCGCAAAAATGCAAAAAACACAAGCAAACCAAGAAAGGTTATCTCCACGTAACAGGCCCGTCAAGAACGTTGACTTGCATTGACAAAATACATGACATGCTTTACTTACACATATGTACCTGACCGCGTGAGACAGACGTTTTGGCTGCACTTGTCCTCATGTCTATCCGCTGGTTTTACTTTGTTTGCATGCTATTGATTTCACCAGCTTGGTAACCACGGTCGCCCTCGCTAAATTAGACGATGCTCGTCTCTTGCGTTATCACCCGGTTAATTTAAACAAACTTTAAACTTGAAAACTGTACCGATATGTATTTTGGTTGGTCAAATTCGACGATGTCTGGGTGGATTGCGTAGCACTAGGGCACCCAGATACATACAGGGTGTTTAAAAAAAATTGACCCAATTTCAAAGCAGTATATTTCACGATGGCAACATGTTACAATTACACGAAAGTTACAAACGGTTTAATGAGTTATTAAGTTTTACTAACCATTTTATAAATGCTCTATGTGCCCTCCACCTGCTGTACGGACAACATCGAGACGATAGTTGAATTCGTCCCAAACGCTTCTTAAAGTGTCTTCTTCCACTGAAGCCACCGCTGCCGTGAGTCTGGTTTTTTTAGGTCATCCAGATTAGTCGCTAATGGTGGCACAAAAACACCACGGGTCTTTGACATATCCCCACAAGAAAAAGTCGCAGGGTGTGGTGATGTCTGGGGATCTTGGGGGCCAAGAGTGTAGCGCCAAGTCTTGGGGTTCCGTGCGACCTATCCAACGTTAAGGCAGTGCGTCTTGCGATTGACTGAGGCTAGGGGTAATCATTTGAAACTCTATGCCCCGCCCTTTCAAGTGGTAAGAGTTTCATTCATGGGCAGTTCATGGTTGCAGAGATATAGCGATTTCAAATCGGGTCAATCCTTTTCAAACACCATGTATTTCAGAGGGTGGAAAATCATTTCCCTACGAACAGTAAAAAAGCTTGAGGTGCTACCCTGCAAGTACTTGCTCAATGCCACCGCTGGAGATGGAGCTTTTTTTTAACGAGATTAAGCTCTAGAGCGCAACTCTAAGAGGATATTGACCTACCCTTCCACGCTTCACGATTTTTGCTTATCGAAATATGTTCAGGAGCTAAATGCCAATGTCGAGGTCTGCTAGCCAAGTAAGCGCTTGAGGAGCAACTTTGTGTGGTGTTGCTGTTTCTCAATTGGAGCACAGACTACCAATGGTCAGACGTCTTGGAAGGGGTCGGGAGTACCCACCATTTAACCTACCACACGGGGATCTTCCGATGGACGAACTCTGCTCAACCCATTCCCTACAGCTGAACACGCACAGAGCGGTGTGTACAAAGAGATTCTCATATATTAGGCGCCTTGAGACATTAGTGAAAGGCACCTTACACATAAATCTAAATTATTATTAACGTAGGGATGTAAATATATTTACAAGGTTAGAGAAGACAGACCATGGATTAAAATAATTTAAAAAACGTCTGTGGTACAGAGATTTTAGGCGATAACATATTTTAATAAAAAAAGTGAGAACAGCAGTTTTATTCGAAAATCACACCTATAATTAAATGTGCGAAAATAATTGTAAAAGTAAAGATGTCAGCTATAAAACCACACTCATTTCACACATCATGATAGCATTGTGTCACACATGGAGCACATAATATTACCAGCCTCACGGAGCCACCCCCGGGATAGTCGCTATATAGCATCGAGAATTGTGAATGTCCAGAATTTTTACATTTGTGATTTACAATAAGTGATTCAGCTTGCGGAATTAAACTTGACAGCAACGGAAGGAATGACAAGATAAGGGCTGATGCAATATTATTCCACGCTCATAAGTCATCGTGTTTAAAATAAAACATGACAACATTCAATTGCAACATGTATAAGGATGCTGCCATAGTGTAATGGCTCGCACACTGTCAACCCAAGTGATCGGTGGGTGCAATGTCCTGGCACTGTAGTTGAATAATGGATATTTTTTTCAGAACTCCCCCAAGCCTCTGTCCACCCAGCAGTATAAACTGGTATGGCACATTTAATCACTCGGTAAAGTCGCGTATGGTGCACTAAAGTATGGGTACTCCTACCTCATTTAAGACTCTCGCCTCTTTTAATTAGGCCAAAATACCTTCTAAATGGGGCTTTTTAAGTGCTCCCTCTCTTGGAAGCCCTTCTCTGAGCTGTGCCATTTGGAAGAACTTGCAGGGCTGCACCATTACCTGCTACTACGCGACCTCTGACTTCAACGTGTTATTAACACCCTTTAAATATATTGTGTAGAATATGTGTAGAAACCTCATGTTTTTCCATTTACAAAAAAAAACATGTTTTCGTAAGTAAAGGGAAGGTCAGAACTGTCAGGATATGCAAACCTTTCGTTACATTTCTAAATGTATTTTTAAATGAGCTGTTACCTGTGCAGTGTAATAGCGCCATCTGTTATCCAGCAACGGCAACTGCGGTGGACGTACACACGCCAGGGACCACTTACGCGGGTGTGTCGGCAGGGCGGAGGAACTGGGGTCAAGGGTCACAGAGACCCCTTCTGGAAGCCCCTGGAACCCGCTAGTGGGTTCGAGAAGGGAGGCGCGGCTAGGGCGGAGCCAGGCCGCACAGAGTAAAATAAAAGCAGCAGAGAGTGAGAGCTCGCGGCTGCCGGTTCTGGGAGTGGATTCGTCTCGTCGTCACTGTCGCCTTCACCGCCTTCGTCGCTGCCGTCTTCGCTAGACAAATGCGCAGCCGGATAGTTGTTGGCTGTCTCGGTCGGCGCCGTCAGTGTAACACAGTCAGGGTTGTGTCTAGGCTAGGCTATACGACTTGGGAGAAGCGAAACCAGTGAACCTGAAAGTGTTACATAAAGAAGGTGCCTCCTCAAGAATCCTGTCTCCCGCTCCTTTGACACTACACCTGTACAATTTGTAGTAATGACTTTATAACAAAAAGCCTCGAGTGAACATAATCAAGTACAGCACTGCATACGGAACAATTGCACTCATTCCTAGTCTTGCATTTCTTATGCATTCGTGCAAAGTGCTGGAAGTAGAAATGCAATTTTAAGTGTAATTAACGTCTAATTTCCAGGAAATATCGGGATTTTCCTTGAATGTTTGTTCTCCTTTGAAGCTTTAATTGGTACTGCACGTGTCAGGGTTGCCTCTTCGAACAGCAATGCCAATAGTAGCAGCACATATACACACACTCGTCAACCCACACGGTTTACCCGTATTCTTGTACAGGGAAATTGAGCTTTCAGGTCCATACGGCGTATAGCCGTTTCAATACGGGAATTTTACTTTTTGCCTCTTTGTTTGTATTTCTCCCTTGTGATGGGACTTTGTAGAATGAACGTTGAGATTTATAATGGCAAGGGGTGACCATTAAGGTCTGAATTGGTCTGTAATAATGTAGGCACTGATAAGGGGTTGAGAGGTATGCATATATAACAATACTCTACAGCTATCGTGAAATAAGACGCAATGGAAAAACATTGATTTGAAAATACTTTTTGTGTCCCTCCTAATATTCCAAGACAATTAAGCCATAAAACCTAACTTTGAAAACCAATATACAGCCGGTGATTGTTCAATGTCTTATTCGCCCACCAATAGCATTTGACTTGTCATTTGCTCCAAAGTGTGCTCACTGCTGCCACAGACGTCACAGATGAAGCCTTGCAGGAATTCATGCTTATTCAACAGCAAACCAGTTTTTTGTTGTATGACACACGCTCATTCGTTTTTCATCTTGGAACATAGTGTCTCCATACACCATCATCCCTGCCGCTGGTGCATCTTTCAAATTCCAGAAATTAATCATGAATGACAGACCACTGGCAGTGTTTGAATTTCAGCAATTAACAATGAACAAGCAGCGGTCACTGAAAACGTGAAATGTTTGACGGAATATTTCATTTAGAAGACGCATCGGTAAAGCAAATAGCTTGCAGTGACTCACCAATTGAAAAAAAAAGCACGACGAAAAATTCCATTTCGCATCGAGACCACGCGACAGGCATGACGTTCACGACGGAATGTAAGCAAGCACCAATAAGCAAAAGGCTTGCGAGCTTTTGTTTTGGGACCACATACAACTGTTTAATTTAAACACGTCCATTGTTTTCGCCGCCAGAGACAGCCCCTGGTTTGGATTTACTCAATGTAGTCCAGAAAGTCCGCATCGATGTTCCGTTTTGGTGTGGTCGCAATCGCTTCTGCCAGCCGATACTGAATGTTGTTGCAGGTTCCAGGCCACAGGCTTGGCACAGGAAGAAGGGAGATCACAGGGGTCCGGAACACACCGACACTGCCGGTGGTCTCCACCCTCTAGCCATGGCCATGGCTGTAGTTTAGATGAAGAAGCAATGAAGAACACCCCGCATATCTTATTTACCCTCACTGTCTCTTTCCAGCCAAGCGTCAATACAAAAATTAGATTGAAACAGCATCTACATACAATGTTTATGACCCATAATCGAGGTAGATTGCGTGAATATAAATGTGTCGTTCAACCCACCGCCATACGGATTTTTTAAACGAGAACCGTGCAGACTGTGATCAGACCGACAACCATACCGTTATATCTGCGCATGATGCAGCCTTGCAAACATTAATAAATCCACAGCAAATTCTTATTAACGTGCCGATCCTTCTGTGATCACTAAGAATAATAGAATGTAGGGGGGGGGAGTGTGTGTAATGGGGGGGGGGGGAAGAGAGAGCATGTATACATAATGAAAAGCAATGTGAAAATCATATTTTCATTCTTTGGGCTATGCAATGGTGGGTGAAGCCTTCCCTAAGCTGTGTCGTCATGTTTGGCCATACTTCACCCAAAGCTGCTCAGCGTGAGTTGGAGAAGTGGGGGGGGGCTCCAGATGACCTCAGGCATCATTCGTCACTGATGTGGGAGATAGATGAAAACTGCCTACTCACTGTCACCTCTATTATACGTGTATATATAAACGATGATCATTACACATTGTTAAAAAACCCGCCAAAAATATAACATTTAGTGACATGCATCCTGGCATGCAGTCGTAAGATTTTTTTATGCCATTTGTATGCCAATTAAATCCCTATAAACAAACATATCGCGACATAATGCTTTGAATAATGTTACATTCCCTTTGGGGGCAACATGCAATGGGAATTCACCACGAGCTGACAAACGCACCTATTATCTCCACGTTCTCTTTCACAAGTAGCTGAAAGGGAGACAAGCCAGAGGCTACATTTTCATGTGAATCAAGGGGTTGTAGACGATTTTTTCATGCTGTATCCATAGCAGTTAGAAATAAACAAAAAACACATACAGTATCCCACGGTCATATAATTTGACTCTCTTTTTTATATTTCATCGGTCAAATGTGTAATGGAGAAATACATCGTATGCAAGTTGTACGTACAATGTACAAACCTGGGTTAACTCTCTTGACGACAAAAGAAAATCAGAAAGTTGGAAACTTGGATAAGGGCTTGGAAACTTATAGTATGGTACACATTATGGGGCTACTTGTAAGATTAAACGCACAACTGTGACATTTAAAAAAGGAAATGTTTTGTGTCTGGTGGGGAGGTCTAAAAGCAATCTTTTTAACAATCGAGACTGTGTTCCAACAAAGGTTAAAGCAGCCATACTAACATTGTGGAAGTTGGGTACACTTAACTATAGCAAATAATCAGAACCAAAGTAGACCCATAACAAGCAATGACCCAGACCCCAACACCAATTTGGTCAGGTCTAGCAATCTTGCACGGGTGTTCCAAATTCCCTTGCAAGGTGTGGTTGGCGACAGTTTGGGGGATTCTTTGGAACAGCCAAGTCTCCCGTCGCCCCTGAGACAAGTGCCTGGTGATCAGCTTGTGGCATAAATTTAAGACCCGGCCAAAATGTTAGTCTGAGTGACAGAATGATTACCATTTGCGCTGAACATCTGTATCATCTCCCCAGGGTACTGCGGTGACCCAACAGTCTTACCTGGCAAATAACTAAAAACATATAGTGAGTTAATACCTACACGGCTGCATATTTTCGCATCGTATGAAATTGCTAAGAATGCCACCGAATTGGAAAAAGGATAATTACCAATTTTGAAGAGTATTTGAAGAGTGAGAGATTAATGGTAAGAACCACAAATAGGAACACATTATCGCGATGATACAAAACACCTATTTGACTCGTAGGTTGTCAAAAATGATTGCAGTCTTTACAATTTAAATTGGCTTAAAATGGTCGGATGAGATCGTCACTGCAGGACACATAACTCCAAACACATATATGCGGAACCAGGTTTTTTTGGATCCGAGTGTAATTTGAAACTCATCACAATCATACACCACAGCATGTCGTTTGGTGGCTTTTGGGGCCTAAAATCACGTGAATGAACCCGATTAGCTCCCTGAGCAGTTACGGTGCTAGCCCATTGGTGGGCCGAGCATAATTTTTTTGGGGTGCCCCCACCCCACCCCCCACTTTCAAACTATAAAATCCTAGTGATATAGACAACTTCGAATAAGATAAGAGAAATATAGACAAAAAAATAAAGATGATTCTCGATGCAGAAAAGAGAGATGCAGATAGCACTGAGATGAGAGCGATAACTCGCCTATGCTACATCAATTAGAGTGTTACATTTATGAGGATATGCATTTGAGCTAATATTTGATGCATTGCTTTTTTACACATATGTAGTGACAGAATGGATCACTACGGCACGTAGCGCTGGGTACAATAGAATAAGAAAATATAGGGATCGCAGTCAGCGCAGCATGTAATAACCCACGCAGTGGGTCGCTAGGATGCGTGGTGCTGGCTGCTGGCAGAGAGGTGCATATGAGTCCTACAGAGCATGTTATAGCAGCTATCCCGCCAGCACAGCAGGTAATGCCACGTAGTGGGTCAATAGGGGGTGTGGTGCTGGCTGCTGACGGAGAGGGGCATGTGGGGACACGTCACCCCGGCCGGCTGGCAAAGGTGACCGAGGGGACACAGGGAGCATGGCCCAAGACCTTCTGGAGGGTTCCAGGAGGTGGCATGGTTAAGGGTGGAGCCGGGCAGGTGGCATGTGGACGTCGACCCAGGACCTCCTGGAAGGTTCTAGAAGGGGGCGTGGCTGAGAGCAGAGCCAGGCCACGCTGAGGGGCATAAAAGGGAAGCCCCGAGGCTGAATCAGGGTTGTCTACAGGTGGAATGGAACCCGAGGTGCTACGTCTCCGTCTCCGGCGTCGTGGGTCAGTCAGCATGTTGGCTGCTCTGACCCGTAATTAGTTATCCCGTGTGTAAACATTGTGTAAGATATATAATGTAGAATAAGCGTTGTTGCCTCCAAAAAATAGTGTCACAGAAGTGACTCACTGTACATATGTAGAAATCCTATGCATCTGGAGCTGCATGGGGCTCTTAAGATTTTGTTTGATTTGCTGATCCAGCATGAAAATCGAGATTTCAGCCACGTGTAATTAAACTGGGCTCTTAATTGCAGAGTTGCTGATAGCTTCAGCCTGCTTACCAATGATTGTATGGGGAAAAAACGTCAAACTAAATTGGATTTTTTCACTTAATTGTATTTCTTCCAGCTCTACGAATTAATTAATGCAACGTGTATTCTCTGCATGCATACGAATGTCAGTCATTAACTCGGCTCAGCAGGTGGTTCAGTGGCTCCATCTTTTGGCTGTCTTCTCTGACGAACAGCAATGCGCCCCTTTTTGAGACTCCCGAATTGAAATGCACATCTCGTTACAAGATGCCGATAGCACAATTGAACCACAGTTTGAACTAAATTAACAGGTAAATGCACATAGTATGTCAACATGATGAGTGGGAGTCACGGACACATCAAGTCCCTTTAACCCCTCCACCACCTCCTACAATAATAATGTACAGCCCTTTGTCAATTATTTGCTATATGAGGTCCTCCCCATCAGGGCCGGATTAAGTTTCTTGTAGGTCCTAGGCACTTTTGTTACGTAAGGCTTCAGTGATAACTTTCTACACTTGGTACTGCTGCCCCATGTTACTACCGCCGCTGTCACTCCGCTTGTTTCGCGCGTACTTTATCCAGCCGCTGGACAGATGTCGTTACTGATACGTTCATTATTTAGTCTGTGCCCTAATTCGATGGGAGCACGCTGTGCGCCACAGATTTAATTTGAAATTGTTGAGAAAATAAACAAGGTAAGCCTAAACATATTATAAGCGAACATTTCTTCAACATTTTTTTTACTATGATTATCATATCGGATGACGCAGATTTAAAAGGATCTTGTTCATTTTCAATTAGAACATATTCAATGTTCTGATAGGATGACTGCATGGCAATCACCATATTGTTTTAATATAGTTTAAGCTTAACCACTTATCATACAATTAAAAAAACATGGTAATATTTTTTTCGTAAGCTCTTTATATAATATGGCCCTGCTCCCCATGCTTTGTCAGGTATTGGTGTTTGGCCATCTGTTTAGATTTCATTCGCCATTAAAGCGCAGAAGTCACCAGGTTCACAGTGCACTCTATCACATAGTGGGAGTAAATGCACTCTACAGCTTTTCATTGGTAAACAGTGGAAAATATAGATCTTTTTCAGTATTCCACCAATTCCACATTAGAAAAAAACTCCAAAGCACAATATTGAATTCTATCAACGCTGCTATCTCACTCATCTATGCAGGCACAAATACCAAGAAAAGTCATCCAGCAAAGTGAAAGAAAACGATGTCATTAGCAAGAAACTTCAAATACCTGCTTTTTACATCTGGGATGGACGCACACGATGTCAAAATGCAGAAACACCAGTTTCGCTGACTCACAGATAATACATTTTCCACAGTTAAACTTTTTTTTTCAAGGCTATGCTGTCCTTTTCCACGATATAACAATGGATCTCACTCTTTGGTCCTGAGATACGGTGAAATGCATCTTCCATATAACATTCAAGTTGCATTGCACGAAGTGAACGTTTACGGCCGAGTAATGCAAGCTGCGATGAAACGTGTTTGTGTGAAAGGGTATACGTGTGTTGAGGTGAGTGCATCGCGCTACGGAACCTAGCAACCCAACTTCGATTTACGCTCACGGCCAACATTAGTGAGCTGATCTTGGGCCTCACCTGACTTGGGCCTCACCTGACTCTAAACGAGTACCCGAAGCTGTAAGTAAACATTGGCACGCTCCCACCTCTTTGTGTACTTGCGAACGGCACTCGCCTAAACAGCCTGCCTGCGCTACGTGGAGGATCCTTGTCTTTGTATGTGTGCGAGACTGACGTGGCTTTTCAGGCGAGCAGCGATTTGAGGACATCAAGAGCTATGCATAATCGTGATAACCTGGGTTATAAGATTTGCGCGCTTATAAATGTACTTACTTACATATGCAAATAAGAGCAGGTGTGTATAGTAATTGGTGGTCACGGATTTAAACAATCTGATAGCAACATACAATAAATAAAAAAATCGAATTTCATCATCACGTATTTGTTTTGGCGTTCACGATGTGAGAATTACATAATGGTTAGCACACTGAACTTGCAATTTAGAGGTGGTTGGTTCAATCTTCCGGAGCGGCATTTGCAGCAATTATGCAAGTTCCTTAACTATCCACCACGCCCCCTTACCGCCGCTGTCCACCTAGCAATTGTAAATGGGTTCACCACAGTCGATAAGCAGGTCGTGATGGGGTAAAGTGTGGATACCCCAACCTCTTCCAAAACTCCTCATTTGCGTGGACGAGAACGGCGGAATTCCCTCGGGCGGGGCTTTCTACGGCCCTTCCCTTGTGTCAGCAGTGGTGTGAGCAAGCAATGGCAGGGCTGCGCCTTTACCTCTTGCAAAGTGAACCTCCCTCAGGAATGGAACGCCAGGCCAGCAATATGCCCACGCACGTTGGGCGCAGCGCCTCGTGCTCGCGTGTGGCACGCGGATAACACACCAAAAAAAAACCACACAAAGTGGGAAAAAAGCTCAAATATAAACATGTTATTCTTTCATTAGGTAACTATGCACAAACATTGGCCTTGCTGTCAAGATGTCACCGCAGCTGCTCTATGTAATTGCTGCTGCACTTGTGTACCGAAGCTTGCACAGAGCTCATAAAGCAACGGGTGGTGTGGAAGTTGTCCGTGACCCATGGTCACACCACGCTTCCAGGTTAGTCGCAACTTCTCGTAAATTCCCACTTTGTTCACGGATGTGCGGCGATTTGACTAAAGCGCGTTTATTTATACGTTTTGCAATTTACGATGCGTTCATTTCTTACTCCGGATTATTCACCCAGTTGGCAGTGTTTGTGCCTGCCCGAACATGGATCAGAGAACATATACTGTACGCAGGTCAGAGACACCGCATAGACTGTTAATAAATTGTGAGTGGGCACCGGCCATTGGGCACGACACTTCACCAGAAGGGACGATGGGTGGCCGGTGGTCGAGACTAACAACAGGGTGGCAGTCAAAGGAGGGAACGTGTCCGAAAGGATGCCCGGGGCGTCGATGCAGGGATGAAATCATCTCGTGGGCAGGCACGAGAGGGGGGTCACTTTCGCCGATAAGACATCATCGGTGTGAGGGCCGCCACGCATTTGAAACCATTGGGGGTTTGAAAACACGATGATTATGGGGGGGGGGGTCACATGTGGCCCACGGGCCTTGCAATAAAGAACACTGCACTAGAGGGATTGTATTTTAAATTTTGATTTAAAGCTTTCGTGACTGCAGTAATTCATATTCTTAGCTCTTTCGGTAAAGTCACGTTGAAGGGAAACAATAAAATATATATAAAACAATAAAAATTCTCACGACGTTTCGACCATTTGCCATCAGGTGTGTCGGTTTGCATACATTTATTTATTTTTAAACGGTGTATTTATTTATTTATAAAAAACGTCAGCGCCACGCGCAGCGATTTCGCAGTTTATTTAGAAGGACTAGTCCATCTATGTTCTGAAAAGAGGAGGGGGGAGACGAAAAATGAATGTATGCTGTCTGAAAGCCACTGTAAGCGTGAACAATCTCCGGTCATAGCTAACATTTTCATGGAGAAATTTGAGACTGACGCCATCCAGACTGCCACTCTGCGCTCAACCTTGTGGAAGAGGTACGTGGATGACACTTTTGTCATCTGGCCACATGGCCGGCCTGCTCTAGACCAATTCTTCGACCACATCAATTCCATACACCCAGCCATCAGATTTACTATGGAAGTCGAAAAAGATGGCAAGCTACCTTTTTTGGATGTCCTAATTAAAAAGAGACCTGATGGTTCAATGAGCCACTCTGTCTACAGGAAAGCTACCCATACGGATGCTTATCTGAAACCGGATTCCCACCACCATCCATCACAGAAGAATTATCTCATCAAGACTCTGTATCATAGAGCCCAATGCATATCCGACCAGGAACACATAGGCAGTGAACTCAAGCACGTACACCAAGCTCTTAAGGCTAATGGTTACTCCGACTATACAATCCGCAAAGCTATCACTCAAACCATGAAGAAGGACCCTCTTGAGGAGCCTTTCAAAACCATCACTTTACCCTACATTGCGGGGATCACAAAAAAGATCTCCAAAATCTTGAATAAACACAAGATCCAGGTCCGTTTCAACACATTACATAAAATCCGTGATCTGGTTCCGTCTGTAAAAGATGTGATTCCGGACATACAGTACCCTGGTGTCTACAAACTAAGTTGCCTCTGTGGTAGTAGTTACATTGGAGAAACCAAACGCCATGTCTCGGACCGCATTCGTGAACACAAAGCAGACCTTAAACACGGTAGGACCAACACCTCGGCCGTGGCAGATCATTGTTATAATTCAGTAGGCTCACATGACATTGACTTTTCCAAGACAGAGGTTCTTTGTAAGCCATCTGGCTACCATGAGAGATTCGTTCATGAGGCTATCCACATATACAAGCACAGAGACAATTTCAACCGAGAAGATGGATTCTGGCTTAGCAATCATTGGAAAGATTTGATAAACCATTTCAGGTCTTAATTGATTGTTCACGCTTACAGTGGCTTTCAGACAGCATACATTAATTTTTCGTCTCCCCCCTCCTCTTTTCAGAACATAGATGGACTAGTCCTTCTAAATTAACTGTCAAATCGCTGCGCGTGGTGCTGACGTTTTTTCTAAATAAATAAATAAATAGACCGCTTAAAAATAAATACATTTATGCAAACCGACACACCTGATGACGACCGTTTGTGTTATGGTCGAAACGTCGTGAGAATTTTTTTTAATATATTTTATTATTTTATTGTTTCCCTTCAACGTGACTTTACCGAAAGAGCTCAGAATATGAATTACTGCAGTCACGAAAGCTTTAAATCAAAATTTAACCGCCTCTACGGGAAGGGTTTTCACATAACTTTAAGATCCTTCAACAAACTCCGGGATAAGAAGGCTCAGCTGATCGAGTCTCTCACCTTTCTGAAGAGATGCCGCGACTCTGGGGTAATACCAATCGCATTTACACTGACCTCTGCTGCTGTAACTTCTTCTAATGCGAAACGAATTCTTTTCAAAACTAGCTTAGCTCTTATCTCAGAAAAAATCAGACTTACACGCACCGAACTAGATCAGTTAGACAAGACACTCTACAAATCACACTTATCATTGACGGCAACAATGTCCACATCGGATTGGGAACATGTAGACAATATGACTGCCTCTTCAGCTGCTACTATGTCGACCAAATGTAAGGACCTGATTTCCAAATTTAACCTCCTCTTCAACAAAAGACCGGACCCACACACCAAAAAGTTAGACGTTAACAAAGTCGTAATTAATCGCAGTAACAGTTCTATTTCCGATGGTCTGAAATCCGTTTTAGCTAAAGGTCTAAACTTTGCAGTCACACCTAAACACATACCAGTTAATGATATAATTGCCCAAGTAGACGTTGCTCTCAGGGGCCTGGGTCACATCGCTGCAGACGTAGCAAGATCTGAAATCGCTGCAACCCTCAAAAGCGCTAATATGCCAGCTAGCAACCTCAGCAAAAATGAGCGTTTTGAATTATATAAATTAAAAAAGAGGGATGATATTGTAGTTCTCTCAGCTGACAAGGGCAATGCTACTGTCATCATGATAAAATAGAATACAAAAACTAAATTAAAGAATTACTCGACGATGGTAGTTATACAAAAATAAAGAAATCCCACCAACAGCCTCGTCACACAAACCAACAAAATAATTTCTGATTCAACCGCATTAATTGATCAATCTAAACAGTTTTCGTTGAAACCTTCTGCTGCCAGGCCACCAAGATTATACGGCTTACCAAAAATACATAAAGTAGATACACCCCTTCGTCCCATCGTCTCTACTATCAACTCCCCCACCTACAAACTGGCTCGTTTTTTGTCTGAAATCCTGCGTCCTTTCACTGGAAAAACCACCTCTGCGGTACAAAATTCTACTCACCTGGTATCGACAATCAAGGGTATTTCCCTGTCCCCAGACGACCTGCTTGTCAGTTTTGATGTAGTTTCCTTATTCACCAAGGTTCCTGTACCTGACACCATCGCAATCATTGAAGACTTGGTTCATCAAGGACTAAACACTGAGGTACCCCCCTGGTGAGACACTGTTTAACCAATACATACTTCACTTGGAATGGAACTTTCTACAAACAAACTGAGGGCACCCCAATGGGCTCCCCCCTATCTCCGGTTATAGCTAACATTTTCATGGAGAAATTTGAGACTGACGCCATCCAGACTGCCACTCTGCGCCCAACCTTATGCAAGAGGTACGTGGATGACACTTTTGTCATCTGGCCACATGGCCGGCCTGCTCTAGACCAATTCTTCGACCACATCAATTCCATACAACAGCCATCAGATTTACCATGGAAGTCGAAAAAGATGGCAAGCTACCTTTTTTGGATGTCCTAATTAAAAAGAGACCTGATGGTTCAATGAGCCACTCTGTCTACAGGAAAGCTACCCATACGGATGCTTATCTGAAACCGGATTCCCACCACCATCCATCACAGAAGAATTATCTCATCAAGACTCTGTATCATAGAGCCCAATGCATATCCGACCAGGAACACATAGGCAGTGAACTCAAGCACATACACCAAGCTCTTAAGGCTAATGGTTACTCCGACTATACAATCCGCAAAGCTATCACTCAAACCATGAAGGACCCTCTTGAGGAGCCTTTCAAAACCATCACTTTACCCTACATTGCGGGGATCACAAAAAAGATCTCCAAAATCTTGAATAAACACAAGATCCAGGTCCGTTTCAACACATTACGTAAAATCCGTGATCTGGTTCCGTCTGTAAAAGATGTGATTCCGGACATACAGTACCCTGGTGTCTACAAACTAAGTTGCCTCTGTGGTAGTAGTTACATTGGAGAAACCAAACGCCATGTCTCGGGCCGCATTCGTGAACACAAAGCAGACCTTAAACACGGTAGGACCAACACCTCGGCCGTGGCAGATCATTGTTATAATTCAGTAGGCTCACATGACATTGACTTTTCCAAGACAGAGGTTCTTTGTAAGCCATCTGGCTACCATGAGAGATTCGTTCATGAGGCTATCCACATATACAAGCACAGAGACAATTTCAACCGAGAAGATGGATTCTGGCTTAGCAATCATTGGAAAGATTTGATAAACCATTTCAGGTCTTAATTGATTGTTCACGCTTACAGTGGCTTTCAGACAGCATACATTAATTTTTCGTCTCCCCCCTCCTCTTTTTAGAACATAGATGGACTAGTCCTTCTAAATAAACTGCCAAATCGCTGCGCATGGCGCTGACGTTTTTTAAATAAATAAATACACCGTTTAAAAATAAATTTATGCAAACCGACACACCTGATGACGACCGTTTGTGTTATGGTCGAAACGTCGTGAGAATTTTTTATTGTTTATTATTTTATTTTATTATTTTATTGTTTCCCTTCAACGTGACTTTACCGAAAGAGCTAAGAATATAGAGGGATTGTGTCCTCGCGAAACAGTCATAGATGGTGACGGCTTGGAGAAGCGTTCATTCAGCAGTGGATAGACTATGATTGAATAGGGTGAGAATCACGACGAACATGCCGTGAATGACGGTGGTTTGCCAATTCCTGTCCTTGCTGTAAAGCTGCACAAGCTGGTGGTGGAAATTTAAAAAAAACCTTATAAAGTTACAGTGCATTCCTGGTTTTTAGTCGATTCTGTCTGGCTTGGTATAGTGCTTGAGGACAAGGCTGGGCTGCAGTCACCCCCCCCTCGTCCTTGCCATCTTCCACTCGCTCGCTCTCATTCGCTCCTCTGGCGCACACTGGGGGGAAAAAAGAAACAGGGGGTGGGGTCGGGGTTAATACATTGCCTTGGCAGCATTCCAACCAACGGGGCTGAGCGTCGCAGTTAACCACAATTATCACCCTTGCCCTTTGCAAATCACACTCACACGAGCACTCACTCACATACAAGCACTCAAAGACGAAGATCCCCCTCCCTCCCCACCATGAAGCCTTACAACAGGCGATGTGGGCGATCTTTGACACTGGCGAATGCAGTGATATCCAGAGACAGGTGTCCCACCAAGGTACGCCTCCGCATGGCATTTCAGACTGCCGTGGTTCAGCGCTGTTGGCGAGCACCTATGCAGGCCGTGACGACGTCGGAGGCATTTAAAAACAATCATTTTTATTCTTTGTTCGAACTAAAAAAAAGGAAAAGTCAAACAGCACTTTTTTTATACACCCCACGATAAACGAATTTAAGGCTGAGTCGAGCTACAGGAGACCCAGAACAGATTAATATATTTTCGCAAATGATGTTGGCCATGAGCGGGAGTCGAATCCAGGTTATCAGGATTGTAACATAGCACGCTGATCACTACAACGAAGACAGATCCCCGTATAGCCTCTAACATACTTTTGGCATTCTCTGGCCGGACCCTGGTGAGACTATGCTATAAAGAAGGCTGCCACTGGTTAGGTCAATCAGTTTCAGAGACAATGTATATATATTCTCAGAGCATGTTTGTTTGCATGCTCACCATACGTACGTTTGGTTAATGCAGACTTGATTCCTTGCAAAATATATCTATTTGGTGTTTGAACATCTTAATACCTGTTTTATTGCCAAAAATGGTAAAATCTATTATTTTTCTTAATTTAATACTTTTGGGGCAAATGCTGTTAGCGAGCACCTATGAAGGCCAGCACGGCACGGAACACGAGGGGGTGGGTGGTCAGCACCACGTCCTACGGCCTTTGTCTCTCCAGTGGCATAGTTTACACACCGCACTCGGTACTCATTTCAGGCTGAGTCGACCTAGGGGAAGCCCAGGACCGGTTCAGATAATCCTCACTGGTGTTGGCCGTGAACGGGAATCGTAATTATATCGCCTGGGTTCATTAGCGCAGCGCGCTAACCACACAGTACACTACCGCTCAAATCGCACGCGCACACACCTGCACGCTCACGTAACCACACAAACACGCATGTGTGCAGGTAGGTGACGCACACAGGTGCGCCACACGTACGCATGGGCCGTACATACCTCTCGCACAATGCAACTATAAACGGAGTATGAGATCAGCTAAATTGCCTGGCAAGTCTCATCTGCTTCTCTCCATGGCGATAATTGTCTATCAATTTAACCGTGTGAATTCCAAACACGTGCTAAACAATGAATTAACCTGCAGTTGAGTCCGAGCTAACGAACGAGTGATGGAACTTGTAGTTCAATGAGATTTTTTTTTCTATTGTAAGTGAATTGTGTGGTAAAACTGGGAAGTCCACATGTGTGGCTTGGGGAAGAAAAAAAATGACATTGTTGCTCGTTGCAGTGAGGGTAAAATGCAGGAAAGAATACTGAGCAGCACAGTTCGAAAAACAAATGGTATAATACAATAGATGCTAATGCGAAGGCAAAACAATCCTAACTAATGCAAACTTTAAATGGCAGAGATCGACTTGTACCAGACCTGTCATTTACCTGCTCGTGTCATAAATATTGCAGCTCCTTTCATATGAATATACGGCAACAACTAAAACAATGGAGAATTAGCAGTTGGCATAGGGCGGGATACGGGAAAGTGGATGGGGAGTGTAGGTGATGTTTAAAAATAGAACAGGACGGATAAAATACCCATGTGTTACTCGTTAAACTAACGATGTTGT
The DNA here is from genome assembly GCF_048934315.1 of Petromyzon marinus. Classification (NCBI taxonomy): domain Eukaryota; kingdom Metazoa; phylum Chordata; class Hyperoartia; order Petromyzontiformes; family Petromyzontidae; genus Petromyzon; species Petromyzon marinus. The sequence continues at coordinate 7,220,256 of NC_133701.1, forward strand.
GGGGCCCTGGTTGCAAAGGGCAGGGGAATTTCATCCCAATTCTTTCACCAGATGCCTCCTTACAGCCGCGGGCTTTAGCCAAGCACTCCATCAAACCACATTTATATCTATTGACAAATCCTTACCCCCCCCCCTCACCCCACTAAATTGGCAGGTACGAGCTAATGTTGAAAAAAAATGTTTAAAAAATAACCTTCGTCTGTCAATCAAATAAAGTGCAAATAAAGAGGCAGAATTCCCACTCTTAGACTTGGAGGCAGCGCATTTATTTAGTTCCAACACAACGGGGTGACTTCACCCTTAACAACACAATGACCTAGGGTGGTGACCACCATGGCAAACTACACTGGTTACTTGTGTAACTATTTAATACGGACCCGGGACCAACAACGTACTGCCCGGGTCCACGTGCTGCGAGACTCGTAGAATGGAGATCGTAGACGAAGGGTTTCTTCCCCGGGACGGACAACCCCGATCCCTCTCGGGACTCGGCTTATATTCTCTGCGGCGTGGTCCGGCTCCGCCCTTGGCCACACGCCCTTTCCAGAACCATCGGGAAGAACCTGGGTTCCAATCACGTGACCCTCCTAGCCCCCTCTTGGGGCCCCCCTGTCCTCCCGGGTCAACCAGAGTGGCATGGCCTTACCGGACCTCTCTCTTAGGTCGGCACACACACGTCGTGCCCTCTCGGGCTGGCACTGCACTTACAGCATGGTGCCATCCAGCGATGTCACTCCACGCACACCGTGCCCCTCTAGGGCCGGTACTGCACCAACAACATGGTGACATCCAGCGATGTCACTCCACATTTTTTTTATATATATAGATTAGCATAAAATATATCAGTAATCTTTAGTGAATCGTATCTTATAAACAGAAGGCCCCTACACTGTGCAAGATCTTGCAGTAGGCAACCTGCGAATGCTGGAAAGTGCTTGCCACTGGAAGGACATTTGACTTTGGTGGACGGATGTGAAATATGAATAAGCAGAATTAAAAACAAAGGTACAGGTGTGGCCCTGCATTTACTTTCTCATGCTTTTGCTGGCAAAATGTCCTTTTCTGCAGGGTGTTTGGCCTACTCTTCCACGCTGCCCAGATGTCTTTGGTAGACGTGGGAGAAACCACATGTTACCCCACCACGCGCGCATGCCGATAGCTGTAATGGACCCATTTTTGTACTTCTGGGTGGGCAGAGGTGGGGAGATTTAAGAAATCTGCTCATTGTTTCCAACTGCCGTGTCGGGAGACTAAACTCTGCGAGAGGGATGCAAATTTAAACCATGCATTGAAGTTGACTCAACATTCAGGCTTGCGATGTCCAAAAGGTCTTTGCAATTTTTTGCTAATTGAGCCAAAATTTGTTTTTAAAATTAACTAAGGCCAAGAGGCTAATGAGGCTTATTCCACTGTGGAAAGAATACATTTGACCGCTGTTATTTATTCATATATGTTGATTCTTTCATTCAGGAGGAGGTGGCTGAAGGATAAATGAGTGTGGCTGCTCGTGTTTACTCCCGCAATGGTCATAGAATGACAATGAAAGACACTGATATATTTAGGTTGTACAATCTGATGTTCTCCATCTTAATGATAATTTTTTTATGCTGGAAAGCCACAATGAGTCCGAATTTTTTTAGGAGGCTCCTGCATTGGAATGTTTCACGAACACCAATGACAATGTGTGTTTAGCTATACCAAGGATACCAGAGAACTGAGCAAAAACCCAAACAGACTAATGGGAGAACATACAAACTTCACGCATGGTCCAAAGTCAGAGTTAGGTATTGAAGAGTGACGGATTAAGCTAATGCGGGGCCTGTAGCATGTTATGAAGGGGCCCTAAATAAAAAACACCCCACAAATATTAAAACGCAAATGTTTTACTTGCATAGTAAAGTAATTGTATTTTTTATATTTGGTATACAGCCAGATAATGCGACAAATCGCTAACCTTAAACACCCAGTCGTTCATACAAGTTGAAAACAGTATAGTACTATAGTAATAGAGCGAGTGCAGAATCACTGAACCGGAATTGATAGCTTGAAAGCATTTAGCGTGGGGCCCTTGAAAGCGCGGGGCCCTTGAAAGTGCAGGGCCCGTACCGTATGCTACTTTTGCTACTAAGATAATCCGGCACTGGTATTGAGCCGTTATTTGTGTGAGGCACAAGTGTCACCACTGCCACCACCTTGCCACGCAATTTTGCAGCCGCACGACAGCTTTTTCTTTAGTTAGACATGCGCGTCAAACTTGGAAACACGCAAAGAGAGTTATACAGAACGCCCGGGTAAATCTACCCATCAGGGGAGAGAGATATCTATGGAACTTTGGTTGATAACAAAACCCTGGAGACTAAAATGCAAACACTGACACATTAGCGTGAGGGTTAATGTACTTGTGAATACACAAATGCCAATCCTTAATCGTGAAAAAAAACATCACATTTCGACATTTAGCAACCAAGAACGAGCGTTGTTGAACTCCCACAAAAATGTTTTTATCCTGACATTCCCATGTGTTGGTGGGCTGTGTTTCATCAGTCTGGCTGAACCAGTTTCATCTTGCTCGCATCCAAATCAAGTCTTCTGAGTGCAAGCAGCGCATTACAGCTTTTGCTAATATAATTTTACAATTGAATGCACTGTATAACCCGATTTTTGAACATTTTACGTGCGGTCATCTAGGACGGGGGAAGTCCTTTATCCATTGAGAGCTTTAAATTATCGACCAATTCCTCCTGTTTTTGTGCACTGTAAAAATGAAAAAGAAATCCCTAAAATTGTAATATGCATATTTGAAAAAGCGTAAACAAGAGAAGGAACACCGGAATGAATTCCTCCATTAACAGTGTGCAATAGCGCGTGAAGATGTCGGCGTGGTATGTCGGGCTCGCATTCTGTCGTAACATAACAAAATAGCGAGGAACCTTTCAACTCACCCAAGTGAAAAAAAGAGTAATATTCACAGGACCCCTGCTGGATGAGCGCAGCTCACGGCAATCAAATGCCAGCGTCATGCACCGTTCTGAACAACTTCACCCGGAGTCGGCACCGCCCATCATAAATCGACATCCCCACTCCAGCTGCCCATCATCACGGGCGCATCAAAACCACGTGGGAACTTTCGCAAGGTGCGGTGGACAGTCTACACTTCCAACGGTTGAGCGGCGTGACATTGTCTGCATCCCAGTGCCATCTCAACAGTTGACGCATGCTCGCGCTTTACAGTGGCACGAACAAAAGCAGCCACAGAGACCATACCACGTGGTGTTTATTCCATCTATACCCCGTGCCTTGATGCTGGGTGTGTCGAGCTATTTAGACAATACGAGCAGCCTGGTGGACCCGGAGGTAGAGACTCATCTGGTTGGCAACCTCGACATCGTGCGGCGTGCTGGCTGGAAGGAACTAGTCACCAATGCAGACTTCTGTAAATGAAGCAGAAGGGCCTGAGCAACTTGTCCGCAAGCTCGGTGCTGCCCAGTGACCACCAGGGCGCAACCGACCACCGGTTACATCAAATCAAGTCGCAAGTCGCGAGTCACTGGGTGCAAGTTGCTAAAACCAGTTGGATCAAGGCACATGAGCTTCATGTACGCCACGAGTGGCCTTTCACCGCTGTCGATGTACATTCAGCACTGAAACAACTGAAACCTGGCAAAGCTCCTGGTCTAGACGACACATCCGCTGAACTACTGAAGCGCCTTGGATCCAACGCACGGGACTGGCTAGCAAGTTTATTCACCCGAATTGTGTCAGAACGCCGGCTGCCCAACATTTGGAGAAGCGCCGAAATCATCGCACTCCCAAAGACAGGGAAATAATCCCGGCTAGTTCACGGCCCATCTCCCCTCTGAGTGTGTAAAACTCTTGGATCGATTGGTGCTAGAACGCATTTCACCTACTGCCAACAACATCTTGGGCGTCAACCGGACTGGCTTCAGCTATGGCCGAAGCACTTGCACGTTCGTTGAACAAATGCTTATAGCGACGTCTCAAAATAGAAGCAGTGTTCCTGAACTTCACAGCAGCACGTGATACCGCCTGGCACACACTGGAATTCTGCTAAAGCTGTCACGAGTCCTGAAGTGAACACCATCGAGCTTCTTTGTAAAAAAAAATCGCCGCTTCCAAGTGAACACGAACAACAAGGTCAGCTCCTTACAGGTGCAAAAGAATGGACTGTCCCAGGGGTCTCTGTTCTTAACTCCAACACGTTTCAACATTCACATCAATGACCCACCATCGACGATTTGTCCACGTGGATGACATCTGCGTCGCAAACCAAGCCTGTGACTGTTTGGCAGCCTGAAAAAATATCCTGAACAGTGACCTGGCCATAGTAGCAGACTACTGCAGCAGATGGCGACAACAGCCAAGCACAAGCAAGACCGTCTGCAGTGCGTTTCACCTGCACAACGTCAGACCCACCCACCTACGAGCTCAAAGTGCACTCGAATGGCCAGTTGATAATACATGACCCAAAAGCCCGTGTTCCTCTGAGTGACGCTGCACAGGAGTCTGACACCGTAACGTCCACACCTTGAGAAGACAGCCGGCACGTTGCACTGACGGAATTGTCTGCTGGACCGGCTCGCTCGCTCGCTCAACGTCGGGCGTTGGTGCCCGGTCACGACGTACGGCAAACCTCTCCCTGTGTGCGGGATACCCGCACTGGCTAGCGAGAGGCATGGAGATGCATGGATGTGCCTAACAAGGACCTCATCAGTGATCCGTCTGTCCAGATTCCTGGCTTCGACCTCCCAAGGCGCCAATGGATTCACTTGTACCCCCTCTGGTGCGGCCAGGGTGTGTGTGTGTGTGCCACTTCAGAACATCGATGGGGGAGTACTACGCGACAGCACGTTGTGCGAGCTCGAAATCGTGGCGAACATCGTCTCCGGCCGTGACGTGTCGGCCGGACTGGTTGCCCTGCACGTGCTGCAGGAGGAGGCTGTCACGTGGCTCTGTGGCAACGTGGGCTGACGTCCACTCACGGTACATTGACATGGTAGCCAGCGCTTTTGCTTTCAGCTGCTACCAATAAACTTGATGCATTGTGATTGTAGTAAGACTAAAAAGGAAACTGGTAAAAATGACATAAGAGATGCTTGCCCGGAGCCTTACTTGCAACATTATCCACCAAACGTCCACAATTGTCAGCAGCCTTTGATTCTGTTCATAGTTCGCATTCACAATAGCGCCTTGTTGTGAAATGCTAGCAGTAATAAGTGGAGCTCAGAATAAATCTCAGCTGGAAACAAAGGCACATGGTTCAGAGACGAGTATACATTTATACATATCTCAGTGTGCCGTCAAAAAGGTGGGAAATTAAAACATAGCAAAAAACACAATACGCTATACACAAATTGTGCCAATGTTATGCTAATTACATTAGCCGCAGCTGTAAACGAATTTACCATGAAAAAGCTCGTCTTGCGAAGGTGGCCTTCCATTGTTAATATAAAACATGTCTGAATAAATTGTTGGAAACCATTATATTGAATGATCATAAATATGCATATCAATGCTGCTCATAAGCATTGCTATTGTGGACAATAATCCACCCTTCTACTTCACGCGTAATCTGAGAATCACTTGATCAATGTAAACAAAAGCTGTTTTTTTTATTTGTGAAAGGATGCATGTGCACATCAATAACCACAAAGCCTCCCGTGCAGCCTATATAGTGTTTTGACTGTTTGGGCAAGTGCTGTCAGAGAGCACCTATTAAGGCAGCCACAGCGCATGAAGACAGCAAATTGGGGGGTGGGGACAGAACCATGCCTGTTCGCCTTTGTCTCCCCAGTGGGCGATGGTTAAAGACAGCACCAGGTACTCATTTGAGGCTGAGTCGACCTAAGCGAGGTCCACATCCAGTTCGGATAATCGTCGCCGGTGTTGGCCGTGAGCGGGAATCCAACTCGGGCGGCTGGGTTCGTAGTGCAGTGCCCCAACAGCTACGTCACTGCTCCCAGGTTACGCACAAATACACCCATGCACGTCCAAACACAAATATATCCTACAAATCGCCATACAGATTTGGCGCAAGTGCTTGCAAGCGAGCTCCTGTAAAGGTTAGCAGAATGCACGAAGGGGTGGTTTGCGCAGCGCCATGCCCAGACATTTCCCCAGTGCTAATGCATCTACACCACAACTGGGTTACTCATTTAAAGGCCGAGTTGCACAAAGTAGAGAGCCAAGGCAGGTTCGAGTACCGCTCGCCGCTGCTGTTACCTGCGACTGCGAATCAAACCTAAGGTGTTTCCGGGTTCTCAACGATGGCCCCCCACTCTACCTTATCCCTCATACGTGCACCTGCTTCGCATGCACATTTTCGGAACGATAAGCCAGTCCCACTTAACAGCATGTCCGGTGGTTCGCCGGCCTTTCGTTGAACATTGAAGCCAATTGTGTGCCGTTGCGACAATGCAAAACTGCACTACCTTCCCGGCTTGCGGGTTTGCGGTGTACCCGAAGCTGGCAGAGAGACATTCCTGCTAACGGCCTCAATTACTGCCCGTTCTTCGCTTTATGGCTGCGTCTCTGTGGCCCGGACGGCATGTGCACACTTGCCACTCGCACCTCAAGCGGCAGTTGCGGTGTGTCTGCCAGCAACCGCTGTCCCGTAAACATTTCCATCATATTTTGAGAAACAAGGCAGCTCTTATGTAAATGACTTTCAAAGTTAAAATCACTGCTGGCACTAATAACACAGCGATCGCATGAAATACACGTAAACCAGTATGATACTCGTGGTGGTGTGATGTTGATCCCTTAAAAAAAAAAAACGAAAGCATCTTCAAAAACATTCACATCGGGTATCATCACACGCATTAATAAAGCTCGGTTAATCGTAAATGCATTTGAGCCTTCAGTGTTCACCAACGGCCTTGCAGTTTATTCTAAAGAAAATAAAACATTTTTTTGCAAAACTCTCAAATTAATTGTCTAGGACGCATGATGAAAGCAGCCATCGGTTGTGTTGTGCATGTTGTCTGGAACGCCAGTCCTGTCTGTACTCATTTCAAAAAGGAGACGCACAGACACGGATACTGGCAACACCATTTGGCTTCATTCTGGCAAAAATAAAACGAAAAACGAAGAAATATCCACAGCAGACGAGGCACGTTAGACGTACGAGTCCATGTTTCACCCTCCAGATCCACGGTAGTGCTGCTACCAAATCGGAGTTTAAAACCAGCATGGTACGTGAGATGGCGTGGCGAGCGTGTGTCATGCTGGTTTCAATACTTGCTTCATTGGGGACACAAAGCAAAACCTGCACGAGACAGCTGTCTGTCTGGATGCCCTATGCCTGCTTGCATAGGGAATACAGTACACAAATAATGCTGTCCCAAGTCTGAGTGAATTCTAACCGCACATAGCACATTTTGGGTAGTCGGTTAGCCGCATATTCGCAAAATCACACATACCGAACCCGCATAAAGAGAGGGGAATCTGTATAGCAGCCCTTTCTTAACCTGTTGCCGGATCAAGGCGTTTTCACATCATGTCATGGGGGATGTTTGGTCATTCTTCACCATAACGGTCAGCACCGGTTCAGATATCACTTGATATGTTAGCCATGGCCATAATAGACTGTTGGGGAAAGTGCTGTGAGCGAGCACCTATGAAGGCCGGCACGGCACACAGTGGGGTGTGTGGCCAACGCCACGCCTGTTCGCCTTTGCCTCTCTCGTGATGTTTTCACACATCCCATTAGATACTAATTTGAGGCCGAGTCGACATAGGGGAGGCCCATAACCGGTTCAGATAATCGTCACTGGTCTTGGCCATAAGCGGGAATCGAAGTCTGGTTGCCCGATTACTAGCGCAGCACCCTAACTGCTACGCTACCGCTCCCTACATATAGACACACACAAATACATATACTCAAGCACAGCACAAAGACCAAAACAATCTCGGCTTGATCCCCACAGGCTTGTGCTTGGCAGCGCTAATTCCACCACAATTGTAAAACACAATTTCCAGAACAGTTGAATGGATGGCAGACAATGGACGAGACTTCTGTTCCTGCTGAACTGAGCCAGTGCTTTTTATAGACGACTGATGTCAGAACAGTAGGCACAGAAGATCCGGCCCAGATGGGGGGGGGGGGGGCACTCTACCACTCTCCGGTTCTAGCAGACTTAGGACATAGAAATAACAAAAATAATTCGGAGTCCGCAGCTATCCCCTCTGAAATATCACAGCCACCCTCCTCAAGCGCCGCGCGCCAGGGTACACTGCATGCAGTCAGCAATTAAAATCTTCAAACGTCACCTCAAAAATAATAACAATCAGCAGTTCCATTTTTACACAGTGCACAGAACCCCGAGTGTTAATTACACGTTGCTTTGTGTGCCGATTGAGACCATTTGTTTTTTTTTTGTCGGCACTCAACTAACCTTACGCTACACGATGGGGTTTTCTCTTGTCGAATTCAGAGCATTTTTTGTTGTTGTTGTTTCCATTTAACAAGTTAAAGACGGTGCCGGGTCTGCAAGATACTTGCTGTCGTGCGGAGAGGAGAGGACGAAATGTAATCCCGGACTGCAATGTCGCGGTATGCGCGCGATGACGCGCCCCACGACAATGCAAGTCTCTTCACGCATGCCCTGCGCTGTCCGTTTGACGCATGGTCTGCTGAGGTGTGGAACTTAGCCACTGTGAACAAGACAGAAAGCAAGGCACTGCTCACAAGCAACTAAGTCCTGCACTGCAGCATCTCGGGTAGAAATGGATAGCGTTACTGTTGACATTGTGTAGGGTTTCTCTTGCGGGGAGCATTGGTGGCAGCTGAGGCTGGGCAAGATCAAAGGCTGCGGTGTCTGCGCCAGCGCTTGTTGCACGTAGGGAGTGGTGGTGCAATGGTTAACAGAATGCGCTGCACAACTGGCGACCCGAGTTTAATTCCTGGCCACACAGCAAACCATCAGCGGCGAGTGATGTTTGAACGAGTTGTGGGCCGACCCTAGGTTGACTCGACATTAAATGTGGATCTGGTGTAGTGTGAAAACATTATCACCGGGGAGACACAGGCAGCCGGCCATAGTTCTGACCACACCACCTTGTGCGCCTTAATAGGTGCCCGCGGACAGAATTTGCCCCAAAAGTCTCAATGGCTATGCGGGGCCCACATGCCCAGAGACCACTGTATCTGTCATTGTAAAATACTGACTGCAACAGTGATCTAAATCGCACATGGAAGAAATATTTACGTCAGCGGTGGCTAAGTCTCCCGTGTCTTCATGTATGAAACCTCCTACTGCTGTGGATATTTAAAATATATTTTTAAATTTTCATTCTCCAGCAAAACCTGCCAATCAGCCAATCCCGAATGACAAACTCACCCAGACAGGAGATTCTATGAACCCCACCAACCCTGGTAAAGCGAGTTATATAACTATAACAATGTTGTACTCTTGGAATGAGCTCCAATCTGACAGCACAAGACAATCAAGAATGCGCTCTGTTTCACAGATTAGTATCGTCTGCAGGTAATGGGTCAGACTATAAATTGGGACTTATTAATACGGTATGTCTTTTTAATGAAAAAAGTGAGATAATGGATGATGTTGCTACGTGTTTTTAATCCATTAAAGCAATTTGGGAGTAATTTAAAAGAACGCGATCTCACCCAAAAACTTTATTATTGTGACGCACCCAATAAATAGCAAAGCTCATACTCCATGTTCTAACTTTCAAAAGGGGAAGCAAGGAACAAACACAGAACCAAGAAACACAGACGAAGTCTGAGGTTTTAGGATCTCCATTAAGCTTGGATTAAGTGTTGCAAACATGTGTTGTGCAATCTGCCCAAAAAATTGGAGGGCGTGACTGAGTTTGGTAGCTGCTTATACATGGGAGGAACAAGAATATTCAAAACCGTAGTATAATTGAGGCTGCTTACATTTTGTGATAAATGCGGTGACTAATTAAACCGATTCTTAAACTAAATTTTTACGAATGGTAGCATGTTAATGATTGTAATTAAGGATAAACATGCTCAGGACAAGTACATTTGTTTTAAAGTGGAACATTGTGCAGATCTCTCCAATATGTTAAGGTTGTACCATGTGCGATTTGGCATCATGTCTGATGCGAGAGCTTCTTCAAGAACTGATTAGTCTGTTCTTCACATTGAACAAAGCACGGAACACCCTGCCATTGAAGTATAACTTTGGACAACTGAAGAACTGATCATTTCCTAAACAAGCTCCCAACACGTGCAGTGAAACATCAGACATCATGCCGAATATTCAACTCGTTAGTCCCCAGAGAAGCACCTAGGAAGTGGAGCAAAACATCGGACATCACTCCGAACGCGCCGTACAACCGGGAAACCGCATAGACAACCGTAAAAACCTACGCAATGCCCTGCACATTTGAGACCGCTGTTGGAAATGTTGATTAATACAATTCCTGATTAGTTTTCATGTACCATCAGGCAGTCGTAGCATTTTGAGAAACAAGGTCAAAGGGCAGAGATGCCTCGGGAGATCTTATCATTGGGAAACTTGAGGTGGCAGGCGCTCGAGCCGTGAGACAAAAGTCGATCCAGGAGAAACGCCAATCACTGAGCGGTAATCCCTGGCAATGTGATTTTTGTCTCTGCACATTACAAATCACCGTGCCAGGAACCCCACTCAGCAAAGGCACAGGCCCACTTGCACACGTGCACGCAGGAGCATGCTCCCACACACGCAAGGACACATTTCTCATTCCCGTCAGACTTTCACAGCCGGGCCCGGCCTCTGTATATCAAACGTTGCAAACACCGTAAAATCAGAATGAAACAACTCAATTCTTCTCCTCCCAATCGAAGGTGCGGGATGGGGAACACACTCATAGTATCATTTACACACACTCCGGCCCGATGAGCAGCACTATGGTCCACAGCGTGGAGGCGAGGGTTTGCAAATTGCACACAGTTTATGTGAAACTCTCAAACTCACTCGGGCTGCGAGGAGGGCAGGAGATGGCACTACAGTGGTTCATAACCTTCATTACTGCCTGTGCCCCCCCCCACTCCCCCCCCTTTGGTTCTCAGAAAGCCATCTCGCACCCCCGGGGGGTGAGCACACCCCAGGTTAAGGACCACTGAAGTCACCTATGTGGAGCTTTTGAGTGTTATCCTGTCGTGCGCACAAGTTTTCCTCTGGACACTCCGTTGCCTCCCCACACAAAGCTGAACACCCACGTTAAATGGAATTGGCCGAACGTTCAACACGGCAGCAGCCTCCTGAAAAAGAAGACATGAGACTCGACCGAGCCTTTCCTGGGTAAACAAAGGGCATCGTTAGTTGTATTACTGTTACGTCATAGCAATGGGGAAACTCCGTAGCTTTGTGTTCAATAGCGCTTGCCTCCCGAATCAGTTTGAATGTAAGTCATCAGTTCTATTCTTTAAGCCCACTCGCAGCAAATCCACTACGTGTGTAGTGTTGCTCCGGAGACACTTCGTAGGGGGGGCACGTCTTTATTATCCACACGTACCCTAACTACTATACATCAATTATTCATACAGTTGATCTTGAGGACCTCTTCCACTTGGTATATTATACGCCTCCTGTGTAGCGTGCCTAACCCGACTACGCTCCAGGTCCTCCGGCTATAATATACTATGTGAGGCTACCTGACCTGACCCAGCCAAGGTACAGGTCCAACACTGACCTCACAGAGCTTCGGCCCTTAAAAGGACGGCGAAGCTAGGGGTTCAGAGTCCTACTCTAGCAGGTCTTCTTTCTTAAACTGGTTATCTTCAACTGCTCCGGTTTCCAACTGCTTCCGTCTCCAACTGCTTCGGTTTTTAAACTGCCTGGACCTCTCCAGAGGTTCGCCTTATATCCGTTTCTCAGCCGAGGTGCGGACCCCAGTGAGGGACGTGGGTGACCCCAGAGTCCCACACTGAGGTCCGCATGTCTGCCGTTGCAGGTCAGTGCAGCCGCAGCCCCCCCCAGCCTTTGGGAGTGTTTGCGAGGGATCGTATAATCCCTCACAGCCCCCCAACTGCTTCAGGGCTGCCTGTCATTGCCTGTAAGTGCAGCCCATCCATGGCGTTACACGTGAAATAGTATTCGACCAAAACTCACCATTTGATTTGCGAGATTGTTCACAAGCAGTGAGCTATTAGGCCAGTGTGTGCCCATGTAATAGTCCAATTTCTGAAAAACAAACCCACAAATGAATAATAATAATCCTTTGAAGCTATGGCATCCCAGACGTCCCTTGAAAACGATAAGTAGTAGAAAATCTTAGTGTTCTCACCTGGTTGAAGGACGGATTCCCAACTAAGTTGCACAACAGATGCAATGGCAATTTTATCATGCTCATTCAGAAGGTGTCTTGGCTGCTGGGGAATGACAATACATACCGTCGGTCGAAGGAGTGAGCACATTTTCCATCGTGAATCATTTTCGATGATTCATTCTCTCACTTTTGTTTGTTATTTATAAAAAAAAGACTAACCCACCGTATTAATTACAATGCCAATGCAGAGGTCTTACAAGAGCATTATATAATACGAAATGAACTTATACAGTACAACGTAACACATCTGCCCCGTAGCCATCATTCTCTAAAGACGTTCAGAATTCCGACCGTTTCACACACAGTGATGCGTTCTTAATCCACCATACATTTGCTCACTTCTAAAAGCTCAGTCAAGCATTTCCCCATTTTAAAGCATATTGTGCTTTCTTTTTTTCAGTCATTATCTATAGATGCCCACATAACCAGCCTTTTCGCCTATATATGGAAAACCTTTTCCACACCGTATGTAGCCAAACGTGCTCATCTGAGGATACGTGACACGGTTACCGCATGTAACATCTTCTTACTAACATGCACAGCGTTTTATGAAGCCACATTCATGTAAACGTCACGTGGGATTTATGGGTACAGCCACAGAGGTAACAGCCAATCAGAGAAAGAGGCGTATCTGAGCCGAGATTTTCCGGGAACCTGCTCGAAGGTTCTACGAGAGGGCGTGGCCGGAGGCGGGGCCTAGCCACGCCTGGGGGGATGTAAGGGGGAGCGGACCCGGGGCTCGTGTGTGGGGTCCTGGGTCCTGGCTGTGTCGCTGTTCACCGACATCTCTCTCCGTCGTCTGGCCACGTGGAAGATCTCCTGCTTGGGTTCCATCGCCGTCGTTGTCACGCCGCCAGCCAGCGGCGGAGACGAGTGAGGGCGAGGGGACCACGCCGAGTGATCGGCTGTGCGTGTAGCCGGTAGAGGCGTTATTGCCTTGAGTTATATTCAGTGAGAGGAAGAACCAGTGTTGGCCTGTGTTGTGCCCAGTGTGAGAAATAAAGAAAAAGTACCCTCTATACGACATGTCGTGGAAGTCGCTCATTACATATGTAAAACAAGAGTGCATGACAGCATGCATATATTCTTAGTTTTTTCGGTAAAGTCACGTTGAAGAGAAACAACAAAATAACAAAATATATATAAAACAATAAAAAAAATTCTCACGACGTTTCGACCATAACTCAAACGGTCATCATCAGGTGTGTCGGTTTGATGATGACCGTTTGAGTTATGGTCGAAACGTCGTGAGAATTTTTTTTATTGTTTTATATATATTTTGTTATTTTGTTGTTTCTCTTCAACGTGACCTTACCGAAAAAACTAAGAATATGAATTACTGCAGTCACGAAAGCTTTAAATCAAAAGCATGCATATAGTTAACTACTTCGTGCACTCTGATATACATAAATGCACAGGTGCCTACATATTGATGTTTTGTCTCGAATAAACAAACTCGAACCTATGAACTTTTAACGATGTAAATCACTCTAGTATATCGCACGTATACGGAATTACGTATTTAATAATAGCTATCATTGAGCAAATATATAAAATATAATTTTGAAGTATTGACATTCGTGTTGTGCACACGTTTGCTGTGGCCCGCTTACACATTTCTTCTGCCGTGGACTTGTGTTTATGCACGCCTGTTGCCGAAATATTTTGTCCGCAATCTATTTACAGTATATATACACAATCTACATTAAAAACCAAGCTCAACCAATTTAACCAGCAAACACAAACTGGTTCATTAACGTAAAGTTATCAGATTTGACTAACTTAATTTCAGCATTGACAGGTAAAAAGTACACACAAAGAAAGGCATGTCATGGTTAGAACACTCGAATTGCAATCCAGAAGTCACAGGTTCAATCTCCGAGCAGGGCAGTTTAAACGATGGGCAAGTTTATGTGCCCCCCCCTCCACCTGCCCCCCCCCCCACCTCTGTCCACGCAGCAGTACACTGTTAATGGGGTACGCCACATTTAGTTGATCCTGCGCAGGTCACGTGTTGTAGGGCAAAGTGTGAGTACTCCCACCTCTTCCGAAACATCTGATCAGCATGGAAGAGTAGGCCAAACACCCTCTGGAGAGGGGCACTCCACAACTCCCTGCAGTGCAGGCTCCTTTACCAGCAGTTGCACGGCAATGCAATTGCAGGGCTGCACCTTTGTCCAAAACACCTTACGTGAACCGTGACTAAAATTGGGGAATTTAAAATATCCATTGTGCCGTTCGAGGACTAATATTAGCTCTGCACGGCTCACTGCAAAGAGATCCATACCGTCCCTCGGCTTGTACTCGCACTGCTCTTGAGCACCTGTGGGGCACGTAGACTCCCTCCTGAATAGGCCCCAAAAATTCCACAACATCCATTGCCCCCAGCCCAGGGGAGACACAGACAGACAGGAGATGGGACACGCACATTAAAAAAAAATTGGCGGGAAATTTTGTTGTTGGCCAAGTAAACACCTCCTGCTCCACCCAATGTTCTAGGAGGCCATTAACCTGTCAAGGTGATGGGTGAGCCCCATCCATATATTTTTTTAGCCAGAGCATATCTCCATAAGCACAAAGGTATATTCTCTCGACAATAATGCCCATTCAATTTCGACTTGACGTAAGGTATGTAAGAAAGGTATTAGGCACGCCCAGAGAAAGGCACGATGCTTGTGCGCCTTTGAACTACTCACTTCCTCTATATATATACACACACGTACATATATTTTAAACCCACTGTGTATACAATGTAGTTTTACATCATCGGCAACTATGAGGAAGGGGGAAAAAATACAAACCTAAAAAGGTTTGTGTGCTTTTCCACCACACGATCAAATGTTTTCACGTGATGTTAGTCATACGTTCTGTTCTCCAGCGTATATACACACACATATAATATAGCATGTCTATGTGTAATTGGAAAAACACACACGTATATATTGCAAGCATGTTTTTCCTATCCTCGTGCCAGTGAGTCACTTATTATTCCACTTATTTTAATGCTTCATAGTTATTTGTGAAGTTACGTTTGTATGCAAGACTTTCCTGCAAGGGAGAATAAGGCTCAAGCACAGATTCGCTTTTCAACTTAGTTTTTTTCTCATATTGCTGTGTATGTGTGTGTCTTGTCTACATCTGGTCTGCAATCACCCACTGAGTAATTATCTCGAACATCCATTTGTTCCGGCACTTTGACATCTACTCCATGGGAGTTATGGTAGAAATAATATAAATAATAAATTACGACGAATACTTACATAGCTACGTCATCAATATGGGCGTCACGGTGGAAATATGTTAACTACTTTGCCTGGTATGCAGGAGGTAGTGGGTTCCATCACGACCCGTGGTCGTGTGGATATTTCTTCGGGTCCTCCGGGTTTTTCCCTTCACATTTAGGAACATGTGTTTAGAGTATTTGGCCGCTATACGTTTCCACGTGATAAGCCACTTCGTTGCGCTATCATTTGTGGCCAGGTCGTTTATGCAAAAGAGCTACATAGCTCTGTGGGCCTTACCTGGTAAAATAAAAATAGTTTATTAGTTTATATTTTTTATATGAAGCCCAACATTAAGTCTACCACCTACCCCCCTTCCCCAGCCACCACACTCACAAAGCACTCGCCCCATCTTAGTTGAAGCTCAGATAACACCCTCTGGGTGCCAGTAGCCACATCCTACTGGAGTGTTGCCCCACCGCAGCTTTAGGACATTTGGTTTCACTTGGAGTGGCCATCATCACTTTATGATGCCATATGAAAGAATATGAACACATTCTGGATGAATAGCGGCAACCATTGCAGTCAGTTTAACACGTAGGCTTTCGCGACCAATATCATCCATAACCTATGCAGTATCAATAATAACCAACGATGATTTAGATAGCCACTTCAAAAATACCAGGTAATAACATTTACTTGCTAAGAATGCTTCTGTTAGTCTTATGAATGATTACGTTCGTAGCACAAACTAATGCTGAATAAATAGGAATAAGCTTTACCCTTTAAAGCAATACAACAGGTGTCAAGATGTTCAAACACCAAATAAATACCTATTGCAAGGCATGAAGTCTTTCTGTTCCATCATTTTGATACTGGCAAAAAAAAAGTCTCTAAGATCACAAACTAAAACTTTGGAGACTGAACGTGGTTCAGCGGCCATCCCGGTCGGAATAGCAACCCCCCGTCAGCACTGTCATCACCACCGCCCCCCCCCCCCCCCCAGCAAGCCGTACCACCGAGCCTCCTCCGGTTACGCAGGTGCCATGCTACGGGTTGCCGTGGCCCGGCATTGCTACCAAAGCATTCTGGTATGCAGCGGAATATCGCGGCGCTCCGCAGTTCCCACCACCTACGCGAAATCTACGGCACCCAAAGCCCCTCTGCAGGGAAAGTGATTGCAGCTGTGTTTGGGCACTGCCAGGCCGTAATCCATGTTGACTTATTCCACCCCCACTGAGGAGGGGAGGGGGCGCGGGCACGCCGACGCACACCGCCCAAAGTCTGGAGGACAAACATTCGTCTGGTTATGCTTTACAAAGGTCTTTTTCTGCTGCTGGTTGACTACCCACGCCTCGGCATGAATCGCGTGATGACTGCAGCTACAGCCATAGCAAAGGCTGCCACGTCTGGAAGAGATTAACTACTGGGACGTATCATGGGGGGAAATAATATCTCGCAACCAGAAGATTTTTTGGGGGGGGAGGGGTGGGTGGTGCATTATTTATTATTAATTATACAACTGACAAAAACCAGGACTTTCCAGGGATCGTTAGTGGGGAAACTAGAACAGGTGGAAATCCGAGCTTCAAGAGCCACACTCGAAACCAGCCCCTGCCCCTCTTTGCAGACAGCTATGGAGTTTGCACCCGTCCTAGTACTTTTTTCCGGGACACCCTATTTTCGAGGTAGCTGTCCTGGGTAATGAATAAGTCCTCCCTGGACATTAAAAGGTCCCGGTTTTTTGTCAATGGCATAATAATAACCCACTCTAGAATATGCCTTTCATATGTAGCTCTCCCCGCTTCTGATAGTTGTGATACGTTTCTGTATATTTGTAACTCCTACGTGGCGGCCCTCACGACACCGGCGGCACAAGAGACCAGTTGTGACGAGGCTGAGGTTTGCTGCGAATCTCCCTGTCTCAGGTGACCGATACAATTTGCCTGGTTCATTAGAATATGAAGGCTTCATGTAATAAATGATTAGATTTGGCTTACCCGCTGGACTAGTTTTCCTAGGAACCTGCATCTACTGCATGTGCTTGTGCGGGACGGCTTGGGACCTGCCTCCCACTATTCGTAGGCCCTTCACTAAGTTTCTATAGTTTGGCCGTTGGAGCCTTCGGGGTTTACACTGAATTGTACGACTCATAATTATAAATTGTAGCGACCCAAAGTTTTAAAATACAATGGTTGCAAAAGTATTTGTATTCTTAACTTTCAACTCATTGTTATCCACATGCAGCATGCAATATGCGCTTTCCCCTATCCCATGCTCGTACTGTATTATAAAATCACGATATTCTCATGTCTAAAATTAGATTCCTAAAACTGAGATTGTTTCTCATGACGTGCTAGCGATTTAAATGTTTGTGTCTTCACCAGAGTTCAGGAGCTTCCATTTGATATAAACCTCATATTTGTAGATATCGTGTGAAGGATATATGTGTATGATCTGGCTAAATGTATAAGTTTCACCCTGTGGGAGAAACTAAAACTGAGCCAGACCTTAGAGTCGAGATGAGACCGTTTAGTCGATTACGTTAAGTAATCTGCTACTTTTTGTCGTCGATTACTGAGTGTCCCTTAAAAAGTTACATCCACCACAAGATCCTGAAGGCAGGAAACCCCCCCTACAAGCCACGCCCAGCGTGACACGGCTGATGATGCCAATGAACGGTCCAATCCCTGCCGATCACCTCCGGCACATGCGGGAATAGAAGAGAGACTCTTTTTTTTACCCCCGACTGTTTCCGTCATTCTATTCAACGAATGGGTGGACAGTCGAGAGAATAGTAAATTATTAACACGACCGGATATCCCAGCTCCACCTTGTAGCCACCTTTAAACTGGGACGATGAGACGGCACTGCTCACCGAACCCTCCCTGTTTTGCTCCTCCTGTTCGGACGTTCCCAAGAGCAGAGGAATACGTCTCACGATTGGCAGGGTAAACAATAATGTCCTTCAGCTGCTACGATGAGAAAGATGGGGGGCGATGAGAAAGATGGGGGGGGGCAGCAACCCTTATTCCAGGACGGGATGAGTTCAGGCTAACCAGTCTGGGGGGGGGGGGGTGGCTTAGGACGGTAGCAAAATAACAGCTGTAAAGTATTGGATTTAAATTTAAGTATTAATAGTATTTGCTGCGCAATAGTGGTCCCTGTGCAATAGTGTATAACCGAGTATTGACAGTGTGTGCTGTATGTATATTTATAAACACAGCGGCTGTGTGTTTACATGCATGTACTTTGAGCATAGGAGTGGAGCGAAATAAATAGTACATTGCTAAATATGAAAGTCAAATTTGTGTTGTTGTAAAGCTGGCCTTAATCTTGTTTATCCTGAAAAAACATCACTCTAGAGTGGCTTAAAATGTCCCGTATAAATGTTTTTATTAAATGTATTTCTGCTTGAGTTAATAAGCTATATTACTATGCAATGTATTGCAATTCCTGTATGTACATTTATACGGTAAATAATGAAAGAATAAGACACTAGAATTTACAATTACATTTGCACTAAGTTAAAATTATACACTCACAAGTGCTGCTGCATTACTTATAGATTGAACAAAGCATGATGAAGTGCAAAAATTGGATATTTATTTTTGAGGCAATGAAGACTGCTCTCAAGTAATGCAGAAATAAATGTCTTCAAACATTTTTATGAAAAGTAATGATGGGATTGCTATGATGCGTGTGGACAGCAGTGTTGTAGTTATTATTATCATATTCCATTGATCCCAGAGATCTGACCCCTATTTCAGAATGCGTACAAAACTGACAGTTCGTTATCCGCACGTGGCTTGGGCCTCCCCTAGGCAAATTCAGTCCCCAAAAAATGAATACTGTACCTGGTTAAGTGCGACAAACAGCAGCATTGGGGAGATAAAGACTGATGGGCGTGTGCGGTGCTGCTCTGTAAGATTTAATAATGGGTGGTCGTCGACAGATCCTCATACCCAACGCGAGGTTTGTAATGCTAAAAGAGGGATCTTTGTCCGTGTGGGTTTGGGACCAGATGGGTCATTTTGAACAGACGATCCACTGAGGCCTGTGTTTACAGTGAAACACGGGACGCCTGAATCTTTCCTCCCACAAGCCAGCCAGTTCTCTTTATAGCTGTTTTACAAGGGGAAAAGATGGAAGGAGGGAGGGAATGGGGAGGGAATGGGGGGGGGGTGTGAATGGTCCAAAATAACGAGGAATCTCGACCAGGAATGAAAAACACCCTCATAAAATCACTGCTCCAGAACCACGGGCACAAAGGCAACCCAGTGCAGAACCCCGTAAAAACACACACACACACGAAAATGTTTCACGCGAAGCGCCTGCGACCCGAGTGAATTCTCTTTTTTTACGTGAATAAAAAAATATATATTTACGAAGATACGTAGTAAAGTGCATTCAGGCGTTAAGCAACCAATTTGCACAAAAATAATTACTGTGCATTGCTTTTTGGAATTCTCGACATTGACGCTTACCACTTTTAACCGGTGCTTCGTGTACTTTTGCAAAGCGCGTAATGCATTTGTAGGTCAGCGTTCCATGCGAATATATATTCCAATGATGAGCACATCTTCGATTATATTTTATTTTAATTATGCACTAAATTATTAATTGGATGGCCTGTTTCATATATTCTGATTTAAAATGAAATTTAATCATTGTGATCACGACTGGATAGCCACAAAGTGTTACGTCCCTCAAAGCCTGAGGCCACGCACGGATGGCTCAAAAGTCAGAGCACAGTGTATTGTATTTATTTTAACAAATCACAAAGCCTCATTTATTTATTTTGACAAATGTTCAAAATTACTTCCATTAACATCAATTTTAAGCTTGAATTATGTTTAAACGTGCATTTCATAATATTTGTTTAAGATTACAGGTGGAATCTGAACGTTTATCAATTTTGTTGTGTTAACTAATTTTGGGTTCTTGGTCGAGTTTTGTCAATGACAAATTTGAGGTGACCCCGCAGGAAGAAGAAAAATAGATATAATGTTAATAAATAAATTATTAACTTCAAGACGAAACAATTAATATTTGTTCGTGCTAGTGTTAAAATAAATAGCATAATCCTATGTGCCCTCTATTCTAGGCCGCCCTGTATGCAACAAAAAAAAGCCTACTTCATACAACTTTTCGAACTGGGCAACTTTTAAAGGCTGGCCAGGACTTTTATTCTGCTTCAGTGTCTATTAATAGTTCTGTGCATCAAAAGGAACACTAGGCAAACTGCAATGCCACTTTAGATTGACATCTTCCCACCACTATAAATACAGGTTGCTCCCACAGCAGTGTAACGTTGAGCACATAACATCGCACTTGAGCCTGCTCCATTTGTTTATATCTTTTGGCGCAGCATTGGACACAATGGGGGACATTTTCTTCAATCCCCCCCCCCCCCCGACTATCTTTGCCCATGCAGAAGCATAAATGGCTACACCACATTTGACGGGTCATGTTAGCAATGGTTCGCTATGTACAGTGCGAAAAGAAGTTCACAGACATACATGCATGCATATGCGGTGGAGCGAAGTGTGGGCACTCCCAGCTCCTCCAAGAAGTCTGGCCAACATGGTGGAGTAGGCCAAATATGCTCCAGTGGTTATCTACGCCTCCCTCCTCCTAGTAGAAGCCCTTGTGCCAGCAGTGGCGTGAGTAAGTAAGTTTATTACAAACATAAACAGGCAGGTTTATATTTATTTATCAATAAAGTGCTGCGGCTGGAAGGAAAAAAAACACGCGAAGAGAGTTTAACGATGATATGTTTTTTGTTTGAAGATTGGAAAGGTAAGATTTTTTTAGGAATGTCCATGCCAAGACTTAATGCTCAAGAGATGTGGATCAAAAGCCACTTTGGTGTAGCACAAAAATGTTTAAAAGAGGTGCATTCACTGAGAAAACACTGACTCGCAAAGCCACCCAACTTGTAGGAAGAAGGGGAGGGTGGCTCAAGAGAGAGAGAGAGCGGAAAATAAATAAAATTACTGTAAGATAAAAAAAAATGGCCAACCCAAAAGAATGAAAGTTATTTCCTGAGAATATTCAGAAACTAAACTTTTCCACTTTTGGCTCCTCTCACTTAACTGAAAGTTCGGGTAAATACCTGTAAATTCCTGCTGTGAAATGCGCGCACACACACACACACCCTGGCTGGGCCCGTTTTTTATCAGGAGTTATTTTGTTGGACATAGATTACGGCGAATGCCTCTGAAGTGACTTCACGAGTGCTTAGTAGTTTTGGGAACACTGCACCGTTGTGTGCCAATGGGCCTATATCTTTCTTTGCGGCTTCCGCACACAATTTCCAAACTCAGCGTGATGTAGATCATTTGTTGTTGTTGTTCAATTACTGGCATTACATGTGGCAACAAAGTATTGCCAATAGAACACTTAACAAAGCACAAGTAACGTGTATTTAAAAGTCAAGTAAAATGCGTTTTTTTATCACATCCGGGCAGGCATATACATACAAATTCCAGCCACACCTATTTTTACGCTTGAAAACTCAAAAGACTAGTCAAGAAATAGATAAATGACAACGGGTTTTCGATTAAAAGTCAAACAAAATTGCCACTAATGGCTCTGACAATGTGCAACACATTTTGGGCGCGAAACGTCGGACATCACGCAGAACAGCACGCGCTACAACCCTTTAAAAAAAACACACACGTAGGCCAAACTGTACAGCGCAACCGCAAACAAAAAACCTACTCGTATCAAGCGGATAAAACTGAAGACCAAAACAAGCTGTGATCTTACGCCGTAAAAAAAACGAACTCAAATCTCCAGCAACGGCACGCTATCGCGGACACGTGTCGCGGAAAGAAAAAAAAACACAACCCATAAAATCATAAAAGTAGGCACCACCTGCGCTCACATACCTTTGCGCCCCATGTCCGCATCCCGCACCGGAGTTTCGCGGGCATGCGTTTCGAGCAGGATCGGTGGAGCGAGCCCGAGGACTCGGCAGAGTCTCGCCCTTGAATCTGACTGCCGGCTGCCCAGTGCCACTAACTTTGCTCGCACCGGTTTGGAAAGAGGGGATGGGCAGTCACGCATTGGAAGGAGTAGGAGGGGGCGGGTGTGGTTTTTTTTTGGTTTTTACCCATCCACCCCACCGCCGCCAAAACTTATAGCCCCTGACACTGAATCCCTTAAAGGCAAGGCTCAATGATGTCAAAGTCGCACGCCCAGTTGCGGAAACGGTGGGGGCTGCAGCGCGAGCGGGTTGTTATGACTGCTGCCATAGGACTCGGATGAAACACGAGGTCTTTTTTTTTCGTGTGTGTGTGTGAAAACAAAAAAAAATTGGCAAAGTGCTAGAGCGTAGAGCACATGGGAGAATGAGCACGAAATGAGAAAGAGAGATCTGTCGCAAAGACAATGCACAAAGGGACGTGCGGGGGCCTTCTATTTTTCAGACGACTTGGAGCCACGAATGTTGAATATGCCACACGTGATGTGCAAGTGAATTACAGTGAGCTCGACCACGGCTCAACTTTGGAGGGAATTTGTTCATGTATCCGTACAGTGGTTTCTCAACAATTACTGCCGTAATATTTATCATTTGTATAACTGATACGCACAAGAACTATCTGTGCTCTATCAAAGTGTTGCTGTAAAGTAACATTTAAGACATTATTGGTTCTTTCGGTAAAGTCACGTACGTGAGTCATATGAATATGAATCCCTTGTAGTCACGAAAGGTTTAAATCAAAATTTTACATTTAAGACGTTAAGACATATAATTTATATCTTTAACGTTATAATTGGGCGTGACCGCTTGCGCAGGCCTTCATCTAGCAGTAGATTGACCATGGCGGACAATGACCATTCTAATACGCTCTTAATATTTGAAACATGTATGTTAACTTATATAATATTTTACTTGAAATCAGCACAAGCGTACTGTAGTTGCTGGGTGGATTCTACTCGAGCGTAGCAAGCTTTTGAGAGATGGGGACCCTCATCCAGCAGTGGATTGATCATGGATAGTGGGGATGATGATATTTCACAGGATATACTATATTTATGGAAGCATGGATTTCTGTTATATTCTCAATCAACGTTATTTGTATCGTTCAAATCATGATGGCAGGCGTAACACACTAAACTCGGTCGCGTTGTGGGGGCCTATTACGTAAACCCGTTGAACTGTTCACATGCTGCAATATTTGGCGACTCTTGGGGGTGCTAACATCCAAATACCTTGCTAAAATACTTTCTGAAAAGAGGCGGATCGTGTTAAATTGTAAGTTGGGTCGTGAAAATATTAAGATTGGCATAAAGGAATGCATGTCATTAGACAGATCTTTATTTTTGGCGAAAGATGTTTTCTCGGTGGAAACAAATTTGTTCAGAAGAAAGCAATGCAACAATTAGTGTCAGATTCTAAATACATTTAGACAAAAATTATAAATCTTCATGCCAAAATGCACATGCATACTCGAAGAAAACACTTGAGTAAAAATAGCATTTGGCATATTTCCTATTGTTCGATTCGAAAAAGTGCTATTTACTTGAATGCGTTTGGAAAACGGATAAAGGAAAAAAAATACGTCCTTCCAAAAAGTATAACCTCGCATGCAGGATGGAAATGCACGAATACATTTTGCGAGAAATGGATGCATAATTAATTAGAAAAAGGTTACAAGTGATGTATTCCAATTAATCACAGTTATGTTGAAGTTGCGACTGTAAAGACAACATGCAAATCGTCATCATAATGATCACGCCAGGCCAGTTGTGGCCATGAAACCAAAATAATTTTAACTGGTAAAGATCAAAAAGTACTTCATTCATAGGAATATAGTTTGTTTCGAAAAAGCAGAGTTATTTCTCCTGTTTAGTATTCGATTCCCAGTGATTTTCTATAGAAAAGCTATGTGCACTTGCTCTGTTAAATTACGTAGTGTTCACCATACATCATAAACTCAAAAGCAAAGCACAAATAAACTAACACACACGTTTTTGACACGGAATCACAATGCAATGAAGGTGATAGTGCTTAAGGGAAGAAAAAAAACAAACCGTCCAGGGCTTGAAGCGTAGAATGAGTGGAGGGCGACCTGGAGTGGGTTATAACACCTGGAACAAATTACAAAATTGCATTTCAAACAAAGAACAATTAAAGGCAACGGTCCCGCCTTGTTATTGGCATTATCTCCATCGCAACCACCATCATGATGACCACCTTTAGCATATCACTTTGCCGCTGCCAGCACCAAGGTGGGCGCAGCATGTCTCTCTCCGCATGGTTAATCCTAAAGTTAAGCCTTTGTAAAGAGGGACGCAATGAAGCACTTCATGTGCAGACATGCCAGTCTCTCTGCATCACTCTTTAATCGCCTCGCCTTTCCAAATTGCACATGGACCGGCACGCAAAGTCCACATGGGAAATCCACCGAGGCGCCAATTTGTATTGCCACACCACCAACGCCATGATGGGTGCCACGGTGGCGAGATGTTGACTGGCTCGCCTGGTATGAAGGAGGTCCGTGGGTTCGACCCCGACCTGACGCCTGCTGTATATTTGGAGTTGGCGTGTCTCTCTCCACGTGGTCTTGTGGATTTTTCTCTGGATCCTTCGGGGTTTCCCCTCTTCATTCAGATACATGCGTTTGGAGTATTTGTGCTACTACACATTTCCACATGATAAGCCACTTCATTGAGCTATCATTTGTGGCCAGGTTGCTTCGGTAAAATAAAGTTTCGTTTTTAATCGTTTTTAGGAATATTCTCGTGTGCAGGAGTGATATGTTTCTGTTGAACGTGAGAGATGGTTATGGATTGGTAGGCCTTCATCTGGCAGTGGATAAACCATTGCTGATTATAATTAAACAAAATGTTTAGCTGATTTTCAGTTACGTAGCTCAGAATTTTGGCCAGAGTTGATCATTAGCATACTGGACATCTGTGAAAAAAAGCTTAATCGGTCATCGGATTTTTCCAGGATAAATAAAGATTGTGATCATCATCAATCCCATCACTCCACTACTATCACCACTACCATCATTATTAGCGTCATATATATATCAGCATTATTTATGTATTTATTTATTCGGTCAGTGCCCTGTCTGTAGACAACTCCAAGGCATTCTGGCCTCCACGTTGCTTCATATTGTGCTGCTTTCTTTGTCCGTACATCATTACTTGTTGAACATCGTCTACCATCGCCGGTATTTTTCTTCTTGGTCTTTTTCAAAGAATCTTCCCTCGATTACTTCTTTCAGCTCATTCGCTCTCACCACTACCTGCCCAGTCACCTCTCTCAGCTCATTCCTCTCACCACTACCTGCCAAGTCACCTCTCTCAGCTCATTCCCACTCACTACTACCTGCCCAATCACCTCCTTCAGCTCATTCCCACTCACTATGCGCCCATTTCAGATGATTTTCCTGATGAGATTGAACGAGTCCACGGACTTTTCCCACCCGACGTTAGAGTTGTTGTTTATCTTCCGTCGAGCCTGTTTTCATAACTCGACATTCCAAAACTTTTCCGAGCACTCCATCTCTCTGGTGGATGCGGGGGGGGGGAGGATAAAATGATGTGTGTGAATACAAGAGCCCAACTCCGCCTTATGGTGCGATCCCAACAATTGCATTTGCGCCCCCCTCCGCCCCCCAAAAAATAACGCGCCCAGTGTGCTAAAAAAGAAAGGAGTCGCGCACCACGAATGAAAATGCAGCATTATTATTGTTTACGTGACACGTGCAAATAATGCCTTTCGCTGCTGTCGAAACGGTTTTGACAACAAGGTGTGGGTGGGACGCGGCACAAACACCGCCCACCCCCCAGCGCGTTGTGTAATTTGCCCCACTTGGAGCTGACGCCTACCGCCAATTTAACTGGTGAAACGCGCGCGCAAAAAAATATATATCCTTCAACCCAGACAAATGAAAGCGTGAGATTGCGCATGTAAACCATAATTATATAATTATAGAGAGCGTGAGGGAGTCACGGCCTGCTATTTGCTTAATCCGAGTAGGGGGCACCTATTCACAAATCAAGAATAAAAATATTTTACGTAGTCGTGAAAAACTAATTAAATGTGTATTTAAATAATAATACTGAGATTTCCATTCATGAAGCAGATTTCCATCAAGAATTTCAACGGGCTGTACAGGACGCATCTCGGCATGAAATTAATTTCATTATAAATTCATTTTAAAATCCATTTACGAAATGAACTAAAGGTTTAATAAGCGGAAGCGTGTATTTATGTTTTATGACGCATTTTTGAAAAACATGTCCACAGACTATCTCGTCGAAGAGCGTTCCATATAGCCTGGGGGCTACACGGGGGGGGGGGGATATTATTTTCCTTTCACCGCTTATTTTTGTACAACAACGGGGAACCCGTGGCTACACTTCACACGCGCTGCGCCTAAGAAAACGCTGAAAGTATCTCGACAACAACCGGAATGGCCATTTACTCGGATAATTAGCAAACTGTTTCAGCCCATCATTGCCACATGCATCGCAATTACCCCCATCGACACGAAAACACCCCGCGTGGACACTGGTATAAGTGTCCCTCGCCTCGTATTATGGTGGCACTCGTGCATACTTTAAGACCATATTTACTTGCAGTCACACGGGGAGCACGATACTCAACAAGCCTTTTCAAAAATCTATCAAGGACCCTACATTGGGCTATGTGACCTCATAT
Organism: Petromyzon marinus; assembly: GCF_048934315.1. Taxonomy (NCBI): domain Eukaryota; kingdom Metazoa; phylum Chordata; class Hyperoartia; order Petromyzontiformes; family Petromyzontidae; genus Petromyzon; species Petromyzon marinus. The sequence continues at coordinate 7,247,484 of NC_133701.1, forward strand.
GCATTTCTCCCTCTCTCTCTCAGAGGTGCGGAATCGCGCCTCGGGCCACAACCCACGCCCAATAAAGGGGGGCGACTTCCTTTTTGTTCAGGCATCGGCGAACTTCCTCTCCGTTCGCCAACGCCCACGAGCAGTGCCAACTTTGCTGAGTAGATCAGCAGGCGTGCTCATTGTGCTTCCCGGTCGGCCGGCAGGGTGCCGCGCCGCTGATCGCGCGACGCCTGTGAGCGCGCGCGTGCCTCTGGAGAGGCTGTGGTTGGGTACCGACCGGGCATTAGGGGGGGTCGGCATGCAAAATAACGAGAAGAGACGATGCTTTTTGTTTGTTCCGAATTCGCTAAGAAACTCATTTTTTTCAAGAGCCGTAATGCAAGTGAACACGAGACGGTCATCCCTCAATGAATAACGTCACGACGGAGTCCTTAAAGAGCCGCATGCGGCTCAGGGGCCGCAGGTTTTTCCGACCCCTGGGCTAGGGTGAGGATGGGCAGGCGAGCTTTGCTGCTCGCGCCGTGGGCAGGGATGATGCCTCTTTTTGGCACCCACAAATGGTGGATATGGGTCAGCACATTATATCAATCATAAGAGTTAGAGCTGCCACTATCGACTTCTTGCCATTTGAGCACATGCGTCTGCGATGGATGCTAGGAATATCATGGCAAGAGAGGGGATAAGCGATTGCCGGAGTTTCAAAATGAACATTGCAGGTGAGTGTTGTAGTTATGATTATCAGAAGTAAAAAAAAAGTTGCTCTGGGTAGAAGATCTTTGTGGGATGGAGGTCTCTGAGTCCAGTAACCAAGGGGAATACCTCATGCCAGAAGCTATCTTAAAGGAATGTATAATGCGCCCTAAGGCGCTTTAACAGGAATTGACAACAGTACATATTAATGTAATGGTGGATATGCAGTGAATTAAATAGATGAGAGGAAGCAATGAGCAAATCTGTGATGCGTGAATTCGGCGAAAGTTAAATCGATTATAGCAAATGGATAGCTGAATGGATTGAATTAATGGAGAGTGAGTCAATGTCGTATAATGAGAATATGAAGAGGAAACAATAACGGTGTTGGTTATGGGGTGGGGGGAGATTAATGTGTCGTGGGGTGAGCTAGTGGAAATAAGTGACTTTTGAGTGTGGAGCGGAAACTAGTGAGCGAAGGAGACTGTTTAATGTGGAGGGGGAAGTTTGTTCCAGTGAAGTGGGGCAGGAAAAGAGCGAGAGTGTGATTGAGCGCAAGAGGAGGAGCAGAGAGAGACAGAGACACAGCAAAGATTGAGAACATAGAGGGCGAGAAGGCACACATACATATACAAGTGTGGCAAAAATATGGTGGGGCAAGACCATGAAAGGATTTGTAGACCAGGGTGCGGATGGGGGCATACTGCGTGGGTCAATTTATGGAGGTTGCGTTTTCTACTGCACACCAGCTGCGAGATATTGGAGATGGTGTTGGTGAGGTGTGGTGGCATCAATGGCTCTTACCATGATGGCGTCTTCGTTGGCCTGGGGTATTGTGTATTTATTGAAATAAAATATTCATCAATGGGTGATGGGATTTATTAACTCATGATTTTACAAAAAAAACTATCACATATTTTTAAATAAATAAGGTATGTCAACAGAGCCAAGTTCTAAATGAGTGAGAATTAAATTACATTATCGTCACCACGTCAGGTGAGATATTATGGAGATGTAAGCTGCAGTGAGCTTCTCGCGCTATAGAGACCGGAATTGGTGTCCTCTATTTTAAAATGACTCCCAACGGTGCGATGGCAGTGGCATCGCCACATCATCAGCTCAGGGGGTGCTGCAATCGATCAGGTGTAGATCGTGGCTCGTCTTGCCTAATCACATTACGTATTTTTTTGTTCTTTTACACTGTTGTCGAAAATGTAATGACGACTTGACACATTTCTCTTGAGATGGCACTTTATTGAAGACACGTCCACTTGACATCAGGTGTAGATCCCACTGCAACAGCTCCGAGTCTTACGCGCATCTCCCCATTTTATATCCCAACACGAGGCCACGCCCCCCTTCTCGATCATTCTCGCTGACTCTGGACGCTCGCTCCACCGGCAGACTCCACCGTCCTCCTCCGTCACCTGACCACGCCCCCCTTCTCGAACATCCCCGTAGCCACCAGTCCCTTTGCACTCACAACTGATACCCCTGTCATTACCTCCCGTGGCCACTCGTGCATTTGTACTGTAAGCTGACCTCCCTGTCATTACATCCCGTGGTCACTCGTCCCCCTCACACCGCATGCAGGCTTTATTGTCATTACAAAAACATATCTCATTGTGGTTGTCAAGGGGGCCCCAACTCGTGGCTTTGGCCACCGGGGGGGGGGGGGGGGGCAAGGCACTCCCTACCCCCCACGATAGTTACGCTACTGCTTGATCGGCTTTAATCCAGCAGTGGACTGAGAAAGGATGTACTTGCTGTATATAGACATTCATGTCCAGATTTGCAATATAAATACTGTAACGTGGCAAGGAGATTTTTTTAAAAATCAGCCTATCTAAATACACAGTTACAATTTATGTCGTCAAATAATTATTAGTTAATACATCCCCTTATTAGAGACTTACTTCAAACACATGGTATCCATACGCTCTGGTTCTTTCGGTAAAGTCACGTATTTTTTTCTAACTACGTGACTTTACCGAAAGAACCAGAGAGTATGGATTCCTGCAGTCACGAAACCTTCAAATCAACATGGTATCCACTTTCATGCAACTTAACGCGTCGTGTTGCCGCTGGACGTCAACTGCACTGGCGAGACAACATCAGCAATGAAGACAATGGAAACAAGTGCAGAAATTAGGGCAGGAAAAATCAAGGGACCATTTGACATCTGGAAGAGGTGGAGGGGAGTTGGTGGGTGGGGTGAGAGAAAGTGAGACAGGAATTAGTGGGCCTTGTAGGTGCATTGACTTGTCCGGTAATTCATATTTTCCATCCACGCCGCTTGCAAACCCACGCTATGTGCATGACGCAGTTGGGGTGGGTTGCGTGCAGTGGTGGGGGGGGGTAGAAGAAGATGAAAAAACGCCACGGTGAAGTCATCATCCACACCCGAGCCACACCCAGAGGCATCATGCGCCGCCGCTTGGGGAGGGCAGAGGGAGTTAATGTCACTGCCATTTTTGGGATGTGTCGCTTTCTGCTTGATACATTGCAACGGGTGGGACGATTTGTTTTAACTTCCCACGTCACTGCAGAGAAGGCACAGTTGCGTCTCTTGTGTCACGGACAACGCGTTGGCCTTTTACCATCGACAATAATAAATAGCCGCCGACCCTAAAGTAAACAGCATCATTAACAACAATAATACATCGAGAAGATCAGTATTCGTGGAAGAAGCCGCTGGCGAGAGTGAATACATTTACGCCGACTTTAGACGTGGTTAGGTGGAAGACGCGTCACCCTCATACCCGGTGAACCGCCCCCGACCAAATGTTTAGGTGGAGTGGTGGCGCAGTGGTTAGCGCACCTCGTTGCATTGCACTGGTCGCGGTCGTGAGTGATATCTGAAGCAGTCCCGAGTGCCTCGCCTTTTTCACCAACACATGGACGTCTTGTTACGGGGAAGGCCTGTATTCAGCAGTGGCTGAACACAACGCTGTACGTTATGATGCTCATGATATACAGCACACACGCAATGTAAACGCATACGCGCTGTCTGCTCCAAAATAATATGAGCACGACATTTGACGAGCACAACACCAAAATACAAGCAAACGACTTCTTGTTAGACGGAACGACGCGATCGTCGAAGCTAATGCTCCGTGATTAGCCTCAACAAAAACAAACCTCCGTTAAATGCACGAGTGCGCCTCACCCTCGGAGGGTGAACATCTGGCTGTCTGCAATCACGTGCAGGAAAAATATAAAAAAAACACTCGTGCCAGGAAATTGGCACGGGAAGAGGAGGAATGCGACACGAGTGCAGGGAAGTTATTTCAAGAAGAACTCTCAACTTAGCTCTCCGAAGCGTTTTTTTCGGGTCGTTACCGCGCGTTGTTTTGGGGCGACGAAGTCGAAACATTCAGTTCCAGTAGACGCTCCCAAGCGTGTGGAGTGAAATGCTGGATACCGTGCCGAAGAACGCGCGGCACGAACCGAACACGCGCCGGAGAAGCCGCAGAGCGCAAGTGCGAAAAACTCGACGCGTCGCTGCAACTTTAAACTTGCTCAGTCTTGCCCCGGGATCACTCGCTGCGAGTATTGCTGACGTCCAAGCGGAGGAAGAGAGGGGTGGCAGTGAGGCAGATAAATGAATGGGGTGGGGGACGGGAATGTCATACCCTGTCTTCAAACTCGACACTCTTGGTTTAGTGTTTTTTTCCCCGCACACCCCGAAAACGGAGAAAATCCGCACCTGGACAGTTTAACCGGGCGATTTAAAAAAAAGACATCCAGCTCCCACTTGCGCATGAATAATGTCGCTTTGTTCCACGTGCTCGCCTTAGCCCCGGGGATTTTTTATGCGTGCCAGGCAAGAGTTCCACAAAACTGTTCAGTTTATTTATTATTAATATCAAAAGGTTGCTTTGGGCCTCGACGAAAAGGAGACTTTGGAGAGCCCCTCCAGAGGCAATTTAAGCCGACTCTTCAACGCTGACCAGATGTCTCGGGGAAACTTGGGAGTACCCACAGTTCATCCCACCGCACGCAACCTGCCAATCGAATAACTGGTGCGCCCATTTATACTGCTGGGTGGACAGAGGTGCGCCGTTGTTTATACTCCCGTACCGGGAGGTCGAGTGGAAACGGCAAACTCTCTATTGCAAGCTCACTGTGTGAACCCTTTCACCATGGCAGTATCCCTATCATTATTACATTTTTTTTATATATATGGGGTTTCGGCACCAGACCACCCCTCAATTTACCACTCAAACGCTGATTCCAGAACAAAAGGCGCCTTTTAATAGTGAAACGTGGCGCTTTTATACCGTTGTCAACCAGAAGTCACGTTTAAACCTCACTCGACTGGATTTTGCAGCTTCATAGATGGGAGCTGCATTAATCGGCATAAGCGTTTGTTTACGGAGGCTCGCCGTACCACAGTGGAAAGCCGATTGCAGGCAAGTTTTCCATTTGAGATATTGGCTCGAGCACCAAAGCGCTGCGTCCCGTTCTCTCTCACCAGACATGCCGTGGGATCTTTCACATTACACAAGTAAACAGATGGAACATCTGGCTTGGTTTCCCTTCCGACGAGAATACACTTGTATATATATAAAAAATAATTCTGAGCTGTTATCTGGCTGACACAGACGCTGGCGAGATGCCCTTCGCGCTGAATTCTTGTCGCGATTCTACCTGCTCATCATCAGCAGCACTACAAAGGAAGAAAAGCACCCCGGTGGACAAAACGGCGACAGAATGCATCGCATCTGCATCGCTTTAATAAAGCGGATGAGGAGCTGGAGCTTTTCCATGAAGCTGAAGAGGGCGTTCATTTCATTCCCACCTCTCTCCACCCAGCATTACACATGGGGTTTACAGCACGATTAGTCGATGGGCAAGTCGTGTGCGCATCTCCGATTAGCACGGTTGGCCACGTACGGTGGGAAATAAGTTCAACATACGTACGTGCGTACAAGTGTGGGTACTCCCACCTCTTATAATGTGTCTGACTAGCATGACAGAGGAGGCTAAATGTCCCAATAAAGGTGCTCTCCAGAGCTCTCTCTATTGGTGACCCTTTCACTAGCAGCGGTGTGAGCAGCGCTGCGGCTTTTACCTTTCACACGATTCCTGCTCAGTGTGTTCTCAAAGGTCGCTCATAAACAAAACAAAACCACACAAAGTTACATTCATTTGCAATAACTCTCACGGCGTGACGTCTTTTCCCAACACTGGCAATCAAAGGCAAGAGATGTGCGCTGAGACACTTTAGCCAACTTTGCTTTTACGCTGAGCCAAACAAGTACACGTACTTTAAGGACTATGTTATATTGCATTATACACTATGTAATATCTTTATGCCTAAATTGTCACGTTCTTTTATATACTACAAGTATGTACAGGTTGCCCATACATTGAAGAACACTCACTGAGAACCTTATCTTCTTAACTGAATTAAAACAGCACCTTAACCAAGACGCTTTACAAAGAAATCACAAGAGTACACGTGTGAATGTAATGGTGGAGATGAGGTGAATGGAATGGATGAGAGGAAGCAATGGGCAAATCTGTGATGCGTGAATTCGGTGAAGCGAAATTGATGACAGTAAATGATGATGAATGGATTGAATGAATGGGGAAACTAGTGATAGCCATACAATGGAAATATGAAGAGGGAAGAGTAACAGTCGTGGTTATGAGGGAGAGATTAAGGGGATCGTGGGGTGAGCTAGGGAAAATAAGTGAGTTTTGAGTGAGGAGGGGAAACTAGTGAACTAAGGTGACTGTTTAATGTGGAGGGGGAAGTTTGTTCTAGTTAAGCGGGGGCGAGAAGAGACAAAGGGCGAAGGCGTGGATTGAGCTAAAGGAGAAGGAATAGCAGAGATTCCCGTTGCTTCTAATTACATACCATGACTCATTGCGATAATGAGGAGCGGAGTGGTAGTAGGACTCCCGTGAGTCATGTACTGCGCTATGAAACCAGTGAAGTGAGTAAAATTCAGAGCCACAGAATAATATCAGCGTCGAGTGATAACTGAACCTGACCTGACGCTCACCTTCACACATCTCCTGCTTATGGTGAAGTAGGTTCCAAGCACTCATGATAGCTATGCAATGCATGCATGTATGTATACTGAACTTCTTTCGTACCGTACGTAGTCGACCGCGCTAATCGGAGGTGTGGGGGGAATGACACCAAGCTAAACACCAAAAGCAGTTGTAAAGAAATTAGTTTTCAATCTAGATTCAAAAGTGCATAGCTCCAGTGTCTTCCTAATGTCGGAGGAAAGAGCGTTCCAGACGGTTGCAGAAGCGCATCTGAAAGTGCGCGGTGCGGTGACCTTTATTCGATGGCCAGTCAAAACCTGCTGTGAGGATGACCGGAAAAATACCTTCGTCTAGCTGTAGATTGACAGGGGGCTACAAAAAAATACATACTGTGTATGCCTTTTTGATGATGCATTTCCCTTTTTATCATTTTCAACCGTGCGCAAACATTTCATCAATGATGTTTTGAAGGGCATAGTGCCAACTCTGTGGAGTAAACATACCACGGTTATGTAATTATGCGTTTCTGTTCAACTACTGTACTCACATCTTCCCTGCTTCTTTTTACAAGATACGTTTTACGATTAAAAAGAGGCCCGCTGCCAGACTTCCATCCTGAAAATGTTTACTGGCTTGTTCATTGTACAGTCGACTGAAAGAGCGCTCGCTTTATAAGCCAGCAAAACCCGCTTACGAAAACAACCATTTTCATAAACGTCGGAAAACAAAATTGCTCACAACTTCATAGCGGTCGAGGAAATGGAGTTCTAAGAGAAAAATAACAAAATGCACACACACAACCCACTCATCTCCAGTTCTCCCGTGCAAGCAAAAAAAAGGGTCACTGTTTTGGAAACTTTTACACTGACTTACAACAATCTTTCACCAAAAAAAAGAAAGAAAAAAACCTCCTTTAAATTACTTGCTATTTTTTCCAGTCAAAAAATATATCATGTGCACGATAGACAGCCAGCCAAACCAGGCAAAATAGTGTCACGAGAAACTCATCAGTTTCCTTTTGTATCTTGTGCCAGTGACTCAAAAGCCACGGGATGTCTAAAATAGGGCTAGTTTATTCTTGGAAAGCTTCCAGTGTTTTGTAGGCGTACACCGCTCTGGCTCAGCATCTCTTCATCCACTACTTCCAGAGATATAAACTAAACTTTTCTCTGTTTCAATCTGAAGGCATCGCCACCGTGTTCTCAACCTTAACTGAATTTCCACTGTTGAAATCCAATGTTAACTGCAATACCTTCCCAGCGTACTTTTTTTAATGAAAGCTGATGAATAAGTGCTTGCTGGGAATTACAATTTTAAACAGAAAGAGCAACAACATATGTATCAGGCCATCATCATCAGCATCAGAAACACGCGGGAGGCAAACACCCATTGAACCAACCAGTGTACACATTTCATCGCATTGTAGAAAGCCTCCTGCAAAGTGAGGCCCGCGTCACAACAGATCTGATGAACCCAGGAGTCCCATAGACAGCTGAATGAACGGTACCGAAATGAACACGGTTGCCATCCACCCTTTGCCTGAATGGGTAAAGGTTAACATCATGGGGAGGCCTTCATCAAGTAGGGTATTGGCCATGGCTTGCTGGCGATGAAATCTACGGTAAAAGTTGTCTTTGTGCATCAATACATGAATACAAAGGCACATCGTGTGTGGCCAGGTTCTGTATGTATGCGTTCCGTGTGGTTATGCAGGCATGCATGATGGCATGTGTGTATGCATTGATGCATACAAAAGACAAATTAATATTACTCTATATTATTTATGTATTTTATCAAAATTTAAGCCACACTGCTATAACCAGCCGGATAACTTTAGTTCATGTTTCAGAGTGCAGATTAAATCAACAGTCACTGATGCCTCAATCTATTTGGGAAGTGTACCAACTATGGCAATCTACAGTGTCCATATTTGCTTATGCTTGCAGGGGGAGACAAGCGAATCATCACGTATAAAAAGCTGTCTTTTCCTAGAGCCCACAAAATGAAATTCCTCCTCGCTTATACGGCAATCCAAAAAAAGCCCCAACCATAGCTCCTTCTTGTGGTGTGAATGACAGATGCACACTTCATCCATTCTTACCGCGATTATTTCTTTTTTCCTCCGTGACCCTCGGTGAACTTTCATGTTAGTGCGACCGAGCGCACACGTACGTACGCACGGATGCACGCGGGCACGCACAAATGCACGGCGCCGCAGAAGGGGGTCATGGTCGTATTGACGTTTCATTTCCAGCAAATCGCTCCGTGATTGGAGACCACAGTGCCCCTGCCTTTCGCTCTTCGAATACCCGAGATGCAGTAAGAGGTGGCAAAGTAACTTCCGGCTCTATTGAATCATTACCTGCTGCCGATTCCGTGATATTAACCCACGTTTGCTCGCTTAAACGTTTTCTATGTTCACACAGCCGCGACGGTCCACATAGCCTGCTTCTTATTGTTGAACCATAACACGATCTATTGATAAGCTCAAGCCACATTTTATGCAATATGTTTCATTAAAATGTATTTTCTCGAGAAACGAAGGCTTTTTACATGATGGCCACACCAAAATAACAAACAAAAAATGGCACCTCAATAACATTGTAACGGTGGGGGGGGGGGACTTCATTTAAGTGAAAACAATATATATTTTTAACTCACACGTCAAATATTGGACAGGATGGAAGCTATCTCAGAGGAAAGATGTCGAGACTGACATAGAGAAGTGGAGAGACCACTGGCATGAGGTATCTGTGATGGGAACAGTTATCAGAATAAGAATCTTTATTTATGCCCCAAATGGCCCAACAGGCCAAGGGACTGGAAAAAAGAATACATTCTTTGGAAGTTTGATACATTTAAGTGTTAAGACAGTGGAGTTTTGTCGGGTACACTGTGCTTATGAATCAAATGACGTGAGTTAAATTCCCAGCGACAGCTAACGTCAGCGGCAAGTGGATCCTTCCCTTCAACAACCTGCACGAACAAGGGTGGTGACGTCTGGCCAAGCAACTCCCAACGGCATGTTGTTGAATCGAGTTTCTCGCAACATGTGTTTGGTGACTAGTGGTATAGTGACTATTGCGTTGCACTCTGCACTAGGGGTACCCGAGTTAGATCCACAGCCGTGTCGAACCGGTTGAGAGTGATGTCTGACCTGGTCCTGGGTGCACCTCCCACGCCTGCAACCATCCCCCTCTTCACTAATCTGCAATGACGAAAATGGTGAAGTATAGTCAAACACACTCTCATTAATAGCACGGTGTGAGGAGGCCCTCGTCCAGCAGCGGATTGACAAGGGACTGTATATTTGGTTTAAGCAATAGAATGGTTGTGAGGTCTAGAGTTGATGTTTCTTAGCTTTATACCTTGTTTTTCAACCTGTTTTCATTTCCTCTCTGAACATCTTTTCAGGCACTATGCATGTCCGTGGCACATGCATGCAAATAAACGTGTAAGCACGGTTGGCTACGTACGGTGCGAAAGAAGTTCAACATGCATGCACGTCCTTGCCCCTCCAGTTGCCAGAATATGCTCCCTGGACAGAAGGTCCCCATCACTCTGCTGTCCGGATATGGAACTGAATCCCCGAACACATTGTCGGCGAAATCACCGATTCTGGTCATGGGCATCTCTTAACTTTATAGGAACTGAGTGTTTGAGCTGCAGTGAACCAACGATAATGCCGATTAGATGTACTCATATTTGATATGGCTGTTGTTCACAATTGCACCCAATAACAGAAAAAAGCACAAGCGCGTACTGCTCTCAGGTTGTACTATGTATGTTGAACTTCTTTCGCGCCGTACGTAGCCAACCGTGCTCATCGAAGGTGCGGATCTCCATGCAGAAGAAGCACTCAAACAACACGCAGCTTGTACTGTGTGTTGTTCGGCACGGATGCGCGACGATATTTTTACCCCAACGTGCTGGGGAAGCTTCTTTGGGGACTGAATTCAGAGCCACACAGCCACAAATGTGAAAACAGACTCAGCCGTGCACTGCCTGGCTTCACATTTTCGGAGGATCATTAGGATGTAATGCAGGGAATGGGTGCTTTCAAGTTCACCAGAAGACCTCTTAAGTAGGGTTATTTTGTGGTCGACCAAAAGGATTACTTCAGCAAAGGCATACGTGCAAAAATCTACAGGTGCAATACATATACAATTTACTTGTAATTAATGACGACCCTATAAACGATGAGAAGTTAAGCCCGTGTCACTGGTGAACAACACACAGGGGCGAGAAAGCCGATGTGTTGAATGAACTCAAAGGACAGCTGAGGAAAGCGTTGCTTGGTTTAGCTTGTTGCTTAGCTCTCAGAGTTAATATACAACTCGCCGTGCCAAACCATCTTCGATCTGACCCTAATTTTGGACACTGATGAGTATTTTTGGGTCACAGAGGCAAAGAGACCATACCAGACTAGACAGCACAGCTTAAAAGCAGTCCTTTATAGGAACAGCATGATACTAATGCAACAGTCCTGATGTAATTTAGCTCTCTGTTGCACAAATGCTGAAGAATGTGAGCTCCATCTGTAGCTGTGTTGCTCTTTCTGAAGACAGTTGCATTGGGTTTATTCCCACCTTGCAAGGTCCTGTAACTGCCTCTACCGTCAACGTTATTGTTCGTCCTTCTAAACGAGCTGTTTAGCTCAATAGACCATACCAGCTGAGAATGTGAGTCTGGTTTAGTGACGGTGAGGCCATCAACGTCATCATCGTTTATTACTATTTACACCTCACGTCGTATTTAGTGCATCTCCATGCAGCCGAACAAAGGAGGATATGCAGTGTTCAATGTCAGCTGGAACATCGTCCATAATATTGTTCTGGGAATTATTTTGGCAACAAACTATTTATGTTTTTGTTTAGTTTGACGATGTTTTTGTTTTCGTTGTTTTAGTGTTTTATTGTTTGACTCTATGAAAGAAACGATGTAGATTATGGATAGGCATACTCTGGATGTAGTTGTAGTGCCTTATAATACTCGAGTGGTAGTGCCTTGTGCCAAATAATCGCTACTTCAAGCCAGTCTAGCAGTATCCTGGAAAATATATCGTATTTGAGAGTATTACTCAGTAGGGAAGTGATTGAAAACCAAATTAAACGTTCAAAACCAATACAATACAGTCAATTCACACAAATTAAGATTTAAAAAAGACATTTTGAAAAGCTAAACTGTGCTCCAGGCTCCTCTCTTTTTTTGTACCCTTCATGTGAGTTATTCATAACTCGCTATTTGAATGTTTTCTTTATTTCATTTAGTCTTGAATTGATGATTTGAAATTATTGTATTTGCATGAGATGTTCCACAACTGAGAAGCAGTGGAGTGCACCCATACTTGACCCCACTACAAGAAAAAACAATCTAAAGGTGCAGCTTTTCAATCAATTTGCTCGTGCCACTGCTGGCAGAAGGGCCTCCATGAGAAGGAGCTCTAGAGGGCTTATTTAATGGGTATTTTGTTTTACTCTTCCATACTGTACTGGCTATACCTGGAACAGGTGGAAATACACACACTTTACCCCACCACACATCACCTGCCAATTACAGACTTCATTCCTTGCAAAATGTATTCATTTGGTGTTTGAACATCTTAACACCTGTTGTATTGCCAGAGAAGGGTAGAAGCTATTCTTATTTTTATTATTTTTGTAGTGTCGTAGGCAGGGGCGGAGCCAGGATTTGAGGCCGGGGTGACATTCAACAAATTTCAATTTCAAGAATGATTAGAGAGTCAGGCTGTTGAACTGGACGCCATCGGTTGGCGACACACTCAGACAATGCAGTTGCACGGAGTCCGCCAGACCGAGTGTCGTACACTTATACGCAGAATGTCACCCCTGTCACCCCCCCTGGCTCCGCCCCTGGCTCGTAGGTCTCTTCTTCCTTCTCCTCGAGGCTTGTGTGTGTGTGGGTGGCGTGCGTCGCACAAACACTCAGTCGGAGACGAGGTAGTGGCAGGAGGCACCGTCTTTCCTTTATTATGTTCGCACCACCAACTCCGGCCCCCTCTCTCATGACCACGCTGCCGTACGTCCTGGTCCGGACACGACCCCGTCCACGTTGCACCGACGGCGTCGACCTGGACAGCCAACTACTCTCCAGCCGCGCAATAATCGGGCGAAGGCAGCAGCGACGAAGGCGGCAGCGACGAAAGCGGCGAAGACAACATTGACGACGAGACGAGTCCACTCCCAGAACCAGCAGCCCGGAGCTATCACTCTCCGCTGCTTATATTCCCCTCCGCGCGGCTTGGCTCCGCCCTAGCCGCACCTCCCTTCTCGAACCCACCAAAGGGTTCCAGGGGCCTCCGCACGAGGTCTACCGTGACCCTTTGCCCCAGTTCATCCGCCCTGCCGGCACACCCGTGTATACGCTGAACAGCGTGTGCGCTAAGTGTCCATCTGCTGTTGCAGCTGCTATACAACGGTCAGCGCTGTGTCACTACACTTTGATACTGGAAAAAAGGTCCCATGATATAGCTGCTCATGCCGAGCTATAATTGCTCTGATACGTGCGTTGTCTTTGTACTGCTCGCCTTATGAGGTTTTCTGGTCTGAGACTGCTGAGACTAGGCCCTAAAAAAGGCTGTCTCTGGTGTATGCCAATCAGTTTCAATTACAATGCACACATTATAATCAGAGCATGTTGGTATGCATGTTCACCACAAGTATGCGTGGTTAATGCAGACTTGATTCCTTGCAAAAGGCATCTATTTGGCATTAGAACATCTTAACACATGTTGTATTGCCAGAAAGGGTAAAACCTATTCTTAGTTATTCTTGGTTCTTTTGGTAAAGTCACGTAGAAGGGAAACAATAAAATAATAAAAATATAAAACAATAACATTATCACGACGTTTCGGCTGCAATACAAGCAATCATCATCAGGTGTGAAAACCACAGCAAGAAAATTTGAAAATAGTGCCAAAGCTATCAATCGAACCATGAAGAAGGACCCTCTTGAGGAGCCTTTCATAACCATCACTTTACCCTACATTGCGGGGATCACAAAAAATATCTCCATTCAACACATTACATAAAATCCGTGATCTGGTTCCATCTGTAAAATATATGATTCCGGACATACAGTACCCTGGCGTCTACAAACTAAGTTGCCTCTGTGGTAGTAGTTACTCTGGAGAAACCAAACGACATGTCTCGGACCGCATTCGTGAACACAAAGCAGACCTAAAACACGGTAGCACCAACACCTCGGCCGTGGCAGATCACTGTTATAATTCAGTAGGCTCACATGACATTGACTTCTCCAAGACAGAGGTTCTTTGCAAGCCATCTGGCTACCATGAGAGATTCGTTCATGAGACGATTCACATATACAAACACAGAGACAATTTCAACCGAGAAGATGGATTCTGGCTTAGCAATCATTGGAAGGATTTGATAAACCATTTCGGGTCTTAAATGATTGTTCACACTTACAGTGGCTTTCAGACCGCATCCATTATTTTCGTCTCCCTCCTCCTCTTTTCCGAACATAGATGGACTCGTCCATCTGAACAAACTGTCAAATCTCTCTCCGTGGTGCTAACGTTAAAAATACCCGCCACTTTTTCAAAATTTCTTGCTGTGGTTTTCACACCTGATGATGATTGCTTGTGTTGCAGTCGAAACGTCGTGATAATTTTATTGTATTATATTTTTATTATTTTATTGTTTTCCTTCTACGTGACTTTACCGAAAGAACCAATAATATGAATCCCTTTAAATCAAAACTATTCTTAGTTGTCATACTATGGTGTAGCCGTTTATACTGCTGGGTGAAGAGGGGAGCATTTAAGATACTATTACATTGTTTCCAATGCTACAATGGCCATGGCCGTTATCCACCAATCACATCACTTGCAACACACACGCATTTTACCACTGTGCAGACAAAGGCATTGCCAGGTTAAATAATGTGGATACAAAATTTCAACACGAAGTGCTCCAAATTAAACACAGCACGGGGATTGTGTGGCCACAAATATGTCCGTGTGTTTTGCCCACATGATGGTGTCCTGACAATGTAGCATTCCTTTAAAAGAATATTAATTTGTCTCGAGAACGACATCAAGTCTTGAAACTTGCTTCCTGCTACATTTCGTGGCCAACGATCCATTGTAATCATGGCACACAATAAACTCAAGACCCTGTGGGGGTGTTGTAAGTGTTCGGAAATTCGGCACACGTAGCTAAGAGATAGACACCAAATAAATCGTGGACAAAAGTCTGCTTTTTTTTTCTCCCTTCAATAAGGTGGGGTGAACGCCGATCACGCTTACGACGTAACCTGTAAAGTCACCAGTTTGCCCAAGATCAGTCAAGTCGAACAATAATGGCTATAAGGCAGGAAACTGTTAAGAGGCCGGTGTGAGACGGAAAGAGGTGGACTGTTCCCATTCGACTCCGTCGTCTTTGAAGGAAGACGGAACAAGAACAAGTCGGCTCAGCAGCCAGGAGTTGGGTAGATTTAGTATACATAGAGTACTGTCGTATCTGGTTGGTGTTTTAACATCTTAACACCTCTTGTTTTATTGCCAGAAAGGGTAAAACCTATTAATGGGCGGAGTTTCGGGGACGTCGGGGGGGACAATGCCCCCCCCCCCAAAACCAGGAACATTTGTTCATTTATTTCCAGTTTTTCATTAAAAACAAATACGATAATTAAATGCACGTGGGATTCCTAATGTGAGAAACAAAGCGAACACCTGCCCCCTCCCCCCAAATATATAAGGCAAACTCCGCTTATGAACCTATTCATATTTTTGTCATCAGTAGAATTCCTCTTATCCATGGCAAAGTGGGGGTGGGGTGGGGGGCTGTAAACTTCGCCGTTTCTATCGCCAACTCAAACCAATAACCGCCGGAACCCGTTTGCTGGGGACACTCCCCAACTTCCACGGTGCAGCTTGACCCCCCCCCCGCCGATAGTAACAAACGGTTGGTTCAGTCCACGAGGGCCGCTCAACCTTTTGTAGACCGCAGTTTCACCTCCCCCCCCCCCACCAATAGTAACAAACGGTTGGTTCAGTCCGCGAGGGCCGCCCACCCTTTTGTAGACCGCAGCTCCCCCCCCCACTGCCGTCAAAATAGTCGCTGCGTGACCTAATGCCTCCGTTGCCGTTAGGCAGTGGTGACATTTTTTTGGAAGTATGTCATGGCGATGATATCAGCGGGCCAACGGCGTGTGCTCAGATGCAAAACGCTCGCGCGCGCACACGGCCGCCCGCCCGCCGCGTCCTCCCGACGACACACGTGGGTTGTCGTCGCACAAAGCGCCACTTGGTGCAAAGTCAAAATGAGTCGCTGCCTCCAATGGACACCGAGGCAAGTGCTCAACATCTCCTGTTTACAGCTTTGTGCCAGTGGTGGCGATTCCTCCGTTATGCCAGGGGGTGAGGCTATCCATAGGTAAAAGCAATGTTGAGTTCCGCACACGTGTTTACTCATGACTTGAGTCAACCCTCAACAAGGATTTGAACTCGCAACCTTCCTATTCCGAGAAACTCGCTCTCCCGCTAAGCCTTCTCTGGCTGGATACATACAAAAGGCAAAACAAAGATTTTCCATCCAACAATATAGAATGTTGGTGTAAGTGCTGTCAGCGAGCACCTATCAATCCTGGCATGGCACACAAGGGAACGCTGTGGAGTCCGCCACACCCAGCCGCCTTTGTCTGGCTGGAGCTGATGTTATCACATCACCAGACTAAGTGAAGGCTGAGTTGGTCTAGGAGAGGGCCATACATAGGGTATGGCAAAGACAAAGATCCCACTTATAGCCTTAACAGACGTTTTGGGCAAGTGCTGTTAGCGAGCACCTTTTAAGGCCTGCACGGTCCACGAGGGGGTGGGTTTGTCTTCCCAGTGGTGATGTTAACACACCGTACGAGGTACTCATTTGAGGCTGAGTCGACCCTAAGGGAGGCCCCGGACAGGTTCAGATAATCACCACTGGTGTTGGCCGTGTTCGTAGCGAAGCATATACAGTACACACTTAAACATGTGCACGCACAGTTTCTATATTACCTATATATAGCAGTCGTTATTTGCCTTTGCTGTAGTCTTGCACGCCTTTGGTTCTCAATTGTTAAAAAAATTAACATGTTAATAAATACATAGGTTTGATTAAACAAATTAGTTGTACTTACGTGGCCGTGCTTAATTTGTGTTTCGATTATTTACCTTCTAAAAAAGTTTTGTCCATTTCTCGCGCCCCCAGAGAGGGCATCTCGCACCCCCAGGGGGTGCGTGCAAACCCAATTTAGAACCTACTGTATACACTGCTGTGGAAAGTTGTCAATGAGAACCTATGAAGGCCCATAGGCCACCAGTGTGACTCGTACTTTGGCCACCTTTGTATCTCCGGTGCTGATATTTACACGCGACATTTTAAGGCTGAGTCAACCTGCCCAGGTAAGGTCCAGAACCATGTGGGATATCACTCGCCACTGATGTTAGCCATGGCCCGCAATTGAGCTCCAGGTGACTAGGTTCATTTCGCAATGCACTCGCCACTGCACCACCGCTCCATAAACCCCCCACAGTGCCTGATTAATGCAGCGGCTTAAGGAGTATCATCCAGAGAGCCTCGGATTTTTAGAACCCCCCCTCCCCAAATACAGCTTTACCATGGATCAAATGTAGTCCTGCAAAACAATGGTATACCCTCTATATATAACTTGGTAATTACTGCCATAGCGTCACTCGGTGTATACATCCAGTTGCGGTCCAAAAAGAAAATACAATAATTCTGTTATTCTTAAGTTTTGGTTTATCTGTACAATTCGTACATTACATTTAAAGGAATAACTAAAATATCCAAGGTGAATAAAAAATAAAATTGAATGGTTGGCATCAGGCATGGGTGGTGTGGTACAAGTTAAAGGGTAGGAATATAGAATATACAATGGATGGCCTCAAAACTAAAACAGCCCTAAGTCCCCATCAAACTTCATCTGGTCCTTCCCACGCACACAAAGACAAAGATCCTCCTATAGCCATACAGGATGTTGAGGCAAGAGCTCTTCCCTACAAAGGCCGGCACGGCGCATGGTGGGGTGGTGTTGCCAGACCCACACCATGGCCGTCTTTTTCTAATCAGTGTGCGCTCACCGCAGAGGCTGCTCATTAAAGACTGAGAATACTTAGACGAGGCCCAGAGCCAGTTCACAAATTCGTGTATGTGTGTGGCCATACCCAGGGGCGGAGCCAGGGGGGGTGACAGGGGTGACATTCTGCGTATAAGTGTACGACACTCGGTCTGGCGGACTCCGTGCAACTGCATTGTCAGAGTGTGTCGCCAACCGATGGCGTCTAGTTCAACAGCCTGACTCTCTAATCATTCTTGAAATTAAAATTTGTTGAATGTCACCCCGGCCTGAAATCCTGGCTCCGCCCCTGGCCATACCCACACGTACACACACACACGTATATCAATATCTCACAGACTAGTTGATCATCACATGCTTGTGACTACAACGCATTTGGCAATACGTATCACGTGCAGAAAATGAGGCACCGTCTTGACACAGAAAAGTAAACACTCGTAATAAATGACTCTAGTGTGGGCAGCCAGTGTAAACTGAGTCTCAGGGGCATCCCCTCTGAAGGTCAGAGATCATGGAATCAAAAGCCACCCAAAAGCCCCTATCCAGAGCAGTGTGCAAAGCATCAGCAAGCACGCCATCCTTCAAAGGAGACACTAAGTCTATTGACCAACTCACTCATGGACAATGTAATAGCCCTTGGATACACTCTGCTTAACCAACATTTTCCTCTTCTTACATAGATGATTCAATGGTATGATTCAACGTAGAAGAGCCACAATACTGCCCATAATGAACACACTAATCAATACGCTGCTGCTTGTGTGCTTGACCCGGGCTGCCTTGACTAATTCCACTGCTTGGAATTTAAATTAATCGTCTTTTAGTTCCACAGGGCATATTTGTAAAGGAGGAGATGTGATACATAGAATATTAAGTACACAATTTACATATAGAGCATCTTGGTGATTCTGGACTTAGTGCCATTGTCCATACCATGTATGTAATATATGTTTGGTTATCCTGAGCGGCAACAATCATGGTTAATTAATGAATGGATGAAGATTTCCCCAAGTTGTCACCATCTTGCGCAGTCCCATGATGCCATGATCCATCTCGCTTCTGCACACGGGCTGATCTCATCGGGTGTGTCTCAATGGTCATCCTCTTGGGCGCATTTCCTTCCTTGCCTGCCATTCGACGATCAGCCTCGATCAGCATCCATAGTTTGGTGTCCATCCCCCCGCACCTCTGATACACAAGGTTGGCTATATACGGTGCGAAAGAAGTTCAACATACATACATCATTCCTTCAAATGATCTTGTCCTGCCCAAGCCCAAATATATTTAGGAAGTTAAAGATGTCACTTATTGTCATTTCTCACCCCATATATTGCTCTTTCTGTCTCTCAGTGTAATTGCAAACGTGCACCTATGTACTCTTATTTACAGATTGTATTCCATTTTCGCTGTAAAGTGTCCATCTCTCTAATCCATATGTTACAGCAGGTAATATAAACTTGCTGTCACTCACCTCCTTACTCTATCATTTAGATTTGTATCTACTTTTAATATAAACGTTTGCTTCAACGTAATTTTACACACTTGTACGTTTAAATGAGGTTTGCTATAACGTGTCACAGGGAGTGGTGGCACAGTGGCTAACGTGCTGCACTATGCACCCAGTGACCTGAGTAATATTCAAGGCATCAGCTATCAGAAGTGGCGAGTGAAATCTGAGCTGGTCTTGGGCCCTCCACTAACCCGTGCTGACAGAAAATGCAATTCAGTGCTGTACATCTTTTGCATCGACGGATGTAATACGAATTAAATGCACTGTAATATATAACAGTCATCATCAGCAATGATAAATCCACAGCTGGATGAAGGCCTCCCCCAAGCCACCGCTATCTTTCACGGTCGTGCGATGTCGCAATTAAGCCTCGGCAAGGTACGGTAATTTACCCTTTTTACCGGTTAAAAGGGTAAAGGTGTTGACCATGCCAAGGGGTAAGGTAAAAGGGTGGGGTAAAGGTAGCGCGGAAGAATTACCCGGTAGGGTAAAGGTAGCGCGAAGTATTACCCGGTAAATACCCTGTTTACCGCTCGCTAATAGCTCTGTGGAGCAGTCCGTGTCCTCCATTTGAAATTGGAATCATTGATGTCGGACCAGATGGAGACGGACCACATTCTTGAGGTAGAGGATGAGGTCAAGGATGCCAGCAACGGAATTTCTGAGGTCGCGAACAGTAATCAAAAGAGGCAGCGGCATGCGTTCCCGTGGGAGCAGACACACGATTGGATGGAGGGTGATCCCCGTGTGCAGCAAGGAAAGCGGCAGTGCGTGCACCTCCGCAAGTGTTTCTCCTTCCACACGAATGCGTCGGGGTGGAAAGCCCACCTCAAGAAGCACAACGTGCTTGCCCCAGGCAGCGAGGTCGGGACGTCGGCGTCGGCAATCCGCCTAAAGCAGCAAACGCTGAGCCGGACAGCAATCCCGGATCACCTCCCGGTAAAGTTTGTGAACACGCGGTGGTTGATTTTGTTATCCAAGGTGCAATCTCTTTGCAAGCCACCAGCAGTGACAAGTTGAAGACCTTGGTCCACACATTGACGCAGGGATACGAGGGCCCGTCGACCCACACCCCCATTCGCAGGATTGTCGAGCTGCCCATTGTCGGGGCGTTCTTCTCAAACATGGACGTCGCCATCTCGCTCACCATCGACGGGTGGTCGAACCGCAACCTAAAGGGATTTTGGATGGTCACAGTGCACTGGATCTACAACAAATCTGGTGCGTCGAAATCCATGCTGCTGACGATCCTCGATGTGCAGTCCGGAAGGGGTGTCGGCAAGCACATTGGCACCGCTCTGTTTGAGCACCTCCAAAGCCTCGGGCACAATGTCTCGACCAAGCTGCTCGCTGTCACCAGCGACAATGGCTCCGATGCGATCAGTGCTCTCAAGACGTTGTTTGCCCGGGTCAAGCGTGGACGCCGGATGAGCAGTTGCGCACTTGCCACCATATTCGCTGCGTGGATCATTCGGTCCAGATCGGCGTAGTCCAAGTTCTCAAACTGATCAAGTCGACCAATGCCAAGCTGCGCGAGGCGCTCGTCAATATCAGGCGCAGCAAGGTCGTCCGGCAGTCGTACCACCGCTAGGCCGAGATCGCCAAGCTCGCCAGCAAGGAGCCGACGCACCAGGACTCACCAACCAGGTGGAATTCGACGTTTGACATGGGCGACGACGCCATCAAAATACGTGTCCCATTGGACATTATCATGGTGCACTTTCAGGATGTGATCAGCGTCGGTGCTTTCTGAACTGCAGTGGGCAAACATCGAGGGCATGACAGCATTCCTAAGAATGCCGCGCCAGGTCATGACCTCGTTGGCGGACCGCAAGTCAACATTGGATCTCGGGCCGGTGACGATGGAGCATCTGATCCGTCATTGCGATCGTGGTGAAGCCGCTCTTAGAGCGATCGATGAGTCCTTGACCGCGATGGGGATGAAGGCCGAGCTGGTACGCTACCGCGACTTGCTGGTTCAGGAACCCGCCATTGTGGCATCCTACTTATATCCACAGCTGCCGAAAACGACAGACCAAGACGAGTTGGCTACACTGAAGGTCACGATCCGCTCTGTTCTGCAGCATCACTACTCGGACGTGCTCGCGATCCTGACGACGGCAGTCGCTGCCCACATGGAGGAGGGGTCGCTGTTCAGCACCCTATTCAGCAACATCGGCAGCTCCATCGACGACGACGATGAAGTCGATCGCTTTCTGAGCATGGGAGTCACGACCGCCAGCGCCTTCAGTGACGTAATGCAGTGGTGGTCTCCCCGCAAAGAGCTGCTCCCCACCCACTACAAGATGGCCTGCGACTACTTTAGAGCGCCAGTGACATCAACTCCCTGCGAACGCGCGAATAGCGAAGCCGGGCGGGAGTTCACATGTGTTCGCCAGTCGATGTCGTCGACGCTCTTCATCCAGTCCATGTGCTTGCCCTCGTGGATCGCGGCCGGCTGGCTGAAGATCCCATCTAACTGGGCTGGAGCGGCGCAGGATCTTATTGCCCGTCGTTTGTCCAAGGACGACGGCAATGACGAACTTGATCAGGTTGTTGATGAGCTCGTCATTGACGAAGACGACTGGGATGAGGAGGTTATGGAGGACGGTGTCCTCGACAGCCTCAAAACCCAATTCGATTGCATTCTATACAAATAAAGTGCTCTACCTCGCATTTACCTGTTATACACCTTTTTCATGTGTAGTACCCCAGTCATTGCCCTGTAATCAGGTAATTTGTATGGGGTAAGGGTAAAAGGTAGGGTAAAGGTAGGCTCGTTGCTTTTTAACTTTTACCTTTCACCTTACCTTGCTAAAGGGTAAAAGGTAAGGGTAGAGTGATTGTTATTGTGGTAAGGTAAAAGGTAGGGTAAAGGTAGGCTCGTTGTTTTTACCTTTTACCTTACCTTGCCGCAGACTAGTCGCAATCCATCTAGCGCCGGCACATGAGCTGATTTTATCGCTCCGCAGTCAGCGTGTCCCCGGGCACATTAAATACAAAGCGCGTAGTATGCAAGAAAAAAGATATTTACAAGCTAGGCTGCAACAGGGATATCAGTTCCCATGGGCCTGCAAGCCCTAAACATGTGCGCGACACACATTTATCCAACACACATTGCTTTCACGTTAAAGCAGAGACAGAGGAAGCGCTGGCAACTTTTCAGCGTGAGCCCAGCCACCCAGACTGCCACGGCGTTACAACATTCACGTATCTGGCGTAATTGGTACACCATGGTGAATGTGCACACACTCGGCCATACATTGAGTGAAAAAAGTAGTTGATCCCCTGCCGATTTTGTACGTTTGCCCACTGACAAAGAAATGATCAGTCTATAATTTTAATGGTAGGTTTATTTGAACAGTGAGAGACAGAATAACAACAAGAAAATCCAGAAAAACGCATGTCAAAAATGCTATAAATTGATTTGCATTTTAATGAGGGAAATAAGTATTTGACCCCCTCTCAATCAGAAAGATTTTTGGCTCCCAGGTGTCTTTTATACAGGTAACGAGCTGAGATTAGGAGCACACTCTTAAAGGGAGTGCTCCTAATCTCAGCTTGTTACCTATATAAAAGACACCTGTCCACAGAAGCAGTCAATCAATCAGATTCCAAACTCTCCACCATGGCCAAGACCAAAGAGCTCTCCAAGGATGTCAGGGACAAGATTGTAGACCTACACAAGGCTGGAATGGGCTACAAGACCATTGCCAAGCAGCTTGGTGAGAAGGTGACAACAGTTGGTGCAATTATTTGCAAATGGAAGAAACACAAAAGAACTGTCAATCTCCCTCGGCCTGGGGCTCCATGCAACATCTCACCTCGTGGAGTTGCAATGATCATGACAACGGTGAGGAATCAGCCCAGAACTACACGGGAGGATATTGTAAATGATCTCAAGGCAGCTAGGACCATAGTCACCAAGAAAACAATTCGTAACACACTAAGCCGTGAAGGACTAAAATCCTGCAGCACCCACAGGGTCCCCCTGCTCAAGAAAGCACATATACATGCCCGTCTGAAGTTTGCCAATGAACATCTGAATGATTCAGAGGACAACTGTGTGAAAGTGTTGTGGTCAGATGAGACCAAAATGGAGCTCTTTGGCATCAACTCAACTCGCCGTGTGTGGAGAAGGAGGAATGCTGCCTATGACCCCAAGAACACCATCCCCACCGTCAAACATGGAGGTGGAAACATTATGCTTTGGGGGTGTTTTTCTGCTAAGGGGATAGGACAATTTCACCGCATCAAAGGGACGATGGACGGGGCTATGTACCGTCAAATCTTGGGTGAGAACCTCCTTCCCTCAGCCAGGGCATTGAAAATGGGTCGTGGATGGGTATTCCAGCATGACAATGACCCAAAACACACGGTCAAGGCAACAAAGGAGTGGCTCAAGAAGAAGCACATTAAGGTCCTGGAGTGGCCTAGCCAGTCTCCAGACCTTAATCCCATAGAACATCTGTGGAGGGAGCTGAAGGTTCGAGTTGCCAAACGTCAGCCTCGAAACCTTAATGACTTGGAGAAGATCTGCAACGAGGAGTGGGACAAAATCCCTCCTGAGACGTGTGCGAACCTGGTGGCCAACTACAAGAAATGTCTGAGCTCTGTGATTGCCAACAAGGGATTTGCCACCAAGTACTAAGTCAAGTTTTGCAGAGGGGTCAAATACTTGTTTCCCTGATTAAAATGCAAATCAATTTATAACATTTTGACATGCGTTTTTCTGGATTTCCTTGTTATTATTCTGTCTCTCACTGTTCAAATAAACCTACCATAAAAATATAGACTGATCATTTCTTTGCCAGTGGGCAAACGTACAAAATCAGCAGGGTATCAAATACTTTGTTCCCTCACTGTACGTGTGTGTGTGTGTGCGCGTGCAGTTGTGTAGAGCGGTGGCACCGTGGTTAGGGCACTGCGCTTTGAACTCGGTAATCCGAGTCCAATTCCCGCCCCCGACCAATAACAGTGGCGGATATCTTAACTGGTCCTGGGCCTTTGCTAGTCTGATTCAGGCTTAAATGAGTATTTGGTGTGGTGTGTAAACATCAGCACTGGGTAGACAAAGACGGTCGAGTGTGGTGTAGGCCACACACCTCCTCTTTTGGTCACGCTGGCCGTAATAGGTGACCGCTAACATTCACTTGTCCCAACAGTCCGTAAAGGTTATGGTAGGGAATTATGCCTTTGCCTCTGTGTGCGGATCTGGGGTTAAATTTTCATGGCCACCACTTGCAAGAGCTGTGCCGCGAGGAAATGTGCCAGCTTTCCGAAATAGCGCAGCATTAACAAGGACGTACAAGTTTGCGCACATGTGTGCAAGATTTATCCATCTCATTTTGTGCGATGTCAATAGCGGTGTTGTTGAAACGCAAAGTCCCTAAAGTTGTTTGAAATGGAAGAGTAAAATTGCTCACCAAAATTTTTTGACTGTGTCGAAACATTGTTAATGGGAAAAGCATATTTCTCACCAAATGCAACGTTGGTTTGTTTATAAAGCGTCTGAATGTGTCTGCGCCTCAAGACGCTGTGATGAAACAGCGTGCACATTTAATTTGAACAGGGGCAGGGAGTTAATATCGCGGAAGGCTGGAGGAAGGGAATGTCAGACTATGATGGTAGCAAAGGCCAATGAGCGACTGCCCACTGAGTGAATGTTGATCGAGGTCTTCTATAAATACACAAGCCTAGGTTGCAAAAGTAGAATCGTTTGCTTCTTCATTGGCAATTTGAAGAATAAATAACTGATACGTTTCATCATTAGACCTCCTTTGCCAGTACCAAAATGTAATAATAGGGTTTTTCCCCTTTTTTCTGGCAACAAAACTGAAACCTTTTTACAAGGATTCGTGTCTGCATTAACTACAATACCTGCAGTCAAAATGCCAAAAAAAACATACTATGATAATATATGCATTGTCCTTGAAACTGATTGGTCCACACCAAGGGACGGCTTTCTTTTGAGCCTCGACCCAATTGGTGCTCGACCAGATGACGCCAGAAGGCGTACAGCTCAAAGACAATGCACTATCAAAGTAATGAGGGCTCGGGGTGAGCATATACATCATTAGACCGACTTTGTTAAATCCACTGCTATATGATGCCTTCACATTGCCTTTTAGTTATAACAACAACTGCCATTCGCTTCTAAGTGGCAGTGACGTCACCACGGCGCTTGTGCCAGGCTAGGTGCTATTTAATGCAACGTGAGGTGTCGAACGCCCGCTGGAAAGGAGGTCACGGGACAGACCCAGGTGCCATAGGTTGACTGAGATAACTGGCCGATGCACCACATGTACCCCCTATTTATAGTCATGGGTTTAGTTCGATCATACATCAAAATGGGTTCCCAGTGCAAGTTGTTGAAGTGCTGAGGGGGGTAGGTGAGGGTGTGACGGGTGGGAGGGCGGATCGTGTGCAGGTGCTGGGTGGATTGTTAGATCGCAGAACCAGAAGCAATGGCAACGGCTTGGGGTGGTCATGGGGGGGGGGGGGGTGGGATACATTAGTTCACAGACTGCGCCATTATTGATGTATTACAGGATTAACACAAACGTAAACAATACTTGGCATGAATCGCAGGATGAAAAGTGGCTCCCATGAGCAATCGGGGAGCTTCTTACCAGCCTCTTAAATTATGGAGAGCGTCTAGAAATGCAGCTCGGATAAATGTTTTGGAATCTGACTCAGGTGCTTGATTCCATAATCAAAACACATTTCTGGAACCGCTTAAAAGATTCGCCAGCCTCAAAATTAATCCACTGCCCAGGCCAACATCCACGCCTAGAGGCCGTGTTTCAGGGAAGTTAGGCCAAGAGGAAATGATGACATCAGGGGAAATTGCATTACCATCCGAGGCGCAAACGTTGATAATTTCACATGTTTTCGCATTTTTTTTTATTAAGATGGGTTGACTCCCAGCCACGGCTAACGCCAGTGCTGAGTGACATCTAAATTGTTCCTGTTCCAACCCCCACACATTTTACCAACCGCACTGACAGCACGTTGACGTGTGGTTATACACTCCCATGGTCAACATGGCATGTGTAGGCCTCCATCCATGAGTAGATTTCCACAACGGTGAAAAGTAAATTTGATTGCTATGTGCATTAATTGAGGCACGGGCTTTCACTTATGATCAGGAAATAGAGCTTACATTTTTAATGTAGGCCAACAGGCTACTTGCTGTACTGCCTTTTGTAGACCACCTATCACCCGTAGGTGGGAATCTCTTTTTGTGATCCACTCACGCTACGTCCAAGCGGACTGATTGCAGTTCCATGGCACCAGTGGTGTGACGTGTGTGGCATGGGCTCTGGTGCTTCAATGGACACCCTGTCCAATTTTCTCCTGCTTTAGAGCCCAGCGCCTGGGCCTGCCAGCCACTGGCCCTCTGGTGGAGCAGCCCCATAGGGTCTGGGGGGATTGGAGTGGGCTGCGGATCCCTCTCGAAGGCTCAGCTCCATCCCCCCTGCTAAATTATTATTATTAAGTAAAAAAATTGAGTACAAAAGTTTGAACAATTAAGCTACGGGCATCCCCGCCTTTCCTCCTACACAGGGGATGTGAGAGCGATAGAGCAGAATACACACTAAACAAAAGCAGCACTTTATGTTTAAAATGAATGATTGTCGAGTTTGTTTAACATTGACTGTGCCGTACCCATCCTATAAACAAGACCACGCTACAGGATTGCTGTGCAATTGCAACACCTGCACGCTCACTCCATAGCTATGCCGCTGCGTGGCACGACAACCCAGCTACCCCCCCCACTATCGCCACTCCTGCTCCCCATGTCTCACCACAGTTTGAACCAACGCATACCGCCCACCTCCATCTTGGCACATGTGATGATTACCATCGCTGCTCCCTCCCGTGCATTCCACATGTGCCACTCACCTCCGCTCGGCAGCCCTTGTGGCTACTGCACACACATGAGGACACACGGCATCACCTCGCGAAATACATATCCAGGCGTGAGCGGAGCCAGCACAAATGTTGTTGATATCAGCGCGTGAACAAATGTTGTTCGTGGCTGGAACAACGGGTTGCCACATCCTTTTGCAATGATTGATGAACGTCTGTTTGTTTATACAAAATAGAAATCACTTTTTTGGGGGTTTTAATTGTAGAAACATCAGGATTTCTGAGCACAGGGCTAAAATACAAGTCTCCACAATGCCAGTAACCAACAGCACCGTTATTGATTGTGTAATCGATACGGGTTGATGTTTATTGAATTGAGCTTGGTGTAGAGAAGCTGGGAATCGAGCAGTGCTAGAAGTGAAGCGGAAAGAGACCGTTTATTTACGTGGAGTGTTTACGGGTATGGTGTTTTCACTGACATAAGAATGACATTGCAGTCATGGTTTGTTACAACACTGGTACTGCCCACATTAAAATAGCATGCACGTATTTTGTAGATTAATCATTGTCAAAATATGGTATTCATCTTCTTTGGTTCTTTCGGTAAAGTCACGTAGAATGAGAATAATAATAATAAAATAAAGCAATACAATTCTCACGACGTTTCGGCCACAACACAAGTGGCCTTCTTCAGGTAAAAGGAACAAACGACTGTTATCCAGCAACAATTGTTCCTTTAACCTGAAGAAGGCCACTTGTGTTGTGGCCGAAACGTCGTGAGAACTTTATTGTTTTATTTTATTATTTTATTCTCATTCTACGTGACTTTACCGAAAGAACCAAAGAAGATGAATCCTTGCAGTCACGAAAGCTTTAAATCGAAATTTATGGTATTCATGTTATTATTGGGCGATTCCAAGAGAATGCAATTAAACAGAGGATGCAAATGTCTGAATGATAACGGTTGTCTGAACGATACAATGATTTTCTGACTGGCTTTTTAATTTCTAAGCATTTTCCAGGATTGATGTATTCATGGTGGCCATTGATAGATGGGGCCAATAGAGTTGCATATGAGACGATTTCAGGGCCGCCCTATATGAACCGTGAATAATTCCGATACCACATTTAAATGTCCGTGGGTAAAACAAGGAATCGAGAGCAGAAATCATATTCCGATGTTTTGCTGGCTAATTTGTCGTCCACCTCGACAATAACTGCAGGAATGGGCTGAAGGAACATGGGTGGGTTAAGGTTAAAATGAGTCTGCATTTTCAGTTATGGTGATTAAATGATCAACAGTATTTATTGAAACTACACATTCCACAATACAATACCTCGTGTTTTTTCACCCACAGAATTATAAGTAAGCGCAATTTTCAAAAATAGCCTCCCACTAATGTTACTGCAGCATTGCATTCCAAATGTATCAATGTAAATGAAATTTAAAGTATCCCATTTAAAACAAGTAGGACTCCATTTAAAGCCTCCGCATATAAATAACAATAAAACATTGTTTGAAGTCATACGTATTTTGTCTTTCAGGCTTGTAAAATAAGTGCTGCTGGGTCACTAGATATTATTGGCAGGAGCACTCCATGTAAAACATGGGACACCCTGTTCAATGCAAAAAAAGTACACAAACTCAATATGCGGTGCAATAGAGCATCATGGGTAAAATAAAATATAGGCACAACTCAAATTTTGTGTCTCCACATATGAATACAATCCAATAAACAATAAGCTGTAATAATTTAAATTCCGTAAAGCTCTCAGGAGGCTCAAACTATTTTTTGCATGCTATTTCGATTCAGTCTGTAATCACATCTACTCCACTGAAATACATATAAGTATATCGTTTTTCTGGTATTACCCATTCATTTATGTATGTATGTATAATAGATTTATTCAAATGCGGTACTTTAACCCCGAAATGAACTGGTTTCCATTGGAGGCTGCTCTCTCTGCAGTCAGCAGCATCAATATAAGCATCAGCAGCAGCACGTAACAGGAAATGTTCTGGCATCAATGGCCTTCTATGTCCTTAATGTCAACAAAAGCGTTGGCGGGAATCATCTGTCAGGGGTTTGGGAGCCCCAAGCGCTCCTTCAAAGGTAAAAGCATTCAGCCAGCAGTGTCTCCTTATACGAGTTGGGACTTTGCCTTGCTTATAAATAGTCTCCATCGCAGACTGCCCAAACAGCCCCCTCCCCCCCATTTCCCCAGCCCCATGCAACCAATCCAGAAGCAAGCGGCAAACTAAGGCCAACAATCTATTTTCAATAGGCCTCCTCTTCCTCGTCTGCTATTCCTACCCTGGCCCGGGGCAAGGGGATTTGAAACAATTATTATAAGAAGGCTCGCTTTCAAGGGAAGGAAAAATTAAATAAGTAAAAACCAGTTCTGTTTTAAGAGAGTCTCAACTTTTTGGTGTGTATTCCCCCCGCCCCAACCTCCCCAACACCCCATTAAATGAAGGGTGTTTTGCTTGCTTTGTAAATTCCTTGTGAGACCCGAACCTCTAGTGACATTCAGCGAGCATCCTTGGGTGCACAATGTTTGTCGTTTGGTGGTCTTGTGGTGGAATGCCTAGGATTTTATGGCAAGTGGAATCAAGACAACTAAGCTAGGCTCTCGAGTAAATACAATTCTTTCTCACCCACAACCTAGGAGTACACAGCGCACAATGCTATTCCTGTACAAGCTAAGCACAAGTGAATAATCACATGCTTAATTGAGCTGCATACGCACTATAAGTGCCTTTTTATGCCAACTTCACTTGTTATGTCATTGTTTTATATACACAGTTTGTGTTTTTGTGTGAATATACAGTACTGTTTAATGTATAACAGTTAATAATAATTTGCATCTAAAGTATTTGAAAATCTATTGCTGAATGAAGGCACCCCAAGTTATTTGACCATACTTTACCGTGCTGGTCAAAGCAGGTTGGTGAAAGGGGATGTGGAGGGGGCGCGCCCAAGACCAGTTCAGATATCACTTGCCACTGATGTTAGACGTGGCCAGGAATCGGACTCAGCTCACTGGATTCATAGCGCAGCGTGCTAACCGCTATGCCATCGCTCATGTCCTTATGTGTTTATATACGGTACTGGGGAGTGGTAGCGCAAAGCTAAGTGTTCTTTGCTACAGCCACCCGAGTTATATTCCCGATCAAGGCCAACAGCAGTGAGGATTATCTGAACCGGTCCTGGGCCTCCCCTAGGTCGGCTCAGCCTCATATCAGTACATGCTACTGTGTAAACATCGCCACCAGGAAGACAAAGGCGGCCGGGCGTGGTGTTGGCCACCAAGCCCTCATGCACCGTGCCGGCCTTCATAGGTGCTTGCTAACAGTAATTGCCCCAACAGTCTGGTAAGGCTATATGGGGGATCTTTGTCTTTGTATATACTGGATGTGGATTATATTAAACTTCTTTCGCACCATACATAGCAACCGTGCTAATCGGAGGTGCGTATACATCTTAAATCCCTCCATTAAGTAATTCATAAGCTCTTTCTCGTCTTTATCAAAGCCGAGATGAAGTAGACGTAAGGCAACCCATAGAAGCATTATGTTAAGTAATGTATGTGTAAAGACCAAAAGCAACAGACTACATTTTTTGACCTGCCATCCAACGCAAAGAGACAATTTCAACAGCACAAGCGAGAGGAAGCCAAATCGCCCCTCGCCCTTCCGCAGCCCTCTGATGGCGCTCAGGCAGGCGGCTTACTCTCGGCTGGATGAAATGGTGCTCAACTCACTGATGATGGAGAAGATGCTGGCACTGGTGCGTGAGATGGCTGTGGTACTGCCCGTAGTGGAGGAGGAAGCACAGACATTCGTGTGGGTAGCCCGGTGTCTGCGGGCACAAGAAATGAACCCGAGTGGTGGCACGAATAGAAGGGGTCCCGGGAAGCGGTGCCTGCACCTCCTGCCCAACCTGTGAAGGGTTGCCATCAGTGGGGGCCCACCCGTCGCGGTGGCAGTTGGAGGCAGAGGATTGCCACTGGAAATAATGGTGGCGGTGGTCCACGGGTTGAAGGGGCCCAACAGGATGACTCAGTGATTACCTCGATGGTGGCAGCCGAGAGCGGAGATGGCGACTCCACGGCGGAGCACACCCATCATCATGTGCACATCACGTGTGGGTACAGGAGCGAGCCACTGCCGTCAGCACCGACAGCATTCACCTCCCGATCGGTGACTGCAGCTCAGCAACATCAGGTTAGTTGTGATACCCCAGATACCTGACTAGATTCTCTGTTTCATGCACCTAGGGACTGATCGCCTCTCACCGCCTCCATCGCCATTCTACATGCACCATCTGAATCGGTGAGCATCACGGATAACGAGGTTGAGAGGAGACCTGATGGCTCATTGGGGCATTCTGTCTACAGGAAACCCACCCACACAGAGTCCTACTTGAAACCTGATTCCCACCACCACCCAGCCCAAAATAATTCTCTCATCAAAACTTTATACCATAGGGCTCATTGCATTTTGGACCAACACCACCTGACCAGTGAATTAAAACATGTACACCTGGCCCTCAAAAGGAATGGTTACTCTGACCGTACCATCCGCCAAGCTGTTTCTCCCTCCATACAGAAACAACCACTTGATACTCCGGTCAAAACCATCACACTACCATATATAGCAGGCGTTACTAAAAAGATTTCCAAAATTCTAAACAAACACAAGATCCAGGTCCGGTTCAATACAGTACACAAAATTCGTGATCTGATCCCATCCGTGAAGTATGTCATTCCTGACTTACAGTACCCCGGGGTTTACAAATTGAGTTGTACCTGCGGTGATTGCTATATCGGGGAGACAAAGCGACATGTCTCTGACCGAATTCGCGAGCACAAATCAGATTTGAAACACGGCAAAACGAATTCTTCTGTTGTAGCTGATCATTGTTACAACGCTGTGGGTGATCACGATATAATTTTCTCCGATACCAAGGTTCTTTACAAACCCACGGGTTTTTTTTTATCAGAGATTTGTTCACGAGGCAATTCAGATCAATAAACACAGACACAATTTCAACCGAGAAGATGGTTTCAATTTAAGCAACCATTGGAAAGATGCTCTAAATAGAACCAAACATTAAACTAATTTTCAATGGTACAGTATATTTTTCAAGTAGTGGTACCCCAAACTTTCGCAGCTCTTAAATTCCCTTTTCACACCATCAATAGGTAAACTCCCCCTCCCCCCGCGCCAACCGGCATGTGCACCCGCATGTACACCACCTCTATGCTAAGCCGGCCAATCAAATGCTAATTTTTATGCTAATTCCTTTGTCACGGCACCTTGTTTCCTCGCACACAGCTTAAAGGTCATGGTCTGAGCGTGGCTGTGTTTCACTGCAGCGCTGTCCTCGAGACAGCCTGATCCCTTCACCTAAATGAAGGCCGCTTGTGTTGTGGCCGAAACGTCGTGATTTTTGTTGTTTTATTTTTTACCTACGTGACTTTACCGAATAGAACCAAAGAGTAGGGTTGGGACTTGCTTCTCCACCAGTCGCCCGAGTCGGACAATCAGTGGAAGAAGCTGACTTGACTGGTTGTAGCGGCAGCTGCAGGTACCTCGGTTGTAGTGGGCACAGTAGGAGGAGTGGAGGTCCGCATTTTGATTGATACAGAGACGTCGGCCACTATTATTTCCAACTTTATATTTGATCTGTTACCATCCAGTAGCCGTCGCTTGGCATCGGTCACCAGTACGTATGTGGCAGAAAATGTGGGTCGTCGAGCAAATCAATATACAGGTAAAAATTGGGGAGCTCGCCTTGTCGGGATCCATATTGGTTTCCAACACATTAGCTGTTCCATGGCTGCTGGGAAGCAATTTCTTAAATAGTTTACCTCTCTGGATACTTACTGACCAGCGTTGCATAGAAATGCCATCGGGAACTTACAATTTTTCTGCAACCGGTAGAAAAATGTACAGAAACAGGGGGTGTCAGTACAGGCATCGGTCAGTGAGTCCATGATTGTGCCTCCGGGCATGCAGATGTTGAAACCATTACGTTACTGAAAACCAATAGTGACAACGTGAGTTGACTCGCCGATCATTATCACGCCATCAAATGTGACGACCCGCAGGTTAAACTTGGTAGGTGCGCAGACGGTTTTGAGCGCAGATGAAAACCCATTCGGTGCAAGTGTTAAATGTCGAGAAGGTTCTGACCACTGTTCAGGCAGGGACTATATTAGCCCATTCGAGACCTGTGTCCCTTGAATCAGATAACTCAACGAAAACGGTGGTTGCAGGAGTCGATAAAGAACCGCTATCAGCCGGTGATAGCTGGCTTGCAAAGCTCTGTGAGGGAAATCCGGAGCTGTCAGAGGCACAGCGGTCCAGTTTGAGATCGACGCTCCTGCAGTTCTCGGATGTCTTCAGCAGGAGGCAGTATGATATAGGCCATACATCCTTAATGTCTCATCACATCGATACGGGAGATTCGCTCCCTATTCGGCTAAATTTATATCATATGAGCCCGGTAGAAAAACGACACATACAACAGGCTGTGGACATTATAGCTGCGGAGATCATTTCTCCATCCCCTAGCCCTTGGGGAGCTCCTGTTGTGCTAGTTAGAAAGTCGGATGGCAGTCTACGATTTTTGCCGCCTTAATAAGGTGACATTGGCTCACACATATCCACTCCTGCGCATGGATGATTCCTTAGACGCCTTATCTGGGGCAATTTTTTTTCCACATTGGACTTACTGTTGGGATTTTGGCACCTGCCCTTAGAAGAGTCCTCAAAGCCTAAAACGGCATTCCGTACACCTCAAGAACTGTACCATTTAACTGTCTTCCGATGGGACTGCAAATGGCACGTACTACGTTTCAAAGGCTGATGGAGTTGTTTTTAGCAAAATTGCCGTGGTACTCATCTTCAAGACAAGAAAATTTGTGTGTGGGTTTGTGTCTGAGTTTGTGGGTTTGTGTGTGTTCACGCGCTTGCGAAGGATTTGGCTCTCCAACGGTGGGGTTTACGTAAAATAAAAATAGCCAGGTACCACGCTGTAAGCTCTGCCGTGAGCAAGCGCTATTCCTTTTTCACATCCGTCAACTTTAAATTAGTTTAATTAGCGATTTTTGTGTGCTTTCTTACTTATTCATTTATGACACGTGCACGACCATACCAACTCACGCGCCTTTGGTGGGTGAGACGGCCCATGCCAAGTCACACGCTTTCGGTGGGAGTGAGGGGGAAATTTTCTTTCGCATCAAAAATGCTATAAAAATACACTAAACGCTGAGGTAAATTCTTCACTGTGCGATATCCCCCCCACCCTGATGCGTGCAGTTACTACTATACCGTCGGTAGATGCTACCACTATAGGCCGTAGATATCACTGCAGAGCAGCCGGGGAGATCATGCCTGGGGGGGGGGGGGGGTTCAGGAGTAGCAGCCCAGCCCCAGCCTACCAAGGTGCCACCTTGGCCGGCTGGACTATCTAGGCGAGGCTGGAGGCTCTGCACAGGACTAGGCCTTACTACGCCACTCTGTCAGGTGAGTACTTTGTGCTATAGAGTCGATAAATACTGCTATAGAGTCAGCATGTACCACCACCGTCAGTATGCACTGCTGTAATCATCGCAGGTACCACCACAGTCTGTATGCACTGCTGTTAGATATTTACGAGTAGTTTTGAAATGTTTTTGATCCAGGCAACGCCGGGTACTTCCCGCTAGTGCCTTATATATGTCTGGACGACGTCATCATTTTCAGTTGCAAGTTTGACGAATATTTGCAGCGGCTCCGCGTGGTATTATCTGCTGTAAGCACAGCCAACCTAAAATTGAAACCATCAAAATGTCACCTCATGCAAACGTCCATGCGATATTTGGATCACATTGTGAGCATGTCAGTGTTGCCATGGACCACTACAAGATGGCGTGCGTAAGAAATTGGCCGACCTGGGTGATGTGCATAGTTTTGCTGCCTTCATGTCATATTATCGCCGGTTTGTCCCAAGTTTTGCCACAATTGCAAAGCCCTTGCATGCGTTGACAGCAAATAACCAAATGTGTCACTGCGGGGTGGAGGAGGGAACTGCCTTTGTCACATTGCGTGATCGGCTCACAGATGCTCCGCCCCTGGCATATCCAGACTTCTCCCTGCCCTTCATCCTAGACACGGATGCCAGTCATCTGGGGATAGGGACTGTCCTCTCTCAGGTGAAGGGTGGGGTCGAAATGGTATTTTCCTAAGGTAGTCACGTTCTTTTGCCGGCAGAGCAGCGTTACTGTCTAATTCTCCGAGAATTGCTGATAATTGGTATACTTCGTACAACAATACAGACCTTACCTGTATGGCAGTGAATTCACAGTCCGCACTAATCACGCCGCCCTGCAGTACTCCTTGCACATAGACCAGCTATTGGGTCAGTTGGCATGCTGCTATAGAAAATGCAGGAGTACTGTGTGCGTGTGCATGGGCGCTGGCTGAGCGCAAGCCTATCATTCTGGAAGTGCTGGCGACGGGAGCACAAGTACAGCCTGTGGAGCCGCCGGCAGACAAACCATGAAGGGACTATGCATTGGGGCTGATATATAGAGTGGGGACAGCTGCAGGCTGATGACGCCAGCCTGCTACCATTGTGCCACTGGGTAAATGCGGACGAATCTGCGTCAACCTCCC
The DNA here is from genome assembly GCF_048934315.1 of Petromyzon marinus. NCBI lineage: Eukaryota > Metazoa > Chordata > Hyperoartia > Petromyzontiformes > Petromyzontidae > Petromyzon > Petromyzon marinus. The sequence continues at coordinate 7,283,348 of NC_133701.1, forward strand.
CAGTAGGGTCTCTGTTTGTGCAGCACTAGGGATTGTCTATGTGGTGGGATAGGATCGCTCGGCAGCGATGTCTGGTGGTGCCCACATCCATGCGAGGCAGATTGAGGTGGGAAGCGTGTGAGGAACTGGGCACAAAGTAGGTCCACAATTCTCCATACCACCTTCAAACGGATGGTATGGTGGAACGGCTGACCAGAACGATAATAGCCATGATATGCCAGGCTGTAGATGGGGCACAAACTGACTGGGATCTCCATGTTCCGGGGGTCTTGGGAGTATGTAGGCTGGCTCCACATGCCTCCACGGGATTTTCTCCCTTCTACCTCATGTACGGCCGTGAGCCTGAACCTCCCATAGAAACCCAGTTGGGTAAACCACCTATGGCTGTGTCAAATTGACCTGCATCTTTGCAGGTCACACTCGATCGCCTATTCGAAGCGCGCACAGTGGCGATGGCGAACACTGAGAAAGCACAGGCTACTAACGAACGAAATACACTGCGACGGATTCATACACTTCGTCGGGTAGTAGGTGACAGTGTGCTTGCATTGCCCGTAGGTTCTATTACGTACCTCTCCCAAATTGCCTTGACTGTGGTAGAGCCCGGTCGAAATTATCAAGGCAAATCAACCGCAATGTGTGTGTGTGCAGTCAGGACGTCGCCGTTGGTATGTTCACCCGTCGCGCCTCAAACCTTACCTTAATCACCACCCATGCACCTCATGTCTATGCCCTGTTCCAGCGGAGTATGGGGTGGCCGACAAGCCACTGCAGATGCCCGGAGCAACAATGTCGCCTGTGCATGCTCCTGTACCACCCACAGGAACGAGCCTCATACGGGATGACTCGCCATGGGACCCTGCAGCGTACGATGGTCCCGCAAATGAGGACCCATGCAAGATGTGTGCGGTTGTGCTAAACACTGTTCCTGGACGGAGCGGGAGATCGTTGCACCTAGTTGTTCTCACAGTATTGTTGTTTGACTTTGAGAGGTGCATAATCCGTGCGCTGAAATTACACTAAGACCACACGATAATTTATTCACACATACACAGACGAAAAGTCAGGCTTAGTTATGTAAATGTTCATTGTCATAGTTGGACAAATAAACACATTATTGTTGGGCCATACCACAAGGGACTCACGTGAGTCACGGAAACATGAGGCCATTGTGATGTCATCACTACATGTTGGTGGAGTTCTTGGCTTCTCGTGGTCTGTTGTGCTTGTCATTCTCTCCCCTGGTGTTAGCCTGGACGGCTCTTTTTAAGGGGGCAGGGGGTGATGTAAAGACCGAAAGCAACAGACCTGACATGGTATGCTTGCAAACGGACAGTCAGGAAGTGTGTCAAAGCCTCTAATTGGTGCAGGGAGACCTCAAAGAGGATTGGTTAGGGCCAGAGAATTAAACTGATTAGTAGAGGATTTCAAACATAAAAGGCGGGGAATCGAGAGTTGACTGTCGGGGTAACGTTGGACAACCATTAGAGAAGGACGAAGATTGGCTGAGGGAAATATGGTAAGTGAACCTTCCACAAAGGGGGCTCAAGGGATAGCGCCAAGGGTCAAGAGATGCTTGGAGAGAAGACAGTTCGAACGTGAAGAACCGAAGTCTGGGCCTAAAGAATAGTGTTGGTGTCCACAATAAAGGCTCGCAGTAAAGCAAGAACGTGTGTCGCCATCGTTACATATGTGTGCACATGTGTACTGTATATGCCCAGCCACCGCATGCCCAAGCAGCTTCTTTTCGGCTGGATAGAGGGGGCTGATTGGGTGCAGCATGGGCTTGAGAAGAGATGGCCTGATATAATACAGAAGGATATAGAGCTGAATGGACTTGCCGATGACTGATACCAGCAGTGTGAAGATCTTCCTCTGTGGAGGAGACTCGTGAAGGATGCTTGCAGGGGAGTTGGAGGCAGTCGCCCTCCGGCAACAGCGGAGGTTGGGGAGTGACGCTCACAACAACGAGCAGAGCGTTGGGCGGCTAAAGAGAGTTGGCACAGTGGGGAGCATTGGTTGGTGCATCTGCCGGTCATTTAAGTGAGTCAACCCATGGCACCTGGGTCTGTTTCGTGACCTCCTACCAGCCGGTCTTCGACACTTTACTTCAAGTGCACCTAGCATGGCACAAGCACCGTAGTGACATTACCACCACTTGGTGGTGAACGATGTTTATGTTATATTTAATATAATAATTTACTTCCCTTGATCAATTCACTGTTTTGCCAAAGGGGTTGTTTGACCATACTTCATCACGCTGGTCTCCGTGGGTTGGTGAAGGAGGTGCCCAGGACTGGTTCAGATATCACTCGCCAATGGTGTTAGTTAGACATGGCCAGGAAACGAACACAGATGTGCCAGGCTCATAGAGCAGCGCCAAAAACTGCGCGGCCTAATCCTAACCCCAATGATATATCACAGCGGAATAACAGTGTAAGCAATCCCTAAATGGTGGGCCCTCACTTAGCGGTGGATCAAGAACACGTTCTCAATGTACAATTCGTATCTAACGTGCACACCCACCACCGAGCGTAATTATGCTTGGCAGTCATCGATGCACAAAGGGTAGGGTGCACGGTTGCATGTGGAGCTGAGATAACCTGGGAATTTGGCCAAGGAAGGCAAGTCACGGCGTTTCCTTTCTTCCCAGTCCCAATTTCTGCTCCCCCACCTTCCTCCGGCTCACACCCATCACCCCCTTCACCCCGACTTCTCCCGCTCACGTCATCGTTTACATTACCTCAACACTGAAGCACAGATTGCTGATGGGATGTGTGGAGAATAAAAAACTTGATTTTTCTTACGTGGAGATACAAATATGGGAAGGAGGTGTATTGTCTGATTTTGTTTTCAGAACTGAACAGGAGACTATAACCAAATCCGCCAGGATTGCGTCTGCTGTCGCGAGCTATTTAAAGTTCTGCTGGGTTTGAAAGCTCAGCTGCTGCGGCGACCAGGTTTTTGGACAGCAGAGGGCAGTGCAGCCAAAAATGCATTGTTGAGTGTACTTCTATGCTCATAACTCATAGTGAACTATGAAGATTACTAAGAAGGGCATGGACAGAGGATGTGAGCCAATGGTCAGGGATGCAGATTAGAAACGCATTTGTTAAGCTGCATCCTGATGGAGGACAGAGAGAGGTGGTGCTACACATCCCCACCCCTCTTGAAAAGGACTGCAGTAGAGCAGTGGTTCTCAAACTTTTTCGGCTTCTGTCCTCCCCTTGTTGAATTTTGTTTCAACCGAGTACCCCCTTGCTTGACCCAACATGGTTCTCAGAAATAAAAGTATGAATAATGAACATCAACATTTTAAACAATTGTCCATTTTGTGATGTAACCTACAGTGAGGGAAAACTGTATTTGATCCCCTGCTGATTTTGTACGTTTGCCCACTGACAAAGAAATGATCAGTCTATAATTTTAATGGAAAGGTTTATTTGAACAGTGAGAGACAGAATAACACAACAATCCGGAAAATCGCATGTCAAAAATGTTATAAATTGATTTGCATTTTAATGAGGGAAATAAGTATTTGACCCCTCTGCAAAACATGACTTAGTACTTGGTGGCAAAACCCTTGTTGGCAATCACAGAGGTCAGACGTTTCTTGTAGTTGGTCACCAGGTTTGCACACATCTCAGGAGGGATTTTGTCCCACTCCTCTTTGCAGAGCTTCTCCAAGTCATTAAGGTTTCGAGGCTGACGTTTGGCAACTCGAACCTTCAGCTCCCTCCACAGATTTTCTATGGGATTAAGGTCTGGAGACTGGCTAGGCCACTCCAGGACCTTAATGTGCTTCTTCTTCTTGAGCCACTCCTTTGTTGCCTTGGCCGTGTGTTTTGGGTCATTGTCATGCTGGAATACCCATCCACGACCTATTTTCAATGCCCTGGCTGAGGGAAGGAGGTTCTCACCCAAGATTTGACGGTACATGGCCCCGTCCATCGTCCCTTTGATGCGGTGAAGTTGTTCTGTCCCCTTAGCAGAAAAATACCCCCAATGCATAATGTTTCCACCTCCATGTTTGACGGTGGGGATGGTGTTCTTGGGGTCATAGGCAGCATTCCTCATCCTCCAAACACGGCGAGTTGAGTTGATGCCAAAGAGCTCCATTTTGGTCTCATCTGACCACAACACTTTCACCCACTTGTCCTCTGAATCATTCAGATGTTCATTGGCAAACTTCAGACGGGCATGTATATGTGCTTTCTTGAGCAGGGGGACCTCGCGGGCGCTGCAGGATTTCAGTCCTTCACGGCGTAGCGTGTTACCAATTGTTTTCTTGGTGACTATGGTCCCAGCTGCCTTGAGATCATTGACAAGATCCTCCCGTGTAGTTCTGGGCTGATTCCTCACCGTTCTCATGATCATTGCAACTCCACGATGTGAGATCCAGCAGTGAATCAACAAGAGTGCATGCACGGATTATGCTAATGTGTTGTGCAATTTCCCTTGGGATTCAAACGTTATCATAGTCCAAATAGAGCATGTCTTGTGATGCAGTGGAGATCATGCAAATCCAAAGATTATTTGTAAGCTTGTGAAGAAATAAAAGCATGCTTATATTTGATAAAATATACCGTTTAAATATCTCACTCCACAAATAAAACCTTTCGTCATCAGCCATAATCCCTCCACTGCTGGATGAAGGATTCATAATATTGTTTCCGTCAACTCGATGCCACAATCGATCTCACTTCCTCAGCGCGGACTGATCTCATTGTTCCCTCTTGGGCATGTTTCTCATCTTTGGCTGCTATTCTGTCACCGAGTCTCATCCATTGGCCATCATCCCATCTGGAAATGCATCCTGCCAATGGCTACTTAATCTTTTAAACAATAAAAATAATGTCTATATTTTGTTACATTTGTTCTCTGAGCAATGTCTTTTTCTTTCTGTTTCTCAGTGTGATTCCCAACATTTATCTCTATTGGGTATGTGTGCACTTTTTCAGATGTCATTTCATGTGTGTTTTTGTCAATCTACATTTTCATTTCATATGCCACCAACACGTAATGCACAAAGATTAACAACTATTTTTATGCCCACTGGTATATTGCTTTGCATTATAAAATTAAATTTCCAAAATCCACTTCAACCTGCTCTTGCTCGGCTCTGTTGCAATTTTCATCTCAGTTTGCCTTCAATGGTGTCACCACAACACCGCATTGTGTTTTCCAGTGGTGTCATCCTATTATTTTGGGTTCAGTAGGCTCGTTGTATGGAACGTTTGTTTTGCTCTTATTTTTAGCCCCACTTTATTGCCTTCTTCGTTAAGTTCCTCGATGTTTCCTGCAGTTCATTGCCACAGGAAGATAATCAACACCTTTAAAACAATATATAAAATATTGAGATACCCTGAGAGAAATTCGAAATTAAATTTACTTCTCACTGACAAACCCCAGGTAGTCAAATGTCTTCATCAAAGAAACATAGGAAGTAATTACAGGCTGGTGAATTATATAAGATACACATCACTAAGAGAAGGACACAGTTAATTAAAGGCAAAAACATTGTAATTCTTATTCAGGAGGCAGGGGAATTTAGACTGATATTAAGCAACAGATTCACATCTCTCAGAAGTTTATTATGAAATAGATATTTCCACTTCAAATAATGACATAATTAAATGATAATGGACAGTGTAAAATTTTGATTTAAAGCTTACGTGACTGCAGTAATTCATATTCTTAGCTCTTTCGGTAAAGTCACGTTGAAGGGAAACAATAAAGAGCTAAGAAAATGGACAGTGTGTTTAAATAAGGCCAAATTATCTGAAACCACTAAATTTGCATTGAAGAAGACAAGAGATGTGATAAGGTGAACAACCTTTAAACAATTATTACACAGAAATATTTGGGAAGGGACGATGCAATACATTTGAGAATACACCACGAAAAAAAATGTTGAAGATATCATCACAAGCGATAAGTGGATGGCAAAAGCAAAACTTAAGTTGCTATTTGGTACATCGTAAATGGTATACCTCAGGGAGCACTATGATATATGAACACATGATAGAGACAAACTTGCAGAGGAATTCTGTGCAGCTCTTCATGGCAAAACAATTTCTTATACCACAGGAAACTGATAATTATTTAGGAGAGGAGAATGTTTTAATGTCTCACATCTGAAGAGGTAAATCGGCCTTTGTAGTTTCAAAAAATAGGGAAAGTCGCCGGTCCAGACAGAACTGTGGACATTATCAAAGGAGAAGGACCATATCTTGGATCAAAATGGTCAACGTATTTACTCAAAAACATTACAGATGGAACAAATGAAACGGAGACTGCGTAAGGTAACAAAATACAAATCACAACAGGAGTCAGGTAGAGAAATACTCTCAACCAGGCTATTCACAGTGACACCAGAATACACTTTCCAAAATTGAGATTGAAAAAATAAACAGTGAAAGTATTTTCCCTGTTATTTTCACTTACGAAAATCCAAACAGTACATTTCAACGAACCGTAACATTCAACGGCTCTAACGTGTAGTGACATAGCAGCATAGCGCTGGCTGCTGGCAGGGAAGGGGATCTGCAGCTTTTCAGCAGCCCTCACTGACAGCAGGCCACGTGATAGACCAGAGAGGGATCGAGGGGAAAGGTTACGGAAGGTGCACAGTGAGAACCCGCTCGTAGGTTCCAGAAGGGGGCGTGGCCGGGGGCCACGCTGACAGTATAAGGCGGGCCCCGGGAGGGCACTTCGGGGCTGTCGTTTGGAGTGGGATCCCCTCGTGCTGCTGGAGTCTTCGCTGTCATCTCCATCTTCATCATCTCGGTGTCGCCAGTCAGGCAGTCTACCAGCTGTCCTGACTGGGAACCGTAGTTACCAAGTGTTAACTGTCAGGCCGTGTCAATAAACAGAGTGCTTCCTACTCTTCTTTCCTAACCTGTCACGGACTCTCTCTCTCTGTATACTCCGCTAGCTTCTCACCCCGCTAGCCTATGATACTTAGACTAAAGATTTCGCTAGCCTCTCCTCCGCTAGCCTGTCTACACCCGCACCTCCAACCTCGATCATTCCCCCAGCAGGGGATCAGCCAACACCGCTGGGGAGGACGAGGTGTGGAGGACGAGGTCCCGGACTTGTCTTGAATTCTCTTCACTTCTTCATCTCCAACCAACTCAACTCGTTGCTTCACACATCCCCCTTATATCCCCCTCCTCATTAAGTGCCCTCAGGTGGCCCTCGTTAAGCCGGTGTCCTTCAGGCGTCTCTTGCACGTGCTTTCCCCCTTATTGCCTTTATCTCTCACCTCCTTGGTGCCTACCCCACGTTTGCATTTGCAGCTAGCCAATCACTGCTTCTTTCCCTAATTTCTGGTGCCTCTCTGTCTGCTGTCTCCCAGGCCACACGCTCGCACCTGCTTGTCCTGACTTGACCTCACTGTTTGCAACCCCGTACATGAATGCCACTGCTGTTTGCAAACCTTGCTTATGTTACGCCACTATATCCGTATAATTGTGCACTCTGCTAATATCTACGGGTAGCCAGGTGCGTTATTGTTATTATTATAATTTAAGAGAAGACAATGGTTGGTGGTGATGGATTGGAACCCGAGCGCCCACATGCACAGTAGAGTATGGGGCACACCTCCAATTTATATTTGGGCTGACTTCCGTAGTGAGGAATCGAACTGCGGTGTGACGCGGAGAGTGTTTCCGATTGCTATTGCAGATACGCAATTGCCCTTCTGAGGAACACTTCAAAATAATGTTTTTGCCATTTCACTTACCCCTGGTGCTCAGCTGTTTTAGAGTCTCCCACAATGCAGTCTCTACTCATCGTCTCCAAATTTTATTATTATTTTTGTTGTTGTGGTTTATTTAGCCGACCTGTCCCCCTCGCAAGGATTCACGACTGGAGGAGAGGGACAGGGCGGACTGGCTACGGTGTGAAATAAGTTCAACATACATGTGTAGTGAGTTCAACTGAGTCGCAGACGTACTTCTTGGAGGCAACACATTTATTAAAACCATCACAACGGGGTACTACCCCTTAACAAGATAACAACCTATGGTCGTGGACCACCAGGCTAACTGCACTAATTACACAGTTACTAGCTACATAACCACCAGGCTAACTGCCCTAATTACACGGTTACTAGCTACATAACCACCAGGCTAACTGCCCTAATTACACGGTAACTAGCTACATAACCACCAGGCTAACTGCACTAATTACACTGGAACTATCTACGACGGACCGGACTATGGTCTGGGTCCCGGTCCACATGTTGGTGACTCTTGTAGGACGTAGAACGTAGAACGTAGATTCTTCAGGATGAACAACAGCAGCTGGTCCCTCTCAGGGACCCGGCTTATATCCTCTGTGGCGTGGCTGGCTCTGCCCTTAGCCACGACCACCTTCTAGAATTCTAAAGCAGGATCTCGACCCTGACACGTGACCACCCCTAGCCCCCATTTGGGGCCCCTGTGTAGACTTTACCGGTCACGTGTCCTCTAGGGTCAACCAGAGTGCCATGGCCTATAGTAACCCCATTCCCTTAGCCGGTACCCTGACATCCCATCCTGTAGGGGTCGGCACTGCACGCAGAGCATTGTGCCATCCAGCACTCTCAGTCAACGCTCACCGAGCCCCTCTAGCGCCGGTACTGCACCCACATACACGTGGTGTTCGCAATGTCAATACATCACACGCCGTGCCTCTCTAGAGCCAGCATTGCATAGTGACATCCGCGATGTCACTACACATACATACAAATCAAACTCGGCTGGCTGGGTCCACAGTGCAGTGCACTAACCAATGGATCACTGCTCCTCCCTTACTAAATTGTAATACATGCAACTGAAAATTATAAGGCATTGTTCATTTAAATCAATGCCATTCTGGCCAAAGCTGCCGATGCCACTACCTCTACCACATTGCCAATGGGTTCTACCCTCTGCCAGATCCCACAAATGCTGCACAGCAGACACGTGACCTTCACGATCTTCCCTCACAGTCTCGTTTCATCTGCTCTGGGGTTTTCACCGTTGGTCACTGGACTTGTGGAAACCACCCCAATGAGGGTATCGATAATGGGCCCGCTTCAGTCCTCCACACGTGTCCTACCCAGCGCATTGTTCGCATGCCTTACTCAATCATGTTCCCTCGGCATTGATAAAAATATAATTGCATTTTTGCGTGTTCAAAACGTCGATATTCGACATGCATAATTCATGTGTTGTTTCTGCCCTTCAAAGTGATAAATAAACACACTACTTATGATAACGGAGATGCACTTATTATTTTAAACAATATCTGCAGCTATTCATAGTGTAATGGGTTCAAATGAGTCACAGACGTAGACTTGGAGGCAACACAATTATTCAGTTCCAACACACGGGTAACTTTCCCCTTAACAGAAGAACCGATGGTGGTGACCACCAGGCTAACTACACTAGTTATTATGTAACTGCTACTACGGACCGGGACAAACAAATTCGGCCCGGGTTCACGTGTTGGAGACTCATTGAACGGAGAACGTAGACGAAGGGTTTCTTCCAGGATGAACAACAACCCTGGTTCATCTTCTTTGGTTCTTTCAGTAAAGTCACGTAGAATGAGAATAAAATAATAAATTGATAAAATAACACAATAATATTCTCACGACGTTTCGGCCACAACACAAGCGGCCTTCATCAGGTGAAGGGGCGAGACTGTCTGGTAGGACAGCGCTGGAGTGAAAGAGCCACGTTCAGATCACGGCCTTTAAGCTGTGTGAGAGGAACAAAGCGCCTTGACAAAGGAATTAGCATATAATTTAGCATTGAAATGGCTGAATGATTAGCTTGTGACTGGTCACAGAAATAACTATGTTAAAAGTTAAAGCATACACATCCGCAGAGGCACCCATTGTTAAAGGAATCAGCATAGAATTTAGCATTGAAATAGCTAAGTTAAGGCATACACATCCGCAGAGGCACCCCTTGACAATGGAATTAGCATAGAATTTAGCATTGAAATAGCTGAGTGATTAGCTTGTAACTGCTACAGAAATAGCTACGTTAAAGTCAGAGCATACACATTCACCGCGGCACTTGGTACAAAGTACTAAGTGCCTCAGTACAAAGTACTAAGTGCCTCGGTGAATGTGTATGCTCTGACTTTAACGTAGCTATTTCTGTAGCAGTTACAAGCTAATCACTCAGCTATTTCAATGCTAAATTCTATGCTAATTCCATTGTCAAGGGGTGCCTCTGCGGATGTGTATGCCTTAACTTAGCTATTTCAATGCTAAATTCTATGCTAATTCCTTTAACAATGGGTGCCTCTGCGGATGTGTATGCTTTAACTTTTAACATAGCTATTTCTGTGACCAGTCACAAGCTAATCATTCAGCCATTTCAATGCTAAATTATATGCTAATTCCTTTGTCAAGGCGCTTTGTTCTTCTCACACAGCTTAAAGGCCGTGATCTGAACGTGGCTCTTTCACTCCAGTGCTGTCCTACCAGACAGTTTCGCCCCTTCACCTGATGAAGGCCGCTTGTGTTGTGGCCGAAACGTCGTGAGAATATTATTGTGTTATTTTATTTTATCAATTTATTATTTTATTCTCATTCTACGTGACTTTACCGAAAGAACCAAGAAGATGAATCATTGCAGTCACGAAAGCTTTAAATCTAAACAACCCTGGTCCCTCTCGGGACCCGGCTTATATTCTCTGTGGCATGGCTGGCTCCGCCCTTGGCCACGTCCACCTTCTGGGTCCCAATCACGTGACCACCTCCAGCCCCCTCCTGGGGCCCCTTTGTAGACTTAACTGGTCACGTGTCCTCCCGGGTCAACCAGAGTGCCATGGCCTCGATTAACCTCATCCTTCACCCACACACCCTGTCCTGTAGGGTCGGCACTGCACACAAAGCGTGGCGCCATCCAGCGCTAACATTCAGCAGTCACCAGGCCCCTCTAGGGCCGGTACTACACCCACACCCCTGTGGCATCTGTGATGTCGCTACACCGCACGCCATGCCTCTCTAGGGCAGGCACCGCATGCAACATGTTGACATCCAGCGATGTCACGACAGTAGTAACTGCATTCATCAATAAATGAAAATGGGGTCTTTTAAAACTACATCTGAAAAAATAAACACATCTATGTATGAAGTAACAAAACATACATCAATTGTACATACGACCTATGAATAATAATTATAACTCTATAATGTATAGTTTAATTTAGCGGTGAGCATTGGCACAGTGGTCAATGCAGCGTGCTCTAAACCCAGCGACAAGTTAGATTCCTGGCCACAAATAACATAAATGACATCTAAACTCGTCCTTGTTCTTCTGCTGACTTCACCAATCCACGCTGACCAGCGTGGTGAAGTAATGTCAAACAAATCTCCATAATAATAAGCAAGAATCCAGTGTGGGAAGGCATTCGTCCAGCAGTGGAGAAACAAGGGGATGATTTTAGCATTTTTGGTCTATATTTAAAATATATCCGCAATTGAAAGCATCTAAAAAACGGATACGGTTATTATTGGATTGGGGCACAAAACAAAGCTGGCAAGTTGAATCATTGTTGTGTGCTAAACAGTGGAGTGCCATGAAGATGCCATGGATACTAGTGTTAGTCAGACGTGAGCAGTAACATAAGTGCTCATGGTGTGACCACCTGGTTTATATTTCTCATACCAAGGCATTCAACGGCATACCTTCAAGCCAAAAAAATAATACACGAATGCCCACGCAAATATTTACTCATGTGCCAAGATTCCTCTGAATTAAACAGATAAATGCTAGTAGCTTATACGGTATCTATAATGCTTGCGAAATTGTAATTCCCTTAACTGCTTAGAAATTGCACGCAAATAATATTTTGTGTATGCCAAGCAGTCATCAAAAGGGAAACCATCACGCAGTTTTTCAGGAACTGCTGATGGTTTTTTTTTCGCATAATGCACAGAAGCTAACCACGCTTACAGCTCGTCTTTTTTTATTACTTATGGTAAGCAGTGCAGACTGAAAATGTCACCATCTCTGTCCTCAAAGCTAAGTCACTTGCACACACATAGCCAAGTCAAGTTTATTTGTTTAATCGGATGAAAACTCAAAGAGACCAGCATAGTCTCATTTGCAACCATGACCTGGGTCACTCTCGAACATTCTACACAAAATCCCTATTGACAAGAGGTGTTATTCACGTCAGATCCTTCTAAATTCTTGCTTCCAATTCTTTGGAATTTTATTAACTATGTCCATGGGACCAGGCACAATGACTTTGACACTGAATCTCCACTACTAAAAGCAACTCAATGCCCACCCTTTGTTGGGATAATTATTCAATCTGTTAATTTTTTTGTTATTGTAAATACGTGGCTTATTTTTTATATATAATGCTCACAGCCTTCATTATTACCACTGGCTAAAAATATGAACACGGAGAGCCCTTTTGTCAATCCACTGGTGAATGAGGACTCTCCAAGCCAGTTTGGTTGTGAAGGTTGTTTTGACCATACTTCATCACACTGATCAATGCGATTTGGTGAAGGGTCTTTTTGCAAAATGCAGTATTTTAGTTTTTATAAATGTGTTGATAAATAGCAATATTGAGGAAAAATTATTCTCAATGTTAGCCTCACTATCATCAACAATATATATTACCCGCTATGATGAATGTATAAAAACAGCTGAAAGGTGGACAAACAAGCATGGGAAGGTACACCCTTGAATATTATACTGAGACAAAAAGGAATACACGGATCAGAGAAGAAAATCAAGTTACAGTTAGCCTACTAGAATGCTGTATATTTTGTTATAAAATAAAAAAGAAGGCAGTGTTAGTGACAGAGAACACAAGTTATGTTAGTTTGTGCTTATAGACCACTGCAAAATAATATATGTGAAAAAGAGTATACATTACCCCAAAGAGAAATTGTCTCTGTAATTACATTTATGCCATTTGTCATGGTGCAAATAGGTCAGTACTATCGAGGCAAAAAAAGAACAAGGCAGGGATTGGACTATGAGAGGGAGCTTTATATTTTTTACATACATTTTCACGTGCCAAAATGACATCACGCTATTTTTTATGAAATTATGTAAGATGTAAAAGAGCGAGTTTGACTATCAGTCCCACTTGTTGGCAAGAACGGGGTCTCATGTTTTTGAGAAAATGAGTGCTCTCTAGGGGCCTACTTTGGCACTGTTTCATGGAATGAATATACGAGCAAGTGACATGTATTTCTGGGTGTACAGAGGTGAGGGGAATTAGAAAACTAGCCCACTACTTTAACTGCCACACTAGGAGATTGAATAGAACTGACAATCTCTAGATTGCAAGTCCAGTGCGTTAACATTAACATGATGGCAGCACCTCCCCTCCCACCTCTGTGCACCCAGCAGAATATACGTAAACAGCACAGGTCCTCGGTCAGGATATATCGTGTGCTGGGGTAATGTGCGGGTAATTCCACCTGTCAAGATGTCTGCCCAGCGTGGAAGAGTATGCCAATACAGGGACTACTCTACTTATGAAAGAGTTAGGTTCCAGAGGTCTGTTCGTAAGTCGTTTTTTTCGTAAGTTCAACTTTACTCCTATCGATGCCAAAAATCTTGAACGGCATGTACACTAAACACGCGGAATGGCTTTAAAAGTTGTATAATCTCCTGTAGATGCAGATGCCATTGGTTCTTCATGTTCTGCAGATGTCGATGCTAATTCCTTTTGGTGGCCGTGTTTCCTCTCGACTCTATTGAAAAGTGACCAAGAGATGTTTACACAGTTTCTCTATACTTCTCTTCATAAATCAACTTGTAACAGGCAATAGCATCGTGAACAGCTGCCAACACCTTATTAAACCTTTTGGTATTTGGGGCCTGAGACTCATGGCAAGCCGGTACTTGACACCGAACAACCACTGCCATCTATTGCGCAGCGCTTGAACTTACGACGCTCGGTCCAAGCAGGCTCTCCAGATGGGGTTCTCCAAAGCCCCCTCTCGTGGGAGGCCCTTTCGCCAGCAGTGTCGTGAGCAAGCAATTGCAGGGCTGCGCCTTTACCTTGTGCACTGCACAAAAGCTGGGCTGCCCAACAGTTAAAGGCATTTGCTCACACGGAGTGTTCATTGCGAAGCAGACAAGGGCGGCGCCGCTGTCTGGCCAGGATTACTATGAGGTCTGGCACCCAAAAAAAGAAGACTTGGCTAATCCCCTCTCATCATATGAATTAAGAGGCAGAAAAGAACAGGGTAATTTTATATGCGTATTTTTGTTCTCTGCTGTGGGATGAGGTAAAAAAGAATAACTTCCATAATGATCTTATTTTAATTTAAGTACCACATGAAATAGAGAGCGTTTGGAAACATCATCTGAAAAAAAATAAGCGTTGACACTTATTAAAATGCCTTACCGGTAACGTAAAACTTTAAACTACTAAACTATTGTTTATTTTACCAGGTATGGCCCACTGAGCTATACAGCTCTTTTTCAGAAGCGACCTGGTCACAAATGATAGCTCAACGAAGTGGCTTATCATGTGGGAATGTATAGCAGCAGCCAGATACTCTAAACGCATGTTTCTAAATGTGGAGGGAAAAACTGGAGGACGTAGAGAAAAATCCATGCAGCCACAGGGAGAGAGACACGTAAACTCCAAATATACAGGCATCGTTAGGGTTGGGGTCGAACTCATGACCTCCTGTATACCAGGCGAGGTAGTCCTTAAGGTTAACGCGGAATAATGCACAACGCTGCCCAAAAACAGTGTCTCTTTAAAATGTCTATTGATTTTCTGAAGATTATTTTGATAGAATGCATGCATACAGTCATGTAAGATGGTGACATAGCCTCCGTTTTTTTATATGCTTCAACATTCCCGCTGTTTAGGAATGAAAGCCGGCTTGGGTGGGATATGTCAGGGTTAAAAGCGATGATGGCCAATAGTCAAGAATAATAGCGGAGTGGCAGCCAAGGAATGGAAAGCATCCGAAAGTGCGCCCACTGAGGAGATGGAGCGATTAAATAAGTTCACGTGCAGATAATGGATGGATTATTACCTCGCAGGATCATAAGAGGTTGTAGTGGCTTGGGAAGACATTCATCCAGCATTTAATTGAACGTGGTTGACAGCGATGGTGATAGCGATGGTGATGACGATGATGTTACAACAGCACGTAGCATATAAATACGTTTAACACAGCTCATTATCTCATAATTTCCAATGTCTCGTCTAAAACAGTACATTACAATGAATACCCCAGTGAAAAAAACGGTCATGGAAAAAAATGGACTTTGCTTTGTGAGTTTAGTGTATGTATATGTTAATGTATAATCTATTGTAAAAGCGTGATTTTAAACAAATATAACATATTCTGGAAGTTGTGGGGGGAAAAAAAACAATTCATGCCCAGTTTGAACGGAAAAAAAAAACCCTTTGCGTATGTACGTAGGCAGGAACGTACACGTGTATGTGTGTGGTGTATGTGCGAGCTTCTGTGTTCAGAAACCATTGACTCATCTGGCACACATATACCGTCATGGAAAAACGAGCAACTATGGTTTTGGATGAAAATAGCACGTCCAGGGTGTGGTGCGGTTTAGGGCAGTGCTACTCCTCTCCTGAGGGGTCGCACGTTGAAACGGTGAGCACCGAGGGAAACCTTCAAAACATAATAACAAAGCACAATGTGTGGGCGCAATTTTATACACAAGCAGGGACGTGTGTGTGTGGTGTGTGTTTGCATGTGGAACGTTGGCACAGTGGTTAGTGTATTGCTCTATGAACCTAGCAACCCGAATTTTTTTTATTCCAGGCCTTGGCAAACTTCAGTGGTGATTCTCTGACGTCGGCCTGGGGCTCCCATAGGTTAAAATGAAAAACCTGGTGTGATGTGCAAACATAATCAAACTGCCACATTGTGTGCCGTACCCACCTTAATAACCGCAATCTGTTTTGGCACGCAAACTAAAATGTAAATAATGCCACACTGGAGATTTTTTTTTCTTTCACCTACCAACATTGCTTTCACAGATTCCAGTCAGCCACCAATGCAGTGTGATCTTGTTTAATGGGGGGGGGGGGGGCACAATCAAGTTAACACAGTAAACCCTCGCTATGCGCGAGTTCTGGATTCGCGAGTTTCGCATATTCGCGAGTTGCTAAATGTATACGAATTCCTCATTCGCGATCCCCCGCCGGACTCCAGTATTCGCGAGTGTACGTCGTGCCTACAGACCACTGACACCGGGGAGGTGCGTGCAAATGTTGCTACATTTGAAACTGGGAAGATTAGGCACGTCACCTCGGCTGCCCGCGTAAGTCCTCAGTCTCTCGCAGTAACCCCGCTCTGATCTCGCTAGTGTGGAATTGTTACTTTACGTGCTTACAGTCGACTCGTCTATACATTTTGGTACAAGCGAGTCGACTGTGAGCTCCATTAAAAAGAACGCTAATGCCATCGGGGTAAAGTGGTGCGACGGGCGGAGTCCCGCAAAGTGCTCAAACGATAACTGTGCAGCGTTGCCATCAAGCGGCTGCATCTCCCGAGGAGTCATCCTCCAGAATTCCTCGCCATCACCACCATCATCACCATCACCATCATCACCATCACCACCATCACCACCATCACCACCATCACCACCACCATCATCACCATCATCACCATCACTATCACCACCACCATCACCACCACCATCACCACCATCACCACCACCACCACCATCACCACCACCATCACCACCATCACCACCACCATCACCACCATCACCACCACCATCACCACCATCACCACCACCATCACCACCATCACCACTAGCACCACCACCATTACCACCACCACCATCACCACCATCACCACCATCACTACCATCACCACCACCACCATCACCACCACCATCACCACCACCATCACCACCATCACCACTACCACCACCACCATCACCACCATCACCACCACCATCACCACCATCATCACCATCACCACCACCACCACCTCCGTCCGCCATTAAATGATATCATCAAAGGTAATAAAAATAACCGCATTGTTATTTTTATTTATTGCAATCATTGTTACCATTTCCCCCCCTATGTTCACTCGTACCAGGAATGGAACCCCATTCTTTGCGATTGGAACGAGGTTGCTGCATTTCACAAATGTTACATTTGCGAGTACCCTTTTTAAAAAAACGTAACCCTCGCGGAGTTTACTATCCATAATATAGCCTTTTTAAAGTCGAAGTGTTCAACAGGATTTACTGTATTAAATAAACGTTAAATACGTATGTAATACATATCATTTACACGAATATATTGATGTGAAACTTCTTCTTTCGCATCGTACGTAGCCAACCGTGCTAATCGGAGGTGCGGGGGGAGGACAACGAACTAAACACAAAATAGGCAGTTCTAAAGCAAATGAGTTTTCAATCTAACAAATGAGGTCATGTCGAGAAGCTGAGACACTGCCCGACCAGACATCGAAGTAACATGTTTGGCTACAGGACTTGATTGCAAGAATTCAGGAGGGGTGCTGAGCCCCCCCCCCCCCATTCCTCTTCCCCTCCTGACACTGTGAGGACGCCTGTCAGTAAAAACGTACACAGGTTTAGAACAGAACAGAACAGAAAGGGTTTTATTCGCCATGTAAGTTCCCACCGACACGGAATTTACTTTGGCAGGATGGTGCATACATTCAACAAATAGGAATCTAAAATCTTAAATAAGTTTTAAACAAGTCTTACTATAATAAGGGTTAAAAGTCTAACACCAAGGGGCTGAAGTATATAAAATTGAATAAATATCGAATATAAAATAGCTTTAAGATATAATTTTAAAATAAAAAATACAAATAGGTTAACATAGTTAATATCGGCAAGGTGTCATTATGTAGATAAAATGTTAAAAACAGTGTAAGCCCTTAGCCTTGTTTAACAGGCCAGCAGCAGATGGGAAGAAACTGTTTTTATGGCGTGAGGTTTTGGTCCTGATGGACCGAAGCCTTCTGCCGGAGGGGAGTAGCTGAAACAGAGAGTGTCCAGGGTGGGAGAAATCGGCCATAATCTTCCTCGCTCGCCTCATGGACCTTGTCGTGTGCAGGTCCTCGAGGGTTGGTAGATTGCAGGCAATTACTTTCTCAGCAGTGTGGATGATACGCTGCAGTCTGCTCTTGTCCTTGGCAGTGGCAGCAGCGTACCAGACGGTTATGGAGGAGGTGAGGATGGATTCAATGATCGCTGTATAGAATTGCACCATCATTGTCTTTGGCAGGTTGAATTTCTTCAGCTGCCGTAGAAAGTACATCCTCTGTTGTGCTTTCTTGGTGAGGGAGCTGATGTTCAGTTCCCACTTGAGGTCCCGGGAGAGAATAGTGCCCAGGAAGCGGAAGGACTCTACAATTTTGACTGGGGAGTCTAACAGGGTGATGGGGGTGAGTGGGGCTGTATTCTTCCTGAAGTCCACAACCATCTCAACTGTCTTTAGAGCATTTAGCTCTAAGTTGTTCTGGCTACACCAGGTCACCAGATTGTCAGCTTCCCACCTATAGTCAGACTCATCCCCACCAGAGACCAGCCCAATGAGGGTGGTATCATCCGCAAACTTCAATAGTTTGACGGACAGATGATTGGAGGTGCAGCTGTTGGTATACAGGGAGAAGAGCAGAGGGGAAAGGACGCAGCCCTGAGGAGTTCCGGTGCTGATGGACCTGGAGTCAGAGACTTGTGTTCCCAGCTTAACGCACTGCTTCCTGTCAGACAGGAAGTCTGTGATCCATTTACAGGTGGTGTAGGGCACGTTCAGCTGGAAGAGCTTGTCCTGAAGCAGGGCAGGGATGATGGTGTTGAAGGCAGAGCTGAAGTCCACAAACAGGATCCTGGCGTAGGATGCTGGGGCGTCCAGATGCTGTAGGGTGAAGTGGAGGGCCATGTTAACTGCGTCGTCCACAGACCTGTTGGCTCTGTAGGCAAACTGAAGGGGGTCCAGGAGAGGGTCTGTGATGGCTTTGAGGTGTGCCAGGACCAGGCGCTCAAAAGACTTCATTACCACAGATGTAAGGGCGACCGGTCTGTAATCATTTAGTCCTGTTGGCCTTAGCTTTTTGGGCACAGGGATGATGGTGGAGGACTTGAGACAGGCTGGTACATGGCATGTCTCCAGGGAGGTGTTAAAGATGTTGGTGAACACCGGAGACAGCTGGTCAGCGCAGTGCCTGAGGGTGGCTGGAGAGACAGAGTCCGGCCCAGCTGCTTTGCGTGGATTCTGCCTCTTGAAAAGTCTATTAACTTCTCCCTCCTGAAAGGAGATAGTCGTCTCTGTAGTATTGGTGGGGGATGGGGCCTCTTGGGCTGGAAGGGGTGGTTCAGGACAGTCCAATTGTCTTTCAAATCCACAGTAGAACTCGTTCAGGACGTTGGCTAGGCTGGAGTCGTTAGTGGTGTGGGGGGCTCTGGGTTTGTAGTTGGTGATCTGCCTGAGCCCTCTCCAGACAGAAGCAGCGTCGTTTGTGGAGAACTGGTGTTTTAGTCTCTCTGAGTACAGTCGTTTAGCCTCTCTCACCGCTTTGCTAAACCTGTTCTTCGACTCCTTGAATCTGTGTCTATCTCCACTCCTAAACGCTTCCTCCTTCTCCAACCTCAACCTTCTGAGCTTTGCTGAGAACCAGGGCTTATTGTTGTTAAAGTTCACCCTGGTACGTGTTGGGATACAGCAGTCCTCACAGAAGCTGATGTAGGACGTCACAGCCTCTGTGAGTTCATCCAGACTATTGGTAGCAGTCGTGAACATATCCCAGTCAGTACAGTCTAAGCACGCCCGCAAATCTTCCACAGCCTCACTGGTCCACTGTTTAGATGTCCTCACAGCAGGTTTACAGAGTTTTAGTTTCTGCCTGTATGCAGGAATCAGGTGGACCATGGCATGGTCAGAGTGTCCTAGTGCTGCTCGGGGGACGGCGTGGTAGGCTCTACTGACTGTAGTGTAGCAGTGATCCAGAGTGTTCCCTTCTCTGGTTGGGCATTTAATGAATTGTATGTATTTGGGGAGTTCGTGGCTGAGATTACCTTTGTTAAAGTCGCCAAGTACGATAACCAACGAATCTGGATTTGCTCGCTCCACACTCAGAGAATCTGATCGGCGAGCATGCGTTGGGCCTCTTTAACCTGAGGACAAGGCGGCAAATAAACTCCGACCAAAATGAGCGACGTGAACTCGCGAGGCGAGTAAAACGGTTTACAGGTTATAAAAATTGATTCAAGGAGTGGAGAACAATGTTGCAGAATCACTGTGACATCTACACACCAGCCACTATTAATGTAAAAACAAATACCACCGCCTTTCGTCTTGCCGGAGAGTGCTATGTCACGATCCGATCTTACAAGATGGAATCCTGCTAGTTGTAGCGAAGTGTCCGGAATCAAATCACACAGCCATGTTTCCGTGAAGCACAAAGCAGAAGCTGAAAGAAAGTCTTTGTTTTTTACCATCAGTAGCTGAAGTTCATCCATTTTGTTGTACAGTGAACGTACGTTGGAGAGGAAAAAGCTCGGAAGCACTGTTCGGATCCCGCGTCTGCGTAGCCGTACTAGAGCCCCCGACCGTTTACCCCTTGGGCGGCGTTTCGCTGCTTGAGCAAAGCCTAGTGCGGCATTGACTAGAATGCCTACTAATTCTGCCGCTGGAAGCAGAAAAGTAGGAATTAAATCCACAGGAGTTGTTTCCCTGATATTTAAAAGTTTGTCTCTTGTTGGAGAACTCCGAAAATCTTGGCAAAACACTGAATTGACAGACAAAACAAGACAAAACAGGGCGCACCGACCGGCTGAGGCTACTATCATCGGCGCCATCTTCGCACCAGCACGGGTGTGCTGAACAGCAGGACTCTCTCACCAGCACTGGTGTGTTGAACAGTAGGCCCCTCTCACCAGCATGGGAGTGGTGAACAGCAGGCCCCTCTCACCAACACGGGTGTGATGAACAGTAGGCCTCTCTCACCAGCATGGGAGTGAACAGCAGGCCCCTCTCACCAACACGGGTGTGCTGAACAGCACGCCCCTCTCACCAGCACGGGTGTGATGAATAGTAGGCCTCTCACACCAGCACGGGTGTGTTGAACAGCAGGCCCCTCTCACCAGCACGGGTGTGCTGAACAGCAGGCCCCTCTCACCAGCACGGGTGTGTTGAACAGCAGGCCCCTCTCACCAGCACGGGTGTGTTGAACAGCAGGCCCCTCTCACCAGCACGGGTGTGTTGAACAGCAGGCCCCTCTCACCAGCACGGGTGTGCTGAACAGTAGGCCCCTCTCACCAGCACGGGTGTGTTGAACAGCAGGCCCCTCTCACCAGCACGGGTGTACTGAACAGTAGGCCCCTCAACACGGGTGTGCTGAACAGCAGGCCTCTCTCACCAGCACGGGTGTGCTGAACAGCAGGCCACTCAACAGCAGGCCCCTCTCACCAGCACGGGTGTGCTGAACAGCAGGCCCCTCAACACGGGTGTGCTGAACAGCAGGCCTCTCTCACCAGCACGGGTGTGCTGAACAGCAGGCCCCTCTCACCAACACCGATTTGATGAACAGCAGGCCCCTCTCACCAGCACGGGTGTGCTGAACAGCAGGCCCCTCAACAGCAGGCCTCTCTCACCAGCGCAGGTGTGCTGAACAGCAGGCCTCTCAACAGCAGGCCTCTCTCACCAGCAAGGGTGTGCTGAACAGCAGGCCCCTCAACAGCAGGCCTCTCTCACCAGCGCAGGTGTGCTGAACAGCAGGCCTCTCAACAGCAGGCCTCTCTCACCAGCAAGGGTGTGCTGAACAGCAGGCCCCTCAACACGGGTGTACTGAACAGCAGGCCTCTCTCACCAGCACGGGTGTGATGAACAGCAAGCCCCTCAACAGCAGGCCTCTCTCACCAGCACGGGTGTGATGAACAGCAAGCCTCTCTCACCAGCACGAGTGTGTTGAACAGCAAGCCCCTCTCAAGACAAAACTGGACAAAACAGGGCGCACCAACCGGCCGAGGCTGCCATTATCGGCGCCATCTTGTTGTGTCTCACTCTGGATTTCTTTACACACTTTAGCATTTACTATCGTCTCTAATTATTTGTCATTTTTACGATTTGTGTTTTCTCTGGTGCATGGCACAAATACAATTTCATATCGATGTCATCATTGATATGAAAAACGGCCTCCCCAAGACGCCACCATCCCGAATGGTTTCGCGATGCAAAAAAAATGTATGAAGTGCCTGCACGATAGCTGATCTCATCACTACATCTCTGCTTCGGACATCCTCTGGGGCACGTGCCTTCCTTTGGCTGCCACTCCATTATTCATCTCGACCACTGGCCATCACCTCGACCCTACTCGCGACATGCCCTGCCGAAGTCCACTTTTATCAACAATCAATGAGAGGTTTGTCAGTGGAATTCCACGCACGTACCTCTCGGTAATTCTTACTTTTAAACATTTCCCCCCCCCCCATTTTTTTTCTAATGTTCATGCTTTTGATCATTACATCACAGCAGCCCATATAAACTGGTTAAAACAACTCTTCCGAAAGCACTCTATCCTGCTGTTGCTCACCTCTTTATTTCTTTATATTAATTCCAGCCTACATTCGATAGATATACACACCAAATTTTCTTCCAGTACTGCCTGACGATGCCTCCAACGCGGGAGGCGAAACATCGCTGAAGAGAACGGAGCAGCACTCCCCACGGCTCTCCAGGAAGAGCAGCTTGTACGAGCACTACTCAATCGTCGAGCAGTGAAGAATCTCGACGTGAATTCTCCATTCATATTTCTTCCTATATTTCTCAAATTCAATTTTGTGGGAAACATCTCTCTCTCTATCTATGTAGTTGTGAATACTATTAGTGAAAGCATATCTCCTTGTCTGACTTCTCTTGTGATATCTATTTATTTTACTTCGTGTAAGCATAGTGTGTTTTGTACCATTTTTTGTCATCGTTTTTTCTCTCATTTTCTAAGCGTGTTTTTTTTCCTCGCACCTCCGATTAGCACGTTTGGCTATGTACGGTGCGAAAGAAGTTCAACATACATACATACATTGAGCTTTGGGTTTGGATGACTGCATCAATCTCCAAGTACCTTTTATTAGTCTACAGATGTTAGCCATAATCGCTTTTGATTCGTATTAGTGTGTATCTGGTTAATGGTACAGAAATAACTAACTCAATAACGAACATAGTAATGAATGTGCTATGAAGAAGGGCCATTGCCTGATACGTTGCCTATTAACTATCTTTTTGAAGGCAGTGTTATCGAGGAAGGTTTTTTTATTTTATAAATGCATGGTGCATGAAGAGAGGAGAGGGAAGGTTGGAAAGCAAACTCAGAAGCTTTTACGTCAAACCACACATGGCGTGTTGAGGGCTAGGAGAGACATGGGACGAGATGGGATGCAGGAAAATAATAAATGGAATCTGAGAATGCAACGTGACAATGGTCACAGACGTCAGAGCAAGCGTGGAAGCAGCAACAGCGAGGTGCGATGATCGACAACTAACGAATTGTAGCCCAAAGGAAGAAAGGTGACTCCATAATGGATGACAGCGATAGAATATTAAAATGAATAGAATAATGATAGAATAATGGAATAATTATAGAATAATAGATGATAGAATCATGGATGCTAGAATAATGGATAGAATAATGGATGACAGCGATATAATATTAATATGAATAATGGATGACAGAATAATGTATGATAGAATAATGGATGATAGTATAATGATAGAATAATGGAATAATGATAGTATAATGGATGATAGAATAATGGATAGAATAATGTATGTAAGAAAAATGGATGACAGCGATAAAATGAGTGGATAGAATTCATGTCATACTAATGTCTACAAGCAATACAATCATACATCTTAGGAAGCAAATATTGTTTAGATGAAGAGGCGAATGTTCCAGTTTTTCACAATTGCAGAGCTAAATACTGGCGGTCACTTTGACCACATGTGTATCAATATACACATGGAGCATATTATGCTGGTCGTTTCAATTTATTAGTTTAAAATTAAACATGTTTTGAAAAAAATAATGAAGATTTTTCAGATGATGAATGTTCATTGGTGTCTGGGAATTAATATGAAAACGGTAATACAAATGGTATTTTATAATCATAAATTGTAATAATTATTGGTAATTGGTAATTGTTGTGTGATCGGACTTGCGCATGCCACTTCTGTATTTGCAATCGTGTCACACAAGTGAGTCATTTTCCCTCGTACAGTGAGGAAAAAACGTATTTGATCCCCTGCTGATTTTGTACGTTTTCCCACTGACGAAGAAATGATCAGTCTATAATTTTAATGGTATGTGTATTTGAACAGTGAGAGACAGAATAACAACAACAAAATAAAAAAACGCATGTCAAAAATGTTATAAATTGATTTGCATTTTAATCAGGGAAATAAGTATTTGACCCCTCTGCAAAACATGACTTAGTACTTGGTGGCAAAACCCTTGTTGGCAATCACAGAGGTCAGACGTTTTTTTGTAGTTGGCTACCAGGTTTGCACACATTTCAGGAGGGATTTTGTCCCACTCCTCTTTGCAGATCTTCTCCAAGTCATTAAGGTTTCGAGGCTGACGTTTGGCAACTCGAACCTTCAGCTCCCTCCACAGATTTTCTATGGGATTAAGGTCTGGAGACTGGCTAGGCCACTCCAGGACCTTAATGTGCTTCTTCTTGAGCCACTCCTTTGTTGCCTTGGCCGTGTGTTTTGGGTCATTGTCATGCTGGAATACCCATCCACGACCCATTTTCAATGCCCTGGCTGAGAGAAGGAGGTTCTCACCCAAGATTTGACAGTACATGGCCCTGTCCATTGTCCCTTTGATGCGGTGAAGTTGTCCTGTTCCCTTAGCAGAAAAACACCCCCGAAGCATAATGTTTCCACCTCCATGTTTGACGGTGGGGATGGTGTTCTTGGGGTCATCGGCAACATTCCTCCTCCTCCAAACACGGCGAGTTGAGTTGATGCCAAAAGCTCCATTTTGGTCTCATCTGACCACAACACTGTCATCCAGTTGTCCTCTGAATCATTCAGATGTCCATTGGCAAACTTCAGACGGGCATGTATATGTGCTTTCTTGAGCAGGGGGACCTTGCGGGTGCTGCAGGATTTCAGTCCTTCATGGCGTAGTGTGTTACCAATTGTTTTCTTGGTGACTATGGTCCCAGCTGCCTTGAGATCATTTACAATATCCTCCCGTGTAGTTCTGGGCTGATTCCTCACCGTTCTCATGATCATTGCAACTCCACGAGGTGAGTTCTTGCATGGAGCCCCAGGCCGAGGGAGATTGACAGTTCTTTTGTGTTTCTTCCAATTTGCGAATAATCGCACCACCAAGTTGCTTGGCAATGGTCTTGTAGCCCATTCCAGCCTTGTGTAGGTCTACAATCTTGTCCCTGACATCCTTGGAGAGCTCTTTGGTCTTGGCCATGGTGGAGAGTTTGTAATCTGATTGATTGATTTCTTCTGTGGACAGGTGTCTTTTATACAGGTAACAATCTGAGATTAGGAGCACTCCCTTTAAGAGTGTGCTCCTAATCTCAGCTTGTTACCTGTATAAAAGACACCTGGGAGTCAGAAATCGTTATGATTGAGAGGGGGTAAAATGCTTATTTCCCTCATTAAAATGCAAATCAATTTATAACATTTTTGACATGCGTTTTTCTGGATTTTGTTATTCTATCTCTCACTGTTCAAATAAACTTACCATTAAAATAATAGACTGATCTTTTCTTTGTCAGTGGGCAAACGTACAAAATCATCAGGGGATCAAATACTTTTTTCCCTCACTGTATATGTATTTTTAGGGCCACAGCGTATTTCTCATCTGCAGTGGATCTCCACATGCGATATTTTCAATGCCCAGATATTTTTTATCCTCTGGGAATTATTTTGAAAAGTGCAAAGTATACGATGCTCGTGCCATTACTCGGATGAAGTTTCATTTGTATTGGATGGAGCACGCAGTATATTTTGGTTGATACCATCGTGTACTCACCAATGAACCTCTGAGCTGTGACCTCAGTCAAATATACGAATTGTGATCAGTAAAACGTCTTCTTCTTCTTCTTCTTCTTGAGTAACTGAACATCCATTGTATTATGTGCTTATGCTAATTGTAAAGTGGTCTGACAGAACACGTCGATTCAACATTTCGACCAACGGTAAAAAACGGTTTAACACGAATTGTCTGATGGCTGTAGAATGCATCCTGTTTTGTTTTTGTGTGCGAGCACTTACTAAACATAATAAAGCGTGCACATTTTGGGATGCAAGAGTCAATAATTATTTCACTACCCACTTAAACAATTTAAAGCACAAAGTGTTTGCAGGTACACGCAATTTTGGGTGGCATTGACCTCCATCCATCAGCGGTGGAATCGTGGTACAGATCGACTAAATGTATGCTGCCAGGTGGACAGAAGCAGGGGGGAGGGGCTTTAAGAAACGTACACACCGTTTCATTTGCCTTGACCGGCACTGCAAGATTCCGCTATGTCCGTCCAGTGCTCGCCGAGTCGCATCAGTGTTGTTTGATCATTGATCAGTGTAGATTAGTGAAGAGAGATGGGGGATGGGGGCCCAGGACAAATTCAGATATCACTTATTCTGATGTTATCCACTGCTAGGAATCACACTCAGGTTTCATAGGGTAGTGTGCTAAAAATATTGCCATGGCTGCGTCTTATGACCCTGTGACAATCTTAATTATTAAACTACGATTGAGCCATCTAATAAACAACAAAGAAAACTGTAAAACACAAAAGTATCCATGCATCAGGGCGATTATTGAAGGTGGGCCTGGATGAATTTAATAATTAAAAGTAACATCACATTGTGCCTAAATAATTTTTAAAAAATTCCTATTTCCATGGGACCAGAGTAATTCAATTTATAAGGAAATGTAACGCACAGCACTTGTTGGCACAATTGCTGAATCTAAATTCAGGAAATGTTTATTTGGTAAACAAGTAGTTTATTTTTTTTTAAACGGTTGTAAAGATTGCATAACGATCCAGAGAGGGTGTAAACCAAAAATGCTTACAAACATTCATCGTTACCACTGGCTAACAATAGGTACACGTACAGACCTTTTGTCAATACACAGCTGGATGAGGGCCTCCCCACACAGTGTGGGTCGTGTGGGTTCAATTGACCAGTCATCCCCATGTTGGTCAGTGCAGGTTGGTAAAAGGTCTTGTAATAATACGCAGTAATTAAAATAAACGGAGATGTCGAGATTGCAGAAATTGAAGAGTCAGTGCACATGCTAGCCTCATCATAATCTGCATTTATCATATGACATGGAACAATTACATGAATATTGGCAAAGAAAATTGAATAAAAGCTCACAATTGCCAAATAAAGACGAATGACTGTGAGAATGAAAATGAGTGGACTTGGGCAGGGTATGTCACTATAAGGGGTAATAGCTGGTGTTAGAGATTAATGATGGAGGAGCAGCCAAATAGGAGAAAATGTCCGAGCGTACTTCCATCGCGGTGATGGAATAATGAAACGAACACGTGTGCTAAATGAATCGTTGCATCACATGACTAGGAGAGATGGCGACAGCTTTTGGAGCCCTTTATCCAGCAGTGAATAGATCATTGTTGCAGCTGCTGATAATGATGATGCATACACCAAAACAGAGCATAATAGGCTTGCTTTGATCTCAAAAGGGCAGGCTTGTTAATTTTGCAGACATGTTTAATTAGGAAAGTGTGTACACATATTGTGAATAGGATTTACGTTGAGACCCCCTGGGAATACCCAGGAAATAGATCTGAGTTTGTGGAGAGGTGGCTGCTGAGATATGCTGAGAGACCGTGTTGTATAGCAGCATGAGGGTGCTGTAAAAATGCGGTGAAGACATGTTGAGAGACGCTGATTAAAGTAGTGTTTCTCAACCTTTTCGGTATGGTGGCCTTAATAAAAATCACAAGTATCCTTGCCCCCCCCCGCCACCCCTTCCCTCCTTAGGACCCACACCCCTCTTCCCAAGTTACTAAGGCCACACTAGACAGACAGCGAGATCACATATCCAGTCCCCACCCCCCGTCAACGCATCATTAGCAAGGTTCTGGGTTGTGTATCCGTGTGTTTTATCAGCTCAACGTGGCGCAGACAACGTTCAAATGTATCCTGCATGGTATCCATGCCGCAGCCTGCGCCCCATCCCCCAAAGGGCTGGGGGCGTGACACAGTGGTTGAGAACCGTTGGATGAAAGTCAAAGTAGGAGCTTATTAAGCACACCAAGTAGTTCAACGTTCTTTTATTTAAGTGAAATATAGATTGATATTTTTGTCTCCCGATTGGTGATGTTTGCACATAGCACCAGGTACTCATTTGAGGCTGAATCGAACGAAGGCCCAGGTGTTGGCTGTGAGCGAGAACCGACCTCGCGCCGCTGGGTTCTATACGCACAAATACACACGCACCCACACTCAAACACACATGGCAATGGAAATTTTGGAGCTGTGAGAACATTCTTGTGTATTCACCAAACTAGTGTAGTGAGTTAAACTGAGTAGCAGACGTATACTTGGAGGCAACACATTTATTTAACTCCAACACACGGGGTGACTTCCCCTTAACAGAATAAAAACCTATGGTGGCGACCACCAGGCTAACTACCTTAATTACAACGTAACTGCTACTACGGACCGGAACCACAGCTCGGGCCCAGGTCCACGTATTGGAGACTCGTTGAATGGAGAACGTAGAACGTTGACGAAGGTTTCTTTAGGATGAACAACAACGCCGGTCCCTCTGGGGACCCGGCCTATATTCTCTGTGGCGTGGTTGGCTCCGCCCTTGGCCACGACCACCTTCCAGAATCGTCGGGAAGGATCTGGATGCTAACCACGTGACCACCCCTTGCCCCCACTTGGGCCCCATTGTAGACTTAACTGGTCACGTGTCCACTGGATATTAACATCTCTATTGGCTACACACAGCCGATCACTCGGCGTGGTCCCCTCACTTCTGCCTGGCGGCGTGATGATGACGACGATGGAAACCACGCAGGAGATCTTCCACGTGGCCAGACGATGGAGAGACATGTCGGTGAACAGCGACACAGCCAGGACTCCCACACACGAGCCCCGAGCTCTGGGTCCACTCCTCCTTATATCCCCCCAGGTGTGGCTAGGCCCCGCCTCTGGCCATGCCCTCTCGTGGAACCTTCGAGCAGGTTCCCAGAGTATCTCGGTTAACCCCACCTGTTACCTTTACCCCAGATACACCTCCTTCCCTGATTGGTTGTTACTTCTGTGCCCGTATCCATGAATCCCTTCCCAGGCCAGCAGGTGTCACCCTGTCATGCCAGTAGGTGTCACCCTGTCATTACAATTGTATTGAGATTGAAAGTTTTAACAGATGCTGTATTTTGTGTTGTGTTTTTCCATTAGTTTTACCTCGTACCATTCATTAAATACGTTGGAGTCAGATGTTCACCCTAGCTCTGAAGGTTTATCGAATGCAAGGTTAACTACTCGGATAGTCATGCAATGCAGCGCACAGCGAGCTCTCAACCAGCCAGCTCCTCAGGCTTGGAGCTCTCAAGCAGCCAGCTCTACAGCAAGTTTACATTAAACCTGTGCTGCAAGCACAGTAAAAAGACACGTTTGGAGCTCTTAACCAGCCAGCTCCTCAGGCTTGGAGCCTTCAAGCAGCCAGCTCTGCAGCAAGTCTACATTAAACTTGTGTTGCAAGAATCGCAGCATGGAAAGCCACAGTTCAGCAGGGAGAGATACTCAAGCAAGTGATTCAAGCAATCCAGGACCTCCCATCCTGCATCAAGAGGACCAAGGGAGTTCAAGGCCCCAAAGAGAGGTCAGGCTGACACAACGGGCCTTGGAAAGCCATAACGCTGAGAAGCAAGACTTTGAAGCCAGGATGCAAAGGGCATGGGACTGGGTTGAAGGAGACATATCTGAAGCTCAAAATGCCTCAAACACAGTGGCCTCAATTCAGCGGGTCATACATCGAGTGAAGGTGAGCAATTCAAGCTACAAGCTGCTGGCAAATAAATACATATCCCTTCTGAAGGTGAAGACAGACGAGGGCATCGAGGAAGTGCACATTCAAGAGTACTTCCTCAAACTGCTGGATGAAAATGTGAAGGCAGTGATACAAGACGCAATGGACCATGTGGAGGGCTTAATAGAGACACGATCTCAGCACTCTGTCTCATACACATCCACCACAAGATCTAAAGGCTCAGCACACTCACATTGCGGCTCAGGCATGTGCAGCTGCAGAAGCAGCAAACGCCCGTATCTCCTACATGGCTGAAGAGGAAGCCATGCTAATTCAAAAGGCCTGCATACAAGAAGAAGCAAACATAGCAACAGCTGCCACTCTTCGTAGGAAAGCAGAGCTGGAAGAGCAAGACAATAAAGTACATTGGTGGCTACTGCCAGACAGAAGAAAATTGAGCTGGATGCTAAGGTAAGCACCCTTTAACTGGAAAAAGAAGCAGTTGCTTACCAGAAAATATATGTTGGACTGGTCTGAACAACACACCAATGCTCATCCACCAACCGATACTGAACAAAAGGTGGACATCGAGGCATCACTGCCTCCATGCCAAGTGAACATGAATGCTGTCTACGGGAATGGTGGAAATGCATATCCTGCCCTGGCAGTTAATCACCGACTCAGCGTTGCACACGTGGCGTCAGACATGGATGCATCAAGTCAAGACCCACATTCCAGACAGTCACATAAAGGGATCAAACTGCCGTGATCAAAACCTTTTGGGCCCACAATCCAATGCCATCGTGAATGACGGCATGCAAGGCAATACAGCCAACTGTGGCACCTCACAAGCACCAGTATCGACACATCCTGGATCGCAGGCATAGGGGACTTTGTATGGTACCTGGCTCACCGCGAACTAATCAAGACAGGACTCGTAAAGTTTGATGACCACTCTGAGAACTATCGAGCCTGGAGATCCACCTTCAGGAATGCAATCAGAAATGCAGACATCTTTGCAAGTGAAGAACTGAACCTGTTGGTGACATTGTTAGGAAACGAATCTGCAGAGTACGCAAAGAGGATCCGGTCGGCAAACATGGACAACCCTGCCTCAAGCCTGCATGTGGTGTGGTAAAGGCTCGAGGAGGGCTATGGTAGCCCAGAAACCATTGAGAAGGCTCTCTTCAAGAAGTTGCAGAACTTTCCAAAATCTCAGGTCCAGACAATAAAAGGTTACGAGAGCTTGGAGATCTTCTGATGGAGCTTGAATCAGCCCAGGCCGACCCCTACTTGCCAGGTCTCATTTTCATGAATACCTACCATGGAGTGAACCCCATCGTAGAGAAATTGGCATTCAATGTGCAGGAGAAATGGAGAACAAAGGGTTCAAGATGTAAGTCAGAGTATCAGGTTGCATCCCCCCCATTCTTATTCTTCTCCAGGTTTATCCACAACCTGGCAAGGACCAGAAATGGCCCGAGTTTCATGTTTGGTACCACGGGGATCTCCAGTCCAGATCTCCCAAGAATTAAAAGAGCAACGGTGAGACGAAGAACAGCGAGAGTGCCAATCTCCATACACAAGAATGAGGTCTCTCCTATGATGTTCGCAAACACCGTCCAGGCAACCATAACAAAGAAGATGGAAGATCCAGAAAGGCAATGCCGATTTCATGATAAACCTCACTCCCTCCAGAAATTCCGTGAGTTCAGGAGTAAGCCATTGGATGAGTAGAAGAATATTCTGAAATAATTTGGAATGTGCTTCAAATGCTGTGCTTCTACAAACCACCTTGCAAGGAATTGCAAGGCACATATCAAGTGTGAGGAACGTGGCAGCGACAAACACGCAACTGTTCTGCACACATTTTACTCCAAACCCAGTGGCACTAAGGCTTCCGATCCTGAAGCAGAGCACGGCGGGGAGCGAGGTGAGACCACTGCATCCACTTCGTCAGTCACAACCAAATGCACAGATATCTGTGGATAAGACTTCAAAGGAAAACCTTGCTCAAAGATATGCCTCGTCCGAGTGTATCCTAAAGGACATCCTGAAAGGGCAGTAAGGAAGTACACCATAATGGATAATCAGAGCAACAAGTCTTTGGCAAGGTCAGAGTTCCTTAATCAGCTAAGCGTGTGGGAATTCCTTTCCATACACGCTCAGAACATGCTCAGGACTGACCGAGAGAGTGGGAAGAAGAGCGAGTGGCCTCATGGTAGAAACCATGGATAGCACCATGAAGCTAGCCCTTCCTATCGTGATAGAGTGCAATGAGATACCAGACGACAGGAGTGAAATTGCACGTCACCACCCACACCTGAAACCCATAGCAGAGTTCATCCCGCCATTGGATCACGGGGCACAGATTTTACTTCTGCTTGGTAGGGACATGCTGAGAGTCCACAAGGCTCGCGATCAACGCAATGGACCTCACGAAGCTCCCTATGCACAGAAACTTGACCTAAAATGGGTCATCGTAGGTGATGTCTGTCTCAATGGAACACACAAACCAGACTGCATTAGCACATTCTGAACAAGTGTGCTCACAAATAGATGCATGTCGCTCTTCAAACCGTGCTCCCATCACGATGAAAGATAAACTTTAAGAGAGAAGTCAAGCTGTACCATGCAGTGAATCCACATTTACAGTAAATGTGGATTCACTGTGTGGATTCACTCTTCAACACACCGGTGGGCTAAAGTAATGAATTATTTGTCTTTTGTCAACGTGACACTTTTTTTGCTGATTGGCCGTGTCGGGTGGTGGAGGGTTACGACACATTTATAAATAAACGCGATCTAACCCAAAAACCTTTATTATGAATAATTTAACCCATTGAAGTTCCTTCTACATTTGTTTATGAGATAGGAAAATAAATGGTCGTATCTCCTAGATACTAGATGGGGAGTGTTCTGCCCCATGGCAGATATGGGGGTGTGTTTACACAGGAACTTCCTGATATGATGGTGCTGAGTTTTGTCACGTGACCAGGAAGTTCCAGGTTAAGGCTCTCTAAGCCACGAGGCCAAGAGGGAGTGTCAGACATTACACAGAGTAAAAAATGGAGGCACAATTAGCGTCTCAGTGAAGACGGGTGCATCTGTTCATTGCGGGACTTTAAGAAGCATTGTCTGTAAGTTCGTTTGTGTTCTTATAATACAGGGAATGTTGTTATAAGTTTGGGATTGCCGTTATAATGCTGTAAATACCTTTATAATGCTGTTAAATTGTTATAATGAATATGGGGCCTAGTTAACAACGAAGTCTGCCACTTGCATTTTTGTGAATGTTATTTGTATTTGGATAAGTCGAGCCAGACTTGTGCCCATGTAACTTTAATGCGTTCTTAAGAGCACGGATGAAGAAGTACCTCATCCACAGTTCAGTATTATATGCAGCACTTCAGTATGGTAATTACATAAAGTTACCTTATTTAACACAGTCGCTTATTCTCTTGTTGTATAGCTATTCAGTGCTAATGTAGGTGCCTGGTCCAACCATGACCTATTGTTGAGATTCATGTTATCTAAGACAATGCTATGATGCTGCAGTGTTCTTTCATTGTATTGATATTGCAAGTATTAACGGATGCTGTCTTTTGTGTTGTGTTTTTCCATCAGTTTTTTCTCATTTCATTCATTAAATACGTTGGAGTCAAATGTTCACCCTAGCTCTCAAGGTTTATTGAATGCGAGGTTAACTACTCAGATAGTGGTGTAATGCAGCGCACAGCGAGGCCGAGACAGGGATGCTGAGAAAAGAGTGTAGGATTTTCTTTTGACTGCAAATGGTAAGAGATATTCAAGGATAGCCTACTTCATGAAAAATGTATCGTGGCTTTTAATTTAGAAATCCTTCTCAATTTTACAGCTGTACTTTCCAAAATGTATATACTGCATTTTTTGTTGTTGTTGGATTTTAATTGTGCTAGGACTTGGCATGATTCGGTCCCATCAAATCCAAGCAGGGTGCCTCTAGTTTTAAGGGTTTACAAGCTGAGGCTGGGCAAATGGGACCTCTCAGATGTAACACATCTGACTTTAAAAGACTACAAATGGCAATGCATGTGAAACAAATGGGCCCATTTATTGGCATTGAAGTCGCGTTAGCATGCAACGTAGGCATGTTTTGCGGTATTTAGAATGTCTGCCGGCACTTAACGGCAATGTGACTGTAAACAAGCATATATATAAATATATATCAGAATGAGGACAGCCACTCATCACATCAGTCTATGATGAGCGGCTGTCGACTGTCATATATGTTAGTGTTTAGTTCCCTGTGTTATAAGCACTGTTGGAAAGGCACTTCAGTCATAAAATAAGTTAATTACAGAGGTATAGAGCCCCACCCACCCACCCCCAAAAAAATCCATCCTAGCCACCTTCATTAACTCTGTCTTGCAACAAATGATGTGCCAATGATGCTGCTTTTGTAGTGGTGCACACGAATAATTGACAGCAACAACAGCAAACACTCAACACATTCCTCAATAATACTGTGGTCTAAAAAATCTATACTTTGTATACATATACCATCAATGACGTTTTGGGTAATGGCCCTTCGTCATGTGTCATCGATTTAAATATGTTGATTTTTTATTATCTGATAACAAAAATTGAGTAAGTAACTGGTAAAGTTAATGTTATTTAACCAGGTGAAAACTCAGGAGACCAGGATAGAGTTCCATTCGCAAGACCGACCTTGGTCACCACATGTGTAATAAAAGCAATACCGTAAACTGAAATAGAATGTAGCAAATAGAAATCCGCACAAAACATTCGCATTACTCGAGACAATGACAATACTGCATGAACACACACGTCAATATTAAATAAAACATTGTTCCTTGAACAAAAGTTGATTCGGATATTTTTTACTTAAACCGTTCAAAGTCTGTTGCAAAAACATTAAAATTCATTCGTGGTGATTATGGCACTAACATGTAAACAAACAATGATACGTGTCAATGAAGTGTTTACAAATGTCCGTTTATCAAAGCTTCAAAGGGCAACTAGACATTTAAAAATGGATCTCATCATGTGCTTCTTTGCCAACAATGAAATCTTTGGACGTTTAATATTGCGTGAAAAATATATTAAAATTAGCGACTGCATTGGCAGTGGTGCATATGCATTTATCATAAAGACTGCCTCATAGCCAGAACAATAAGTATAGCCGAATGGAAAATGGTCCTCCATTTCAGAGACAGACCCATTGGAATGGATTTAAAGAAGTTCCATTACTGGACATGTCAGCGAGCTTACTTTGTATTTTTTTCTGTGAAAAGGCAGTTTAATTAAAAAAAGATAGGTATTATTTTCCATTTATATGTTTAACTGTTATAAATTCACGTACTCTCTTTTCAATACTGCGGAACATTAAAACCAAAGTTTCAGATATTTTGATATCTAGAAGCTCAGCATTCTAGAAAATAAAGCTAAGAGCCGTGCTATATGAGTTTTTTTCTGTAAAAACAGTATTGCACACTACTAAGCAAACACGCTACATTCAACACGTGCTAGCCGAAGTATATTTACACTTCCCTGTGGAGAGAATTTCAAACTGCGTTCTCTCCAAATGTCCCCAGATCTAAAAGGCATAACATGTGGTACATTTTTTTTTTATTCTACACCACACATAATGGGCCATTTTTCTCACCCGTGGCAATTGGCAGTGTTCACAGTCATCCGATATAATTTACATCTTTGGCATCGAGCATACGAAAAACTAGTGATGCTCAATCAGTTACATTCTGTGCAGGGGTAAATCTTGTCACTCTTCCCTATGCATCAACGGATAACATTTATTAAATGCAAGCACTGTTTCGGGGACATGTGGTTTGGCAGGTAATTCGAGATGAATTTTATATTGAGGGCGAAACTCAACAAAAAACAGTGTTGCTTTTATGTTTAAAATTATAATTAAAGAACATTAGGACTGCATTTCGAGTGGTGTAAGAGCATGAATGAAAAACAACTCTTACCACTTTCATGGCGAACACTCTTGAATATATTCTAAATATTTCGCATGGTGGACAAGTACAGTATTCCCTCGTTATTTACGAACTTGCTATCCGCGATTTTGGCTATCCGCAAATCCGCATCTGTAACTCTACAAGACGACTGCATGGAAAGAGAAAGAAAGTGATGAGATAAAATATTGAGAGGGAATGTGATGTGACAAAGTAATTAGCTATAGCGATGAGATAAAGTGATGAGAGAGAATGTGATACAGCATAATAATAATAATAATTTAAGGAAAATTTTGATTCAAAGCTTTCGTGACTGCAGGGATTCATATTCTTGGTTATTTCGGTAAAGTCACGTGACTTTACCGAAAGAACCAAGAATATAATTTAAGGTAAGTTAATTTATAAACAAAATGCAATACTTTGCTATTTTGTATAATTTACATTTATTATAACACATTTATTATAACACCTTTTTATATTTGTTATTATGATAATTTGCATATATTTAAAACGTATGTATGCATTTATTTAAGGTAATTTATTATACATATTGGTTTGCCAATATCATTACCCACAAAATCATCCCTCCATGAGCATCTCCGGAACGTACCCCTCGCGAACGTGGGACTCCTGCAGTGGAGCGGTGGGAGCACAGCGCTATGAACCCGTTGACCTCTGTTTGGTTTCCAAAGCCATGGCTAACATCAGCGGTGAACAATATGTGAACTGAGCCCTGCACCCGCCTCGCACCACCCCTGTATTGGTCAGCATGGTGAGGCATGGTCAAACAACCACCGTGACTTGACATGATGCGGAGGAGGCCTTCATCCAGCAGTGAACTGAAAAAGGTTTTTAAATTATGAAAAATAAGAATAGGGTTTTACCCTTTCTGGCAATAAAACAGGTGTTAAAATGTTCAAACACGAAATAGAAACCTTTTTCAAGGAATCAAGTTCACATTAACCACACGTACTTGTGGTGAGCATGCAAACAAACATGCTCTGATAATGTGGCATTGTCTTTGAAACTGATTGGCCTACACCAGAGACAGCCTTCTTTATGGCCTCGTCTCACCAGTGTCAGACCAGAGAACGCCACAATTAATTACAAGGTTTGTACATGTACAGTTTTATAAAACGAACATTAATATAATATATTGGCAGTCGAAATGTATTGCCACAGAAGGAGACTGCATCCAAGCTGGACGCAAAAAGTGACCAACGTAGAAGTAAGAAAAAGGTTGCACATCGTAGAAGACCTGATGATGCAGGCAGTGATTGAGAAGGAAACTGGCACTCTTCGGACAGGTATGTAGGAAGAACAACAACAGGGAATTATAAAGTGTGTTGTTGTTGTTAGGAAAAATGTTAGGAACCGGAAATAGAGGAAGACCTCACAGAGTGGCTTGACGACATACGAGATTGGTGCCCAAAAGATCTGGCACTACTTGACCATATTTGCACAAGACAGAGGAAATTGAAAACAAATGACGAAATGTGCAGTGGACACCTACGGGCTATCTGCCCATGGATCGTGATTATGACGAATACATGTTCTTTCGGTTGGATCGTGTTCTATGAATTGGCTGTAACAACTGTGATGTTTTATTGTATGCAGCCTGACACATCCTATGTTGCATCACGCTAACCATTTCAGAATTTCCTGTTAATATCATACACACGATTCCTACA
Organism: Petromyzon marinus; assembly: GCF_048934315.1. NCBI lineage: Eukaryota > Metazoa > Chordata > Hyperoartia > Petromyzontiformes > Petromyzontidae > Petromyzon > Petromyzon marinus. The sequence continues at coordinate 7,321,006 of NC_133701.1, forward strand.
AATTGAGAATATTTACCAGAGCACAACTAGAGAGGCAATAATGTTGCAGCGGTCAAAGTGACTTTCTCAGTCAATGACTTGAATTAAGTATTGTCATTCTGTGCAAACGTGTCACTTATTTAGCCCTAAGCTAAAATCCATTGGTGTCTTGCACACCAGAAAGCGTGAGATTCTATCTCAATGCTTATTGTGCTATACAATACATACAGCAGCACTCCGTGTTACAGGTAAGTGTGGCTTAGACTGGATTTTTGACTTACGTTAAGTGAGCCGCAGTGGATATTAACTGAGCGTGCAGGTCACGTTGTTGCGTGACCATTGCTTAATCAGCATTCGAGTGTGAATATAATTGTTCAACATAATTTTTTTTATTAAGTGTTAGGATTGAATGCTTCGCTGATGTTGTCTGCCAGCCTAGTCGCCATAGAAAAAATAGATTTATTGTTCAATGGGCTTGACTCAGGCAAATGAACTTCTCATTATTATTCATCATGTTCCAGCCCCTTTGTGCCACCCCAACACTGATTGGCTACCAGTTCACTCAATGCTTCCTAATCGTTCCAAAAAGTTCCACCGAGTGAATATAAGAAAAGCACGTTATAACTTTGCACGCCCCCCTGACGTCGCTCGAGTGAGGCTTCGAGTTGCTAATACGCGACATGCGTTAAGTGAACCAGTAAAGTCTTAAGCCTGCAAAAGGGCCCGCAGTGTCATGTCCATTAACTTAAATTGAGAGAGCAAATGTTCACGCCATAAACGCATCAGAGGGAATTTGGAAATACGAGACCAGGTGCAAGAAAAAAGACTCACAAAGACAACACATTTGATTTTGTTTATGTGCAAACTGCGACGTCTTGTTTTTTTGGTGGCATTTTAAAAGCGAGGGACCCAGGTGTATGACTGTCCTATGTTGAGAGTGTGGTAAACCATTCCATGGCATCTGGAGTCGCCAGATGGATTTCTTTTGTACCTCCTGCAAAAAAATCGCGTGTGGGTCAATGGCCGATGAAGAGTGATGGATTGAAATTCGCCACAGTCACATTTAAGTGACCTTACGATTCTCCCGCTAATACAGGAGAGACTTCATATATCGGCAAATAATTTGGTGATGTTACATTGAAAATAGTAAATAAAGACCAATTCCAAAAAAAACCTTAACACATTCACCAATAACGCCGCAACGTTTCAGATTTGTGCTATGAAGAAATGTCGCCTATTATATATGATTTCCTTTTAAGGCCACAGTGTTATTGACAAATGTGCTACATTTATATACAATGTATAGAAACCCACAGAATTACACAGAGACGCATTGACTCACAGAGCGACTCATATACAATAAAATGTGATGCGAGTCATGGATTAAACCTCGGTCATGATTAGTTGACTCCTTAATTCCCCACTTATGCAGGGAACTGATTCATACAGACCTACAGGTTCACACAGAGACACATACCGTACACTAATATGTGATGTAAGTGATGGATTACACTTCACCACAGCCACAATTAGGTGGCTCCTTAATTCTGAGGATGGAGCCGTGTCTCCCTCGTGTCGATCTAACACGAACAAGTGTGGTCAAGTGTCCTCAAGAGAACGAGATGCCAGCTCTCGCATGAGACAAAAACATAACCTCCAGCATCTGTGTCTTCAATTTCCTTTCACCTCTTAATTTTAGATCCTTAAATGTGGCTACCTATGAACAAGCTACCTAGAAGGCGCCCGATCTCATGAGATTTCAGAAGCAAAGCAGCATTGAGCCTGTATAGGCGCTTTGATTGTTTGACGTATGTATGCATGTATTTTGAACGTATTTCGCGACGTACATAGCCAACCGTGCTAATCGGAGGTGCGGGGGAAGAACTGTATAGACAAAAAAAAGGCTGCTGCAGGAATAAAGTGGCGAGCAGCAGAGGGCAGTGCAACAAAATCCATTGTAGTGCTGTACTGTACTTATATGCTCCCACATCTATGCTCTCAGTCTTCACCAACCCGTTCTGGCCAGTGTTGTGAAGTTATGGGCAAATAGCTCTCCGATGCGTTTTCAGGGTGTACCGCACGATACTTGGAATGCTGATGAAGCTCCCAGCACATGGAGGGAAATGTCAGACACCATGCCAAAAAACCATGCGGCACAATCCAGACACACGGCACAACCCAGACACGGGGTACAACACAAACACGCGGCACAACCCAGACACACGGCACAACACAGACACGTGGCACAACACAGACACGTGGCACAACCCAGACACGTGGCACAACCCAGACACGCGGCACAACCCAGACATGGGGCACAACCCAGACACGTGGCACAACCCAGACACGTGGCACAAACTAGAAACTCAACGCAAGCCGACACGTGGCACAACCCAGACACGCGGCAGAACCCAGATACACGGCACAACCCAGATACGCGGCACAACCTAAATACACAGCATAACCCAGACACGTGGCACAACCCAGACACGCGGCACAACTGAGACACGTGGCAGAACCCAGACACGTGGCACAACACAGACACGTGGCACAACGCAAACACGCGGCACAACCCAGATACACGGCACAACCCAGACACGCAACACAACCCAGACACGCGCCATAACCCAAACACACGGCACAACCCAGACATGCGGCACAACTCTAACACGTGGCACAACTCAGACACGCGCCATAACCCAAACACACGGCACAACCCAGACACGGGGCACAACCCAGACACGTGGCACAACCCAGACACGTGGCACAACCCAGACACACAACCCAGACACGCGGCACATCCCAGACACGCGGCACAACTCTTAACACGTGGCACAACCCAGACACACAACCCAGACACGCGGCACATCCCAGACACGCGGCACAACTCTTAACACGTGGCACAACCCAGACACACATCCCAGACACGCGGCACAACTCTAACACGTGGCACAACCCAGACACGAGACACAACCCCAGAAACACATCAGAGAGCTATACAGCACAACCGCGAACACCCACGCAGTCGTATGGTCAAATACCTTGCCCCCCCCCCCCCCCCATGCAAACCAGCAATCCACTGCTGGATGAAGCCAGGGAGACCCTCATCCCGGAGTAGATTTACAAACGAGCCGTACATCTTAAGTGTATAGTATTCTCCATAATAATTCCCCAAAGGGAATTCCCCAAAGAGAATCATCGCACGTTGGTGTCTGGTCTGGGCTTCGGGGCAGCCACATCGAATCAGATCCTCTCCCAATCCATCATCCGCTGAATTCCTGATTCAAACAGTCCCAGCTCTCTGCAGGATGCATGTGGCAAATGGACTTTATGGCTACCCGGTACGTGGACATCACTGTGGTTGCTCATTGTTCGTTCCTGTCCTGCCTTTGCTTTCCTGTAAAAGGAGGGCAGCATTTCCCCCGCTCCACAATAAAAGCCGAAACTAAATTCCACGCGCATCTGTTCCGCAGATGACAACAGCTCACAAGGAGTACGCTGTGTGACGCTGCCAGGAAGGGAACGCACACTGCTCTGAGCTTGTGCTAGCACATACCTCTTGCTTGCAAAATGTCACACCGCGTTCACGGACATGAAAGGAAAGAAAACGAACAAATCCACAGCGCACCAAGCGGCAATTTGAAAATGACTAATGCGTTGCTTAAGAGAAAGGGTCAAGCAATCAGTGGTTATTGTGCATGCAAAACAGGATTGGTGGCACTCACCGACACAGCATCAAACACATTGGATTAATGCAGCCCTCGAAATCTAGCTGCATTTCAAGACGTATATTAAGGAGACCTGTACAGAGAGTTATCATAAGACAATATTGTAGCTATGTGTTTGATAATTCACAGGCAGGAGGTGGTCAGTAATGGAAGAAGAGAAGAGGTCTTGAGCCTGGACGTGAACAGATGCAGGGAGTCAGCAGCACAGATGGCCACTCAAAGGTAGTTCCAGATGGCGGAGGCAGCAGAGGAGAAGAAGAGAGATCCAACTGAGTGGAGGCAAAGTGATTTCCTGCTCATCACCTGTTAACAGCCATGAGCCAGTGGTGGAAACTCCACATTCATATGATGGAGAAGAGTCTATCCATAGGGCCACTGTTGACTTTCCCACAAACTGGTATGAATTGCATCTGCCCCATAAGGATTATTGGGCTGAGTCATCCCCCCAACCAGGATTTGAACTCACAACCTTTTGATTGCGAGCCTCGCTCACTCTACCGCTGAGAAACCTGGGTGGGGAATTCAATACCCCAACCCCCTCCTGGCGCAACTACAATGTTACACTCCACTGTCTTCACCATCGTCCATGGACTTGTCCCTCCTGCCCTTGCCTTTTCTCTCTTCAACCCACTTATCCTCTCTCTCACGTGACTGTGAATTTTTGAGAGGAGGCCTTGATTATTGGAGTGGGCGGCACATGCGTGAGTGATGGCTAAGTGATATTGCATGCAAGTGTATTTGCATGTAATTATCCTTTCATGGCTAGGCAGGTCAATCGTGTTAAACAATTAAGCAATTCTCTTTTGTTTTGAACCCATTTCAGTTTAAAAAATGCACTATCGAAATCTGTACACAGTATATCTACAAATGCTTACGGTTTACTATATCACACAATACACAAGTCTTTTATCGAGACGCCACGTGACGCTGTTTACACAACACAAATACCGCTTTAACTAAATATACTCATCATCAGCAACGAGCTTTCCTCTGCTGGATAATGGACTCGCACCAAGCTGTCGCCATCTCTGGTTTGTCTGGCGACGCAAGAAATCCGTCGAGTCGTCAGCGTCACATGAACACATTTCGTTTTTGTCCTGTCTCCGCGTTTGGCAAATCAAATGACAGTGCACGGCCATTTAACAAGTATATATATCTTTACGGGGAGAATTATACACTTTGAGAAATGACAGCATGCAAAGATGTTACTATATATTTGTGCGCGTGAAAATGTTTTATTGTATAAAAGCACGAACAACCCGACCGCACTTGACATGTCGGCATGCATTTTAAAAGCTCACAGGCATGCAGAGACCGGCACCAGCGATCGGAGGCGTCTGTGTGTGCACCCCTCCCCACCCCGCCCACCATTTATGTAAGATGATGCCCCCGTGGATATTTGCGATTCGCAACCGCGGTGAAAGAAAAAAAATGTCCCTCAGTGGCTCTTTTCGAACAAAAGTAGAACAGTGTTAAGACGCCACGAGAGGCGTTTGATGTGATTATACATTGCGAGTCAATGCTCAAGAGCACGGTATTTTAATACTTTTTTAAAAAAAATCAAAACGTTCACCAGAAACTTTAATTATCAAATTTTCATCCAAATGTTTGCGACGTACAACGTGCGTTGCACAGAGCGAATTGCGCAAGCCGTCCTGGCGAAGTAGGTCACCAGACGGCAAATGTCTGAAATAAAAAAAATAATACACGTAGGTTCTGTAACATTCACGATTACGATGCTACGCGTATGGATATTTTGACGTGCACCATGAATCCAGTGACCTGAGTTTGATTGCCGGCCATGGCTCATGTTAGTGGCGAGTGATATCTGAAACAGGCTGGGGACTCCCCCCCTTTGCCAAATCAATGATGACTAGCAGGGAGTATGGTCACACAACCTGAGTGACAAAACACGATTTGGACATACTTTCATCCAGCCTGTGGATGGACACAGGGCTCTACATTATAGTAAATGTTGACATTCTTGTTCTATAAACAATAACAAAAATCATCACGAACCATTCTATAACATGATGGGTTGCAACTGCTCTGAGAGATCCAATGGATAATTGGTCTCATGGTATGATGGTAATAGCCCCGTTGCGATAAAGCACTGGTGTAAAAAATAAATATCTCACGTGATACCCTGAACTATACCGTTAAGTGGCAAGAGATAATACTGCGTGACAAGTCAACCTGTTCATTTATAAACTAATATCTAAGATATTTGTAAATCCGTGTAAGAATTTACAATTAGCCTTTGTGACAAATGCACCTTTAGACCAGCGTAATAAATACGTTAGTACACTTGATTTTAAATAAATGTGTCTTGCCTGCACTACCCATGCACTACTCACAGCTTATATTTAATTGGGCACATGACATTTGTGATAATAAGGTAAGATGCACTGCATTGCCTATATATCAAGTTCAGTTCATTTTGAAGTACCCTTTGAGGCAAGAAGCTATTTCATCGGGTTTCATCAACAAAAAGCAATACCATTGCTGATCCGAAAAATGCAACAAATCACAGTAAAATAAATCAATAATAACTAACAGATAAAAGAAAATAGATATCAAGTCATAATCGCAATATAAAAATATATATTTTTAATAGAAAAATTAAGTTAGATATAGATTAGACTGGTCTACGCCCAAAATGCTTCCGAAATAAATGTAGTCCAACTTTACTAAATCTGGGTCACTGAGAATGATGTTTAAAATTGTTGATTGGCTCTAGTTTCCAAGATATGCTACTGGGTCAGTATATACAACCCTTGACTTGGGAATGGCAGAGGATAAAAGGGAAGGGATCTCAATATAAGCCAGAAATGACTAAAATACATATTTGACTGGATCTATGAATAAATCTAAGGTTTGGACAGTACTTGCTTTTTGAGCAAAACAATGAATGATGAAATCTGAACCTGGTATTGCATCATACATGATATTAATTACATCATGTTATTCCTAGAAGTCATGGATGATGCAATTGTAGTGTCAACGATTCAGAGACAAAGTTTCTACTAGGGACTTTATTAACAATTTTCACGGCCTCGTCTGCACACTCTCCACGGTAGCTCAACCTAGCCTGTACATTACACTAGCCATCTAACACTGATGGCGCTGACTAAGATAGCCAACTGCTCTCCTTCGTAGCGCAATTTCTAGTTGAGACGTTTAGCTACGACGGCGACCAGATGACAGCAACGATGAGACAAGTCCATTCCCAGAACTGGCAGCCTCGAGCCCCCGCTCTCGGCTCCTTTTATGCTCCCAGCGTGGCCTGGCTCCGCCCTGACCGCGCCTCCCTTCTCGAACCGGCTAGCAGGTTTCAGGGGCCTCCAGATGGGTCTTCCGTGACCCTTACCCTAGTCCCTCCCTTCTGCCCACACACCGTGCACGCCCTCATTGGCGTGTGTACTATTTGTCCACTGAAGTTGCCGTTGCTGCCCACCAGCCGGCGCTATTAAACTACACAATCATAACTAGGCTTACATCTATCTGTTGAACAAATTGCCCTATATCAGCTCTATAAATCATACAGTGTCGTACTCTCTTTATTTGTCAGTGTTTGATTTTATAAAGGGATACATTTGTGTTTATGCAAAGTGCGCAGAGATGCCTCGTACTTGTGTGAACAAAGCAGATCACTTCTGCTATGTTTGTGGTGAAGTGACTTTTCCATCACAAAAACATACTATAGCCACTATGGTTAAGAAAGCCTATCACCTTTATTTTGGCTGCAAAATTGGAGATCACGACAAGATGTGGGCCCCACACATATGCTGCAATACTTGCGCAAAAAAATATCTATCAGCAATTGTTACTTCTGCATGGCGCCTCCAGTTTGGAAAGGTATCAAAGAAGACAAAGTGGACTGCATTATCAAAACATTGCATCAGCTATACGCCCAGTACAGCACGGAGAAGGACTGCCGGTTCCTGATGCACCGGAATCATTCTCACTTGTGTCAGATGAGGAATAGGATGAAACTTCTGGTCCTGATCCATCAAGGTCACATGACCCAGATTTTCTCCCATCCTCCTCCTTTGAACCACACCTCATAGCACAAGGTCAAATGAAAGACCTTGTCAGGGATTTGGTACTACCAAAGAGTAAGGTAGAGCTGTTGGGCTCCAGACTGCAGCAGTGGAATCTCCTGGCAGGTGATGTTAGGTTTTCCATGTTCCGTGACCGTCAAAAGGATCTCATCCCATTCTTATTCATGCAAGGTGATCTTGTAGCCTCCAACAACATCGATGGTGTGATGGCAGCCCTCAACATCGTTCATGATCCAGATGAGTGGAGACTGTTCATTAAATCATTGTAGATGAGTCTTAAAGCTGTTTTGCTGCATAATGGAAATGTTTTGCCATAAATTCCAGTTGATCATGCAGTCCATATGAAGGAAACCTATGACAACATGAAACAACTTTTGAGGTGTTTCATGACCAACATCAGTGGCAGCTTTGTGGCGATTTGAAGGTTGTTGCTCTCTTGCTTGGTCTGCAGACTGGATACACAAAGTACTGCTGTTTTCTCTGTGAAAGGGATAGTCGTGCAAGAGATTTCCACTGCATCAAGATAGATTGCCCACTCTGACAGTCATTGGAACCTGGGAGGAAAAGTGTTCAGCATCCAACACTTGTTGAATCAAGGAAGATTTTGTTACCACCCTGACACATCAAGCTGGGTCTGATGAACTTTGTCAAAGCCATAGACAAAACACAAGCAGCTTTCCAAGGTTAAGTGAAGCTAAGATAAAGGAAGGTGTCTTTGTTGGTCCTCAAATTCGTGAACTTCATCGAGATGATGCATTTGACAGTGCACTGCGTGACAAGGAAAAGACGGCATGGAAAGCCTTCCAGTTAGTGGCAACACATTTTCCCGGAAACAACAAGGCAGACAACTACAGGGAGTTGGTGGAAAACCTTCTCAAGGCATACAAAAGACTTGGTTGCAACATGTCACTAAATATACATTTTTTGCACTCTCATCTAGATTTTTTCCCCACTGAACTGCGGAGCAATGAGCGACAAGCATGGCGAGCGATTTCACCAGGACATTGCAACAATGGAGAAACGCTATCAGGGCAAATGGAGCCCATCAATGCTTGCAGACTAATGCTGGACAGTGACAAGAGATGCTCCATGTAATGAATATAAGAGACAAGCCATGAAGTGCCGAGTAGACACTGAATAAGGACTAAACTATGCACTTATATATACATAATAGTTTTTTGCCTTTTGTTTCATAATACATTTCATTTATATAACCCTTTTGCTGATTTTTAAAGTGTTACATGAACAGGACTGGTGACATGTTTTCATGTAAAGCAACCACAAACATGAAAAGACCGAGGTTTACAATTTATGAGTAAAACTCTACTATCTACACAATATACATAGACGTAAAATAAAAAAAAAACTTAAATATCTTGGGAACAGTAGCCAATCGGTTGTTTTAATTGTCATATTTGAATTCAGCACGTAAAAATCCATAATAAAGATCACATTTCATCTCTGGTGCAAACGACGTCTAAAAAAATTGTAGACCAGTGTTTTAATCAATACCACTCTGTTTCTCTAAAAAAAATACTACAAGTAAAAGGGATGAGACCTGAATGTGTAATGATTAAGAGATGTTTGAGTGCATTCATAATGAATCTTTCAACTCCACTCTCCTATTGTGTGAAAAGAACATCTTTTACCAGACACGCCTTGCCCAATCCGCACAATTATGATGAACGCAAGCCAAGCTGGGCATTCAGAAGCTAGTTATCACTAACCGTCACTTTAGCAAGGCGTAAGTTAAGCAGAAAACATTAAAGACCCTATTTTTACCAAATGCCGCTGTCATTATCACATCAGGTGGAGGGTGTGTTCACTCCGTGTTGCCAATTTCCGCTGAAATTTACAATCAAGTGCCAATGTCTGAGTCATGCGACCACGCTCTGACCTGAATAAGGGCATCGTCTTCCTGTGTCTACTACGCCATCTAAAGAGATACTGCTGCACAAAACATAACATCATCATAACCAACCGACCCAATAAAAATTAAATTAACTGCATGCATCGCTAGGGCGCCGATGAACCAAATCACAAACTGGAATACTATCTCGGCAGAACACGGAAGTTAAAGCGGTGTTGAGCCTGAATAGTACTTGGATTGGGTGAACCAGGCGATATAAGCTCATGCAGGGACTATATTCCTGTAGGCAGCACGGGGCAGTCCAGCAAAAGCCATTGTCGTACACGTGCTGTGCTTCGATGCACCTACTTAAATGTCCCCCACCATCATCCAACCGCAGTGACCAGCGTGGTGAATTAATATTAATAACCCCATCAACTCGCAAGGCGTGGCGGAGCTACTTATCCAGCAGAGCTCTTGACAAAAATGCTTTAACATGTACATTTCTGATTTGGCTGTTCAGGAAAACCTGAATGTTGAAAACAAGCAATATTGACAAATTTATTTTGACGTTTAGTTGGAGATGTTAACAAAACTTCTGCTCTGAGATCAAGTCAACAATTGGTATTATATCTGTACTATCTAACACAAAATAACCAAATTTTTAACCATAATATCGGTCGTTAAGGCCTACGTATAAAATGTATATATCTAGGCCAACAAAAAAACGTGTGAACATTAGTTAATGCATTTATATGTGCTTAAAACAGTGTGAAGAGGGACATGTCAAGACATCTAGGGGAGCAAATTTGGCTTTGCAGCCCTAAATAAAAAAAATGTAAACATGAATATGCAGCCCTTCAGTGTCGAAGGCCAGCACTGGAGGAAGCTCTTAAGAGCCACTCGAGAGCAGTGGTCCCTAACTTTTCTGGACCCAAGTGGCAACTCTCAATATATTTTTGTCAGGCCACAATGCAGTACGCGTGATGGTGTGTTGTGAACAAAGATTGACTTACTGAGTTCCACAGACCAATTTCCATGGCTTTGCTGATCACCAATGGTCCGTAGACCACAGGTTGGGAACCACTGCTCTGGATGATGTACAGTAGAACCCCTCAACCACGGTAATTGGTTCCACGTTCAGCGATTTGGTCGTTAAGCGAGTATAGGAAATACACGTTAAAAGCTTCATTCGTTCAAATAGCATCGAAAGTTACTCTTTTTCACCCAAAAAACGTACTTTACAATATTTAAACAATTAATATTAATGCATATAGATACTAACAACATCATAAACACATAATATTAAAGTAAACATGGTTAATCAATGCACTCACATAAAATGCGTATTTTTTCGTTAAAAACCGCTTAAATCCTAAATATCTAAAAAAAAATATATATAGAACAGTGGTTCTCGCTTTAATTTTATTTGCTGTTTAACGCTCTATCAGAGGGTAAAAACGCAATATTTTATTTTGAACGGTTTCTGAATGACATGCATAAAGCATGTTTATGAGGCACTTAAAATCGAGATTTTGGGGCCTTAAATGAAAAACCTTGGATTGTCCGATGTTTCTTGTTGTTTGTGTCCTAACAGCAACCCATGTACCAAATTTCAGCTTACTATCTTTTCGGGAAGTACCCTCGAGGTTTTTGAGACGTACGGATTAAGGTCTTCATTAATATATGGTACACAGACAGATGGAATAGATATTTGGTGTCACCACAGAAGGGTGCTCATGCAATTAGTGTCATAGCGAGCAACTCAAGCTTATTTTTTCGTTAAGTATTATTGTCTAAACACTGAACGTTTGTTTTATGGTGGCATGACTCTTTAGCATCATTTAGAAAAATAATAACAACAACACACAAGAGAGTCGCGATTAGACGTGTGATCGCGTGCTGTTTCCTAATTTTGCACAGCATGTTTATGAAAATAATGAGTTCGGCCCGGAAATGACAATTTAGCTGTGAGCACATTAATTCAACCCTTTTGTCAATTTACTGCTGAATGAAGCCCTCTCCCCCATGCTGTGTCAGTCATGGGCTTGACCATGACTTCACCATGTAGGTCAAAGTGGGTTGGTGAAGGGCTGTGGAGCCCAGGACCAGTTCACATACGACTCGACACTATTCAGACATGCTTTTTCATGTTTAGTGTGTTGTCCTTCATTCGCACCTACGATTGGCACAATGGGATATGTACGGTGCAAAAGAAGTTCAACGTGCATACGTGCACATGCACTTTACAGAATAAATGAAGGAATGGCAACAATTTAGCTGCTCTATTTTTGAGATAATACACAAAAACAGATAGAAAATGTTAGACAATATTGCAGACATCCACTGCTTTTTGGAACACTTAGGCCCTCAGCAACGGGCATTCCAATACTAGTCCAGATACTCGTAACAATAAAGCTACCCTCACACAAGTGAGATCTCTACATCAATGGTTCTCAACCTTTTTTGGCCACTGAACCCCTTGTTGCCTTTTGGTTCTGAGAAATAAATGTATGAATAATGACATGCATATTTGAACAAATTGTCAATTTTTTGAGGAAACCTAACTAGCTAGTTAACCAGGTAAAACCTTAACTGAAGACGACCGTTTGAGTTATGGTCGAAACGTCGTGAGAATTTTTTATTGTTTTATATATTTTATTATTTTGTTGTTTCCCTTCAACGTGACTTTACCGAAAAAACTAAGAATATGTTTATGGTTGTTCCATCATATTTACCGGGTACTAGTTTATTTTGCCGAGTTTATTTTCGCCCTCCCTCCGCATCCCCAGCGTTTTGGCATTTCTGCTGTATTGACATTGTTGCTTCATTGGCATTGTTGCTGCATTGGCGTTGTTGCTGCATTGGCGTTGTTGCTGCATTGGCGTTGTTGCTGCATTGGCACTCGTGCACCGCCCGTGTTTCCGAGTTAACGTCCCCCCGGACCCTCAGCTCTCTCGGCCTCCCACTTCCAGACCCGGCCACTTCCCCCCGTCCAGCTTCACGTTCCTCTCCTATCGTCCACGCAACGCTCCCGTCCCCCTACCCGACACCCCCCTCTCTCTCCCCCCTTGCCCCTCCCCCTCTCTTACCTATATAACCTCTTACCACGGCATCTCTCTCCCACTTCAGCAAAAAAAAATCTTGCTGTGGTTTTCCCACCTGATGATGATTGATTGTGTTGCAATCGAAACGTTGTGATTTGTTTTTCTTTTATTTCTAACTACGTGACTTTACCGAAATAACCAAAGAGTATAGCTAGTGACTACAAGCGAATAAAAAAAATTCAAAAGACGCCCTGTATGCATGACGCAATTTGTTCGCGCTCGCTGGTTATTCTTGTAAACCCATTGTTTACGATCAGTGAACAATGGGTTTAGATTTATACATAATTATTCACCAATGATATAATTTCACACATTTGTAAATCACCTCACGTACCCCCTGGGACATTGCCACGTGTATCCCCCACGAGACCGTGTACACCCGATTGAGAACCATGCTCTACAAGTTTCACGTAAACAGAAACATAATCATATTCTTAGTTTTTTCGGTAAAGTCACGTTGAAGGGAAACAACAAAATAATACAATATTTATAAAACAATAAAAAAATTCTCACGACGTTTCGACCATAACTCAAACGGTCGAGTTATGGTCGAAACGTCGTGAGAATTTTTTTATTGTTTTATATATATTTTATTATTTTGTTGTTTCCCTTCAACGTGACTTTACCGAAAAAACTAAGAATATGAATTACTGCAGTCACGAAAGCTTTAAATCAAAATTTAGAAACATAATCATTAGCCATGATCAATCCGCTGATGGATGAAGGCCTTTGCATACCACCACCATGCCACATGATTGACCGATGCCACAAACTATCTCCCGGGCATGAGTGGATCTCATCACACCATCTCTGCGCTGTTCGAATTATTCGGCACGTTTGAATTATTTGGTGCCATTCTGTCGCCAGTCTTATCCATCGGCCATCATCCCTTCGAGCAATGCGTCCTGCTCAAGCCCGCTTGCTTCCCTCAATAGTCAATGAAAGTCAATAAAAGTGTCACTCATTTGTGCTTGGAGACGTCCATGTTTGGAATTGGAACGAATAGACAGAAAGAGCAACACATGAAACCAGTGGAATCATACCTGATGCTATTTCTTCTGTAAGGTGCCTTTACGTGGATGAAAGTGAAAAGGGCAGCCCTGCAATTGATTGCTCATGCCACTGCTGGTGGAAGGTGGCTGCACTAGAGGGAGCTCTAGAGAGCCCCACGAGAGAGTATTTGACCTTACTCTTCCAGTGGTCAGATACCTTTGTAAGAGGTGAGAGTACCCACACTCTATCTCACCACCTGCAACCTGCCGATCAACTAACTTTGGTGTACTAGTTTAAACTGCTTTGTAGAGAAAGCAGGGTTGAAGAAATGTTAAATATAAAGACAAATAGTTTTTTTATTTAAAGCTTTTGTGGCTGCAGGGATTCATACTCTTTGGTTTTTCTGTAAAGTCACGTAGGTAACATAAAATGAAAACAACTAAATTAAATCACGACGTTTCGGAGGCAACACAAGCTTCCGTCTTCAGGTGGAACAGTCACAGCAGAATAGCTGTATCAAGTGGACATGACATTGTTTTCTCCGATACCAAGGTGCTCTGCAAACCTCCCGGTTATTACTCATTGGTATTTTTCGGTAAAGTCACGTTTGTAGAAATACAATAAAATTATATTAAAACAAAACAATCACGACGTTTCGATCACAACACAAGCGATCTTCATCAGGTGTCAAGAACAAATCATGGAGGTAAATACAACAAGAAGATGAGAGACGAGAATTCAAGAAACTTAAGAAACATGTGAAGCACATCCAGTCAGGCCAACAACACAGTTAAACACTTCCTGGTGGACCACGAATTGCAGAAGTGTTAAATTTCGTGTTCAACCTCTGGATTGCACATACCAGCATAGACAGAGTGAAAAAATACGAGGTACACGGTCAGTAGAAATACATATACAAGCCCACCAAGAGGTAAGGAGGAGCACTGTCAATGTAGTTTTCTAATTGTAACGATATTGCTTGGATGACTGTGACAAATAAAATACGCAGAAGCTGCATAACAATTGAGGCCAGGATCACACAATCAGAACTATGTAATTTGTAACATAATTTATATATCCATCTTGACCTGAATGACCGGATAGACTTTGGAGGAAAAACGTAAATTACACCCAATTGTTAATGACTATAAATCCATTAGTGTCATGATGTGATGGAAATTAAAAGACTGGGCATTTGCAAGAGTGCAGCATTGTGGCATTGTCGCAGCCAAAACCCCAATTTAAAAATGATACAGGAAGAATCTCAGCTGGTAAATACGCATTGAAAGGTAATACATTTGTAGTGACATTGCGGATGTCACTGTGTGGTGCCGGCCCGAGAGAGGCACGGCGTGCGATGTACTCACATCGCGGACATCACGTATGTAGTGACATCGTGAATGTCACTGAGTAATGCCGGCTCTAGCGAGGCACGGCGTGTGATGGATTGTCATCGCTGACACCCCGTAGGTGGGTGTAGTACCAGCCCTAGAGGGGGCTCGCTGAGCACTGGGATAGCGCTCAGTGGCACCACGTGTGGCGTGAAGTGCTGACCCCTACAGGAGGGAGTGTGACTGTCAGCCATGGGATGAGGTTACCCTAGGCCACGGCACTTTGGTTGACCCTGGAAGGCACGTGACAAGTAAGATCACCACAGGGGCCCCAGACAGGGGCTAGAGGGTGGTCACATGTCATGGTGAGATCCTACGGGAATGGTCTAGAAACGACAAGAGGTTTGTCGAAGGTGGTTGTGGCCAAGGGCGGGGTCAGCTACGACCTGGAAGCATATAAACCGGGTTCACACAGGGACTGGGGTTCAGCGTTGCTGTTGTCATCTGAAGATCTACTTTCTACGTCCAAGAAGAAGTCACCAACACGTGGACCAGAACCCAAGGCAGGGTCCTGTCGGTTGTAGCTACTCCCAGTAACTAGCATAGTCAGCCTGGTGGTCCACCACCATAGGTTATCAGGTAAAGGGGCAGTAATGCCTTTGTGTTAATGTGTTGGTGTTAGTAAATGTTTTGCCTCCAAGAAGTACGTCTGCGACTCACACATTGAACAAATCGTGCTATTATCAAGTGAGCAAATGTCAAGACAAATTACTTATAATGACCACATTTGCAACATATAACAGAGGACCTCCTTTATCCATTATCTTTAAGCAGTTGCACGGGATTATTTTATACACATAATGAAAAGACCTAAATTATTTACTTGAACGGAATCTATTTTCTCTAGTACATAAAGGAAAATACGTGCCATGATATTGCTCTTCAGCATTAGGTGTGCTTATTGCGTAATATGCCACCAGTTAATTCATCTTGAATTTTGATCCCACTAGTAGAGTAGGTTGACATGGCCATGAATATGTAATGTATGGAGAAATTAACCAACTTCTAAAACGAGGGCAAAATATAGATTAACCATCATAATTTGTGGCTTGAATGTCAAGTTTATGGAAAAGGCAAAGAGATGAGAGGGTACTTGGTAAAGTTGTCTAAAACCTAGATATGGAGGAGCCTAAAAGGCCAAAAAATATATTTTTACACAAATTAACTGCTTCTCACGGACAAGCCTTAGATTGTAGGATTTTCCTCTGTCTTCCAAAAATTCAAGAGGAAGTGCATACATGTGCAGCGACGTAAATGACGTTTCTAGTGTGTGACTGTTGTGAGGAGACACGCTCCCTTACCTGCACTCACCTGCCGATGGGGACTCGAGGGGCCTGTCACGCTGGCTCGGGTGCCATCGGGAGAGTCAGGGGAAGTGACGTGGCAAGAAGCGGGGTGGTGCAACGCTCGGGGAAGGGAAAGGGAAGAGGTGGGGCCTTGGGACAGTGCGGGAGTCGGGGTGGGGAACTGATGGGGTATGGTCACACTGGGGAAAGCGGGAGCCGATAGGTTTTAGGCTCCGGGTATGAGACATCCTCTCTCTCTCTCGTTGGGGTATAGAGTAGCCTTGTAGTAGCCGTTGCTGTTAAGGAAAATAAAGTGTGGTGCCTCCTGTCCCAGTGTGTGTGCCTCATCAGACATGCACTACACATGTATAGTGACATAGAATGGGTCATTACGGCACATAGCGCTGGTTACTGGTAGAGAGAGGCATCGTGGGTGTCAGAGTCCGCTCTACCAGCAGGGCAGGTGAAGTGTGCCACTGGAGCGCATAGCGCCGGTTGCTGTTAGAGAGAGGGCATTTAAAGGGCAGCTGGTATGCCAGTAGGGCACGTGATAGGCCGGAGTAACGGATGTAGGGTAAAGGTGCCAGAGGTGTTAACTATAAAGAAAATGTTTTTTCTCTTTATTTTTTTATTTAGGGAAAAAGTATATCCTAGTAAAATGTCTAAATTAACGAGGAGGAAAGCGCTTACCGTGGTGTCTTCGGACGAAGAAGACGGTGGGGAGGTCATCCCCCAGACAGCCCCGGATTCCGGGACCCCGAGGAGGCGATCCCGGCGGAGCAGCGGGAGGAGAACAGCGATTCCGTGCTGCCGACGTCCGGGGGAGGACGCCGTGTGCGCATTGCGCGCCTCGCAGATCTGCTGTCTGCGGCGGCAGCGCTGGTTGCGCCGCTCGAGATAGAGGAGCCGTAGGAAGACACGGCGATTTCTAGGCAGCGGGTGGACAGCCCTGCTGTCGACCGAACGTGGGAAACGGCGGAGCGGAAGCCTGCTCGGGTGGCCGCCATTTTGTCGAAAAGGCGGGAATCTCTTCCTGTCAAATTGGACCTGTCGCCGACTTCACGCCCAGAGATACCTTCCCTGAGAAAGCGCCGGCCCTTCGTGTGGCAGTTCCCTGCTGCGGGGGGCGACTGGGCGGCTTTTCAGCACCGTTTCGCTGCTACGTGTAAGCTGGCGTGATGGATGGATGCGGAGGCGCTGAGAGCTCTTCCTGCTACCCTCGACGATGATGCCTTGGCGGCATTTTATGCAGTTCCCCCAGCGGACAGAGCGACGCTGTCACAAGCATACGCTCAAATGGTGGCGATTTTTGATTCACCATCTAACGTGAAGATGGGGGGAGGCCGAGACGCCCCTCGCTTTTCGCAGCGCGCTGATGTTGCTGGCACAGGCCGCATATCCGAAGATGGAGCAAGCAGGTCTGGACTCTGGTGCTGGAAAGAATGTTGATGCTGGCCCAGGAGATGAACGTTTTTCTGCCTGCCACGGAAGAGGACCTGACTTCGATTAAGGTGGCTCGATGCATCCAGGCACGTTGCAATATGCGACTGCAAATCGGGGTGGCCGCTTGTGCAGGACTTTCAGGGGAAGTGGATGTGTCAGAAAGAAAGGAGTCCCCCCAAGTCTGTGCATCTTTTGCCAGGAGTTCACGTGGGAAAGATGACACGGGACGGCGACGGGAGCGGAAACAGCAGGGTGGAACTTTCCTTCCGCCAAGGAGGGCTCCTGTCACCTGTTTTAAGTGTGGCCTGCCGGGCCACATCTCTAGGGGATGCCGCACCGACCAAGGACAGTTCTCTCCGCCGGCGACATCTTCCACCCTGCCGACCTCCGCTCCTCTGGGCCCAAAAGCGAGTCGCGACGCATCATACACCCGGCCCACACAGTCACTTCAGGCATCTTCATCTCAGACCATGTCGGGTTCTCGTGTCGCCACTCCTTGTTGTGTTGCGGACCGTGAGAGTCACAGTTTGTCAGGTGGTGGATGGGGCAGTGGACCGCATTGACGCATCGTATTATTGTGGCGGTGGCGAGATCGTCCGCGGTTGTTGGGACTGTGCAGCGTATTGAGGTGCGGGTGCTCATCGATACAGGAGCATCCTCCACCATAATTTCAAAATATATTTATAGAACCTTGCCGCCGAAATTGAGTAGTCTTAGCCCAGTGGGTAGACCATGTTTTGCCGCTAATGGCGGGTGTTTGTGTATTGTGGGCCAAATATCAGCAATGGTACATATTACAGATATTGAGCCGACGGGTCCGGTGTTGGTTTCCAAGTCATTGGCTGTGCCCTGTTTGTTGGAGACCGATTTTTTAGGGAGGATGCCCCTTAAAATGTTGGTGTTGGACTAACGCCACGGTTCAAGCCCTAGTGAAAGAAACAGTTACAGTTCCCCCCGGTGCACAGATGCTTTTGTGCCCTTGCGGCTGCGGAAGCAGCTTGATCGGGACGTCACCGCGGGAGGGGTTCTTTTAACCCATTCAAACAGAGCGGTTCGAGGCTTTACATTGGTGGGAGCCCAGACGATAGTAATTGGGGACCAGGAACCCTTCTTTCAGGTGTTGAATGCTCGTCTGGGCGTCACGGTGATACAGGCAGATACGGTTTTGGCCCACGCGACGGCCGCATGTTGTGAAGAGACTAATGATGTGACCGCTTGGGTCGTGGCTGCAGTGGAACGTGGAGAGGGGACGGATGAGTCGTGGATAGATGCGATTGTTCCGAGAGTCCAGATTTGTCTTCGAGCAGAGGGGCGAGTTGTGTGCACTGTTCTGGGAATTCTCAAATGCTTTAGTAAGGGCAAGTACGAAATTGGCCGCACGTCCCTGATGCATCACCACATTGATATGGGTAGCGCTGCCCCCATACGCCAGAATTTGTATAGATTTAGTCCGAAAAAGAAGGACCATGTTCGCCAGGCGGTCGACGAGATGTTGGCCGCTGGTATTATTTCCCCTTCCACCAGTCCGTGGGGGGCTGCCATTGTCCTTGTGAAGAAGCAGGACGGGAGTTTGAGATTTTGCGTAGATTTCAACAAGCTAAATAAAGTCTCTGTGGCAGATGCGTACCCGCTCCCACGGATGGACAATTCGTTGGATGCCTTGTCGGGTGCGCGGTTATTCTACACCCTGGATTTGTTGTCAGAGTTTTGGCAGTTGCCTCTGGATGAGAGTTCCAAAACAAAAACCGCGTTCCGAACACCGCAGGGGTTGTTTCAGTTTAACTGCCTTCCGATGGGACTTCACTCGGCTCCAGCCACGTTCCAGCAACTTATGGAGTTAGTGCTCTTGGGACTCCAATGGGATTTGTGCCTGATCTATTTGGACGACGTGATCGTCTTTGGACGAACGTTCCAGGAACATTTCCAGTGGTTGCAATCGGTGTTTGTCAAGATGCGGGTGGCCAATCTTAAGTTTAAGCCGCAGAAATGTCATCTCTTGCAAAGGTCGGTTTGATACCTGGGCCACATCGTTAGCGAGTCCGGGATAGCCATGGACCCTGACACGACTGCGTGCGTGCGCACATGGTCAAACCCCCATGTCAGTGGGTGAAGTTCATAGTTTTGTTGGGTTCGCATCGTATTACCGCCACTTCGTGCCCGAGTTTGCAACGATCATGAAACCGCTCCACGCTCTCACTGCGAAAGGCCAAAGATTTCAGTACGGGGAGGAGGAAGAGGCCTCATGTGTTGCACTGTGCGACGGCCTGGTTGACGCACCTCTCCTTCGGTACCCTGATTTTTCGTTGCCGTTCGTCCTGGACACGGACGTCAGTGATACCGGAATTGGCGCTGTGTTGTCTCAGGTTGTGAATGGGGTGGAGAGCGTAGTTGCTTATGGGAGCCGGGTACTGTCCCCCCACAGAGCAGCACTATTGTGTGACGCATCGGGAGTTATTGCCTATCATTTACTTTGTGCAGCAATACTGTCCATACCTTTATGGTAGACAGTTTGTTGTATGCATGGATCACGCGGGTCTCCAATATGCGCTGCGAGTTGAAGAGCCATCCGGCAGCTCTCCCGATAGAGATTTTTCAGGACTAATTATTTACAGTCACCTACAGGAAAGGTATATGCCACTGTAATACGGACGCTCTGTCGTGATTGCCGCGGAAGAGCCAGTGCGCATGTTTAATGGGTGCCGGGTGTTGTAAACCTGCAGCTGCAGGATTGCCGAGCACTGTTGTAGCGTCTGTGGACGCTCCACCACCTGCAACAGCCGACGCGTGTGATAGTACAATTGGTCTCGTGCACGCGGAGTGGGCGCACCTCCGGCAACATGTCGGAAAGGCGGGAGGTGGGAAGGGACAACAGGGAATGTCCCTTGTGATCCTCCGAGATGAATTGTTAATGAGGTGGGACGTGAAGATGTAGCGTTACTGCATCGTCGTGTCGACTGCTCTGCGGTGTGGAATTACGCGGGCTGTCCACGAGCGTTTGATGCATCTTGGGGTGCAGAAGATGTTGTTCTTCTAGCCCAAGATGTCAGAAGATGCCCAGAATGTGTTTTAGGGTGTGTGGAATGTGCTCTCCGGAAGCCCCCACCGAGGATGGCCCGACCACCATAGCAGTCGATTGGGGTGTCCCGTGTTAATGAGTTCGTTGCCCTCGATATCCTCAGGCCATTTCCCACCATTCCGAGGGGGAATACATTTTAGCTCGTTTGGGTAGAGTATCTGCCTCGGTTGCTCGTGGCATGGCCTCTTCTGGATCAGTCGGCTGCATCCATTATGGACGCGTTCCTTCATGGATGTGTGCTGGATAAAGGAGCCCCGGAACGTCTCCTTATGGACCAGGGTTGAAATGTGTATTCTAAGTTGGACCAGGGTTGAAATGTGTATTCTAAGTTGTGAAAGGAGGTGTGTGATTTGTTGGGCACAAAGAAAATTCGGACTTCGCCCTACCATCCCCAGACTGATGGGATGGTAGAGCACCTGTGCAGGTGCTTTACCATCCCAACAAGTTAACGAGGCGTAGTACAATTGGGATTTACACATTCCGGGTGGTCTTGCGGCATATAGGATGGCTCCTCACACCTCTACGGGGTTCTCCCCTTTTTTTCTTACGTGTGGGAGAGAATGTGACCCCCCCCCCCCCCCATGGATGCCTAGTTGAATACTGAGTCGAGTAAGAAGAAGGTCGCAGTGCCTGGACATATATACCTTCCCCTTAAGCCATTGCTGTGTCTGACTAGCCCAGGCAGACAACCGCAGAAGTTATGCCTCAGCAGATTTCTGTTCCTCAGCGCACAGGATCCCAGCACCTAACACCTGTGGAACCACCAGTTGAGTCGTCTAAAAGCCGGCCAAGGAGAGCGGAGCGGCCGGCACCCGCTTCTTCTTCTTCCCGGGAGGGGCCCCGCCCATCGGGCCATTTTCAAGTCATTCCCAGAGTCCCTGGGGGCCTGGTAACGAGGACCCATTCCAAGACTGTTCGCTTTAAATTACCCGCCCTCAGTCATTCTATTTATCCCAATGCCGTCTGGCGGGTGGTCTCTGATGTGAGCCGAGCTGTGTTGCCAGTTGAGCTGGGTCCTTCCTGTGCTTGTGGGCTGTAGTACGCTGGCAGTCATTGGGGGTTGTATATATATCTTCTGGGGGCTGGATTATTTTTTTGCCATGTGTTGCAAATGTTTTATCCTGTTGTTGTTCTCGTTAATTGGCCCGCGATGGTTGTTGTGGTTGTTGCTGTTGGAGTTGTTATTATCCCGCTACGTGAGGTATGGAGGTCAGCTGGGATGGCTAGTTTTTATCCAACGGGAGGGGGGGGGGGTGATGTAGTGACATATTATGGGTAACTATGGTGCTTAGCGCTGGTTACTGGTAGAGAGCGGGATCGTGGGTGTAATAGCCCGCTCTACCAGCAGGGTAGGTGAACTGTGCCACTGGAGTGCGTAGTGCCGGTAGCTGGCAGAGAGAGGGCATTTAAGGATACAGCAGCCAGTTTGCCAGTAGGGCACGTGATAGGCTGGGGTAATTGATGTAGGGTATAGGTCACAGAAGGGACATGTGGGGCAGAGCCCAGAACCTTCTGGTAGGTTCCAGAAGGGGGGGTGGCCGAGGGCGGAGCCAGGCTATGCTGGATGAAAGGGTGGCCCCAACGCTGGCTGGTATCAGAGTCAACCACCGAGACTACCAGAACGATCGCTAGTGCTACCGGGACTGCCAATGGGATCACCAGGACTACCATTTGGACGACGTAATATTTTTTTCATTTATAACCTAGGTCCCTCTCGCAAAATAGGTAATGTTTCAGAATCAGAAAGGGTTTTATTCACCATTGAAAGTTCGCACAGATAAGGAATTAACTTTGGCAGGAAGGTGCATACATTCACCATATAGGAATCTTAAATCTTAATATAAAGCAGTTATAAGATACAATGTAAAAATACAAAAAATACAAATAGGGTAACATAGTGTAAATATGGCAAGGTGTCATTTTGTAGATAAAATGTTAAAGTCAGTGTAAGCCCTTGGCCTTGTTGAAGAGGCCAGCAGCGGATGGGAAGAATATGTTTTTGTGGCGTGAGGTTTTGGTCCTGATGGACCACAGCCTTCTGCCGGAGGGGAGTACCTGGAACAGAGAGTGTCCAGGGTGGGAGGAATCGGCCACAATCTTCCTCGCTCGCCTCATGGTCTTGATTTAAAGCTTTCGTGACAGCAGTGATACATACTCTTGGTTCTTTCGGTAAAGTCATGTTGAAGGGAAACAATAAAATATATGTAAACAATAAAAGTCTCACGACGTTTCGACTGCAACACAAGCAGTCCTCACACCTGATGATGACTGCTTGTGTTTCAGTCGAAACGTCGTGAGAATTTTATTGTTTTATATATATTTTATTGTTTCCCTTCAACGTGACTTTACCGAAAGAACCAAGAATATAATACGCCTCATGGTCCTCGAGGTGTGCAGGTCCTCGAGGGTTGGTAGATTGCAGGCAATCACCTTCTCAGCAGTGTGGATGATACGCTGCAGTCTGCTCTTGTCCTTGGCAGTGGCAGCAGCGTACCCGACGGGTATGGAGGAGGTGAGGATGGATTCAATGATTACTGTATGGAAGTGCATCATCATTGTCTTTGGCAGGTTGAATTTCTTCAGCTGCCGTAGGAAGTACATCCTCTGTTGAGCTCTCTTGGTGAGGGAGCTGATGTTCAGTTTCCACTTGAGGTCCCGGGAGAGAATAGTGCCCAGGAAATGGAAGGACTCTACAGTTTTGCCTGGGGAGTTGCACAGGGTGATGGGGGTGAGTGGGGCTGTATTCTTCCTGAAGTCCACAACCATCTCAACTGTCTATAGAGCATTAAGCTCTAAGTTGTTCTGGATACACCAGGTCACCAGAGATCAGCCCAATGAGGGTGGTGTCGTCCGCAAACTTCAAGAGTTTGACGGACAAATGATTGGAGGTGCAGCTGTTGGTGTACAGGGAGAATAGCAGTGGGGAAAGGATGCAGCCCTGAGGAGTTCCCGTGCTGGTAAGTAAACATGTTGCGCGTAACAATGCCGCTACATCACCCCTCCCCTCGTAGCACACAGCCGTCTCGGCTGTAAGAAATTTCAATAACAAGGTAACAGTAACAAACATACACAAAATAAAAAAAAAAAAAATGCTGCCTTTGAACATTAAATGCCCTAACCCACATATACAATGCAAAATACGTTTTAATAAATGAATCAATGAACAACATGTTTGTGTGGTGCCGATTGGCATGCTGTGTGGGGGGGGGGGGGGGGAAGAGAGAGAGAGTCAGCGGGGTGTCAACGAAATCCCAGGGTCTTTGATCTTGTCCTTGTGGCTGGGTCCGTCATGTCAGGTGCAGCCTCCGGCTGTGCCTGTGCCTGTGGGGACGGAGTCGGTGGCGACGCTCGTCCTGCAGCATCTGTGGTTAGAGGCACAGGTGTCAGGCGATCTCCCTGAGCATTTGACGCACTCAATAGCTTGTCGGGCACATCACAACCACGGCCAGAGCTAAGTATGCATTTGTGAGGAGTGCGCGGGTGCACGAACGGTTTCAGACGCGACGGGTGAATATACCAGGAACGTCGTCCCCAGCGGATCTGTATACATTGAGGCCGAACGACATGCACCACCTCGACCGGCCCCTTCCATGGTTGGGCCAACTTAGACGCTAAGTACCTGTTGGGATCTGGGGGCAATGCAGCGTCTCCTGTTACCCATTTGTGGTTGGAGGTACGGAGACCCGTAAGTCGTTCGTTGGCCCTTTGTTTAGCGTCGGACTTGACCCGGGATGCTTCTCGAGCCTCTGTGAGCCTGTTTATGTTGTAACGTAAGGATTCGTCAAATTGTGGCACATGTTTAGAGCTAGTCAGACCCAGCTGTGCATCAATTGGGGGACTGCTCTCCCGTACGTACATGAGGTAGAAGGGAGAGAATCCGGTCGAGGCATGGGGAGCCATGCGGTATGCTGCTAGAACCCCAGCCATAAGCAAATCCCAATCCAATTGAGAATTGTTGACATGATGGCTAAGCATAGCCGTGAGTGTTCTGTTTAGTCGTTCGACCATACCGTCTGTTTGTGGGTGGTATGGTGAGGTACGAATTTTGTGGGTACCCAGCAGAGCGCAGACCTCTTTGAGCAGTTTGGAGCAAATTTTTTTCCCTTGGTCAGTCAATAATTTTTCAGGCGCACCCTTGTCCATGATGTAACCATTTACGAACGCGTCCGTAATAACCTGTGCAGATTGGTTGGGGAGAGGCCAGGCCACAGGCCACGGTGTGAGGTACTCAACCCCAACCAATAAGTATCTATTTCCCTGGGCAGTAGTTGGGGATGGCCCCAGCACGTCAAGTGTGAACAACTCATTAACGCGAGACACTTTGATGGACTGTAGGGGCGGCCGACAAGGTGTAGTGGGATGATTCCTTTGTACACACTGGACACAGCTCCTGAGTATGTTTGCCACGTCATCAGCCATACCTGGCCAGAAAAAAGTCCCTTTGAATGGTGTCCAGCGTCTTGTGTACTCCCAGGTGAGCCAATTGCTCGTGAACGACACGCACCAGTTTACCTTGCAAAATTCTGGGGACGACGATCACCTGCTTGTTTAGAGTGTCATCCCGGAAACATAGGAGCCCGTCCTGCATAACTGTTCTGGCTGAACGACCCAAATCCCGCAGCCCCTTGGGAGTTTACAGCATGCTGGCGCAGTCTAAGCAGCGACGTGTCCTCCAACTGGAGACGCCCCCACTCGGCGATGTCCAGGTTGAGCACAGAGTCGCATGGCTTAGTACCCTCATCCTCCTGTTGCATGGGCGTTTGCGCTCCCGCCGCAGCTGCCGGTGGCATGGTCGACTGGCAAGAGGGCTGCTTGCAGTGACCTGAGCCGGATAGGGAAGTGCAGGGCAAGCGCTGTGGTAACCGCGACAAAGCATCAGCATTCCAGTGCTGGGTCCCTTTCCTGTATTCCACGCTAAACGTGAAATTCTGAAGTATCTCCAACCATCTGGACAATTGGCCAGATGGTTGGTCCACTCGCAAGGCGTACTGTAACGCCGCGTAATCCGATCAGACCCGAAATTCCCTGCCATACAGGTAAGGTCGATACTCACAAACAAAGTAAACAATCGCAAGCAGTTCGCAGCGTGTGACGCAGTAGCGTTGTTCTGTAGGTGAGAGAACTCTACTACCGTACGCAATGATTATCTCCACGCCGTCAACGATTTGAGATAGAACAGCGCCAATAGCTGTATCACTGGCGTCGGTGTCCAAGATAAATTGCTTGTTAAAATCGGGGTAACTGAGTGTCGGAGCATCGGCCAGAGCATTTCTAAGGGTTTGAAAAGAAGATTCCTGAGCCTCGTTCCAATGAAATTGAACACCTTTTGCTGTTAAGGCGTGGAGTGGTTTGGCAATTGTGGCAAATTTTGCAATGAAGCGCCTGTAATACGACGCAAATCCGATGAAACTACGCACTTCCCCCACCGACGTAGGTGTGGCCCATGTCCTCATGCACTTCGTCGTCTCAGGATCTGTATCAATGCCACTACATCACCCCTCCCCTCGTAGCACACAGCCGTCTCAGCTGTAACAAATCTCAATAACAAGGTAACAGTAACAAACATACACAAAATAAAAAAATAAAAATGCTGCCTTTGAACATTAAATGCCCTAACCCACATATACAATGCAAAATACAACGTTTTAATAAATGAATCAATGAACAACATATTTGTGTGGTGTCGATTGGCACGCTGTGTGGTGGGGGGGGGGAAGAGAGAGTCAGCGGGGTGTCAACGAAATCGCAGGATCTTTGATCTTGTCCTTGTGGCTGGGCCTGTCATGTCACTGACAAGGGCCGGAGGTTGGAAGTCCCAGGGCACTATCTAGATGTCTTGAGGTGAGTGCGGACTGACTCATGCTGGGAGAGCTGCTGCCCTTTATATCCTTCCTCTCCCAACCGTCCTGTCTCGAGAGGGTCTGGGTCCAACCGTTGCCACCCCCAGCCCCCTCCTTCAGTGGGCTCTGGCCCCCTCACCCCTGGTCAACGGTTATTGTAGTCATGACTCATAAAATACTGCTATGCAGGTAAGTATACATGTTGCGCGTAACAATGCCGCTACACACTTGCAGGTGGAGTCTGGCACGTTCAGCTGGAAGAGCTTGTCCTGAAGCAGGGCAGGGATGATGGTGTTGAAGGCAGAGCTGAAGTCCACAAACAGGATCCCGGCGTAGGATGCTGGGGAGTCAAGATGCTGTAGGGTGAAGTGGAGGGCCATGTTAACTCCGTCGTCCACAGACCTGTTGGCTCTGTAGGCAAACTGAAGGGGGTCCAGGAGAGGGTCTGTGATGGCTTTGAGGTGTGCCAGGACCAGGCGCTCAAATGACTTCATTACCACAGAGGTAACGGCGACCAGTCTATAGTCATTTAGTTCTGTTGGCCTTAGCTTTTGGGCACAGGGATGATGGTGGAGGACTTGAGACAGGCTGGTACATTGCATGTCTCCAGGGAGGTGTTAAAGATATTGGTGAACACCGGAGACAGCTGGTCAGCGCAGTGCCTGAGGGTAGCTGGAGAGACAGAGTCCGGCCCAGCTGCTTTGCGTGGGTTCTGCCTCTTGAAAAGTATATTAACTTCTCCCTCCTGAAAGGAGAGAGTCGTCTCTGTAGTAGGGGTGGGGCCTCTTGGGTGGGAAGGAGTAGTTCAGGACTGTCCAATTGTCTTTCAAATCTGCAGTAGAACTCGTTCAGGTCGTTGGCCAGGCGGGAGTCGTTAGTGGTGTGGGGGGCTCTTGGCTTGTAGTTGGTGATCTGCCTGAGCTCTCTCCAGACAGAAGCAGAGTCATTAGCAGAGAACTGGTGTTTTAGTCTCTCTGAGTACAGTCGTTTAGCCGCTTACCGCCTTGCTAAACCTGTTCTTCGACTCCTTGAATCTCTCTATATCCCCACTCCTAAATGCTTCCTCATTCTCCAACCTCAACCTTCTGAGCTTTGCTGAGAACCAGGGCTTGTTGTTGTTGAAGTTCACCCTGGTACGTGTTGGAATACAGCAGTCCTCACAGAAGCTGATGTACGACGTCACAGCCTCTGTGAGTTCATCCAGACTATTGGTAGCAGTCGTGAACATCCCAGTCAGTACAGTCCAAGCACGCCCGCAAATCCTCCACAGCCTCACTGGTCCACTGTTTAGATGTCCTCACAGCAGGTTTACAGAGCTTTAGTTTCTGCCTGTATGTAGAAATCAGGTGGACCATGGCATGGTCAGAGTGTCCCAGTGCTGCTCGGGGGATGGCGTGGTAGGCTCTACTGACTGTAGTGTAGCAGTGATCCAGAGTGTTCCCTTCTCTGGTAGGGCATTTAATGAATTGTATGTATTTGGGGAGTTCGTGGCTGAGATTACCTTTGTTAAAGTCGCTAAGTGTGATAACCAGCGAATCTGGATTTGCTCGCTCCACACTCAGAATCTGGTCGGCAAGCATGCGTTGGGCCTCTTTAACCTGAGGACCCGGCGGCAAATAAACTCCGACCAAAATGAGCGACTCGAACTCGTGAGGCGAGCATTCACGTGTCTCGATGGGTTTATTTCATCTTCTCATCTTCTCTTTAAATAAAAGATACACGTATACACACCCTTCATGTACACATGCTCACTCGTGTGTATGAATAGATAGTTTAACATCGGAATCGCCCAATCACAATCCCTGCGGGAATCATCCAGGCTGTTGAGTTTTGTTGGAATTTAATTAGATTCTGAGAAATATCGCACAGCTCGAGTTCATATACAATTAAAGCTGCTTTATTAAACATTTATAATTACCTTTTTCCGTGTATTTTCATATTTATTTGTAAAACAAAGTATACAATCAGATCAAATAGTTCTAATGATAAAAAACAAATTCACAATTTAAGCATTCAGAACGTATTTAATGGCCATTACAAAAAAACAGCATACCTACTATAATCACCCAGGAATGTCTGTCCTTAACTCTCGTGACATCACTCCACATCGACCAGCCCCCCTCATTTATATTAATGAGCAGGTGACGTCCTCCAAGTAGACACCCCACAACCCTCATTAATAATCATGAGCGGGTGACAGCACTCTATATGGAGTACTCCCCCCCACCTCACTGATAATCATGCGCAAGTGATGTCACTCCACATCGAACAGCCCCCGCATTCATAATCATGAGCAGGTGACGTCCTCTAAATGGACAACCCCCCCCCCCCCCCGCCATTATTATTACCTCCTATAATGAGCCAAGAATGTCTGTGTGCAACGCTCGTGACGTTACTTCACGTCGACCAGCCCCCCTCATTAATAATCATGAAGAGGTTACGTCCTCCACATGGACACCCCCCTCATTAATAATCATGAGCAGGTGACGTCACTTCACATAGAGCACCCTCTCCCCTCATTAATAATCATGAGCAGGTAACGTCACTCCACATCGAACAGCCCTCCTCATTAATAATCATAAGGTGACGTCCTCCAAATGGACACCCCCCCCCCCCATTCATAATAATTAGCGGTTGACGTCACTCCACATGGGATACCGAGGCGTCAACTTACAACGTCACTACAAAGACAGAACCCTCACGTCACGTGATCTCCGTGACGCTGCTGTTGAGACATCAAAGTAAAAAGGACGTCATGATGAACAAGGGATTATAACCTTTCGCTTGCAAGTTTCAGATTTACTGCAATACACCCGTCCTTGGACGGCCAAAAGGCTCGTTTAATATACTTGAACAAGAGGCCTCGTGATTGTTTTTGTTCAGAGTAAAGGGCTAGGCAATAGTGTTATGTGTATCGCTGTGTTTTCACGTTCGTGAAGTGTGGATGCATCACAGCGAAGAGGATGATATTGCTAATGTGTCTCACGCTCTTTGTGATGCCACAGGATCATTCTATGTGTGCACGTTAAACTTCTTTCGCACCGTACGTAGCCAACCGCGGGGAAAGGACAACAATCTAAACGCAAAAATCAGTTCTAAAGAAATTCGTTTTCAATCTAGATTTTAAAGTACATTGCTCCTGAGATCCCAACCTTCTCTCGTTTCCAGAACCCAGGAGTGCTTCGGCCCGCAAAATGTCTGTACCCCCCCCCCCCCTTCATGGTTTATGCCTGGCTCTTGTCAAAGTATAAAAAGCAATAAAAAGTGCATAGCATCAGTGGCTCCCAAATATGATGCTGTGCGGAACACATCCAAAATCCAAACAATAACACCCGCCACGTAACACTTATCATATTTTCTTTGCCCCCCTCTCAAAGCTTTCTTTTAGAAATGCATTTAAGCACGGATAATATCAGTGCTAGTAAACAGTATTGTTTGTACATTCTGTTGCAACCTATTAATATTCAATGAATGATTTTGTCATGGGAACATTTATATTGAATTAATAAGGTCCGATTATGTGAACGATGTTATCCTGCTGATTTACTGTTTTTTTTCCATTATCGTGTACCTTTCACCATTTATAAGGCATGCCATATTTAAATATGTAAACATCGATTACAAGTACATGCTCTTCCTGAGAATATGTTGTGTATTCAAAGGTTATTGAAAGCACTTATTTATTTTGTTGAGGATATTGTTTTTATTTTGTCCATTACGATCTTTATGATGTTTAACGTAACTAAAAGCTGTTTTTATTAAAGACAATGATGCAGCACTTCAGGCAGGCGGATGCGTAATTGGTATCGCGGATGCACGGGGCTGTACATTTTAGCAAACCAGTTGCCGTGTTTTTGCCCACATGCTAATATGCCCGCACATAAAAGCCTCTCGTTTGTACACAGGTAAATTGGAGCCTTTACAAAAGCAGTCAACCTAATGCCATCTCCAGTAATCAATCAGGACAGCGGGCATTAATTACAAATGTTTCATAATAGGCTGCAGAAGTAGCTTATTTTTTTGTATTCCTCGCTGTCACAATCAGCTCATGCGCTTTTCCCCAGGGTAACACACACCTAATTTTCACAAATTATAGACATATAAAATAAAACGACGAGAATCTTAACACAATAACTCAGTTTAACATGTAGGCTTTAGCGAACAATATCATCCATAATAGAGGTTTTTGGTTTTCAATTTAAAGCTTTCGTGACTGCAGGGATTCATCTTCTTGGTTCTTTCGGTAACGTCACCACGTAGAATGGAAATAAAATAATAATTTATGTTATTATGTTTAATTTTTAATTTATTTTATTTTGTTTTATTTTTATTATTTCCATTCTACGTGACTTTACCGACAGAACCAAGAAGAAGAGGTTTTTGGGTTAGATCGCGTAAAAATGTAGTGCCTTGGATTCACTCGGACGACAATTGCCTTTCTTCCACCGTCACTGTTATTTCCATCGTTCCACACACACACACTTTATATCATTACACACACACATTATATAATGTCTCCTCTCCACGCTCCGCCAACTCGAACACTCGAATTCCCCTCAGCACCGTCCACTCATACTCCTTGTCGCCACACGCAGTCTCTTATTTTTTTGTTTGCATTTTGACCACAAGTATTATGGTTAATGCACACATGATTCCTAAAAAGGTTTCAGTTTTGTTGACAGAAAAAGGGGAAAACCCCTATTATTATATTTTGGTACTGGAACATTGTATATTAGGTATATTACCTTCATCAGCTCAATTAAAATATGAATGGGAAGGAGAGTGGCATGACTTCATGGCCCTGTGAAGTTCTATCCTCCTGGGCTCCATCTAAAAGCAGGTATGGCTTTGTTCTCACAAACCATGGCAGATGCGGATACCTTGATGCACAAAAGGAAAATAAAACAAACTCTCAAGTGTGCGACTGTGGTCATCCAGAACAGACCGTACAACATGGAACGATGCAATGCCTTTTCCACAAATACGAAGGAGAGATCAGAGCGACAATACACACTGCTGCTCCTCACGTGGTTGTTTGGCTTCACCACCTGAATGTGAAATGGCCGTTGTTGCTCTGCATCTACATCAGTTATACGAAAGACAAAGAACTCGTTCTTCATTCGCCTTACCTCGACAATCTAACTCTTAAGTCGTATTGTTTTACTGAATTATACTGTATATATGTTTAAAAACAATCAAACTATTACATGTTTTTCATTTTTTTCAGTATTCACGTTAGTTGTGGAATTCTTTGATGTTGTCTACCAGCCGAGTCGCTCTTAAAAAAATAAATATTTAGCTCAATGAGCTTAACTTGAGAAATACACTTCTTCTGAAATAAACTTCTTTTGAAAGACATTTCTTCTGAAATTCACTTCTCAAATAAACTTATTTTGAAATACATTTCTTCTGATATTAACTTCTTCTGAAACAAACTTCTTCTGAAATAAACTTATTTTAAAATAAACTTCTTCTGAAATACACTTCTGCCGAATAAAACTTTTCCTCGTCAACACGAAAACACGTGGGTGATAAAGCACACCACTGCTGAACAACCACCTTGACGAATCTCTTTCTCGTCGCACAAAGGCTCGAGTCCCACAGCAGCCTGCGGCTTCCAATATGCGTATCCAAAATAGAATCCGAACGCTTGTTTAGAGTCTACAAAAAGAAGCCTCCGCATATCTCTAGCTTTTCTCTTTTATCTGGCTGACTGTAAAATATGATTGCTAGAGTGCCTCCGTGGTCTAATCCCATACTCACTTCCTCTCAAACTTGCTTCCTTATCCAAGAGAGCAAAACTAGTAAATACCTACGCTGGAATGCTCAGTAATACTATCCCTTCCATTAAAACACTGTTTTCGATCCCCCATCTTTTGTAAAAGGCAAAGGTTCAGCTCTCCAATTGCTTGCCCACACAACTACTGGCAGAAGGGCCTCCCCTAGAGGGAGCTATATATATCCCCTGCAGAAGGCGTTTTGGCCTACTCTGCCAAGCTGGTTTGACATCTTGGACGAGGTTGTGAGTACCCACACTTTATCCTGCCACACGAAACCTGCGGATTGACTAACTGTGGTATACACCTTTACTGTTTACTATTGGGTGGTAGATACAGGGAGATTAAAGACCCTGCGCATTGTTTTAACTGCTACACTGGAAGATCGAACAAGCAGCATTTGAATTGCACCCCGGTGTGCTGTTACCCTTTTCTCATGCAGTGCTTATGATAATGGACAAATGTTTTTACATTTGGCAATGCTCCCTATTCCATACAGATTCATCTAATACAGCTCATCATTGACCAACTGTTGATCACCACCTTTCAACAACTCGGCAGTAATGCTGCACACTTCTTCATGCCTTTTCTAAACTAACCGAACATTTTTTTAGTTTCATCAGGAAAGGCCCACTGAGGTATGTAACTGTCAGAAGCGACCTGGCCACAATTGATAACTCAACGAAGTGGCTTATCATCATGTGGAAATTTACAGCAGCCACATACTCTTAAAACGCACGTCTGTTGGTTCATGCAGATTTCCAATAGAGGAATACGATGCTTAGCAGAATCAATGTGCGTGGAAAATAAATAGTTTTGGAAAAGCATAGAAAAATATCAATGGGCTGGAAGACATTCAACCAGCAGCGAAGCATCTATACCAGTGGTTCTTAACCTTGTTGGAGGTACCGAACCCCACCAGTTTCATATGCGCATTCACCGAACCCCTCTTTAGTGAAAAATAAAATGTGATTTTTTTCAAATTCAAGACGTAGATATGTTTTTTGCTGGTACACAAAATGAGCCGTGCATGAACATTACCTTGTTCAAAGAATAAAACCAACGCAATGCATAAACTCACAACAAATTACATACCTGGAAATCAATGTGACTTCTGCTGTTGCCTTTGAGAGATCAGTTCAGATATGCGTGGCTTCACCTTGGCAAGTGCCACTCTCATGTCATTTTCACAGCAAAGTCTGTTCCTTTTCTTCGTTTTTATGTCCAGCATCCTCGAAAAGGATTGCTCACAAAGATATGTTGTAACAAATGGTATAAAAAAATCCAGGGCTTTCTTAGCAATAACTGGATACTTGTTCATTTGTCGACACCAAAACGTTGAGAGCGTTGTTGTTCTGAAGAGTTGCTGTTGAACCTGGCTCTGCTGAATTTCAATGATTTCGTCGAGGAATTCATCATTGACATCTGCTGTTTCAACAGCAAACGTGAACGGCTGTCTCACCCATGCTGGATATGACTCTCTTGTAGGGAAATATCCGTCGAGAGACTTTGCAAGCTCATCTAAGTGCGTGGCAATTGTTTGCTTCAGTTCCGTGGATGTAGAAATATCTCCGATTCCAGACACATCTTCGATCTTACTTGCACAGTCGTCCAGAAGCGGGAAGTTCGCGAAGTTATTGTTCTCTGTTCGTCGTTTCCATAACGGTAGCTTTTTTGAAAAGCCTTCAGGTGTTCTTCCGCTTCCATGATATTGACTCCACCACCCTGCATCTGCTGATTGAGATGATTGAGAGCTGCGAATATATCAGCCATGTACGCTAAAATGAGAATGAACTCAGGATTTTTGAAGCAATCTGCATGGCAGTGTTGGTGCTCTTGCAAAAACAGGGCTAATTCCACACGCATGGCAAAAACACGATTCAGCACCTGTCCCCGGGATAACCACCGAATATTAGAATGGAGCAGAAGTACCTCAAATTCAGAGCCCATTTCTTTACACAGCTCACTGAAGATGCGGTGCCTCAGAGCACTTTTTCGCACATAGTTCACACATTCCACCACAGTTTTTAATACTTCTGCCATTTTTGGAGGTAAGGTTTTTGTTGCCAACGCATGCCTGTGCAGAATAAAATGCGTCACAATGATGTGTGGTGCATCGGCCTTTACTAGCGCACCAAAACCAGACTTTCTTCCCAGCATGACTGGAGCTCCGTCCGTACAAACTGCAGAAACCATATCCCATGAAAAATTGTTGTCTCTGAAGAAGTCATCCACAAGCTTCTTCACATCGGCTGCCTTCGTTGTTGTTGTAAGAGGCTTACAAAATAAAAAACTCTTCTTTTATCATGTCGTCTTTCACATAGCGTACAAAAACAGCAAGCTGGCTTAGATCAGAAACGTCTGTGGTTTCGTCGAGTTGAAGGCTGAATTTTGCCGGGCTTGAAATCAGATCCGCGACTACTTGAGCCAAGATGTCTTTACTCATGTCTTCTATTCTGTCACTGACGGTGTCATTTGAAAGGGGAATTTGGGATAATTTACCTTCGGCCGCTGTTCCGAGTATCAGATTCGCCATCTTTAATGCAGCTGGTTTCACAAGTGTTTCACCAATGGTGTGTGGCTTGCCCTGCTTTGCGATCAGGTAAGCAACTTCGTACGATGCTGTCAGGATCGGTTTGTTAACAGGTACAAATCCAAGAGCAGGCAGAGTGGCCCTTTCATCGAATCTGGCTCTCTTCACCCTGAATTCAGCAAGTGTTGTGTTCTTGTATTCCCCGTCTCCATGCAGCTTCAAGAAGTGTTCCTTTAGTTTTGCCGGTGCAAGACTAGAGTTGCTCAACTTGGCGTTGCAAATCATGCAGATAGGACGCTCACTCCCATCACGTTCCGTGATACATGAGAATCCATGTTGTACATATTCGTCCGACCACTTTCTTCTTTTGCCCGACATAGTTAGTATGGATAAAATATTAAAGAAATCACACGACGTACGACAACAACAGTCACACGTTGACTACTGAGTACGCACTAAATTCCCCGCAGCGCTGATTGGCCAAGCAGTGTAGCATGATCATCTGCAGCCAGTGATGGCCAAGCGGGCCGTGTGTGTCATCACAAATTTACACAATAATTCAAGTGTGTCCGGACCTCCGTGGCGGGGGCTCTGCCGAACCCCTGAGATCGACTCACCGAACCCCTGGGGTTCGATCGAACCCAGGTTAAGAACCACTGATCTATACCATAGGAGAGGCGGTCGGAAAATTTTAATAAAATTACTTCCGGATTTAATTATTTTTCCCAAGTGTTTTTAGTGTTTCAAGTTTATTTTGTATAACCAGGTCATAATTCCAGAGACCATTTTCAAGAGTCATCTGGGATCACCAGACAGACAAAATACAAAGATGAGTTAAATAAAGTAGAGCAAATGAAGCAAATAGACATCAGAAAAACAACCACAACAACAACTGTTCCCCATGATAAATCAAGTGAAATTTATAAAGTGACCTGATAGCTTGAAAAGTACACGATTTCTAGGACAGACCCACTCAGGCAGTGGCATCACACTAACTCCCATTTCACCGAGTCCACAAGCAGTCCTGGATTTTCAGAACATTCATTATTACTATTTGAGAGCAGCCATTGAAATATAAGGGTCCAAGCCGGGTGGAGGTGAGTGTTTTGTGTGACGTCAAAAGCGGTGAATGCAACAGCCTCGGTCTTTAAGCTACACACACACATTGAATGTCGTCGTTCAAATCCATGACTGATATCAGTGGGATGAGGGCGAGTGTTTCTGAGGGCGTTTTACTTCTCAGATAATTTGCTCATAATTACAGCTCATTATCTGCAATTCGTGACAATTACTACTCTGGAATAAATTGATGTGTGGGTTTAACAGTATGAATTATGTATTTTTCTCATGATGTTAAGAATACACTTATGTCATTTTCAAAGGAGTAGGCCATTGTGTGTTGGCATCATGATTTAAATTCGAAATGACCCATAAGTTACTTGCTTAGGATTACAGTATTCCCACGTTATTAGCCTGGGATACTTTCCGGAGATATTCGTTAATTGCAAATTTTGCTGAAAATTATATCGGCATACGAAAATCTATATTTTTTTATTAATCACCTCAAATTCGTAAATAAGCGATAAAATACATGAAAATTATGAGACGAAAAAAATGTGGTTATAATAAACATAAAAGTAAATAAAAATAAGTAAATATTAAAGTCAGTTTAATACGTAGGCTTTAGCGACGAATATTATTCATAATAAAGGTTTTTGGCTTAGATCGCATTATTTATAAATGTGTCGTAACCCTCCACCACCCGACACGGCCAATCAGTAAATGCTGTGGATTCACTCTTCAACACATCGGTGGGCTAAAGTAATGAACTATTTGTCTTTTGTCAACGTGACACATTTTTTACTGTTTGGCCGTGTCGGGTGGTGGAGGGTTACGACACATTTATAAATAACGCGATCTAACCCAAAAACTTTTATTATGAAACATTAAAGTATAAAATTACAGTTTATAAATTAACTTACCTTAAATTATGATGAAATGCGTCACTTTATCTCTGTCGATGCAGTCGTGTAGACCTCCAGATGTGATTCGCAGACAGCCAAAATCGCGGATAGCAAGTTCGTGAATAATGAGGAAATTCTGTATGCACAGCAATCATTACCACCATCCTGGCAGAGTTATGCATAAATTATCATTCTCCAATATATAATTCGCACAGTAAGCTATTCTGGTGAATTGTTTCACAAGGTCTTCAATAGGCTTGCAATTACGTGATTCTTACGTTCGGAAATACGTGCATCCAAATCAAGTGCCCAACAAATGATCGTGGAATATTCAGGTTAATGGACCAGACAAAACAGCACACACGAGACAGTAAAACAAACTAAGATGAAAACATTTATTCTTGAGTCGCAATTTGTCAATCCTAAATCATAATATCGCTCCGTGGGGCAAGCGATTCAGACGGAATAGAGAGAGTGTTGATTACATCGTTACACTGTTAATAATATGCAATCGTCATAAATCAAGAACGACTCACCGTGCTTCTCGTTGACCCTGCCTCTTATAACAAAAATAAATATACAGCCCAATGGGAAATAGTAAATTGCCTTTATTGATAGGCTTCATCTTTTGAAGAAGGGGCATTGCCTGAAGCATTAGCCCATGTTATATGTATATATTTACGTCGCATGGTGGTGTTAATGAAGCGGGGCCTGTTCCATCACGTCGGCAGCTTTACAGTCAAATCCTTTAAACGATACTCATCGCACAAGGTAATTATGATCTTATAAGTTATGGCTTATTTCTGGAACGGCACAAGTCACTGGTTTGACATGTACACAACACTTAACTGCACCATCACCATCCCAGCGTGGGTGAAAATTACAGTTTGACCAGCAACATCCTGACACAGCAGTTTTTCATGGAACAATTCTTCCTTATCAAGAAATTTGAGACAAATCATCTGAATTATAACTAAAATTGGTGGACATTATGTTTACGTAAAAAAAATCTACTTCACGAGTATTGATTCCCAAACACGGCCAATAATAGTGGTGAGTGATTACACTGTGTAACAATTTTTTTTGTTCTTGGGTAGTAAGTGTTATTTCCTCATTGCTTATGCCTCAAAAATACAGAAAACGGCTATTATTCCCCACAAACTTTGCTCTTGTGACCAGAACAGTGATATTTAGAAATTTACCTATTTTCCAGAACATTCCAGGTAGATTCAGTGCTGAGTAAACTTGGAGTAACTTCTAGAACATTCAATAAGTTTCCTGTAATATAAATAGTAGTATAAATACAGGGGCCTTAAGCCCACGAGTTCAGTTTAGTTCCAGCTGCCTAAGTGGATACATATCTGCATTTTTTTTAGATGACATCAAGAGGCTGCAATCATCTGGCAGACGCATTTTGATATGTCTGCGGCCAATTTATCAAGACAAGAGCGAAAAGTACTTTGTGGAAGCATCTGCGAAGATGTGTGAGGCCTATAAGGCATATTTTAGCATGCCTAAGTCGGGGATCAAGACAAACTCTGGGCACCTCATTTCACCTGCAAGCAATGCAAAAAAACTCTGGAAGGTAAAATGGACAATTGTTGCTCGGAATTTTATGTTATAAAATTTGTTACAATTTTTTAAATTGTAAAAGTTTTTTTTTATTTAAAAATGTTTAACAATTTTCAATGGTATTGAAAAATATATAATATATGAAAAATGTTGCGAGAAAAATATATAATATATGAAAAATGTTGCGAGAATCTCTTACACATTAGTCATGGGTCAAATACATGTATTTTGTAGGATGTTACAGAGGGGAAAAGAGAGCCTCTACCATGAAGTTCGCTATCCCAAGAATTTGGCGGGAACCCATTGACCGGTCAAGCAACTGCTACTTTTGCATGGTGGACCCTTCCAAACGTTGGACTGGCAAGAATGCACCTGTTATCACGTATCCGGACCTTCCTTCATCCATCGCCCCGGTGCCACACTGCCACGAGCTCCCCGTACCCACTCCTCCGGAGAGAGAGCAGCCATCTTTAGAAGAGATCAGTAAGTCAGAGAGTGAGGAAGACGTTGTAGATCCAGATGACAATTTCAGAGGTGGAGCTGAGGAGAGAAACCCATACTACCCCAACCAAAAATACCTCAACGACTTAATCAGAGATCTTAGTCTCACCAAGTCCAATGCCGAGCTTTTGACGTCTAGGCTCAAGCAATGGAACTTGTTGAATAAAGGTGTGCAAGTCGCAGAGCAGAGGAAGCGTCACCAACCTTTATGCAGCTTCTTCACCCGTCGCGATGGGTTCTGCTTCTTCTACAATGTGACCAGTCTGTTAGAGGCAATCGGAATCGCCTGTAACCAGAATGAGTGACGCCTCTTCATTGACAGTTCATCCAGGAGCCTCAAAGCCGTGCTGCTCCATAATGGTAACAAGTACCCGTCTCTTCTCCTGGCTCACTCGGTACACATCAAAGAGGATTACAACAGCATTAAGACCTTGCTGGACGCCTTGAGGTATGATGAGTACGGCTGGGAGGTCATCGGAGACTTCAAAATGATGGCATTCCTGATGGGTCTCCAACCGGTTTTACCAAGTTTCCCTGCTAGATTTGCCTTTGGGACAGCAGGGACACCAAGGCGTACTACCACAGGCGGGACTGGCCAAAGCGGACCGACTTCTCTAGGGGGAGGAACAACATCAAGTAGGAGCCACTCGTGGATCCCCGAAAGGTGCTGATGCCACCACTGCACATCAAATTGGGCCTTATGAAACAATTTTTCAGAGCTGTAGCTAAGGAGTCGGCGGCCTTCAAGTACCTTCAAGACTTCTTCCCTAAGCTGTCTGAGGCAAAGGTCAAAGCTGGTGTCTTCATCGGACCACAGATAAAGAAGATACTGGAGTGCAATGAATTCCCCAAGAAGCTCACTAGTAAGGAGAAAGTGGCTTGGGACAGCTTTGTCGCAGTGGTTTGTGGCTTCCTGGGCAATCACAAGGTCGAAAACTATGTGGAGCTGGTTGAGACTCTGGTAAAGAACTACGGCACAATGGGCTGTAGGATGTCCCTCAAAATCCATATCCTTGATGCTCAACTTGATAAATTCAAGGAGTACATGGGAGTGTACTTGGAGGAGCAAGGCGAGCGCTTCCACCAGGATATACTGGACTTTGAACGCCGTTGCCAAAGACAGTATAACGAGAACATGATGTGAACCTACATTTAAGGGCTGATTCGTGAAAGTAATTTACAGTATAATTTTAAATCTTGAAAAACTACTCACTTCTAAATCTTTTGTAGTAATTTTTGTATTCCTTTAATATAAATACATGTTAATATTGATTCATGTGTTTTTTTTCTGACTTTATGTGAACAAAAAGACACAAATTCGCCTGTTTTCTCATTGAAAATTAGTCAATTTCAAAATATCACTGTCCTGGTGAAAAAAGCAAACTTTGTGGGGAATAATAGCCAATTTCTATACTTTTTAGGCATAAGCAATTACGAAATAACACTACCCAGGAACAAAAATTGTGTTACATAGTGTTATCTGAAGCAGTCCTGTGCCCCACCTTCACCGACCCACACTGACCAGTGTGCCCAAATAACCCCCCCAAAACAAATACGGCATCTTTTAGTGTCTGCATTGTAAATACGAAAATGTGTGGTTGTGCTCCACTGATAATGCAGCCCCTTATACCACCGCAGGGCAGTTGTGGCTACGCACATGGCCTGTAAACCGGTACTGTGGAGGCAGCAAGAGTTGATGGATCACACAGCTGGTATTAAACTCCCTTTGCTGTGGGTGTCGAGAAGGGGCCATACCCTGGCTCACCAGGAGAAGGCGCTACAGCAAATGGGGACTCCACGTGTTCCACCCTAACGGGACAGATTGTGTTGCCTTCTGGCATGCATGGGTTTTCTCTTCATCTCAACCACTAAAATCTTACGTGCAATATTTTAATTGCAAGCATATTTGAATTAGGCACTTTATAATCGTTGGTCCACGTTTACTCAATGTATTGATGGTGACCAAATACAAGATTACCACAATGCAGTTCATAAGGCAGTGGTGGTGTGGCACCAGTCCTCGCACCTCACGCGACCCATTCGTGGTTTGCGGCTGCTGGCGCCCGGCT
This sequence comes from Petromyzon marinus, assembly GCF_048934315.1. Classification (NCBI taxonomy): domain Eukaryota; kingdom Metazoa; phylum Chordata; class Hyperoartia; order Petromyzontiformes; family Petromyzontidae; genus Petromyzon; species Petromyzon marinus. The sequence goes on from NC_133701.1 coordinate 7,362,178, forward strand.
CCATATTTCCCCGCCATCGCCGATCGTTCTCCTGCACCCAGGGGTTCATTGACTAGGACCCCTGTTCCCAGGACTGCTTGGAGGGGGGCTTCCTTTTCATCCTCTCTTTCGTCCAATCTTGTTTTAAGTGGGTTTTTTCTTCTCCCATATCTTGACATGATATTCTTGCCACTGCTGATACCAGTTTTAATGACTTCAGATGCAAACTGTAGTGTTCTATTATGTAACTTTAACGTGACTTAGGACCGCGGCGTTGCGAGATAGCGCCGACGCGGTGACAGTGATGATAGAAAGTCAGAGACGATGACGTGAAGACAGCAACGACAATGAGAAAATAGCGACGAGGGCCCGAGTGCCCACCAAACAGCCGTGAACCTCGCTCCTCGCCCCTCTTTTATCTCCGGAGTGACCATCACCACGCCCTTGGTCCCGCCTTTTTTTCTCGAACCCTCTGGCAAGTTCCCGAACCTTTCTGGATTTTGCAATCGTTCCCTTCACTCTCCCTATCCTGTTCTCACCATTTGTCTCTTAGTCGACACACTGTCTTTATACAAGGATATATAAAAAATATCCCTTCCTGATGGAATAATTGGCTGGTATATAATCAGCTGATTGCATAGGAAGCATTTTTTTTTCAAATGTAAGACTCAATCAAAAATGCACTTATTTCTCTTCAGCATAACACAAATCACGTTCAGCCCTTGTAAAACCACTGTTGGACCAAATCCTCTTACTATTGCGTTTGTCTTGGTTGGTTACTTTCTAGAGGCCGACCAAAACTGAATTTCTGGTTTCGGCCAAAAATGAAACCAGACTGAAAGTTAAAAATTGACCCATCTTCTTTGGTTCTTTCGGTAAAGTCACGTAGAATGAGAATAAAATAATAAATTGATAAAATAAAATAACACAATAATATTCTCACGACGTTTCGGCCACAACACAAGCAGCCTTCATCAGGTGAAGGGACGAGACTGTCTGGAGGACAGCGCTGGAGTGAAAAAGCCACGCTCAGATCGCGACCTTTAAAGCTGTGTGAGAAGAAACAAAGCGCATTGACAAGGGAATTAGCATAGAATTTAGCATTGAAATGGCTGAGTGATTAGCTTGTGACTGGTTACAGAAATGGCTATGTTAAAGTTAAAGCACACACATCCGCAGAGGCACCCCTTGACAAAGGAATTAGCATAGAATTTAGCTTTGAAATAGCTAAGTTAAAGCATACACATCCGCACGTACCTCTTCCTTATGGAAGAGGTACGTGGATGACACCTTTGTCATCTGGCCACATGGCCAGCCTGCTCTAGACCAATTCCGCGACCACATCAATTCCATACACCCAGCCATCAGATTTACCATGGCGGTCGAAAAATATGGCAAACTACCCTTTTTGGATGTCTTAATTAAAAGGAGACATGATGGTTCAATGAGCCACTCTGTCTACAGGAAAGCTACCCATACAGATGCTTACTTTAAACCGGATTCCCACCACCATCCATCCCAGAAGAACTCCCTCATCAAGACTCTATACCATAGAGCCCAATGCATTTCCGACCAGGAACACATTACCAGTGAACTCAAGCACGTACACCAGGCTCTCAGGGCTAATGGTTACTCCGACTACACAATCCGCAAAGCCATCATTCCAGTCATGAAGAAGGATCCTCTTGTGGAGCCACTCAAAACCATCACTTTACCCTACATTGGAGGGGTCACTAAAAAGATCTCCAAAATCCTGAATAAACACAAGATCCAGGTCCGATTCAACACAGTACATAAAATCCGTGATCTAGTTCCATCTGTAAAAGATGCTGTTCCAGACATACAGTACCCGGGCGTTTACAAACTAAAGTGCCTCTGTGGTAGTAGCTACATTGGAGAAACCAAACGACATATCTCGGACCGCATCCGCGAACATAAAGCAGACTTGAAACACGGTAGAACGAACTCCTCTGCCGTGGCAGATCACTGTTATAATTCAGTGGGCTCACATGACATTGACTTCTCCAAGACGGAGGTTCTTTGCAAACCAACCGGCTACCATGAGAGATTCGTTCATGAGGCCATTCACATATACAAGCACAGAGACAATTTCAACCGAGAAGATGGATTCTGGCTTAGTAACCATTGGAAATATGTTTTAAACCATTTCCGTTCTTAATTTATTTATTTTACAATGACCTTCAGACCGCAGCTCTTTCGCTGGCATTGACTCTTAATACCTCTCACACCACGGTTAATGGTATGGTTTACAACATGGAGTATAACAGCGCCTCGCAGCTGTCTCTCTCCCCCTCCTCTGTTCTGACCATGGATGAACTTGTCCGTCTGAATGGGGCCCGTAGCTATCCGTGTTGCTCAAGTTGAGGGTAAGAATCCACCCATTTTTTCGCCATATAGCATTGTGATATATAACGACTTATTGTTGGTAGCTTAGCTGATTGGAGAATATAGAGTTTATTGATAACATTGAGGTAATTTATATTTTAGTTTTTTATTGGTTCACTATATAGTATTCATTATATATTGTAGTGTATACCCAGTTACTGTGAATATCTCAGATGTGTAGGCCTTGACTTCAACATAGCCATTTCTGTGACCAGTCACAAGCTAATCACTCAGTTCTTTCAATGCTAAATTCGCCTAGTTATTTCAATGCTAAATTCTCCTGTTTGATTTGTACCAGGTGCCTCTGTGAATGTGTATGCTCTGACGTTAACATAGCTATTTCTGTGACCAGTTACAAGCTAATCACTCAGCTATTTCAATGCTAAATTCTATGCTAATTCCTTTGTCAATGCACTTTGTTTCTTCTCACACAGCTTAAAGGTCGCGATCTCAGCGTGGCTTTTTCACTCCAGCACTGTCCTCCAGACAGTCTCGTCCCTTCACCTGATGAAGGCCGCTTGTGTTGTGGCCGAAACGTCGTGAGAATATTATTGTGTTTTTTTATTTTATCAATTTATTATTTTATTCTCATTCTACGTGACTTTACCGAAAGAACCAAAGAAGAAGGGACTTCCTTGTCCGATCCGACCATGCTGCGCTTCACTACTCTCTGCGTGTAGACCAACCCTCCAGCCAAATGGCCCGTTGGATGGAAATTTTGCAAGGGTACTCATTTACTGTGCAGTATAGAAAGGGGACCCGCAACGTTAATGCGGATGCGCTGTCGCGCCTGCCGCCACCTGACTCGTACAGGTGCGAGGTGGGCTCGTCGTGGTGCGGGCCGCCCGCCATTGCAGATGGCCCCTGATACGGTCGCCGCAGCCGTTAGGGGCACAACAGGCGAGATGCACGCAGCAGACGATCTTATTTTGGGGCTCGACCTCAGTGAGTGGGGGACGTCTACAGGTGTAGGATTCCTCCTTGTTGAGATTGCGGCGCCGGGCTTCCCCGGATGCCGAGGTCAGTTGAGCGCCCCTTTTCACGGCTCATGGATGGACTCCTATTGCAATGGGATGTCGAGCTTCAAAGTTTTTGTATTGTTGTGCCCATGAGCCTACGAGGCATAATTGTGCACACGGTGGACCATAAATTAATGCATTTGGGAGTAAAGAAAACGTCGTTGACTTAACTGAAAGAACCAAAGAGTATGGATTCCTGCATTCATGAAATCTTCAAATCAAGATAGAACCAACTCAACTCCCTGCCTCATGTTTCCGTCTCTGTGTAATCTTTCGAAGAACGTAATCATACTCTTTGGTTCTTTCGGTAAAGTCACGTAGGTATAAAATAAAATATATCACGACGTAATCAACCAGGTAGGTTGTTGACTGTTGTGTTAGTCGACTCTAGCTCTTTGTTGCATTGCATTACATTTCTAGGTTTACTCGGTTTGTTTTCTTATTCATTCTTACCTGATGACGGTTGCTTGTGTTGCAATCGAAACTTCGTATTCTATTATTTGATTTATTTTCTTTCTACGTGACTTTACCGAAAGAACCAGAGCGAGTAGTTCTGTTCGAATAAAAGTGACACAGGAGAAAAAAAAGTTGTCCGCATGAAAAAACATCACTACACATTCAATTGAGAGGAATCTAATGTAATTCATATTTATAGAGCCCCTTCACACCAGACTAGGTACTTACTTTAATATTGCTTGGGAAAGAACGTTTAAAAGTGTAAAGAAGTGTGGTGTGATTAAATATGGACATTAAAGAGACAGATATAGAAAGACATGGATCAGGGAACAAACGAAAAATGGCAACATTGAATTAGTTGCGATTAAGTGGCCTTGGGCAGGACACATCGCTAGAAGGGATGATAGACGGACAAGACTGGTGAAGGAATGGCAGCCAAGGCGATGGAACACGCCAAAGGGGACTACCACTGCGGAGGTGGAGCGATGATATTAGCTGGTGTGCAGGAGTGGTGTGGCTCGAAGCATCGAGGGACTAATAGGGGTTTTCCTTTTTTTCTGGCAACAAAACTGACACCTTTTGCAAGGAATCATGTTAACATTAACCACAATATTTGTAGTCAAATACTAACAAAAAAACAATACTCTGATAATTTATGCATTGTCCTTGAAACTGATTGGTCCACACCAGAGACAGCTTTTCACCATTTGAGCCTAGTCTCATATGGTGTTCGCCTTATGGCGCATGAGTGCACCTTTTGGCATCATCTGGTCGAACACCATATGAGACTAGGCTCTAAGAAAAGCTGTCGCTGGTGTGGACCAATCAGTTTCAAGGACAATGCATAAATTATCAGAGTATTGTTTTTTTGTTAGTATTTGACTGCAAGTATTGTGGTTGATGTTAACATGATTCTTTGCAAAAGGCCTCATAACATCGAGGGACTGTCAGAGATGGTGATAGCTTGGAGTTGCCTTCATCCAGCAGTGGATAGAACATAGCTGTTGACGATGATGATTAATAGACGAGCACGCCACGAAAAATAATGTATTTTAGGTTACAGTCCAAAGATGCATGAGTCATAATGTTTTTCTCCCAAAAGTGGAGCCTGCAGCATTGGACAAGCCGGTACCTTTATTTTATTGAATAGCACGCACTCAACAATGAGCATCATCAAACCACAGTTACAATGGAAATGGTTGCCTCCAGTAAGGCTTTTTTGAAAAGATGAAGGAAACATGTTCTGTTCCCCTGCATCTCTCAGGAAAATGAGAATGCAGCCATGAGCAGCCAAGTTCAGTTCATTGTTGAAGATCTCACCAAGCCTTTGTCATCTCTAAAATGCCAATGTAACTAATAAAAAATATATATTTTTAAAAAGTCCAGCGAGGAGATAGAGCTATGAAATAAGCTCGTGTGCAGGTGCTCGGTGGATTTCTACATCACAGTATCGTGGGAGATGGTGACGGCTTGGGGAGGCCTTCATCCAGCAGTGGATTGACCATGGGTGATTTGTAAATATGACAGCGCTTTAGTTGTCCACTGCTGAACTCTCCAGCCATGCTGGTCATGCATGTTGTTTGACCATACTTCATCCACGCTGGTCAGTGCAGGTTGGTGAATCAGGTCATAGGACCGGTTCAAATTTCATTTGTCACTGATGTAAGCCAGGGCCGGGAATCAACCTCAGGCCACCGAGCTCACAGTACAGTTCATGCACCATAACGCTACTGCTACACCCACCGAAGTAAAGGCCCTTCCTTTTTTGACGACTCACCTTACAGTGCATAAAGTGACAAAATCCCAGGCCTTGCGAGTCATTCACCACCCTCCCGAATGAGCTGTACTGAAACAGTGTGCAATTTTGGCATGTGCCACTTATTATTGTGAGCACTCAACATTCTTTCATATTCCATAAATGGTAATTGTTAACATTAACTTACGTACAGCATGACCACGTTGTGGTAAGATATCATAGGTAGAGTATTTCTGTATACTAATAGAAATGATTTGCTTTGGATATAGTGGCCTATATTCAGGGGCATTTCAGAGCGAATCACATCACATCTCAAACATTTGAAAATGTGAATTAGTCTGCCAGTAGGAGGCGATAATTGCTATGTGTATTCCCAATTCAGTCATTATGAGGCGTTCCACTGCTGGATTATTTGTTCTGCCTGAGGACGACCGCTTGTGTTGCGATCGAAACGTCGTGATATATTATTTTTATTTTATTTTTCTACCTACGTGACTTTACCGAAAGAACCAAAGAATATGGATTCCTGCAGTCACGAAAGCTTCAAATCAAGATCGGACCTCTAGCTTAGTAATTTATAATTTTCACTTGCGCAAGAGTCACCAATTTTGAATTCTGTATATGGATGGTTGCACATAAACATTTTCCGAAATTAGAATAGACCAGAAAGTAGACGATATTGGTCGAAGACTTATTTTCTCCGCTTTACCATGTAGTGCCTATAAAGTCAGTATAACTCTTATTTAATGAGTTGAGTCCAATATTTTAGCTACGTTTGCATGTATTGATTTACGTATTGAGTATCTGTCCAATGCATTGTTTTAAATTGCAGTCCTGCTTCATGATGCTATCAGACTAAGGTTAAATTGTACATCGTAAGGCAAAGTACTTGCATTTGTTTCGGGATGTTTTCAAAAAATGTCATCGTGACGTCTGGTGTCAGTAATTGAACAAATAACAATTGATTTATCAAAGAAGACGCAGAATTTACGTAGCAAAGTTTTCCACTCGCATTGTTTTTTTATTGTCAAGGGAATTACCAGTGCCTTGCGGAAATAGCTAGATGATCTCTGAACCTCTGTCTTGGAAAATAATTATTTTTAAATCCAACCTGTCAAGGCGAACAGGCCACTCCAAAGGCCAGTTGAATTATTTGTCAGCCTTTTAAATATTCCTTCCTTTCAATCTTTTTTTCGGCTGAACTTAGAGATTTACCATGTTTGTTTATTTGCACGCACCAATACAGCTGGCTCCATTCACAGGCAATTGATGAACACATTCTTCCCTTGGGCGAGTGGGTTAGTTCTTGATATTTCATACTGCCCACATGACCAATTGTTTGAAAAAGAAAGGAATGCCGTTGATAATTCAGTAAACCCTGGCTCTGCGCGAGTTCTGGATTCGCGAGTTTCGCTATTCCCGAGCTGCTAAATGGAAACTAATTCCCTATTCGCGACCCGCCGGACTCCAGTATTCGCAAGTGTACGTAGTGCCTACAGACCACTGCCACCGGGGAGGTGCGTGCAGAATGTCACTATATTTAAAACTGCGAAGATTAGGCACGCCACCTCGGCTGCCCGCTAAGTCCTCAGTCTCTTGCAGTAATTCCGCTCTGGAACAAGATTTCTGCATTCACGAATTCTACATTCGCAAGCGTTTTCATGACGGTAACTCTTTTTCAGGATGATCCTGCCCCGTTTTCACAATACAGTAGTTACTATGCGTCATCCGAAATTAGCCATATTAAGGTAGCATTTCACCATCAAATCCCCATCGAGTAATTTGTTTGTACATTTTCAGTTGAACCCATACTAGTTACATTGGATTTTGTTTAGCTTGGGAGGAAACTGGAGAATCTGGAGGAAAGCCATGTAGAGCAGGGAGAGAGAACCACGTATACATAGAAAGGTGACCGAGTAGGGCATCATTACCAGGACCTTGTTGTTGTGAGAGAGAAGTGTTACCACTGCATCACTGAAATTAAGAGCAGATATGTCTCTCACACTGCAACAGGGCCACCCATAACGCGAAGTGCCATCAACTGTTCATAGTATTACTTTCAACACAAACGAGTTTAACTCACAATACACTATTGATTCTTGAATGGTCTGTCCATTACTTAATAGCCACTAAAAGGTAAGGATTGATATGCCAATATAAGCACTGTTCATCATGAAACATTTGTTTCTAATTCTTATCAGGTCCAATGGTGTTACATCCAGCCTCAAACTCTTATTATCCACTCATCTCTGGCCACTCTATTTGTTTCCAATGAGGAAGGAACATTGCCCCGAAACGTCACTGTGACTGATTATGTTTTCCTTTTAAGGCCACAGTGGTATTGACGGATTCATTGTTTTTGTTGTTATTCGTGTTTGTGCAATATTGGTAACGCAGAATCGCCAGGCATGTGTTTTCTACAACTCAGCTTGAATGAAAACTGAACCACTGTACATGTGAAGCAAGGGGCCCGATGCTCTTCAGATGTTGGTAAACATTCGACTGAGAAAATAAACAACATTTATCAAACACCTAGTCCAGGCTAATAAAAAAGCAAGAAGGTATGTGTGCTCAGCTGTGTTTAAAATCCCAACGCATCGTAACAGAGATTGTGTAATATATTACGAATCACCAGCACAATCTTGACTTAAAGCTTTAGTGACTGCAGGAATTAATATTCTTTGGGTCTTTCGGTAAAGTTACATCGATTTTTTTGAACCTATCTACGTGAATTCTAGATTTGAAGCTTTCGTGACTGCAAGGATTCATACTGTTTGGTTCTATTCGGTAAAGTCACGTAGGTAAAACAAATGAAAATAAATTGAAATAAAATGAAAGAAACAATTAAAACACGACGTTTCGGAGGCAAAGCAAGCTTCCGTCTTCAGGTGGGACCAGTCACAGCAAAATCGCTGCACCAAGTCACTATCTATGTGACTTTACCGAAGGATCCAAAGAATATGAACACCAGCACAATGTTTATGCAATATTGTTTTGTCCTGACTAATGCATTTGTCGTATGCCTAGGTGTTTTTCTAAAGTCTACATAAGAGACGTGGCATATGGTTCATGTCGTCTTTCCAGCTCTATTTAGCAGAATGATGCCCATCTTTGCAGATAATCTATCCCGTTCTACATTTTATCAACTGATCAGTGGATGCTGCCACGGTGTAATGATTAGCACACTCCAGTTGGTATTTCGAGGTCGCCGGTTTTAATCCCATTCTTCTGGCGTGGCAGCTGATATAATGGGGAAAGTGTTTTATTAACCCGCCCCCCCACGTGCCTCCCCTCTCTCTGGTCACCATTGACCAGGACTATACAAAGACCGCTGCGGCACCTTCATAACAACATCACCACCAACGTTATGACCTGCCCCTACAGGACATCTGTGAGAAAAAAAGAGCCTCATAGCTCATCGGATTCCTCCGGTATGAATACATATTCCAATTCTGTATGAGCGAGAACACCACAGTGAGTCGGTCGGGAGGTCAGCGTACGGTGGGGTAAAACATGGGCATTTCTACAGCAGGGTGCATGCTAAATATTGCACGCAGAACACACGACCAAATGTCGACTTGTATGCATGCATGCAACAAGAACAAAATGCAATCTCTGTTCAGTTAATTCTTGATTTTGTATGAAGCATTTAATCATGTATTTGGATTTATTTTGTGTGATGCTTATTGTATGAATGAATCTTATTCGAGTAATAGATAAAAAAAACATGTTTGTATACGTTTCATTACATGTTTTCTTGTGGAAACTGATGCCATCGTAAATGGGGAGGGGGAGTCAATCTCAAGGGATTCTCCAGGTGAAATATCCCTCAAAGGTTTTTTGGGTTAGATCTTTAAACCCCTCCACCTCCCGACACAGCCTATTTATAAGGTTTGTCACGTAAACAAAACGTGCCAATTCGTCAGCAGTTTAGCACACCTGTGTGTTGGAGAGTAAACCCACTATTTACCATTTGAGTGCGACGTTTCGCCGGTAATTACAAGTAGCCTCATCAGGCGACAGCCAGAGTTGTAGAGAAATACTCCTGCTTCGGTCTTAAATAGAGGGATAAATGTCGCCACTTGTGAGCCAATTAGGTGTAAAGACCAGGGGGACAGGGGTTTAATGCGTTCATATAAATTACAATGGATATCTATTATTGGTTGGGTTTTTCAAAGTTAATCAACATAATAATGTATGCACATCACGCATAACATATGTACACTATACATAATATGCATGTACATTATGTATGTGAATTATATAAGTACATTCTGCCGTTTGTGGGTGCAAAAAGAAATCACAAAATGCCTGTTCTTTGCTGCTCAAAGTTAATCACCATCGAGGTATGGTGACCTGAATAGGAATGCAGTTAAACAGTGTATTACTGGATAATACGCTTCGTCTGTAGCTATCAGAACAGTAAAAACAAAATTATCTCAATTTCAAAATATTCTCTAATTACTCTTGGCCAGTGGTAACTATTTTTTCACAAAACCTCCACATTATCAAAACCAATTGAGTGCCCTTGTTGGCCACTGCTGACAGTTGTGTTTGGGAGTATTTAATATTTATTTGGTGTTCTTCATTCATTCAAAAACTCAGAGCATCTTGTGAATGTAACGAAAGGTATTAAGCTTAACCCGAATGATATGATGTTACTTCTCTGTTCACGAGGGTTCCGGTGAAATTTAATTGCTCCAAAGAACACCTGTATCTTTTGGAAAGGTGATTTCTATCAAAAGGAAGGAGCAGCAAAGCACTCTCTTTTGTCTCCTGTGATTGCAAATCTGACTTATCCCAGATAATCGAGATTTAATTGTATTTGCTAAATTGGTTGTGAGCATTGTTATTCAACTTACCGATGAGCTGAAACAATAATAATAGCCACATCAAATGCTTGTACACGTGTTATTGAATTTGTTTGGCTGTGTCGGGTGGTATAGGGTCTTGCTAAAAACATGTTGTTACCAAATCGTTGTAACCTAACTGAAAAATCTAATGAGAATCAATATAAAAATCAAATATAAAATACTTTCAATCCTAAAAACTTAATGTGTATGGTCGAAGCAAGGACTAAATAGCCCTTTTATTACATGTGTAAGGACAGTACGGGGTGATGTAGGGACAGTACGGCTCCCCGTGGCCATGGTTACGAATTAACGTAACGGGAACAGACAGGGTCACGTTAGGGTAATGTGGGACCTAAGTGGTCGCTAATAATGATTGATGCGACAAGCTTTGACAGGGTCGCGTGAGGGTAAGCACGGGACCTAACAGACAGGGCCAGGCGCGGTGAGGGAGGGTTCGGGAATAGGGGCATGGCCGGGTCGTGAGGGGGATAAAAGCCGCCGTGAACCGGGGCTCTGGGCTGCTGTTGTGGGGGAACTGCCGTCGCCGTCGTCACCTTGGAGCGAGTCGTCTTCATCATCCTGGAGTGGGCACTTGGTAGTGTTGGAAGGCTAGAGTTGTGTTGTCTCAGAAGAGAGTTACCTCAGTTACCCAAGTGTATATGGTCACTCACGGTTACTCGTTAAGTTGTCAGTGAGTCGGCGGACTTTATTCATAATAAATATACATATAACTGAACAAGACAGTGTTTCTGAGAGCTACATTACACACGTGCATAATGCACTCTTTCCATTGAGAGCTGCTTATGGAGCCACACAATATAAAAAGGATACAGTACGTTAATTGACTTGTGGCATGGCATTCAGCAATGAAAGACATGGGCGTTGTATGTAGAAAAACGCCGACACGGAGATGTGATGAATTAATTTGCAACCAAAGACACGTAGCTATAATTATCTATTGTAGAAAATATGAACCAGGATCATAGCAGTGGCTAACATCAGTGGCGAGGATTATTTGAACCTGTCCTGGTCACCACCTCTACTGACCCACATGCACCAGCATAGTGAAGCATGGTTAAACAACCCCCATGACTGAACGGGGTGGGGAGGCCTTCATCCAGCAGTGGAGTTGTACACAAAACACTCCTAGAGATATTGGACCCCAAATAGGAGTCTCCTGGATGTAAAAAGGCCAACAGAGAAAGACATCACTTATCTCTTCCCAAAAGCCATCGTGAAATAGATTGCAAACATGTCAAGACCCAAATATGTTTCCTCAACAACGGGACACGTTTGGACATTGTGTGCTACTGGGACATAATCGAGATATTTTTGAGGTTTGTTTCGGGTTGGACAGGTCTTTCTCTTGGTCGGGGATCTATTCCCGGAGTGCTGCTGCTTAACCGCAGAGGTGTGCTGGTGCGATATGCGAGAGTATAGTGAACTGAGGCCACGAGGTTAATTTTACTGCTCCACCGATTACGATTCTCAGGTGGAAACCATGTCACGAGTTGAACACTCCACTTAAAAATGTCGCAGAGCAGTTTGCCCTGTGTGTTTAGAACTATTGTGAAAGAGATTTTATCGCAGAACGTCTCCCAAACAATCGTTCAACTCGTATTTTTATCAATCTTGATTTGAAGCTTTCGTGACTGCAGGAATCCATACTCTTTGGCTCTTTCGGTAAAGTCACATAGTTAGAAATAAAATAAAATCAAACAAATCACGACGTTTTGATCGCAACACAAGCGGTCGTCATCAGGCAAAGGAGTCAGCCTCTGATTAGGGAATTATTCTGTGCCGGATGGTGGTGGGAATCAGGTTTGAAATAGGAATATGTGTGGGTGGCTTTCCTGTAGACAGAGTGTCCCAACGAGCTATCAGGTCTCTTCTCAAACAAAACATCCAGGAATGGTAGCTTACCATCGTTCTCCACTTTCATGGTGGATTTGATGGATGGGTGTATGGAATCGATGTAGTTGAGAAATTGGTTCAATGCTGGCAGGCCATGTGGCTAAATGACAAAAGTGTCATCTACATATCTCTTCCACAAGGAAAGACATAGGGTGGATATCTGGATGGCATCTGTTTCAAATTTTTCCATGAAAACATTCACTATCACTGGTGATAAGGGGGAACCCATGGGGGTACCTTCATTTTGTTTGCAGAAAGTACCATTCCAGAACCAATACCTCTGCCGTGGCTGACCATTGTTATAACGATTTGGGCTCGCGTGATATTGTTTTTTCCGAGACCAAGGTACTCTGCAAACCATCGGGCTACTATCAAAGGTTTGTTCATGAAGCCATCCAGATACTGTGAGGGAAAAAGTATTTGATCCCCTGCTGATTTTGTACGTTTGCCCACTGACAAAGAAATGATCAGTCTATAATTCTAATGGTAGGTTTATTTGAACAGTGAGAGACAGAATAACAACAACAAAAATCCTGAAAAACGCATGTCAAAAATGTTATGAATTGATTTGCATTTTAATGAGGGAAATAAGTATTTGACCCCTCTGCAAAACATGACTTAGTACTTGGTGGCAAAACTCTTGTTGGCAATCTCAGAGGTCAGACGTTTATTGTAGTTGGCCACCAGGTTTGCACACATCCTCTTTGCAGATCTTCTCCAAGTCATTAAGCTTTCGAGGCTGACGTTTGGCAACTCGAACCTTCAGCTCCCTCCACAGATTTTCTATGGGATGAAGGTCTGGAGACTGGCGAGGCCACTCCAGGACCTTAATGTGCTTCTTCTTGAGCCACTCCTTTGTTGCCTTGGCCGTGTGTTTTGGGTCATTGTCATGCTGGAATACCCATCCACAACCCATTTTCAATGCCTTGGCTGAGGGAAGGAGGTTCTCACCCAAGATTTGACGGTACATGGCCCCGTCTATCGTCCCTTTGATGCAGTGAAGTTGTCCTGTCCCCTTAGCAGAAAAACACCCCCAAAGCATAATGTTTCCACCTCCATGTTTGACGGTGGGGATGGTGTTCTTGGGGTCATAGGCAGCATTCCTCCTCCTCCAAACATGGCGAGTTGAGTTGATGCCAAAGAGCTCCATTTTGGTGTCATCTGACCACAACACTTTCACCCAGTTTTCCTCTGAATCATTCAGATTGGCAAACTTCAGACGGGCATGTATATGTGCTTTTTTGAGCAGGGGGACCTTGCGGGCGCTGCAGGATTTCAGTCCTTCATGGCGTAGTGTGTTACCAATTGTTTTCTTGGTGACTATGGTCCCAGCTGCCTTGAGATCATTGACAAGATCTGTGCGTGTAGTTCTGGGCTGATTCCTCACCGTTCTCATGATCATTGCAACTCCACGAGGTGAGATCTTGCATGGAGCCCCAGGCCGAGGGAGATTGACAGTTCTTTTGTGTTTCTTCCTTTTGCGAATAATTGCACCAACTGTTGTCACCTTCTCACCAAGCTGCTTGGCAATGGTCTTGTAGCCCATTCCAGCCTTGTGTAGGTCTACAATCTTGTCCCCGACATCCTTGGAGAGCTCTTTGGTCTTGGCCATGGTGGAGAGTTTGGAATCTGATTGATTAATTGCTTCTGTGGACAGGTGTCTTTTATACAGGTAACGAGCTGAGATTAGGAGCACACTCTTAAAGGGAGTGCTCTGGGAGCCAGAAATCTTTCTGATTGAGAGGGGGACAAATACTTATTTCGCTCATTAAAATGCAAATCCATTTATAACATTTTTGACATGCGTTTTTTCTGGATTTTGTTGTTTTTCTATCTCTCACTGTTCAAATAAACCTACCATTAGAATTATATACGGATCCTTTCTTCGTCAGTGGGCAAACGTACAAAATCAGCAGGGGATCAAATACTTTTTCCCCTCACTGCATATAAACATAGACATAACTTCAACCGAGAAGATGGATACAAATTGAGCAATTATTGGAAGGATGTTATGAACCAGGTAAAACCTTAACTGTTTATGGTTGTTCCATCATATCTGCCGGGTACTAGTCTATTTTTTCGAGTTAATTTCCCCCCCCCCCCGCATCCCCAGCGTTTGGCATTGTTGCTGCATTGTTGCTGCATTCCCATTCGTGCACCGCCCGTGCTTCTGGTGTTATTGGTACACTTGGGCTATAGCCATCCCCAAACCTTTATAAACAGTTTGCCTTTAGAGGTTGACTCCTTTGCCTGATGACGACCGCTTATGTCGTGATCGAAACATCGTGATTTGTTTTATTTGATTTTATTCCTAGCTACGTGACTTTACCGAAAGAACCAAAGAGTATTTTTTTATCCTTTACGCCCCAGGAGTTGAACTATCCCGCACTTTCATATGAGGTTGTCACACGATAGTCACACAGAAGTTGTGTTAATTCCCTGAGCTCATTTTTAGCCAAATTACAAAAGCCACGTTTTAAATGTCATGGCTTTTGATCTCTCACGATGCAGTGCAAACTTTGTGTTTGAGAACTGCCCACAGAAATGGATATCACAGAGCTACTTCTGAGATCTCTGGTCCTCACAGTAGAAGGTGGCACTTCCCACCCAGTCTGCATGTTAAGGTATGACAGTCAAGCAGATATTGTTTCATTCTCAGATCATGAATTTAGCCAAATTAAGTGCAGATCCAAATTTAACGTGAGGAATTTAGCCAAATTATGTGCAGATCCAAATTTAACGTGATGGGCATTGGTGATCAGCCCGAAGCCATCAATTCGCCTTACTTAAGAACTCGGTTTCATCACAAGTGGCTTCCCGGAATTAAAATTCCAATTGGAGCACTGACTGTTAAGCACTCTGACCTCTGAGCCACCCGGCAACTTTTTTCGTATTACAGATTTGAACAAAACCGATGAAACGGCTCTCGTGAAAACGAAGTGTATATACCCAGATTTTTTTTGTGATACTGCGTTGGCAGTGGTGTACAAGCACGAATAACACAAAACTGGACACGGTCGTCAAATAACACTGCGCTAAAAGGAATACATATATAATAGGTATCATTTCTGGGCAAAGGGCCCTTCTTCATAGAAACGAGGAGGGCCAATGCCAGTAACGTTGCCTATCTTCTCTATATAATACAACACTTGTTTGTCTGTCTGTAATGCACTGGGACGAAAAAATAATGTTTTATACTTTTGATTTAAAGCTTTCGTGACTCCAATAATTGATATTCTTGGTTCTTTCGGTAAAGTCACGTTGAAGGGAAACAATAAAATATATATAAAACAATAATTAAAACAATATTGTGTTATATATTTTTTATTATTTTATTGTTTCCCTTCAACGTGACTTTACCGAAAGAACCAAGAATATATATAATGTTTTATACTCTTTGTTTTTTTCGGTAAAGTCACGTAAACCAAAGGGTGAATCCTTGCAGTCAGGAAAGCTTTAAATCTAGAAAGAATGTTTACTCTCCAACACACCGGTGTGCTGAGGCAACTAATTGACACATTTTGTTTACGTGACAAACCTTACGAATTGACTGTGTCGGGTGGTGGCGGGTTTAACGACACATAATGATGCAATCTAACCCAAAAAAAACATTTATTAAGGAAAGAGAGTGATTATAAAACATATATTCGCCATCATTTTACCACCGAAGTTCTGCGGGATCCTGCTAGTCATGTATATATATATTTTTTAATACAGTGGTATTTCAATACAGTGTTATTGGCGTACATATTCAGTTTTTGTATCTCCCCAGGAGTTAAATTACATTACCTTCTGTCCACTACATTTTTCTGATTCATTTTCCAGCAATATATCGCAAGAGGAATAATATAAAAAGCAATCTCTCCGTGTCCGAGTAGTTATGTTACCAGGAGGGGGAGGGGAGATGGAGGGGGAAAGCAAATTCCAAGGGATCCTTGGTTACGAAATGGCGAAATCACACATCCATTAGATCGTGTACCGAGTGAATAGAATGTCAAAGTGTGCACAACAAGGGGTTCCAAATCTTGCCATGTATAAGTATGACCCATTGCATTGAACACATTCACCTAATTATAATTACGTTTATTCATGTGTCTATATTAATATTTTTATACATTGCTTATCGTAGTATTAATCATTTTGGAAGAACGTTTTGCCTGACTGCCTTTGAGTGCTGACGTTACCACACCGTGAAAGACCCGGAGCAGAAACTCCCAGGCTTCAATCTTCCACGCAGCTTCAGGGTCACAACCCGTAAAAGCAGATCCGCGCACAAACAATGGCAGGTGATGCAGATGCGTGAAGATGCACAAATGGGGAATAAATATCTGGTGTGCAACTGTGGTCAGCCAGAACAGAACCATGAAACATATTACGCATAAATGCCCGATCACAAATACAAATGAGGCATCATCACAGTGATACATTCCGACACATTTATCAGGCTCAACGACATCCGTGTAAAAAAAAATAATTGTTGCTATGACACCTACATCAGCCACACGAAGAAAAAGACCACACTTCTCCAGGATCGACATTTTGGACTGTGTTATAGCTCGACGAGACACTACCCCTTTCATCATAGGTAATGTTAAACATTATTCTCAAATTTATCGTCAAAATCTACTGCTAGATGAAGGCTTCCCCACATCATTTCTCTCTCTCTCTCAATTGTCTTGTGATGCCACAATCCATTGAATTTCTGCGCAAATTGTAATATCACCCTATCTCAATTCTTTCTGGCACAATATATCCCTTGGGCTGCCATTATAATCGTGAGTCTCATTCATAAGCTATGTTCTATTTCAATAATATTTTCTGCTCAATATAAAGTTACTTTCCTTGATATTTTTTTTGTTTTTGATTTGTTTTTCATTGTTCCGTGATCCATTCGTCCCCTGCTATATCTCACCGTCATTTCAAACCTTCCCTTCTCCACGCTCTTGTGTGCATTTATTGTCAGTGTTTTTGTGTCCTAAACCCTGAGTGCACAATTGAAATTGCACAATTTCTTCAGGAACATTGGTGAAGTGCTTCCCATGATCAGGTCCAGTTTTCAATAGCATTACAACCTACTCTTGTCCACCTATGTAGTTTTCATATTTTTTTTCACGGTTCACTTTCAAAAGCTCTTCTAGGTATACTGCCCTGCTGTGTTTTATGGTTGTGTCCCTTTCAACAGATAATATCCAAATAGTTTAACACGTAGGCTTTTGTGATCAATATTATTAATAATATTGTTTTTTGAGTTAGATCGCGTTATTTATGTGTCATAACCCTTCACCACCCGACACGGCCAATCAGCAAAAAAGTGTCACGTTGACAAAAGACAAATAGTTCACTACTTTAGCCCACCAGTGTGTTGAAGAGTCAATCCACAAGATTTACATTTTGAATACGACGTTTCGCTGGTAATTACATCCAGCATCATCGGGCAATTCGCCAGAATGGTAAAGCCCTCACTTGCTCCCGGTCTTAAATAGAGCAGATGACGTCATCATTTAACTCATTCAGGTGCAGTGATTTGAGGCGGAGGGGGGGGTATTGTAATTGTATAATCGATTGGTAATCAGCCAATGGTTATGATTAGTAATGAGTTGTAGATTAGTAATTAGTTGTAATGCGTGTTATTTTGATTATATGCTACGTTAGTAATCCGTTAATTAGTATGTGTTTCCCCTATAAGGAATTGTGATATGTATTATTTAATAATACGCTTCCAAGCCGCACTAAGCCTATAGCTGTCAGAGCGATTAATGTTATTTCTATTTCTCTCAATTTCAATGGATTCTCTAATTAGTCTTTGCCAGTAATAATTAGTTTTACACAACACTTCAACGTTATCAAAATCAATTGAGTGTCCTTGTTGACAAGCATGTTCTGCCACTGCCGACAGTTATTTGAGATAATTTAATATTTCTTTGGTATTCTTTTAGTCTTATGCTGATGTTTCGTCGCGTTTGTCCAATATAGCATCTGCCACATAAACAATTAATCCGATATACACCTTCTGTGGATAATTTAGGTAATTCGTCTTTAGTGCAAGATACTAGTTTTTGAATTTTGTGTACTATACCAAATCTTACTGTAATGTTTTGCTTTTGCAAAACACGGGCTAATTTGTCAGTTACTCCTGAGATATATGGAATTTTAACTGTTTTAACAGTCTGATCACTTTCAGCAGTGTTGCTTTGCGATCGTGATTTGGCATTCAGTGCTTTGTTAATTTGAGTATTATTGTAGCCATTCTGTCATAATGCTTCTTTAACGTGTTTGATCTCTCTCACTAGACTTTCACCATCTGACACTGTTTTAGCCCGATGTATGAGCGTCTTGATAAGAGAGGATTTCTGAGCTGGATGATGATGCGAATCTGCATTCAGATGGGCATCAGTGTGCATTTGCTTTCTGTAAACGCTGTGTGTTATTTTACCGTTTAGGCCATGTCCAAGCAAAATATCTAGGAACGGGAGTGTGTTATTCACCTCCATTTCAATGGTGAACTGGATGGCCGGGTTGTGTGCATTGAGATGATTTAGAAAATCATTAAGTGTATTTTTACCATGTGGCCAGACAACCAAAGTGTCATCCACATATCTAAACCAAAAAGATGGTTTTAATGTGTTCGAGGCAAGTGCTCTTATTTCAAAGTTTTCCATGTACAGATTTGCTATAGCAGGAGATAAAGGAGAGCCCATTGCTGCTCCTTCATTTTGTTTAAAGAAATCCCCTCTCCATAAGAAGTAAGTGTTATTTAAACAATGGTCAACAAGTTTCGGAATATCTTTTGGTAAACCTGTATTCTTTACTAGTGTATCAAGTAATTTAAGCGATTCGTTCACTGGAACCTTAGTGAATAGAGAAATCACATCAAAACTTACCAGAATATCATTAGGATTAAGTTTAATATTGCAAGATGTACTGAATTTCTTAAGAATGAAGATGTCCTACCGATGTAGGGCTGCATTTGTTTAGTTATATATTTTGCTATTTTTTACGTGGCAGAGCCAATTGTACTGACTATGGGTCGTAATGGGATGCCGATTTTATGAATCTTTGGTAGCCCATACAGTTTAGGTGGTTTTGAGGTCCTGGGCTTAATTTGGTATTGCTCATTCTTAGGGATTCATGACTTTGCAATTATTGCAGTAGCCTTACGTTCTAAAGTATTATTTGGATCTCGTTTAATTTTAATGTAGGTACTTTCCTCTAGGAAATGTCTAATTGTAATATCATAATCGGCTCGTGACATCACTACAGTAGTGCGGCCTTTATCAGCTGCCAGGATTTGGATATCTTTATTTACACGGAGCTCTCTTAAGGTTTTTGCTTCGTTAGAGCTAATATTTACTTTTGGAACTTGCTATTCTCAATTATTTTGGCAACATCGTGTCTAGTCATCTCTGCCTCATTATGTGGAAGGAGTCTTACTGCTGATTCTACCTCAGCAATTATCTTATCCACTGGAATTGTGCTTGGGGTAATGGCAAAGTTAAGGCCTTTAGAAAGGACAGAGATCGTGTCACTGGTTAAAATAGTGTTAGTCAAGTTCATTAAGGTTTTGTTTTTATATTGTTCATTTTTAGTAGGGATTTGTTTATTATGAAGTCTAGAAAATGTATTCATTTGGTTAGTTTTTGTTAGATTAAACACATTATCAGTCGATTGTTGTGTTATGGTATCGATTATATTCCAATAATGCATGGATACACTATTGCTTATATCCAAGTGTAACTGCTTTAGCGATTCCGAAATGTAAGATAATTCACTCCTGTTATACTGTATTCTCTCTATTAATAATTCGCTAGCTTTGTGTAGTATTTGGTTAGCTTTAGAAGACTGTGATGTGTTATTTTAACTGAGTTTGGTATTACCTTTGAATCTCTGCACCTTTGAGGAACGCCAGTGAAGATATCAATTTCATTCGCTTAATGCGGAGCTTCTCCAACTTTCTGGTTTTAAGAAAAGTATCCTCCCCATAGAGGTTAGTCAGTTTAATACGTAAGCTTTCGCGACCAATATTATTCATAATAAAAGTTTTTTGGGTTAGATCGCGTTATTTATAAATGTGTCATAACCCTCCACCACCCGACACGGCCAATCAGCAAAAAGTGTCACGTTGACAAAAGACAAATAGTTCACTACTTTAGCCCACCGGTGTGTTGAAGAGTGAATCCACAACATTTACAGTTTGAGTGCGACGTTTCGCTGGTAATTACATTCAGCACCATCAGGCAATTCGCCAGAATGGTAAAGCCCTCACTTGCTCCCGGTCTTAAATAGAGCAGCGGGGTGACGTCATCATTTAACTAATTCAGGTGCAGTGATTTGAGGCGGAGGGGGGGGGGTATTGTAATTATATAATCGATTGGTAATCAGCCAATGGTTATGATTAGTAATGAGTTGTAGATTAGTAATTAGTTGTAATGCGTGTTATTTTGATTATATGCTACGTTAGTAATCCGTTAATTAGTATGTGTTTCCCCTATAAGGAATTGTGATATGTATTATTTAATAATACGCTTCCAAGCCGCACTAAGCCTGTAGCTGTCAGAGCGATTAAAGTTATTTATATTTTTTACCATCAAAATCATCTATCCTTTGACTACGATCACTGTGCAAGCACCACTTATGTCCCGACGATAAACCCTGCTCTCTTCCCTGTCGTTTACAATATTTGTCAGCAGTTTTTTTTTGTTTGCCCATCGGTCCACGTGATCACATTTGTCATCCAATTGATCTTGGGTCAGCCTTGACTTGTTTTTAAGAACATGCCCCGTAAAATGATGACGTTGGATAGTCTCCATTTCCTCGTGACGTCTCCAAAACCAATGCAGTCTCTTTCACCACTACTCTACCCCATTGTCAACGACGGTTCGTGTATTCCCACCGTTTGGCGCGGTAAGAGGCGTATGGTAACTGAAAAGGTTTATGCACTGAAAGGTTTGAATTGTGAACATTTTAAAATTTACTCCCATTTCAGCATAACGCATGAGGCATATCAAAGCTTTGCAATGGGGGGGGGTCACTAATCACAGTGCTGCGGTATATAGTGAATACACCAGCAACAAATCTCACAATGTCGCACCAGTTTCTCCCTCTGCTAAAGAAATCCAATTTCTCCCTCCAATTTCAAAGCCATTATTTAAATAAACTATCTCACTGCCCCCCCCCCCCCTTCATATATAATCACTGCGTTGCAGCAATATAATTTTCGTGATACAATGTGTATATACGTATAAAAATACGATTTGACATTTATCGCGATGGCAGCAATGTATAATGTTGAAATTGAATTTCAAGTGTTTATTGCATAATTTATGTTTTTTGCTGTACTTCCAGTTCAACTAAAAGGATACCAAAGAGTGATCCAACTGTGGTTCACTTGGACCGTTATACTAATGATGCTTCTAATGCACATGTCATCAGCTACATGATACATAATTAAATCTTTAAATTAACTACAAAAATTATAACTTCATATATCCACTCCGGAAAAATGTTTGCCGAGTTGCAATTTTATTAATAATAGCTGCTTATTTCTGACGTAAATATCAGTTTGCTATGTCATGAATGTTTCGTTCAGAAATAATATATTTCTTAAAAAGTAAAATTTGCCATGATCATCACACTAGAGTGATATTTAGAAAACGGATGATGTGATTATCGTAGGTATTTTTAAAAAAATCATATTATCGCCATTTCTCAGCAACCTGCACACTTTCCTCACCTTTCTAAAACAATCCATTTCATACGTTGCAGTCACACAGCAAATGCAGGGCCTCTGCGAAGTCTTCCTTGACGTTGGTGTTGGGCAACAAAAACAACATTGCCGAGCATCACTTCAAGAGCCCATTTATCAGGTTTTCCGCACTCAATTCCCTGCCTCTTTTATCCCCCCTTTCTCTGCCTACACCTCATCAATCGCTCTCCTACAACCATTCCCCTCTGTCCCCAGAGTTAGAGTTTAATACGTGGGCCCACATAGACGCCATTTCCCAGAAGTGCTTGTTAATTTGTACATCGGTCTTTCTGTCATTCTCAATTGTCACACATCCAACCTTTGGCCTTGCTGTACAATGCTTTTGTTTCCTTAACGTGCACACATGCACAATCATGACAAATAAATAACGCGTGATGCTTTAAGCACTGTTATTGGTTATTGTCACATACCTCGACTACAATACTCCAATGCCTAAGATGTAAACACGTCACGTGCAGTAAAGTGAAAGAATACCTTAAACCAGCCCTCCTCATTACAATCCTGAGGCAACGCCACAGAGCACAAGGCATGTTTACTAATGAACTCAGGAAAGAATTGCATCCATGACCAAAAAATAAATACTTAACTGAACAAAAATGTACATAATGTGTAAATGCAACCGCATCTTTGGGAGGTTATGCAAAACAGTGGGGGCAAGAGTGTTCTTAATGAAGGAAGATTATTTATTGAATTATTTTATGAAGAGGACATACAGAAGCAGAAGAAAAAAGGAAAGAGCTGTGCCTTGACGTGAACAGGGAGTCGACAGCACAGATGCCTGTGGGAAGGAAGTCGCAGGCTACAGGGTCAGGAGATGACAAATTCGCGACCTTCCACTGAGGTTCCGACAGGAAGCCTTGGTTTCTGAAGTGGACAGCATGTGCATGAAAGCAAGTCCACAGAGGATCTTGGTGGCAACGCTGAGGGTGGTCTTGAAATTGACCCCAGTTTGGATTTGCAGCCAGTGGAGGTATTGGAGTAGTGGGGTGATGTGGTCATATTTAAGAGTGCAGGTAAGGAGTCTGTCGGTGGCATATTGGGTCATCTGGAGTTTGCGTGGTATTTGAGGAGGCTGTACAAGAAGAGGTTACAGTAGTGGAGTTGCGATGTGGCCCGGGTCTCAGCAGCAGCTAGGGTACAGAAATGGCCAATGCACAGCTAGGGGTATTAGGGCCTGAATAGTTAAGAGAGAGGGAGCTTGGGAACGAATTACTACAGGTGCTTATACACACTTTGCAAGTGTCATCACATATCTTGATTTGAAGCTTTCGTGACTGCAGGAATCCATACGCTTTGGTTCTTCCGGTAAAGTCTTGTAGGTATAAAATAAAATAAATCATGACGTTTCGGGCGCAACACAAGCGTCCATCATCAGGTGGGAACATGGTCTGCTGCTGAGGCAGACTGTTTTAAAAAGTTTTGAAATGGGTGTAGCTCAAGGATTATAAAGAAGTGGTGTTAATGTGAGAAATTAGCACGTAACTGTAAGATAGGAGAGCGGCCTCCTCGACGAGGGCATAGAAGTGGCTATGTGAATGTGAGAGATTAGCATGATGTTAATGTGAGAAATTAGCATGTTACTGTAGAAAAGAAGGAGAAGAAGAGTGGCCTCCTCTACGAGGGAGTGCGACCCAACGGGTGTAATCCAAAGGGCCTGTGAGTGTGAGAGTGCAATCCAATCTTAGATCTCTCATGCTCACATGTCCTTTGGATTACACTCTCATACTCACAGGTCCTTCGGATTACACCCGTTGGGTCGCACTCCCTTGTCAAGGAGGCCGCTCTTCTCCTTTTCTACAGTTACATGCAAATCTCTCACATTAACATGATGCTAATCCCTCACAATCAAATAGCCACTTCCGTGCCCTCTAATTTCTCACAATAACATCATGCTAATCCCTCACATTAACATAGCCACTTCCGTGCCCTCGTCGAGGAGGCCACTCTCCTATCTTACAGTTACATGCTAATTTCTCACATTAACATCACTAGCCCCTGGCCACTTCTTTATAACCCTTGAGCTACACCCATTTCAAAACTTTCTAAAACAGTCTGCCTCCGCAGCAGACCATGCTTTCCCACCTGATGATGGACGATTTTGTTGCATCCGTAACGTCGTGATTTATTTTATTTGATACCTACGTGACTTTACTGAAAGAACCAAAGAGTATGTCATCTCATATTTTCAGTGGAGAGTGAAGTTGGGTTCATCGTGTCAATTGCGATTGAGAGGTGGGTGTTACTCATCATCAGCGTGAGGTGCATAGCTGTCAACCCATATGGTTTACCCGTATCTTGTTCAGGGAAATTTATTTCCATGTCTATACGGCGTACAGCCGTTTCAATGAGGGCATTTGTAGGATGAATCTTGAGATTGATAAGGGTACGGGGTGACCAATACGGTTTGAATTGGTCTCTAATAAGGTAGGCACTGATAACGGGTTGATAGCTATGGAGGTTATTTGTGCCCCGCAGCAAATCACGAGAAGGACAGCGGGCCAAGAATGGGGCCTTTTCAGGCACCATAGCACAAAAGTTTCTGAGAAGAATACAGTCCCTGTTTAAAATGTATTGGGAGTGATTTTAAAGATTAATGTATGTTGAACTTATTTTGGACCGTACGTAGCCATACCGTGCTAATCAGTGTAACTAGGAGAGAATTGTGCACTGGAGACACCTATATAGATAGCGATGGAGGTGTCCAAGAAGTATGGAGCGGTTGATAGTGCCAAAGTAGCAGACAGGTTCAGAAGAACTAGGAGTTGGGGGTCCACTATTTGAAAGGGGACGAATGTCATTTGCCACACGTGGAGCAGTTTAAGTTGAGTGGGAATTGTGCACACCTGATTATCTTGCGTTGTGGACAGACCACGGAGTGAGGGGGGGGGGGGGGGTGTTTTAGAGAAAAATGGAGATACACCCTTTCTTTGAATTTCGCCAAGGAAACAGAACGTCCACTATTTGAAAGGGGACAAATGTAATTTGCCACACGTGGAGCAGTTTCAGTTGAGTGGGCATTGTGCACACCTGATTGTCTTGCGTTGTGGAGAGACCACGGAGTGATGGGGGGTGTGTTTTAGAGAAAAATGGAGATGCACCCTTTCTTTGAAATTTCGCCAAGGAACGTACATGTAGTTAAAAATTTTATTTAAAGCTTTCGTGACTGCAGGGATTCATATTCTTGGTTTTTTCGGTAAAGTCACGTAAAAGGGAAACGAGAAAATAATTTTATTGTTTTATTTTTGTATTATTTTATTGTCACGTAGAAGGGAAACAATAAAATAATACAAATATTAAACAATAAAATTATTTTCTCGTTTCCCTTCTTCGTGACTTTACCGAAAGAACCAATAATATGTATATGTAGTTATTATCGACGCTATGGTGTTACATTAACAGGTTAAATGTCTTTACATTAATAGGTTAAATGTCTCACTAACACAGCCACCGTTGCTCGTTTTTCTCGATGTGGCGGTGGCTCTACGATTTTACATGTACATGCTAATCTCTCACAATACAATGTCCACCTCCGCAGCTTCGTCATCGTGGGGGTGGCTCTCTGATTTACCCGATCTTACATTTACATGCAAATTTCATCACTAGCCCCATCCACTTCGCTTATGACCCTTGGGCTACACCCATCTCAAACCTTGATAACATCCTGCCTCAGCAGCTCTCCTGCTTTTTTTCACCTGATAACGATTGCTTGTGTTGCGATCAAAACATCGTGATACTTTTATACAATTTTCTTCTATCTACGTGGCTTTACCGAAAGACCCAAAGAAGATGAGAAGTATTTAAAGACGCATAGAGAGGTGCATGTTTGCAATTATACTGACGCAACAATATATATACATGTGTAATGACAGTATATCCGCCACTAGGGGGTTAGAGCGCTGTTTCCCATCCACATGGGGTACGGCACACGAACGGCCTCTAGGGGGGCGTGATTCGTGCAGTCAAAGGAGCGAGCCTTCTGGAAGATGCCAGAAGGGGGGCGTGACCAGAGAGTGGGGCGAGGCCACGCTCAAGTGAATAAAGGGTCGTCGGGGGTCGATTTTGTGGATAAATTCAGTCGGCCCGGTCACGTCGTCTCGTCTTGGATTTTCAATAGCCTCGGTATTGTGGGTCAGTTGGTGGTTGTGCTGACTGGCCTGTTCGTTGAGTAACTCGCTACCTACATAGTGATAGATATGTCGACACCAACTATAGAACCAGTTCCGTTAGCGTTCCCGATACATGGAAAGTGTTAATAAACGGGTTCCCTCCAACCACAGAGTGTGTGTCTCAATTTGTACCACTACACATGGATCAGAGAGATACATTTGCTTAAAGGAAAATTAGCCTTGACAGAACACATCACCAGCATGGATGTTGGCCGGTGGGCAAGACTAATGATAGAATGTCAGTCAAAGGAGGAAATACTCCTGAGAGGATGTCCACTGCACAAATTGAGCCACAAAATCAGCGCATGTGCGAGCAAGATGGTTTGGCGCTTTGCATGACCGTGAAGGATGGCGATGGCATGGAGAGGCATTTAGCCAGTAGTAGATCGAGTGTCAGATAACAATGATGATGTGAAATACATTATTGAAACGATTCCACAAATACAGTAGTATACACTATGCCATTAAATGGGAAGCAGTGGCGTTGCGGTTTAGCACACTGCTCTATGAAACTCCATCACACGTGACCTGCTGATCGACTTATATGTATTTTACCCATTTTGACTGCTGAGTGGAATTTGGCTGACTGGGGGTGGGAAGATTTGATAAAGGCACCAATTGTTTCAGCCGCCACAATGGGACATCGAATTGTGCAACCTTTGGGTTGCTAGTCCAGTGTGCTAATAATTACACTATGAGCAGCATCCATCACAATAGTCAGAAGAAAATACACTGATAAATGTATCACCAGCAACAGATACAGGCAGGAACATTTGACATTGTTACAATTCCTAGCTTGAAAGACTGCTGACAGAGGCAGGACTCTCGATACCTCACAAGAATGCAATCAATATATTCAGGATCTTTACCATTGAACCAGAGTGGAAAGCAATTCACCCATGCAGAAAGAAATCTATATTTCTGATGCCAGACTTTCAAGGCTAAGAATGGCTTCATCACGTACAAGCAGAAATTACTAGTTAAATGTAGGGTTATCAGTTGCTAACCAGACAACATCAACCTCACTGCAAGGGCATGCCCTTTCACTGATGGTATATGATCGTTCAAACCTTTCTCCAAAACATAGAAAACCACGCCTCCTCTCACATGTGGTGGCCCAATACCACAGAGGACACACTATTTTAATCAAGCATTGCAGAAAAATCATCATAATTTATTCACACTGTCGGCGTTGTGCTGCACACCTCCCCTGCATGATTTAGAAAATATTTCTGAGCGTTGTATTTTACTGTACGTTGCAATAGCATAAAGAGAAGAACGTTCAAGAGTAATATCTTACTCTCACAGTATTGCACCAGTTCTACAATTGTCGATTCCACTTGCCATGCCGAGGAGTGACGCATCCAAGGTGGGGGGGGGGGGGGATTTAAACTATTCAACTTTTTCTTTTACCAGGTAAGGTGCACTGAGCTATATATTTATTTTTCAGAAGAAACCTGGCCACACATTATTGTTCAACGAATTGTCTTACCATGTGGAAATGTATAGCAGCCAAATTCTCTAAACGCACATTTCTAAATGTGGAAGGAAAAAGCGGAGGATGCAGAGAAAAATCGACTAGACCATGGGGAGGACATGCAAACTCCAAATATACAAGCGTCAAGGTCGGGATCAAACTCACGACACCTCCTGTATACCAGCCGGGGTTGTGAACATCTCGCCACCCTGGAATGAAACCTCCCCTCAGCCCCTACACTTAGGTATGTAGTGACATTATGGATGCCATTATGGTGCTTAGTGCCAGCTACTTTCGTAGGAGTGGAAATGCATGTCGGGAGTCCTCTCGTCCACCAGACCATAGATTGACATGCAAGCGGGCCATAGGGGGCTCGAGGGACACGTGATGGGGAGCCGAGAGTTTCTGGCAAGATCGAGAAACGGGTGTGACCGAAGGCGGAGCGAGGCCATGCTCGGGTTGGGGGGGGGGTGTGAAAGGGAAGCCCCGAGAGTGATCGGGGCTCGTCTGTGGCATCAACTCTGGGTGCTCCGTCTCTTCGGTCTATGCTCGGCATTGTGGGTCAAGCAGCGTGTAAGCTGACTGACCAGTTCCTGTTATTAACCCGCTACTCGCATAGTTAACTGTGTAGTTATCACCTAGATGTTGAACCAGTGTACGTTTAAAGTTACCCTGTTGGGAAGTTGCTAAATAAACGTGTTGCCTCCAACTCCAGTGTGTGCCTCCGTACAACACACTACAGGTACAAAAAATGCCATTTTATTGCTGTCCAGCAGAGAAAATGCATTGTCGTTTCAATTACCAATGTATCATATCGGGCTCTATTTAAACATCTTGAAATTTCAGAACCAACCACCTCCTTCCTCGGTAGCTTTGTGGGGTGGGGCTGGCAGGATTGGTTCAGATATAACTCGCCACTAACTTTATCCTTGGCTGGGAATCAGACTCAGGTTGATGGGTTCATCGTGCAGCGTGTGAACCATTGTCCTACAATTTTCCTCAATCCTCGTCGACAGAGTTTTTAACATTTCCGGACAACTAAAAAACAAACACACATGCAATTGTAGCTTAGCATGAATTCTCAAGTCAGTTGTTTACAATTGTAACGAGAAATGGAAATTATATCTGGGATATCTGATTATTAAGTATTGCTTATATTACTCGTATTTAAGTATTGCTTGTATTGCTCAAGGTATCGTATAACAACATGAGTTGGAACAAAAGTCTGAACAATGTTATCGTGTGTGCCATTGGATAGGAGGTGATCGGAGGGGCTGATGACACCGGCGTCATAAACCCTTGTGCTGGGCACGGCTCGCAAGGTTTGTTTGTACGTTGGCGCATTGGGGAACACGCCCATACACAATCAAGACCTCAGTAACTCGCTTCATGCTACTCGAGCGCAGAGGTCACCTACCCAGTCTGGGAACGATCAGCCCATGCAAAGCAAATAGACCCAGTGACACCTGCTCCACCATTGAATGCTGCGTAAAAACCCACACACGACAACAGCTTTAACATCCTCGCTAGAATAGTACCGCTAGATATCGGGACAGCTGTGGCGAGTCAAGTGGAGAGTAGGAAGATGCACTGAATACACCAGACAACCTCAACACAACCACACCGGTGCAGTCAAACGCCTGAAGTCACGTAGCAGCTTCCTCACAACAACACAGGCATTAACAACACAACCTCCGAACACACGGAGGTTGAACACCTGCGGTGCTGAGATTAGCATGGAAACCTCGGCAAGTCAACAACTCCCCACAGGAGCAACCGCGGGGTGGACGACATTGAAAACTCTGAACCGACTACACACCCAAGTTGGCAGGTCAAGATCCAACCTGGCCAACTGACAGTGCTCCACACAACCTGAGCTGTGACGACTGAAGAGAGAGGCTGACCATACGACAACTCTTGCTCTGCCCACTGCTCAAAGAAGGCCTCTGCATACACTGTGCAAGATCTTGCAGCAGGCAACCTGCGAGCACTGAGATGTGCTCTCCACTGGAAGGACATTGGACATTGGTGGATGGACAAGAAAAGAAAGAGAAGCGGTTAGCATGCTGCACCGATAGATTATTTTAATTAATCCAATGCCCATTCTGCTGGTTGGAAGCCCGAAGCATTTACTTTGATTGATTATCCCAAGCGCCGACGTTAATTGCGATGCCACTAAAGGAGCATTTAAGCAAATAAGACTACTCGCTGGAAATCGTTGCAAAGGCTACGTAGATGAAGCAGAAATCACTTTTGACTTCGATTCGACAGCGCTAATTAAGCTTTGTAAGCAGGCAAAATCCTGCACGACAATGGGAGAAACTATTTTGGATCCTTTCAAAGGGTATACGGGCATTTTGCAGAGGGACGCATTGGCTGCATTATGATTCATGGGGTTGGGTAGACTTACATATTTTTGATAATGAAATTGCAAAATGTGTTTGTGTTCACAAACTTGGATTCTGCCAACGGTGTTGCACTCCTTAACAATAATGTTGATTCGGCAGGTTAGCGCCCCGATGAATTCGGAAAAAATAACCGGCAAGTCGTGGGATTCAAAAGTAATTCAACGAAGACCAGGTGCATGACACCTAGCAGATTGGGGGCTTAACCTGTGAATCTGACATCATTGAATGCATTGACAATAACTTATCTTGGCAGCAATTTGTCAAGCATGCAATCCAACCAAAAATGATTCAACAGTGGAGGTCTTGGCCAGTTTCTCTTGATGTAGAAGCTTTGAAACAAGGGTATATTTGTTATCTACTCTCAACCAAAGATTGTATAATACTACTCGCAAGACAGTAGAAATCTACGAATTTGAAACGTGGACTTTATCCACCAAGAAAGAAAAACATGTGCGACATTGTTTCCAAATGTATGCTTATGCACGAGATCAGGGTTATTGAAATGTCTGATCGGCCGAGGTGACCAGCTTGGTGAAGTATGGTCAAACAACCATTATGACTGACATTGCAAGAGGAGGCCTTCATCCAGCAGTGGCTTGACAACTATGATCTTTACAAAACCCACCAACAATATATGAAAAGCTGAATTTTTGTTTTCATAAATTATGGAGGAATATTCAACTCCATATACCCAGAGCTTTAAATACAATTTGCAGGTAAACCTCATTATACTTGTAGAAGGATGTCGGGGCTCAATGGTCATATCCACAATCCTCTTTGTCCAGCAAGTTCAATAAACATTTTTATGTGTTTTGCTGTTGCCGAAACTGAGTTTCCCAGATATCTGTGTACGAATGTCAGATGAAATTACATGTTGTTGTTCCGTTTCAATATGTTGCATCAAATTATTTCTCTATAAAAGCTCAGTTTGATTTTCATATTAAGATATTTAAATTCACATTCAGGGAAACATGACCAAGAGACAACACTGCAGGGAATTGGCTCATGCGTTTTATTCCTTTGGGTCCATGGGTCTAGTCGTGTTTGCTGACGAATATTTTTTTAAAAAGCGGGACACTCAAGTTTCACACACTGATCGACAACTTGTACTGTTTCTTTTTTTTAAGTAGCTGCCATAATTTCATAACAGCATTTGTATCCAGTTTGCCCTCAATAATTGGAATGATGAGAACGGCTCAATGTGCGGAAGTCAGATGGATTGTGACAATCCAAAACTGTGAAAGATGGTGGTGATGATGTGGGGAGACATTCATCCAGCAGCGGATGAATCACGGCTGTTAATTATGGTTGTGGTGGTTATTTGGTGATGAATGAAATGCATCCATAAAGACATCCACCAAGGTTATGGAGTGTTGATCAAATAAGTTCGTCTGCAGGTGCCAGGTGTATTATTACATTACAGGATCTTGAGTAATGGCAAAGGCTTGGGAAGGCCTTAATCCAGCAGTAGATTGAATATGGTTGATAATAATTACGCCTATGCTGGTTGTGAATTAAGAATTGCAAGGTTCCATCTGGTAAGTGATCTAGTCATGCACATTATGAATACGTGGGAGTTCTTGTTGCAGCATACCTACCTCATGTTGACAATTTTGAGATTCCGAAAAATCTACGAATTTCAGATGTTCCAAAATAAGTTTTGTTCGGATCGATCTCAAAGTATGTCACAGGAAATTAACCATATATCACGACGCATCCGTGCTTTTCCCGTCAAAGTGGTGTTATGTGCAATCGGCTGATAAAGCTCATGTTGGGAAAACAGGAATGTTAAATTAATAAGATCAATTATATATAAAGGAAATTTTTTTTTATTTAAAGCTTTCATGACTGCAGGAATTCATATTCTTAGCTCTTTCGGTAAAGTCACGTTGAAGGGAAACAATAAAAAATATATATAAAACAATAAAAATTCTCACGAAATTTCGACCATAACACAAACGGCCGTCATCAGATGTGTCGGTCCGCATTAATTTATTTCTTTTTAAACGGTGTATTTATTTATTTATTAAAAAAACGTCAGCGCCACGCGCAGCGATTTGGCAGTTTATTTAGAAGGACTAGTCCATCTATGTTCTGAAAAGAGGAGGGGGGAGTCGAAAAATTAATGTATGCTGTCTGAAAGCCACTGTAAGCGTGAACAATCAATTAAGACCTGAAATGGTTTATCAAATCTTTCTAATGATTGCTAAGCCAGAATCCATCTTCTCGGTTGAAATTGTCTCTGTGCTTGTATATGTGGATAGCCTCATGAACGAATCTCTCATGGTAGCCAGATGGCTTACAAAGAACATCTGTCTTGGAAAAGTCAATGTCATGTGAGCCTACTGAATTATAACAATGATCTGCCACAGCCGAGGTGTTGGTCCTACCGTGTTTAAGGTCTGCTTTGTGTTCACGAATGCGATCCGAGACATGGCGTTTGGTTTCTCCAATGTAACTACTACCACAGAGGCAACTTAGTTTGTAGACACCAGGGTACTGTATGTCCGGAATCACATCTTTTACAGACGGAACCAGATCACGGATTTTATGTAATGTGTTGAAACAGACCTGGATCTTGTGTTTTTTCAAGATTTTGGAGATCTTTTTTGTGATCCCCGCAATGTAGGGTAAAGTGATGGTTTTGAAAGGCTCCTCAAGAGGGTCCTTCTTCATGGTTTGAGTGATAGCTTTGCGGATTGTATAGTCGGAGTAACCATTAGCCTTAAGAGCTTGGTGTATGTGCTTGAGTTCACTGCCCATGTGTTCCTGGTCGGATATGCATTGGGCTCTATGATACAGTCTTGATGAGATAATTCTTCTGTGATGGATGGTGGTGGGAATCCGGTTTCAGATAAGCATCCGTATGGGTAGCTTTCCTGTAGACAGAGTGGTTCATTGAACCATCAGGTCTCTTTTTAATTAGGACATCCAAAAAGGTAGCTTGCCATCTTTTTCGACTTCCATGGTAAATCTGATGGCTGGGTGTATGGAATTGATGTGGTCGAAGAATTGGTCTAGAGCAGGCCGGCCATGTGGCCAGATGACAAAAGTGTCATCCACGTACCTCTTCCATAAGGTTGGGCGCAGAGTGGCAGTCTGGATAGCGTCAGTCTCAAATTTCTCCATGAAAATGTTAGCTATAACCGGAGATAGGGGGGAGCCCATTGGGGTGCCCTCAGTTTGTTTGTAGAAAGTTCCATTCCAAGTGAAGTATGTATTGGTTAAATAGTGTCTCACCAGGGGGGGTACCTCAGTGTTTAGTCCTTGATGAACCAAGTCTTCAATGATTGCGATGGTGTCAGGTACAGGAACCTTGGTGAATAAGGAAACTACATCAAAACTGATAAACAGGTCGTCTGGGGACAGGGAAATACCCTTGATTGTCGATACCAGGTGAGTAGAATTTTGTACCGCAGAGGTGGTTTTTCCATTGAAAGGACGCAGGATTTCAGACAAAAAACGAGCCAGTTTGTAGGTGGGGGAGTTGATAGTAGAGACGATGGGACGAAGGGGTGTATCTACTTTATGTATTTTTGGTAAGCCGTATAATCTTGGTGGCCTGGCAGCAGAAGGTTTCAACGAAAACTGTTTAGATTGATCAATTAATGCGGTTGAATCAGAAATTATTTTGTTGGTTTGTGTGACGAGGCTGTTGGTGGGATCTCTTTTTATTTTTGTATAACTACCATCGTCGAGTAATTCTTTAATTTTGTTGTTATATTCTATTTTATCCATGATGCCAGTAGCATTGCCCTTGTCAGCTGAGAGGACTACAATATCATCCCTCTTTTTCAATTTATTTAATTCAAAACGCTCATCTTTGCTAAGGTTGCTAGCTGGCATCTTAGCGTTTTTGAGGGTTGCAGCGATTTCAGATCTTGCTACGTCTGCAGCGATGTGACCCAGGCCCCTGAGAGCAACGTCTACTTGGGGAATTATATCATTAACTGGTATGTGTTTTGGTGTGACTGCAAAGTTTAGACCTTTAGCTATAACGGATTTCAGACCATCGGAAATAGAACTGTTACTGCGATTAATTAAGACTTTGTTAACGTCTAACTTTTTGGTGTGTGGGTCCGGTCTTTTGTTGAAGAGGAGGTTAAATTTGGAAATCAGGTTGTCCTTACATTTGGTCGACATAGTAGCAGCTGAAGAGGCAGTCATATTGTCTACATGTTCCCAATCCGATGTGGACATTGTTGCCGTCAATGATAAGTGTGATTTGTAGAGTGTCTTGTCTAACTGATCTAGTTCGGTGCGCGTGGCGCTGACGTTTTTAAATAAATAAATAAACCGTTTGAAAATAAATACATTAATGCAAACTGACACACCTGATGACGACCGTTTGTGTTATGGTCGAAACGTCGTGATAATTTTTATTGTTTTATATATATTTTATTATTTTATTGTTTCCCTTCAACGTGACTTTACCGAAAGAGCTAAGAATAAGGAAATTGTTCTTAAAAATTCCAAGATCACAAATATTTGTATTCAAAACGCATCTCTACTACCTGCCATTGTAAGCATTACACTCAATCTTGATTTGAAGCTTTCATGACTGCATGAATCCATCCTCTTTGGTTCTTTCAGTAAAGTCACATAGATAGAAAATTAATAGATCACGACGTTTTGATCACAACACAAGTGTAGTGTTTATAATGACGAATAAACTTCTTATGAGGCACACTCTGTGTGGACTTACTCTCGAGTCTGCCGCTATCATAGAGTCCTCCAGCTTGGACCTAGGGGAGGCTATCTGACCCACCACTGGCTCGGTGGGTCTTGACCACTGGATACGCCGAGCCTTAACTCTCAGAAGGGCTGGGAGGCTGGGTCCAGGGTCCTGTCTATCTACAGCCCAGGCTTCGGTCTTCGTGTAGGGAGAGAACTCCCCGCGCTCTGCACGGTCACCCTTCTTATACCCGTTTGTTGCCGGGTCTAACCAATCCCACATTCCCACGTGGAACTGTCTGATTGGTTCTTACCAAACTGTGGCTACGATCCACTTCACCTCGTCTGACCCCAACCGTTATTCACAAAGAGGTAACGCTGCACTGCCCCTTTGATATCTAGTGGCAATGCAGGTTACCGAACAGTGAGTGAAACAGCAGGAGAACTGCTGACGTAGGAGACAGAGCTGCGGCAAAAAGAGGTTATATAGGCTTTTGGTGGGCCCAACCCAAGGGTAAGTTGGCGGAGCTAGAGAAGGAATTTGTACGTAAACGTAAGAGATTAGCATGTTAATGTGAGACGGCTCCAGCAACCGGGGGTTGTGCCAATGAGAAGATTAGCATGTCAATTTCAGAAAGCTGGGCAAGAGGAACAAAACCTGCAAGAGCAAAAGATACACATGGAGAGAGAGACAGAGAGAGAGAGAGAGACACACACAAAGAGACACACACACACAGAGAGAGACACACACAAAGGGACAACCCACAAACAGAGAGGGACATCCACATAGAGAGCGACACACACAAAGACACACAGAGCCACACACAGAGAGACAACCACAGAGAGAGAGACATGCATAAAGAGACACACGCACATAGAGAGACACACAGAGAGACAGAGAGAGAGACACAACCTAGAAAGACAGAGAGAGAGACACACATTACACTCCAATCCGAACAATAACCCTACATATAAGAATATTACATCGCAACTTATCCCAGTCAACCTTGGTCACATTGACCAGGTTATTGTGTGCCTGGCTAATCTGTATTTTACTTGCACAAAATTGCTAATTTATTGATTTTCAGCAATTGCTGTAATTATTGGCCAAGCAAATGACCCCTTCTTCGAATATGTAATCTGACGTAGCTAATTGGCATACTGGATGTAGTGTCAAAAGGTTGATCAGCATATAGATAATGAATGTAAAAATAAGCAAGAGGAAAAAGTAAATGTTCACTGATAACTTTATTCAATTAACCAACACTGGTCAAGTCTTTCAGCACCACAGCATACTCTGATCTTTTTATTACAAATATGACTGCAGAATACATGACTAACATTCGTCATTACTTCATTACCAATAAGCCGCCCTTGAGTCTTAATTTTTTGCAAATGGAAAGGAAATGGTGATTCATTTCTTGGATAATGAATGGAGTAACATATGTAAATATATTTTTGATTTAAAGCTTTCGTGACTGCAGGGATTCATATTCTTGGTTCTTTCGTTCTTTCGGTAAAGTCACGTAGAAGGGAAACAATAAAAAAACAAGAATATATGTAAATATGTCAAGGATAAGAAATGACCGCACATTTACTTGTGTAGGCATAATAGCTAGCAACGACGACTCAATCAGCAGAAGTGGATATTGCCAAGGAACAACAAAAAATAGATATTTAATAAAATATATATAATATTAACATATACACAGTAAAACGAAATCTTCAATAAATTAATATCTGTGCAAGATGTGAAAATGTATTTCATATCATAAATAACGTGCGCATATTTCGCTCAATTGAACTCTGAGGTGGAGGACAAAAACATTCCACTTACATTACGTGAATATATTCTATCATAATGTTGAAAATGTTCCGAATTGACCACGGTCTGTGCGCTGCAAGCCTGCACAGAAAGATGATGCCACACATTGTTGAAGGGTGCCCGTTAAACCAAGCTTAGCGCTCAAACCCCCGGACGAATTACCGACAAGGAAGCTCGGCTGCAACATTTAATTTTTTTTACAACGACCAAAACCACGACTACATTTGTCGAGTTTCAGTCGGGAACTCCGAAATCCTGAATGTTCCACAACATGTCCGCACCGTAAGGCAATGCTAACTAATCCCCCATTTGCGGTGTAAAAATGTGGAAGGTTTAAGGATTGGCAGCGATTGAAATCTCAGGAATTTAAATGTGGCTTTAAAATTGTTTTACCATATCTTTTCACTCGAGCCAGTAATGTTTTTTTTTTTATGCAAATGATAACGTTTACCTAAATATTGCTTTTGAGGTCAGAATTTGCAGTGCCTTCCTGGCTAGTGAATATCACATACCAATCACGCTCACAAAAGTAAGTAATTCATCTGTGCAGCGCAACTCACAACCGCCTCCCTCGTTTCTACACCAAGAATCAGTACGTCACTGCCAGGCGTCGTTTCTCCGTGGACCCCCCCCCCCTCCCCCATATCTCTCTCCGCTGTTGCCGCCCTGCAATACAGCTCAAGGTAAAACTCTCCACAGTCGCACAACTCGCCACCTCCTCAACCTAGGGCAAGGATCAGCACTGCCAAGGCGTCGCTTTTCCCGTGGCAGCCCCTCTCCCCACGCCGTCTGGAATGCAGCCACCATCCCCCGCATCGCAATCACGATCATTAATGTCTGTGAAATGCTGTCCGTGTTGTAAATAGCACTATAGTACCATTATTATTGTAGTTGCTTAAGGTAATTATTTTTTTACTAGAATTGATATTGTCTGTTACGTTTAAATTATCTTTGAGAGCTATCAAATGCTTTTAAGAATACATTTCCTGTAACTTCTGTGCTGTGCTCTAAAAAAACAACGTACTGTATTTGATAATTTATGGAAATATAGTAAATGTGTAGTGATGTAAAATGGATCACTACGGCGCGTAGTGCTAGGTGCTGTAAAACAAGGAAATTTGGATGCAGAGGCGAGCACATCGTGCAGTACCATACAGTGGGTCACTAGGGGTGTGGTACCGGGTGCTAGCAGAAATAGGCAAATGAGTCCTAACGACAGAATAAGGAATAGCAGCCACTCCGCCAGCGCAGTGAGTAATTGCCACGTACTTGGTCACGGGGGAGTGTGATGAGAGCTGCTGGTGGATGGGGGCATGTGAGGACGAGTCAATGTGATGGGCCGGGGTGAGAAGTGGGGGAAAAACGTGATGGAAGGGACAAGCAAAGTGTAGCCAGGAATCGTCTATAGAGTTCCCGAAGGGGGCGTGGTTAAGGGCGGAGCCGTGCAGGTGGCAGGTGCAAGGTCGTCTGGAACCTTCGGGAATGTTCCAGAGGGGGGCGCGGCTGAAGGCAGAGCCAGGCCGTGTCGAGAGGGATAAAAGGGGAGCCCCGATCGAATATCGGGGCTGTCTGCAGGTGAAGTGGAACCCAAGTGCTATATCTTCGTCTTCGTACCCGTCTTTGACGTTGTGGGTCAGACAGCACGTTGGCTGTTCTGACCCGGTTATAGTTATCCCTTGTGCGCAAAAGATAGGCGTGTTATAGTCCCGTGTGTAACGAGTGTAAGAGTCAGGTGTAGTGTAGTCCCGTGTGTAATGGTGTTATGTAATCTAACCTATAAAAGGCATTTTTTGTCTGTCTGTTTGTCTGTGTGTCTGTCTGTGTGTGGCCGCAACTTGCGAAGGATTTGGCTCACGATCCGTGGGGTTTACGTTTAAAAAAGTTCCCAGGTACTATGCCATAGGCCCCGTGGTGAGCCAGCGCTATTCTATTTTCGCATCCGTCACCTTTAAAGTAGTTTAGTTAACCATTTTTTACGAATTATTATTATTTATGTATTACATTATGCCGCTTAGCGCGCTCCAAAGCACGCGTCTGCGCGACACAGTTAACCGGGGGTTGCACACGCCATCGCTGGGAGGAGGGGGGAATTGTCATTCACTTAAAAAAATGCAAAAAAAATACACGCAACACTGAGGTTAATTCATCAGTGCCATGTCCTCTTCTCCTCCCCCACCCCAAAGTGTGCAATTACTACTATAGTCCATTGATAACTACTGTAGTAGTCTTCCAAGGTGCCACCTCGGCCGGCTGGGCAATATAGGCGAGGCCGGGGCCTCTGCACAGGACTAGGCCTCACCATGGCACTGTTAAGTAAGTGCTATATTGTTGTTTTTTTCGCTGAAGTCACGTAGATAGAAAAATAATAGTAATACTTACAATAAAGAAATATACAAATAGTTATATTTTTATTAAATTCATGAAACACAAAGAAACCATTAATGCAGACTGTTGCCTGCTTCTTAATTGGTGTGAGTGTACTGCCAGTCTATAATGTATACTGTAGCCTGGTTTTTAAGCTTGGTGAGCATATTGGCAGTCTATAATGTGGACTGTAGCAATGGTTATTAAACTGAGTGAGCGTCTTGGCAGTTTATAATGTATACTGTAACCCCATTCTTAACCTGAATGAGCATACCGGCAGTCTATAATGTACACTGTAGCCTCTTTATTACGTTTGGCGAGTGTACTGGCAGTCTATAATGTAGAATGCAGCAATGGTTATTCAGCTGGGTGAGTGTACTGCCAGTCTATAATGTAGACTGTAGCCTGCTTTTTAAGCTGGCGAGCATATTCGCAGTCGATGATGCTGCTGAGCGTATTCGCAGTCTATGATGTAGACTGTACCAATGCTTATTAAAGTGACCGTTTAATAACCATTATAGACTACCAGTACGCTCACTCAGGTTAAGAACCAGGCTACAGTCTACATTATTGACTACCAGTACACTCACCCAGCTTAATAACCGTTGGTACAGTGTACATTACAGACTGCCAGTACACTCACTCTGATTTAGAACTTATGTACAGTCCACATTTTTGTGTTATTTATGTTTTTTATTTAATGATTATTTTTCTATCTACGTGACTTTACCGAAAGAACCAAATAATATTTTTTTCCTGCAGTCACGAAAGTTTTTAGTCAAGAAGTTAGTACTATTATACAGTTTAGCTACTACTACCGCCAGTACACACTGCTGTACAGTTAGTATAGCTACTACTACAGCCAGTACACACTACTATACAGTAAGTAGATACTACTATACAGTCTGTAGATACTACTATGGTCAGTAGATACTACTGTTGAGTTAGCAGTTACTACTGTAGTCAGTGTATACTACTATAGTCGGTAGTTACTACTATAGAGTCGGTAGATACTATTATAGAGTCAGTAGATAGTACCATAGAGTCGGTAGATACTGCTATAGAGTCAGCACATAATAGTACAGTCAGTAAATACCATTATAGTCAGTACATACTGCTGCAGAGTTGGTAGATACGACTATAGAGTAAGTAGATACTGTACTACTGTTAGGTCAATACATACTACTATACAGTCAGTAGATACTACTGTAGAGCCAGATACTACTGTAGAGCCAGATACTACTATACAGTCACTAGACACTACTCACTACTACTCACTCTATTGCCGGGGGTGGGTTAAAATATATTAGATCAACTATTTACCCAACACTTTCTATTACTTTTTCATTCAGGACTTCTTCAAGCCTCTAAAATATGTTTTGTGGACAAATGGACAGACAAACAGAACGCCGGCCTTTCACAATAGCTTAGTACTTTTGGATGTATATGTTATGTTTTTTAAGAGAAGTTTTAAAATATATTTTCCCCCGAAGAACGCCGGGTAATTCCCGCTAGTGTAGAATAAACGTTTTTACCTCCTGAATAGTGGTTTCGAAGTGATTCACTACAAATTGATGGATATCACAGGGAATTGCGATGGCTTTGACACAGTTATCCCTTAACTTTTCATTCTAGTCGGTAATGTTTTTATTTTTGTACATGCAATTTATATTGTCAGGTTTTGTAATGCCTTCTTGGTTGATGAAAACTGGAACACACGCAATCACGCTCACATGTTTCTCAATCACACACGTAGATTTGTGCACACACACACACACCATAATCAGTTTTTCATGGATTATTGCCCAATGCATTTTTCTCGAACAATTTTCTCCCAATTTCGCAAACAATGCATCGTCTTTTTTTTCCTTGGAGGCAAATGCACAAAACACACCAAAACAATTTGCACTTTAATAACGTTGAAAATGATGTACAACACACACACATCAATATATACATTCGGCTAGCAGAACATTTCTTCGTAATAAATTATTTAGGGTGAGATTGCATACTGTAAATATACATGTTTAATTAAACCCGCACCACTTGACACAGCCAATTGGTAAGGGGCCATCCATTAAGTATGTGCACAGAAATCTGTCAAAACCTGAACCCTCCCCCCCTCCCTGTAGGCACGCATACTTTAACCCCCCCCTCCCCCACCTGCGTACGTCTGCTTGACCCCCCACCCCCAATCCTATAGAACTGCCGATATTTCATCCATGCAGAAACAATCAAAGATTAATAATATTAACGTGTTTAAGCAAACGGATTGTCCACTGCCGGACTATCTAACTTATTTGAAGGCCAATGTAGACAAATTATTATCGAGGCTTCACCCCCCCCCCCCCCCCCGGTTTCCTATGCATACGTACATTGTCAGTAGACCCCCCATACGCAAGCGTACGCATTTGGGTTAACCCCCCCGCCATGTGTATGTACTAAATGGATGGCCCCTAAGGTTTTTCACATCAACAAAACTTGCCAATTCGTGACTAGTACATCACACCGGTGTGTTGGAGAGTAAACTCAAAACATTTACAATTTGAGTACGACATTTGGCCAGTAATTACAACTAGCATCATCAGGCGACAGCCATAGTTGTGGAGAAATCCTCCTGTTTCCGTTTGAGTTTACCCTCCAACACACAACCGGTGTGCTGTACTAGTGTAGTGACATAGCACTGACTGTTGTACAGCAGCTGCAACTGCAGGTGGGCACTTAGCGCACACGCCGCTGAGCATATACGCGGTGTGTGTGCCGGCAGGGAGGAGGAAATGGGGCAAGGGTCATGGTAGACCTCGTGGGGAAGCCCCTGGAACCCTCTAGTAGGTTCGAGAAGGGAGGCGCAGCTAGAGCGGAGCCAAGCCGCGCCAAGGGGAATATAAGCAGTGGAGAGCGAGACCTCCGCGGGCTGCCAGTTCTGGGATTGGACTCGTCTCGTCGTCACTGTTGTCGTCGCCGCCCTTGTCGCTGCCGCCTTCGCCTGATCGCTGCGCAGCCGGACAGTAGTTGGCTGTCCCGGTCGATGCCGTTGGTGCAACCCAGACAGGGTCGTGTCTGGGACGCGTCATGCGGCAGCGTGGTCGTGAGCGTCGAGCAAGAGAACGAAGGAGAAACGTGCGATACTACGCTAGTAAGAAATTGGCATATTTCTTCACGTGTCTAACCTTACTAATTGGCTTAGTGGGGTGGTGGCGGTTTTTACGACGGATTTATTTTTACGCGATCTGACCCAAAAACTTATATTTATGGATGATATTGGTCGTGAAAGCCTATGTGTTAAATATATAATTTCTTGAAAACATAACTTTTACAACTTGGCTAAGGTCAAATAAAAATTAAACGCTTTTCATTGAAATAAATAATACCTTTATTTGATGTCATTGCTTTGGATGGAAAATCATAAAAGAGATGAGACGTTGTGTCCCCACAGTGGCTTTAGTGACTGCACGATTGCATTTTTCACTTTTACCTGTACGTGTAATAGTCGTCTCTTTTCTTCACGTCTAAACATTGTTTTTCCGGTTTACTCGGAAGACTGCATATTGCCAAGGCTGTTCGCATTTTGGCATTGCTGGTCACCTTTTAGCGTTCTAAGGTTTGACAATGGTGAGACTAGGCAATAAATAAGGCTGTCTCTCTTGTCGGTGAATCGGTTTAAAAGACAATGCATTTACTATCAGAGCATGTTTGTTTGCATGTTCACCACAAGTACGTGTGATTAATGCAGACCTGATTCCTTGAAAAAGGTATCTATTTGGTGTTTGAACATATTAACACCTTTTTCATTGCCAGATATGGTAAAACCTATTGTTATTTTTCATACTATGATACTGGAAAAAAAGGTCCCATGACTGCTTGTAAATGTTACACCACATTTGTCATGGTGATATATAGAGCTGAGTGTTTAAAAGCGTGTCACACAATGTGTTCTGCCTCACGGCAGGTATGGGGGTGTTGATTCCACAGGAGCTTCCTGATATGGTGCTGAGTTTGGTCACGTGACCAGGAAGTTACGATTTAATCTCTAAGCCATGAGGCAGGGTGTCAGCCATTACACAGAGTACAAAATGGAGGGACTTTAAGAAGCATTGTCTGTAAGTTCGTTTATGTTCTTAAAATACTGGGAATGCTGTTATACTGTTAGGATTGACGTTATAATGCTGTAAATGCCTTTATAACGCTGTTTGTCATGATAAATATGAGGCCTCGTTAACAACGAAGCCTGCCACTTGCATTATTGTGAATGTTACTTATGGTTGGATAAGTGGAGCCAGACTTGTGTCCATGTAACTTTAATCTGATCTTGAGAGCAATTATGCTCTCAAGATCAGTTCAGTGTTATGTGCAGCAAGTAACATTTAGGCTGCAATATGGTGATTACACGAAGTGACCTTATTTAACACAGTAGCTTATTCTCTTGTATAGCTATGCAGTGCTAATGTAGGTTCCTGGTCCATCCAGAACCTATTGTTGAGTTTCATGCAATCTAAGACAATGTTATGATGCTGCAATGTTCATTGTTGTATTTTGTGAGTGTTTTTTCCATCAGTTTTACCTCATTCAATTCATTAAATACGTCGGAGTCGGATGTTCACCCTGGCTCTGAAAGTTTATTTAATGCGAGGTTAACTACTCGGATAGTGGTACAACGCAGCGCCAAGCGAGGCCGAGACAGTAAAAAGACACTTTTCTTGGAGCTCTCAACCAGCCAGCTCCTCAGGCTTGGAGCCCTCAAGCAGCCAGCTCTGCAGCGAGTCTACATTAAACTTGTGTTGCAAGCATCGCAGCATGGAAAGTAGTTCAGCAGTAAGAGATGCTGAAGCAAGTGATTTAAGCAATCTAGGACCTCCCATCCTGCCTCAAGAGGACCAAGGGAGTCAAAGGCCCCAAAGAGAGGGCAGGCTGACGCAACGGGCCTTGGAAAGCTATGACGCTGAGAAGCAAGACTTTGATACCAGGATACAAAGAGCATGGGAACGGGTTGAAGCAGATATATCTGAAGCTCAAAACGCCTCAGAAACAGTGGCCTCAATTCAGCGGGACATACATCGAGTGAAGGTCAGCAGTTCAAGCTGCCAGCTGCTGGCAAATAAATCCATCTCCCGCCTGAAGGTGAAAACAGACGAGGGAATCGAGGGAGTGCGCATGCAAAAGCACTTCCTTGAATTGCTTGATGGTAATGTGAAGGCAGTGATACAAGACGCAATGTACTGCGTGGAGGGCTTAGTAGAGATACGATCTCAGCACTCTGTCTCATCCAAGTCCACCACAAGATCTAAAGGCTCAGCACACTCACAGATATCATCTACTGAATGGCAGCAGCTCAGGCACGTGCAGCAGCAGCAGAAGCAGCAACCGCCCGTATCTCCTACATGGCTGAAGAGTAAGCCATGCTATTTGAAAAGGCCTGCATACAAGAAGAAGCAAGCATAGCAATTGCTGCCACGCGGAAGAAAGCAGAGCAAGAAAAGCAGAGCTTGAAGAGCAAGAGTGTATATTATTGGCTACTGCCGGTAGGAAGAAAGCAAGAGCTTGAAAATTGACAGCAACAATGTCTACATCGGATTGGGAACATGTAGACAATATGACTACCTCTTCGGCTGCCACTATGTCGAACAAATGTAGGGACATTTTTGATTTAAAGCTTTCGTGACTGCAGTAATTCATATTCTTAGTTTTTTCGGTAAAGTCACGTTGAAGAGAAACAACAAAATAACAAAATATATATAAAACAATAAAAAATTCTCACGACGTTTCGACCATAACTCAAACGGTCATCATCAGGTGTGTCGGTTTGCATAAATTTATTTTGAA
This sequence comes from Petromyzon marinus, assembly GCF_048934315.1. Lineage (NCBI taxonomy): Eukaryota > Metazoa > Chordata > Hyperoartia > Petromyzontiformes > Petromyzontidae > Petromyzon > Petromyzon marinus. The sequence goes on from NC_133701.1 coordinate 7,407,058, forward strand.
AACGGCATATTTATTTATATATATAAAAATAACGTTTGCGTCACGCGCAACGATTGGCTGTTTGCCAGGACTAGTCCATCTATTTTTTGAAAAGAGGAGGGGGGAGACGAAATTTGTTTTTATGTATGCTGTCTGAAAGGCACTGTAAGCGTGAACAATCAATCAAGAACTGAAATGATTTATCAAATCTTTCCAATGATTGCTAAGATAGAATCCATCTTCTCGGTTGAAATTGTCTCTGTGTTTGTATATGTGGATAGCCTCATGAACGGAGGTTCTTTGTAAGCCATCTGGCTTCCATGAGAGATTCGTTCATGAGGCTATCCACATATACAAACACAGAGACAATTTCAACCGAGAAGATGGATTCTATCTTAGCAATCATTGGAAAGATTTGATAAATCATTTCAGTTCTTGATTGATTGTTCACGCTTACAGTGCCTTTCAGACAGCATACATAAAAACAAATTTCGTCTCCCCCCTCCTCTTTTCAAAAAATAGATGGACTAGTCCTGGCAAACAGCCAATCGTTGCGCGTGACGCAAACGTTATTTTTATATATATAAATAAATATGCCGTTTTCAAAATAAATTTATGCAAACCGACACACCTGATGATGACCGTTTGAGTTATGGTCGAAACGTCGTGAGAATTTTTTATTGTTTTATATATATTTTGTTATTTTGTTGTTTCTCTTCAACGTGACTTTACCGAAAAAACTAAGAATATAAATGTAGGGACAATTTGATTTCCAAATACAATCACCTCTCCAGCAAAAAATCGGATCCACACACCGAAAAGATAGACGTCAACAAAGTCGTAATTAATCGCAGTAACAGTTCCATTTCTGATGGTCTGAAATCCGTTTTAGCTAAAGGTCTAAACTTTGCTGTCACACCGAGACACTTACCGGTTAATGATTTCATTGCCCATGTCGACGTTGCACTCAAGGGCTTGAGTCACATCTCTGCAGACGTAGCAAGATCTGAAATCGCTGCAACCCTCAAAAACGCTAAGTTGCCACCCAGCAACATCAGCAAAGACGAACGTTTTGAATTATCTCAATTAAAAAAGAGGGATTATATTGTCGTCCTCTCAGCCGACAAAGGCAATGCCACTGTCATCATGGACAAAACAGAATATAACAACAAAATTCAAGAACTACTCAACGATGGCAGCTATACAAAAATAAAAAGAGATCCCACCAACAGCCTGGTCACCAAAACGAACAAAATCATCTCTGATTCAACAGCATTCATTGATGAGATCAAACAGTTCTCGTTGAAACCCTCTGCTGCCAGACCACCAAGATTATATGGCCTTCCAAAGATACACAAAGAAGATACACCCCTTCGTCCCATCGTCTCTACTATCAGCTCCCCCACCTACAAACTGGCACGTTTTCTTGCTGATATACTGCGACCTTTCACTGGAAAAACCACCTCTGCGGTACTAAATTCTACTCACCTGGTATCGACAATCAAAGGCATTTCCCTGTCCCCAAACGACCTGCTTGTCAGTTTTGATGTGGTGTCCTTGTTCACCAAAGTCCCGGTACCTGACACCATCGCTATCATTGAAGACCTGGTTCATCAAGGACTGCATACTGATGTACACCCCCTGGTGAGACATTGCTTAACCAACACATACTTCACCTGTAATGGAACTTTCTACAAACAAACTGAGGGCACCCCAATGGGCTCTCCCCTATCTCCGGTTGTAGCCAACGTATTCATGGAAAAATTTGAAACTGACGCCATCCAGACTGCCACTCTACGCCCGACCTTATGGAAGAGGTACGTTGATGACACCTTTGTCATCTGGCCACATGGCCAGCCTGCTCTAGATCAATTCCGCGACCACATCAATTCCATACACCCAGCCATCAGATTTACCATGGAGGTCGAAAAAGATGGCAAACTACCCTTTTTGGATGTGTTAATTAAAAGGAGACATGATGGCTCAATGAGCCACTCTGTCTACAGGAATTTCTGACAAGGAACACATTACCAGTGAACTCAAGCACGTACACCAGGCTCTCAGGGCTAATGGCTACTCCGACTACACAATCCGCAAAGCCATCACTCCAGTCATGAAGAAGGATCCTCTTGTGGAGCCACTCAAAACCATCACCTTACCCTACATTGCAGGGGTCACTAAAAAGATCTCCAAAATCCTGAATAAACACAAGATCCAGGTCCGATTCAACACAGTACATAAAATCCGTGATTTAGTTCCATCTGTAAAAGATGCTGTTCCAGACATACAGTACCCGGGCGTTTACAAACTAAAGTGCCTCTGTGGTAGTAGCTACATTGGAGAAACCAAAAGACATATCTCGGACCGCATCCGCGAACATAAAGCAGACTTGAAACACGGTAGGACGAACTCCTCTGCCGTGGCAGATCACTGTTAGAATTCAGTGGGCTCACATGACATTGATTTCTCCAAGACGGAGGTTCTTTGCAAACCAACCGGCTACCATGAGAGATTCGTTCATGAGGCCATTCACATATACAAGCACAGAGACAATTTCAACCGAGAAGATGGATTCAGGCTTAGTAACCACTGGAAAGATGTTTTAAATCATTTCTGTTCTTAATTAATTGTATTTTTACGATGACCTTCAGACCGCAGCTCTTTCGCCAGCATTGCATCTTAATACCTCTCACACCACGGTTAATGGTATAGTTTTACAACATGGAGTATACTAGGGCCTCGCAGCTGTCTCTCTCCCCCTCCTCTGTTCCAACCATGGATGAACTCGTCCGTCTGAACGGGGCCCGTAGCTATCCGTGGTGCTGAAATTTGAGGGTAAGAATCCACCCATTTTTTCGCCATATAGCATTGTGATATATAACGACTTATTGTTGGTAGCTTAGCTGATTGGAGAATATAGAGTTTATTGATACATGAAGGTAATTTATATTTTAGTTTTTATTGGTTCACTATATAATACTGTGAATAGCTCAGATGTGTAGTCATTTCTGTGACCAGTCACTATCTAATCACTCAGTTATTTCAATGCTAAATTCGCCTAGTTATTTCAATGCTAAATTCTCCTGTTTGATTTGTACTAAGTGCCTCGGTGAATGCGTATGCTCTGACTTTAACGTAGCTATTTCTGTAGCAATTACAAGCTAATCACTCAGCGATTTCAATGCTAAATTCTATGCTAATTCCATTGTCAAGGGGTGCCTCTGCGGATGTGTATGCCTTAACTTAGCTATTTCAATGCTAAATTCTATGCTAATTCCTTTAACAATGGGTGCCTCTGCGGATGTGTATGCTTTAACTTTTAACATAGCTATTTCTGTGACCAGTCACAAGCTAATCATTCAGCCATTTCAATGCTAAATTATATGCTAATTCCTTTGTCAAGGCGCATTGTTCCTCTCACACAGCTTAAAGGCCGTGATCTGAACGTGGCTCTTTCACTCCAGCGCTGTCCTACCAGACAGTCTCGCCCCTTCACCTGATGAAGGCCGCTTGTGTTGTGGCCGAAACGTCGTGAGAATATTATTGTGTTATTTTATTTTATCAATTTATTATTTTATTCTCATTCTACGTGACTTTACCGAAAGAACCAAAGAAGAGCAAGAGTGTATATTAGTGGCTACTGCCGCTAGGAAGAAAGCAGAGCTTGAAGAGCAAGAGTGTATATTAGTGGCTACTGCCACACGGAAGAAAATTGAGCTGGATGCTAAGTTAAGTACCCTACAGCTAAAAAAAGAAGCAGCTGCTGCAAAAGCCCAGGCAGAGGTGCTCGAAGCAGCAGCCAATCTGGATAAGGAAGAGAATTGTAATGAGTTTGGCACTCAGATGCCTGTCAAGGACCGTGATCAACTTACCATAAAAAATATTTTGGACTGGTTTAAACAATGCACCAATGCTCCTCCATCAACTGATCCTGAGCAAAAGGTGGACGTTGAGGCATCACTGCCTCCATGCCAAGTGAACATGAATGCTGTCTACGGGAATGGTGGAAAAGCATATCCTGCCCTGGCAGTTAATCCCTAACTCAGCGTCGCATACGTGGGGTCAGACATGGATGCACTAAGTCAGACCCACATTGCACAGTCACATAAAGGGATCAGACCAACGTGATTGAAACCTTTTGGGCCCACAATCAAATGCCATCTGCCATCGCGAATGATGGCATTCAAGGCAATACAGGCAATAATAGCACCTCACAAGCGCCAGTACCAATATACCCTGGATCAGCAGGCATAGGGGACTTTGCTAGATACCTGGCTCTCCACGAACTAATCAACACAGGACTCGTAAAGTTTGATGACCACTCTGAGAACTTTTGAGACTGGAGATCTACCTTCAGGAATGCAATCAGAAATGCAGACATCTCCGCGAGTGAAAACTCAACCTGTTGGTGAAATGGTTAGGAAACGAATCTGCAGAGTATGCAAAGAGGATCCGGTCGCCAAACATGGACGACCCTGCCTCAAGCCTGCATGCGGTGTGGGAGAGGCTCCAGGAGTGCTATGGTAGCCCAGAAACCATTGAGAAGGCTCTCTTCAAGAAATTGCAGAACTGTCCAAAATCTCTGGTCGAGACAATAAAAGGTTACGAGAGCTTGGACATCTTCTGATGGAGCTTGAATCAGCCCAGGCTGATCCCTACTTACCAGGTCTCATTTTCCTGAATACCTCCATGGAGTGAACCCCATCGTAGAAAATTGCCATTCAACGTGCAGGGAAAATGGAGAACAAAAGGGTTTAAAATACAAGTCAGATAATCAGGTTGCATTCCCCAATTATCGTTTTTCTCAAAGTTTATCCGCAACCTGGCTAGGACCAGAAATGAGCCGAGTTTCATGTTTGGCACCACGGGGATCTCCAGTCCAGATCTCCCAAAAATCGAAAGAGCAATGGCGAGATGAGGAACATCGAGTGTGCCAATCTTCGTACACAAGACTGAGGTCTCTCCTATGACATTCGCAAACTCCGTCCAGGCAACCATCACGAAGAAGAAGATAGAAGATACAAAAAGGCAATGCCCATTGCATTATAAACCTCACTCCCTCCAGAAATGCCGTGAGTTCAGCAGGAAGCCACTGGAAGAGCGGAAGAATATGCCAAAAGATTTTGGAGTGTGCTTCAAATGATGTGCTTCTACAAACCACCTTGCAAGGAATTTCAAGGCAGATATCAAGTGCGAGAAATGTGGCAACGACAAACACACAACTGCTCTGCACACATTTTACTCCAAACGTAGTGGCACTAAGGCTTCCAATCCCGAAGCAGAGCACGGTGGTGAGCAAGGCGACACCGCCGCACTCACTTCGTCAGTCACATCCAAATGCACCAAAGTTTGTGGAGAAGGTTTCAAAGGAAAATCGTGCTCAACGATATGCCTCAATCCGAGTGTATCCCAAAGGGCATCCTGAAATGGCAGTAAGGATGTACACCATAATGGACGATCAGAGCAAAAAGTCTTTGGCAAGGTCAGAGTTCTTTGATCCTTTCCATACACGCTCAGAACATGCTCAGGACTGATGGAGACAGCGGGAAGCAGAGTGAGTGGCCTCATGGTGGAAACCATGGATAGCACCATGAAGCTAGGCCTTCCTACAGTGATAGAGTGCAATGAGATACCAGATGACAGGAGTGAGATGCCCACGCCCGAAGTCGCACATCACCACCCACACCTGAAGCCCATAGCAGAGTTCATCCCGCCATTGGATCAGGCGGCACATATTTTACTTCTGCTTGGCAGGTACATGCTGAGAGTCCACAAGGTTCACGATCAACGCAATGGACCTCACGACGCTCCCTATGCCCAGAGACTTGACCTAGGATGGGTCATCATAGGTGATGTCTGTCTGAATGGAACACACAAACTAGACCTCATTAGCACAAGTGTGCTCACGAATGGACACATGTCGCTCTTTAAGCCGTGCTACAACCACTTCACGATGAGAGAGAAACTCGAAGAGAGAAGTCAAGGCTGTACCATTGAGACTTATGAATAAACCTCCATGCTGGAAACACAAGAAGATGACGTTGGACATACGGTGTTCGTGACAATGAAGGACGACGACAAACCTGCTCTTGAAAATAATGGACAGAGAGTTCTTCAAAGATGAGTCAAACAGCTGGGTTGCCCCTCTGCTATTTCCTAATCCCAGATGCCGGTTACCCAGCAATAGAGATCAAGCCCTCTCACGGCTCAACTCATTGCGCCGTACCTTGGATAAGAAACCAAAGATGAAGCTGCTGCTCGTTGCTCTGCTGGGGGTCGTGGCAGTGGCCACTGTGGCCGTGGCCTCTCCGTTCCTCAATCCGGAGCTGTCGTCCGAGGGGGAATCCTGGAAGGAGTTCCATGGCAAGGACAACAACCGGAAGGAGGAGGGCTGGATGAGGATTATTTGGGAGAAGAACCTCAAAAAGAGCATGGTGCACAACCTGGAGAACTCCATGGACAAGCACACCTGACGCATGGGCACGAAACGCTTTGGTGACATGACTAGAGAGGAGTTCCAGCATACCATGCTGGGCCTCAGGGGTTGGATGGATGGATAGATAGGAAAATAGGAAGTTGAACTTAAATGATATGTGGGTGTTCAATAGACTGATGGTAATGCTGCTTTCCTTCCCCATATAGAATGCTAAGGCCACAGTGCATCCCATGCTTTTTCTGAACTAGACGTTATGCTCCCTGTTCCAGATGGATGTTACACTCCCCCACCATCGCTTTGTCTTGCATCATCATCCTTTCGAGTATGCTGGGGCAACAAGAGTCGTTCACTGATAAATTGGCTTATTTTTTATGTTCTACTGCAAAAAAGGTTAGATCTGCCTATTCTGCCATACTCATTATTCCAAAGATCAGACTTTGCTGCTATGGGAGACATAACTTTTTGCAGCCAGGCTCCGCGATTGTGGAAAATCCCTTACTTAAATCGCACCTGTTCTTACAACATGCTTTCTCTGTAACCTAAGCTTCATGTAAGGCGCTTTGAGGCCTTGTGTAAAATGTGCTTTAAAATAATTATTATACTGATAAATTGGATTAGCGGCAGCCTACCATTGAAATTACAGTTGGGCAGGTGACCCTTGGCCAAGACTACATTACTTAGAGATGCCCATACATTAAATGAGCATTTAATGACTACCTTTGAGAAGTAAACAAATATCTATGTTCTAATCTAAAGTGGCTGTCCAAATGCATATTAATATGCAAAGCAGCAAATGTTCATTACGTCCCTCTATTGATTTCTAAATACAGATTTGCATATTTTAAGAGTTTCATATATTGGATGCTACAAATTAAATGTTACCTTAACATTTGTGGTGCAGCAGTGGCACATTGGTTAGTGCACTGCCCTATGAACCCACTTATCTGAGTCTGATTTTCAGCCACAGCTAATGAATCCATCCATTCCATTTACCAAGCCCTGCTATGTATGCATCGCCCAACTCTCCAGTGTGCGACTGTGGTCATCCAGAACAGATCATACAATGTATAACGACTCAATGCCCGATCCACGAATGCGAAGGAGAGATCACAGCGATATACTCCGCTTCTCCACACGTGGTTATCGGCGTTTCCACCTCAATGTGAAATTGTAGTTGCTCTGCAATCTACATCAGCAAGCCATACGAAATAAGAAGCCCAACACCCTTAACAACCCTTCAAACGAGGTGATTCATCTCAAGGTATTATCCTGGTAAAATCACTTTATAATCTTGACTTAAAACTTTCGTAACTGCAGGAATTCATATGATCTGGTTCTTTCGGTAAAGTCACGTAGATAGAAATGAATAAAGTGAATAAAAATACAAATAAAAAAAAGAATAAAAAACTAAAAAAACACAAATGTAGACTTAAGCCTGGTTCTTAACCTGAGTGAGCCCACTGGCAGTCTATAATGTAGACTTATTCTTTGGTTCTTTCGGTAATGTTACGTAGATAGAAAAATAATAAAAAAGTGAGTAAAAATTGAAATAAAATGAAAAAAGAAACCACGACGTTTCGATCGAAACACAAGCGGTTGTCATCAGCCCCCCCCTTTTCCATATGATGGCCGCTTGTGTTGCGATCAAAACGTCGTGTTTTTTCTTTTTTCTTTTCATTTTATTCTATCTACGTAACTTTACGGAAATAATCCAAAAATAAATCTACATTTTAGACTGCCAAGCTTAAAAACCAGGCTACAGTCTACGTTATAGACTGCCAGTACACTCACCGAGGTTAAGACTCAAGCTACAGTCTACATTATAGACTGCCAGTATGCTCACCGAGGTTAAGAACCAGGCTACAGTCTACATTATAGACTGCCAGTACACTCACCAAACTTAATAACCAGGCTACAGTCTACATTATAGACTGCCAGTACATTAACTCAAATTAAGAACCAGGCTACAGTCTACATTATAGACTGCCAGTACACTCACCCAGCTTAATAACCATTGCTACAGTCTACATTATAGACTGCCAGTACACTCACCAAACTTAATAACCAGACTAGTTTACATTATAAACTGCCAGTACACTCACTCATATTAAGAACCAGGCTAAAGTCTTCATTAGTGTTTTTTGTTTTTTATTATTTTTATTTTAAAAAAATGTATTCATTTTTCGATTTAAAGCTTTCGTGACTGCAAGGATTCATCTTCTTTGGTTCTTTCGGTAAAGTCACGTAGAATGAGAATAAAATAATAAATTTATAAAATAAAATAACACAATAAAATTCTCGCGACGTTTCGGCCACAACACAAGCGGCCTTCATCAGGTGAAGGGACGAGACTGTCTGGAGGACAGAGCTGGAGCGCTGTACTCGTGATCTCATCCTTTCGCTCATTACTCAAACCTCATGACCATAGGTGAGGGTGGGAATGTAGATTGACCTGTAAACCGAGAGCTTTATTTATTCGATAACTCACCTCCCACTTCACTACCATGGAACGGTACAATGCCCGTAACACTGTAGATGCCGCACCGATCCGCCGGCCGATCCCCCGCTCTCACCTACCATCACTCGCGAAAAAGACCCCATGGTACTTAAACGCCACCATTAAGGCCAGCTGTTCCCTTCTCACCTGGAGAGAACAATCCACCGTCTCCTGGGAGTGAACAATGACCTCAGATTTGGAGGTGCTGATTCTCATTCCAGCCGATTCACACTCAGCATCAAACTGTTCAAGTGCATGCTGGAGGTCACAGACTGACGAAGCAAAAAGGACAACGTCATCTGCAAAGAGCAGCGACGCCATCGTCATGCTCCTGTACTGGATACTTTCCATACCTCGGCTGCACCTTGATATCCTGTCCATGAAAATCACAAACAGAAGTGGAGACAAGAAGCCCCCTTGGCGGAGTCCTAAACCCACAGTGAACGACTTTCATTTAACACCAAGAATACAGACACAGCTTTCACTCTGGGAATAGAAGGACCGGATAGCACACAAAAGCGACACCCGTACATCATACTTCTGCAGCATCTCCCATAATACATTTCGGGGAATCCGGTCATATGCTTTCTCTAAGTCTAAAAGCAGAGGTAGACTGGAGAAGCATACTCCCATGAGCCTTCAAATATCCGTGAGAGGGAAAAGAGCTGGTCCATTCTTCCACGACCATGATAGAATCTACATTTTTCCTCCTGAATCCGAGGCTCGACCATTGGGCGGAGCCTCCTCTCCAGCACTCTGGCATAAGCTTTACCTGGGACACTGAGGAGTGTGAATCCTCTGTAATTGGAGCACAGCCTCTGGTCTACTTAAAAAAAAATGGGAACCACGACACCAATTTGCCAAACCAGAGGTACTGTACCCGTCTTCCATGCAACATTGAAGAGGCATGTTAACCATGAAACTCCTAACCTGTCCAGCGCTTTCAACAACTCTTGGCGAATTGTATCCACCTCAGCAGCTTGGCCGCAGTAACTTCAGCAGCTGCAATGGATCCGACCCCCAGCTGTTTCCAGGGCTGCTTCCTGAGATGAGGGCATGTCCATCGGGTTGAGGAGCTCCTCAAAGTGTTCCTTCCACCTCTCGATTATCTTCTTAGTTGAGGTCAATGTTACACCAGCCTTATTGAAAACAGCCTGGGCTATGTCTTTTTCAACACCTCCTAAGGCGTCGGATAGTTCACAAGAACATATTTGAGGCTGCCCAGTACTCCCTCTCCATGGCCTCTCCAAACTCCTTCCACGCTCGGGCTTTCGCTTCAGCGACTGCTGGAGCTGCCGCCCTCTTGGCATGCCGGTACCTCTCAATCGATTTGGGAAACCTTTTTCCCAGCATAGCTGGGAAAGCTCGCTCTTCAACTTGACAGCTTCCCTCACTACTGGTGTCCACCAGCGGGTCCTAGGGTTGCCACCATGACAGATGTAGTGGAATAAATAGCGCATGGGGGTAATTGGGGAGTTTGCGCGGGAGCAGGACAGTAGGGGGTCATATTGGGACGATGAGGTAACGATTGGGCCAATTAAGCTGGCGGAGCCAAGGACGGCTGTGATTGGTTGGTGTTTTTGTCAGTGCTGGAGTGGCGTCTTGAAGTCTGGCGAGGTAACAGGTGCACGGGCACGCGGAGCGTCGTTGGGACGCGGGTTAATAATTGGGGTGTAATGACAGCGGGGATAAATTGGGGGACGTGAGGAGAAACGGGGAGTTGGAGTCGGGGGCTGGACGAGGCAAGACGTGGAGCAGCTGAAGAGAGAAGTAGCCAGCAGTGGAGAGAGCATAGTGATAGCCAAGAGCGGAGAACACAGACGAAGCAGTTAGCAGTGGAGATAGTGATAGCGAAGAGCGGAGAACAGAGATGAAGCAGTTAGCAGTGGAGAGAGAACAGTGATAGCGGAGAGCAGAGACGAAGCAGTTAGCAGTGGAGAGAGCACGGTGATAGCGGAGAGCGAAGAGCAGAGGGGAAGCAGCCAGCAGTAGAGAGCATGGTGATAGCGGAGAGCGCGGAGCAGAGACGAAGCAGCCAGCAGTGGGGGAAGCACAGAGACATCGGAGCTGACGGAGAAGTGGAGATTGGAGAGACAAAGGCGGCGAGCGAGTCGAGTGAAGCACGGCGAGCGAGCCGTGGCAACAAGGGAACTGTGGAGCATTGAGGACATATGGAGAACTGTAAATAAAGTGGTGTTGGAAGAAAGACAAAAGTTGTCCGAGTGAAATCAACCACTACATTTGGTGTCAGAGTGACTTCGAAACCACGCCGACATGTGGAAGACATCGGCCAAGAGAAGGGACGTGCTGACGGACTCGTCCGATGACGCCATCGATGTGAACGTGATTACCACATCGAGGCAAGTGGGTGCCGCTCCCCCGGCGGGCGGAACGAGCGTTGCCGACGGGGCTAAGCCAGCCCGCGGCCGTTCCCGCGCCACCGGGAAATGCCGACGACAGAGCCAACACCTCCCGCGGCGCTGCAGGCGGGACAGCAGGACGCACAGCATGCCGCTGCTTCGCCGCCATCGAGAGGGAGAGCGCCGGAGCTGGAGGAGAGCGAATGCCGCCGCCGCTAATGCGGGTGCCGGGGCGGGAAAATTGTGCGCATTGTGCGCGCGCGACCACCATCGTGGCGGCCGGTCGGGACGCGGTTCCCTCCGAAACGCCGTTCCCGCCATTCTCAACGCCTGTGGAGGAAGATGTTCAGCCGTCTTGGTGGCATCCTGTTGCAAGAGGATGCCTGGCTCACCACCCAAGCTTCGAGTTCCTCACAGCCTCTCAGGCGAGTCGTGACACAACGCACCCGGCCCTAAACACACACCTCACCCATCTTGCGTGCGCCGTGTTGTTGTTTTTGCGTGTGGGTTTTTGTTGCTCGCTGGGCTGCTGAACGGGGTTTCTGGCTGTGTGAATGTAGGATGAACGCAATGTCTGTGCTCGTGTGTGTGGTTACGGCATCGGGAGTGTTATCTGATGGGGCTGTTAATGATTAATTCGTGTGTGTCGAGTGTCCCGAGGCCCTTTAAACATCCTGTGGGTTGCCGTGTTAATGATTCGCGATTGTTATTGTATATGCTGTATGGAGCTTCGCTTGTGATTGGTTATGTGTGACTGTGAGAAACTTTGATCGTTATTGTTGCCAAGGTATAGACTGTATCGGACTGTATATGCTGCGTGTACTGTATTACCTCATTCGGCGATTCGTGGGATTGTGTATAGTTGTTTTACTCTCAACTCAGTTGGTACAGCTGTGTGCTGCCGTGCGAGTATCTGACATAATGGGCACTGATGCGGGATGTGAAGTGTATTGTGGTGACCGTTGGGTATTTGGGATCGTCGCAAATTGTGCGTGCCTGTTCGACATTGGAGATGGTGACATGCGGCCATTGATTTGGTATTGTGCTGGCTGTCAAATCTCTTGGGGCGCAGATCCTGACCAGTATAGCCCAGTAAGTGTTGAGTGTCTAACACGGGAGTGTGGTCCCGTCATGCTATGGATAATGGTTTGACCTGGCGGCCCGGAGTTTGAGACACTCCGAGGTGCGTTGAAACAGTGGGCTGGAGATGTATCCCTCAGTTGTCAGGGTGCATGTTGTGCAGTGGGTGAACGATGTGTCTTCTCAACTCAGTTGGGGCAGCTGATTGCGGCAACGCGAGTCTTGGAGAAACACTGGTTTAAAATTCCCCCGCTACGGCCGATTCGTGCGACGAACGGCGGCGACGCGCAGAGTCGTCGGAGGGTGCGAAATGCGATGTCTGTTATGATTCCCAGAGGAGTGTACTGGGATGGAAGTGCGGGGAGAACCGCGGAGATATGCGGGTGCGTGGGGATTGCGGCATTGCCGTCCAAGCATGCGGCCGCCATTTTGTGTGTGCATGGGTATTTGTGTGATTTTGGGTTGATTGTAGAATGTGTATTTTGGTTCCTTCCGCCGGACAGAATTGATCATCTCCACTTCCCTGGGCCGGGTGACTGTTGTGTCCGACGAGCCGAGGTGAGTGTTCGTCAAGTGATGCCTCAGGAGGGTTGGTTTCTCTCGTCACAGGATTCCTGCGCCTGCCGCCCTTGGAGTCGCCGGTTGTGCTGGCTGGATGTGGACTTGAAGGGGGGGTGGAGCGCCCGTGCATCGCTCCTGCGCATCCTGTTGCCCAACTCCGGGGGAAGGGCCGTGCCCTTTTTGGGCTTTTTCAGATTCCTCCAGGGCCTCCAGGGAGCACGTGTTCGCCTCCCCTGGGGGCTCGGCCACGCGAACTCGTTGAAGACTGGCCGCTGGAACTTGCTCCCGATGAAGAACTTTCGATTGACTTTTACGCCTCGTATGGCTGTTGTACATATTTTTTTCTGTGATGCGTTATTGTTGATGTTGTTATGTCATTGTTGTGCTCCACTACCCGGAAGTCGAAGTATGGTCGTAGCCGGGATGGCTAGATTTTTTCATCACGGGGGGTGGGGGGGTGATGTAGTGGAATAAATAGGCACATGGGGGTAATTGGGGAATTTGCGCGGGAGCAGGACAGTAGGGGGTCATATTGGGACGATGAGGTAACGATAGCGGGGAGCCAAGGACGGCTGTGATTGGCTGGTGTTGTTGTCAGGGCTGAGGTGGCGTCTTGAAGTCTGGCGAGGTAACAGGTGCATTGGCACGCGGAGCGTCGTTGGGACGCAGGTTAATTAATTGGGGTGTAATGATAGCGGGGATAAATTGGGGGACTTGAGGAGAAACAGAGTTGGAGTCGGGGGCTGGACGAGGCAAGACGTGGAGCAGCTGAAGAGAGAAGTAGCCAGCAGTGGAGAGAGCATAGTGATAGCGAAGAGCGGAGAACAGAGACGAAGCAGTTAGCAGTGGAGAGAGCATAGTGATAGCAAAGAGCGGAGAACAGACGAAGCAGTTAGCAGTGGAGAGAGCATAGTGATAGTGAAGAGCGGAGAACAGAGATGAAGCAGTTAGCAGTGGAGAGAACACAGTGATAGCGAAGAACGGAGAGCAGAGACGAAGCAGTTAGCAGTGGAGAGAGCACAGTGATAGCAAAGAGCGGAGAGCAGAGACGAAGCAGTTAGCAGTGGAGAGAGCACAGTGATAGCGGAGACGAAGCAGTTAGCAGTGGAGAGAGCACAGTGATAGCGGAGAGCGGGGAGCAGGGACGAAGCAGCCAGCAGTGGGGGAAGCACAGAGACATCGGAGCTGATGGAGAAGTGGAGATTGGAGAGACAAAGGTGGCGAGCGAGTCGAGTGAAGCACGGCGAGCGAGCTGTGGCAACAAGGGAACTGTGGAACATTGAGGACATGTGGAGAACTGTAAATAAAGTGGTGTTGAAAGAAAGACAAAAGTTGTCCGAGTGAAATCAACCACTACACAGGCACCAACTGCCTTCAGGCCACAGCTTTTCGCAGCTCCATCCACAATCGAGGTCCTCAACATTGTCCACTAAGACTCAATGTCCAAGATCGCCTCTGGAGTGCAGGAGAAGTTTTCCTGGAGGTGGAAATCAAAATCTTTCTGCACTGGGTCTTACGCCAGACATTCCCAGAAAACCCGCACTATTCGTTTGGGCCTTTCACGTCTATTTGGTTGGTGCCCCAAGCGTCAGATTCAACTTATCACCAGGTGGTAATCAGTTAACAGCTCTGCCCCTCTCTTCATCCGAGTGTCTAGAATATACGGCCTGGACACTCATTGGCCCAAGGTGCTCTGGTACCAAGTACACTTATGAGCATCCTTGTGTTCGAACATGGTGTTTGTTATTGAAATTCCGTGACTAGCACAGAATTACAATAACATCTCACCATTCGGTTCAGACCAGGGGGGGCATTCCTCGCAATCACGCCTGTCCAGGTATCTTCATCGTTTTCCACGTGAGCATTGAAGTCTACGGAGTCGGTTGGCGGTACTCTGTCGAGCACTGCACCCACCGTCGCCAAGAAGGCCAAATACTATGAACTGCTAAGTGCATAAGCACAGACAAGTCAGAGTTTTACTTTCTAAGACCCAAAGTCTCACTAAGGCGACCCTCTCATCCAAGGGAGACCCTACCAGGAGTATAAGACTCCAGGCGACATAGCGTTGAGGGTCATTGGAGCACACACACCGCACCATCACCACAATAAGGTTACAATCGATCGGTGGGAACCATCACATTTGAGAAACCAAATCTTTATAAGCTTATATTTTCCCACCCATCAGCGTCAATACAAGGACATTGTTAGATAGCAGTTGACTGTCTTTTTTATCTTCTTTGGTTCTTTCGGTAAAGTCACGTAGAATGAGAATAAAATAATAAAATAACACAATAAAATTCCCACGACTTTTCGGCCACAACGCAAGCGGCCGTTTTCAGGAGACCTGTCGGGGCGACAGAGCTTCAATGAAGCTCTGTCTTCAATGAAGCTCTGTCGCCCCGACAGGTCTGTACCTTTCACCTGAAGACGGCCGCTTGCGTTGTGGCCGAAACGTCGTGAGAATTTTATTGTGTTATTTTATTATTTTATTCTCATTCTATGTGACTTTACCGAAAGAACCAAAGAAGATGAATCCTTGCAGTCACGAAAGCTTTAAATTGTCTTTTTTTTATTTTGTATTTTTTCCACAATTTATTCCAAATGTGTTATTGGTTTCAAGTCACGAGATAAAGTATCCATTTAGCCTTTTTAGCCTACATACACTCTGCTATGCACTGCTCCCGATACGTGTTCACCGCACAACAGTAAACCACATTGTCTTATTTGCAGAGCTGAAATGTAGCCAAATTAGGTGCAGAATAAAATTTAACGTGATGGATTTTTATCTACATTCATTGGTGACTTGGCTCAGACAATTGATCCATTACATCGATTTACAAATCTAGCCAAATTAAGTGCACAACCAAATTAAATGTGATGGGTTTAAAATATATATGTGGAGAGAGGCATTGGTGACTAAGCTGCTCTAACCTCTGAGTCACTCGGTGACCTCTCGTGACTCACTGTGATTTCTGAGTTTAATTCGTTTTTATAATGAAGCATCAAACTTATGTCAGACAGTCTAAGACTCACAAGTTGAACAATATACCAGCTATTACGATATATAAATCAGGCTATTCCTTGCAAATTCTAGTTTGTGCAGTCTTTGCCATTTTATGCCAATTATTTTTCATAAAATAACACAAATTATATGTTATCTAACCTCCATGTGCTATTATTGTTAATATAAACAATGGAAGTACGGCATAAATATTTGGTGTGATCCTATGCGAAAACAAAAACAATGCCTTTACTATGTTAGCTCATTTTTGTAAAACTCAATGTTTATTGTAGTATAGCAAAATTAATACGCATTTCTAAGCACATTTTGGGGGTTTATTTATTGAGAAAATTTAAATAAGCAGAGTGAATAATAAGTGCAATCTCCGGTTGAAAAGCATTACCTATCTTTCCATTATATTTTTAATGGCTGTCCAAAACCAAAGATTAAATACGTAAAGGCTTTTTCATAGGCATAGGATTTAACCGATGATTGCAGTACTCCATGCTCTGTATTCATACATCATCAAGATAAGGGGTGAGCAATAAAACAGGCCGATAAAATTTTAGACTTAATTTTTTTCCTCTTCACTGTCAGACAAATTAATTGGAATATAGTGCAGTAGAACATGACTCTTTGCAGTTATTAATATCAAGCATTTTCTTATCCAGAATGTTATTTTGCAAAATTGTACTCTACTTATTTTTCAGTGAAAATATTGTAGGATAATAGGATCAATTTGCCGTGCAACTCCACTCATTTGTAAAATGCCAGATAATTCATGTGAAATAGAGGATATGAATAATAGGGCTTCATATAAGAGGAGTCATGATGCATTTTGAATAGGAGAGGGATAATAGTAGTCATAATGCGTTTTGAATAGGAGAGGACGACCCAAGTTTAGGCACACTGTATAGGTAATTAATCTACAAATATGTCTACATTTTTACAGTAGACAGGCAATAAAAGAGGTTGGGAAAGATTGGAATTTGATATATTTGATAATGGTTTCACACGTGATCATACAGAATATTATTGGAACAAAAAATTCTCATTTAAAACATGGATGCAACTGTTGTGTGCAAGCTTTATACATCAGCGTGGTAGGATTTCTACTTCTAATGTACAACATACTTCATGATAACGGAATAGCGGAGTAGAACGTGTAAATGCATTGACTGGAGTATGAATACACACCTGACAAAAGTCTGGACTTTGAAAATGATTTAATGTCCTGAGAAGACTTGGAGGTTTACCAGGACAGCTACGTCAAAAAGAGGATTATCCTGGGAAAGGCAGGAGAGGTGGCAACTCTTAAGAGCGTTGGGGTTGGTAATGCTAATTCGACGAGAATCATGATTCTGATATCTATTATTGATGGTGACTTTATTGGAAACATAACCAATGAGCGGAGTCAAATTTAACAGAAAATGTGACCTCTGTTTGCCTTACAGTTTACACATTTGTCACCTCACATGACGGCAGACGTCATCCGTTACAATTATGATTGACAGGGGTGACAATCCGAGTCCAGATTGAACGACTCTGACATCTCCATATCCGTGTAACACCCCTTTCTAGAGCTCTGCACATACACTGCTATTAATGTCTCGCATTCCTTAGTCAACTCATTTCATTGCTAGGGAATTCTGCCCACTGCTTGTCTATGCACACGATAATTTTACGATTGTATGTCCTCTACGCTCCCAATCTCGGCTGTCCCTCTCTGCGCGCCCAGTCTCGCTTTTGTTCCTTATTCCTTATTGCTCCCCTTCACTGGAACCAACTCCCACTGCACATAAAAAAACTATCATCATCACTCACCTGCTTCCGTTCCTCCCTGAATACAAATCCATCTCTTCAGACTCTTCTTCCTAGCGCCAAGGGTCAGCAATGTAATCTCCGGCAATGTAGCCGCGTGCGGCTCTTTAAGGACTACTTCGTGACGTTATTTATGAAGGACCGTGTTGTATTCACGTTGCATTGGGAGCTCTTTAAATATTGAGGGGTTTTTTTTACCGAATTCGAAAATAATGGCTCTTCTTGTTGTTTTGGTTGCCGACCTGAGCATTAGGTCCATCCTGCTATTGCTACTCCATGCTCCCCCCCCAGCTACAACCAGCCTGACCCCACACCCTCCGCTACGTCTCCGGCTATCGCCATAACTAAACCACCACCTAAAATAACCCCACTATTTATCACAATCACTATCATCGTAACAGGGCAATTGTACCATTGTGGTAAATCGCCTTCGAATAAGGCGATAAAAAAATGTCTAAGATAAGATAATAATAATAATAGATCCTTCCCATGTTCCCAATGCTTGTCGATTGCTTGCCCCATTGCAAATACCAAATATTCACGGGTGACCTTTCCCTTCTGACCCCCATATTGTTCAGATGACCTTCAGCTCTTTCCCCCCATTAGCTTTGGCCAACGCCACAGAAGGGCTATAATATATACAGCACCATCGTAAATACGCACATACTTTAGATATTACTATTGTACACGTGTGGCAGCTTTGGCCAATCTACTTGATATTCAGAGAGTTTTGGTCATAGATCATTGCGTATACAATAACGTATACTAGCATATATAGCATTCACGATGATGCCGTGGTGTCATGGTTAACACACTGGAATTGCAATCCATAGGTCTCTGCTTCAATATTACTGCGCGGGCAGTTGAACAATGGTGCACACACATCTTAAATCACCCCGCCCCAACCTTTATGCACACAACAGCATGAATGGGCACAACAACAGTTAAATACCGCAGATTATGTTTGTTGGGGTATCGTATGGGTATTTTCACCTTTTGTGAAACGTCTGGGGCCAACGTGGAAGGGGTAGGCTAAATAACCGAAGAGCTCCCTTGAGTGGTGACCCTTTCCACAGAGCAGTGGCGTGCACAAGAAATTGCAGAATTTCATCCTTCACTATTTTTTGTTTACCTTTTATAGATGTGTTTCTACATATATAGTCACGTAGCGCCAGCATCTTACGAGCACACACGCAGATATCCACAGCACGACGTGGAACACACACACGCATATGGAATGCAGACATCGGTCCACATTTCTTGTGACCCCCCCCCCCCCCCCCCCAATGCATTCTCTAAAACTTAACCTTTTGAAAGTCCGATTTATTTAAAGCCAAAATTATCATGTGCAAAGGGACAATGAAATTTTAGGGTTCAATTAATTGTGGGTCATATGATATCGGACCACCCTATACAGGGTGGCCACAAAACTTATATTTGCAACATGCATCCTGTAGAAAGATGGGTCACTGGCGCATTATGCCCTTGCAATTTGAGAATTCTTTGAATCAGAAATTCAGTAGACAGTGGATTGGGAGAGGATCTTGATTTGATGTTGGTGCCCCGATGCCCAGACCTGACAGCACCAACATGTTATAATAAAATTTGGGATATTATAAAGGAGAATGCTTCACATTAATCAAGATTGACCAATATTGAGGAACTCAAAACAGCTGTCCGGACCTGCTGTTCCAGTATGCAGCCATACTATTGTTTGGATAATCTGTCGGATAACTTGGAAACAAACCCATCTGTGTGCTGAGAATGGAGGGCAACACACAGAGGCGTTCCAATCGAGGTCACATTATCTTTGTTTTCATGCAAAAGGTGTTGCCCACACACATAATCATATACAGAGGGATTCAGATCCCCTGATCTAGGCATATGCACACACGCACACGTTAACATTTATATTCCAATTCCTCAGACTGGAAGTTACAGCCACGAGGTCCATTATGAGAAGTCTCTTTGAAGTCAAAGTACACAATTTCATTCCACATACCAGTCATTCCGTTCCCACGAGGGGTGGTAATAGTTGAGCCCCCCCATCCCCCCAACAAGTCGAGCGAGAAGCGAATCGGTGGGGACAGAGGATGAAGGGAGGAAAGTCGGAGTGGGAGGAAGAGCAGTTTGGATGAGCGTATTTTTTGGCTGAGCGGTGAGGCTGAAGGAAGGTCCCTCCCGTGTTTTTGGGCCTCTGCGGTCCTTAGCACCTCAAAAGCTTTCAGCGGTTAAGATCTGAGCGAGTGCCGATGCAGTATTTAGCACTTCAGTCGACAGTGCTTGTCAAATATCTTTTTCTGTACCCTCTTCGAGGAGACTGTGAACTCGACAAAGACTCTTCACACCGCGGTTACGGTAACAGAACTCACTTGGATGCCCTCACGTCGCCGTATAATAATGCCCCTCCTGCATTTGTGAAAAAACACGCTATCAGCTTGACATTCTAAACGATCGCCACGAGGCGATGGCAGGTGGCATTTTTCTTGTCCATCACAATTACGATGACGTCGTTGCTCTTTTTTTATATTAACGATGCAATTTATGTTGTTAATTGACAGGCAATGTCCCACCTGAGCGTCGCGTTTGTCTCTTGCTATTTGTTATGCCTTCTGCTACCAGAAATGAAATAAGCAAGGGCTGCTTTGCTCTTAGCCCTGGTGTTTCTATTATCGGCCGCCAGAGATCAACACATCTCGGCATGAACTCTGCGCGTCGGCTGTTTACGTAGGACAGTGTAGGGCATATGCATTGCCGGTTGGACGTTTGCTCACCGCTGATGATACATTTTGATAATTAGCAATTTATAAATTGCTGGCGGTCTTTATTCCTGTGTAAATCCTTCAATTAATGACTCGGGTGATTGCATTCGTTTTTGCTTTACCTTGATTTGCGTGTGCTGTCGGGCTTTGACTATGATCATTTTTCCATCACGTGTAAGGTCGTTTGACACCCGTGCTTAAAAAAATAAATGTACAGCCACATGAAGGCCGTCCCATGCTATGTCAGTTTTGTGGGGTTCTGATTTTTTTATACTGCAAGTGACAGACACACTACACATGAAAATAAATAATTGTTAACTTAAATGACTCTGCAATGCTGATTATATTGTTTTCGTATGAGGTTCAGAAATTGCTAACGAACCATTTGGCATTCGGGTTCAGGGATGAGGCAATTAATACATCTTAATTGTACCAATAAAATTGGCAAAAAAAATACAATTATCAACACAATTTATACTCAATGTCAATGGTATCGAGTTAAAACATGTGGCATTGTGTATAGTTAATTCAAAATGTAGAATAAAAAGCTATTTCCCTTGATATATACATATACATAAAACACATAAATCAATAAGTTAATTTGGTATATGTGAGATTCTTATAGCACATGGGTTCTCATGAATCAATGATTATTTGTAATAGTTGGAAAACGTTTTCATCTTGAGTGTACTGCAGAACTAATTTACACTACCGAATCATGGGTTCCACATATGTAGTGGGTTCAATTGAGGCGCACACTCAACTTGCAGGCAACACTATTTATTAACACATAACAACCAACGTGAATACTATACATAAGGTGGTGACCACCGTTCCTAACCTCACTAACACTCGGGGAATATTACACAGCGTGACCAAGGCAGGTGACGGGCTGCCTGGTCACGAACGACGATCGGAGACTCGAGGACCGTTGATGGCGTCTTCATCCCGGGGTTGAACAGCCCAGCTCTCTGTTCAAACCCCGCTTGTAACTCCCGTGGCGTGGCCGGCTGCGGACCAGGCCACGCCCCCCTTGTCGATCCTTCGGGAAGGTCCGGGCCCCCAACCACATGAACCCCAAGCTCCCCCTGGGGCCCCTAGCCCCGCTTTGTCCGGTCACGTGTCCTGTTGGGTTCACAACATGACACGTGACCTGACATGACCTCCGTGACACCTACATCACCCATACCGGGCCAACAAAGTAGTGACGTGATATGTCCCTACGCTCGTACAGTCCCGACACAGTAGTGACGTCGTATGTCACTACACATAGATGAGCTAGTGAGTGGGTGGCCTGGTATGCAGGAGGTCGTAAGGTCGTGGGTTCGATCCCAACTCTGACACCTGTATATTTGGAGTTTGCAAGCGTGGATTTTCATCCACATCATCAGCCACTTCGTTGAGCTATCATTTGTGGCCAGGTCGCTTCTGAAAAATAGCCAGTAGGTCAGTGTGCTTTGCCTGGTAAATACCAGAATCCCTATTTAGACTGGAGGGATCCAATGAGCTATGAAGCTCTTTTTCACAGATGTCCAGTATGAATTTTGACTTAAAACTTTCCTGACTCTAGGAATTCATATTCTTGGTTCTTTCGGTAAAGTCACGTAGAAAATATATATTAAATATATTATTTTTAAATATATATTTTTATTTAATTTTATTATATTTTATTTTATTTTCTATCTACGTGACTTTGCCGAAAGAACCAAGAATATATCCAGCATGGGTGGGTGCGCAAGTTACAATGGCAAATAATACAAAAAACGATAGCAGTGCAAAATAGAGAACATAGTAGTAGTAGAGTCCCTGAGTGAGTGATTGAGTGAGTAGTTTCAAGTTTCATTTATTAGGTATAGCCCTGTGAGCCATGCGGCTCTTAAGTCGGGTGCAACCGCAACAAACAACATTTGAACACAGAACATCTTAAAGCGACAACGTGTAACAGAAACATTCTGGAATAAACCAGCAAATATTCCACACAAACAAAACGTATTAAAACGCTGTGTGCAAAAATGAATGTGGTGCAAGCCAACAACAACAACCATGAGACAATTTGGATTAACCATATGTTTTCGAATCACCAAAATAAAGCTAAGAAAACAATGTAACAACAGTAATCATAGGAACTGTGATTTTAAATTTAACAATAAACGACATATATAACACGGACGACAAAAAACTGCAGCCATAGCTGGCAGCACGACACTCCCAGTGTATGATGTGTGAGTGAGTCAGCAGCAGCGTGAGTGAGTGTATGATGTGTGAGTCAGTGTATGATGTGTGAGTGAGTCAGCAGCAGCGTTAGTGAGTGTATGATGTGCGAGTCAGTGTATGATGTGCGAGTCGGTGTATGATGTGTGAGCGAGTCAGCAGCGGCGTTAGTGAGTGTATGATGTGCGAGTCAGTGTATGATGTGCGAGTCGGTGTATGATGTGTGAGCGAGTCAGCGGCAATGTGAGTGTATGATGTGTGAGTGAGCCAGCACACGATGAGTGAACCTGTGTATGATGAGTGAATGGGTCAGTGGATGTGCGAGTGTATGATGTGTGAGTGAGTAAGCGCATGATGAGTGAGTCAGTGTAGGATGTGTGAGTAAGTGTATGATGTGTGAGTGAGTCAGTGTATGATGTGTGAGTGAGTCAGTGTATGATGTGCGAGTGAGTCAGTGCATGATGCGTGAGTCGGTGCATGATGTGTGAGTGAGTCAGTGCATGATGTGTGAGTGAGTCAGTGTATGATGTGTGAGTGGGTCAGTGCATGGTGTGAGTGAGTCAGTGTATGATGTGTGAGTGAGTCAGTGTATGATGTGTGAGTGAGTCAGTGTATGATGTGTGAGTGAGTCAGTGTATGATGTGTGAGTGAGTCAGTGTATGATGTGTGAGTGAGTCAGTGTATGATGTGTGAGTGAGTCAGTGTATGATGTGTGAGTGAGTCAGTGTATGATGTGTGAGTGAGTCAGTGCATGGTGTGATTGAGTCAGTGTATGATGTGTGAGTGAGTCAGTGTATGATGTGTGAGTGAGTCAGTGTATGGTGTGTGAGTGAGTCAGTGTCGGCTCCCTCTGCTTGCGCCATCGCCCCCCGGCTCCGTCGCCCCCCCCCCCAGCTCCGTCGCCCCCCCCGGCTCTGTCGCCCCCCCCTTGCTCCGTTGCCCCCCCCCGACTCCTTCGGCCCCCCCTGGTTCCGTCGGCCTCCCCCCGGCTCCGTCGCCCCCCCCCAGCTCCATCGGCCCCGCCCTGGTTCCGTCACCCCCCCCAGCTCCGTCGGCCCCCCCTCAGCTCCATCGCCCCCCCCCCCCGGCTCCGTCGGCCCCCCCCTGGCTCCGTCGGCCCCCCCCTGGCTCCGTCAGCCCCGGCCCCGTCGGCCCCCCCGGCTCCGTCGGCCCCCCCGGCTCCGTCGGCTCCCTCAGCCCCCTCACAAACGGCCCCGCCAGCCGCTGCTGGGAGCACGGCCCGGGAGCGCGTGCCTCAAGCGGCCATCTTGCTTCCTCAAAGGGTAGACTTGGGCACAGCAGTCGACGCCATCGCAGCCACCAGCACCTCTCCCCCCGAGCCCTCCACCAGCGCCTCTCCCCCCGAGCCCTCCACCAGCGCCTCTCCCCCCGAGCCCTCCACCAGCGCCTCTCCCCCCGAGCCCTCCACCAGCGCCTCTCCCCCCGAGCCCTCCACCAGCGCCTCTCCCCCCGAGCCCTCCACCAGCGCCTCTCCCCCCGAGCCCTCCACCAGCGCCTCTCCCCCCGAGCCCTCCACTCTCACCCGCCGGCCTTCTCCACAGAGCGAACGGCCGCGCGTCTAAACTCTCCTCCTCCTCGTTATGGGGCTCGCTTGGTGAACGTGAACGGACCAAAGGCTCGACGCGGGCGAAACTTCCCGGCTTCGGCTCAAGGCCTCCGCTGTTGTGAACGCGCAGCCTGGGCCTGGCTCATGCGAGCAACCGGGGAGCCGGGGAAAGTGCGGGGCTTGACACTCGCGAACTTTAATGATTAAAATAATTAAAACAAAACTAAACACTCACACGCACTTGGGCGCGCGCTGTTCAGCGTGTAGGGCATTAAAAATGGTAGCGTCGGTGAGTGGCTGGGTGAGTAAGCGGGTGGGTAGGTAGATGGGCTGGACACTACAAAACTGTATCTCGATGTCTTGGTGTATGAGATGTCCAGGTAAACGTGTGCTGTATCAACCATAGTGGATGGTAACCAGCATAAGAGCAAACTCGCTCCGCACATATAACTTTTTTGACCTGGACTATTGCCAATTATAAGCAACAAACCTATATAATGGGATTATTTTGTTGCAGGCATTGGTGAGCATGCTGTGACCATTTACTCACTAAACTTGAGAAGTTGGTGAAATTATTGGTGACTGTCTAGATTCGAGCTCAGGATCTCAAATATAAACCATCCAGCCGCCTCTATATTGACACATTTAATGCACACTGTGCCATACATCAGTAAAGCACATCTCTTGATTGTGCACCGTTTAAAAGTCTTTTGCAGAGTTATATATTTTTTAAATATATAAGCCAAGTAAAGATTTGGAGAGAATGAAGATCACAAAACATGGTCAAGATGTCCATTTACAATTAAACACAACAGACAATCTGAGAAGCACAATTACAAGACTTTATGAATACAAGAGTACTTCTAAATGTGACTGTGTGTCAAGATGCTATACGAATTGGAGGGGACGTATGCATTGGGATAATTTGAAGAAGCAGGAGATTGCGTGAGTGGTTGGATGTTTCATGGCAGGGAGGGAAAGAAACAATGTTGATAAGGTAACGGTGCAAATTATATAATCGTGTAACAATATCAGAATCTTTATTTAGACTGGAAGAATCTGATGAGCTTTGAAGCTCACTTTCATAGATGTCCAGGAAGGGCGGGTCAGAAAGTTACAACAACAAACAATACAAAAACTGATAGGAGTGCAAAATATATGAAAACGCAGCAAGTCACTAAATATAAAAAAATGTATCTAAATATTATTTGGGTCTTTCGGTAAAGTCACGTAGATAGGTTAAAAAAAAAAAAAACTACGACGCTTCGATCGCAACACAAGCAATCGTCATCGGGAGGAAAAGGGGGGGGGGGGGGGAAGCCACCAAAGGCAAGCTGTTTTAAAGGTTTAAAATGGGCGTAGCCCAGGCGTCCTGGTTTTAGATCGAAGTGGGCGGGGTACAAGTGCCCTGGAGCCTGTACAAGCACGAAGTGGGCGGGGCACAAGTGCCCTGGAGCCTGTACAAGCACGAAGTGGGCGGGGCACAAGTGCCCTGGAGCCTGTACAAGCACGAAGTGGGCGGGGCACAAGTGCCCTGGAGCCTGTACAAGCACGAAGTGGGCGAGGCACAAGTGCCCTGGAGCCTGCACAAGCATGAAGTGGGCGGGGTACAAGTGCCCTGGAGCCTGTACAAGCACGAAGTGGGTGAGGCACAAGTGCCCTGGCGCCTGCACAAGCATGAAGTGGGCGGGGTACAAGTGCCCTGGAGCCTGTACAAGCACGAAGTGGGCGGGGCACAAGTGCCCTGGAGCCTGTACATGCACGAAGTGGGCGGGGCACAAGTGCCCTGGAGCCTGTACAAGCACGAAGTGGGTGGGGCACAAGTGCCCTGGAGCCTCTACAAGCACGAAGTGGGCGGGGCACAAGTGCCCTGGAGGCTCTACAAGCACGAAGTGGGCAGGGCACAAGTGCCCTGGAGCCTGTACAAGCACGAAGTGGGTGGGGCACAAGTGCCCTGGAGCCTGTACAAGCACGAAGTGGGCGGGGTACAAGTGCCCTGGAGCCTGTACAAGCACGAAGTGGGCGGGGCACAAGTGCCCTGGAGCCTCTACAAGCACGAAGTGGGCGGGGCACAAGTGCCCTGGAGCCTGCACAATTGGAGATGATTATGTTTATGTGAAATCGAAATTATCAGAGGGGGAGCCGCATGAGACGTGGATAAATTAACAACTTGTGGTACACCCAATGCACCGGCGACACCGCAGGACCTGGATTTGCTTGTCCCATCTTTGGTAAAATAAAGCTAACATCGGAAGGTGACAAGATGGAAACATCACAGCCAGTTATGACTTAAACTGGTTGATGACGTCCTTCCAATGATCGCCGAGTTTGTTCCCATCCTCTTGGTAGAAATTATGTCTGTATATGTGGATGTATCTCTTTATATGGATGGCTTCATGAACGAATCTTTGTTGATAGCCAGTGGGCTTGCAAAGTACCTTCGTCTTTTAGAAATCTATTTCATGTGAGCCAACCGCATTAAAACAATGATCAGCCACGGCTGAAGTGTTGGTCCTTCCATGTTTCAAATCTACCGAATGCTCACGAACACGGTCCGAGACATGTCGCTTAGTGTCCCCAATGTAACTACTGCCACAGACACAGCTTAGTTTGTACAGTAGATGCCGGGGTATTGCATGTCAGGGATCTATGCACTGTGTTAAATCAAACCTGGATCTTGTGTTTGCTCATTATTTTGGAAATCTTTTAGGTGACTTCTGCTATGTATGGCAAGGTTATGGTTTTGATTGGGTCCTCAGATAGCTCTTTCCCAACGGTTGGGGTGATAGCTTTACGGATTGTGTAGTCAGAATATCCATTCATCTTGAGAGCTTGGTGCACGTGTTTCAGTTCACTGGCTAGGTGATGATGGTCGGAGATACATCAAGCTCTATGGTGTAGAGTTTTGATGAGCGAATTCTTCTGGGATGGATTGTGGTGGGAGTCAGGTTTTAGGTAGGCATCAGTATGGGTTGCTTTACTGTAGACAAAGTGGCCCATTGAGCCATCTGGTCTCTTTTCAATTCGAACATCCAAGAATGGTAGCTTGCCATCCATGGTGAATTGAGTGTATGGAATTTGTGGTTGAGGAATTGGTTCAGAGCTGGTCAGCCATGTGGCCAGATGACGAACGTGTTATCTACCTCTTCCACAAGGACGGACGTAGAGTGGATGCCTGGATGGCGTCTGTCTCAAAATGTATTTCCATGAAAACATTGGCTACAACTGGAGATAAGGGAGAACTCATTGGGGTGCCTTCAGCTTGTTTGTAGAATGTTCCATTTCAGGTAAAGTATGTCTTGGTGAGGCAGTGTCTCAACAAGACATTTCATAATGTGCATGTTTTTCAACGATCTTATTCAACGGTTTTACTTAACTTGATTCCTGTGTTGTGGTCAAATCTTGTAATCAAAATTTTGTCTACTTCCTGTTGTCCAATCAAATCCAAATTTTGCACACGTACTCAGGCCCGGTGACAATGCATGCCTGTATCAAAATCGGCATAAATTAATAAATTAATTGCCTCTATTAAAGCAATAAAAAATTTGTATGGACGGCTTATTATTTATATATTTATTTCGGTAGGTCGAAAACGCCGCGGTCCCTAAACTCTGGAATCCGCCTCGCCCAAGAAGCAGACGCCATGTCTCTTGTAATCAAGATGTCGTCCACTTCCCGTGGTCCAATCGAGTTATTTACTTTTTAGTGCACTTTAAAATAAAACCGTTGTTTTAAAAAAAAACTTTTTTAAGGAGTTGATTTATACCTTACCAGGCGAGTTAGTTGTAGCTGTTTTATAGCTGTGAGTGCCGACGTCCACCCCACCACCCTCGCTGGGCAGGTGGGGCGCGACGTCCGCCCCCTCCACTCCCTTCACCGCATCAATCAGCTCCCGCTGGGCCCCCGCCGATTGGATGATCGGCTCTCCCGCGCTAGCGCCCTCTTGGAGAGACATAACTAAACTACTGGCTTACCAGTTTAACACGTAGGCTTTCGCGACCAATATTATTCATAATAAAGGTTTTTGGGTTAGATCGCGTTTATTTATAAATGTGTCGTAACCCTCCACCACCTGACACGGCCAATCAGCAAAAAAAGTGTCACGTTGACAAAAGACAAATAATTCACTACTTCAGCCCACCGGTGTGTTGAAGAGTTAATCCACATTTACAGTTTGAGTACGACGTTTCGCTGGTAAATACTTCCAGCATCATCGGGCAATTCGCCAGAATGGTAAAGCCCTCGCTTGCTCCCGGTTTTATATAGAGCAGCAGGGTGACGTCATCACTTAACTCATCAGGTGCAGTGATTAGAGGCCGAGGGGGGGGTAATGTAATTATATAATCGATTAGTAATCAGTCATTGGTTATGATTAGTAATGAGTTGTAGATTAGTAATTCTTTAAATCAAAATGTAATGTGTATTATTTAATAATACGCTTCCAGGCCGCACTAAGCCGGTAGCTGTCAGAGCGATTAAAGTTATTCTTGTTCCTCTCAATTTCAATGGATTCTCTAATTAGTCTTTGCCAGTAATAATTAGTTTTACACACCACTGCAACATTGTCAAAATCAATTGAGTGTCCTTGTTGACAAGCATGTTCTGCCACTGCCGACAGTTGTGTTTGAGATAATTTAATATTTCTCTGATGTTCTTTTAGTCTTAAGCTGATGTTACGTCCCGTCTGCCCAATGTAGCAGCTTCCACATGAACAATTAATCTGATATACACCTTCTGTTGATAGTTTAGGTAATGCGTCTTTAGTGCAAGATACTAGTTTTTGAATTTTGTGTACTGTACCAAATCTTACTGTAATGTTTTGCTTTTGCAAAACGCGGGCTAATTTGTCAGTTACTCCTGAGATATATGGAATTTTTATTGTTTTAACAATCTGGTCGCTTTCAGTAGTATTGCTTTGCGATCGTGATTTGGCATTCAGTGCTCTGTTAATTTGAGCATTATTGTAGCCATTCTGTCGTAGTGCGTCTTTAACGTGTTTAATCTCTCTCACTAGACTCTCACCATCTGACACCGTTTTCGCCCGATGTACGAGCGTCTTGATAAGAGAGGATTTTTGAGCTGGATGATGATGTGATTCTGCATTCAGATAGGCATCAGTGTGCGTTTGCTTTCTGTAAATGCTGTGTGTTATTTTACCGTTTAGGCCATGTCCAAGCAAAATATCTAGGAATGGGAGTGTGTTATTCACCTCCATTTCCATGGTGAACTGGATGGCCGGGTTTTGTGCATTGAGATGATTTAGAAAATCATTAAGTGTATCTTTACCATGTGGCCAGACAACCAAAGTGTCATCCACATACCTAAACCAAAAGGATGGTTTTAATGTGCTCGAGGCAAGTGCTCTTATTTCAAAGTTTTCCATGTACAAATTTGCTATAGCAGGGGATAAAGGAGAACCCATTGCTGCTCCTTCCTTTTGTTTAAAGAAATCCCCTCTCCATAAGAAGTGTTATTTAAACAATGGCCAGCAAGTTTCGGAATATCTTTTTGTAAACCGGTATTCTTTACTAGTGTATCAAGTAATTTAAGCGATTCGTCCACTGGAACCTTAGTGAATAGAGAAATAACATCAAAACTTACCAGAATATCATCAGGAGTAAGTTTAATATCTTTAATCACATTCACAAGATGTTCTGAATTTTTTATGAATGAAGATGTCTTACCGATGTAGGGCTGTATTTGTTTGGTTATATATTTTGCTAATTGATATGTGGCAGAGCCAATTGTACTGACTATGGGTCGTAATGGGATGCCGATTTTATGAATCTTTGGTAGCCCATAGAGTCTAGGTGGTTTTGAGGCCCTTGGCTTAATTAGGTATTGCTCATTTTTAGGGATTAATGAATTTGCAATTATTGCAGTGGTCTTACGTTCTAAAGTATTAGTTGGATCTCGTTTCATTTTAATGTAGGTACTTTCCTCTAGTAAATTTCTAATTTTATTATCATAATCGGCTCGTGACATCACTACAGTAGTGCGGCCTTTATCAGCTGCTAGGATTTGGATATCCTTATTTACACGCAGCTCTCTTAAGGCTTTTGCCTCGTTAGAGCTAATATTTACTTTTGGAACTTTGCTATTCTCAATTATTTTAGCAACCTCATGTCGAGTCATCTCTGCCTCATTATGTGGAAGGAGTCTAACTGCTGATTCTACCTCAGCAATTATCTCATCCACTGGAATTGTGCTTGGGGTAACGGCAAAGTTAAGGCCTTTAGAAAGGATAGAGACCATGTCACCGGTTAATACAGTGTTGGTCAAGTTCAGTACAGTTTTGTTTTTACATTTTTGGTTTTCAGTAGGGATTTGTTTATTTTGTAGTCTAGAAAATTTATTAATTTGGTTAGTTTTTGTTAGTTTAAACACATTATCAGCCGATTGTTGTGTTATGTTATCGATTATATTCCAATAATGCATAGATACACTATTGCTTATATCTAAGTGTAACTGCTTTAGCGATTCCGAAATGTAAGATAATTCACTCCTATTGTGCTGTATTCTCTCTATTAATAATAATTCGCTAGCTTTGTGTAGTATTTGGTTAGCTTTAGAAGACTTTATGTGATGTGTTATTTTAACTGCGTTTGGTATTACCTTTGAATCTCTGCACCTTTTGAGGAACGCCAGTGAAGATATCAAATTCATCCGCTTAATGCGAAGCTTCTCCAATTTTCTGGTTTTAAGAAAAGTATCCTCCCCATAGAGGTTAGTCAGTTTAACACGTAGGCTTTCGCGACCAATATTATTCAGAGGAACAAGAATAACTTTAATCGCTCTGACAGCTACCGGCTTAGTGCGGCCTGGAAGCGTATTATTAAATAATACACATTACATTTTGATTTAAAGAATTACTAATCTACAACTCATTACTAATCATAACCAATGACTGATTACTAATCGATTATATAATTACATTACCCCCCCCTCGGCCTCTAATCACTGCACCTGATGAGTTAAGTGATGACGTCACCCTGCTGCTCTATATAAAACCGGGAGCAAGCGAGGGCTTTACCATTCTGGTGAATTGCCCGATGATGCTGGAAGTATTTACCAGCGAAACGTCGTACTCAAACTGTAAATGTGGATTAACTCTTCAACACACCGGTGGGCTGAAGTAGTGAATTATTTGTCTTTTGTCAACGTGACACTTTTTTTGCTGATTGGCCGTGTCGGGTGGTGGAGGGTTACGACACATTTATAAATAAACGCGATCTAACCCAAAAACCTTTATTACTGGCTTACCGCCGTACAGAGTTAGCCCTCACTCTGCCGTGCGCAACACAGCCAACGCTAACGCAAAGCCGCGAACGGACCCGCGGGCGATTATCCCCCAGGACACGTGCACACGCTGTAGCTCTGCGCTCGCTCTCCCGCGCACACCATCACACACACTAATGCGGTGCACCGTGGCACGACCGCACCCACGCCTGTAGCGATCTCCTCTCAGCACGCGCACACACGCTGCGGTTCTGCGCTCGCTGTCCCGCGCACACCGTCTCCTCACGCAGTCGCACCACACGCAAATCGCAGACACCACACCAATGTTCTGTACTAGCGCGTTTATTCGCGGCGCAAATACCCACTACCTGGGGGAATATTTCGCGAGAAGAGCCTAGCCTAACTCTGCCTACGTACCCAGTTGCTCACACGTCCTGCCCCGTGCCTCGAAGCTGCACTCGCTGGCATCAACACGGATGCTGCGAGCAGCTCGAGAGGACAGGGAGCGGGTCTTGGCGGCCAAGACGTTGAGGAGGCCAAAGGAAAGAGCGAAAATCGTCCCGGGCTACTCTTTTTATTCCCTAAACTTTAAAGGCCCAGGGTGACGTCGTACCGCGCAGCCAATCGTGTGCTTGCCTGCGCCGTCCCTCCTCTGGAGCCTCTCTTCCATGGCCTAATCCCCTCGCTTCAAAGGGCCGGGGATGGCGTTTGTACCGCGCGACCAATCAAGCGCCTACCTGTGGTTACCGCAGGTAGGCGCATGAGTGCCACGGTGGCGGCGCCGGCCACCCATTGTCCCTCGTTGCTCAGTGTCTGGAAGGGTGCCCGGCTGGCTCACATCCTGCGAGTGTGTATTCGGTATGGGGGCCGAGATGGGGGGGGGGGGTGGCAGTGGTGCTACGATTCTCCTGACCTTATGCTCTTCTTGCTTAATATTCCATCCTCAGCCCTCCCCCCAATGTAATGAATAACTTATTGTGCTTGGCCCAGTGAACCTTGTCTTTCTGCTCCCGTACAATTTGAAGCCAATTTAGGGGCACCGCAATGTGACTTGTCCTGCGAGGGTCGGCCAATTTCCTGGCACCGGGAAACCGTGGGACTTTCCTCCTGGGGACCCTTCGGATGAAACCCTGTTGCGCCAGGTGATCCCCCGCCAGGACACTACATGTGTTCGCTGCGGGTGTGTGTGTGCTCAGGGTGGGGGGGGCAGGGGAGAGTTGCGGCACTTGCGGAGTTACTCCACGGCCGTGGCACCACATTGCATCTGTGCTGTGTAGGAGGAGGTCGACAGTGCCGGTACTTAGGCGTAGATATATTAGAAGAGTAAATGTGTTTTCTCATGAATATTGCAGTGTGTTCTTTGGTTCTTTCGGTAAAGTCACGTAGAATGAGAATAAAATAATAAATTGATAAAATAAAATAGCCCAATAAAATTCTCACGACGTTTCGGCCACAACACAAGCGGCCTTCATCAGGTGAAGGGACGAGACTGTCTGGAGGACAATGCTGGAGTGAAAAAGCCACGCTCAGATCGCGACCTTTAAGCTGTGTGAGAAAAAACAAAGCGCCTTGACAAAGGAATTAGCATAGAATTTAGCATTGAAATAGCTGAGTGATTAGCTTGTGACTGGTCACAGAAATGACTATGTTAAAGTTAAAGCATACACATCCGCAGAGGTATCCCTTGACACGGATGTGTATGCTTTAACTTTAACATAGCCATTTCTGTGACCAGTCACAAGCTAATCACTCAGCCATTTCAATGCTAAATTATATGCTAATTCCTTTGTCAAGGCGCTTTGTTTCTTCTCACACAGCTTAAAGGTCGCGATCTGAGCGTGGCTTTTTCACTCCAGCGCTGTCCTCCAGACAGTCTCGTCCCTTCACCTGATGAAGGCCGCTTGTGTTGTGGCCGAAACGTCGTGATAATTTTATTGGGTTATTTTATTTTATCAATTTATTATTTTATTCTCATTCTACGTGACTTTACCGAAAGAACCAAAGAAGATGAATCCTTGCAGTCACGAAAGCTTTAAATCGAAATTGCAGTGTGTGTTAAGAGGTGAGGCGTGCACGTACAGAGGACAGTAAGGAGCTGGAAGTGGTTTGAATTTGGCAGCAAAAACGCAGGCCTGATAATAGGGAAGGATAACGTGGTAAATAGGAGAACAAAAATAGCAGTGCAGTGCAGACACTTATGTTATAGTGAGTGCATGTAATTGTAAAAAAATTCATAATGTGTTTACGTGTGTGGCAAGCTGGAAGTAGTGAGAATGTCCCGGGCTTTAGCACGTGGGGAGAGAGAGGCGGGGGGGGGGGTCGCAGGGGGGGGGGGGTTAAAGGTGAGCAGATAAGCTAAAAAGTTCGAACAAAAACTCACGCATGGAGAGTTTGGGGTGTTCAGATTTCATGGTGTTGGTGCAATTCGTTTCAAGACAAAGACACCCGTATAGCCTGTAACAGACTGTTGGGGCAAGTGCTGTTAGCGAGCACCTAATGAAGGCCGGCACGGCACACGAGGGAGAGGGTGTCAAACACCACGCCCGGCCGGCCGCCTTTGTCTCCCCAGTGGCGATGTTTACACATCGCACCAGGTACTCATTTGAGGCTGAGTCGACCTACACAAACACACACAACTATGCCTGCGCTTGTTGCTAGTCCAGACAAATACATTCCCCCGTCACTTCATGCTCATTGGCAGACAGTCCCAGGCAATATTAAGGCCTCATCCCCCCTGGCCTCCCCGGTCAATGTGAGACCTGAGACCCTCCCAGGAGGAAGACATGAACGGCTTCAAACCATTCAGAAGAAGATTGAACAGTTATTTCGGCAGACGTAGGAAAACACAGCCCTGCTTCAGATTCTTAATTTAAAGCTGAGTGGAGTCGGTGAGAGAGTGAAGAGACAGGAAGCTCTTACGGTGACACCCCCAAGCCACAACAGTGGAGCGAGGCGACCTGGTCAATATGCATGAAGCCAAACTGTTGGGACAGTCTGGCTGCACGCTAAGGGGTGGCAATGGCAGCTAAAGGTCTACGGCCTCCCGGAGGAAGCTAAAGGCAATGGATCCCCAAGGGGCCCTCTCCTGTATTCATTTTTTTCTCAACCCACCATGGCGCCTCTGAAGTGCAGAAGGCAGCAAAAACAACAGGAGGAAAAGGTACCCTGATCGAGGGGGAACTGGGTCTTCAGTATCCTATAAATCTTTTTTCTGCCTACGCACAGGGACCGGGTGGGGAGAAAGTGGATACATCGCTCTACCCGGTTAAGCTATGAGTCCATGTCGGTGGAAAAAAAAAGCTTGACTTTCGGAGAGAAGATAGCAAGCAAATAAATACAAGAGGTCTGATAGGGCCCGAGGAGGCTCATGGGACGGTGTGGGCGGGGCGGGCTGGGACTGCAACGTTGGTGCCCAGGCGCCACATGAACCACATGAACTGCAGAGGTGGGCTTGCACCCCTCGTGGGGCCAGCGATTCCACCGGGGCGTGTCCCTCCGCTGCCTTGACATTATCTTATATTCATATAGCGCTTTTATACAAGGCGCTTTACAAGGGTTGTGAGTGGTACAATGAGGGTAGCTAAAAGTGACATGGTGAATAGAGATGGGGTATGAGGGAGGTTGGTGGGTATGGGAATTACGGGGTACCTAGGGATGGAGGGAAGGATGGGCTAGGGAGAAGAGGAGGGGTCTTGGAGGAGGAGCAGAAACTAGACAGGGAGGGTACTTGCTTAATTTGGAGGGGAAGTTTGTTCCATTGCAAGGAGGCAAGTAGGGAAAAGGAGCGAAAACGGGATTGTACACAAGGAGAGGGTGAAACGGTTAGGAGTAGTAGAGATTGAGAGGGGACATAATACGAGAAAAGGGACGCGAGGCACGGTGGGGCAAGGCCATGAGCTTGAACAGACACCGGTACTAGATGGGGAGCCAGTGCATTTCCATAAGAAGGGCAGAGGTGCGGGAGCAGCGTGGGAGATTGTAAATGAAACGTGCATAAGCATTTTGGAACTGTTGTAGTGGAATTAATGCATAGGCTGGGAGACCGAGTTGGAGAGAGTTACAGTAGTCTAACCAAGGGAAGATTAGTGAGTGTATTAGAAATTTGGAGGTGGACTGAGTGATGAGAGGGCGTATTTTGCGAATACTTATAAGGTGGAAATGACAGGTGCGGGTGATGGCGGAGATGTGAGAAACGAGGTAAAGGGAAGAGCCGAAGAGGACACCAAGGTTGAGGGCAGAGGGGAAGGGGGTGAGTGAGAAGGGTGCGAAGGTGATGGTGGGGGTGGGTGGAGGGGAAAGAGCAGTAGGGAAAAGATAACCTGGGTTTTAGAGGGGTTGATGGCAAGGACGTGAAGCGACATCCAAGACTGAAGTGTGGTTAGGGAGGCTGAAATGCGAGTGAAAGTGGAGAAAGAGAAGTATATTTTCATGTCGTCGGCAAATAAGTGGTGGGATGAGTTAAAGGAGGAGATGAGTGTTTCGAGAGGGGAGATGTAGAGAGAGAGAGAGAAGAGAAAGCCCAGGACAGAGCCTTGGGGACCACCTGCTGTGACAGGTAATGGCGGAGTGCAGGAGTGATTGAAGGAGACCGAGGATGAGCGTGAAGAGAGATATGATTGGAGCCAGGATAAAGCAGTGCCGTAAATGGCCAGATTAGAGAGAGAGAGAGAGAGAAAAGAGTGGGATGATGGACAGTGTTAAAAGCCGAGGAGAGGTTGAGGAGAATGAGGAGAGACGTGCGTGTGGCGAGTTGGTCACGTGGTTCTGGATGAGTACTGAGGGCGGTTTCTGTGGGGTGGAGCATGCGAAAACCAGACTGGTGGAGTGGTTAGGGGAAGTGGGTGCAGAGGAAGTTAGTGAGGCTGGAGTGGACAAGACGCTCTAGAATTTTGGAGAGAAACCGAAGCAGGGAAATGAGACGGTAGTTGGAGATGCAGTTGGCTGGGTAGGCCATTTTGGTAAACTGGAGGAATCATGGGCCTCGCCTTATGGAAGCTATGGCATGGCACCCTTTTAGTCCTTGCTGGAACAGATCATTTAAGCCACAAGCTTAAAGGCAGAGAGTGGGAGTTCGAAACCAGACGGTCCCCGTTTCCACGGAGCCTCTCGTGAGGTGCACATGCAGGGAGGTCGGGGGGGAGGAGACGGACATTTGGGGTATCACCCCTCCCCCCGCCCCCTTGGAGATAGACAGCAGTTAATCAATGTTCGGTGGGACTTCTGCTTACCATAAGTTCACTTGGCTCCCTTTACCTTTGTTCCTATTCCCTTATCTTTCACCCCCCATATAAAAACCGACGCTCATGCTCGTAGTCACCGCGTGAGTGGGGCAGTGATCTTAATATCATCCTCATCTTTAGACCCCAGGAGTACTGAGTTCGGGATTTTTAGTCTGCATAATTTTTGTACCCCTTCCCCTTGTGGTTTGTCCCTGGTATCGGGCTCTTATGTTGCAAAACAATAATTAAAAAACGATATGTGGTGATGCTGTCATGGCGTAATAGTCAGTACACTCGAATTGCATTTGAACCAATGGGGCATGTTTAAAAAATGTCCCTGTCCCTGTCCACCCAGCAGCATGAATGGCTTCAACACAGTCGATCGGCAGGTCAAATCTGGCCAGCAGGGAAGAGTAAGCCAAAGTACACTCTAGAGCGGCTCTCTAGAGCTTGGTAATATGAAGGTCGTTCCCTTCTGCCAGCAAAAGCCTGAACAAGCAATTTCAGGGCAGCACCGTTGCATTTATGGTCATAAGGATGCATGTTTTATATGTTAATGAAAAAGTTGAAAGTAAAGCTGTGCAGCGATTCATCATGTCAGCATTACGATAAGAAATCAGATTTGCATGACTGCTCCTATCTTCCTTGATGTGAAAAAAAGCTATTTAGATGACAATCATTTTGCACGTGAGTTCACTTCCTTATGTGATAATTTCTTACGTCATCTGTGACAGTATTTCTTGTCTAATAATAACGCATAGGTTTTTGCGGTTCGGCTGCCTAACTCTCCAGTGCGTTTTCAACGTATTATTGTTATTATCATGCTTGTTTACCCATTAAGTCCCACTGAGTCTCAAAGGGATTTTGCAACAGGGTCCTGCCAAGTCTTCAAAGTAAGGGGGCAATGTTCTTATGTTTAATTCAACTTGAAACAATTTAAAATTACTTTTTCAGCATTGGGGTGTTTGGTCAATGCCAGTTACATGGTATGTTTTTTTTAGCTGTAGAAGGATACCGGAGGACCCAGAGGAAAACCGTGCAGAACAAAGGGAGAACATACAAACTCCACACAGAAAGGCGTCCAAGTCAGGAATTGAACCGAAGCCCCTTCGTGCCGTGAGGCACGAGTGTTACCGCTGCACCAACCTACCACCCTCGCAGTACAAAGTTCGTGCCGCGTGTTGTTTGGCACGATGTCCGACGTTTCACTCCACGTGCCGGGAGTCTCTTCAGGAACTGATTGAGCTGATCGTGGTCTCCCTCGGCTGCTAAATCAACTGCCGCAACTGGCAATGCTAGCAGCAACCAGCAAACGAGATAGAATGAAGAGAGTGAGCAGCGGCTCAATTCAGTTTCTAAAGAAGCTCTCAGCATGTGCAGTGAAACGGACATCAAGCGGAAAAAACACATGATACAACACGAACATATATTTGAGTGCAATTTTATTTCCATCATCAATATGACGACTCTTTTACAAAGAGACAAGCATCGTAATAAAACTATGCAGTTTCTAAACTCATACATGCCTAAGAAGGTGGGGTTCTGCCCTTGTGCACTTTGAAGGTGATTACCCCCCAAGCTGTCAAAGAAATTACTCTTGAGTTGAGATAGCGAGAGAGTGCAGTCTCAAGTGTCAGTCGAGGTGACTGTCAAATAGTGTCAGTGGTCATTGGTGGGGGGAAAATGTAAATTTAATACGTTGCACTCTTCACAGTGAATATCTCGTACGTGCGAAGCTCCATAAAGGTTACCCGGGTTGCATATTTTGTTCTCAGGAAAGTAAAGGTGACGGAAAGATATAATGGTCGAAAAGCAATTATTGAGTTTAACACTTTGGTCGTTTCTTCACAATGCTTTATCTTTCCCATCCTTCCAACATGTTCTTTAATAGGCAAGAAGAGGTGGTGGGGGAGTTGTGGTGCATCAGTGGCGAGTTACATTTAATTGGGGTTTTGGGCTCACCCTTGACCAATGGAGTAATACAGTTCAACAAGTCATTCATGGGGTGACCAAAGGTTGTACGTTATTATTATTATTATTGCTGTTAAAAACTTTTGCACGCACGAATAATGTTCAACAAATTCATGCCTCATTGTAAGAGTACTTGTATGATCTTACTTCGTACTTAATTAACTATAGTTTACAGCTAATTTTAAATCCGTTGCATGATGTTTGTCTCAGGGTTGTTTCACCAGACTTCACCATGTCGATCAGTGCAGGTTGATGAAGGAAGAGCAAGCCCAAGTCTGGTTCAGATATCAACTGCCATTGTTTGTGGTGGCTGGGAATCGAACTCGGGTCATTACATGCACAGCACAGTGTGCTAACCACTGTGCCACCACTCCACCCATGATGCCACTTAATAATAATACAATCTGTAATGCACACAATATTTCACAGACATAATGACCGTGCCTTTGAGGCATGGGCTTCTCTCATGGGTTGTCGCCTTGTCGTGATACTGAAGCTTGTGTGTCTCCATGACCCAAAGAGCAAAGCTGGCAGGAGTCTTAGGCTCACAGCAGGGCCAACCATGCTGCACTGGTCAAATGATCGAGGATAGACGAAATGGACAACCCCTGGTCCTCCAGGTTGGGGGTTGGGCATGGGGCTAACAACCCCACCTCGAAAAAAAACAGAATTGTTATGGAAACTGCAACAAGAAAACATTCAATACCGGACCACCAGGAAGCACCTCGCCACGGAACTGGCAGTATGACCCTCTCCAATCAAAGCCCTCAGAGGGACATTGGGAGGTGAGAAGGGGCCTCCTGGATCCAAAGCACAACATCAAAGTACCAGACGTCCAAGATGGCCCAAGTTGTCCATGAGATGATACGCTACCAAATGTATATCTTAGGCGAGTTGCTGGACTGGATGAGGTAGGATAATTTCATAAGAGGGATACACCATCATTCACTCCGGCAGGACGACAAACACACAGAGGGAGTGGCCACTGTCATATCTATGAACCATGCAAAATCACTCATAAAATGGGAACCAGTTAGCGAGAGACTCATCAGAACACGCTTCAACTCTAAATTCTGCAAACTAACAATCATTCAGTGATATGCACCAAAAATGACGCAGAAGAACAAAGGATGCATACTATGAAGCCTTGAAAACACTGCTTTCCCAGACACCACAACATGACATGCTACTTATTACTGGAAACCAAAATGCCAAAGTGGGCAATGACAGATCAAACCACAAACAGAGCATGGGCAAACACGGATATGGAGAAATGAATGAAAATGGCGAAAGACATGCTAATTTCTGCTCCCTAAATGGCCTGGTGATCTGAGAGACTATTTTTCCACGTAAAACATACACAAGTTAACATGGCAATCTCTGAATGGAAGAGATCAAAATCAAATTGATCACATCCTCATAAATGGCAAGTGGAGGAAGTCACTTTTGGATACGAGAGCACATAAGGGGGCAGATGTGTATAGCGACCACCATCTCATCATCGCAAGGATCAGACTTAAGCTGAAGAAAACACAATACCAAAAACCAGGACGAAGGGGATTGGACATCGAAAGACTCAAAAACCCGAAACTAAAACAGAAGTTCAAGCTCGAACTTAGGAACCGGTTCAAAGCACTTCAAGATCTCAACACGACAGAAGAAAACCTAGTGGAGGATAAATGGGACGACATCAACAAAGCCTACAAAGAGGCTAGCGAGAAAATTATAGGTTACAAAAAGAGGAACTCAAAGCCATGGTTGACTGACTCCACCTGGAAAGCATCGAAGAAAGATATCAGGCAAAAGGAAACCTACTATGCAAAATCCTGTTCAACAGGATTAACAGTGCCCTTGACCAGACCATGCAGAAGAGCAAGCTGTTTTTATAAAAGGGAGAGTCTGCATGGACCACATATTCACTCTACGCAATATCACAGAACAGTGCCTGGAATGGAAAGCCCCACTATATGTACCTCAATTCGATCGACTTTAATAAAGCTTTGATAGCATACACAGAGACAGTCTTTGGAAGATCCTACCGACATATGGCATCCCACTAAATCGCATCAAGCTG
This sequence comes from Petromyzon marinus, assembly GCF_048934315.1. Taxonomy (NCBI): domain Eukaryota; kingdom Metazoa; phylum Chordata; class Hyperoartia; order Petromyzontiformes; family Petromyzontidae; genus Petromyzon; species Petromyzon marinus. The sequence goes on from NC_133701.1 coordinate 7,447,836, forward strand.
ATCAAGAGTTTATATGAAGAATTTGAATGTGCCATCCCGGTAAACAACACTACCTCAGATTGGTTCCCCATCACATCAGGGGTATGCCAAGGATGCATCCTTTCACCAATTATCTTCCTGGTTGCTACTGACTGGGTTATGAGATTGCACCACAAGAGACTTCCCAAGGGGAATCCAGTGGACCCCTTATCAGTGCACTAAGATCTCGATTTCGCAGATGACATACTGTAGCTCTGCCCTCTTCTAAACAAACCCATATGCTGGAGAAAACAACTTGGTTGAGCAAGTTTGCTGACCAACTAGGCCTGCAGATAAATGTAGAAAAGACCCAAGAAATTGAAATCAACACAGCAACAACAACAAATACAACAATCAAGGGAAACCCACTGGAACAGGTTGATCGTTTTACATACCTTGGCGATGTAATAAGCAAAGAAAACTCCACCTCAAAAGACATCAAATCCAGGCTAAACAAGGCAAGACACACCTTCTTCCAACTGAGAAGCATTTGGAAGTCTGGCCAATACAATTTGAAGACAAAAGTATGAATATATAACAGCAATGTGAAATAAGTGCTACTGTACAATAGTGAAAGTTGGAGAACCACCAAGATAGACATGAACTCCCTATCAACCTTCCACAACAACTATCTGAGGAAAATCTGTCGGATCTTCTGGCCAAACAAGATTTCAAACCGGGACCTGTACATCAAGACTAATTCAAGATGCATAATGCGGGACATAACAGAGAGAAGACTCAGGTGGCTGGGACACGTGCTGAGAATGTAACCCAGGTCCATAGCGTAAACTGCCCTATGGTGGACACCACAAGGGAAAAGACCACGGCACAGGCTGCTAGACCACCTGGCGGCGCACCGTTCAAAACCAACTAAAGACCATTGGGTCCCTGTCTTGGGGTGAAGCAGGAAAAGCTGCTAAAGACCGTCCGCCATGGCTTGGGCTTGTTGCTGCTTTATGCTCCACAGGGAGCAAAGAGGAGTAAGGTAAGGCTGAGTCATGGAGGCGAGCTTAGTGTCACTCGAAAGCCATGCGAAAGAGATGACATCTTTAAGTAGGTATGGATGGAACGCTGCTGAAAATGTGCAGCGGGATGATGGCATTCCAGACAGCAGAAGCAGCCACGGAGAAACCACACCTGCCAGCAACGGTCCTGGATCTATGTATAGAGAGAAGGTCGTGAGTCACAGTGTGGAGAGTTCTAATTAGTGTGTTTGAGATATAAGGTATTTTTTGTGCGTCATTGCATATGTAATGCCTGGTACTCACATATCCATACATACATCCATCAGTGTTATTTTCCAGGATCGATGATTGTCATTTAATGTATGCCCACATACACTCTATTCACAACTCTCTCGTAATATTCCCTGCGCTAAGCCTCAGAATGAAATAATAACGTACAGGTTTTGGTTAATTTACTATTTTATTGTATTTTATGCCATGTTAGCCACAGATGTGTTTAAATAGACAATATATGAACAGCTCCTTATCAATTTACTATCATTTTGGCAATTATCTAACCATCCGCTTTCATTCGGCTTTACGAATGGGAGAAGGGGGCAGAACCAGTTTGCCACTCACATTATCCATGGCTGAAAATATATTTGAGGTGAATGGGTTCATAACCCAGTGCGCTAACCATTGCGCCACCGCTGAAACCAAGTGATGATCAATTGCACGTTCACAAACGCCTTTGGGAGGATGACGTGCAGTTTATATCGATTTGTGCATGCACCCAGATGACCCTGAGGTTGTCTATCACGAAGGAGGAAGTGTTCTTGTATTTAGCTCATTATTAACACGTGCCTTCTAACCGGTCTAAATATTGGTGGTTTATTACGGTGGAAATGGCTCATAAAATATAAGCTGCTTGTGGTGATGCTCCCGTGGTGTAATGATTAGCACAGTGAACTCGCAATTCAGAGGTCACCGGTTCAATCCGATCTACGGGTGGGGAAATTGTAATCGATGGGGAAGTTTCTTTAATCTCCTGCGCTTCTGTCCACCCATCAGCGTAAATGGATGCTCCACAGTTAGTCGATCGCCAGGTCATGTGCAATGGTAGTAAAGTGTGGGTACTTCCATATCCTTAAAGACGTCTGGCCAGCACAGAAGAAGAGGCCAAATACCCTCCAGAGGGGCTTGCTAGAGCTCCCTCAAGTAACGCCTTTCCATCAGTGGTGATGTGAGCAAGTAGTTGCAGGGCTGTATCTTTACATTATCCTGTACTGAGTATAAATAAACTAGACTTGTACAGTGCTCTTCATCCACGGATCGCAGAGCACTGTGCACAATATTCATATAGAGTATGCATAAGAACATGTTACATTTCTAATCATAAAAATAGTAAAAGGATGGCAAGAACATGGTGATAAAAAATTAGGTGAAAGTCAGAGCGGAGCCTTCACGTGGGAGTGTAAAGGAGATCCGGATCCGCAGACCTCAGAGGTCGCGATGGAGCAGAGGGGGGCAAATCAATTTATGGAGGTAATACGGTGCTAAATCATTTAGGGCCTTAAAGGTAAGGGGATTAATTTTAAACGCCACCCTATACCTCACAGGAAGCCAGTGCAGAGAAAATAAAGCGGGGGTACATTAATCGCCAAAAGGGGTGTGTGTAAAAATTCTGTAAAAGTTAACATCTATCATAGTTGAATCTCAAGAATAGGAACAAAGGTAAAGGGAGCCAAGTAGTTTAACACGTAGTAGGATTTTGCGACCAATATCCATAATAAAGGTTTGTTGGGTTAGATCACGTAAATATAAAAGTATCGTTAAACCTACCACCACCCGACGCAGCCAGTTAGTAAAGTTTATCATATAAACAAAACGTGCAAATTAGTAACTACTTCAGCACAAAAGGTGTGTTGGAAAGTAAACCCACAATTCACAATTAGAGTACAGTAACGTTTCGCTTGTGATTACAGGGGGTTGGATGGTGGCAGGTCTAACGACACGGTTATACTCACGCGACCTAACCAAAAATACCTTTATCATGAAACTCGAATAGTTGCTCTTTAATGGCCATTCAAAATCATCATCAGTGAATATGAAAGTGGAACTTAGTGGGGTCAACAAAAAGGAGAGGAAAGTTGGAGACTGCAGCCTATAACTTCTCAAACCACTGATGCACTCAAACGTATGTTGAAGCCATTTCTGATTGTGAACTGTTCTTTATTGTGGGTGGTGACATGGCCCAGCGGTAGCGCGTTCGCCGCCTTTTGCAGAGGTTCAGAGTGGTTCATGGTGGCTCGTGGTTCGAATCCAGCAGCTGCCCTGGTTATTACTGCAGGTATATGAACCATAAAATACACACTGCTTGCTTGATAGTGACATAATTCGCAAGAGTAGGCCATTGTGTGCTAGTGTCATGGTTCAAATTTGCCGAATAAAAAAAGCCTGGAAGGACCCTCCTGAAATTTTTTTATGAGACTCAGCTAAGCTTTGCTGTCTAAACAATCATAATAATCTTGATTTGAAGCTTTCGTAACTGCAGGAATCCATACTTTTTGTTTCTTTCGGTAAAGTTACGTAGGTATAAAAAAAATAATAGATCACGACGTTTCGATCGCAACACAAGCAACCGTCATCAGGTGTGAAACAAACACAGCAAGACCACTGGCGTCGGAGAAAGAGCTGCTACAACAAGAGTTTTTATACGGGATTTTAGTGGGCCCAACCCAAGGGTAAGTGGGCGGAGCTAGAGAAGGAATTTGTACGTACATTTTGATTTGAAGCTGTAAATGTGAGAGATTAGCATGTCAATGTGAGACGGCTCAGCCTTCGGAGGCGTGCCAATGAGAAGATTAGCATATCAATGTCAGAGATCCGGGCAACAGGAACAAAAAAAACCCCTAAGAGCAAGAGATACACATGATGAGAGGGGGACACAGAGAGAGAGAGAGAGACACACACAGAGAGTCGGAAATAACAGCTGACATAGACAGGTAGGATGGAAACATCACAGTCAGTTAAGACTTTACTTGGTTAATAACGTCCTTCCAATGATTGCTCAGTTTGTACCCATCTTCTCGGTTGAAGTTGTATCTGTGTTTATGGCTTCATGAACAAATGTCTGATGATAGCCGGTGGGTTTGTAGAGTACCTTCGTCTTGGAAAAATAAATTTCGTGTGAGCCCACAGCGTTAAAACAATGATCAACAACGGCAGAGGTATTGGTCCTACCCTGTTTCAGAATTGCCTTGTGTTCGCGAGCACGGTCCGAGACATGTCGTTTCGTTTCCCCAATGTAACTGCTGCCGCAGCCACAACTTACTTTGTAGACACCAGGGTATTGCATGTCAGAAATCACATCCTTATACAGATGGGATCATATCACGGATTATGTGTACTGTGTTGAAACGAACCTGGATCTTGTGTTTGTTTAAGATTTTGGAAATCTTTTTGGTAACCCCTGCTATGTATGGCAAAGTGATGGTTTTGATTGGATCCTCAGATGGTTGTCTCCCCATAGCTGGGGAGACAGCTTTGCGGATTGTACGGTCAGAATATCCATTCATTCTGAGGGCTTGGTGTACGTCAGGGGTGTCCAAACTACGGCCCGCGGGCCAACTGCGGCCCGCCATCCATTTTTAATTGGCCCGTATCAAAGTCTAAAAATATAATGGACTATGGCCCACTGTATTGCAATTCTTAGTTTAAAACTAGGTGGCTCTATTGTCTTGAACAAGGCAGCGTCTCCACAAAGCAAGCAATCGAAGAAAACATTTGCTCAGGGTCACCGGAAATGCCGGAACCAAAGAGACGCAAGATTGCAAGCGAGTGCAGAAAATTTCAGACTCGGTGGAAAAATTAATATTTTTTCATAGAAACCAAGGGGAAGTGTGTTTGTTTGATTTGTAATGAGAGTGTTGCCGTGATGAAAGAGTACAATGTACGACGGCATTATGAAACGAAACATCAGACATTCACGTCCTACACTGGCGCCGAGCGGAAAAATAAGGTAAAGCAAATGGCAGCTAGCCTGCTAACGCAGCAGCAGGGTTTTTTTCCGTGCTAACAAAGCTCAAGAAAATGCAACAATAGCCAGTTATGAAGTAGCTCAACTCATTGCCCTACACGGGAAACCTTTCTCAGACGGTGACTTCATCAAACAGTGCCTCACTAAAGTCGTGGGAATAATGTGCCCGGAGAAAATGCAGGATTTCAACAATGATAGTATGTCCAGAAATACGGTTGTGCGGCGAATTGAAGACTTGTCAGCTCACTTAAAACAGCAAGTGTCAGATAAAGCTTGTGCTTTCGATTTTTACTCGATTGCATGTGATGAGAGCACAGATGCCACGGACACTGCACAGCTGTTTATTTTTTTTAGGGGAGTTGATAATTTTTGCATTACAGAGGAACTGCTCGATCTTCAGAATCTAAAGGAGACAACAACTGGGAAGGACATGTTTGAAGCTGTGTCAGATGCAATTGACCAGGCTGGACTTAAATGGGACAAGCTGTGTAGAATTACAACGGATGGGGCTCCAGCAATGACAGGCGAGCGCAAAGGAATGGCCTCTATGGTGAGTGCCAAGGTGCGGGAGAGCGGAGGTGAGGCTGTCAAAACGCACTGCATCATCCATCAAGAAGCCCTCTGTGCCAAGATAATCCAGCTTGTCGATGTGATGAACACACTTGTGAAAACTGTCAACATAATTCGGGCCCGAGGGCTTTACCACAGAGAATTTCAAGCGTTCCTCTCTGATGTCGATGCTGAATACGGGGACCTACTCTACCATTCTGAAGTGTGCTGGCTCAGTCGCGGCTCCGTGCTGCAGCGGTTTTATTCCCTGAGATCAAATATCGACAAGTTTTTGAAATAAAAGGGCAGACCTCTCCATGAGATAAGTGTCCCTTTATGGGTGGCAGACCTGGCTTTTTTAGTTTATCTCACTGATCATCTCAACACCCTGAACAAGAGACTACAAGGCAAAGAGCAGCTGGTACCACAGCTGTATGCGCACATGAAAGCATTCCATGCGAAGCTCCGTCTCTTCGAGTCACAACTGTGCAACTTCAATGTAGCGCACTTCCCCACGCATGCCGAAATCAAATACGCATTTCCAAATGCCAAGCTCTCTGCAAAAATGGGAGAATATGTGTCTGTGATCACATCTCTCATGATAGAATTCAGTCAGCGCTTCCAAGATGTTTCTGTCATTGAGAAGGAAATCACACTGTTTGCGGCTCCGCTTTCAATGGATGCAGAATAAGTGGAGGAGAGTCTGCAATTACAACTGATCGAAAATCAGTGTGATGATTTTCTGAAGAATCAGCATCAGCTTCTCTCCCTACCTGACTTCTACCGGAGCTTGGAAAAGGCCAAGTTTCCTCTGATGAGACGCCACGCAAAACGAATGATGAGTCTGTTCGGCTCAACATACATCTGTGAGCAGACATTCTCTCTGTTAACGCTGAACAAAAGCAGACTGAGAACCAGAACGACCGACAGCCATCTCCGTGACGTCCTTCGCATCTCAACCACCAAACTTACTCCTGACCTGCCAGCTATCCTTCAGACCAAAGCGCCGCATCACTGCTCCCACTGAGCGCAACATTCTTCCCATTACAGGTGAATAAAAAATATACACACAGTTTTCATTTGTTAATAAGCCCAATTACTTAATAAATTCAGTCAATTAAAGTTGATGACATTTTTTTTACAAATGTTAGTTGATGTGTTAACAAGCCCAAATATTTATTTGTGTTATAAGCTTGAAATATCCACATCCCCTATTTATCTTCTTGTCTCTCCCTTCATACAGGACAATGAAGGGGGATCAGCACCCTTAGGCTGTCACTGAGAGAATAACCTGCCAAACTTTTTGTAAAAAATAAAATGAAAATCTACTAATGGAGAGCTATGATGGAGGCTTTTTTCTCCAAACATGTTCAATTATCAAACGTAATTGACCTGCAGTTGATTGATTTTGCCAATATTAGTGTATGAGAAGTGAGGCAGTATACCTCACGTCTAGTGAGTGGCCCAGGCCATCGTATATTTTTCTGTATGTGGCCCTCGGGAAAAAAAAGTTTGGACACCCCTGGTGTACGTGCTCCAGCTCACTGGCTCAGCGGTGCTGGTCGGAGATGTAGTGTTTTGATGAGGGAATTCTTTTGGGCTGGATGGTGGTGGTAGTCAGTTCAGTTCAGTTTATTTTGGTATAGCCCTGTGAGCCATTCGTCTCTTGAATCGGGTGCAACCACAACAAACAAAAAAACAAAAACACGAACAAGAAAAACATCTTAAAGTGACTATGTGACTGTGCAAACAGAAAATCCATGGAAAAAAACAGCAGAAATATTCCTGAAAAAAAGCACCGTACACCAACGCTGTGTGCAAAAAAATCCCAGTGGGATGCAAGTCAAACAACAACAACAACCACAAAAACTTAGATTAAGGCCATCAGTCTAACTCCGTCATACAACAAAACAAACATGTCCAAACCAAAAAACTTTTCCAAATAAAAAAATAAAGCCATAATTGCAACGTAACAGTGATCACAAGGACTGTGACCGAATTTTTACAATAAACTACATAACTAACATGTAACATGAGTCAGGCTTTAGATAGGCATCCGTGCGGGTGGCCTTCCTGTAGACAGTGTCCTAATGAGCCATCAGGTCTCTTCTCGATCAAAACACCCAGGAATGGTAGCTTGCCATCACTTTCCAACAATAACAAGTAAACACAGCAATGGTAAATACAAAACTAAACACGTCCAGCACATTGCACCATGACTACAGGCCTCATACACTTCAACATGTCTTGCAGATGACTCTCCTTGACCACAACTGTACTTGAGCTGTAATGGCAAACATGAAGCAAAGCTGCCTGAAAATTATGTTAATTGGTAATCCAGCATCAGAGGGTGAAAGGTTTGTCTGGGCTTGAAAGAGCAGTGTATTTGTGTGAGTGCACTTACAAGTAACACAAACTACTCCTTTCTGAAAATAGGGCCATCTCTACGCACCTGGAAATTTACGAAGGAGATGTTGATTAGTGTTATTTGAGAATAGTTTTTGTATTAACACATACCGAAAAACAGTTTAAATGGGCTTGAAAGAGCAGTATGCTTGTGTCAGTGGACTTACAAATGAAACAAACTACTCTTTGCTGAAAATAGGGCCATCTCTACACCTGAAAATTTACAAAGTGGATGTCTGATTACTGTTCTTTGAGAAGAGTTTTTGTATGAACACATACCGAAAGAAAAACGGCAAACGTATTATTTTAATTCACATTTTTCAAAAACATGGCTTCATAAGCAATGGTAATTATGTTTGTTTATACCTACGTAACTTTACCGAAAGAACCAAAGAGTAAGCATTTTTAAATTAGGCTGCGTACGTGTTTTGCGGTTGTGCCCTACAGCTGTGATTTCGGGTAGTACTTTTTTGTTATTTGGGACGATGTCTGATGTTTCACTGCCAATGCTCAGAGCTTCTTCGGGAACTGAATGATATCACTGGTCAACAATTTTTTTAGACATCGTCTGCTTCAGAGATGAAATGTCCTGTTTATTATGGATTTTTACGTGCTGAATTCAAATGTGACAATTAAAACAACTAATTGGCTACTGTTCCCAATATATTGAAGTTTAAAAATTGTATGTCTATGTATATTGTGTAGATAATAGAGTTTTAACGCATAAATTGTAAACCTAGGTCTTTTAATGTGTTTATGGTTGCTTTACATGAAAACATGTCACCTGTCCTGTACATGTAACACTTAAAAAATCAGCAAAAGGGTTATATACATAAAATCTATTATGAAACAAAAGGCAAAAAACTATTATGTGTCTATATAAGTGCATAGTTTAGTCCTTATTCAGTATCTACTCGGCACTTCTTGGCTTGTCTCTTGTATTCATTACATGGAGCATCTCTTGTCACTGTCCAGCATTAGTCTGCAAGCATTGATGGGCTCCATTTGCCCTGATAGCGTTTCTCCATTGTTGCAATGTCCTGGTGAAATCGCTCGCCATGCTTGTCGCTCATTGCTCCGCAGTTCAGTGGGGAAAAAATCTAGATGAGAGTGCAAAAAATGTATATTTAGTGACATGTTGCAACCACGGCTTTTGTATGCATTGAGGAGGTTTTCCACCAACTCTCTGGAGTTGTCTGCCTTGTTGTTTCCGAAAAAAATTGTTGCCACTAACTGGAAGGCTTTCCATGCCGTCTTTTCTTTGTCACGCAGTCCACTGTCAAATGCATCATCTCGAAGAAGTTCACGAATCTGAGGACCAATAAAGACACCTTCCTTTATCTTAGCTTCACTTAACCTGGAAATTTTCCACGGAGGTACTTGAAAGCTGCTTGTATTTTGTCCAACGCCTTGACAACGTTCGTCATCAGACCCAGCTTGATGTGTAAGAATGATAATAAATCTTCCTTGATTCCACAAGTGGTGTATGCTGAACACTTTCCTCCTAGGCTCCAATGACTGTCGGAGTGCCCAATGTAGTGGGAATCTCTCGCACGACTATCCCATTCGCAGAGAAAACAGCAGTACCTTTTGTACCCAGTCTGCAGACCAAGCAAGAGAGCAACAACCTTCAAATCGTCACAAAGCTGCCACTGATGTTGGTCATAGTTTATGCACCTCAAAAGTTGTTTCATGTTGTCATAGGCTTTCTTCATATGGACTGCATGACCAACTGGAAATAATGGAAAAACATTGCCATTATATATCAAAACTGATTTAAGTCTCATCTTCGATTAATCAATGAACAGTCTCCACTCATCTGGATTCTGAACGATGTTGAGGGCTGCCATCACACCATCGATGTTGTTGCAGGCTACAAGATCACCTTCCATGAAGAAGAATTGGACAAGATATTTTTTACGGTCACAGAACATGGAAAACCTAACATCACCTGCCAGGAGATTCCACTGCTGCAGTCTGGAGCCCAACAGCTCTACCTTACTCTTGGGTAGTTCCAAATCCCTGACAATTTCTCTCAGTTCACCTTGTGTTATGAGGTGTGGTTCAGAGGAGGATGGGAGAAAATCTGGGTCATGTGACCTTGATGGATCAGGTCCAGAAGTTTCATCCTATTCCTCGTCTGACACAAGTGAGAATGATTCCGGTGCATCGGGAACCGGCAGTCCTTCGCCGTGCTGTACTGGGCGTATAGCTGATGCAGTGTTTGAATAATGCACAGTCCACTTTGTCTTCTTTGACACCTTTCCCAACTAGAGGCGCCATGCAGAAGTAACAATTGCTGATATGATCTGTTGGCTCTCTCCAAATAATTGGCACTGCAAAAGGCATAGATTTCCTTTTCCTGTTCAACCACTAGCGAAGATTTGTTGTGCAAGTGTTGCAGCATATTTGTGAGGCCCACATCTTGTCCTGATCTCCAAATGTGCAGCCAAAATTAAGGTGATAGGCTTTCTGAACCATAGTGGTTATACTGCACTTTTGTGATGCAAAAGTCACTTCACCACAAACATAGCAGAAGTTATCAGAAAGGTTTATTCGCCATGTAAGTTCACACTGACACGGAATTTACTTTGGCAGGATGGTGCATACATTCAACATATAGGAATCTAAAATCTTAAATAAGTTTTAAACAAGTCTTACTATAATAAGGGGTAAAAGTCTAACACCAAGGGGCTGAAGTATATAAAATTAAATAAATATCGAATATAAAATAGCTTTAAGATATAATTTTAAAATAAAAAATACAAATAGGGTAACATAGTTAATATCGGCAAGGTGTCGTTATGTAGATCAAATGTTAAAAACAGTGTTAGCCCTTGGCCTTGTTTAACAGGCCAGCAGCAGATGGGAAGAAACTGTTTTTATGGCGTGAGGTTTTGGTCCTGATGGACCGAAGCCTTCTGCCGGAGGGGAGTAGCTGAAACAGAGAGTGTCCAGGGTGGGAGAAATCGGCCATAATCTTCCTCGCTCGCCTCATGGACCTTGTCATGTGCAGGTCCTCGAGGGTTGGTAGATTGCAGGCAATCACCTTATCAGCAGTGTGGATGATACGCTGCAGTCTGCTCTTGTCCTTGACAGTGGCAGCAGCGTACCAGACGGTTATGGAGGAGGTGAGGATGGATTCAATGATCGCTGTATAGAATTGCACCATCATTGTCTTTGGCAGGTTGAATTTCTTCAGCTGCAGTAGAAAGTACATCCTCTGTTGAGCTTTCTTGGTGAGGGAGCTGATGTTCAATTCCCACTTGAGGTCCCGGGAGAGAATAGTGCCCAGGAAGCGGAAGGACTCTACAATTTTGACTGGGGAGTCTAACAGGGTGATGGGGGTGAGTGGTGCTGTATTCTTCCTGAAGTCCACAACCATCTCAACTGTCTTTAGAGCATTTAGCTCTAAGTTGTTCTGGCTACACCAGGTCACCAGATTGTCAGCTTCCCACCTATAGTCAGACTCATCCCCACCAGAGATCAGCCCAATGAGGGTGGTGTCATCCGCAAACTTCAATAGTTTGACGGACAGATGATTGGAGGTACAGCTGTTGGCATACAGGGAGAAGAGCAGAGGGGAAAGGACGCAGCCCTGAGGAGTTCCGGTGCTGATGGACCTGGAGTCAGAGACTTGTGTTCCCAGCTTAACGCACTGCTTCCTGTCAGACAGGAAGTCTGTGATCCATTTACAGGTGGTGTATGGCACGTTCAGCTGGAAGAGCTGGTCCTGAAGCAGGGCAGGGATGATGGTGTTAAAGGCAGAGCTGAAGTCCACAAACAGGATCCTTGCATAGGATGCTGGGGCGTCCAGATGCTGTAGGGTGAAGTGGAGGGCCATGTTAACTGCATCGTCCACAGACCTGTTGGCTCTGTAGGCAAACTGAAGGGGGTCCAGGAGAGAGTCTGTGATGGCTTTGAGGTGTGCCAGGACCAGGCGCTCAAAATACTTCATTACCACAGATGTAAGGGCGACCGGTCTGTAATCATTTAGTCCTGTTGGCCTTAGCTTTTTGGGCACAGGGATGATGGTGGAGGACTTGAGACAGGCTGGTACATGGCATGTCTCCAGGGAGGTGTTAAAGATGTTGGTGAACACCGGAGACAGCTGGTCAGCGCAGTGCCTGAGGGTGGCTGGAGAGACAGAGTCCGGCCCGGCTGCTTTGCGTGGATTCTGCCTCTTGAAAAGTCTATTAACTTCTCCCTCCTGAAAGGAGATAGTCGTCTCTGTAGTATTGGTGGGGGATGGGGCCTCTTGGGTTGGAAGGGGTGGTTCAGGACAGTCCAATTGTCTTTCAAATCTACAGTAGAACTCGTTCAGGTCGTTGGCTAGGCGGGAGTCGTTAGTGGTGTGGGGGGCTCAGGGTTTGTAGTTGGTGATCTGCCTGAGCCCTCTCCAGACAGAAGCAGCGTCGTTTTTAGAGAACTGGTGTTTTAGTCTCTCTGAGTACAGTCGTTTAGCCTCTCTCACTGCTTTGCTAAACCTGTTCTTCGACTCCTTGAATCTGTCTCTATCTCCACTCCTAAACGCTTCCTCCTTCTCCAACCTCAACCTTCTGAGCTTTGCTGAGAACCAGGGCTTATTGTTGTTAAAGTTCACCCTGGTACGTGTTGGGATACAGCAGTCCTCACAGAAGCTGATGTAGGACGTCACAGCCTCTGTGAGTTCATCCAGACTATTGGTAGCAGTCGTGAACATATCCCAGTCAGTACAGTCTAAGCACGCCCGCAAATCTTCCACAGCCTCACTGGTCCACTGTTTAGATGTCCTCACAGCAGGTTTACAGAGTTTTAGTTTCTGCCTGTATGCAGGAATCAGGTGGACCATGGCATGGTCAGAGTGTCCTAGTGCTGCTCGGGGGACAGCGTGGTAGGCTCTACTGACTGTAGTGTAGCAGTAATCCAGAGTGTTCCCTTCTCTGGTTGGGCATTTAATGAATTGTATGTATTTGGGGAGTTCGTGGCTGAGATTACCTTTGTTAAAGTCGCCAAGTACGATAACCAACGAATCAGGATTTGCTCGCTCCACACTCAGAATCTGATTGGCGAGCATGCGTTGGGCCTCTTTAACCTGAGGACAAGGCGGCAAATAAACTCCGACCAAAATGAGCGACGCGAACTCGCGAGGCGAGTAAAACGGTTTACAGGTTATAAAAATTGATTCAAGGAGTGGAGAACAATGTTGCAGAATCACTGTGACATCTACACACCAGCCACTGTTAATGTAAAAACAAATACCACCGCCTTTCGTCTTGCCGGAGAGTGCTATGTCACGATCCGATCTTACAAGATGGAATCCTGCTAGTTGTAGCGAAGTGTCCGGAATCAAATCACACAGCCATGTTTCCGTGAAGCACAATGCAGAAGCTGAAAGAAAGTCTTTGTTTTTTACCATCAGTAGCTGAAGTTCATCCATTTTGTTGTACAGTGAACGTACGTTGGAGAGGAAAAAGCTCGGAAGCACTGTTCGGATCCCACGTCTGCGTAGCCGTACTAGAGCCCCCGACCGTTTACCCCTTGGGCGGCGTTTCGTTGCTTGAGCAAAGCCTAGCGCGGCATTGACTAGAATGCCTACTAATTCTGCCGCTGGAAGCAGAAAAGTAGGAATTAAATCCACAGGAGTTGTTTCCCTGATATTTAAAAGTTCGTCTCTTGTTAGAGAACTCCGAAAATCTTGGCAAAACACTGAATTGACAGACAAAACAAGACAAAACAGGGCGCACCGACCGGCTGAGGCTACCATCATCAGCGCCATCTTCGCACCAGCACGGGTGTGCTGAACAGCAGGACTCTCTCACCAGCACTGGTGTGTTGAACAGTAGGCCCCTCTCACCAGCATGGGAGTGGTGAACAGCAGGCCCCTCTCACCAACACGGGTGTGATGAACAGTAGGCCTCTCTCACCAGCATGGGAGTGAACAGCAGGCCCCTCTCACCAACACGGGTCTGATGAACAGCACGCCCCTCTCACCAGCATGGGTGTGATGAATAGTAGGCCTCTCTCACCAGCACGGGTATGCTGAACAGCAGGCCCCTCTCACCAGCACGGGTGTGATGAACAGCAGGCCCCTCTCACCAGCACGGGTTTGTTGAACAGCAGGCCCCTCTCACCAGCACGGGTGTGTTGAACAGCAGGCCCCTCTCACCAGCACGGGTGTGTTGAACAGCAGGCCCCTTTCACCAGCACGGCAAGGCATCTCTGCTCACATTGGCAAAACAGAAATGTGTCTATTTGCAAAATCAAACACTGACAAATGAACCTTATGGTGGGACCCCGGCTCTCGCATAATGTCCGTGATGCAGTCATTTTTAGTCTGTTGATGGTCGGCGATGCGGCAATCGACTCATCTCGACGAGCTGTACACGATGCACTATTCAAAGTAAAAATTTTTGATAACAGATTTTTTTATGCTGTTTGGCGTTTCGGCATCATAGAGTAGCACTGATTTTGGATTGATTGGTACCTCAGTCGCGGAGTGAAGTACACCCCTGGAAAAAATAGTGTCCCAGAAATAAAATATGAATTGCCTCGGCCATTTTGTATGATTTAGTTCCCCGGGGTACCGCCATAAGGATCAATTAAGAGAACACGGCACTGTATGATTTCTAGAGCTGATATAGGGCAATTTGTTCAGCAGAGGGATGTACAGTGAGGGAAAAAAGTATTTGATCCCCTGCTGATTTTGTACGTTTGCCCACTGACAAAGAAATGATCAGTCCACAATTTTAATGATAGGTTTATTTGAACAGTGAGAGACAGAAGAACAACAAAGAAAATCCAGAAATACGCATGTCAAAAATGTTATTAATTGATTTGCATTTTAATGAGGGAAATAAGTATTTGACCCCTCTGCAAAACATGACTTAGTACTTGGTGGCAAAACCCTTGTTGGCAATCACAGAGGTCAGGCGTTTCTTGTAGTTGGCCACCAGGTTTGCACACATCTCAGGAGGGATTTTGTCCCACTCCTCTTTGCAGATCTTCTCCAAGTCATTAAGGTTTCGAGGCTGACGTTTGGCAACTGGAACCTTCAGCTCCCTCCACAGATTTTCTATGGGATTAAGGTCTGGAGACTGGCTAGGCCACTCCAGGACCTTAATGTGCTTCTTCTTGAGCCACTCCTTTGTTGCCTTGGCTGTGTTTTGGGTCATTGTCATGCTGGAATACCCATCCACGACCAATTTTCAATGCCCTGGCTGAGGCAAGGAGGTTCTCACCCAAGATTTGACGGTACATGGCCCCGTCCATCGTCCCTTTGATGCGGTGAAGTTGTCCTGTCCCCTTAGCAGAAAAACACCCCCAAAGCATAATGTTTCCACCTCCATGTTTGACGGTGGGGATGGTGTTCTTGGGGTCATAGGCAACATTCCTCCTCCAAACACGGCCAGTTGAGTTGATGCCAAAGAGCTCCATTTTGGTCTCATCTGACCACAACACTTTCACCCAGTTGTCCTCTGAATCATTCAGATGTTCATTGGCAAACTTCAGACGGGCATGTATATGTGCTTTTTTGAGCAGGGGGACCTTGTGGGCGCTGCAGGATTTCAGTCTTTCACGGCGTAGTGTGTTACCAATTGTTTTCTTGGTGACTATGGTCCCAGCTGCCTTGAGATCATTGACAAGATCCTCCCGTGTAGTTCTGGGCTGATCCCTCACCGTTCTCATGATCATTGCAACTCCAAGAGGTGAGATCTTGCATGGAGTCCCAGGCAGAGGGAGATTTACAGTTATTTTGTGTTTCTTCCATTTGTGAATAATCGCACCAACTGTTGTCACCTTCTCACCAAGCTGCTTGGCAATGGTCTTGTAGCCCATTCCAGCCTTGTGTAGGTCTACAATCTTGTCTCTGACATCCTTGGAGAGCTCTTTGGTCTTGGCCATGGTGGAGAGTTTGGAATCTGATTGATTGTAACAAGCTGAGATTTGGAGCACTCCCTTTAAGAGTGTGCTCCTAATCTCCGCTCGTTACCTGTACAAAAGACACCTGGGAGCCAGAAATATTTCTGATTGAGAGGGGGTCAAATACTTATTTCCCACATTAAAATGCAAGTCAATTTATAACATTTTTTATATTAGTTTTTCTAGATTTTGTTGTTATTCTGTCTCTCACTGTTCAAATAAACCTACCATTAAAATTATAGACTTATCATTTATTTGTCAGTGGGCAAACGTACAAAATCAGCAGGGGATCAAATACTTTTTACCTTCACTGTAAGCCAAGTAATGATTGCATCATCCATGACTTCTAGGAGTAACATGATGCAATTCATATCATGTATGATGCATTACAAAGGTACATATTGCATCATTCATTGTATTTTAGTCATTTCTGGTTTAAGTTGAGATCCCTTCCCTTTTTGATTTGAAGCCTTCGTGACTGCAGGAATCCATACTCTTTGGTTCTTTCGGTAAAGTCACGTAGGTTAGAAATAAAATAAATCACGACGTTTCGAACGCAACACAAGCGCCCGTCTTCAGGTGAAAATCGCGACAGCTGCAATGTCTACTGCTTGCAGCACAATGTCTACTACTCACAGCACAATGTCTACTACTCACAGCACAATGTCTACTACTCACAGCACAATGTCTACTACTCACAGCACAATGTCTACTACTCACAGCACAATGTCTACTACTCACAGCACAATGTCTACTGCTGGCAGCACAATGTCTACTGCTCACAGTACAATGTCTACTGCTCACAGCACAATGTCTACTGCACACAGCACAATGTCTACTACTCACAGCACAATGTCTACTACTCACAGCACAATGTCTACTACACACAGCACAATGTCTACTACTCACAGCACAATGTCTACTGCTCACAGTACAATGTCTACTACTCACAGCACAATGTCTACTACACACAGCACAATGTCTACTACTCACAGCACAATGTCTACTACTCACAGCACAATGTCTACTACTCACAGCACAATGTCTACTGCTCACAGCTCAATGTCTACTACTCACAGCACAATGTCTACTACTCACAGCACAATGTCTACTGCTCACAGCTCAATGTCTACTACTCACAGCACAATGTCTACTACTCACAGCACAATGTCTACTACTCACAGCACAATGTCTACTACTCACAGCACAATGTTTACTACTCACAGCACAATGTCTACTACTCACAGCACAATGTCTACTGCTCACAGCACAATGTCTACTACACACAGCACAATGTCTACTACTCACAGCACAATGTCTACTACTCACAGCACAATGTCTACTGCTCACAGCTCAATGTCTACTACTCACAGCACAATGTCTACTACTCACAGCACAATGTCTACTACTCACAGCACAATGTCTACTACACACAGCACAATGTCTACTACACACAGCACAATGTCTACTGCTCACAGTACAATGTCTACTGCTCACAGCACAATGTCTACTACTCACAGCACAATGTCTACTACTCACAGCACAATGTCTACTACACACAGCACAATGTCTACTACTCACAGCACAATGTCTACTACTCACAGCACAATGTCTACTACTCACAGCACAATGTCTACTACTCACAGCACAATGTCTACTGCTCACAGCTCAATGTCTACTACTCACAGCACAATGTCTACTACTCACAGCACAATGTCTACTACACACAGCACAATGTCTACTGCTCACAGCTCAATGTCTACTACTCACAGCACAATGTCTACTACACACAGCACAATGTCTACTGCTCACAGCACAATGTCTACTACTCACAGCACAATGTCTACTACTCACAGCACAATGTCTACTGGTCACAGCACAATGTCTACTACTCACAGCACAATGTCTACTACACACAGCACAATGTCTACTACACACAGCACAATGTCTACTACACACAGCACAATGTCTACTGGTCACAGCACAATGTCTACTACTCACAGCACAATGTCTACTACTCACAGCACAATGTCTACTACTCACAGCACAATGTCTACTACTCACAGCACAATGTCTACTACTCACAGCACAATGTCTACTACTCACAGCACAATGTCTACTACTCACAACACAATGTCTACTACTCACAGCACAATGTCTACTACTCACAGCACAATGTCTACTGCTCACAGCACAATGTCTACTACTCACAGCACAATGTCTACTACTCACAGCACAATGTCTACTACACACAGCACAATGTCTACTGCTCATAGCACAATGTCTACTACTCACAGCACAATGTCTACTACACACAGCACAATGTCTACTACTCACAGCACAATGTCTACTGCTCACAGTACAATGTCTACTGCTCACAGCACAATGTCTACTGCACACAGCACAATGTCTACTACTCACAGCACAATGTCTACTACTCACAGCACAATGTCTACTACACACAGCACAATGTCTACTACTCACAGCACAATGTCTACTGCTCACAGTACAATGTCTACTACTCACAGCACAATGTCTACTACACACAGCACAATGTCTACTACTCACAGCACAATGTCTACTACTCACAGCACAATGTCTACTACTCACAGCACAATGTCTACTGCTCACAGCTCAATGTCTACTACTCACAGCACAATGTCTACTACTCACAGCACAATGTCTACTGCTCACAGCTCAATGTCTACTACTCACAGCACAATGTCTACTACTCACAGCACAATGTCTACTGGTCACAGCACAATGTCTACTACTCACAGCACAATGTCTACTACACACAGCACAATGTCTACTACACACAGCACAATGTCTACTACACACAGCACAATGTCTACTGGTCACAGCACAATGTCTACTACTCACAGCACAATGTCTACTACTCACAGCACAATGTCTACTACTCACAGCACAATGTCTACTACTCACAGCACAATGTCTACTACTCACAGCACAATGTCTACTACTCACAGCACAATGTCTACTACTCACAACACAATGTCTACTACTCACAGCACAATGTCTACTACTCACAGCACAATGTCTACTGCTCACAGCACAATGTCTACTACTCACAGCACAATGTCTACTACTCACAGCACAATGTCTACTACACACAGCACAATGTCTACTGCTCATAGCACAATGTCTACTACTCACAGCACAATGTCTACTACTCACAGCACAATGTCTACTACTCACAGCACAATGTCTACTACTCACAGCACAATGTCTACTACTCACAGCACAATGTCTACTACTCACAGCACAATGTCTACTGGTCACAGCACAATGTCTACTGCTCACAGCACAATGTCTACTACTCACAACACAATGTCTACTACTCACAGCACAATGTCTACTACACACAGCACAATGTCCACTACTCATAGCACAATGTCTACTGCTCATAGCACAATGTCTACTGCGAGCAGTAGACATGGCAGCTGTCGGGACTATCCCTTCCCTTCATAGCTCACTTATACTCCGCCATTCCCAAGTCAAGAGTCATATATACTGACCCAGTAGCATATCTTGAAAACTAGAGCCAATCAACAATTTTAAGCATCATTCTCAGTGACCCAGAATTAGTAAAGTTGGATTACATTTATTTCGGAAGAATTTTGGCTGTAGACCAGTGTATTCAGAGATCGGGCCGAAAAACAAGCAGCACAACCCAAACACAAATGAAAGAGCATTGCATTTTAATGAAATTGCAATTCCTAAAAGCAACACGTTTACATTTCAAATTACATGTGAAACTTAGGCAGACATAACAATATTCAGGTCTACGAATTTGTTGTTGTTCCAATACTGCATTGGCAGTAATTCACACGAAACAAACACTTCCTTAAATTGT
Source organism: Petromyzon marinus (assembly GCF_048934315.1). Taxonomy (NCBI): domain Eukaryota; kingdom Metazoa; phylum Chordata; class Hyperoartia; order Petromyzontiformes; family Petromyzontidae; genus Petromyzon; species Petromyzon marinus. The sequence continues at coordinate 7,467,571 of NC_133701.1, forward strand.
AAACCAAACATACATTCTCCTTAGGGTAATTTTGACAATATTAAATGTAACATATCTACAACTCTGAATTGAATCTGTCACGTAAAAACAACGGTTTTTAATTGTTTTAAACACTACACCGACATTTTCTTTTGTTAGTCACTTTAAGATGTTTTTCTTGTTCGTGTTTTTGTTGTGTTTGTTGTGGTTGCACCCGATTCAAGAGCCGAATGGCTCACAGGGCTATACCGAAATAAATCAACTGAAACCTGAAGGTGAGGGATCATTGCGATTCTTTGTTATATTCGTAAGGTTTTAATAACATCTGGAGGAGCAAGGATGCAAGCAGGTAGGCACAGCAACTAGGAAGGATCTTCCAGTCCCAGCCACTGTTTTATTCTTTATAAACATAGACAAATAAATGCCTCCTGCTTTGGGACAGCGTCTTGAGAGATGGTTGCATTTATACGCTCAAAATAAATCGCAAATAATGGTTGTCGTTAACGATAAGAAGGCTTTAACTTTCTTGCAATCTTTATTATTATTATTCATAGTGACCCCTTTTCAAACGTGTTTTTTTTTGCCCATCATTAACCCCACCACAGTTTTCTCCTTAACACTGCAATGCCGACTTTGAGTTGAAAGGTAGGCTTTTGGTAATCACCTATTTAAAAAATATAAGAATAATCACGTATCTGCAGCATTCAAATCGGTGCCCAGTCACCTCCTTGGGCTCGGAGCGTGGGAGTTCTTTGAATCCGTAAAGCCCGAATACATTTGCACAATAATTAATTAGCCTGGCTTGGACACGAGTGGCCCTTCGTCAGAAGACAATGTCCCTGCATCTATAACAACGAGGCATGGCGATGAGAGGCTTCACTGAATATAAATATTGGGAGTGGTATTACGTTAACACTATTTATTATGATTGAGACACATAGGCTACATTAGGAAGGTACATTTACGTGAATATGCAGCCATGCAGCTCGGTGGTAGAGTGAGCTGCTCGCGATAGAAATGTTGCGAGTTCGAATCCTGGTCGGGGCTTCAGGAAACCCTTCACTTCCTCTGGGGTTATTAAATTAGTACAACGTTGTGGGTAAGGCAACAGTGGTTGTCTTATGGATCGATTCGTCCCCGTCATAGGAAAACAGAATGTACACCGCTGGCTTAGGGCTGTAAACAGGCGATGAGCAATCCGTCAATGCTCATTTGAGCAGCAAATCCCATAGATTTTTTTTAACTTAGAATCTTGGTCGTTAACTGCATATACCAATACTGTACTATACAATATGCGTGCTAAATATGGAAATTGCACTTTCACTGGTGAACGTATGCACAAAACAGCCTAAGATGCGCATCCCGGTGAAGTCAAAATGGACAATTAAATGCTCCCTTACATGCACAGTATTCTGCCTGTTTGTTAAGCATGATAACATACCCAATTACCATCATGTCCCGGCATCTGAGTGTAATAGATGCAGCGAACGAGGGGAAACTGCAATCCTTTTGCCAGACGTTTCTGTCTAAATCCATACTAGACGTTGTTATGAATGCATTCGAAGTCGATTGCATTGTGCACATCTTTGCATGTCATAATGTAATCCCCAAGCGTATATGTTTTCACGGCAAAAAAAACAACCTGGCCAAATGGCAGTGCGCCACTAAACACCAACGAGCTGCTGCGACTACGCGCGGTGAGAGGCCGACCGTGCGACCACGCCTCTTGCTCTGCCCACCACCGGACTTGAAGGCCCCTTGCACTGTGTGAGACCTTGCAAAGGGGCAATCTGCGAGCACTCACGTGCGCTCGCCGCTCGGAAGGGCTTTCGACTTTGGTGGATGCACACACGAAGAGGGGAAGGAAAGAAACTGAGTGCATCCTGCACCCATCGACTATTTTCATGAATTCAAATGCCCCTTCCGCTGCATGTGAGTGGCCCTAAGCTGGTGGACGGACACAAAAAAAAGACGGCAAAAAACTAATTCAGCTGTATTTCCCCCCCATCTGTTTGGCCACGTATTGGTCAATAATAATAATATACAAGAATAAAAGTGAAAGTAATTTCGAACCATTTCTTTTTTTTTAAACTATGTTTAGACAAATATAAATGAGTAATATATTCACATTGAATGCAGGTGCAAAAACTGTAAGCAACGAAGCATTAAACATATAAATTGAAATTAGCATAATTAAGCATGCATCAGTCAATAGAATATATATGTCAAAGGGTTGACTTTGCACACGTGTACATTTTATTAAGTTCACCAACAATACATATTATTTACATTTACCAATAATCAAGATGTATTATCTGTCAACAAAGTTCATAAAGGTATAGAGAATACAACCCCACAACACAACAGTAATGACAGTCTTAAAGCACATTGAGTTGATATAAACATTATTATTAAAACAAACAATTAGCCTCACTTAAATATGGCAATTTTCTACTCGGTAACTGGCATTCAATTCAAAAATAGGCAAAGAACATGTGGGGCATTGGTTCACTTCGCAGAATGGGTCATTGCAATAATTAGCCTTATAAATTAATTAACGCTGCAGGAAGTATGGTATGCAGTACTTGCCACAGGCAGCTGATTTATTAATTTTCTAAATTTGTGCCACTTTGTAAAATATATATTTAAAATGCTCTAATAGACTATTTACATCAGAATAAAAATAATAAAGCACAGTTTCCTGAATAAAATGTCACATCTTTATCGCTGTGTTGTACATCTTGAATCTCAATGTCAGCCCTTGCAGCCATATTTCATACACATTCAAGGTATATCATCATTCAGTGCCACGCATTAAGTGCCATATACGACCAACCAGGTACGGCACATTATTTAATTTGCATATGCATTTCACATCTGACGCTTGAAAGGTTACAGCCATTGGATACAGTACTTCTCACATTTAATATCAGTTATCAAGTCGATGCCAAATTTCATGCAACATTTTCATGGCCAGAGGAAAGCAGATCCAAGCTGTCACGGCCCAATTCTGTCTTGTGCTCTGACGCTTTACGAGCTGCACAGCATGGTTAACAAGCCACACGCTGTTTCGTGCCCCCAGCCTTCAATCAAAATGAATACATTTACAAGGTTAAATCCAGGCTTGGGTGAGATTCAACACGCTAAAAGCTTTTTACTTATTTAATACCATTACTAACTGGCTCAACATGAGTGCCGCCACCACCATGAGTACTCTCATTCTCAGCAGCAGAATAATGTGAACCTGTCTGGTCAACATCGTCACGCACACAAACGCACACAGAGTCGACACAACTAAACACCACCATACGCATCATCACTAGTACACTACGATCCACCTAGCTTCCCAGGGTCCCTGTCCTCGCAAACATCACCCCCCCTCCCTCACATATCCGTAGACTCGCAATAACCCAGAAAATTCTTTAAAAAGTCCACAATGCCCCATTCCTGGCGCTCCACGAGGACCTCTTCGACTTCAACACATATCTCACCTGGACGCAAGAATGTGAGTCACTGGACCTGGCAAATAAGTACCTCGTGACTACCCACACAACAGCTCCCTGGTTACAACCCCGCCAGGGAGGAGTGGTCCACCCTCAACAAGTTCCGACTGGTCACAGCCCATGACTCGCCAACCTCCACCAATGGGGCATAAGAGCAAGCCCCCTATGTTCCTGTGGGGTGGAGAAAACCCACGCACCACATCCGAGAAGTCTGCCCAATCCACAAACTCACCGGAGGGCTCAACTGACCCTCAATTCAGCAGGACCGGAAGTAACCGCTTGGCTTTGGGACTTTGTATTCGCTAAATAAAAAAAACACACACAGTCGTGGTCAATCCACTGCTGGATAAAGGCCTCCCAAAAATATGTCACTACCACCTCTCAAAATCCTGAAATGGAATAATCCACTTGGCACCTGCACACGACTCATTTCATCACTCCATTTCCTCAGTCGACGTCCTCTCAGATACGTTCCATTCCTTCACTGCCACTCCATAATTTTTCTTGCCTACCTTGCTATAATCGCTTCTAACGACGAGTCCTGCCAAAGCCCAATAACGTTTCTTAACAGTTTGAATTATGTCACTAACCTGCACATGTTATTTAAATTTCACTTCTCTAAATGTAATGACAAAATAAGTTTTGTGCACTTTACAATTTTTTGTTCAATGTTTTTTGTATTACTAAACCACGTGTCACTTGGCATTATATGGTTTAACATCACATGACTCGAGATCTTGAAACCCATACTCTCAGCATGGATGTTATCAAGAGAATGAGTCATCTAGCCAACTCCATGAATTCACAATTTCAAATATATCAGCGCACTCCTTTGAACTGTAGCAATGTAAACACTGGTAACATGGCCACCCACATGTAATATATATTGTAGCCCTTGGAAATCCTCTTCAGACTCGTGGCCTTCTATTCAATGTAAAAGACGCTACAGACAGGCAGGTGTTAATATATGAAATCAAGCCAACCGCGAATGCTATGCAGTTTTTCAATAAGGGAAGAATATATTTCATTAGCTGGGTGTTACACAATCCACAACAACCTTGACCGTTCACAGTACGGGACGTAGCCACCCACAATCGGAAAAATTTAGTTGTTTAATATCTCATAAGGTGCATTGCGTCATTGACTGATTATGCTTTATTTAACACAGTACCCCACCAGGCAAACAAATATAAAGGGCCTTTCATGCATTTTAATATAACTTATAAATACGTATTCATGATACTATTTTATGCATATACGTCATATAAAATGTATGTGACTGTGTCGGGGGATGACGTATTTCAGGAGCAGAATTTGTATTCATCCTGGAGAAATCCGATGAGCTGTGAAGCTTTGTTTAACTAATGATCATATTGGCGGTACAACGGTGGTGTGCAGTATAAAATAGGCCGATGTTTCACAATTTAATAATTTTCCCGCGATTCGGTACCCCTGTGAAAAAAAAAAAATCTGATGGGGCGCATACAAATTAGTCCTCGTGATGTCGAAGCAGTTCAAAGACGAGTGTAGAGTTAACATTTGTATTTATAGACTGTTTCATGAAGGCCGGTATGTTATGCTGCACTAGTGTACCGCCAATAAGTCCATATGTCCTGTAGGGGCAGTTCAGAGAGTTACAATAAACAAAAAAACGATAGGCATACAAAGTATAGGCAAGGTAAGCAAATGGCTGAAAATAAATAAAATATATAAAGTAGATAATTTCAAATTGCATTTCATGACATAGTTTACAATGGATTGACCGTGGCCATTTTTTTTTTTATTTTGTTATTTAACTAAAAAAATGTTTGGTTATGGAAACAAATAACACTTGCAGAATGTCAACCCTTGAGCTGACCACACAATTGTGAATCTATACTCTTTAGCCATTAAATATCACTTCATCAATATCAAAACCCAGATGCTGTGAGTGGCATCAGCTCGACCGTACGTGGACAAAATTATGGTTCTTGAACCACTGTATACATGATTCATTATATCTTTGCTCTGAACATTACCATCTCATATGCATGGTGAGTTTTATTCAGATACTCCCATTTCCTCTCACGTGCATTTTAATGAACAAGGACCCTCTCCTGAAAAGGCCTTGACACTCATTCAGCCAAACATTTCTCCCAGCAACAGTAAACACTAAATCGTACTGTATTTTAAATTTACCATTTCCATTTCGAGTCTGGTGATATGGCATTTTGTGGTTTTATTTGTCAAGTAAAGTGCTTGGGGATGTCATGGCATTCAAGTTCTCAATACATTCTAATCCTCATCCTTATCCTTGTCTACAACTTGAATTGTGAATGTCGTGCAGATGGCCACCAGATGTGATTTTGTGTATTTGTGGAACACATCACATGTACCTTAACTTAAGACAGTGCCATGACCATCATTTTCGATAGGTTAGCTATGCATCAAGTGTACATCTATGATAGTATTAACCTTTATTTACCCAGGAAAGCCTCACCGAGTCTAAAGCCTTTGTCAAGAGGGTCCCACTACATTGGGATATTTATCCAAATCCATAAGTTAGAATTTGGCTTCATATGCAAGGAAACAGGGGTGCTGGGAAAAAAACCCACTAAACACAATAATCTAACATGTAAAGCTCCACAAAGATATATTTGTAATATTCTATGGCTACACTGCTATCAATTCTAGATTTAAAGCTTTCGTGACTGCTAGGATCCATACTCTTTGGTTCTATTGGGTAAAGTCACGTAGGTGAAAATAAAATAACAAAAAAATTAACAAGCTGTCCTCCTGACAGTCTCGTCCCTTCACCTGATGAAGGCCGCTTGTGTTGTGGCCGAAACGTCGTGATTTTTTGTTAATTTTTTTGTTATTTTATTTTCACCTACGTGACTTTACCCAATAGAACTAAAGAGTATACACTGCTATCTCTTGACTGTATCTTTGTTGTATATTAAGCCCGCTCACTCTGTATCTTGAACAAGGTGAAAGTGATGTCTCGTGTCTTACAGAGTAAAGTGACAGAAGATTCAATAAGTGCATTGAAATTGGTCGGAGATGCGTCGAGACTTTGGCATTTTTTTGTATTATCTATCGTGTCTACTCATTATTTTAACGAGGTATATAAAATTGGGAAATGCTGTGAAAACAAAACCGTGACTGCATGTTCATGAATAGTTGCCTCGGCTTAGTTATTTCAGCAGCAGATGTTTACACCCTATTAGATGCCCTGTGTGTGTTATGATATTGGCATTATGCTTTTTTAAATGTTCCACCACTATCTCAATAAGAAAGTGCGTCACATTTAAATGGGAAAATTCACAAAGAGTTATGATTGAGAGCAAATGCATCCCTGGCATTTATTTTAAATTACGCTGTGTTTACAATTTAAACAAAAGAGATGCTTCAACATATCCGAGTGATGCTAAATCTATTAGCACAAGTTTGAACCTCTATCTCTATGAGTTAAGGGAATTGCTTTGTAGAAAAGCAATGCTGGAAAATGCTTGTCATTTCTGTAACCCAATTATTTTTCAGATTTTTGATTATTAAATCACGTAATGCTTTTCCAAATCTTTTGTTATTAGGAAGTCTTTCTACTACCTGACACAGTCAAACAAATATATTTTAATCTATTAAAAAAAAACAGCAATAATTATTGTTTATAAAATCTATTTATAAACATTTTCAGCTTCCCGTTAAGTTGAAGGACAATCCTCACAATACATTTAATCAATCTTCTAATCAATTAATTTAGTTTTCTATGTTCGATTGAGAATTCCGCTTAAATAGCCTGTGAGATTATTTTAATAAGCATGAAATATAAATGAATGCACATATGCACGCACAAGAGAGAGGTCTATCTATATATTTGTGCACACGCATATATATCTCTCTGCATTATAGGTCACAATGATATGTTACATGCCCCTGTTAACTGCCGAATTGCGTTTAAAATTCCCTGTACAAGAAATCTTTTTTTTTGCTAACGAGTGCAAGGCTAAAGTTTGGGTTGTTCGGAAAGTGTTAGGACGAGAGGACCTGTAAACAGACTATTCTCACTAAATGCTCGCATACGTGGGTAAGATTGGTTTGGAAATTGCACCGTGATGCCCGCACATAATAATCTAATGGCAGTGAATGCATCTGGTAAATTTGACTAGTTTTCAAAATTGCTATTGATGGGAACTTGTTGAGTCGATACAAAGCTCAAGGACAGGTACACTGACCATACATCTCATCGCAATGTTCACATCATATGTAGAAAAAAAAACTTTACATCACTTTTGTCAAATCACTAATGGACGAAGGCCTCTCCACGTTGTGTCCGTTGTGGAGGTTGTTTGACCATTGTTTACCAGTCAGTGGCGTATGAACAACTTACATAGTGCGATCGGAGGCTAATGAGACTGCAATTCGTCAAATCAGGTTTTTTTCTCCCTTTTTGAATATAATTATTATTGAGGCATCATTCCATGATTGATAACAATGATTTATCTTTGATATAGCGTTATTTGCTCGGGGATGTTTCAGAGTGCCTCACACGCAATGTGTTATCGTTGAGGTATTTCCTGTGCTTAAACGTTTAGTAAAATAAGTCTGCTAATTTTATCCAAGCTGTCCCCGCTTCTTTGATGATGTCCAGTCATTCCATCTGGTGTCATAGCTTTCCTATTTTTTCATATGGTGTGTGAAGAGCAGTGGCTACCTCTTTATAACAGTGTGAATAGTGGGGGCTACCTCTTTATAACAGTGTGAAGAGTGGGGATACCTCTTTATAACAGTGTGAAGAGTGGGGGCTACCTCTTTATAACAGTGTGAATAGTGGGGCTACCTCTTTATAACAGTGTGAAGAGTGGGGCTACCTCTTTATAACAGTGTGAAGAGTGGGGCTACCTCATTATAGCAGTATAAAGAGTGGGGCTACCTCTTTATAACAGTGTGAAGAGTGGTGGATACCTCTTTATAAGTGTGAATAGTGGGGGCTACCTCTTTATAAGTGTGAAGAGTGGTGGATACCTCTTTATAACAGTGTGAAAAGTGGTGGATACCTCTTTATAACAGTACGAAGAGTGGTGGATACCTCTTTATAACAGTGTGAAGAGTAGGGCTACCTCTTTATAACAGTGTGAAGAGTGGGGCTACCTCTTTATAACAGTGTGAAGAGTGGGGCTACCTCTTTATAACAGTGTGAAGAGTGGGGCTACCTCTTTATAACAGTGTGAAGAGTGGGGCTACCTCTTTATAACAGTGTGAAGAGTGGGGGCTACCTCTTTATAACAGTGTGAATAGTGGGGCTACCTCTTTATAACAGTGTGAAGAGTGGTGGATACCTCTTTATAACAGTGTGAAGAGTAGTGAATACCTCTTTATAAGTGTGAAGAGTGGTGGATACCTCTCTATAACAGTGTGAAAAGTGGTGGATACCTCTTTATAACAGTACGAAGAGTGGTGGATACCTCTTTATAACAGTGTGAAGAGTAGGGCTACCTCTTTATAACAGTGTGAAGAGTGGGGCTACCTCTTTATAACAGTGTGAAGAGTGGGGGCTACCTCTTTATAACAGTGTGAAGAGTGGGGCTACCTCTTTATAACAGTGTGAAGAGTAGTGGATATCTCTTTATAACAGTGTGAATAGTGGGGCTACCTCTTTAAAACAGTATGAATAGTGGTGGATACCTCTTTATAACAGTGTGAATAGTGGGGCTACCTCTTTATAACAGTGTGAAGAGTAGTGGATACCTCTTTATAACAGTGTGAAGAGTAGTGAATACCTCTTTATAAGTGTGAATAGTGGGGGCTACCTCTTTATAACAGTGTGAATAGTGGGGGCTACCTCTTTATAAGTGTGAAGAGTGGTGGATACCTCTTTATAACAGTACGAAGAGTGGTAGCTACCTTTTATAACAGTGTGAACAGCAGAGATATGATATTTGGACCACTCCCTCGTCACCTGAACAAAATGTGTTTCATAGTGCTACTAACATCTGCATATAATTCCTCCACGAGTTTGTATTCTATTCTCTTTCTATTGTGTGTTGTGGTTCCACCTGAGTCTCCCTGGGGGGTACCATTTGTAATTTTCCCAATTATCAAGTGCATTGCTGCAATTTCATGTTGCCATTGCTTGTTATAACATCCATAATCGTGTTTCTGTTCGGTTCTCTTTAATTTTTTACCCATTATTTTCATAACTGTTTTCACATACTCCTTTGAATCAAGACCTATTTTAGTGCAACAAAGTCAAATCCCCCAGCGAATAACAATGTTGGCATGGTTATCACCACTTAAATATGAAAAACTCAACACCTTCACCGAGAACACTGCCTTAAAATGACACATTTGAAAGGGGACATTTCGGGTAAATGGCCCTTTGAGTATTTTTTCACCTCTACATGCGCACAATTGCCAATGCAGCAAGCGTCACCAAATAATATCTTTGAATAATTAGATAGCTCACATTGCAATGGACAGTGCATTGAGAAAGGGGGGCAAACTACTATCCAAAAAAACACGGAATTAACGTCGAAAAGGAGATATTTGGAAAGGGATGGAAATGCCAAAACAATACATGTGTACGTTATTGAAATCCAAGCACAGCTGAGAAAGATACTGGGTGTTCTGATCAAAATGTCAACCCACCACACCTGTAAACACTTCTGCAGTCTACGTTGGAGATGCTGGATTATTATTTGAAGGGTGCACATAATCTCGAGGTAGCTCAATTGCCTCCTTTATTGTTCACAAAATTAGCAATTGTGATAGAGTTCTTAGGCATCGCAGTTAACTTTAAAGGGCACTGTACTTTAAAGGGCACTGTACTTTTGCACACCTTATGGGCTCATTCAAATATGGCCAGGTGGATGTATACTTTCTTAGGTAAAAAAATACGTATACTGGATTGTCAATGGTATTTGTGTATATGTGAAGTGTGTATATTGCATTTTTAATCACGACTTAATAATTGGTTGTATTTACATAGTGCTAGCTTTACCATAGAAACCTTCTAGCAGATGTTTTTTTTTCCTGCAGCTTAAAAAAAAAGTTAATATATATCGGTCTGGAAAGCCAATAGGCTGATTAAGATTATCTTTGTTCATATGTGGAAACGCAGAATGGAGGTCTGCTTGTAAACATATGCTTCTATCTCAAATTCTCTGCAGAGTTTATGTATGGGATATATTTATAAAATTCCGTAATGTAAAATGTTTTTGAGAGGCTTTGCTGCGTAGCAACAATCAGCCTTATATATAAAAAAAAAAATAAGAATAGGTTTTACCCTTTCTGCCAACAAAACAGGTGGTATGATGTTCAAACACCAAACAGCTAACTGAAACAACACAGCAGACGGACTGCTGAGGAAGAAATGTAGCCAGAATAGCTACTGCAACCAAAGGTTGTATACTCGCTACATTTCTCGCTACATTTCCCCCTCAGCAGTCCGCCTGCTGTATTGTTTCACCTGAAGACGATGCCTTGTGTTGCTATCGAAACATCGTGATTTATTAGTATTTTTTTCTATCGACGTGACTTTACCGAAAGAAGCAAAGAGTATGAATTCCTGCATTCACGAAAGCTTCAAATCAAGATGTGAAAAGTGTACAAACGCTTAATGATTGGTTGGCACGTGGCTTTGTATAGATAAATAAGCCCCATATTTTGTCGCTAATTGAACCGCAGGCATCGTTTGGTCTGTATCATCGCACTCACTGATTGAACAAACGCTGATTGATTGGTAAACACACGTGGCTCTGTATGGCTAAGTAAGTCACCCCATTTTATCGCTAAATAAACCACAATAATTGTTTACATCTGTACGTCCCATGGATAACCGTAGCGTTGCTCTGCAAGTGTCTGGTCGGTGGTGAAAAGCACCACTTTGCAAAAGGGGCCTTTTGACTTGTAAACCAAGACCACGGGACCTGCCACATGGTACTTTGCCATTCGTACTGTGGTGAATGAAAATACGGAAGGCCGAGATTTTATTAAGACGGGTTTTTTTTTTTTACAAGCGAGGCAAGTGAAGGAGCTTCATTTACTGGGTTCTCCAATAATACATATATGTATTGTTGTATAACTTCTTTTGCACTGTACGTAGCCAACCATGCTAATCGGAGGTGGAGGCTCACAACCAATTATAATATGGTGGATGGCTTTTATGCACAGTTATAGGTTTTACTGCAATTGAGACCAGGACCTCGTTAAAATTGAGAATCTGGTTTCATCACGAAGGGCTGCTTGGTTTTGAATGCAGTTATGATAGAAGTACAGGTTCAGTGCTCTCACCTGAGCCAGGCAGCCAGCTCAAGTTGAGCTGTTTACCATTTTCTAATACCGTATAGCAGTGTTTCTCATGAGGGCTTATATTGCCATTGTATGTGGTGATCAATGCTTTCATTCTAGATTCGAAGTTTTCATGACTGCAAGGATCCATACTCTTTGGTTCTTTCGGTAAAGTCACGTAGGTGAAAAAAAAATCACGACGTTTCGGGCGTAACACAAGCACCCATCATCAAAACCCTGCACCATAGGGCCCACTGCATCTCCAACACCACCTAGCCAGTGAACTGGAACACGTGCACCAGGCCCTCAAGATGAATGGATACTCGGACGGTATTATCCGCAAAGCTGTTTCTCCAACCATGGAGAAGCAACCCCCTGAGACGCCGATCAAAACCATCACGTTACCATACATAGCAGGCATTACCAAAAAGATTGCCAAAATCTTAAACAAACACAAGATCCAGGTCCGATTCAGTACAGTACACAAAATCCGTGATCTAATCCCATCTGTGAAGGATGTCATTCCTGACTTGCAATACCCTGGAGTCTACAAACTAAGTTGCATCTGTGGTGATTGTTACATTGGGGAAACGAAACGTCATGTCTCTGACCGTATCCGCGAGCATAAGTCAGATCTGAAACACGGCAGAACTAATTCCTCCGCCGTTGCTGATCATTGCTATAACGCTGTGGGCTCTCATGGTTTTGTTATCTCGGAGACCAAGGTGCTCTGCAAGCCGTCTGGCTACCATCAAAGATTTGTTCATGAAGCCATCCAGATATGCAAACATAGACATCACTTCAACCGAGAAAATGGGTACAAATTGAGCAATCACTGGAAGGATGTTATTAACCAAGTAAAACCGTAACTGCGTTATGTTGTTGCTTCTTTTTCCACATCTTGTTGTTCAGCTCCCCAGCCCCGCTTGCTTTCCCCCCACCCCCGCTGCTGTTTTCCCTCCCGTCCCCCTTTGTTCTCCCTTCCCCTGTACTCGAGCAGCCCCCCCCGCCTCCCATCCCTGGCTCCTCCCCCCCCCCCCCCCTCTTATATATATAGCCTCTTGTTTTGCAGCAGCCCTCTTGACCACTTTAGCAATTGTTTTCTTGCTGTCATTGTCCCACCTGATGACGGGCGCTTGTGTTGCGTCCGAAACGTGGTGATTTAATTTATTTATTTTTATTTATTGTTTTTATTTTTTCACCTACTTGACTTTACCGAAAGAACCAAAGAGTATGGATCAATGCCTCGTTCGTTACAAGATACGTGTCCCGATTATGGACCGTGATTTGATAACATTAATCACTTGCATCTTGTATTTTTTGTAAACATCTACTCACCCAGTCCAAAATGCATTTATTCAATGGGTATAACAGACTCGTAAATGTGTATCCTATTTAAGAGCCAAAATGGATATGAACATTTTTATCCGTTCTATCGATTTTATGAATATACTTCTTCTGGAATAAATGGAACTCATAATACAATGAAAATGACATTAAAAACTGGTATTATTTGTGCTGTATGCGAATGCTGTTCCGTGTCTCTCTGTTTTGTCAAAATCGTTGCTCTGAGCTCGATTGCATAAGTACGTATTTTCCCTGTCCATGCACTGCTGCTGGCAATGTGAGCATCATTACACTTAGTTATGCACTTCACATCCACAATTGTGTTTCCGTGTGCATCAACGAACTGTGCATTATGTACCCATTGCGTCCACAGGATGGTACACACTGGCATTCACCGCTGACAGGCCACCCTGGTCATCGTTACGGGTGCATTCATCATAACACGTACACAGTCTGCTTCACTGTGGATGTTCATTATCCCACTGACATGATTCAAAAAGGCCCATTGTGTGCCAGCGTCATGGTCCAAATTATAAAAAATATCTGCAAACTACTCAATTGGGATAGCACACAGTAACATCCACCCCCCCCCCACCACCAATTGTGAAAATACTGCAGACTTTGTGATAGCCTTGCGCCATAAGAATGGCACGAATACCAAATACACTAAAATTATTATTAAATACCAATAATGTATGTTTTCGCGTGCTTTGGGGCATGAACGTACATATGTACATGCTTGTGATCACCGGGAGATTTGAACATTCCCATATTTCATGAATTATTAGTTTAGTTACCAAAGCATTACACAATCTCTTCTTTGGTTCGTTCGGTAAAGTCACGTAGAATGAGAATAAAATAATAAATTGATAAAATAAAATAACACAATAATATTCTCACGACGTTTCGGCCACAACACAAGCGGCCTTCTTCAGGTGAAAGGAACAAACCTGTCGGGACGACAGAGTTACAATGGCAACGCGGTTCGGGAAATTGCTACATTCAAGTGCAGCACAATTTTCTATGCGTGATCTCAATTTTTTTGCATCATCTCCATAATTTTGGAGGCCCTTGACTTGTTTTCATTTGCCCCACGTATAAAGCATGCAAGAAAATGTCTAAGCCCTGTGTACCAGCATCGATATTTCTTGGCTGCCAACGTCCCCGGAACCGTTTGTAACACAACGTTGGCGCAACGTTCCGCGTTCAATGGGATCTTGTGCGTTTGTGCGTGCGCGCGCGTGTGCAAGGCCCATGCTCACGCCCCTCTGCGGTTCATGTTGTTCATCTCGGTGTAGGCAGCGTCGGGCGCAGGCGCCACGCGCGCCTTGAACAGGCACGGGAACGCCTTCTTGAAGGTCTTACGGAAACTGTCGCCCATGAAGCAGTAGACGAACGGATTGATGGACGAGTTGGCGTACGACATGCAGTTTGCCCATGTCTTGAGCTTGTACGTGGTGTAGCTGATGGCGAAGTGCGGGTAGAAGCTCTGGAAGAGGATGAAGAGCTGGATGGGCCCCCAGCAGAGCATGAAGACCAGCACGACCACCACAACCATACGAGTCACCTTCGCCCTCGTCGCCTCGTTCCGCTCTGTGAGCATCTGCAGCTGCACCGCCGCAGAGAAGAACCGAACCGCGTTGCCACTGAAACACAGCCGGACTGCCCACTAAGTTGTGTAAACTGGTGAGTGGTGAGGGGTCAGGTGAGTTGATTACTGGTGTCAGGTGAGTTGGTGAGTGTTAGGTGAGATGGTCAGAGGTGAGTGTGAGGTGAGTTGATGACTGGTGAGTGGTGAGGGTCAGGAGAGTAGTGAGTGGTGAATGATGATGGCCAAGCGCGTGTCATAGGTCACACTTCCCACAAGTGTAGAGGTGTTAACTTCGCACTGTTCGGTAACCTGCATTGCCACCAGGTATCAAGGGGGCAGTGCAGCGTTACCTCTGGGTGCATAACGGTTGGGGTCAGACGAGGTGAAGTGGATCGTAGCCACGGTTTGGTAAGAACCAATCAGCCAGTTCCACGTGGGAATGTGTGATTGGTTATACCTGGCTACGAACGAGTATAAGAAGGGTGACCCAACAGAGCTCGGGGAGTTCTCTCCCTACACGAAGACGGAAGCCCGGGCTGAAGACTAGCTAGGACCCTGGACCAGCCGTCCAGCCCTTCTGAGGGCTAAGGCTTAGGTACCCAGTGGTCAGGACCCACCGGGCCAGCGGTGGGTCAGATAGCCTCCCCTAGGTCCCAGCCGGAGGACTCTAGAATAGCCGTAGACGTGTAAGTGTCGCCAAGCTAGGAGGCTGTACCTCCTTAGGTATCAAGGAGACCTGTGTGTAGGTTACACTGAGTCCGGAGGCTGTACCTCCTTAGGGTATCGGGTGAGGGGACCGGATACCCCTCTGTGTGTGTTAAGGATTGTATAGGGAAATAGTTACAATGAACAGAGTGTGCCTCCTAAGAAGTTTACTCGTATTCTTAGCTCTTTCGGTAAAGTCACGTTGAAGGGAAACAATACAATAATAAAATATATATTAAACAATAAAAATTCTCACGACGCTTCGACCATAACACAAACGGTCGTCATCAGGTGTGTCGGTTTGCATAAATTTATTTATTTTTAAAGAGTGTATTTATTTATAAAAAAACACGCCAGCGCCACGCACAGCGATTTGGCAGTTTATTTAGAAGGACTAGTCCATCTATGTTCTGAAAAGAGGAGGGCGGATTCGAAAAATTAATGTATGCTGTCTGAAAGCCACTGTAAGCGTGAACAATCAATTATGACCTGAAATGGTTTATCAAATCTTTCCAATGATTGCTAAGCCAGAATCCATCTTCTTGGTTGAAATTGTCTCTGTGCTTGTATATGTGGATAGCCTCATGAACGAATCTCTCATGGTAGCCAGATGGCTTACAAAGAACCTCTGTCTTGGAAAAGTCAATGTCATGTGAGCCTACTGAATTATAACAATGATCTGCCACGGCCGAGGTGTTGGTCCTACCGTGTTTAAGGTCTGCTTTGTGTTCACGAATGCGGTCTGAGACATGGCGTTTGGTTTCTCCAATGTAACTACTACCACAGAGGCAACTTAGTTTGTAGAGACCAGGGTACTGTATGTCTGGAATCACATCTTTTACAGACAGAACCAGATCACGGATTTTATGTAATGTGTTGAAACGGACCTGGATCTTGTGTTTATTCAAGATTTTGGAGATCTTTTTTGTGATCCCCGCAATGTACGGTAAAGTGATGGTTTTGAAAGGCTCCTCAAGAGGGTCCTTCTTCATGGTTTGAGTGATAGCTTTGCGGATTGTATAGTCGGAGTAACCATTAGCCTTAAGAGCTTGGTGCACGTGCTTGAGTTCACTGCCTATGTGTTCCTGGTAAGATATGCATTGGGCTCTATGATACAGAGTCTTGATGAGAGAATTCTTCTGTGATGGATGGTGGTGGGAATCCGGTTTCAGATAAGCATCTGTATGGGTAGCTTTCCTGTAGACAGAGTGGCTCATTGAACCATCAGGTCTCTTTTTAATTAGGACATCCAAAAAAGGTATCTTGCCATCTATTTCGACTTCCATGGTAAATCTGATGGCTGGGTGTATGGAATTGATGTGGTCGAAGAATTGGTCTAGAGCAGGCCGGCCATGTGGCCAGATGACAAAAGTGTCATCAACGTACCTCTTCCATAAGGTTGGGCGCAGAGTGGCAATCTGGATGGCGTCAGTCTCAAATTTCTCCATGAAAATGTTAGCTATAACCGGAGATAGGGGGGCGCCCATTGGGGTGCCTCAGTTTGTTTGTAGAAAGTTCCAAACTGGCTCGTTTTTTGTCTGAAATCCTGCGTCCTTTCACTGGAAAAAAACATCTCTGCGGTACAAAATTCTACTCACCTGGTATCGACAATCAAGGGTATTTCCCTGTCCCCAGACGACCTGCTTGTCAGTTTTGATGTAGTTTCCTTATTTACCAAGGTTTTTGTACCTGACACCATCACAATCATTGAAGACTTGGTTCATCAAGGACTAAACACTGAGGTACCCCCCCTGGTGAGACACCGTTTAACCAATACATACTTCACTTGGATTGGAACTATCTACAAACAAACTGAGGGCACCCCAATGGGCTCCCCCCTATCTCCGATTATAGCTAACATTTTCATGGAGAAATTTGAGACTGACGCCATCCAGACTGCCACTCTGCGCCCAACCTTATGGAAGAGGTACGTGGATGACACTTTTGTCATCTGGCCACATGGCCGGCCTGCTCTAGACCAATTCTTCGACCACATCATTTCCATACACCCAGCCATCAGATTTACCATGGAAGTCGGAAAAGATGGCAAGCTACCTTTTTTGGATGTCCTAATTAAAAAGAGACCTGATGGTTCAATGAGCCACTCTGTCCACAGGAAAGCTACACATACGGATGCTTATCTGAAACCGGATTCCCACCACCATCCATCACAGAAGAATTCTCTCATCAAGACTCTGTATCATAGAGCCCAATGCATATCCGACCAGGAACACATAGGCAGTGAACTCAAGCACGTACACCAAGCTCTTAAGGCTAATGGTTACTCCGACTATACAATCCGCAAAGCTATCACTCAAACCACGAAGAAGGACCCTCTTGAGGAGCCTTTCAAAACCATCACTTTACCCTACATTGCGGGGATCACAAAAAGATCTCCAAAATCTTGAATAAACACAAGATCCAGGTCCGTTTTAACACATTACATAAAATCCGTGATCTGGTTCTGTCTGTAAAAGATGTGATTCCGGACATACAGTAACCTGGTGTCTACAAACTAAGTTGCCTCTCTGGTAGTAGTTACATTGGAGAAACCAAACGCCATGTCTCGGACCGCATTCATGAACACAAAGCAGACCTTAAACACGGTAGGACCAACACCTCGGCCGTGGCAGATCATTGTTATAATTCAGTAGGCTCACATGACATTGACTTTTCCAAGACAGAGGTTCTTTGTAAGCCATCTTGCTACCATGAGAGATTCGTTAATGAGGCTATCCACATATACAAGCACAGAGACAATTTCAACCGAGAAGATGGTTTCTGGCTTAGCAATCATTGGAAAGATTTGATAAACCATTTCAGGTCTTAATTGATTGTTCACGCTTACAATGGCTTTCAGACAGCATACATACATTTTTCGTCTCCCCCCTCCTCTTTTTAAAACATAGATGGACTAGTCCTTCTAAATAAACTGCCAAATCGCTGCGTGTGGCGCTGACGTTTTTTTTTATAAATAAATAAATACACCGTTCAAAAATAAATAAATTTATGCAAACCGACACACCTGATGACGACCGTTTGTGTTATGGTCGAAACGTCGTGAGAATTTTTAATGTTTTATATATATTTTATTATTTTATTGTTTCCCTTCAATGTGACTTTACCGAAAGAGCTAAGAATATGAATTACTGCAGTCACGAAAGCTTTAAATCAAAGGTTACTCATCTTTATAAACACTACACAAGTAAGAATGGAAAACATACTTGCATAAAAAATTTAGATGGCTAATGTTTGCCAGAATAACATTTCAGATTAATCTTAGGGTATTACAACAGGTAATGGGTGTTTTTGTCCTGTCTCTACTCCACATGAAACACATTACATACGATGTGGGGTGGAGTGGCAGCGACCTGATCTCAAGCCAAGGTTATAAACATCAGTGACGAGTATTCTTTGGGTCCATACTCTTTGGTTCTATTCGGTAAAGTCACGTAGGTAAAAAATAAAGCAACAAAAGTCACGACGTTTCGGCCACCACACAAGCGGCCTTCATCAGGTGAAGGGACCAGACTGTCTCGAAGACTGCGCTCTGGTCCCTTCACCTGATGATGGCCGCATGTGTTGTGGCCGAAACGTCGCGATTTTTGCTGTTTTATTTTTTACCTACGTCACTTTACCGAATAGAACCAAAGAGTGTGGATCCTTGCAATCACGAAAGCTTCAAATCTAGAATATTCTTTGGGTCTTTTCGGTAAAGTCACATAGATAGGTTCAAAGAAAATAACAAAAAACTACGACGTTTCGATCGCAACACAAGCAGTCACCTCCACCGCCAACAGTGTGAGTGTGTAAGGCGAGGTGCTATGATTACTTGGCAACCCTTTGATTGGTGGAAACCCACCACCAGCGCCATCATTGCCCTCTACGAGTACCATCACTCACATTAACATTAGTTGCTCCGCCCATGCTGCTAACACTTGGGCTATGCCCATTTTTAAAACCTTTATAAACAGTTCGCCTTTAGAAGCCAACCCCCTTTTCCTGATGACGACCGCTTGTGTTGCGATCAAAACGTCGTCGTTTTTTGTTATTTTCTTCGTCCCCCGTGTCCGCTGCTGCCTACCGGATGCCCTCAATCACCTGCACGTTGTCATCCTGAGGCTCCACCGCGGGACGTCCGATCTTCTTGATCATAATGCTGTAGCACACGGAGATGGTGACCAGTGGCAGCATGTAGACCAGCACGAAGCTGTACAGCACGAAGGCGTGCTCGTGGGGCACAGAGGGGAAGGCGTCAAAGCAGTACGTCTTGGGCCCGTACCACTCCTTCGTGTCCGTCTTGTGGTACAGGGCCATGGGCAGAGACATCACGAGCGAACCTGTCGAAGGACAGACAGCAGCAGGGCGTGGTTTGGGGCATTGATCTGGCCAAGTGGTAGTGCCGCCGGCGCATCTTGTTGCAGAGACCTTGGGTTCAGCCAATTCCAGCAACAATTTGCCAGAATTATAAACTTCCTGATAAAGCTGGTTGTTACTACAGTATCAGCAAAACGTCGTAACCCATTTGTTAAATCTAGCGAGTAGGGCCGTCCAGGGGGGGGGGGGGGGGGTGTGGGGCCCGCAGAAAATCGGAATGTGTGGGCCCTCTAAAGCCGTAAAACTAAACCGGAAGTAATACATCTTACACCACGTCGGAGGATGCCCCCCAAAATGCGGGGCCCCGGGCAGTCGCCCTAATTCGCCATATCCTAGAGACGGCTCTGGTTGTTAGACTGGTGTGCCTAAGCAGTAATGCATTGGTGCGTTTTCTCATGTGACAATTTATGAATTGGCTGTGTCGGGTGGCGGAGGGCACATTTTACCTACGTGATCAAAAATCAATTATGAATCATAGTGATGGTAAGTTTTAAATACCAAATTACCCATAGGATTCATCACAGTTCTTGAGTGTTGCATTTCAACAATTGTAAACCATTATGTATTTTTGGAGAAGTGACGTCACATTCACTGCTTTGTTTCTATGCGGCATTAAGATTAACGAGGATGTGTCTCTTACATGCTTGTGTCAAAAGTGATAGGTACATTGATTGACAATGCTCATCTTCAGTGCACGAAATTCCACATTGCTTCCTATTGTGGAGTTGTGCTACCTGAGATCATTCCCGAGTGTATTGAGATCATGAAGATTGTGGAAGAAATAAATAACAAGAAGGCCAACAGAGAATAACGACTCTGGTAGAAACATCTGCAATGAAGATGAATCTGGATCGAATACTAAATTGGGCACTGCATATGTATCTAAAGGAATGGATGAGATTTAGAGGTTTCCAGTTTATTTGTTTAACCAGGTGAGAACCCAAGAGGACCAGGATAAGTATAATTTGCGAGAGTGACCTGGGTCACTGAATTGACAATTGATAAATAATATACAGTACAGCAATATAATATAAAGTACAACTGCCCTTAGTGGGGGAGTTTAAGTACATCGGGGTCCCTTTCATGAGAGCGAGATCGGCCGGCGGATCGGTGCGGCGTCCGCAGTGTTGCGGGCACTGGGCCTTTCCACGGGTCATGAAGAGGGAGCTGAGTTTTCGAACAAAGCTCGCGGTTTACAGGTCGATCTACGTTCCCACCCTCACCTATGGTCGTGAGCTTGGGTAACGACCGAAAGGATGAGATCGCGGGTACAAGGGGCCGAAATGAGGTTTCTCCGCAGGGTTGCCGGACTTAATCTCCATGATCGGATGAATAGCTCGGTAATCCGGGAGAGCCTCAGAGTCGAGCCGCTTCTCGTCCGGATTGAGAGGAGGCAATTGAGGTGGTTCGGGCACCTGGTAAGGCTGACCCCCCCCGATTGACCCCCCCCCCCAGAACTCTACCAGGCACGTCCCACTCGGCGAAGACCCCGGGGCCGGCCCAGGATGCGCTGGCAGGACTATGTCGCTCGGCTGGCCTGGGAATTCCCAAGGAAGAGCTAGAGTCTGTCGCCAGGGAAAGGGAGGTCTGGACCGCCCTACTCAACATGCTGCCGCCGCGAACCTCGTCAGAACGAGCGGACTGATAAAGTTTAGAAAATAAAGTACAGCAATGCAGCAAATACAAATCAGAGCACGTGAGGAATCGTAAAACGAACACTTACGATAAGGCAGAGAACCAGATGGACAGACTCAGCAAATATATATATGAAAAAAAAAACCCACTGATGTTATCCAAAGCAATGCCACTGATTCAATACGGGAGTCAGCGGAAGGCGGTCAATCAAGCCTTACTTCGTTGTTGAACGCACGGATCATAACTGAAGTAGAAAGGCATGTTGATGATGACGGTAGCCTCTCTAGTGCGGAATGATGAAACGATGCGGCCAAGCACCCATTGAGACCAGTCCATTTGTTACCAAGCCAAAGTTCAGGTTCAAGGCCACTGCCATTCTTGTAGCAGAACGGTGACTCAGTGGGGAATTAATCTTAGCCTGGTATTTTTCATCAAGTAATTACTCAAACTGCATGATTTCAATGTAAAAAAAATGGCAATTGTAGGCCATGGATAAAACCTATTCCAAATGTGTTATGTTCATCCAAAATAGCACGATTACAAAATACGTGCATTTAAATCTCTGCTGGTCACATGACAATGACGCAGTAGCCCTACTCGTTTAAAGGATGGGAATATATAGTGGGAGTTATATGGGCTTATTGTCACTCATATCTTATATATGAATATGAATACCTATTACATGACACCTGTAAAAATAAAAACAAAATGTGGGGCAATGATTAATATAAATGCGGTAATAGTTAAACCATTCAACATGACTTATAATATGTAAGTTGGAAGCTTTTTAAAATAAAATTCTCATGCTATTTTTACACTGTGCCCATAAGGTCATCACTTATGTTATTATACTATTGCAAGCACTACACTCTTTGTTTCATTCGGTAAAGTCACGTAGGTATAAAATAAAATAAATCACAGTGATTTCAAATCAAATCAATATTGCAATCACCTCGGGTATTATTCTTGATAATTATATCCAGTATATATTTTTAAAATCGTCATATTTACAATTTTGATCCACCGTGCATGTTTTGTACACATGACTCCTCCCTTCGCAATATCTTATTTCTCAATTGATATAATATTACACCAGGATATTACACCAGGATTGGCTGTCACGGAAAATATGAGATGCTTTAATGCTCATGAAGCCAATTCTCCCCTTTAATTGCAGCCACATTAGAGCTCATATACTCTCCCTCGCACGACATCTGAATGAGCAATGAGTGCGTTTACCTACACAATGGGTAGGGAGCATTTGTATAAATTATGACAACACAAATGGCCTTTAAATAATCTTGTTTCCCACTCGCCCCCCCCCCCCCCCCAATGCACTGCTTCTCCGATATTTATTCAGAGGTAAAAACATGAGGTGGCCAGGTGGCTTGGAGAGTCTGACCGCTGAGCCGCCAACCACTGAGGACCCGAGTGTGAATTCTGGTATAATGGTAGTACAATGGTTTAATGGTTAGAAAATTGGATTTTTAATCCAGAGGTCGCCAGTTCAATCTCCTGGTGCGGCAGTTTGAAGCAATTGGAACATTTCTTTAAAATCCATTCGACTGCCCCTGTCCACCTAGCAGTACAAATGGGTTCACTGCAGTCGGTCGGCAGGTGGGGTAAAGTGTGGAAGAGTAGGCCATAGGCTCCCTGTAGATTGACTCTCCAGAGCTAGTGGAAGCCCTTCTGTGTGCAGCAGAGTGAGCGAAGCAATTGAAAGGGCTGCACCGTCGAAAGCAATCTTACCGATCCAAATGCCGATGCTGATGCAGGCAGCCAAACAGGGGGTGCGGTGCTGGAGTGAGCGGATCGGGTACACCGTGACATAGCAACGATCCACGCTCATCGCTGTGAGCGTCATGCAGGTGGCTTGCACCGTCACCTGCGAACAGCATGGCCATTGCTTTATTACACTTTTGAGCATCTGCGTGGGATGATATTTCATGCAAAATAATGGCTTGCGTTTAAATAATCCGTGATCGCTCAATACTTGAGAGTGAACGCATTTATCATTCTTGCCAGCTTGTGATTTTGTTTTTTCACCTGAAGATGATTGCTTGTGTTGCGATCGAAACGTCGTGATTTTAAAAAAAATATTTTTCTATCCACGTGACTTTACTGAAAGCCCCAAAGAGTATGAATTCCTGCAGTCACGAAAGCTTTAAGTCAACATTTATACGCTTGCTTGTGTTTTTTTTCTGGAATTCCACCCCTTCCTGTCCCCATTAGTCTCCCTTGACAACAATGCATACCTTCTCAATTAAATCTGAGATAAGCAGTAATTCCAATGATGATCGTAATTACATTATCTACATCCCTTTCTTTGGTCCATGTTCTGGATGAAATGCATATTCTATGAAGAAGAGTCATTTCTCAAACCGTTACCTATTATACACATTTTCCCCGAAGGCAGTGTTCATGACGAATGTGTTGAGTTAAAATTGTTTTGCAATTTGCTACTTGGGTTTTTGACGTGGGTCTTACGATTGTCAAGATTTAGTTGGCTCGAAGTTGACCTGGTAAGGCTGGAGAAGTGATGGAGTGTACGAGCCTTTTAAGGCCATGCTACATCATTGATCCCCCATGTAACTTCAAAATTTATTTTAAATTGCCCCATTTTCTGCCGATGTTTTAACATGTTTATAACATCAGCCAGATGGCTAGTAGCCACAAACATCTATCGGGGTAATAAACTCTGACTTGGAGAGCAAAATTCCCAGTCAGGTTAACTCTGGGGTCCAGCCATTCTATGATATTGGAATTGGGAAAAGGAGATTTTTCTGTGTCTGGAATAAAGTGGAAACATGTTCACATCCTCCGATTACCACTGTTAGCTTCGTACGGTGCAAACGAAGTTCAACATATTCTTGGTTCTTTCGGTAAAGTCACGTAGAAGCGAAACAATAAAATAATAAAAATATAAAACAATAATTGTTTCCCTTCTACGTGACTTTACCGAAATAACCAAGAATATGAATCCCTGCAGTCACGAAAGCTTTAAATCAAAATTAAGTTCAACATACATACATCAATTCATATGCTACAAATACAAGCAAACCTTTTAACCATTTAACCACTACAACTGATTCTAAAACAGCATTAGAAACAGCAGCAAGTCCACTACAGAATGCTTGCACGTTTATTTAAATGGTAGATATTACGAGTTACGGTGGAGCAGTTGCACAAGGAGTAAGCACGCTGCAACTACGAACCCGGTGACCTGAGTTTAATTCCCTGCCACGGCTAACATCGGTGGCGCGTAATAACGGAACTGCTCCTGGGTACTCCGTTCATCAACCCGCACTGACCGATGTAGTGAAGTATGGTCAAACAACACCCTCTGTGTCCCACAAGGTGCGGGGAGACATTCGAGCAACAGTGGACTGAAAGTGATCACATTTAAACAAAATACATCTCATTATTTTACTAGTAGTAGATGCTTGGCTTGGAAACGACAGTCTGCATTAACCTTTCTGGTGACTGTACCTCGAGAATGCACCAACTGTAGAACAAGCACCGATATCTGCAATAACCAATATCTGGCAAAACGCACCGCGATGCAACCTCCATTAACACCACACATCTGCCTGCTCTTTGAAGATCAAGTGATCATGCACCCGGCTCTTCCAGCATTGCAGAATTTATAGAGGAAAATATCACACTCCGCAAGAAATGAATTTATATACCACCATAATTGCAAAGATTTCAAGTATCTGTGAAAGACTTGAAAGGGAGAGGTATAAATGATTATGTCACGGGGTCACGGAGGTGTCGTATAACCTTCCTCAACCTCTCTTTGAAGAAATCCGACATTGCTTCCTCCAACATTTTTAAAATATATACCAAGAGATGCGATGCTTATTCTGCCCTCGTGGTTGACTCTGGAGTGTGGCCAGGGACACATATGCAGCACGTTCAACAAGTCGAAAAATTGTCGCTCGTAGGTAGGAT
This sequence comes from Petromyzon marinus, assembly GCF_048934315.1. NCBI lineage: Eukaryota > Metazoa > Chordata > Hyperoartia > Petromyzontiformes > Petromyzontidae > Petromyzon > Petromyzon marinus. The sequence goes on from NC_133701.1 coordinate 7,492,930, forward strand.
AACAATGCGAATGCAGCCTCTAATTAATGTGCCACTTCATTTATTTCACGATTCTTTCATTAATGTTGATATGAACATCACTCTCGCCAGTACATTTTTAACAAAGATGCCTTCATTCTAAGGCTATTGCTCGCAGTTTCTATTGTACCTTCGCTGGAATGCTGCATTCCACCTCTTAGCGAAACATTTCGTGGCCTCATTTATGGGCCTTTTTTATTGAGCACAATTCCATTTTATAAAACATATCTTAAACGTCCTAATGAAGGCCGCTTGTGTTGTGGCCGAAACGTCGTGATAATATTATTGTGTTATTTTATTTTATAAATTTATTATTTTATTCTCATTCTACGTGACTTTACCGAAAGAACCAAAGAAGATGAATCCTTGCAGTCACGAAAGCTTTAAATCGAAATCTATTTGTTTGTTTAGTTATAATCACAGTTTGCTGAACACAGTTGCGCAGAGGCCCAAAGCGCAATGCATAATTGAAGATGTACCAAGGTAAAAGCCGTTTCTTCGAATTGAGCAAAATTCTAAGAACATGCTGATATGACGTTTGAAAAATAAAATCTGAGCTTAACCTGTCAGCTGAAACATATACGTTGTATTTTATGCATTTTAAACATACATTACCGAATACATACACACACTTCTGCTTAAACAAGATTGTAAGCGCAACAAAAGCGGAAATTTCCTGCCTCAGGCATTAGCTGTCTCAGCACGAGATAATTCACCCACAGGGGAATTCACACAGCAGAGGTAATGCAGCTTTCTTCAAGGGACAATCCTTTGGTCTCTACACTGCACATGGCTACTGCTCACAAAAGCACCAGTAGCCTATCTCATTTATACTGAAAAGAAAAAAAATGTTATGCACGGATATCAGCTTGTAATCAAGTGACAGTAAAGCCCAAGAAACAGGGATAACGTTCTCATCATTGAGAAAATGCATTTTTTCAGCCAAAATATTCACAATAATTACTATTAAAAAAATGTTGTGTACCATATAAAAACAAGATAAATATAGATTTAAATAACAATGTCTTCGAAACATGTGTTTTTTATGTTAACATTTGATGACATTTTTATATCCCGGATATATATTTTGAAAGTTAGGCACACACAAACACCGACATGAGAAACCATGCTGAAACCCATGTCAACACACGTGATAATTACAATAACAGTAGAAGCTGAATCTCAGGACACCGCTTGCCAGCAAGCCCAAGTGTGCTTGGTATCAGAAGTTGCCCCTTGGCTTCCTTCACGAGAGTAATGCACAAATGTGTTGCTCGAATCAGAATTGTGTTTATAGAGATACAGGTGCGGCCCTGCAATTTATTTCTCACGCCACTGCTGGCTGGAATGACATCGGCTAGAGTATTTGGCCTACTCTTCCACACGGATTTAAACGTCTTGGAAGAGGTTGGAGTACCGTCACCACACTTCATCCCACCACATGTGACATGCCAGTTGACTGTGTTGACAGAGTTATTTCATAAGCTCACCCGTTATGACCTGCGGATTGTGCATATGTAATGTGTGCTAATGTCCAACATCTATTGTAACAATTGTCATAATCAAAGTCTTACACACAGAGGGACCTGAGCATGCAAGTGCATATACATACAAATACTAGAGTATCATGAAGACAACTCAGTCCACCTGTTGAAGATAGTTGACAAATTTGCACATGAAGTCACCAAACACCCAGCTTGGCAGTGGGTAAAGTGTGGCCGTGAATGGAACGCAGCAGACCAGAAAGATGATGTCCGTGCCAGCCAGGTTTACTAAAGCAAGACAGAGAGAGAGAGAGTGAGAGAAACAATCAAAATAATATTACATTGTGTGTCACAAAAACCCCTGTGCAATTAGTTGCGGTAAATAATTAGAAATGACTGATGGAACCAGAGCGTCTATAATTGTCGTTGCAGACGCTGCAAAATGACACACCCAATTCATTTCATGAGACACAAACGATATATACGGTACATCACTTAGGCATGTATATGCGCAGTTCGTGTGTCAATCTACTGGGTCTCTACACTGCACATGGCTACTGCCCACAAAAAAACACATCAGTAGCTTGTTATTTATACTGAAACAATTATCAAGTGACGACAAAGGGATACAGTTCTCATCATTGAGGAAATTCCTTTATTCAGCCAAAATATTAACAAAAAATACTATTACCATTTTCCGTACTATATCAAAACCAGATAAATAGGTACGTAAATAACAATGTAGGTGGACATTTTTTTTAATGATAACATTTAAACTCACGTGTGCATGCCATTTTTTTTAATATCAGGATATATATTGAAAGTTAGGCCGTGTAGGCTGAGGGTTGTTTTGGCCACTAATCTGCCCAGTGAGTGTTGGTGAAGGTAGGGAGATGTAGACTAGTACTATATGCGGTAAGGCCTCGACATTCGTGAGGGTTTTTCGCTTGAAAATCTGCGCAAAATTTATAATTCAAGAATGAAGATTCTACGTTTGCGTTTAGGTTTCTCGCGTACGACTGAACATACGGGAGCTAATTAAAATGTTTCCTAACATTAATCCTGTGATGTACACATAAATAACATCCGTAGGCTTAATTAAATAGTGCAATAATACACGTAGATAACGACACAATAAAATCTAATAATTAAAATTAAAACATCAATAAATTATACTGCAAATGTTGCATTTACAGGCGTCCGTATGGCACATCCACTCCGCACGCAACAAGGCGTCCACTCGTTGAGGACGAATCATACGGACGACGAGATGTATGCGATGTCTACACATCTACGATCTGCATGAGCACGTCGAGTGTGAGATACACAATGTATGTTTGTTGAACTTCTTACGCACCGTATGTATCCAACCGTGCTAAATGGAGGTGTAGGGGAAGGACAACAAAATAAACACAAAAAGCAGTTCTCAAGAAATTAGTTTTCGAGCGGCGTCCTCATATCAGAAGGAAGAGCGTTCCAGACGGCCGCGGAAGCGCATCGGAAAACGCACGAGGCAATAACCGTCTTTATTCGTTCGTTAAATGCTGCTGCGAGGATGACCGGAGTTTGTGTGATGCTTTATGCTCCTTGACGGGATCAGCAATGTATCGTGGTTCACTTGTGACAAGCACCTTGTGTGTAACAAGTGCGACCTTATCATGTATTCGTTCGGCAACCAGAAGCCAATGCAGCTCAGCGAGCACTCGACGGACACGGTCAGATCAACAGTGACTTGGGTGTGTGCACACGAACGCCACAAACTGTCACTTCGGAAGGGGAAAAGGCGCGAAACGTTGAACTGTATGCAAATATAAAATCGCGAATCATATTTCGCAAAAGAAAAATCCGCGGATGAAGAGGGTTTCATTGGATTGCTCTGCACTGCCATCTGCTGCCCTGAATCCCCACTACATCTGCCTTAGTATTGTAAACGCTGCTCACCCTTCCAAGCATTATACAGGTTTCAACCTGACTATCCTCTTGAGATATGATGGGATCGGGTGCATTTCGCGTGACCTGCTCACAGGCAAGGATTATGCTTATCCACAGCAACCGTTAATGGACTTCACATTGATGGTTCACGCTATGAGTGTCACATTGCTCAAATGAGAGCAAGCCCACATCTTTTCTTTTCTCTGTAGAAAGCGTCTAAACCTCTGGACAGAAGAGTACAAAAGCACCTCCTTAGCTCATGAAGGGATGATAAGAGCTCACATCATGCTTTTCAACTAATCTTGAATGATCTCATACTGTGCCTGCCTGACGATCCTTAACATGGTAACTCTCGTAATGACGATTCAATATATACACGGTATAAAATGGTGTTGCCATTGGAGACTTTGCCTCGTGAAAACTCGATACACTGGTTGTGTTTTTTGGAATTGCAGTATATATCACGAAAATTTACAGTGAGGGAAAAAAGTATTTGATCCCCTGCTGATTTTGTACGTTTGCCCACTGACAAAGAAATGATCAGTCTATAATTTTAATGGTAGGTTTATTTGAACAGTGAGAGACAGAAAAACAAAAAAATCCAGAAAAACGCATGTCAAAAATGTTATAAATTGATTTGCATTTTAATGAGGGAAATAAGTATTTGACCCCTCTGCAAAACATGACTTAGTACTTGGTGGCAAAACCCTTGTTGGAAATCACAGAGGTCAGACGTTTCTTGTAGTTGGCCACCAGTTTTGCACACATCTCAGTAGGGATTTTGTCCCACTCCTCTTTGCAGATCTTCTCCAAGTCATTAAGGTTTCGAGGCTGACGTTTGGCAACTCGAACCTTCAGCTCCCTCCACAGATTTTCTATGGGATTAAGGTCTGGAGACTGGCTAGGCCACTCCAAGACCTTAATGTGCTTCTTCTTGAGCCACTCCTTTGTTGCCTTGGCCGTGTGTTTTGGGTCATTGTCATGCTGGAAAACCCATCCACGACCCATTTTCAATGCCCTGGCTGAGGGAAGGAGGTTCTCACCCAAGATTTGACGGTACATGGCCCCGTCCATCGTCCCTTTGATGCGGTGAAGTTGTACTGTCCCCTTAGCAGAAAAACACCCCCAAAGCAGAATGTTTCCACCTCCATGTTTGACGGTGGGGATGGTGTTCTTGGGGTCATAGGCAGCATTCCTCCTCCAAACACGGCGAGTTGAGTTGATGCCAAAGAGCTCCATTTTGGTCTCATCTGACCACAACACTTTCACCCAGTTGTCCTCTGAATCATTCAGATGTTCATTGGCAAACTTCAGACGGGCATGTGTATGCGCTCTCTTGAGCAGGGGGACCTTGCGGGCGCTGCAGGATTTCAGCCCTTCACAGCGTAGTGTGTTACCAATTATTTTTTGGTGACTATGGTCCCAGCTGCCTTGAGATCATTGACAAGATCCTCCCGTGTAGTTCTGGGCTGATTCCTCACCGTTCTCATGATCATTGCAACTCCACGAGGTGAGATCTTGCATGGAGCCCCAGGCCGAGGGAGATTGACAGTTATTTTGTGTTTCTTCCATTTGCGAATAATCGCACCAACTGTTGTCACCTTCTCACCAAGCTGCTTGGCAATGGTCTTGTAGCCCATCCCAGCCTTGTGTAGGTCTACAATCTTGTCCCTGACATCCTTGGAGAGCTCTTTGGTCTTGGCCATGGTGGAGAGTTTGGAATCTGATTGATTGATTCTGTGGACAGGTGTCTTTTATACAGGTAACAAGCTGAGATTAGGAGCATTCCCTTTAAGAGTGTGCTCCTAATCTCAGCTCATTACCTGTATAAAAGACACTTGGGAGCCAGAAATCTTTCTGATTGAGAGGGGGTCAAATACTTATTTCCTTCATTAAAATGCAGATCAATTTATAACATTTTTGACATGCGTTTATCTGGATTTTGTTGTTGTTATTCTCTTTGTTTTTTTCGGTAAAGTCACGTATAAATAAAAAATAATAAAATAACAATAGCGTACGACGTTTCGGTTGCAACACAAGCAGCCATCATCAGGTACAGAAGAGCTAAATTTACGAGAGAGAGGAAACACATAACCCCAGATGTATATACAGACACCCAAGTAGGGGGGAACTAACACAGATACAACAGGGTACAACAGAGAGAGAAGCATACCTAACAATCAGGGTTTAGCAAAATTTGGAAACCATATAAAGCAACACAAACGGTCGGTCAAAACACAATTAACGCATAGTCTGGTTGATTACGCAATTTCAAAGATTGTTAAATTGCAAGTTAAGTATGACATTTAAAATACAGACCGCGCACACACACATAGACATCCAAGTAGAGTGAACCAGCACAGACACGCACACAGTGAAGTCGCCTTAAATAGGCAGAGAAGGTGAGGCTGAGAGACAATGGGACAAATTAGCATGAGGTATGCATGGAGCAAAGGGGGCGCGGAAGCACACACTCGGAAACACCAAGGCCCACACACAGGCAGAAACAGCACAGAGACACAAATCCAAGCCAAGACACAAAGGCAGATGCACAAGCAGAGACAACACAAAGACACAGACCTCATACCTCCCCGTAGAGGTGGTTCAGACTTGATTCGAAGCTTTCGTGACTGCAAGACTTTACCGAAAAAAAACAAAGATAAATTCTTGCAGTCACGAAAGCTTCGAATCAAGTCTTGTTGTTATTCTGTCTCTCACTGTTCAAATAAACCTACCATTAAAATTATAGACTGATCATTTCTTTGTCAGTGGGAAAACGTACAAAATCAGCAGGGGATCAAATACTTTTTTTCCTCACTGTACATACACACACATTCACTTATTTACCCAGGCAAGCCACATTTAGTTGGAGGGATCTTTTTCAGGAGGGTCCTGCATTTGGTTTTTATTTGAAGATGTTTTTTTCAGCTAAATCATGCGTGTTTATTCGTCTGGGATGAAACCGGAGCACCACGAGCGCGAGCGGGTAACACTCTTTCTCCATAGAGATGGAAAGAGATGGTGATTAGTCCACTTGCTGTAATGCCGTCTGCCGAGTCAGGATACGGCTCCTCGACGCACATGGGAACGGAGTTTTGCAACATTTGTGCGGTGATTCACCAATCCCCTACCTCTGCAGTGCTGGATTACAGGCGTCCGTGGCCATCACCGTGACCAATTGTGCTAAAAATATCCCAATCTTGCAGCCCTGGTCCAGAACCAGTGTTCGAAATTCCACATTCCCATGACAGGTGCTATAACGATCGCTGTTGCCTCTCAACTTAAAAATTCCATTGTGGAATCGATCATAATGGTATGAGGGGCTAATTTGACGTGTTTGAACTCATAACACTTGTGAGCAGAGAAGGGTCATGGGCTTGCATGAATATTGCATCGTCTATGAACAATGTCCTTTTGGAATCCGACTTCAATGGCCACCACGATTTGCGATCATCGAATCGTTCCTTTGAACACATTTACACATCCGACATCAGGCGACCTCGAGAGAGCGCACGAATACACGTGGGGTTATTGAGGGCAAGGTGGCATGTCACATTTACTGGCGGCGGTCTCAAATTGCTGCAAAGCATTCGGGATGCCTCATTTAAATAAACCCAGACGTGCGATTTAAATGAGAGCCGTATGAGTTCAGCGCTGTATACTAATTGTCGTCTGTACCATGGAGGCATAATAATGACAAACAACGTGACCTCGTGGGCTATTTATGCCACCACCTACATGTAAACAAGCTCGTGCTTATTCCACCAGGGTGGGGCGGTGTCGCCCCCACTGCTCCATCAACTGAGCAACCTGCGCTCAATTCCAGGCCACGGATAATATCGGTGGAGAGTCATATCCGAAGCAATTCCAGGTGGCCCTCCTTAACCAACACGCGCTTCCCGGCATGCTGAAGTATGGTCAACCTAAATTTCCTCACTGCCTGCGCAGGCGCGAATTGACAAATGGGCTGTACATGTACCGACGCTGCGGGGTTGGTGGATCACGGATACGTTGACCCATCAAATGCGCAAGTGAAGGCAGTACGGCATGCAGGTTTATGGTACGTGTTATTGCCCGGTGAGCGTGGTTTTCTCCAAACACTTCGATGTGTTTGCGCCAGAGGCGGATCAAGCTATTTTTCGTTTCAATATTGCACTTCGTAAACAACAGTTATTTTCTTTGGGTAAAAATCAATTAAATACGGTCTCGAGGAGGAGGCGTAAGGGGAAGGGGTACGATCGCCTGACCTCATCGCCCCCTACCTCCCTTGGGTCCGCCAACTAATTTGTACTCGGGTTTAAATCGGTTCTTTTTTAAGTGCTTTTTGGTAACCGACGGAAATAATCAGTGGAAACATTTTTGCCGATTTTCCGCACAGAAAGTGGTGACCTAAATAATTATTGAAAGCAGTGTTACATTTACACAAGGCCGTAGCCATGGAGTCAACATTGGGGGAGACCAAATCTTCCAGGGGATCTAGGCCCCCCTCCCCAGAAAAAAATCTAAATCTGAACACTAATTTCCTGCCTAAAATATAAAAAATTGACTAACACATGGGATGGACTTTTTTTACTTTTTTTACAATAATGTCTAATAGTGTATATTGTATTACATTGCTCTGTTTTTACTTTTTTTACCTTTTCTTGTTTCATTGTATGTAATGGCAGAGATTAGGGATTAATAAAGTACAATCATGACCACAATCATATAAACATAAATCTATGCATTGTTATATGAAGACAAGTGCAGATATTGTGGCTAAGGTTCAGCAAATTGTTTTTATTTACATAGCATAGCATTTTTAAAAAATATTGTTTATAGAAATATATTGGGGGGGGACATTTTTAGCATATTTAAATAAGTTAGTCATGTAGAAAAGACGTTGTATGACTTTTGGAGTCCTCTGGTCTCACACCGTTTTGAGACGAAGAAAGCTGTTTCTGGTGTGGACCAATCTGTTTCAAAGACAATGCATATATTATCAGAGAACGTTTTTTGTTTGCATTCTGACCACACGTATTGTGTTTAATGCAGACATGATTCCTTGTAAAAGGTTTCAGTTTGGTGTTTTAACATCTATACACCTGTTTTGTTGCCAGACAAAAGGGGAAAACCTTCTCAGTGTTACATTCTTTTACAGAGAGTTTCCAACAATGAATCATTCTATTACATTGTAGTCTTTTATGTTGAATTGCTTTTTTATGTGCTGGGGTGGAGCGGTGGCGCAGTGAATAACGCCCCCGCGCCTGCGCTATCAACCCGGCAACCTAGGTTCGATATACGGAAGTGGTGAGTGATATATGAACCGGTCCTGGGCGTCTCTCTCCTTCACCGAACCGAACTGAGCAGGGTGGTGAAGTATGGTCCAACTACCCCACATTCAACGCGGCACAGGGAGGCCTTCACTGCTGGATGAAGGCCACCCTACGCTTGTCGGTTTTGACGGTTGTTTGACCATACTTTACAATGCCAGTCAGTGCGGGTGCATGAAGGGGTGGGAGCGCACAGAACCTGTGCAACCCGTTCATGTAGCACTCGTAACGGATGCGAGGCGCGGCCGGGACTCTAACTCAGAATCGCGAGTTCATAGCCGAGTGCGCTACCCACTGAGCCACCTCTCTATCCTCCTCAGGATTGCTGAAATGGCTGTGCATTGTCATAAAAAGACTACTATCCCCCGTATAGCCTTAACAGACTGTTGGGGCAAGTGCTGTTAGCGAGTACCTATGAAGGCCGGCACGGCACACGAGGAGGTGGGTGACCAGCACCAAGCACGGCCGCCATTGTATCCCCAGTCGCGATGTTTACACATCGCAACAGGTACTCAGTTAAGGCTGAGTCGACCTAGAGGAGACCGAGGACCGATTTAGATAATCGTCATTGGTGTTGGCCATGAGTAGGAATCGAACTCGGGTCGTCGGGTTCGTCGCGCAGCGGGCTAACCATGCTATACGACAACAGTCGCTGACACATGTATGGTGTACATGCTAGGCGTTCGCGTGCGCATACCCACCTATGAAGAAGTTGGTGACCGTGCGCATCTGTCGGTTTTTCGTGATGACGAAAATCACCAAAGAATTGCCCACCAGCCCCACGAGCATGATGAGAGCGAAGAGAAGAGGTACAAGCCACGCGTCCGTCATGAAGGGCATTTCTTCACCCCGTGTGACGTTCATGAGGATGCCACGAAGCCGAGACGCATTCACAGCGCTCACGTTAAACGCGGGACCCATATCACAATGGAGCTCTTGATTTCCAATTCCTGTACAGCAACAACGACACCAACAACTCTACCGCCAAGTGTCGTTAACTTCAAATCGAAAGGTTCGTTGTTCATTTAGCGCGTTGTTAAATACTCAAACACTGCTGGCCCCGAAACGCGCCGATGAGCACCCACGTACGCACGCATGCACGCTGCATAAACATAGTTTTAAAAGCAACCTTGCACGACAGATTACAGTGATCGAAGTTAGTTATGTAGACTTCTAAGCAGCTGTATTCATCAGCATCGATACGCGCTGTTGTCTAACGCGATGTCCGTCTATAGCCGTTCACAGGAGCGGCGCTGTCCGTTTCAGCACCACCACGTCCCGGGCATTCCGCGAGCCGGAGCTGCAACGCACAGCTGACTGCACGCGCAAAGAAGCCACTGTGGAGAGGGGAACGCCTTCATCACCATTACTCCCCTCCTCCCCACCTCCCACCCCGGCTCCTTACTCCTCCCCATCACCTCCTTCTACGCCCACGCGAGAGATTAGTTTCGTCACGTACAACTAAACGGTGCTGGAGAAAGAAGGTTTGAGGAACGATGTAGAGGGAGATTTTATTCATGATAAATGTTTTTGGGTTTAGATCGCGTTATTTATAAATGTGTCGTAACCCTCCACCACCCGACACGGCCAATCAGCAAAAAAGTGTCACGTTGACAAAAGACAAATAGTTCACTACTTTAGCCCACCGGTGTGTTGAAGAGTGAATCCACAATATTTACAATTTGAGTACGACGTTCCGCTGGTAATTACATTTCGCCAGAATGGTAAAGCCCTCACTTGCTCCCGGTCTTAAATAGAGCAGCAGGATGACGTCATCATTAAACTCATTCAGGTGCAGTGATTTGAGGCGGAGGGGGGGGTATTGTAATTATATAAACGATTATTAATCAGTCAATGGTTATGATTAGTAATGAGTTGTAGATTAGAAATTAGTTGTAATGTATGTTATTGTGATTAAATGCTACATTAGTAATCCGTTAATTAGTATGTGTTTCCCCTATAAGGAATTGTAATATGTATTATTTAAGAATACGCCTCCAAGCCGCACTAAGCCTGTAGCTGTCAGAGCAATTAAAGTTATTTCTATTTCTCTCAATTTCAATGGATTCTCTGATTAGTCTTTGCCAGTAATAATTAGTTTTACACAACACTTCAACGTCATCAAAATCAATTGAGTGTCCTTGTTGACAAGCATGTTCTGCTACTGCCGACAGTTGTGTTGAGAAAATTGAATATTTCTTTGGTGTTTTTTTTAGTCTTATGCTGATGTTACGTCCCGTCTGTCCAATATAGCATCTGCCACATAAACAATTAATCCGATATACACCTTCTGTTGATAATTTAGGTAATTCGTCTTTAGTGCAAGATAATAGTTTTTGAATTTTGTGTACTGTACCAAATCTTACTGTAATGTTTTGCTTTTGCAAAACACGGGCTAATTTGTCAGTTACTCCTGAGATATATGGAATTTTAATTGTTTTAACAATCTGATCGCTATATTCTTAGCTCTTTCGGTAAAGTCACGTTTAAGGGAAACAATAAAATAATAAAATATATAAAACAATAAAAATGCTCACGACGTTTCGACCATAACACAAACGGTCATCATCAGATGTGAAAACCAACGGCAAGAAACATTGGTTTTCACACCTGATGATGACCTTTTGTGTTATGGTCGAAACATCGTGAGAATTTTTATTGTTTTATATATATTATTATTTTATTGTTTCCCTTCAACGTGACTTTACCGAAAGAGCTAAGAATATGAATTACTGCAGTCACGAAAGCTTTAAATCAAAATCTGATCGCTTTCAGCAGTGTTGCTTTGCGATCGTGATTTGGCATTCAGTGCTCTGTTAATTTGAGTATTATTGTAGCAATTCTGTCGAAATGCTTCTTTAACGTGTTTGATCTCTCTCACTAGAGTTTCACTATCTGACACTGTTTTTGCCCGATGTATGAGCATCTTGATAAGAGAGGATTTCTGAGCTGGATGATGATGCGAATCTGCATTCAGATAGGCATCAGTGTGCATTTGCTTTCTGTAAACGCTGTGTGTTATTTTACCGTTTAGGCCATGTCCAAGCAAAATATCTAGGAATGGGAGTGTGTTATTCACCTCCATTTCCATGGTGAACTGGATGGCCAGGTTTTGTGCATTGAGATGATTTAGAAAATCATAAGTGTATCTTTACCATGTGGCCAGACAACCAAAGTGTCATCCACATACCTAAACCAAAAAGATGGTTTTAATGTGCTCGAGGCAAGTGCTCTTATTTCAAAGTTTTCCATGTACAGATTTGCTATAGCAGGAGATAAAGGATAGCCCATTGCTGCTCATTCCTTTTGTTTAAATAAATCCCCTCTCCATAAGAAGTAAGTGTTATTTAACCAATGGTCAGCAAGTTTCGGAATATCTGTTGGTAAACCTGTATTCTTTACTAGTGTATCAAGTAATTTAAGCGATTCGTTCACTGGAACCTTAGTGAATAGAGAAATCACATCATTAGGATTAGGTTTAATATCTTTAATCACATTCACAAGATGTTCTGAATTTCTTATGAATGAAGATGTCCTACCGATGTAGGGCTGTATTTGTTTAGTTATATATTTTGCTAATTTATATGTGGCAGAGCCAATTTTACTGACTATGGGTCGTAATGGGATGCCGATTTTATGAATCTTTGGTAGCCCATACAGTCTAGGTGGTTTTGAGGCCCTTGGCTTAATTTGGTATTGCTCATTCTTAGGGATTAATGAATTTGCAATTATTGCAGTAGTCTTACGTTCTAAAGTATTAGTTGGATCTCGTTTAATTTTAATGTAGGTACTTTCCTCTAGTAAATTGAGAGAAATATAAATAACTTTAATCGCTCTGACAGCTACAGGCTTAGTGTGGCTTGGAAGCGTATTATTAAATAATACATATTACAATTCCTTATAGGGGAAACACATACTAATTAACGGATTACTAACGTAGCATATAATCACATTAACACACATTACAACTAATTACTAATCTACAACTCATTACTAATCATAACCATTGACTGATTACCAATCGATTATATAATTACAATACCCCCCCTCCGCCTCAAATCACTGCACCTGAATGAGTTAAATGATGACGTAATCCTGCTGCTCTATTTAAGACCGGGAGCAAGTGAGGGCTTTACCATTATGGCGAATTGCCCGATGATGTTGGATGTAATTACTAGCGAAACGTCGTACTCAAACTGTAAATGTTGTCGATTTACTCTTCAACACACGGGTGGGCTAAAGTAGTGAACTATTTGTCTTTTGTCAACGTGACACTTTTTTGCTGATTGGCCGTGTCGGGTGGTGGAGGATTACGACACATAAATAACGCGATCTAACCCAAAAACCTTTATTATGAATAATATTGGTCGCGAAAGCCTACGTGTTCAACTGAGGGATATATTGTTTGATTCGTCTTTGCATACATTGATGAACGTTAATAGCTCATCTCCTCTGTAATGGGCGGTCAATAACAATCAGTGGCGAGGCGTGGTTGGTATGGGCCCTGGGGTAAGCAATTAAAAAGGAACCGCCCCCATCCTGTGTCTAATTTCCGTTCCTTTCCGTAGCCCGAAACTTGGGTCCTCTCAGGGTCCCATGGGCAGCCAAATAAATTACAGTATTTGCGCCGTTTACACGCCACCGATAACAACAGTGCACAAATTCACGTTAGTCTAATGTATTCTTGCTATGCACTACATGTATGCAAACGTTCGACGTTTTCACCTATTTTTTAAAGTGATGTGCAGTGTTCGTTTCAGTGGGTCAGTCCTGAGCCCCGTGGTGGAAATTTGACACGTTTCTATGACACATCTAATAACAGATTTCCCAACAAGATGCTACTCGGTTTATTGACTCTCAAGGGATATTAATGGAATTCAGTTGACTCTGGCCAGATTGAAATGGAAAAGCAGCGATATTCCTGCTTGTTCGAGTTCTGTAGATACATGCGCACAATCCTAAACGCCGCAATTAATTTGGCAAAAATCTATTTCAAATACAAAAGTCCTCGAACGATTTTCCAATATCACATTATTGTAACCAGTCCATGTCCCATATTAACCTTTAATGTGTTTCACCCCATATTCCACAATTTTACATCCGAGTTTTTTATTAAAGGGATGAGCCCCTCATGTCTTTTCCCCATATGGGTGAGATGTATTGTAATTTTTTTCTTGACCTTAAGAAAAAAATTAACGTTTATTCGGAGTGCAGAACAATTGCATTATACATTGAGGAGTAGTACATCTAAAACCATAATTTTGAATGAGTTCTGATGTTATTCGTGGAACATGGTCAATATGGAGTGCAAATATAATAACTCATTTTAAAAAGTTTTTTTTTTTAAACAACGGTTTGAGTAACAAATTCGTTTAACTCAGGGTCAAGAAGTACATCAATGGCGCCTGAGATACGCGGCGCCTGCGTTTTGTGCGAGCCGTTTCCACAGTTTAGGGACCGCGGCATTTTTTACCTACACAAATATATAAATAATAAGGCGTCCATAAAAAAATGTAAATTGCTATAAAGTAGCGATTTAATTGATTAATTCATGCCGATTTTGATACAGGCATGCATTGTCACCGGATCTGAGTACGTGTGCAAAATGTGGAATTGATTGGACAACGGGAAGTGGACGAAATGTTGATTACAAGAGTTGACCCAGACAAACAGAGGAATCAAGTTAAGTAAAACCGTTGAAAAATCGAGTCGACTGGCATGACAGTTGCTAGACTCCTGGAATATGCTGTTCTGGTCAACACACTTTGCTGCGTGCTTAACAGCAGCCTGTGCTACAGTGATTATACCATGAATATAAAAGTCTCCGTAAATAATTATAGATTGTGATTTCAATATGCATGATTATTAAACCACCATCATCATTACGTCACACCGTGGTGATCTTAATTATGTTGTCAGAAATTACAGATTTTTTTTTTATTTTGTCACCAGTTTGTCTTGTACAGCAGAAAATAACACTATGTAACACAATTATTGTTCCTGGGTAGTAAGTATTATTTCGCAATTGCTTACGCCTAAAAAGTATAGAGAATGGCTATTATTCCCCACAAACTTTGCTTTTGTGACCAGGACAGTGATATTTTGAAATTTACCTATTTTTCAAAAGAAAACGGGCGAATTTGTGTTTTCGTTCACATAAAGTCAGGAAAAAAACATATTAATCTAAATTAACATGTATTTATCCTAAAGTAATACAAAAATAACTACAAAAGATTTAGAAGTGAGTAGTTTTTCGATATTTACGATTATACTGTAAATCACTTTCACGAATCAGCCCCCAAATGTAGTCTCCCAATCTTGTTCTCGTTATACTGTCCTTGGTAGCGGCGTTCAAAGTCCAGTATATCCTGGTGGAAGCGCTCGCCTTGCTCGTCCGAGTACACTTCCATGTTCTCCTTGAATTTATCAAGATGAGCATCCAGGATATGGACTTTGAGGGACATCCTACAGCCCATTGTGCCATAGTTCTTCACCAGCCTCAAACAGCTCCACGTAGTTTTTGACCTTGTGATTGCCCAGGAAGCCACGAACCACTGCGACAAAGCTGTCCCAAGCTACTTTCTCCTTACTAGTGAGCTTCTTGGGGAATTCATTACACTCCAGGATCTTCGTTATCTGTGGTCCGACGAAGACACCGGCTTTGACCTTTGCCTCAGACAGGTTAGGGAAGAAATCTTGAAGGTACTTGAAGGCTGTCGACTCCTTATCTACAGTTATGACAAATTGTTTCATAAGGCCCAATTTTACGTGCAGTGGTGGCATCAGCACCTTCTGGGGGTCCACCAGTGGCTCCCACTTGACGTTGTTCCTCCCTACAGAGAACTCGGTCTGCTGTGTCCAGTCCCGCCTGTGGCAGTGCACCTTGGTGTCCCTGCTGTCCCAAAGGCAAATATAGCAGGGAAACTTGATAAAACCGCCTTGGAGACTCATCAGGAATGCCACCATTTTGAAGTCTCCGATGACTCCCCCAGCCGTACTCATCATACTTCAAGGCGTCCAGCAAGGTCTTGATGCTGTTGTAATCCTCTTTGAGGTGCACCGAGTGAGCCAGGGGAAGAGACGGGTACTTGTTACCATTATGTAGCAGCACGGCTTTGAGGCTCCTGGATTAGTTGTCAATGAAGAGGCGTCACTCATTCTGGTTACAGGCGATTCCGATTGCCTCGAACAGACTGGTCACATTGTGGCAGAAGCAGAGCCCATCTTTACGGGTGAAGAAGCTGCAAAAAGGTTGGTGACGCTTCCTGTGATCTGCGACTTGCACACCTTTATCCAACAAGTTCCACTGCTTGAGCCTAGACGTCAAAAGCTTGGCATTGGACTTAGTGAGACCAAGATCTCTGATCAAATCGTAGAGGTCTTTTTGGTTGAGGTAGTATGGGTTTCTCTCCTCAGCTCCACCTCTGAAATTGTCATCTGCATCTACAACGTCTTCCTCGCTCTCTGACTTGCTGATCTCTTCTAAAGACGGCTGCTCTCTCTCCGGAGGAGTGGGTACGGGGAGCTCGTGGCAGTGTGGCACCGGGGCGATGGATGAAGGAAGGTCCAGATACGTGATAGCAGGTGCATTCTTGCCAGTCCAACGTTTGGAAGGGTCCACCATGCAAAATAAGCAGTTGCTTGAGCGGTCAATGCGTTCCCGCTAAATTATTGGGATAGCGAACTTCATGGTAGAGGCTCTCTTTTCCCCTCTGTAACATCCAACAAAATACATTTATTTCACCCATGACTAATGTGTAAGAGAATCTCGCAACATTTTTCATGTATGATATATTTTTTCAATAACATTGAAAATTGTAAAACATTTTCAAATTATAAATGTTTACAATTAAAAAAAATTATAACAAATTTTTTAACATAAAATTCCGAGCAACAATTGTCCATCTTACCTTCCAGAGTTGTTTTTCATTGCTCGCAGGTGAAATGAGGTGCCCAGGGTTTGTCTTGATCACCAACAGACATGCCGAAATATGCCTTGTACACCTCACACATCTTAGCAGATGCTTTCACAGTTTACTTTTTCGCTCTTATCTTGATTAATTGGCCGCAGACATACCAAAATGCGTTTGCCAGATGCTTGTAGCCTCTTGATGCCATCTCAGAAAAATACAGATATGTATCCACTTTGGCAGCTGGAACTAAACTGAACTGGTGGGCTTAAGGCCCCTGTATTTATACTACTATTTATATTACTGGAAAGTTCTAGAATGTTCTAGAAGTTACTCCAAGTTTACTCGGCACTTAATCTATCTGGGATGTTTCGAAAAATAGGTAAATTTCAAAATATCACTATCCTGGTCACAAAAGCAAAGTTTGTGGGGAATAATAGCCATTTTCTGTACTTTTGAGGCATAAGCAATTAGGAAATGACACTACCCAGGAACAAAAAAAAATGTTTTACACAGTGTCATAAGTGTGGCCGCTGCGATGTGTAAACATATACAAGTATATATTTTTCCTATAAAGTATATATTTGTAAATTTTGATTTAAAGCTTTCGTGACTGCAGTAATTCATATTCTTAGTTCTTTCGGTAAAGTCACGTTGAAGAGAAACAACAAAATAATAAAATAAATATAAAACAATAAAAAAATTCTCACGACGTTTCGACCATAACTCAAACGGTCATCTTCAACCAACACACCTGAAGATGACCGTTTGAGTTATGGTCGAAACGTCGTGAGAATGTTTTTATTGTTTTATATATATTTTATTATTTTGTTGTTTCTCTTCAACGTGACTTTACCGAAAGAACTAAGAATATATATTTGTAATTTGTTACTTATATTCTCCATAATTACACTAATGATAATAATATAGTTTGCATCGAACGTCGACTCATATCTAATAGAGGGTCCTTGTCTATACTGTACGTATACATCTGGCAGATCACCAGCTTGGTTTAAGAAATCCTGGCTCTGCTGATGAGACCTTAAATGTCGAAACTGGTCCGGAGTTTGCTTGTATTAAACCAATGGTGCTGAAAAAAAAACTCAAAGAAGGCTCTGTTGCTGTTGGACACACATGGGAGGGAGGCGTTATTTCTCTGCTGATTCATTTTACATGGCAAGGGTGGCTACAACGCAGCTCCAGAGTTGCATGCAGCTCCCGGGCAGTTCAAGTGTGGCTTGATGAAATCACAGCTTAATTTCTAACATTTCAATTTTAAAAAATCTGCGGAAATGGCAGTAGCCATGGCCACTCACCCCTCACAGCAGAACCAGACGCGCGGTACCTCCCGTGGTGCTGCCACTGTTGACGTGCAGTTTGCCAGGCAAGGCAAGTTAAAAAAAATCTAAGTAGAGTGATGAATATGATGTGTGCATTGTAGAATGCATTCTCAGCAGACATTGTTGATTCCTTCTGATGACTATATAGCACATAACAAAATACAATTCTCAACATTTTTAATGAGCATTTTTTACACGACCAAAGACATGATAAAACGCTTGTGACCATAATATTGGTCGTAAAAGCTTATGTATAAAACTAATTGCATTGGTTTGTTAATCAGTACTGTTGCCTATCAAGGAATTTACAAGTCATTCAACGCAAACACTGGACGCCAACAATTCCAGTTAAATGATAAGGTGAACAAAACATCGATAGTATAGTACCAATGCATTCTCTCAACAAGCAGCTTCCATGGGGTCATCATTTTCCATTTGTTGGCAATGCCGACCACAACATATGTTATCGCATGAAGACGACAACAGGCTAAATGGCTGCGTTGGGGATTTCAAAACACACCACGTTGTTACACACAAAAAACACGGAAGATCTATTGAGAATAAAAATGCATTTGGCTATGAAAATAAACCGCACATTTTTATTCCGCATGAGAAAATTAAACTGTACATTTACCAATCATCTCAGAACGATTCCACATTCAAATAAATAATAGGTAATTGCGAATATATAATCTTAGTTCTTTCGGTAAAGTCACGTTGAAGGGAAACAATAAAATAATAAAATATATATAAAACAATAAAAATTCTCACAACGTTTCGACCATAACACAAACGGTCACGAAAGCTTTAAATCAAAATTTAAATTGCGAATATATAAATAAGCTTTAAAAAAGATCACTAATATATACCCAAAAATTAAATTCAACAACAAAGCCTCTCCGTTTTGGATAGTCCAGATGTAGGGGTGCTATGGGGAATAAACACATGACACGGGAAGGTGTGGTTCACCCACACCTTGGTGGCTACAACAACGTCCGCTAAGGCTCCAGTGGGTATAAAGTGCGGGGAGCCAGGGAGCTCGGGGCAGAGTGTGGGGCCCGAGGCTGAAGCAACCAGTGAAGAAAGAAGGCCAGCTAGGTGAGACCCTGGAACTCCTGTGACCGCTGCCCTTTTCAGGGCCGGCACAGCAAGCCAGTGGTGCGGCCCCAGAGCCCCAGAGTCAGAGTCCTTCTAAGGGCCGGTCTGGTCGGCGGGGTGCCGAGATCTGTGCCTAACCAGGGCCGGATCTGATAGCCTCCCTTAGAGCCCTACCAGGAGGAACTGGGAGCCTAGAGCTTAGGCCAGAGAGCCTGGGGTGTGTTCCTGAGTTATACGGGTGGAGGGGCCGCTACCCCTTCTAGTGTAACCCTTGTTAAGGTTTAAATAAATAGTGCTGCTTCTATTCTGCCGTCTCCGTGTCCTGGAACCCACTACAACTGGTGTCAGAAGTGGTCTTAAAATGGACACAAGGAGTACAAACCGATCACAGGAACCCCAGGAGGAGGACGGCTCGCCTGGGATTGCGCCAGAGGCCGCGGCCGACGATCCTGGGATGTCCCAGACGCCCCAACAGCAGCCGCCGCTGGAGGAGTGGCCGCCGATGGAGGACGGGTTGCAGGCGGCTCACTCTCGACTGGCTGAGCTGCTGTATGCCGCGGCTTCCACGCTGGAGGAAATCAACCGCGCGGGGCTGCGGGCGCAAAGGCGGCAGAGAGACGAACGCCGTTCAACGGCCATTCCCGCCGAAACACAGCCACCAGATTTCGGATTTGCCGCCATGACAGTGTCCGCCACGGCGATTGGAGGGTCGCAGCGCCACGTGGACGCTGTGGGCCAATCAGCGGTGGTGACGTCATCACCAACGGACGCCCGCTGTCAGGACCAATCGGCGGGCGCATCGTCATCACCTGCGCGACCGCCGATGGGTGTCCTCAGCCCCTCAGACACCGGTGGAGAGGCCGGAAATGGCGCGCGGCACCTCTCAGAGACGAAGCCATCGTTTCAACAACGCCTGCCGGTGTTGAAGGAGTTCGTTTCAGACGGCGGCGACTGGGGGGCCTTTCAACGCCGCTTTCTCGCTCATCAAGAGATGGCCGGCTGGACGGACAACGAGGCGTTGAGTGCGCTACCGGCCATGCTGGACGATGACGCCCTTGCTACGCTCATCACAGCTCCCAGATCAACGCGATCTACGCTACAGTCGGCGCTCCAGGTCCTCACCATAGTCTACGGGCCATCGTCGGACTGCCGCAAACTCTTCCACGAGCGGTGCAGGGGCCAGAAGGAGCCACCGCTGGCGTATCGCACGGCTCTCCTGGCCCTCGCAAAAGCGGCTTTCCCGCGGATGGACGGCGAAGGGGTGGACGCGATGGTGACGGAGAAGCTCCTGGCGTTGGCCCAGGAGCTACAGATCGTCATCGTCGCAGAGGACGACGCGGACATGTGCTCCTTGCGGGCAGCAAGACACATCCACGCGCACCTGATAGCGCAGCGTCGATCACCTCTCGTCCCCAAGGGCGCAGCTGCGGTGTGCGCTGGGACGCCGACCATCCCCCCCTCCGAGGAGGTCTTCGCGGCGGGTCGCCCGGTGGAGTGGAGATCCGGAGGGAGGCCGGCTCGGACCACACCGGATCGCCAGGAGCACCCCAAGGCGCTCATCACGTGCTACAACTGTGGCCGCAAGGGCCACGTGGCTGCGGAATGCCGGGCGCCTCGTCAACGACAGCCGGGACGGTCGGACGGCGCTCCAGCCTACAGGCCTCCGCATCGCAACCCGGCAAGTCGCGGCACCCCACATGCTCGGCCTGTGCACACACCTGTCCCCACCTCGCGCGTTTCGGTGTACGGGCCTCGGGGTACGCCCATTGGTTTGTTGGGTGGCGGCGGGGTCGAGAGGGTGCTCGGGCCGGGGCAGTGGACGGAATTGGCCCACCGCATTGTTGCTGCGTCGGCAGGCTCGTCCGTGGTCGCGGGTCACATTGACGGGGTCGAGGTGCGTATCCTCGTCGATACGGGAGCTTCGGCGACCATTGTGTCAGACTTGATTTATAATATTCTTCCCGTTCAAAGCCGCCCCTTGCTCCCAGTCACCGTTCCGTGTTACGCAGCGAACGGGGGTTCGCTGGGTATCATAGGCCAAATTCGAGCACAAATTTGCATTGGCGATATCAAACTCTCCGGGCCGATATTAGTCTCGTCCTCGCTGGCGGTTCCGTGCTTGTTGGGGACGGACTTTTTGGGCAAAATGCCGATTAAAATTCTAATTGATCAGGGTTGCATCGAGCTTCCCTCGGGCCGACGGGTAACATTCCTGCCTTCCCCTGTCACCTCAAGGGCAGCGTGCGCGTCGATACAAGCGTTCGTCACTCGGACGGTGCGTGTACCTCCCGGGGCGCAAATGCTCGTGCCCCTTCGCTTGCGTCGGCCTTTCGTGCCCGGTGTTCTGGACCAGGGAATTCTGTTAGGGCCCTCGAGGGCTGGGGAAAACGGGCTGGATCTGGTGGCCGCTCAAACGCTCGTTAAGGGGAGCGATGACCCGTTTATCCTCGTCCTTAACGTTGGCGTACAGACGGCCGTCGTTCCTCAGGGAACTGTGCTCGCGCACGCGACACCGGTCCCCGTGGTAGACACGGTTATGGGTAATGTGGGGACCGATCCTCTGGCTCAACCGCATTCTGAGGGGGACGATAGTTGGATGGACACACTATGTTCGGGCACGAGTGATCTGTCCGACTCCCAGCGTGCCGGCCTACGCACCCTTCTGACGGAATTTTCCGATGTTTTTAGTAAACACAAATATGACATTGGGTGCACGAAATTGTTGCGTCACCACATTGACACGGGTGACAATGCCCCGGTACGCCAGAATCCTTTTCGGTTAAGTCCGGCCGAAAAAGATCATGTCAAATTGGCAGTGGATGACATGCTGGCTGCAGACATTATAGCCCCTTCCACCAGTCCATGGGGAGCACCCATAGTGCTTGTCAAAAAGCACGATGGGTCCTTGCGATTCTGTGTGGATTTTCGCCGCCTTAATAAGATCTCCGTGGCCGACGCGTATCCACTTCCCCGGATGGACGAATCTCTGGATGCTCTGGCTGGCGCACGTTTTTTTTCTACGTTGGACTTGTTATCCGGATTTTGGCAACTCCCATTGGATGATGAGTCCAAGCCAAAGACTGCGTTTCGCACACCACACGGCCTATTCCAATTTAACCGGTTACCTATGGGATTACACTCCGCTCCGGCGACATTTCAGCGCCTTATGGAACTGGTTTTGGCTGGCTTACAGTGGAACGTCTGTTTGATCTATCTGGATGACGTCATCGTGTTCAGCAAGACATTTGACGAACACCTTTTGCGCTTGCGCGCCGTGTTCCTCAAAATGCGTGCTGCGAATTTGAAATTTAAGCCGCAAAAGTGCCACCTGCTACGGGAATCCGTACGCTATTTGGGGCACATCGTCAGCCGCTCGGGCATATCCACCGATCCCGCAAAGACGCAGTGTGTCAACTCCTGGCCAACCCCCACCTCGGTGGCTGAGGTCAGGAGTTTCATTGGATTTGCGTCTTATTACCGGCGGTTCGTCGCGGATTTCGCGACCATTGCTAAGCCCTTACACGCTCTGACGGCGAAGGGAGTGAAATTTCACTGGGGCCAGGAGGAGGAGGTCGCTTTTTGTTCCCTTCGCGACGCTCTCGTGCGGGCCCCTCCATTGAGCTACCCCGATTTTTCGGAACCCTTCCTGCTCGATACAGACGCCAGCAATACGGGCATTGGGGGTGTGCTCTCACAGGTGATCTGTGGTGTGGAACGCGTCGTGGCTTATGGCAGTAGGGTTTTGTCTCCGGCGGAACAGAGATACTGCGTCACGCGTCGGGAACTCTTGGCTATTGTATTTTTTATGCAACAGTATCGCCCATACCTGTACGGTCGGCATTTCACTGTCCGTACGGACCATGCGGCATTACAATATGCCTTGCGGGTGACACAGCCTTCGGGGCAATTGTCCCGATGGCTCGAAATCCTTCAGGATTATGATTTCACGACCACATATCGGAAGGGTGCTCGGCACACTAATGCGGATGCGCTGTCTCGCCTGCCGCCCGCCTCAGATTGCGCTTGTCTCAGGGGATCGGGGCGTTGTAAGCCGCCAGAGGATAGCCCCCCCTTAGATATCCCGGTTCTCGCTGCTGCCACTGAGGACCCCTTGCCTGAGGGTCCTGTCGGGGAGGGAGGTGCGGACTCCTTGCTGGGGTTGTCCGTTGCTGAATGGGGGCGCCTCCAGATGGAGGACGCATCCCTCCTCGCGTTGCGTCGTCGCGCAGGGGGTTCCGTGCGGGGGGTCGCGGGGATTGATTCATACGGGCTGCTCCAGGGGCTCCTAATGCATTGGGATGGGAGGGCCTGCCGTCACAGGCTGGTGGTGCCATCCGCTTTGCGGGGTAAGGCCGTTTGGGCCGCACACGAGCGACTTTTGCACCTGGGGACCCACAAGACCCTTGCCGTGCTCCAGCTGGATTTCTTCTGGCCGGGTATGGCAAGGGATGTGGATGACCTCCTGGGTGCATGCACTCAGTGCGCCCAACGAAAACCACCAGCGAAAGGCGCCTGCCCACCGCTACAATCTATCACGGTCTCTCGGGTTAACGAACTCGTCGCACTCGATATATTGGGGCCCTTCCCTGCGACCCCTAGGGGTAACAAGTACCTGCTGGTTGGCGTGGAATATTTCACCCGATGGCCTATGGCATGGCCTCTTGCTAACCAGTCAGCAGCAGCCGTTGCCGAGGCCTTTGTCCAGGGCTATGTCCTCGACAAGGGTGCTCCCGAACGGCTGCTGACTGACCAAGGGAAGAACTTCTCTGGCGTCCTTCTGCACGAGGTGTGTGCGCTTCTTGGTACGAAAAAGATTCGCACATCCCCCTATCACCCACAAACCGATGGCATGGTGGAGCGGCTGCATAGGACGCTCACATCTATGTTGTGTCACCAGGTGTGTGACTCCCAGACCGATTGGGACCTTCACATTCCGGGGGTTTTGGCCGCCTATAGAATGGCTCCTCACGCGGCAACCGGCTTCTCGCCGTTCTTTTTGATGTACGGTCGCGACGTTGACCCACCAATTGCGAATCAGCTCCGCGTCTCGGAAACCAGCAGAAAATCGAAATTGGCCGACCACGTTAAATTTAATATCCTGAGGTTGACCGAGGCGCGGGAGGCAGCGGCCCAAAACTCTTCCTCTCGGCAGAAGGCCAACGAGAGGTTGCGATCGCGCCAATCACGCACACATGCGTGGAAGCCAGGCGATCAAGCCTGGCTGCACTGCCCTCAGGTGCCGTTGGCGACCTCGGCGAAATTGTTGCGGCCTTGGAGGGGCCCTGTGGTTATTGTGAAGGTTATGCGGCCGCAGTGCGTTCGTATCCAGTGGGGGAAACGCCGCTGGTACGTACACCCCTCGCGTCTGAAGCCGTTTGTGGCGCCGCGCGTCCCTCCACCACATTACACAGGCCGAGCATGTGATGTCTCCGCTGACTCCCGGACGGCGTCTTCGTCACCTGCCCTTGATGCTTCGCTAACTGTTCCACCTTCAGGCGCCTCAAGAATGACGGCTTCCAGCGCGCCTGCGCCACCCGGTGGGGACGGAGTTTGCCCTTCCGGGGTGACGGAAGACGGTGCACCTGCACAGCCGGTGCCCACTGCCGGGCCGACCGGACCCTCCCCCTACGATGGACCCGCAAATCGGACTCGCGCCAAAATGCGCCGCTTGTTGTAAAAATGGTTCTTGTTACTCTTGTTGTTCACTGTTAAGTTTTCTTGCTGCGTTGATGGGGGGGGCGGGTACAATGTATATGTGTATATAGTGTAATTTTGTATAGGTGGGTTGGGTTATTTATTGGGGTGTTCGTTCTTATGAGGCACGCACGGGTGGGGGTTTGTTGTGTTTATTGTTCGAGTATTGTTGCAGCCGGGACGGCTGCGGGTTACACGGGAGGGGGTGATGTAGGGGTGCTATGGGGAATAAACACATGACACGGGAAGGTGTGGTTCACCCACACCTTGGTGGCTACAACAACGTCCGCTAAGGCTCCAGTGGGTATAAAGTGCGGGGAGCCAGGGAGCTCGGGGCAGAGTGTGGGGCCCGAGGCTGAAGCAACCAGTGAAGAAAGAAGGCCAGCTAGGTGAGACCCTGGAACTCCTGTGACCGCTGCCCTTTTCAGGGCCGGCACAGCAAGCCAGTGGTGCGGCCCCAGAGCCCCAGAGTCAGAGTCCTTCTAAGGGCCGGTCTGGTCGGCGGGGTGCCGAGATCTGTGCCTAACCAGGGCCGGATCTGATAGCCTCCCTTAGAGCCCTACCAGGAGGAACTGGGAGCCTAGAGCTTAGGCCAGAGAGCCTGGGGTGTGTTCCTGAGTTATACGGGTGGAGGGGCCGCTACCCCTTCTAGTGTAACCCTTGTTAAGGTTTAAATAAATAGTGCTGCTTCTATTCTGCCGTCTCCGTGTCCTGGAACCCACTACACATACGAGGAGATAATCTCTCCACACACATATATATCGTACGAGCCGACATACGCGCACTCCTGTTTACCATACACATCATATCACTTTAATCACACCTGGGGGCCAATTCCATTTTCTCCAGTTTCCTGCCACTGCTGTTTGTGCAGCGATGATGGGGATTTCAACCAAGAGCCCCAGCGAAATGCAGATTCCGTTGCCGCTCGCAAATGCCATGACAGTAGACATTGCCTGCCACAGTGCCATGTCAGCGAACCGTTGAACAGCCATGAACTCGGCAAACCGAAGGTGAGAAGCGTCCATTTTTGTAGGAGCATACCACTCATCAAATCTCTTCACCAACAAAATTCTGCAAAATATGTATTATTGGTAATATAGATACTGCAATCATTAAATAATGTTCATCCAGCAGGCACCGACCTCCAAAACCTGCCTTGCAGTTGCAGACCATGCAGCACTTCCATCTCTATAACAACTGACACACTTCATCAGAACACCCCAAAGGCATTGTTTGTCATATCATAGGTGTGTATGCTTTCACCAATCCGCATTGCACAATGTGGTGAAGTATGATCCCACAAGGCATCTGAAGCTAAGCAGGTTGTGAGCCACCATGCACAGGTTGTGAACCACCATGCACAGACCACAGGTGTATGGGCGTTGTGAGCAGCAGAGGACAGTGCAGAAACACCCATTGCTGTTCTGTATTACCCTCCCACCCCACACACACACCAAAACACACTACCAGTATGGTGAAGTATGGTCAATTATCCAGCAATATAGTAAATGTCTTCTGAGGAAGAAAACGTGCTATGTATGCTGATATATATAGTATACACATTTACATATAGGTTTGCACACACATCGACGACGGTAATGTATTGCATCACCTTCAAATACTGTTATCTATTGTATAAACACGTTTTTTCTATGTTTACCATTTGCGTGCCAAGGTGGCTGTTTAAAGCAGTGGCTCGTCACTGCAACAGTGGGGGTCATGAACCCCCAAGGACGTGCCTGTGAGCGGCGTTACACCGGTATCAGGTAGGGAGGGAGCATGGCAAATGGTTGTGAGCATATCAATGCATACGATTCAAGTAAACAGGTTACTGACATCAAGACCGTAGTTATATTATATATTGGGAGGGACACATTCCCCCCCAAATATTAATATATTAATTATATATTAATTACGGGACACATCCCCCTCAATATTCAAATATGCTAAAAATGTCCCCCCCCCCCCCCCAATATATTGCTATAAAAATATTTTTTATATGCTATGTAAATGAAAAAAAACTATTTGCTGAACCTTAGCCACAATATCTGGACTTGTCTTCATATAAATCAATGTATAGATTGCTGTTCATATGATTGTGGTTATGGTTGTAATTTATTCATCCCTAATCTCTGCCATTACATGCAATGAAACAAGAAATGGTAAAAAAAAAGTAAAAACAGAGCAATGTAATACAATACACCATTAGACATTATTGTAAAAAATAAATGAAAGTCCATCCCACGTGTTAGTGAATTTTTTATATTTTAGGCAGGAAATTAGTTTTAAAATATAGATATTTTTCTGAGTTGGGACCCCCAGACACCCTGGAAGATTTGGTCCCCCTCAATGTTGATTCCATGGCTACGGCCTTGACTGACATTCTAACCCTTGCCTAAAGGATGCGCACTCAAAACAACCGCGTTACTTTCTATGCATCCTATGCCTCAATTATATATTGAAAAAAATAAGCATATATTGCACGTTGGCTTTCTCAAAAAAATTAGACGGTAAATGCGAAATTATTTAAGGGTGAAGCTTCAACGGTAGAGGTGCAGCCCTACCATTTCTCGCTCACGCCACTGCTGTTAGAAGGTTCTCAAATAGAAGGGAGCTCTATAGAGTCCCTCTCCAGACGGTATCTTGGCTATCTCTTCCATGCTGGATAGACATCTCGGAAGAGGTTGGAGTACCGACACTTTACCCCACCGCACGTAGGCCAGGTAGCTTTTGAAAAATAAGTTAATACCTCAGTGGGCTTTATCTGGTAAGAAAGAAAAATATGTATTAATATATTTATAAGTGATTTGTTTACCTTTCCTATACTTTGCACTCCGATCGTGTTTTTGTTATTGTTTGTTCTTCGAACGTTCTGACGCGCCCCCAGTTTACATTTATACTGGAGGAAGCTGATCGGATTCCTCCAGTATAAATAATCTGATTCTGACTGCGGTGTACTCATGTATACTGCCGAGTGGACAAATTCCGTGGGGGGAGGGGCATGGGCGGGGGGTTAATGAACTTTCACCATTGTTTCAACTGCCGTGCCAGGGAATAAACTGGCAATCGCTGCATTGCAGGTCCAGCGTGCTGACCATTACAACACGGCGGCTGAAGTGACTGCAGCGAAATAGACTCATCAATACCTCCACCAAATTGTAACAATATGCACAGCCTAAGACAGTTTTCGTTTGTGCGGCGGTGTTGTAGTCCCTCGCGTGCAACTGTCAAAGCAGTCAATCAGATTTTCGTTTACGACGCCATACGTTATTATGCGTTATTATATTTTGTTTGAGGGATGCTGCCGTGGTGCCAACGATTGGCAGACTGGAAAACCTCCACGCGTCTGTCCATCCTTCAGAATACATGGGGACATTCAAAGGCTCTTCTTGTTATTTTGGTTGCCGACCCTCTGATCTCGAGGGGCTCTTTTGAGCTCTCTCTCTCTCTTGTGGATGCTTGTCTTCCCCGCAGTGGCATGAGTAAGTAGTGGAAGGACTACACCTTTAACTTTTTCTCAAATCATGTTCGAGTTCATTTAAAATATGTGACAGTGACTCCGACATGAAAGTTACGGGCAGTGAAGCAGGTGTGTTTTTAAATGAGTTGTTTGGGCAGATGCGGGTCCAAGTATTTTCACGTAATTGTGTTCTTAAAATTGTTGTCCTGCTGCTTGCCTTTTGTAAACAATTATCACGTGGTGTTTGTCCATCAGCGGAACGTTGGATATTTTGGAAATACCTCAATGATGATACTGTATTTCAAACACGTGTGCATCGCTGTACATCAAAGGGGCAATGTGTTAAACATGATCATATTGGGATGAAGTTTGTTTTAAATTACGGTCGCATAAAAAATGCACACGTATAAAATGTCACTTCATTACAATAACATTGCAATGAATTCATTACAATAACATTGCAATTGATTCTTCATGAAAGCCACATCGTCACAATATCGGTTTTTATTTTTCACATCGAGGTATATGCATGGTCAAAATAATACCTTACCATTTATGTTTCCATCAACAACTGTTATGCATATTCTTAGCTCTTTCGGTAAAGTCACGTTGAAGGGAAACAATACAATTTTATTGTTTTATATATATTTTATTATTGTATTGTTTCCCTTCAACGTGACTTTACCGAAAGAGCTAAGAATATGAATTACTGCAGTCACGAAAGCTTTAAATAAAAATATAACTGTTATGCAATTTCACCGCAGGCACAGGAAGTGTAAAATGCAAGTGTGTAGGTAACAATGAATGATTCATCTGAGAAAAGTGGTCTTCTTGGTAATGTTCAATGCTTGTTGGTGAATTTTGTAGGCACTCGCATTGCCTTATGAAAAAGTGAAATGGTGTCACTTTAAGGTTAGCTCATTAAAGCTGCTGGACTTGAAATTAATAGCAATGAATGCAACCTATTCGAGAAAATGCTGAACTCACATACTTAACATAAATAGTATGTTAGAAATCGTTAATTATTTTTTTTATTTACAAAGATATGTCCTACATGTGGTGCTTAAATTTGTGACACAATTTATCAATCGTTGAAATATGTTTCATATAGACAGCTAGTCTCAGTAAGAATAATGAGAGAAAGGCAAGTGAGACCTCTTGGACATGTCATGAGAAAACAAAAGACTGAATTTGTTTTTAGTAGGATAGGTACAAGAAGATGGGGAAGACAGCGAATTAAGTACACAAGCAATTTGAACAATCGGATTCAACTGGGAGTATGTTATGCTCAGTTTTCCCACCTGATGACGGATGCTTGTGATGCGCCCGAAACGTCGTGATTTATTTTATTCCGACGTGACTTTACCGAAAGAACCAAAGAGTATGGATTCCTGCAGTCACGAAAGCTTCGAATCAACATTATGCTAAGTTGTTGAGCAAATATCAATGGCATAGCCCAATTTGAGGAGCTTTCAATGTGCTTTGTAACCGTCACCATCATCGTTACCACTTACATTTTTACGATCAAATATTGCCCGATGTTTTTTTAATATATATATAAAGCTCTAAGGGATGATAGCCGATGAACGAGGCTGTCACAGCATGGAAGGCAAAGGAGAGAGGGCGTCCCCAAGAGGATGACCATCGCAGAAGATGAAGCGATGGGATCGGTTGATGTGCGGAAGTGAGAGAGATGGTAGCAATGCTGTGCCGTGAGAGATGGTAACAGCGTGGGATGCCTTCATCCAGCAGCGGATCGACAATGGCTGGTCACAACGATCATGGCTATTAAAGCTACGAAGCTCAAATCGGTATTAAGCGGAGAGGGAATTATTTGCCCATTTCTTCAAATAGTGTAAGACTGCTCATTCATATGCAAATGTGCAAATGGAATTCGAAAAAGAGAATACTCTTGGCGTTTTTATGGTCATTATAACAATATGTGAGATATGGAAATAGCATGATTCATAAACGTTGGGTGGGGAACATTTTAACACACTTTAATGAGTAATAATGAAATGTAAACATGATAATTGTTTTTTTACCCTTTTATCTGGCAACAAAACTGACACCTTTTTTTACAAGGAGTCATGTTTACATTGACCACAATACCTGCGGTCGGAACGCAAACAAAAAATAACAACTCTGATAATGTATGCACTGTCCTTGAAATTGATTGGTCCACACCCAAGACAGCTTTCTTTAGAGCTTCGTCTCACATTGGTGTTGGACCAGAAGACGCCAAAAGGCGCACAACTCAAAGACAATGCACCATCAGAGTATGAGAGCTTGGGGTAAGCATTTACACCATTGGAAACCTCATTTGCCTGTAACAAAATATGATAATTGTTTTTTTTTACCCTTAAATCTGGCAACAAAACTGACACCTTCTTTGGTTCTTTCGGTTAAGTCACATAGAATGAGAATAAAATAATAAATGGATAAAATAAAATAACACAATATTAAATATCAATTTATTATTTTCTTCTCATTCTACGTGACTTTACCGAAAGAACCAAAGAAGATGAATCCTTGCAGTCACGAAAGCTTTAAATCGAAAACTGACACCTTTTTTACAAGGAGTCATGTTTACATTGACCACAATGCCTGCGGTCGGAACGCAAACAAAAAATAACAACTCTGATAATGTATGTGGCACTGTCCTTGAAATTGATTGGTCCACACCCGAGATAGCTCTCTTTAGAGCCCCGTCTCACATGGTGTTGGACCAGAAGACGCCAAAAGGCGCAAAACTCAAAGACAATGCACCATCAGAGTATGAGAGCTCGGGGAAGCATTTACACCATTGGAAACCTTATTTGCCAGTAACAAAATATGATAATTGTTTTTTTTACCCTTAAATCTGGCAACAAAACTGACACCTTTTTTACAAGGAGTCATGTTTACATTGACCACAATACCTGCTGTCGGAACGCAAACAAAAAGGACAGTGCATACATTATCAGAGTTGTTATTTTTTTGTTTGCGTTCCGACTGCAGGTATTGAGGTCAATGTAAACATGACTCCTTGTAAAAAAAGGTGTCAGTTTTGTTGCCAGATAAAAGGGTAAAAAGGGTTAAAAAAAACAATTATCATATTTTGTTACTGGCAAATGAGGTTTCCAATGGTGTAAATGTAAACATGTTCGTATCGCTGGTTTGGGTAAAGTGTTACAATGGAATAAAGGGCACAGATCTCTTCATATTCAACCCCTCATGGTATTGTTTATTTACTTCATATCTACATAATGTACTTCTGCTATTCTACAACTTAGATCACAATTAGAAAAATAATAATTGAGCCTTCATCAATCCACCAATTAATGAAGGTCTCCTTCCATGCGTTGTGGGTCATGGGGTTTATTTGTCCATACTTCACCACGATGGTCAGTGCAGGAGGATGGTGCAGTGGGGGTGGGCGGGCGGTGGTCGGGGTGCAGGATGGGTTGTGATGTCACTTGCCACTGACGTTAGATGTGGCTGGGAATCAAACCCAGGTTGCCGGTTTCATCGCGCAGCGCACTAACAACTGTACCACCACTCCGCTCCCAGTTCCCATTTATACTTTTCATGAAATGTAATCCTATTAGGTTTCACAGAGCTGCAAGACTCCTGCTGTTTCAGGTCAACAAGTATCGTCATCAGCCATGCCCTATCCACTGCTGTAATGAAGGCCTGTGCACTCCATCATCATGCCTCACAGTCCTACAATGCCATAAGCCATCTTGTTCCTACACGTGAGTTAATCCCGTCACTCCATCTCCGCTCTCGTTTTCCCGTTTGCTGTGTTGTCCTCCCTTTCTTTGTAAAGTTCTTCGATGATTATTTAATAAATTTAATACGTAATTAACAGTGAATATATTCATTGTTATTTATGTATTTTAGAGATTTCTAAAGCAAACCGCAGAGATGTTTCACTGTACGGTATAACAAAACAACGTTCAATGAACGTCACAAAGACACGTAAGCAAGAAATAACACAGGGTAACATATCAATGATAAGGAATATTAATGGTACCCTCTTCAAAATGCTCAACATATATGCCAATCTTATCGCTCCCTAATTATACAGGATGGTTAATTGTACCGGGACCTTTAACAACTACTGCTTAGTAAACGAAGTGCTGTATTGCTCAAATGAGCATTGAAGCGATGTTCATCTCTTGTTTACAGCCCTGAGCCAGTGACAGAGTACCGTACGGTGCTTCAGCGTGGCCCAGGAAATAATGCACAACACCGCTAGATGCACAATTTTAAACAACGCGATGCACATCATAACCGGAACACTTGAACCGACGGAAGTCCTCTGGTTCACTGTTCTGGTGAACATTCTGTCACCAAATGTCCGCAGAGACATGCAACCTGCAAAGACGTTGACACGATTTTTTTGTAAACGAGTACCACAACCATCATCAACCAAGACCTCAACAATGTACCTCGCTGCCAACTCAAGTCCCGATCCCCCTTCTGGGTTCATGCTGTTAACATTCTACAATCTAGATTTAAAGCTTTCGTGACTGCTAGGATCCATACTCTTTGGTTCTATTGGGTAAAGTCACGTAGGTGAAAATAAAATAACAAAAAATCACGACGTTTCGGCCACAACACAAGCGTCCTTCATCAGGTGAAGGGACGAGACTGTCTGGAGGACAGTCAGCGCTGTCCCCCAGACAGTCTCGTCCCTTCACCTGATGACGGCTGCTTGCGTTGTGGCCGAAATGTCGTGATAATTTTATTTTATTATGTTTTATTTTTTTATATTTTTATTATTACCCTTCTACGTGACTTTACCGAAAGAACCAAGAATATGAATCCCTGCAGTCACGAAAGCTTTAAATCAAAACTCCCCTGAAGCCCTCTCGTGACTAGCAGACATTCGCTTTTAGCTCCTGAATAAATTGCCAAACTCGAGAATAGAATGGAATGGCTCATTAAGCTCTATTTTTTAATTGGAATTACATTAATTAAAATTAATAGGTTGTCAGTATATATGCAATATATTTAATATCAATTATAAAAATGGCGTGCATGAATCACAATCAACAAAATAATATTAAATACATTCTCTACATATTTTGGGGGGGAAAAAATCACACGTGAAAATAAAGATAGGTGTAATATCGGCGGTGCACATTTTGTCCCTTATGTTGCACGACTATTTTATTTAAATGGTTTATTCTCAAAAACGAAGGCCACTTTGTTACGTTGGAACATATCGTTGAGACCAGTGTTAATTTTCGTTGCAGGTATGGAGGACGACGCTCTGGCACACAACACGTGCCCTGCCTCGATCCATTCAGCCCAAGAGCGGAACTCCACTGTCTCCATCACAGCACCGTCCAGTTCGCCGTCCCAGGGACTCGTGGCTTGGTCAGATCTGTCGTGACACCGCCCTTGCCTTGCAGATGATGCCCTCTACAATACGGTGGAACTTGGACATTCTGTTTGGTCCAAAGGGGCCTTGATTGTCTGCACGTTTCTGATTATGATGAACAATATCATTTCGATTTAAAGCTTTTGTGACTGCAGGGATTCATATTCTTGGTACTTTCGGTAAAGTCACGTGGAAGGGAAATATAATAATATCATTATTAAGTACCTCCCTCTTCTGGTATTGATACACCTCAAAAAAAGCCTGCGAATGCCTCCCTCATGTTATTCCATTGCTTCCTATCCTTAGTTGCTTCTGTCCAGCAGTGGCCAATGAACACTGTGATTTTGTTTAACTGCTGTCTCCTCCGATCTCTTCCTCTGCTTCTTTTTCCTTCTCTCCCTATCCACTCTTTATCTTTCATCTCACGTCAGCTGTTCTTAGGACTTGATTTATTTTACTCTAAACGACTGGCTGCCTCAGTATTAGGGTTAATATGCTGTTATTTCCCCATACATTCTATTTCAAAATAAAGCAACTACAAAATGATGAATAATGAAGCATGCTTCATATTACTATAATTTTCAGATTGCGTTTAATTGCTGCTGATTATGCCATGCTGTGAAGTAAGAAGAATAATAATATGATTGATATCAGTATTCAGCGTGATCTATTTAAAGATACTTCACTGATTTCTCAAGAACTGATTGCATATTGTGAATACAATGGCTCCGTGTCTTACATATCAGATTATTCAAAGGTTAAATAAGTGTAAAACGTGCAGAGGCACTGCAATAAAATGTTGTTCATTTAGAATGTCTCCCTGTTTAGTGTGGGTTCTACAAATGTACGGCCCTGTATATAAAATAGTGAAATCAATGGGCAGATGAGAGTCCACATTTTTATTTTAAAATTAAAAAAGCAACATACCCAAAGTGTGTAAATAAGAATATTTCTAACTAGTGCTAATTACCTGCTATTATATTTGAATCTGAACAATGGACAGTGACGAAGAAGATGGAAACAAAAGCCGAAAATTATGCCAAGACACACGGAGAGGCGCATACTTAGAATTACAATGAGAGACGTAAAGAGGAACACGTGGTTGAGCGAATGTACACAGCTTTAAGAAACAAATGCGACCGTTAAGAAATGTAAGTGGGCTTTGGCCAGAACATCAGATGATGACCAACAGGCACCCAAGAGGATACCCACTGCGGAGATGGAGTGATAACATTGGCCTTTTTTACAGGCACTGGGTGTATATGAGAGATAGTAACATTTTGAGAATGCCTTCATCCAGTCGTGGATTAGTCATGACTAAACGGTAAATGCTTCCATGCTGTATAGAAATGAATTTACAAAAGATGGGGTCAAACGCGAGGTGAAAGCGAGGGAAATAAAATAAAATTGTGATCTTACATTTTCTGATAGGCCAGGATGAGGCGATTAATGACATGGTCGCCCTTGAATGTTTTCTAAAAGAGTGGGAGCGACACTATGGGAAGATTGCTCGCTTGGTTTTGTATTCGCCGAGTGAACATTGAGGGCTGATCAATCACGT
Source organism: Petromyzon marinus (assembly GCF_048934315.1). NCBI lineage: Eukaryota > Metazoa > Chordata > Hyperoartia > Petromyzontiformes > Petromyzontidae > Petromyzon > Petromyzon marinus. The sequence continues at coordinate 7,528,116 of NC_133701.1, forward strand.
GATAGTGGGAAATATTAGACACCCTCAAGGGGATCAGAGTCACTGAAGGTGAGAGGTTGGGATGAGCGGCAGGACATTTGTAATTGGAAATATCCTAGATTTGAAGCTTTCGTGACTGCAAGGATTCATACTCTTTGGTTTTATCCGGTAAAGTTACGTAGGTAAAATAAAAGAAAACAATTAAATCACGACGTTTTGGAGGCAACACAAGCTTCCGTCTTCAGGTGGAATAGTCACAGCAGAAAATCTGTGTTGAGTACACAGCTCTGAGACGATCGGGTTTATATATAGGTTAAGGGGGGGAGGAGTCAGAAAGGGGGCGTGGGTGGGTGAGAGGGCTGAGTCAAGCCCCCTTTTGTTAAGCTGCAGGGGGTTCGGGTGGAAGGCTGTGGTGGGCTGCCAAACATGCGGTAAAAAACATCTAATGTTTTCTATACCACCACTGAGAATTGCAGTACAATTAAAAGGCAGCTAACGTTTGACTTGATTTATAACATCTTTCCAATGGTTGCTTAATTTGAAACCATCCTCTCGGTTGAAGTTGTGTCTGTGTTTGTATTTCTGGATGGCCTCGTGGACAAATCTCTGATAATAACCGGTAGGTTTGCAGAGTACCTTGGTATCGGAGAAAACAATATCATGATCACCCACAGCGTTGTAACAGTGATCAGCCACGGCAGAAGAATTCGTTCTGCCGTGTTTCACATCTGATTTGTGCTCACGAATTCGGTCAGAGATATGTCGCTTTGTCTCCCCGATATAGCAGTCACCACAGGTACAACTCAATTTGTAAACACCGGGGTACTGTAAGTCAGGAATAACATCCTTTACGGATGGGATCAGATCACAGATTTTGTGTACTGTGTTGAACCGGACCTGGATCTTGTGTTTGTTTAGAATTTTGGAAATCTTTTTAGTAACGTGATGATTTTGATCGGAGCGTCAAGTGGTTGTTTCTGTATGGTGGGAGAAACAGCTTGGCGGATGGTACGGTCAGAGTAATCGTTCATCTTGAGGGCCAGATGTACGTGTTTTAATTCACTGGTCAGGTGGTGTTGGTCAGAAATACAATGAGCCCTATGGTATAACGTTTTGATGAGAGAATTCTTCTGAGTCGGGTGGTGGTGGGAATCAGGTTTCAAGTAGGAGTCTGTGTGGGTGGGCTTCCTGTAAACAGAATGTCCCAAAGAGCTATCAGACCTTTTCTAAAACAGAACATCCAAGAATGGCAGCTTGCCATCTTTCTCCATTTCCATGGTGAATTTGATGGAAGGGTGTCTGGAATTGATGTGGTCTAGGAAAAGGTTCAAAGCTGGGAGACCATGTGGCCAAATGACGAAAGTGTCATCCACATATCTCTTCCACAGGGAAGGACTGAGGGTGGATGTCTGGATGGCGTCTGATTCAAATTTCTCCATGAAATCAGACGCCATCCAGACATCCACCCATTTCTGACTCCCCCCCCTCCCTTAACCTATATATAAACCCGATCGTCTCAGAGCTGTGTACTGAACACAGATTTTCTACTGTGACTATTCCACCTAAAGACGGAAGCTTGTGTTGCCTCCGAAACGTCGTGATTTAATTGTTTTATTTTATATTATTTTACCCACGTGACTTTACCGAATAAAACCAAAGAGTATAATTGGAAATATTGTTTGACTGATATTTCTAAGAACAATAAAGTTAGGGTAAAGGTGGAACCATTACAATTGTTTGGTCACGCTATGGCTGGCGACAGGGCCTTCACGATTGGGAGCTATAGAGAGCTCATCAAAGAGGGTATTTGGCCGCCTCTTCCACGGTGACTCGATGTCTTAGAAGGGGTGTGGCTATGCACACTTCACCCCATAGTACACGACCTGCTGATCAACCATTCACTTACTAAAGCCTGAGTGAGTCTCAGAACTCTTATTCGGGAGGGTCCTGCATTGGGATGTTTGGTCAACTCAAATGAATGGGTCCTTTCTTGCCAGGATCAAAATATGAGTAGTGTTTCACTCTTTCTGCAAATAAAACCGATGTTAAGATGTTCAAACACTAAACAGAAACCTTTTTGCAAAGAATCATGTCTGCATTAACCACATATACTTGTGGTGAACATACAAACACATATGCTCTGGTAATCTACGGCATTGTCTCTGAAAGTGATTGGTCCACACCAGGGACAATTTTCTTGAGAGCCTAGTCTCAAACAGTGTTAGACCAGAGGACGCCAGAAAGGGTAAAACCAATTCTTATATTTCAATGAATGGGTGTTTTGCTTCCTGTGGGAAGAAATCGCAGAAGCTGGAGAAAACCCACAGATGCAGGGGGACTGTCATCTGCTCGCCACCCTGCATCCCCACGTCTACAACCCGTGGCAGGTCCTGGTGGTCGCCCATATCCAAAGTACTCACCGGCTCAGTGCTGCTCAGCATCTGAGACCCGACGAGTCGGGTGCATACAGGGAGCAAACGTTTTGTAAGTTACAAAGCCTTCACCACATTAGGTAACCAGCATGCCCTTGTGATCTTCCCACTTCCCCTTGTACTTCTGCACTGCTAAATTGAATGTAATGAGATGGTGTACTGCAGATCGTTAATGCCATTATTTACGAACAAAGTTGTGCTGTATACCTGTAGTAAGTCAAAGTTATGTATATGTACACACACACACAAAGATCCTCCATACTGACATGTCGACGAATTGGGTAAGTGCTTTTAACAAGCACACATTAAGGACAGCATAGCACACTGGACACTGCATCACTAGAATATGTAACGTTGTGACGTTAAATACACGAGGTTGCAACTGTAAGTTGTACGCGGAAAATTAATTTCTAAACAAAGCCTTCAGTATCCCAAACAAGTTTCGTCACGACAACAACAAAAAAAACATTGTCAAAGAAAATGTAATGGACTTGCCAACAAGTCCAGGAATTAATCAAATCGAAAATTGAAGCCTTAACAGCAGCTAATAGAAACTGTCTCCGGTCCGGTAATCCCTTGTTAATGGGTAAGTTGTGAAAAATCCTTTCTACACTGAGACCCATTTAAATGTTTTATGTATTTGTATACATTCGGTTCTTTTGCATTTAACCATTCAAGTGAGGTCTGGATCGCCCTGCTCAACACAGCCGCAACCCTCACCATGACCAATCGGGTTGGGAACCGAACGAACGAACTCGGTCACGCAAGCCAGTGAGCAAAATGTATTAATATTCAACAATTAAATTTCGATTTAGAGCTTTCGTGACTGCAAGGGTTCATCTTCTTTGGTTATTTCGGTAAAGTTACGTAGGTAAAATAAAAGAAAACAATTAAATCACGACGTTGAATCTTCTTTGGTTCCTTCGGTAAAGTAACGTAGAATGAGAATAAAATAATAAAATAAAACAATAAAATTCTCACGACGTTTCGGCCACAACACAAGTGGCCTTCTTCAGGTGAAAGGAACAAACCTGTCGGGACGACAGAGCTACAAGCTGCCTACAACCTCTGTCGTCCCGACAGGTTTGTTCCTTTCACCTGAAGAAGGCCACTTGTGTTGTGGCCGAAACGTCGTGAGAATTTAATTGTTTCATTGTATTATTTTATTCTCATTCTACGTGACTTTACCGAAGGAACCAAAGAAGATTCAACAATTATTGAAGATGAACATGCATTTGTTTTTAGCTTCATGTTGACACTTGTCTCCTCGTCGCATGGCTGGTGTGGATGCAGAGCAACAAATACAATTTCACATTCAAGTGGTCAAGCCAGACAACCGCGTCAGGAGCAGTCGCGGAGTGTCAGGAGCGGTCATTCTACCAAATCTACCGGAATATTGTAAATGCTGCAACTTGTGGATGTTTGTCGCCCTCTGTTGGACGACTGAGAGACGCTGTGCATACATTGGGATTGAAGTCAAAGAACAGCGCTGCGAAAGCGTTTTCATTCCACGCGGCACAGAACCAAACACCCACCGTGGACCTTTCGTCCAGCAGTGGATTGATCATGGCTGATTATGTGTGTGTGTCTGTATGTGTGCGCGCGCGTCTCTTTCTCAAGTGATACGCCACTACGGATGAACTTGGGGCCGTCACGGAAATGTGGAATTTCCAAGATCGCTTTCCCTCTCGGCCACCGCGAGTTAATCGCGTGGACTCAATTAGAAGCGCAGATATCATTTAAGTGTCTTAAATACAATCTCACTTGCATCAAACCCACACTGAAATTATGCACGCATTTCAACATGACTGATGAATGGCTAAGTTTCGTGAACAAGGCTGCAAGTATTATATACCCATGTGTCAGATTGTTCAGCTACCAATGCCACATGTACGTGATCACTAGATGACAAGTGTTCCACATTATGCAGATTTCATGGCTTAATAGCAAACACAGCTGTAATTGAGTCGTTGAGTGTAATCTCTCACCAATTCAAGTGATTCATACTTTCCAATAACTAAGCACAATACTCTGCCTCCGCATGAAGCAGGATTACGTTTGTCAATGATGTATTACTCATGGATACGCTGATAAAGGGGTGCTGCCCATGTTAATGGTTAAACACTGGCCTTGATATCCAGAGGTCGGTGCGCGTTAATGTCCACGTGGGTAACTATAATGATAGGTATTATCAACTCATGAATGTGAAAATGTATCAACCACGTCTGAATTTTATTCTCTACCGGCCACAATTATTCCGAGTAAAATTATTGTTTACAAAGGTCTGCTGAATACATGCACTTACATACAAGGAAATGCAGTCGTCCTTAATACAATTCAATGGTACATTTGCTGTCCATTGAATTATGCCACTCGGTGTAATAGCAATTTCACCTTGGATGACTCCATTGCTCAGCCAACGAATGACCGACCGTGTGTACAGAGCAAATATGCGGCAAATATTGAGAATGCGAATTCGCAGGCAGTGACTATTTGTAAACCGTGTGCAAAGATTTACACGAACAGTTGCTCTACGATATAAAACATTAGTTGGAGGAGCAAATGTTTTCGACATGGTATGTCCGGTAAAATGTGTTGTTTCATCCAAGTATTTACCAAACTGAGGTTTATTCACAGCCACATAATAAAATATGAGAAGATATTTATAGTTCTATATAGGAAAGAACTATAAAGGAAAAAGTAGCATTTTTCCAATAACTGGATTGGAGATCAATGGCATTAATATATTATCCGTGTTAGATTTCCTGATGAACAGTGGTGGCACTAAGCAAACCAAGCAAAAGCTAAGGCCCCAAGGAGCTAAAGAGTACATTAAATATAAGCTCAATTTAAAATTTTCATAAACATAACATGCGAATTAGCATAACCGACCAATTAATATATTTCGCCTTTATCTTGTCTGCATAATTCGTCTGTCACCTCATTAAAAATTGCCAAAGGACAGTCCATTGGGCTAGCACCACTATTGCTGATGGCACTCATAATGACGAGTGAGAAATATAAATAGAGGAAATGATTGATGAACTTCAGAAAGACGGTTGCAACATTGGACTCAAGATAATTACAAGTTTGGTAAAACATTTTAAAAATATATATGAAGTGTTGGAAAAACAGTAGAATATGTGTATCTTCAAATTATCTCAAGTGTCCGTCCTTCACCAACCTGCACTGATCCCCACGTGGTGTAGTATGGTCAAATAACCTCCATGATCGACACGGCATCGGGAGACCTTCATCCAGGATTGTATTAAAACATTACATTGAAGTATTACTCCAATAGAGATGGCTCGAAGCATACCTTATGATGATGATAATAATAATGAGAATTCATTATTCATCCAGGAAAGCTATGTGGAGTCCAAGGATTTTCTTTGCAGGATGGCCCAGCATTGGGTTTTTATTATAAGATGGGGGTTTTTTTTCAGCCAAAGTATTAATGTTAATACGTGTGGGATGAAACCCAAGCATCCGGAGAAACCCCACACGTGCGAGGGAGTAACACTATATCCCTGTACATATGGAAACAGGTAGCGGATTAGTCCACTTACTGTGCCACATTCTCCTGGTGAGCCCGAGGTATGCAACCTCGACACCCACGGGCAGGGATTTTCACAACCTTTGTGCGAACAGTTTAACACGTAGGCTTTCGCGACCAATATTATTCATAATAAAGGTTTTTGGTTTTTTGTGCGAACCACCAACCCTCGCCTCCACAGTGCCGGTTTACATGCGTGCATTCACACCACCCAGCTTATATAAGCACAGTTTTGATATCAGCAACATATACTAACACGATACTGATGGGGTTGAAGGCAACAGGCAATTTAAGAAAAGCACACTTCTTGGGATAATACACATTGGTGTTTACTCCCAATGGATGGGCTTACAATCCAGCTTCTCTCGTGTCCATTAAAGGCCATACGTACAAAGCATACACATGAATGAATAACTCCTGATGGCTTTTCAGCAGTGCTAAAAGGCTGTATTTTCTACACGTTTCTGTGTTGTTTGCAACTTATGAATTCATAATAATCATTCTTTCAGCCTATTTTTAAAAAATACCTTCATTCTCCATTGCTTCATGAAATTATTGTTTAAGAAGAAAACAAGCTTACAAAATGGCTCGATGCAGGTAGGAGGGTGGGGGGAAGAACCAATACTCTTTGGAGTCAATGCAAGCATCTGTTGACGTTTTGAATGGGCAGACGTATCTCCTACAGGACACAAGGCTCCGTGTCTCGGTGCATGAATGAAGAGTCGTTGCGCAAGTTTTTTTAATTCGCCACCTGAACATTAAATAAATCGCTCGCTCGTCAGCAACAAGACAGGCGCCACAATGTCAATGGAATCTGAGTATCTGGAGACTGCAAGGGAACGCATCAATCGTTAGGCATTTGCATTCTCACCGTTGACCTGGGTAAAGCTATACTTAGAGACGAGGCTATTGCACCGAGCGAGAAAGCGCCACGTAGATAACAAGCGATGCGACAGCAATGGACTTTCAGACCGTGAATTTTCAGTGTTGTTGGTGCTGTCGTCAGCATGTAATTTGCCGCTGCTAGGTACAGAGCTCCACGATGTTTTTTTTTCTTCCATTAGTTTCCTTCCCTTGTTGCCCTTTTGCGTTGTTTTTTTTTAGCCCACAAATACAAACACCGGGCCACGTGTGCCCTCCACTCCCTCGCCCCTGTTTAGAGTCTAGACTCAACACCATCCTCTTCAAGATTCCCCACGTGACATAGTTGTTGTTGTTGTTGACCTGATTTCTATTTGCCTCAGTGGTGCTCTACGTTTTGTTTTGCTTTGTCGTTTTAGTGGCCTAGATCCAGGCCCCGGACTGGGACAAAAGCCAGTCCGGGCAAATTGCCGGGTGGGCCGGTCCATTCTGAGGGCCCTGGTGGGGCGGGGGTGCTGGTCTGCGTTGGGAAATTGTAAATGTAATCAGAGTAAAATATATATGCGTGTAATATTAAGAGATGTTATTACCTCGAATATGTACGCTTCATTGATTATTTATGCTCTCGATTAGCATTAAGTCCCCATATATTCGGCAGCCCCAAAGATTCTTCCTCACCCCCCCCCCCCATTTGTTTTTGGACCAGCCCAAGTGGAAAATGAGGTCGCAGGGCAAAATCACGATGAAACATCACATCGAAAAATGTGCTACTATGTACACAGTGTCTCGCACAAAGCCATTAAAATCACCCACGAGCCAGAATTTGGCCCGGTGTGTTTCCAAAGGCCTCGGCCGATAATATATCTTTTGTGTGCCGGCCCGTCACTGCCTAGGTCACGCCTGCAAAATGTTGACTATCGTGGTCTCTGGAGTTCTCATCTGGTTTAACAAATTAACTTGACTTGTCTGTCATTTGTAAAAGTGCTTTCAATCACACCCTACTTTAAACATATCGACGCCTCCCTTTCACTCCTGCGATGTGCATCTTGACGTGCTTTTGAAATGAAATGTTGCATCAACACTTAACTGTATTGGGTCTTAACGTGAGGGGACATGCACACGGTGAATGGGAGGTGACAGGGATGGCAACGGAAGGACGGAGAGGTGGGGAAACAAGAGGGTGGGTGTTATTGGAGGGGCAACTAGTCGAAGGGGGAGGAAAACGGGAAGGCATTAAGTCAGTGAGTTCCTGTTCTGTATGTAAGTTGAACTTCTCTCGCGCCGTACGTAGCCAACCGTACTAATCGGAGGTGCGGGGGAAGGACAATAAACTGAACACAACAAGTTGTTCTACAGAAATGAGTTGTCAATCTTGATTTAAAAGTGCATAGCTCCGGTGACTTCCGAATGTCGGAAGGAAGAGCGTTCCAGACGGCTGCATAAGTGCAGTGCTCATCTCCCGTTTACAGCCCTGAGCCAGTAGTGGAAATTCCACATTCATATGGCGGGGGCAAATAATCCGAAAGGACATCCACTGTGGACTTCCCCACAAAGTGGTTATAATTGTATCGACCCCAGTGGGATCATGGGAACAGTCATCCCCCCAACCAAGATTTTAATCCGCAACCGTTCGACAGTGACCCCTCTCTGTCACTGAACCACCAGGCTTAGACAGCGCAAGGGAGAAGCAGCGAACGTAACAGATCGGAGTCCGTGGGTTTCACGAAGTCACATTTCATGTTGAAGTAGAGCGTATGAGTAAGGAGACTAGAACAAGATACGAGGGGAAGGGTTTGGCTGAAGGAAGACTGACAAACGATCTTAAGAGCAGGGAAGATGATTGTATTATTGATTCTAGTTTGAACTGAGAGCCGGTGAAGGAATTTGAGAATTGGTGAAATGTGGTCGAATTTTCTGGTGCGAGTCAGAGGTGTTGCGGCAGATAATTCTGGAACATCTCGGGGTTACAGTGAAGCGTTTATTGAGGCCACAGAGATTGCAGTGATCAATACAAGAAGTGACACAGGCATAGATTAGGGACTCAATAGCTGATGGGATAAAATAATAAGTGGAAATTAAAGAATATGTGCAGGTAAGAGGTCCGAGGTCCTGCAAAGTTGAGATATGAGCAGAAAAAGAGATCTCTGGATCAATAATAATAACCAGGTTACAGATATTGCAAGCCAGCATAATATCATGATTTACAAAAGCGGATACAGGACGAGATGGATCAAGCACGCCTTATATGAGCACAGTTCTGACATAAGCAACACATGCTTACATTGCACTGGGAGGGGTAAGGCGAAATGCGATTTCTGATATGAGCACAACACTGAATATAAAAAAACTCAACACATTCGCCAATAACACTGTGGCCTGATATAGAAAAAATATAGACAGTTAATAGGCAACGCGTTTGGCTATGGCCCTCCTTTATAGCGCATGTGTAGTGACATCGCGGATGTCACTGTGTAATGCCGGCCCGAGAGAGGCACGGCGTGCGATCTAGCGACATTGCGGACACCACGTGGACGTGGGTGCAGTACCGGCCCTCGAGGGGCTCGGTGAGCGCTGACTGACAGTTCTGGATGGCACCACGCTCTGCGTGCAGTGCCGACCCCTACAGGACAGGGTGTGAGAGTGCCAGCCACGGGAATGGGGTTACTATAGGCCGTGGCACTCTGGTTGACCCCAGAGGACACGTGACCGGTTAAGTCTACACAGGGGCCCCAAGTGGGGGCTGGGGTGGTCACGTGTCAGGGTCGAGATCCTGCTCGAGGATTCTAGAAGGTGGTCGTGGCTAAGGGCGAGGCCAGCCCCGCCACAGAGAATATAAGCCGGGTCCCCGAGAGGGACCGGCTGCTGTTGTTCATCCTGAAGAATCTACATTCTACGTTCTACGTCCTACAGAGTCACCAACACGTGGACTGGGACCCAAGCTGTGGTCTGGTTCGTTGTAGCTAGTTACGGTGTAATTAGTGCAGTTAGCCTGGTGGTCACCACCATAGGTTGTTATCTTATTAAGTGGCAGTTGCCCCTTGTGTTGGTATTAATAAATGTGTTGCCTCCAAGAAGTATCTGCGACTCAGTTGAACTCACTATACATGCATGAAGGAGGGCCGTTGCTGGAAATGCCATTGATGACACATGTTTTCAAATTAAGGCAGTGGCATTGATGAATGTGTAAAGTTGTTTTGTTTTTGCAAAGCTGCCAGCACCACTAACTTCTTTGTTTTTCTTTGGATATAAGCACACTTGGTCTTGGTCCCAAGGGGTGTGCTTATGACTAGCTTCGACTGGAATCGGATGTGGATTATGGACACGGACATAATAATTGCCATGGAAGACCTCAGGTATAATGAGATTGAACCTACTTAGGGCAATCTGATTGTCGCCAAATGGACTCTTTCATGTTGGGAGATGATGACTGTAATCTCCTGTGGAGTGACACAAGGGGAATATCGACTATTATTAGTTGTCATTATATTGCTTTGGGTACATTTGCTTTGTTATTTGAACCTATTTTTTTATTCTAAGTGTAAGTCATTCGGGGTACATTTTAAGTCGTGTCAGCCGCACCGTTAATTATGTGAAGTGCGCTACATATAAATAAATAAGGAATTATTGATTTACAGAAGTGTGGGGGCACGAGAGGAGGGGGTATGGTTAAATGTGACAGAAATAAACGAGATTCCAATTCTGATTGTGTCAGCGGATGTGATGTAGTTCAAACCGTACGCGTTAATTACGCCTTTGATGGAAAATGTAGGTTTTTGAATGTTTCTAATCATCAAGAAATGTATATTTATAGTCGTAGAATATCAAAAGAATGTAGTCACAGATTCAGGTATTCTCTATTGTCGAGCGATATTTTATATTACACAGAAATTTAATGCAGCCTTCTGGCTGTCAAGTCTAATTTTGTTCAGCTAAAAAATATATCAATGAACACTTGTTAACAATCAATGCAAATTCAGCTTAATTAAATTGCCTGTCTAATTACTGCAAATAGAAAGCAATTAAATTATATGCATCGCGTTATAAGCAAATCACGCATATATTTAATACCAAAAATAAGTTATTCTGGTAAAAAAATAGAATGCTATGCAATGGACCATGCTAGGATATTTATTAAAGAATACATTATGAAGGATTATGTTTATAAACGTCGCATCGTGTCTTTAACAACATGAACATACAATTAGTATAATGTATGAGCCTGCACATTAGCAACAGTATTACGATTGAAATGCATTATAAATAAACCGGCACGATAATTAGTTATTTCAGGGCATTTAGTCTGTGCGGTGTATAATTGAGAACACTAATATCTGCATAAACATTGAATCGTAACATAAGGCTTTTACAACCAGACTACTAATTTCTCTTAATTTACAAAACGGAAATATGTATACGTATGTTGAAATTATTTTGCACCGTACTGTGTTCAGCGGAGGTACAGGGTCATGCAAACATTTTGAGAATTTTGCTGATTGCAACTGTAGCATAGAGATGAGTTCAAATTGAAGGGTGACCATCTCACCCCGCCTCCAATGCAGCTTCATCTCACATCGGCATTCGGTCCTCCACACCAAATCTATATTAATTCCCCGAATTATTTGCTAAATCCTAGATTTCCCGCTTTCTCTACATTAAAAATTCATAAGACCTGCATCCGTAGGGAAAAGGCATCAACGAGGATTTATTGGAATCTGACTTCAATGAGATGTAAACGATGGTTAGAATGCACAGTCCTTTTTGTGGGTTCCGTTCGTGGATGAAAGCTTCTACAAGCTATTGGTCAAAGGGTTTCACCATACGTCACTCGCCTACGCGTGATAAAGCACCATGGATCCCTCTCACTCATAGTTATCCTAGTTCATTCTGTTGCCTTTGACAGCACAGACCATTCCACCTCCAAAGCCGGCATGAAGATGTCTCTGACACACTCCCCGGTTCCACCTTTACCCCTCAAACCGTTCCTTTTTTTGTTCCCATACAAACGGGCTGTCTTCTTTTCAGAAAGCCAAGTGCTGTGGGTGTCGCATCGTTGGGCCCTTGCTCTTCTCAATATCTCAATATACCCCACACCTCCGATTAGCGTGGTTGGCTACATACAGTGCGAAAAAAGTTCAACATATATACGTAATCCTCATGCTTGGTAAAATCAATGACGGTTTTAACGTCGACCATCGCTTCTACGCTTGTGATGTCCAGCTCTCCGCCGTCATCAACCCAGCCTCACTCTCCACCCTTGCATTCTGTCTGAATGCAATTCTCATCTTGGGTTCAATTGACCTTTTTTCCAGTGCAATGTTAACACCACTGAAGACCTCACTATTGTCAAAACATGTACAAACTCAGTCATGACTCCAGTTTGAGCGTGCGCCTCCTAAACACGTACATTGCACTGGGAGTTTGCAAAACTCTTCAGCACGGTTGGCTACGTTCGGTGCGAAAGAAGTTCAACACATGTACATACAAATCCTTGGAGCGGTTATTGGTACTGAACTCTCATTATCTTCCTATATAACGCAACTCTTCCGCACAGGGAGATCGAACGAACCGCTGTATTGTACGTCCAGTGTGCTAAACATTAGACCACGGCAGCATCGATCACCCTGTGGGATGAAGGAAGATGCAGTTTATATTTCATAAATTCCTTTGATGCTGTGAAGGTTCCACAGCGGCTTGTGCACATGTTGTCTGGCCATGCACAAACGGCGCCCATTCGCGATTACAGGAACAATTATCTGGAACGCAATTCCAGGGGAATTGAAGGCTGTCAGTTCCTACACGACAGATATTATAATAGAAGTGTTGGTGTGTGAGTAAATAAATAAATATAACACGGGCAAAATATAACAACCTTGCTTTCACATTTCCCATTATTAAATCATTGTTATTTCCCAACCTCTGCCATTTGATGAATAAGCGTTTATTGCCTTAGAGGTTTTTGCTCTTTTAACAATCCCTTTGTAAACCCAACGTTCAACAAAAATCTCCCTCTACCATATCAGTCCTGGATATTATTTGACCATACTTCACCCCGCTGGTCAGGGCGAGACGATAACGATGTTTGGACCGGGCGTGGAGGAGGTGGTGGAAAAAGGACCGGTTCAGATATTATTTCCCACTGAAGTTAGCCGCGGACAAGTGCTCAATACTAAGGTCGACGATTGCATAGCTCAATGTGGGAAGTGAGAAACAACTGCGCCACTCCTATTGCACTCGTCAGACAGACATCGGACACCCCAAACTCCCACAGTGTGGCTGCAACCCTGATCTAGGCATCTCATAAGTCATTGAACGTCACCTAAAACGAGTAACCTGTGTGCTGCAACACAGTAGACCAATATCCATACCAGAGATCCGTAGTTCACGAAAGCCGTATCCAATGCTGACCTTGACACCCACAACGTAAATACCATAATGCGTTGTCCTACACGTGAGTGGGTATGCAAAAGCAATGTGCAATGGTGGATCACAATGTGTACATATGTTGAACTTCTTTCGCTCCGTACGTAGCCAACCGTGTTAATCGGAGGTGCGAGGGAAGGACAACGAACTACATTCAAAAAGTAGTTCTAACATAAATGAGTTTCTAATCTTGATTTAAAAGTGCATAGCTTCAGTGGCATCCTAATATCGGTAGGAAGACCGTTCCAGACGGCCGCAGAAGCGCATCTGAAGAATATTCCAGAATCAGAATCTTTATGTAGATTTCAGGAGAAATCCGATGAGCGATGGAGCTCTTTTTCACACATGGCCAGTAGCGGTGCGTCAGCAAGCTCCAACATCAAAAATACAAAACAGGATAGAAGTGCAAAATCGGGAAAATGGTAAGCAAGTCACTAAGCGCAATTAATTATTGTATTTGTTCAGGTTCGATTTATCGAGATTGGGCAACGCAGCAGAAACGGTAACAAAGCAGTCCCAGCGCACACCAAGATAACACCAGTCAGTAGTAGTCCCTCAATAAAATGGCACATTAACATTGAACTATGGATGCACAGGCAATGATCAAAGTCACACTTCACATTTGCAAATGTGACTGAAAGCGCGCGATGCAGTGACCCGTCTTTGTTCGATGGCTAGCCAAGAGCCCTTGCGAGGATGACCGGAGTTCGCTTGATGGTTTACGCTCCTTGACGAGATCAGTGAGGTACTGTGGTTTATTTGTGGCAAGCAAACGTCACGTGCGTCACTGTTACCACGAGCCACCTTCGCCATCAATAGCAGACATGGTCAATCCACTGCTGGATGAAGGCCTCTTGACGCCGTCGCCATCGCTCGCGGTCCAGCAATGAGTGTGGCAGACCATCTAACACGTGCATAAAGCGAAATGTATACGTGTCGATGTTTTACAACCGGCGATGCCAATTCAAATAAAAAAAAACATAACGGACCGACGCCACGCGTCGCGCGTTATCTTAAAACGCCATTCACTCAACTAACGATGACATCTACCTTTCTAAGGTACGCCGCACCAATTCCGCGTCGATTCGCCAATAGGCACGGACGTCTGAATAATGTACAAACTCCACAACCATTTACAGATAGGTACAAGGCGGTAGGTGGCGTGGGAAGCAAATGCGGCAATGATGGAGGGGGCCGACAAAAGCCTCTCCCAAAGTAAGCATAGACTCGAGAAACGATTTCATTAAAGGACCGTATCCTAAACCATGTTTTATTCTACAGATAAAGCTCACTGAACTATGGAGGTATTTTTCAGAAGTGGGCTGGCCACACATGCTAGCTCATCGAAGTGGCTCATCTCATAATCACACGTGGGAATCTATAGTTGCAGCCAAATAATCTAAACGCGTGATGTTGTTTCTAAATGTGGATGTAAAAGCCAAACGACCCGGAGAAAAATCCACGCGATCACAACAGGGAGACAGCGAGCACGGGTGACTCCAAATATACAAAAGGCATCGTGGGGATCCCGATCGAACCCACGAAACCCTCCTGCACAGCATGCGAGGCAAAGGACAACTTCTAACCACCCTATCCACGGTTTACCCCCACTGGTGCGGGAGCAGAAGCAACCTAGGGACATTGAATTCACAAGGAGCCGTGCGTGCGTTTGCGCAAGCTCCTGGCGTGCGCGTTCGGTACGATGACAAAGCGTCCGCAAAGGAGGTCAGCCACTAAGCGATTCGTTCTTTGACTCCGCACCGAGCCCACGCGGGCGGTCAGCTCGTGACCGAGTTTCCGCACTGTTCACTTACTCACAGTGAGCCACAGTCAAGCGACGCTCACTCACATTCGCCACAAAGGCAATGATTCTCCCGTATAGCCTTCAACGGTCTGAGAGAGCAAGTGCTGAGAGCGAGCACCTATGAAGACCGGCACGGCACGTGAGTGGGTGGGTGGCCGGCACCGCGCCCGGCCGCCTTTGTCTCCCTAGTGGCGCTGTTTACACACCGCACCAGATACTCATTTGAGGCTGAGTCGACCTAGGGGAGGCCCAGGACCGGTTCAGATAATCACCACTGGTGTTGACCGTGAGCGGCAATCGAACCCGGGTCGCACGGGTTCGTTCCACAGCGCGCTGAATGCTACACTACCGCTTACACCAGCGCGCACACAAACACAAAACACGCTCACTCACAGTCAACCACGCACCCTTTTTACGAGGTCACACTCTCTCACACTTAAGTCACGCAGACGCTTAATCATGCTAAGTGTCATGCTTATACCAAGTGACACACACACACGGTCACACTCAGTCACTCGCACACGCTGCGCGCACACGCGTTCACACGCAGTTACTCTCGCGGTGAGAATCGCACACTCACACTGAATCACACACGCACGCTCACACTAAGGCACACATACACACACACATTAAGTCACACACACACGCGCTCACACGAAGGTACATGCACCCGCTCACACTAAGTTACACACACGCGCGCTTACACGTACACACACACGCTCACACTAAGTTACACGCACACGCTCACACTAAGTTACACGCACACGCTCACACTAAGTTACACACACACGCGCGCGCGCTTACACGTACACACACACACACACGTGCCTCACACTACTAAGTCACGCTCACGCGGGAGAGGGACACCGGTTTGCGACGCAGCGCGCATCCATGGATTGCAACATTCGCGCGTTCTTCCTGAGCGCCGAGCGCTACTGCGCTCCCTACAATGGGACCGCGAGCAGCGGGAACCCGGCGATGCCCGGCTTCGTTTGCCCTCGGCCAGGGGACTCAGCCGACGACCTCTTCTGCTGCGGCTTCAGCGATGCCAAGTACTGCTGCTCGGAAATCGGTCGCTACTTCGATGAGAACTACGACTACATGTGGAGGCTTGGGTGAGTCGCGAGAGTCTTTTCCGCGAAGCATGCAGCATCATTATCATCATCAGCCACGCCCGATCCACTGTTGGATGAAACGCCTCTCCAAGCCGTTTGCTGAATGTCTCGCGGGGCCTGCGAGACGCCGCAACCTGGCCCCTAGTGGGTACCTTGCGTGCGAGATGATTTCACCGCTCCGTCTATTGCCCTCTCGGATGCGTTCCATCACCTCGGCTGCCATCCCGTCTTTATTCTTCACCACGTGCCATCGTCCCCGTGACAAATCCGGGGTAAAGCCATACGGCGAGAGAGTGTTGGTGGTTCGTTTTGCGTTCGGGCATTTCGATTAAACGCTGGATGAAGGCCTCCTCACGCCGCGTGGGTCGTGGTGGTTATTTCACCATACTTCACCACGTTGCTTAGTGTGAGTTGGTGAAGGCGGGAGAGCGTTGTACACGTGGTTGTAGAATTGTAGAGTACAACATTTCATTTGTCTGCACTGACTTGTGCTATGTAGCTCCGCAGCAGCCGATAACACCTGATTTTTTGTTGTTCATGAATGATAAATATAATTGCCCATTCTAACACTATCCAGGCTCAGCGCTGTTTAGCTTCCGAGAACTGTGGAGAACGGGTTAATTCTGAGCGGTTTAATCTGGAGGCTTCGTTTCATTAGACGCAGCGGTCTAATTTAGTCGATGTTTCAGCCGGCTGGTATTTATAAGAAATATATAGGCGATGCAACATCTGTACTGAATGAGGCTAGATGATGATCCGAACTATTCTTAAGGAATACTTTGTAACGTCTTTTTTTCCATTCCCGGCATCGGCTACCATCAGTGGCAAGTAATATCTGAACCGCCACCTGCACATACCCCTTGAGCAACATGCCTCTGACCAAACGTGGTGACGTATGGTCGAAACTATCCCTACGACGAAAGCATTAAATGAACAGCTTTACATTTATTTCTGAGCGAGAGATATGTGCGTTATTGTTTTTCCTTAAATCAGCTCGGCCGTGATATATGCGAATCGATATGCAGTGAGGTCCTCTGGGGGGGGGGGGGGGGACACACGCACGTGCTGTGCGATGGAAGACAACATATTTTTTTAATATTCACGTACCAAATGGTACGTGCATGTTAAACAGACACTTTCGCTCGCGAGTTTCCGCTCCTCACTCATCCGACGACCCCCTTAATATCCCCCTCATAACCACCACCGTTACTGCTTCCTCTTCGTGTTCTCATTGTATGGCTATCACTCAATCCCCATTCATTCATTCGTCATCATTTACTGTCATCAATTTCGCTTTTTCCGAATTCACGCATCGTCACAGATTTTCCACCATTGTTTCCTCTCATCTATTCCATGCGCCTCATCTCCACCATTACATTCACACCGTTCTTAATTCTTTGTAAAAGCGTCTTGGTTAAGGCGCTATATGAGTTTCGTTAAGATAAGATACTGCATAGCCAACTTGTTACATTTGTAAATCCTCGATTGCAAATAGGGCTTAATCGCTCTTGAAATGTGTCACCCTCACCCCCCGCAGAGATCCACAGCCTAAAATGAAGCATTGCTTGTAAAGCTTCTTTCACAATAAAATAAAATAATTCCAGCCATTCTTACATAGTTTATTAATGAAGGACAGCCCCACCTCCCATCAACTTCCCCACGCAATGCCGGTCATAGGGGTTTGACTTACTTGATTGACTATACTTTACCACGCTGGTTAATGAGGACTGGTAAAGGGAGGGAGGGAGGGCAGGACCCGTTTGTAATTATCACTTGCCACTGACGTTATCCGTGGCAGGGAATCGATATAGGGTCGCCAGGTTCATAGCGCAGCACGCTAACCACTGTGCCACCGCATCACTGCATGCTGTATAGGTACGCAATGACAAAAAAAAGCCAAAATAGACGAGGTACATTGGCTGTAATCTACGTGTATTTTTCAGAGCAATTTGGGCAGGGTTTAATATGTTAGCAGGAGGCCGAGCTTCATAAATTATCACGTGGTAAGTTAAGCCCTCGTTCGAGGGATGGATTGGGATACGGGAGAAGCAGTCGTAAACTTGAGTTCGATTCCCGCCCACGGCTCACATCAGTGGCGAGTGACATCTGAACGAGATTGTGCTCCCCATCCCTCTCCTTTCAACAACGTGCTCCAACTCGCATGGTGTGGCATGGTCGAAACACCTCCACGGCGTGGGTCGACTGTCATTCAGGAAGCGATTGACAAACGGCTGCAATTTACTTTCACGTCATTGTTTTAATACGTTGCATGACTCTTTAAAGTAAAACGTACACGTATAGTAGTCACATAAAGGGAATAGCAGATGGATAAAACTGCAATTACACCACGGAGGATGTTCCGACCAACATCAATATATATATTTGTTAAATAAATAACCGAGGAGGAAGAGTGGGTTGTGCTTGTGCACCACAGCCAAGGCAGCAACATCACCAAATAATTTGTTGAATTTAAAGTGACCAATTTTAAAGTGACCCTAAATACACAAACATTTGGCTCATTCTGGGTCAGCAGTAACATTCACCAAAAATTAACAAAGGATTAAGGTATTATTTTGTAAATTTCACGTAAATAAAAACACATACATTTAATATTTCGCTTATTTGACACAATAATTGAAACTCCAGCACTGCTCGGTTTTCAAGGGCTGCATAATGAATTTGCTGCATTAATGGAATATTTAAAATAAAACCGAAGCAAATTGTTTTCTTCTCTATATATGAAAACGTAATTCCTGGCAGCGGTTAGCAGTCAAATATGTGTCACGAGAAATTGTAGCTTTTAACTCTCTTTGAAACACGTGACCGCTGTAGGACATGTTTGAGTTCATGTAATGCATTATTCAATGTTCCTCATTGTCAATTGAGAGTAGGAAATAGGGCTGGATTGTTGTAAATGACTGCCAGTCAGATAATAATTTGTTTTTGCCATATTTTCTCCTGTATTTACAGTCGTGAATATAACACCACGTATTTTTATTTGGCGTGTTTGAGTGACCTGCCAATTGCACTGCAATCTTAAAGGATGTATGTTCAACTTCTTGAACATACATCCTGGATGGAAGATCAAGGAAATTGGCTATCCACCCTGGGCTGTGCCAGAGGGTACAGCCACTGTGGGTGTCATGAGGGTCCGAACACCTCCAGCATAAAAGCATACAACATTCCTAGCATTTTCCTTATAACAAAGGTGCTAAATACTGATTATTATGATGACAGAATCTTTGAATACAGTAGCACACAGACAGAAGTAGGCTCAGTACTGAGTTTAGATCCAGTAGTTGCTTAGATTTAAAATGCAGTAATTATAGTATATGGAACTACTCCTATAAATAACAATAGCAAACTTCACAGATTATCTCTGTAATGTAACAGAAAACCACCGAGAGCCACGCTGCATACCTGGTCTGGGCACCTCATGAGTGCATGCACATCACCTAAAACGAGTAACCTATGTGCTGCAGCACAGTCGACCAATATCCATACCGGAGATACATAGTTAGGTAAGCTGCGTCCAATACTGGCATTCACACCTTCAATACAACACAGAATAAAATAGTGTCTAAACGTAAGCGCACCTCTAAGATGCTGCACAAAACAGTGGGGCATGGCAATCATGGAGTTGACAGCTCAGATGACTGGGGGAAGAAAATTTTAGATCACAAGAGCAGCAGACGGGTAAGACCGATTGGCCATTGAATGAAGGTCGACTGGAGTCCTCGACAGAAAGTCTCAGTTTTCAGAGAAGTGCAGTGAGGAAAGCAGAGGGAGACGATAGAGTATCTTTAAAATACGGTGAGGGTGATCTTATAGTGGATGCTGTATATTTATGAACAACACTTTCCCAAGCTGTGGGAGGTGCGATGCGTAATAATAATATAGTGAGGGGAAATGGGGTGCCGTGGTGGCGATGTTATCTCCCTCAACTGGTATTGAGGCTTGAAGTTTGGGGCTTGGGGCTTGAGGCATGGGGCTTGAGGGTTGTGATTGGTGGGTTTGGGCTTGAGGTTTTGGCTGGGGACCTGGGGCTTGGGGCTTGGGGCTTAGGATTTGTGGCTTAAGGCTTTGGCCTTGGGGTTTAGGGCTAATGGCTTGTGGCTTGGAGCTTGGGGCTTGTGGTTTGGGGCTTGGAGTTTGTGACTTGCAGCTGGGGGTTTTGGGCTTGAATCTTGGAGCTTGAGGTTTGTTGATGGGGCTTGTGACTTGATGCTGGAGGTTTGGGGCTTGGGGCTGGGATATGGGGCTTGAGGCTTGTGGCTTGAGGCTTTATGCTGGAGGTTTGTGGCTTAGGGCTTGGGGCTTGGGGCTTGAGATTTAGGCTTGGGAACTTGGGACTTGGGGCTTGAAACTTGATGCTTGGGGCTTGGAGTTTGAGGCTTGGGGCTTGAGACTTAGGGTTTGTGGCTTAAGGCTTTGGTCTTGAGGCTTGAGGTTTGGGGCTTATTTTTGTGGCTTGGAGCTTGGAGGTTGGGGCTTGGGGTTTGGGGCTTGGAGTTTGTGGCTTGCAGCTGGGGGTATTGGGCTTGAGGCTTGGGCTTGAGGTTTGGGACTTGGGGCTTGAGCTTTGGGGCTTGAGGTTTGGGGATTGGGGCTGGGGGCTTGATGCTTGTGGCTTGGGGCTTGAGATTTGGGCTGGGGACTGGAGGCTGGGGGCTTGGGGCTGGGGGATTGGGACTTTGGGCTGCTCATTTCAGAAGGAATTGACTGACTTTCGTGGTTCACCTGCGTGCGATTTTTCAATAATTGGCGGTATTGTGCAGCAAAGTCAAATTATCATTAAAAAAAACTTATATTAGTGGTGGTCCTTGCTATGCCAGTGCTCTTTGGTGAATACGTCTGTAACTATCCAGAGCCATTGGATAAGTAATGACTAATTATAAAAAAATATATAGTTTTACCATATGGATAAGACAATGAGATTTTTTTTTGTAAAGGATCAAGTAGCCTCAGTGATTGCAGTTTCAACCCGCAAGCAATTTGGTTGAGTTGCACGTGTGTGCACAAATATGGAATGAAATCTGAAAAGTTGAGCCAAGAAGGCTGCAGAGGTGCATGGTTGAAGTTTACATTGAGAGGTAAAGAGAGGGGAAACACGTGCAAGCAGCCTTGTGCAGGACATGTCTCAGTGAGAAGATATGAGGGTCGATGGTCAAGAAGCTACTGAACATCTATGAAGAGCTTCATAGCGCATCGGATTCCTCCAGTATAAGTATTCTGATTCTTAATAGTCCATACATGACGTCACGCACCTAGGGAGGGGGGTGGTGGGGTCAGACATTTGTGACGATGTGTGACGAGGGGGAGGGGGGGTTTGAGGAATGTGACGTCACATCAAATCGCGCAACTTTAAATAAATATAGACAACACGTTCTACTTAACTAAATATACTTTTTTTAATACATGTTTTCTCCTACAACATCAGAGTGCAGCGCCACAATAAATACGCACTACAATGACGATAGTTTAAAGCGATTTGAAGCATGTTTATATATTTTTGGGGGGGGGAGGGGGGGGCAGAGCTTTGTGACGTCATATTTGAGGGGGGAGGTCTGACTCTTTGTGACGCCGTGTAACGAAGGGGAGGGGGGTCTCAAATCGTCCAAAATCGCGTGACGTCATTTATGGACGGCCCCAGAGTGGCAGCCAAGGGAGGGAACGCTTACAAGACGTTGTCCACTTAGGAGATGGAGCAATCAAATCAGCTCTGTGCAGGTGCCAGGGTGGATTGCTACTTCGCAGATTTGTACGAGATGGCGACGACTGAGGAGGGCTCTTCATCCGGCGGTCGATTGATCACGGCTGCCAATGATTGTTGTACGAGTGTGGTGGGGCCATGCGCGTGAGCGCGTGCACATGCATAGCTCTACAGTATGTGCGTCTTCTGCTTTTGTGTGTCCTGCACCCACCCCCTGGACTCTGGGCTACGATCGTGTCCATGACAGGCTGGGCGCCGTGGTGGTGCTGGTGGGGGCAGCTGCCGTGTTCATCACATTCGTCGTCTGCATTACACTCTTCTGCTTCATTTTCTTTTGCCACAAAGCAAAGTGCATCAAGCATGACGCAGGCCTCCTTGTCAACGTGAACCTCGTCGGTGAGCAGATGGACGTACGCAGGCCTCAGTTGCTCACTGTATTTTCGCCAATGTTCCCAGGCTGGCTTGGAACAGGGGTTATCAGCATAAGGCACGACAATTAGAGTACCGAGGTACGCCTTTCCATAATAATTATATGTTATTGTACGCTCTATTTGCTCACCACTGTGCGCACACACTACCGCAGCATGATCGGGACAACATCGGTGAGACTAAGCGATAAACTAAACTATAATTTTTTTTTATTTTACCAGGTAAGGCCCATTGAGCTATACAGCTGTTTTTCAGAAGCAAGCTAGCAAGAAATTATAGCTCAACGAAGTGGCTTATCATCATGTGTAAATTGATAGCAGCCAAATTCTCTAAATGCATGTTTCTAAATGTAGAGGGAAAAACCGGAGAACACGGGAGAAAAATTCATGCAACCACGAGGAGAACATGCAAACTCCAAATATACAGGCGTCAGGGTTGGGATCGAACCCACGACCAGTGTGCCAGGCGACGTAGTTAACATCTCGCCACCGTGGCAGATGTGGCCTGCTCAGGAATTCTCGGATCAGTGTTCTGAATTGTTCTGACAGTAATTAAGAAACGACGCATGCAAAGAATCCCGCCCATAGAGGTGACTGGAGAGCACAGGAGGTCTGATCAATGCATGGGAACAGCGTCAGATCCACACTTTGTAAGTTGGGGGTGTCCTCCTGCCGTGTGCGGCGCGTGTGTCTGTGCTGACTGGTTTTGATAGTCTAAGTGTGCTAACCGTGTCAATGTGTGTGCGCGTGTGTGTGTACTGACCAATACAAAATATTGCGGGAGTCTCTAAGCCCATATCTAAAAAAACATGTTGGGCGGTATCTGGACAGCCGTAGCAACTACATCCCTAAATTTTGATTTAAAGCTTTCGTGACTGCAGTGATTCATATTCTTGGTTCTTTCGGTAAAGTCACGTTGAAGGGAAACAATAAAATAATAAAAATATAAAAACAACATATTTTATTGTTTCCCTTCAACGTGACTACCGAAAGAACCAAGACTATAACTACATCCCTGTTTGGAGGGGAGGAGGGAGTGTGAGGGAAGGGGTGGGGGGGGCACATGAAGCTACCAATTATATGGGAGCCTCAACAAGGAATCAGAACGGAGGAATCCGATGAGCTATAAAGCTCTCTTTCACAAATGTCCACAAGAACAAACAATACAAAAGCACGATCGGAGTGCAAAGTATAGTCCAGTCGTAACGACACATGGTGAGCTAGCAGCTCTTCCCTCCACCAGCTCTGCTTACTTTTACATAACCACGTCCACTCTGCCACCAGCCCCGCCTACGGTGAATGCCCATTTTCTCACATTGGCCCATGACCCTAAGGGTCATGGAAACAAAAGCACTAGCATCCCAACCCCATTGGCAACAGAATCTCTCCATAACATAGTTTTTTTTTTGGGGGGGGGGGGGTACGGAGCTCCTCTCTACTGAGTGATACTGAGCCAGCCAGTTGCACTCATACGTGGCGTCTGTGTCAATCTAATCAGCCATTTATTATAAAGATGTTGAAGTGTCGCAAGTTGATTATTTCAATCAGTCGCCGATGATTGAGCACGTGTGCACGCACATGCAAATTATCACTCTAATCCTGAGGATTACATTTCCAAAGAGATCAACTTTGACCATCACTCTATCCGTGTATCATGCTAACATCAGCTGCATATAAAAACGCAATTTTGACTAATGCAATTAAAAATAATGAAGCCGAATGCTATCCGATGAACTTCACCTGACCTTAAAAATCAATAGGAAACCTTTCAAGTGGATCAGTGAAATTTCAACCAGTGGTCAAAGTAATTAGATGGCTTTCAGTTGTCACAATTGTAGTACCTATCTTAAATGAAGCCACTCCACCTCTCTGGTTTCTATGTGTTGTGAAGAAGGGTTATTGCCCAAAACGTCACCCAATTTTAATCAGTTTTTTTACGACAGTGTTATTAGCAAATGTGTTGAGTTTTTTGTTTTATTTGTGATTGTACACCACTGATAAAGCAATATCACCAAATAATGTATTAAATACTAAATACAACTATTTTTCTTCATTAAGGACCTTACCGTATGGCCAAACATTTACATAAAACGTGGACAGAACTATGACAAATTATTTCATATCATTCAAAGGTATTAGGGATATCACGATTAATAAATTATTCATCAACCAAGGTGGCTCAGCGTGAGAGCGAGCAGCTCTAAACCCTGGTTGGGGGTTGACTCAGCCCATCATCCCTCCGGTGTCGATAAAGTGAGTACCACTCTGTGGATAAATCAACAGTGGTCTTTCTGCGGAAAAAAAAACTGCCCTACCACCCCAAAAACAGGAATGTGGAATTTCCACCACTGCCTCAGGGCTGTAAATAAGATGAGCTCATTCGAGCAAGAGATTTCTCCACACTTTTTTGAAGATGAGCCATGACCTAAATAAGTAGGCCAAGAGAAAACAATGCCAGAGGCCAGAGGGAGGTAGAGTGGATAAGAGTTGGAGACTTCACCCTTGCTCGTTTATGCACCGCTTACAACGGCAGCACCACCACCAAGCACGTGTTTACCGAATGGGTCGTACAAGGCCACGTGTCAATGCTATATGTTACAACAGCCCTCAATGTTTTTGTTTTCATTCTATCTTGTGCAATTGCCTTAATTAACCTTAATTTCTGCTACAGACGCAGCCGAAACCCCCGGCGAAGCCTCTGGCTGTGTCGGAAGGTCACCACCGGTGCTCGACAGATCACAGGAGAACGGAGTTTCGAGTGGCAACAAGCACGCTCATCACAGGGCACCCAGAGAGGCGTGGGTCCCAGTGCTCATCACACATACCGCACAGGTGGTGACTCACGAAGCCATCAGCACGCCCATCGCCATACCTTAGTGATCTCCCGTAGTGATTATGGGGGGCTGAGCCTCCCCGCCCCACCCCCGTTCTGAAGGCTCAGCCTCAGCCCTCATTTTAAATGCTATTTTTTTTTACAGTTGAGTCAGAAACATCGGTGCAATATTCATCACCAGTGGCTATCTTTCCACGTACGTCGGGCCTGACAGCCGGAGCAGAGTGCATGATAGACAAAAGCAGATCGTATCGTTAATTGTCCTGTCTGGCGTTTCACGTTTAAGGTTTGTTTAATCCTGGCGCTGTCACCCCCCACCCCTAACTAATGCATGCTCCCCCCACTCCCCCCTCCCCCCCCCAATTGAACCAGAGCATGCTACTTGGTAATTTACGCACTGTTTTTCATTTACTGCTTATGAATGGGGTTGTACCCTCGTGAAAATTGGGCCTGCCCCCATACCTGCCCTACAAAATGTAATATTTATGGTCCAGCCATTGGTCCCAAGCCCCGGGCTAAAACTGCATTGTATTACAGCAGCAGGCTGTCGATGGTCAGATTGCCCATCTCTCTTCGTGCCAAAAGTCACAGCATCTAGTGCAGTGGGAGCCACATGGGAATGACAAGTGTTGAGCCACCCGAGACCAGTGTTAATGCAGTCTGCGCGCTTTTATTTAATTTCAGTCAGTCGAGTCGATGGACATTCTGCGGAAAGTTTAGTCAAATCCCAGTCTGTGGATTAAAGTGGCCAATGTAATTCACCCTTGGTTATTATTGGTGTGAGGGGTGGGCACCCCCCCCCCCCCCCCCCCCCAATATTATAAGGTGACTCGATCAGTGAAGCGCAGAGTATTTCACTCGCTCCCGAAGAGAGAGAAACGACGAAAATGCCATCTGTAATTACGTCACTACATTATTTGAGTTTTTCCTCTTCATTCAGACTTGGTTCATTCCGTCTCGTCATCGTGGTGCTTTGGTGGGTAGCATAGACGTGATTCTTGATGTTTTTCATCCACGGATTGCCATAATTGACTGAAATACAATAAAAACTATGAGTTGACCGATATACTCATGGTGCAGTGGCAGCTGTGGAGAATCTAACGTTTTATTGGGCCACCTGAGACACATTTTTGAAAAACAAGGCATTGCACCTTTGGCTGCCTCCACATCCAGACGCGGTAGTGTCGGTCACTGCTTCTGAATGTGGTTGTACCCTCCATGAAATCTGACCTGCCCTCATATGACTGCCCTGGGCCAATGTCATATTTTTGGGCGGCTCGTTAGCCTCAAGCCCCAGGCTAATGCTTATACACTTTTTGAGTTGCAGGCTATCTGTACTTAACAACGTTATATCTTGCATCTCATAAATCTACAATTGTATGCGCTCTATCTGCCCATCTCTCTTATCTCTATCTCTGGGTGCTTCGATGAAATACAAAGGCAGTAAAGTACAACATCACACATGCGACTCCCAAAGGCACTGAGTTATGAGCGACCGATGTGAACGTCTGTAGAAACTGACAGCTACACTGCACAAATAGGAAAATGGACCAAGCGCAAACTGTTTTAGCTATGGGAACATTCCCGACCACACGTTTGAGTTAAGCGAATGCACGTGAGATTAAGATTACATTGCCACATGTGAAATGGCTGGATTTGTGAACGTGTATCGAAAATGACATTGACACCACACAGAGGCACTGTACTTGGTCTGGAGGGTTAACTTGTCAGGGTGGATCACGATGCTATGCTGAATTGGTATGTGTATCTTTATGCATTCTAGTTTTGTTATTTCAGGGTTCTGGTTACACTCAATAGTGTCCCCATGTTTCATTCAGTACACCCAATACCAAGTCATCCTGAATGCTCTCGATCTCTTTAGAACTCTCAACCTCTTAAGCGGGCTTGAGTCTGCATAGTGCTCACATGGGTGACAACCATTCATAAACATGTGTTACTGGCAGGCTGCGATGCTACGTGGTGGCGAAATGTTAACTGCCTCGCCTGGTATACAGGAGTGCATGGGTTCCATCTCAACCCTGGCGCCTGCTGTATATATGGAGTACTCGTTGTGGTCGCGTGGATGTTTCCCCGGGTCTGTTTTTTCCCTCCACAGTTAGAAACGTGCGTTTCGAGTATCACACTGCTATTAATTTCCTACATGATAAGCCACTTCGTTTAGTTATCACTTGTGGACAGGTCGCTTCTGAAAAAGAGCTATATAGCTCAGTGGACCTTGCCTGGTAAAATAAATAAATTGTTTGGTTTACGGTAGCAAAGAGCAGTGCAGGAAAAAAACACATTGCTGCTCTGTACATCTACACCTTCACATCTCTGCTTCACTCCATCAACAACCCACACTGACCGGCGTGGTGAAGTACAGCCAAATAACCCCCATGACCAACACAGCATGGGGAGGCCTTCATCCAATAGTGGACTGACAATGGGCCGTACATGCACACACACACACACACGATCTAGCACATAATTGATTAAGTCATTGATTCTGGTCTAACTTGACAAAATCACTCATTCATTCTCCTTTCCAGTCTCGTAATTTGTACACTCGTAATGCCGAGTTTTTTTTAGTGCCCACAAACACGAAGATATAGGAAGTAACGCTATAGATTAATGCCCTGATAAATCCAGGTGAAATCGAACACGAGCAAATGTAATACCTGGTTGTAGATTTGACACGGTTTAGAGGTTTTGGTGTAGGAGAGGCTTTCTTGCAACAGAAACAGATCCTACACATTTCATCAAGTAATCGTTTTGTCCCAACTGGCAAAGACTATAGCTCAGGGGCCGTCCATAAATGACGTCACGCACCTGGGGGGGGGGGGGAGGGTCAGACATTTGTGACGCGAAGTGATGAGGAGGGGGGAGGGGGGAGAAATGTGACGTCACATCAAAATGCGCAACTTTAAATAAATATAGACAACACGTTGTACTTAATCCAATATACTTTTCAATAAATGTTTTCTCCTACAACATCAGAGTGCAGCGCCACATTAAATACGCACTACAATGACAATAGTTTAAAGCGATTTGAAGCATGTTTTATTTTGGGGGGGGGGGGCAGAGCTTTGTGACGTCATATTTGAGGGGGGGTCTGACTTTTTGTGACGCCGTGTGACGAGGGGGGGGCTCAAAAATCGTCCAAAATCGCGTGACGTCATTTATGGACGGCCCCTCAACGAAGTGGCTTCTGCAGAAGTGCATAGCAACCAAATCTTCTAAACGCATGTCTCTAAACGGACGTCTTTGGAGGGGAAAACTGGAGGGCCCGGAGACAAATCGACGCAACCAGAGGCAGAGCATGCAAACTCCAAATATACAGCAGCAGCAGGCGTCAGGGTCGGGATCGACCCCACGACCTTCTGTGTACTACGCAAGGTAGTTAACATCTCCTAGCCACCGTGATGATGATGAGAGAGAGAGACACGCAAACTCCAAATATAGAGCAGCAGGCGTCAGGGTCGGGATCGACCCCACGACCTCCTGCATACCAGGCGAGGTAGTTAACATCTCCTAGCCACCGTGATGATGATGAGAGAGACATGCAAACTCCAAATATACAGCAGCAGGCGTCAGGGTCGGGATCGACCCCACGACCTTCTGTATACCAGGTGAGGTAGTTAACATCTCCTAGCCACCGTGATGATGATGAGAGAGAGAGACATGCAAACTCCAAATATACAGCAGGATCGACCCCACGACCTCCTGTATACCAGTCGAAGTAGTTAACATCTCCTAGCCACCGTGATAATGATGAGAGAGACACGCAAACTCCAAATATAGAGCAGCAGGCGTCAGGGTCGGGATCGACCCCACGACCTTCTGTATACCAGTCGAGGTAGTTAACATATCCTAGCCACCGTGATGATGATGAGAGAGAGACACGCAAACTCCAAATATAGAGCAGCAGGCGTCAGTGTCGGGATTGAACCCAAGACCTCCTGTATACCAGGCGAGGTAGTTAACATCTACTAGCCACCGTTTCTAACTATCTGGCCTCTCTGTGCGCGGTGAAGAAGAGACATTGCTCGAAATGTCACCTTTTAAAAAGTTTCCTTTTGCGGCAGTGCCAGTGATGAACGCGTTCAGTTTTTTTTTTGTTCGAAATGTATACACCATTGTCACATGCAGTCTCACAAAATAGTAATATGTATACTTTAACATTCCCATTACTTGGTACACATAATTCGAGTGATGTACTTTTTGACGAAGTGTGTGGTTTCCGTGATACTGGCATTACAGCGTGCATGCATGGGGGAATTTAATTCGAGGGGTCATACCATTACATACAAGAGGGGTGACAATGTGAAAAAAATATATATGATTTTGGTGTATATTAGCAATCACAGCGACCCCCCACAAGTAAATGTGATTTGGCCAAGGACTCTAATGCATGCTTTCTTGCCTTCAGTATTTTGGACAGCTATTAAAAAACGTACTGCAAATTATGTTTTTTTACGTAATTACATTTGCTGTGTTGTAACAATACTGTATTGTAATTCAGTGTTCTCCAGCATACATTGATGCATGAATATCGTTGTACTTTCAGTAATCTTGAACACAAGCTCCATCAAGTTGAAGTAGTATGCAGAGATACTGACATAACTGGTACAATGCACATGTCTAGAATGTAAAGCAAGTTACCTATATCCATATCAAAGAACAAGTATCATGTCTTTATCCCTCTAATCAACTGTACACCTCATGTCTCTGCTGGTTGTTAAATAATTGACATCCCTTTTCTGTATGAAGGCCACCCCACACCGTGTTGGATATGGGGTTGTATAACCATACTTCACCATGATGGCCACTGCAGGTTGAAGAAGTTTGGGGTGGGGTGGCGAGGTATTAATTACGTCGCCAGGTATACAGGAGGTCGTGGGTTCGACCCCGACCCTGACGCCTGTATATTTGGAGTTTGTATGTTCTCCCCGTGGTAAGGATTTTTCCTCGGGTCCTCCGGTTTTTCCCTCCACATTTAGAATCAACATACATTTAGACTATTTTGATACTATATATTTCCACATGATAAGCCACTTCGTTGAGCTATAGTTTGTGGCCAGGTCGCTTTTGAAAAAGAGCTATTTCGCTCAGTGGGCCTTACCTGGTCATTTAATAAAATAAATTTATTGTGGTCAGGAATTGAATTGCCATGGATGGGTTCCACAGTGCAGTGCACAAACGTCTGCGTCACTGCTTGACTGGGCAATGAAGGTTTATAAATCATTACTCATCTTTAACCATGCAGCTCGAATTATTGTTTCTCATGAAACGATTTGCATTCAAGGCGTCGCCCAAGTTAATAGTTAAGTACAAAGTCAATGTGAACAATAAAGCAACTCACGAAGCATGAAATCAGAGAGATGCTAAATTATGCATGATGCCATATTGTTGGTGTAATTATTTTGTGGAAATAAAATATTCATAGTTAAACATCACTTCGAGCCATTATTGATGGATCTTCATAACATTTGCACAAGAGCGCAAATCCGTTTTGATTATCGTGACTAAACCCGTGACCTTTTTCACGTCAACTCTTAGAATTTCAACCGCCAGATGGGTGGACAGGTGCCTCACAAGTAGCACGTGGAGATACAAGTCTGTCTTACAGTAGCGGAGCTATCGAGTGCGTAGGAAACACAACTGCATCGGTGCAAATGGACCAGCCGGCCCTGATGCTATGCTACAAAGGGGATGGAAATTGGACAGCACCCCCCCCCCCGCCCCCCCCCCCCCAATTTAATTCCTTGCACCAGGGTCCATACCTCAATATGCCCCTGGATATACATATATAGTTGTATGAACGAATCCATTAAAACGAGCAAGGAGAGGTCACAGATTTCAGTACATTAGGTGAAGAGCAATGCAGAGATGTGCACTTTTTATTTTTAGATATGTAATGATTTTCATGACTCTATTTATAGTGATTAACGGTCCAACCTTTCTTGCAAAGGGTCATCATTTGTGAATTCGCAATCTTCAACCTCTTTTTTAATGATGCAACTACTTGCAATGATATATTCAATGTTTTTTTTTTTCCCGTCTTCTGAATACTCAATATTTTCCTAATCGTTTGACGCAGTTTTGTGTAATCTTCCTTTAAAATCACTGTTGGTAACGATGTCAACCATATTTGTAAAAATTAGTGTTCACAACGTTTAAACTAGGCCACTAGGCTATATGCTGTAGTGGACGCATCATACATTTTGGCTATGGCATTCTTCGAAGACATTCGTGTTACCATCAACCACATCAGATCATCAACAGGCCATTGCATACATCTTCCTAAGTGGAAAATTAAAGACAAACGCCCACGGGACTGTGGCCATGCAACAACAACTATGGATTACATAGTAATCCACTGCAGTCTGCGCTCCTTCAACGGAGGAGGAACAGTAAAACTACACAAACTCTCTCCCAAAGCCCTCTCGTGCCTAGCAGACATTGGCATTTATCTCCTGAAAATATTGTCTTCGTACTCAAGTATAGAATCGATCAAAGTCAAATACTTTCTTGAGTTCAACAAGTTTTTCAAAAATTCGCGTACAGTATTGACAAGGGACTGCGAAATAACTGTTTTAAATAAACAGTGTAACAAAAAAATGTTCCTGGTTAGTAAGTTGTATGTTCAAAAGCAAAGTTTGTGGGGAAGAATAGCCATTTTCTATACTTTTGAGGCATAAGCCATTAGAAAATAACACTTACGACCCAGGAACAAAAAACATTGTTACACAGTGTAATAATTAACACACTTGTGAGTGCAAGTTGGTGATGGGCTACACTATGAGCCTGGTGACCTGAGTTCAAGTCTGTCACGGCTAACATTAGTGATTAACATCTGAACCAGTCTAGTACTCTCCCTTTCCCAACCCATACTCACGAGCATAAAGTATGGCCAAACAATCCCCATGATGGAGACTGCATGGGTAACCTTTTATCCAGCTGTGGACTCAGGGCAGTAAATAAACACGTTTCTAGGGACATTATGTAAAAGCTATCGTTATTCAATATTTCAATATCTCGCTAATGACCCAATTGTAGTCAAATTAATTCAAACGTAGGATATGCTGATGACCACGAAGCAAATTATACGTATGACACACTCACCAACAAACAGGTGCCAGTAAGCAAGCATGGCCCAAGATGGTGATTTCAGATAAACTACCATGTCCATCCATGCCACAAACAAGATTCATGTGTGCCATGGGCCATTTAAATTAACATTGCCCAAATGACACATTTGAAGACGGTGGGTGAGTGGGTATGTGGGTGAACGATTTTTCAATGCACTAAATCATAGACAAAGCAATTAAACGAAAGTATACTCTTTGGTTCTTTCATTAAAGTCACGTAGGTATAAAATAAAATAAATTACGACACAAGCGTCCGTTATCAGGTGGGAACGCCACAGCAAGAAACAAACTTGCTGTCGTGGGCAAAAGAGCTGCTTATGACAAGAGATTATTTAAGGTAAGAGGGGGGGAGGAGAGATGGAGAGGGTGGGGGGGAGTGGCGATAGTCCGACTGAGCAGATTACGCTGCTAGTTTGAAACAATGCCGGAGCTGGGCAATGAGCTGAAAAAAAACTCGAGATGCGGATATGAAATCAAACTATAAATTAAGATTTTACCTGGTTAATAACATCCTTCCAATGATTGCTTAATTTGAATCCATCTTCTCGGTTGAAGTTATGTCTATGTTTATATATCTGGATGGCTTCATGAACAAACCTTTGATAGTAGCCTGACGATTCTAGATTTGAAGCTTTTGTGACTGCAAGGATTCATACTCTTTGGTTTTTTCGGTAAAGTCACGTAGGTAAAATAAAAGAAAACTAAATTAAATCACGTTTCGGAGGCAACACAAGCTTCCGTCTTCAGGTGGAACAGAGACAGCAAAATTCGCTGTATCTACAAATGAACAACTCTGGAATACCCGAGATTATATAAGGGGGGGGAAGCCAGGAAGGGACGTGGGTGGGGAGGGGAAGGCTAAGTTACGCCGCCTTTTGTTATGCTGCATGGGGTTCGGGGGGAGCGGTGGTGCACTGCAGGAAAGCGGGTAAAACCCACCTTTTGTTATGCTGCAGGCGGTTCGGGGGAAGGGCGATGGCGTGCTGCACGAGCGCAGGCACCATCCTGGTATAAACGGAAACGGCTGTACAATTATAACCCAGCTAACGTTCAACTTGGTTGATGACATCTTTCCAAAAGTTGCTCAATTTGAAACCATCCTCTCGGTTGAAGTTGTGTCTATGTTTGTATATTTGGATGGCTTCATGGACAAATCTTTGGTAATAACCAGGTTTGCATAGTACTTTGGTATCGGAGAAAACAATGTCATGACCTACTGTGTTGAAACAATGATCAGCCACGGCTGAAGAATTCGTTCTGCTGTTTCAAATATGATTTGTGCTCGTGAATTCAGTCAGAAATGTCGTTTCGTCTCCCCGATATAGCAGTCACCACAGGTACAACTCAATTTGTAAACACCGGGGTACTGTAAGTCAGGAATGACATCTTTTACGGATGGGATCAGATCACGGATTTTGTGTACTGTATTGAACCGGACCTGGATCTTGTTTGTTTAGAATTTTTGGACTTTACCGAAAATAACAAAGAGTAACCTGACGGTTTGCAGAGTACCTTGGTCTCGGAAACGACTATCATGAGATCCAACAGCGTTGTAGCAGTGATCAGCCACGGTGGAAGTTAGTTCTGCCGTGTTTCAGATCTGCCTTGTGTTCGCGAATACGGTCCGATATGTCGTTTTGTTTCCCCAATATAACAATCACCACAAATGCAACTCAGTTTGTAGACTCCAGAGTATTACGTCAGGAATGACATCCTTTAGGGATGGGATTAGATCACAGATTTTGTGTACTGTACTGAATCGGACCTGGATCTTGTGTTTGTTTAAGATTTTGGAAATCTTTTTGGTAACGCCTGCTATGTATGGCAATGTGATGGTTTTGATCGGAGTCTCAGGGGGTTGTTTCTGCATGGTTGGAGAAACAGCTTTGCGGATAATACAGTCCGAATATCCATTCATGTTAAGGGCCTGGCGCACATGTTCCAATTCACTGGCTAGGTGGTGTTGATCAGAAATGCAGTGGGCCCTATGGTGTAGTGTTTTGATGAGGGAATTCTTCTGTGCCGGATGGTGGTGGGAATCAGGTTTCAAATAGGAATCTGTGTGGGTGGCTTTCCTGTAGAGGTGTCCCAAATAGCCATCAGGTTTCTTCTCAAACAAAACATCCAGGAATGGTAGCTTACCATCCTTCTCCACTTCCATGGTGAATTTTATGGATGGGTGTATGGAGTTAATGTGATTGAGAAATTGGTTCAATGCTGGCAGGCCATGTGGCCAAATGACGAAAGTGTCATCCACATATCTCTTCCACAGGGAAGGATGTAGGGTGGATGTCTGGATGGCATCTGTTTCAAATTTCTCCATGAAAACATTCGCTATCACTGGTGACAAGGGGGAACCCATGGGGGCTGGAAACTAAATTCGTTTAATGTTTGGACAGGGGTGTAGGAATTTGCATGAGCAGGGGTGACTCCCAATACATTATCAAAAAGATTACCAGCTTCAGAAAAATGAAGGTTAAAATTGTAAACTATTTTTGGGGGATCTGAAAAATATTCCCCATTTCGGTTAAGCTCAACAGGCAGATTGTCTGTTTTGGATGCCTTTTTGATACATTTGATTGTTTTCCAGAAAATCCTGGCATTTCCATGTGATTCCTGGAGAGTAGAGGAAAAGTAGGCATTTTTTGCATGCCGTTTTTTTGACACATCTATTCCTTAAAATCCTGTATTCTAGCCAGTCATTGACCAAATTACTTTTCTGAGCACATGCCCAAGCCTTGTCCCTAGTTTTCATGAGCTTTGTAATCAAAGGATCAAACCATGGTGGGCGGTTGCCTTTAGTTTTAAATCTAACCAACGGAACATGTTTGTTAATTTGGAGAAACGTGTACATGAAGGTCTCCCAAGCCGTAGTCAGGTTGGGGATATCACAGACCTTGTCAATATCCGAGTGAAGCACATCATTAGTAAATGCCTGAGCGCTGAAGTGTCTTATAGAGTGCTTCTCAACCAATTTAGGGGGGGCTTTGGGTCTGGCTGATGATCTCACACCAACAATGAAGGAGTGATCACTAAGGTTATTACCCAGAACACCAGTGTGAAATTGTGAGGGGCATTTGTCAATAGGACGTCAAGCAGAGATGACTGTCCCAGATTTTTTAGGTTGGGTCTTGTGGGGACATTTATTAATTGAAACAGGTTAAATTCATCTCTAAAATTTGTGGCCGCGGCCAGCGGGTTTAGCCAATTCCAATTTAGATCACCCACTAAAACTATTTTACCTTTAGGGAGGCTCCCAAAAAGCTCTCTCAGTGCAGATGCAGCTTCAACATAGTGATTTGAGGAAGATCTCATCAGGCTTTCGAGAGCTTCCTCTCGTGGCAGCATGAACCGGCAGTTGCAGGACTGCACCTTTACCTCTGCAACATTTATAAACAGCTATAACCACGATAACATGACAGATAATTTATCCCCAAATTACATTTAACAAAATTACTTATAGATTAAGGGGTGACTTATAATCTGCAACTTATGGATCTCGGTAAAAATTAAGTTATTAAACACCTTCTATGAGTAAACAAATTTAAAGTTTATACATTTAGGCCTACTAATCTGGTACTAGGCGAAGCCTGCGGCAAGATAATTGATCCTGAATTAGTTTTTAAAATACTTATAGATTAAGAGGTGACTGATAATTTTCCATCGAATGACCTCTGTACTGTAAAATTATGCTATTAAATACCTTAGATGGGGAACTAAATTAAAGTTGAAATCTTTAGGCCTGAGGCCTAATTACCTGTTATTAGACAAAGCCTGCGGCGTGAGAAGTAACCAAATTAAAGTTTAAACCATTAGGCCTAAGGCTTGAGGCCTACTAACCTGTTTCTAGGCAAAGCCTGCATCCTCAATTACGTTTAATTTACTTATAGATTAAGAATGTTCCATGGGAACATTTATTGATTATTACCTTACACTCTCTCAGACACCCTCACACTCTCAGACACTCACACTCTTAGACAATCACATTCTCAGACACACTCTCAGACCCCCTCACACTCACACCATACAGCAGGCGAAGAACGGACTTCGCTGCATCGACAAGCTGTTGCGCGAGGTGATGGGCAACGATACACCATTCGGCGACAAAGTCTTCGTTGTAGGCGGCGACTTCCGACAGACTCTTCCCATTGCGCAGCGAGGAACGCGAGCAGACATCGTTGAGTGCTGTATCAAGGCAAGCCGGTTGTGGAAGAACTTCACGTAGCTCATGCTTACGACAAACAAGCGCAGCGAGGGACAAAATGAGCACAACGAACGGCTGCTTAAAGTTGTAACAGGCACCTTGCCCCCCAGTGCTTGGGAATCTTCGACGAGGGCACAATTCAGATCCCCGAGCAGATAGTGGCAACGGAGGATCTCATCAAATCCATCTTCGGCAGCATTGCAGACATATCTATAGACGACCTTTCAAAGCGAGTCATTGCAGCACTGACCAATGCACAGACACTCGAAATGAACCGCAAGATCATCGGGCAGATGCCTGGCGAGCCCGCCATCTACGACAGCGCCGATTCTGTCGTGAGCGAAGATCTCAGTGACACAATACATTATTTCCCAGTAGAGTTTCTCAACGACCACGAGACGCCATCGGGAATGTCACCACATGCCCTGATGCTCAAGAAGGGCGTCATCGTCATGCTTACGCGGAATCTCCACCAAAAGAAATGACTTTGCAACGGCACGCGACGGACTGTCGAGGAGCTCGCGAGATCTTTCATGAAGGCGCGGATCATCTCCGAGTGTAAACCCGGGCGATTCGGTGTTCATTCCCAGAATCGACTTGGCCCCCACCGACACGACTTTGCCATTTGTTTTGCGACAACGACAATTTCCCATTATCCCCGCATACGCTATCCAAATCAACAAGTCGCAGGAACAGACTTTTGATTACGTTGGAATCGATCTGCAGACGGCGGTCTTCTCGTCGCAAGGACAGCTCCATGTCGCCTTATCTGGATCCCGAAATCCCAACCAGGTGAAAGTCCGCATCGAATCGAACCCCCAGCAAGGACATCTACTTAGCGACCAGAGAAAATTCACACGAAATGTCGTTTTCAATGAAGTCTTCCAGATGTAAAATGATAGAAGCTTTTAATGACGAAATAGAATGTTCTACTTCAAAAACATAATAACATTCATAGATCTTTCATTTTCAAACTTAAAAACGGAGCGTCGGGTGTTTTGCGAGAATGCGTCGTCCGTGTGCAAATTGTGTAACTTTCCTAGCCGAAGGCCGGAAATGCTTTTGTGAGGGTCAGCTTTCGTGACTGCGAGGATTCATACCCTTTGTTTTTTCTTTGTAAAGTCACGTAGGTAAAATAAACGAAAACAACTAAATTAAATCACGACGTTTCGGAGGCAACACAAGCTTCCGTCTTCAGGTGGAACAGTCACAGCAAAAAAAAAGCTGTATCATGCTGTTGCCTCCGAAACGTCGTGATTTAATTTAGTATATAAATATTGATTGAATTAAAGTGATGTTTTTGCCAAATAAAATGTTGTCCTTCAATTGTCCAATATAAGTTGTATATATATTTACATATCAACTAACGTTACAATTGTCATTAGCCATATAAGCCACCTATCACTGTGCTGTATACATACCAGTTAAATAATAAGTTATGGCATTATAGTAATCAGTTATTAACCATTTTAACGCGTATCCCACAAGGTTTGCTTTAACAATACAGGGAAACAAAGTTCATCTTATAAGAATCCGGCACTGGTAATCTACTCGAGGGTAAGTTCTGTAATGAGCATGGTGAGCAAAATATGAATAAATAAATAATCTAAAGTCTGAATGTCGTAGATCATTACGTAGGGCGAATCACCAACGGGAGGAACAGTACAATCTGATTGGTTGTTTTTTTTTACTATGATTTGCCGAGTTATTGTACTATTTGTATATGTTATTGCTTTTGTCATTTTGGTGACCCAGGCAAACTAGTGAAAATGATTTTTTTTATTTCCTCACCTGGTTAAACAGCATACAACATAGACTTGAAACTCAGTTTTGATTTTAAGT
This sequence comes from Petromyzon marinus, assembly GCF_048934315.1. Classification (NCBI taxonomy): domain Eukaryota; kingdom Metazoa; phylum Chordata; class Hyperoartia; order Petromyzontiformes; family Petromyzontidae; genus Petromyzon; species Petromyzon marinus. Next base: position 7,566,454 of record NC_133701.1, read on the forward strand.
CAGCTCACTCATGAGCTCGTCTTACCAGCTTTGCTTAAAGACACACACATACAATTTTTGTGTGTTTTTGTGTTTCAATTTAACAATAAGCAGCGGGCAGCTAGCGTGCTGCGGCATGAACCTGGCCACCCCGGGTTCGATTCCCGCTCACGGCCAACACCAATGACGATTATCTGAACCGGTCGTGAGCCTCCCCTAGGTCGACTCAGCCTCAAATGAGTACCTGGTGCGATGTGTAAACATCGCCACTGGGGAGACAAAGGCGGCCGGGCGTGGTGCTGGCCACCCACCCCCTCGTGTGCCGTGCCGGCCTTAATAGGTGCTCGCGAACGGAAAATGGCTCGCACAAACAATACCAAATTAGCGCTTATCACCAAAAATGGACACTATTATTTTTAATTCGGCTCTGAATACGCACACCAGTGGCAACAAAACTTAGAATCATATTGCCCCCTGCTGTTAACATTCAGCAGTTTCACAATAACCATGCCCCTGCGCAATACAGAATATACATTGGGCTGTATGAGACACATTAAGCACGGAATAGTAGCGTAGTAATACTCCTGGCTATGGATAACGTCTGTGGCGAATGATGTCCCACTCGGTCCTGGGAACCCCCCCAAACCATTCATCATCCCACATACCAGCTTGGTGAAGTATAGTCAAACAACTCCCATTACCGAAACGGTATGAGAAGCCCTTCTTCCAACGTTGGGTTGGCAAGTGGCTGTAAATACATCACATAATATAACCACAATAAGGTGGATCTGGCTATTTCAACCATGGTCAATCCACTGCTGAATGACGCCCCCCCAAATCCACGCCGTATCTCTCACGATCCTGCGACGTAACATTCCACATCTTATTTAATCGCTCCAAATTATTGGTGTGGGGGGGGCGAAAACCAATCTTAGAACGTTCCATTCCTTGGCATTCACTCCGTAATCATTCTTGATTATCGCCCATCAACACCGTTCAGCGGCGGAGTCCCTGCCCAAGCACCACACATACTTTTTCGCGAGTTTTAATATCATAAACCCGCGTTCTCATCCGCGTTCCTCTCTTTGTCTCCGAATGTAATTCCCAAGTGTGCGGCATATTTCCATGTTTTGTTTGCGCTGTTTTTTTATTTATTAAGAAAATGTTTTTTCTATGAATGATCATGTGTCTGAACTATATGTCATTAGCAGGAGACCATTTCTAATTAGTGTGCATGACCTATTTGCTTTCCTGCCATGACGGTGGGTTATTGACCGGAGCGGTAGGTCCAGAATGTCTATTGATAACTTTTTTTTAATTCAGCTTTATTTGGGGGAAAGTTGAATCGAGGATCAAATGCGGAAAGACTATACATGTACGCACTATTGCACATTACACACTTGGCACCCATACATTACAGGCTGGATTGAAGACTTAAGAGATTTCAGAGGGGGGGCGTGGGGGGGTCCACACGGAATAACTGATCAGTAAAAGTATGCAGCGGTACACGTTGAACTTGAGCGCCGAACATGCCTAATACGACAACACCAAAACATTAAGGCAAATAAAGACCAATGCTAGGTCACAGTAAAAATACAATACATTTGGCTCATTTTAATAAACATACATACACACATATACTAATGTCTAAATATTATTACTGTTTTTTTTTACAATCAGTAGGCAAACAAAACATAAAACCGTTGTAATTGTTTTATACTTTTAAATAAATAAGCAGACTCTTCACCGATACTGCATTTGGCTCTTTTATAACTTCTAACGTACTTATAACATTACTCATTTTCTGAAATTCAATGTCTTAATTACAATATTTAGCTTTCTGTATATTCAAACATATATGCTCGTTGACACTGTTTTCTGAGAATGCACTTTATAAGCTTGACGTGAAATTGCCTCCTACATAACCCATCTCTCCGACAGCCGTTCAGGACACTAATCAGCAAGCGGGTAACAATGCACCTCTCAGCGATTCCATGAATTGTCATTATTATTCATCATCGCAGTTCGATTTAAGGACCGATTATTTTCTCGTTTTTGCCATCTCTATTGCATTGTTTCACATTTCTTGATCGCATTCATAAGTTATCTTTTGTCCCCGATGTAACATTAGCATATCGTTTGCATATCACGTCCATAAATTGTACATTCGTTTTTTTATATAGTCTGATGGTTATATCGTGAGTCGGGTTGCCACCTGTTCTGATTTTTCGAGGATCGTGTTCTCATCGAGGTAGCGATCCTGGGAAATCTGTAAGTCTTCCCAGGATATTTAAATTCCTTGTATTTGTCAGTTGTGTGATGATAATACCCCTCGAGACAATGCATTTGCATGGAGCGATCCCCCTTGTGGTATTGCGAGATAGTCCTCTTCCTATGGTTGTCCTGGTGTTTTGTACCGCAAGAGGTGGCAACCCCAATTGTGGCCAGAGCTGATATCGGTACCACTCATGGCAAGAAAACTTTAGTAGCGCCAATTCTTTAATAAGGCTCAAAGGAGTGGGTTATTTGTTCACCCAGTAATTTAAAGTGGTTATCATACGATTAACTTTTATTGGCCACATCAAGACATTGAAACCACTAAAGTACCACCAAGTGAAACATCATATAGTATTGGAAACCCGGTTTTGAACCGGGTGACCTTTTGCGTGTTAGGGGAAATGGAGGAATGACCGCGACGAATAACCATTTCAAGGCAGTGAAATAACTGGTCGGGGCTCATGGACTAATTTAATCGATACCATCGTTACATCACCGACCAGTTAATCAGTGGACTAGCGAGTGGGCAGCGAATACAACCATAAGTAAATTTGCCTCCGAGCGTTCTCTTTCCACCCTGGACAGTTCATTTTCAAGGTTTAACCAAGCCAAGAGGTTATAATACCTGCTAACAGTGGGTCCGAGCGAAATACTAACGCGAATCTGGTCTGCACAAAACACGTCACCTTTGCCAGTGAGCCACATGTGGTGGGGTGTGTATATATATTTACTTTCTTCTGGGATCATTAAACTCGGAGCCAGTCGTAAAAATCCAGACAAGCGATCCAGCGTGCGGTTTTTTTCCACGTTGGACATGACAGGTGTTGCCAATTGAGGCAATTGCAAGGACCTAAGCGTGCTATTTTCAGCTCAATTCAATCAGCCGTTCCTGGCACAATCAAACTTTGGGAAAGCCAGCCGTTCGATAATTCCATATTAAATACGGCCATCTGGATTTCATGCCTGGAAGCCTTGCACTGCTGCGCAATTACTGCTCGAGTCTATCACACCGGGAGTGGCTCAACCCCACATATCATGGACAAAGCAGTCCCATCTTTGCACGTGGACGATCACGTGCAAACCTTTCCTCAATCTATTGCTGGATAAGGGCCTCCCCACGCCACCATGCGATCGGGTCATGGGAGATATGTGACCATACTTCACCATGCAGGTCAGTACATATTGGTGAAGAGGTGGGAGAGGGGGCAAGATCGGTTCAGATACCACTCGGTACTGATGCAAGCCATAGCTGGGAATTGAACTTAGGTTGCCGGGTTCATAGTGCAGTGCTCTGGTCAGGGCGAATTAAGGCAAGAAGCATATATGTGGGAGCAGAGTAGAGTACAACAGTGGATTTGACTGCACTGCCCTCTGCTGACTGCAACATCACCCCACAGCAGCCTATAACACCTGTGCGATGGAACAGGAACTAGCATAGACCATTAATTTATCTGGGTGACGGTCATACTATATATTTGTTGATTTCCTGGTGTAAGAAAACGAACCGTGATTGGCCCCCAAAGTTTGCAATTTGTCCATCCCTGATATAAGCAACGCACATCAGTTTAGGTCGAGTTTGGCAGTTGTATTAAGAGTTTACGAGGTTAAGTCTGTAATGGCAGGAGTATCTGAGTCACTGAGGTTAGATATGCTTTATGCACATATGCATTGTTCTTTGTATATAATGGTATGCATGTATGTATGTATCGCCTTGCACGCAACATGTGCTGACATCACAAGCCAAAAAAATATATCAGCACACACCAGTAAGAAAACATCTTTCTGGTCTCATTAGACTCCAAAATGAGATTCAGCTTAACCTGACAGCAAGCCGATGTGAGGTTCTAATTAAACTGGTAAAAGCACATCTTTGACTTTGTACGATTAGAAATTTTACACATTCCGACTCGGCTGAAATGCTTTACAAACACCAATTATATCTGTGCCCACCATATATCTCACCTATTATACCAAGCTATTTAAAAAGCTATAAATACGCACAGCTGACGCGAGTGACGAAATCTCACATTTATAAATTCACTCTAGAGTAATGATTTTAGACATTTCTTTTGGTGGCATGTGAGTCACAAGCCACCCCCCCCTTTCCACCCCTTGCCACCAAATCATTTAAAACACAGTTACCATGATAAGGGCAAGGGTTTGGGAAATGGGCACAGATCATTCTGAGCAGTCAGGGGAAGGTGAATCTCAGTATTGTTACAAGATGGGGTGTTTTTTTGTTAATTAGGGTTGCCGCAATACCCTCACACTACGATGCATCGTACACGATGCAAGAGCCACGACAGGAGTATCGTCCGTTTTGTAAAATATCGTGATTATCGTTGCTCATGTGACTTTAAAAAAAAAAACATTTAACGTCCTGACAGCACACGTTAATGAAATAACAAGCACTGTAATTAAATTTCATCTAAATAAAATAGCTATTACCAATTCAGCATCAGAATCTTTATTTAGACTGGAGGACTCAATCCAAATAAAATTAGTGCTTTGCAAAATAATTTTCCGGAGAAACTGACAGACTCGGCGGTCAGGAATTAACTTTTACGTACTCTTTATTCCTGCCGGAAGTACAGCGAAGAAGAAAAGCCATACAATGTTTGAATGCCGAGTACAATTACAAAGTTACGGGAAACTGATGTCGCGACGACCGTCGCCGTGTCACTGAAATTGATACCGCCTCGTGAAAAAGGTGATATCGCGGCAACCCCTAGCATTCTCATTCTTCCCGCCGGCATCTCCGTTGCACGCCCCCCCCTGGAGGCTTCTCAACAGCCGCAGGCCTGGGAGGACTGCGGAAGACTGTCTGTCAGGCGTGTGCCCTGCTTGCTTCCGGCGGCGCCAGCCCCCGCAGCGGCGCCGTCTCCGTCCAGACTCTCGGACATCTTCTCGCAGATCACGTCCACCAGCCGCTCGAACGTCTGCTTCACGTTGATGTTGTCCTTGGCGCTCGTCTCGAAAAACTCGAACCCTGCGTCGTCACGGGGCACGTTTGAACCAGTGTTAATTCAGCCAGAAATTATAAATAAAAAAATTTCTTCATCAGTCTAGCCCAGTGTGTTCCCAGCCTCTTCGGACCCGCACGGGCCACTGTGAACCTTTCAAGGAACGTTTTTTTGAGGACCACCATACAACAGCGACAACATTTCCCCCCCCCCCCCCCCCCAAAATTAAAATAACTCTAAAAGCACTGTAAAAATGCCCGATTAAAAAGCGAGAAGAACAATTAGTCGTCAATACAATCTCAACAATCGTGCGAGGGGCAGTAAAAAAGAAGTGTGTTTGCGACAAAAATAAAGTAGTACCATATCATTAACAGTCCTGCAGACCACTTCCCTGGATCAGGCGGCCGGCCAGGGGCATGCGGCCCACAGCTTGGGGAACCACTAATTTAGTGATGACAGCCTGTGGGAATTGTGATCAAGTCTCTGTCTGTGGATTCTGTCTAGTCGTTCTCTTAGTCTAGTCGACTAAAAGCGGTCAAACATTCAGTCCACCATTCATAAATGTCGGTGTGAGGGGGTGTGCGATTTCACTACCCCCTCCCCCACAATATGACTTGGTCAGCCACTCGGTGAACTCAGTAAATATTTTTTTATACACACAAGTAGAGGAACCGTTGCATTCGAAAATAAGAAGACAGCTGTCAATGTCATAATCCTCTCACAATCCTGTACTCAGAGCACTGCAAGTAATCAGTAATGGCATAAGATGCAATATTATGTCGTAAAATGGCAACATAACTTGCATTGTGATGTTCGTTTATATTCTCTGAGATTTTCAGAATATTCCAGCTAAATAATTACATTAATAGGAGACCAAATTGAAACGTGAGAGTGATTTTAAATTTGCCATGTCAGTCTTCTGTATTCGTTGCTCCCACCTTTTCTGTGTCACTATCTATTTGTATTGTTAGATTATTATCACAGTATTATTATTACCTCTTTTGAATTTCTTCTGCTCTTTAAATTCAACGTTTATTTGTTGCACGGAAAAATCCCGTGTAGCCAGTTACCCAGCTAGTTCCGGTGGCAACAGCTCACAGCCACTAACAACAACAGAGTTTTGATTTAAAGCTTTCGTGACTGCAGTAATTCATATTCTTAGTTTTTTCGGTAAAGTCACGTTGAAGAGAAACAACAAAATAACAAAATATATATATAAAAAATAGATGGACTAGTCCTGGGCAAACTGCCAATCGCTGCGCATGACGCCAACGGTTTTTTTTTATAAATAAATAAATGTGCCGTTTTAAAAATAAATTTATGCAAACCAACACACCTGATGATGACCGTTTGAGTTATGGTCGAAACGTCGTGAGAATTTTTTTTATTGTTTTATATATATTTTGTTATTTTGTTGTTTCTCTTCAACGTGATTTTACCGAAAAAACTAAGAATATGAACAACAGAGTTATTTGTTGGGGTGGAGAGGAGTCCAGCCAGCAGCCAGCCAGGAAACTCGAGACAGATTATTTTTTGATCGTAGTATTACAGAGCCAATGACCATCTTAGGTGTACTGCTAATAATACATAAAACAGTGACAGATGCACTTACATATTTTTTCCTCGGCTAGAACACAGTTTGCACCACACTTATATCAGAGAGAAATGCCCTTCGCGTATCGGTGGTTGAGCTTTTAACTCTCGCCTTCAATTTCTGACCCCGTACAATGATGCATTCGGTGTTTGAAGTTGGCCTGGGTGTCTTACCCCGCGTGTGCATTAAGTCAGTCATGCTTTGGACTTTGGTTGTAGTCTGTAGTCGTGCTCGATAATTTTTTGTCCACCAAGTCATTGTTGCCGAAAACATGACAAAAACGTCTTCATTTATGAACATTTTCGTCATCTTTTGAAAAAAAAAAATACAACTTGTTTGAATGTCAAAATAAATAATAAAAATCCCAAAAGGAATAACAAAAAAACCCTATGAATTTAACTTCATCTATTATTCTTTAAGGCAAGAGTAAATATGAGGGAACAAATTGTGCATTCAATCAATATATACCGTCTCTTATAAGCACACAACCGTTTTCCAAGAAGTGAAAATACAAAAGCATGATTACATTTTATTCTTGGAAGAAATCACATCCAAATTTTTTTTTTTTTGCTGAAATGCTTATTGCAGCCTAAAATAAGTATACTGTTTTATTTAACCACGAAAACTACTGGAAGCTGCGACAATTTTAGAAGATGTTACAAGATCTCACAACGGACAATTTTCTCATGTCATACGCACAAAATATCCACTTATTCGTTCTACACCATCTGCGCTCAGTACACATGGGGCACCTGAATTTCTGGCTAAATCTGGAACAGGGCAGCTGGTGGTGAGGGCACTGTTGGACAGTTACCATGGGCTTCCGATTTTCTTTTCCACAACAAAGAGCAGGTGAGCTGTTCGCCACCCTTCTCTGCGAACACGCGCATTTTTGCAAACTGATCGCGTCCGTGTACGTATGTACGCACGCTGGACTTCTTTTGCACCGTACGTAGCCAACCGTGCTAATTGGCGGTGCGTGACAAGAACAACAAACTAATCACACAAAGCAGTTTTAAAGAAATTAGCTTTTAATCTAGATTTTAAAGTGAATAGCTCCAGTGGCTTCAAAATATCAGGCGAGCTTTCCAGAGGGCCCGCAGAAGCACGTCTGAAAGTGCGAGATGCGGTGACCGTCTTTGTTCGATGGCTAACCAAAAAGCCGCCGCTGCAAGGATGACCGGAGTTCGCGTCATCGTCAATGCTCCTTGACGAGATCAACGAGGTAGTGTGGTTCATGTGTGGCGAGCGCTTGTGCGAGAGGGGGGCCACCGTGCGTGCCGGCGAGAGCGTGTACGCACCCAGCTGCTCCGCGAGCTGTCGGCCCTGCTCGGTGGGAACCATGCGGTCGTCCTCCATGTCGCACTTGTTCCCCACGAGAACGACCTGGGCGTTGTCCCACGAGTAAGTCTTGATCTGCGTGGACCTGGGGTCAAGGGGGAGGAAGGAGGGCAGCCAGATATCTCAGGAGTCATCCCCACTTCGCAATTCTGCTTAATATTATTACGCGCATATGCGGGCATGATACTCTTATGCGGCGACGGAAGCTCATTCATGCTCATCTCCCTCCCTAATCTCCCCCATTAACACAACTGAGGTGCTTGCGTCCGGGGGTGGAATTCCTTTCCAGCTCAGACCCCGCTTGCTTGCCCATCGCCACGTATATAACCTCCTTGTTGTAGCTGCTCTCTCGCTAGTTCTGCTGGACGACCGCTTGTGTTGCGATCGAAACGTCGTGATTTATTTGTATTTTATACCTACGTGACTTTACCGAAAGAACCAAAGGGTATGGATTCCTGCAGTCACGAAAGCTTAAAAATCAAGATTATTATCATCGTCATCACAATTTCAACTCGTAACGCGTTGCCCGCCGCACAATATTTTGGCTCTCTCTCAGAGAGACAACGACTCGGAGGAGTGATGAACCACAGACGAGCGGGAAAGCGAGCCACGCCACCATGAGTCGGCGCCAAATTACCCCCCCCCCCACCCCCAAGCTCTGCGGTACTCTTCAAATTAAGGGTGTCATCGGCCATTTCATGGGCGTTTACGTGTGGGAGGAAACCACAGTACCGGGAGAAAACCTGCAAGGGGGCAACAGTCTATCCCATAGATGGAACAGGGTAAAGTCTTTTGCCCTGCCACCTTCTCCGTGCAATCCAGGGAATAGTAAGGATGAGGATTTGCATTTATTTGGTGCTTGAGTGCCTTTATGCTACCACCTTGTAGTTTGTTAGCAACCCACACTCGCAATCCAGAAGTCGCCGGTTCAATTCCATTTCCCGGTTCAGCAGTTGACACAATGGTGAAATTTTGATTTAAAGCTTTCGTGACTGCAGGGATTCATATTCTTGGTTCTATTCTTTGGTTCTTTCGGTAAAGTCACGTAGAAATAGAAAATAATAAATTACATAATTTTCTATTTCTACGTGACTTTACCGAAAGAACCAAAGTATAATTCCTGCAGACACGAAAGCGCAAAATCATTCTTGGTTCTTTCGGTAAAGTCACGTACAAGGGAAACAATAAAATAATAAAAATATGAAAAAACAATAAAATTCTCACGACGTTTCGACTGCAACACAAGCAATCATCATCAGGTGTGAAAACCACAACAAGAAAATTTGAAAAAAGTGGCGGTTTTTTTAACGGTGTATATTTTTATTACTTTGTTTCCCTTCTACGTGACTTTACCGAAAGAACTAAGAACACAATGGTGACAGTTTCTTAAATATCCCGCACCGCCACTATCCACCCAGCAGTATTAATGGGTACACGACAGTCAATTAGTAGGTCACACGTGGTGGGGTAAAGTGTGGTCACTCATACCTCTTCCAAGGTCTCTGCCAGTGTGGAAGAGTAGGCAGAAAACATTTACTAGTGCCAACAAGCAATTGCACTGCTAAGCATTTAATTCAACCATTGCAATATGTTGCTGTAGTCTGCTTAGCAAAGTGGCAGCTGTCTCTCTGCGAGTGAGCGGCTCAAAGTGAAAGTAGCACCAGCCTACAAAAATGGCATTAGTGTGTCCATAGGGGAGGACATGTTTGCGATGGGGCTTTTTCCCAACTTAATAATTTTCAAGTGATTGATCAAATATGGAAAATTTTGACCATGACACGGGCACAAAAGGCTTAGTATTTTCCGCTTGACGTCACTCACGGGATTGTTAACATCGTCACATTCCACATGCATGCAGGGAGGACACCAAGGTATACATTTTTGTCCTTTTTACCTGAATTTCATCCCGATTCTGTGATCAGTATCAATGGTACGAAACAAATAATCCATTGGGAATTCTTGCAGAGCAGAGAAACTATTTAAGTTGGAGAATGCCCCCTGGAAGCGGATATCACAAACTACTTCTAAGATCCCATCAAGTAACCTCTGGTCTACACAGCAGGGGCAGCAATTTCCCATCCCACCTTGCTACAGAGGCTAGTGCTCATCACTACCTTCTGTCAGAGTTGAAAGGTAGCCAAATTAAGTGCATAAACAAATTTAAAGTGAAGGAGTATTGTGCAGCGATTGGCGACTAGGTGGAGACCATCAACTTGTCACCATTGAGAACCCGGTTCATTCAGCGATGGCCCAACACATATTCAAAACTACCCCAAACCTAACTATGAACATACTGCAAGTGGACCAATCTCCATCTGTTTTCATCTGTACAGGGATTGAGTGTTGCTTCCTAGCACATGTGGGTTTTCTCCAAGTGCTCCGGTTTTCTCCCACATGTACATAAACTCCAACTGCACGCGTGTCCGCATGCGTGTATGTATGTATGTAGCTTGAACTTTGTTTGCACCGTGCATAGCCAACTGTGCTAATCGGAGGTACAAGGGAAGGACAACAAACTAAACACAGAAAAAATATATTCTAAAGAAATTAGTTTTCAATTTAGACTCAAAAGTGCATAGATCTAGTGGCTTACTAATATCGGAAGAACATTCCAGACGGCCACAGAAGCGCTCCATGGCGAGCCAAAAGCGGGCACACATCTTTAATTTGAAAGACAATGCATGACCCTCCTGAAAAACAAGAGTCCTTATACTCAGTGTGGCTTTCCTTAATAAATAGATAATTGTTATTATTCGGGGCTCGGTCTTGCCATAAGCAACGCCAGCTGAGAATTGCCACCGATGGTACTCACCAGTCACTGACGGCGTTGAAGGAGTCCTCATTGGTGATGTCGTACATGAGGATGAACCCCATGGCACCACGGTAATATGCCGTGGTGATGGTGCGGTACCGCTCCTGTCCAGCTGTGTCCTACACACACACAAACACACGGAGACAATAAGAAAAGACACCCACCACCCCCTCAACAATACCAAGTCTTATGGACCATATGTGCAAAATCTGTGAAGCTAGCGAGCACCTACTTTGGCCAGTACAGTGCACGCAGTTATGGTTGGCGGGGGGGGGTGACCAGCGCCTTTGGCGGACACCTCATACCGGATAATAATTTAAGTACGAGTCAACCTACTGGAGGTGCTACACAGGTTTAGATGGCACTTGCCACTGGTGCTCATGAATGGGAACAGTACAAAGGTCACTGGGATCGCGGGGCTAATCACCGCATCACTACTTTATCCTCTCTCACCTACCACCCACACAGATTTAAAACGCCTCTTATCCCAATTAACTTAAAGGGGGGAAAAATGCCTTCTCCGAGCGAGGATCTTTACCGAGGCTCTCTCGCTGCACGGGAAAATGCAGTGAGCCAGTACCATTGGCAGGTGAATTTCTTTCCGTGGACGAGTGTACACACACACACCGCAAGAGTTGCTCATTTATCGTCCGAGTTGACCTAATGGACACCCAGGCCAACTTGAAACACCGAATGCATCATTGTACGGGGTCAGAAATTGAAGGCGAGAGTTAAAGCTCAACCACCGATACGTGAAGGGCATTTCTCTCTGATATAAGTGTGGTGCAAACTGTGTTCTAGCCGAGGAAAAAATACATAAGTGCATCTGTCACTGTTTTATTTTGCGATAGAAATTCACCAGAGCTTCAGAATGACCCTGAGGGAGAAAGAGGTGGTCACACAGCCACTTTTAATTCCATCCTCGTCTCGATCGTGAAAATGCCGTGTCATAACGTTTATTTTCCTCTCTATCCATCAACTAGCATTGACGTTTTACGATCGTGATAATTTGATACGTTCTGCATCTTTGTGAACGCGCATTTACGAATAGGATAATGTGTTTTCGCCACCAAGAATATGATAGTAACATTCTACACAGAAGATAAAGATAATAAGGAAATATCAAATGGCTTAATGAAATGGCTAAACAATCAGCATAGGTCACACATAACATACCATCTCACGTTTAGGCAGAGTTTTGTAACACACTGCACAGGATTTTCACATTTGATTGTAAATAGCAATCACATGAAGGCGGTCCTGCGGCCAAATTGGAACGTTCACCATGGAGATGGAGCACTAAAATTAGCTCGTGCGTGGGAGGTGCTGGACGAATTGCAACATCGCCGCACTGCGAGTGATTGCGATGACTCGGGGTGACATTCATCCACCAGTGGATGAATCGTGGCTGATAACAATTATGAAAGTAAAGTACTTCCAAAATTCAACGAACCGTGCACAGGAATATATGGGGCACTAAAGAGGTGGCAATAAAGGTTAACATCACCATACTGGAACATCTGTCCTGCTGCCTCGCAGATTTTTTTCAATGGGATGTGCATAGTTTAATAATGCATGCTCAATTTTTCCAGTTGCGTGGGCTCTACCCTGGAAAATGACACACCACGCAGGTACACTGGCTTTGCATTCAGAATGCGCAGGGCTTAAACACTGGCATAGACAGTCTGTCTAGATGAAACGGAGGTAAACGGGTGAAGTGGCATGCGACCGAAGGGAAGAGTATGAACAGGTGATCAGGCCAGTGTTCACGTACGGGTCGGAGTGATGAACACGAAACAAACAGGTTGACGGAGATGAGGACGCAGAGATGGATTTGTAGAGGAGGAGTAAGCACAAAAGATCGTTTGAGAAACAATCAAGTGTTACAATGAGCGAAGGTGGCAGCATCGATGGAGAAGGAAGAAGTTGAGCGAATATAGAACGAGATGGTTTCGATCTACGGCCAGAAGGTCGGAAGCCTATGTTGAAAAGAAAGAATGGGGGGGGGGGGGGGGGAGAATGAAAAGGATGTGGCGAAACGTTGTCAACAAGGACATGAGAGCACGCGGTGTTGCTGTGGAGATGGCTATGGATGAAAGAGTGGAGAGAGGAGAGAGAAAGGGATCGGAAAGCAGACCCCACTAACACCGCTTTTCAACCGGACAACCGCGCCATGCCAGGGACACGCCAGAGCCAGTTTGGACTGGCTTGTGTTTTTTTTCCCCACTGCAGAAGCATAAGCCACGCTTACTGACGTCACACGCAATGAACGAGTTTAGACACGTGTAGATGAGGCGGTGAGTCGGTGATGCCGTGTTGGAGTTTTAGTGACTGACGTTGCACGCAGGGAACGTGCTGTTAAGCCCCAGCCCTGGTCCTGCCTGGTACCCCCTCCAGCCGTACCTCCCCACCCCGAGTAAGATTCAAATGTCCTGTGGGGCCATCGTGTCAGTTTGGTATGGTTTGGTGCCGGCTCGGCTCAAAAATAGCCAGCGGAAAACCACCCGTACTGTAAGAACCACATGTTGGCTCGGCACAGGTGCGGTAGTGGAAAATGGACAAACGATTATAGGACCAAGAAGCATGCTGAGCATATGACCGCAGGCAGCTAATAACGGGGGTGTTAGAAGATGTGAGAGCAAAATGGAATGCAGATAGAAGCAGAAATCCATACTTCGAGACCTGACAATCTACGAAAATGACGAACGATCGAGTCTCCGTGTGAAATCACTCAGCCTCCCTCCAGGGATTAATTCCAGTTGTCAGGTGAAAATTCACGAGCGTCAAATCGTAAGAGTGTAAAGTGTGCCTACTTGAGCCTCTGCTGTCACTTAGACAACCAAAAGAAAAGACAGTGTCTGTCCAATTTGTTCATAAGGACATTAAAGCTCAAGAAGAGCTCCGCCTGAGTGTTTGGTTTTGACTTTCAAAAAGAACACCGTGTATTTGTACAAAAGAAACTCAAAATAAGCAAGAGTGCACTAAAAACATTGTCAATTTAGGATGTAGCAGATGTCTGCTGGACACACAAAGCTGAGCAGTGAAGTGTAAATTTAATCTATAATTAACATTCAGCCTTTTATAATTTAAGCTAAAAACAGACACTGCTGCCCATGGCAAGCATGATTGTATTAATATGCGCATCATTTGCCCGCTTGATCCTCGAGTAAAGGTGCAATTGGAATACTTGCTCATGCCACTTCAGGAACACTAGAGGGAGCTCCCGTGAACCCCTCAAAAGGGTATTTGGCCTACTCTTCCATGGTGGACAGATGTTTTCGACGAGGTGGGAGTACTCACACTTTTTACTCCACCATACGCAATCCGCCGATCGACTAACCGTGGTGAAACCATTTACACTGCTGGGTGGACAGAGGCGGTGGGGATTTAAGAGACTCTCCAATTGTTTCAACCGCTGTGCCCCAAACTCAAACCGACGGCCTCTGGATTGCAAGTCCAGTGTGCTAACCATCACACCGTGGCAGCAGCATCTCCAGTTGGCGAGTTGCAGCATCACCAGGACTCAATGTCAGCCTCCCCAATGCCAAGCCTTACTTTCATTCATGTTCACATTACCTTCCTGCACCGTCCTCTGAATTGCCTTCATTTAAATATACCCTTAAATGGAATACTTACCAAGGTCATCATCACGACAAAGACACTTTTTGACACAAACGAATTGCAACTCTATAACGGCTACGGTACAGAAAATGCATACTTCACCTTGGCAGCTAAGTATGGCTAACAGCCCAATTGTATGGACAGCTGTCTCACTGCCCGTGAACTGAGAAGGATTGCAGGTAGGTAATAATTATTTTTTTCAAAATAAATTAAATCAGGGAATGGTCTGTTCTCATCTAATTTGTTGAACGGCAGATGAATAAGAATTGTATTCATAATTTACATCCCAATTTCAATCAATTGCTGGATGAAGCGCTTCCCATGCCGCATAGATCATGGATAGTATTGGACTATACTTCACCACGCTGGTCAGCATGTGTTCGTGAAATGGGAAGCCCCAGGACCAGTTCAGACGTCACATTCAGGTTTCCGGGTTCATTGTGCAGTGTGAAAAAAAATCCACCATGGATCTCTAAACATGGAATGTAAGAATACATCCTGTTTTTGTGACCATGCGTACTCGTATACAAAGTACGACATTTATCATTTTGCAGGCCGAGATGGAGGTGAAGTCACAGTGAAATTGTGCTTCTTTATATCTATTCTATTCACGTCCACATTTTTAGTCTATTGAAATCTGTTATGCAGGTGACGTGCACATGTTCCCATGCATGCACCTTAATCCACTAAAGAGCGCTTTATAAAACCACATTACGCTGCTCTGTGTCAGCCAAAGGTTCCGACAGAGAGGGCCTGCACCCAATTGATTGATCGCAACATCAAATCATTAATGTATGCGTCTTTGGACTGATTGATTGGTGAATGCGGAGGGCCAGGCAACACACAATTAATGTATATGGCCCTTTTATGTTAATGCATTTTATCTTACAAAAGTAATTTACCTGTAGTGCCATCCATGCAAGATTTACGCTCCGGTTTTAAATTAACCGATTGCACATCTTAATATATAAAGGCATTATCAGAAACATTAATTTTCTCGTACGGTACTGTACATGCAGAGGTGACAAAAATGTGTGTAGTATTATCGTTAATCAATCTGTAATATTCAAGTGTCAGTTTCCAGTAATTACACAGTGGCTCCATGGAGGATCTGGGTCCCTAATTGCAAGTATGTATGAATAATTGCTATTTACATGTATGCATGTTGAACTTCTTTCACACCATATGTAGCCAACCGTGCTAATCATAGGTGCAGGAGAAAATTCAACAAACTAAACACAAAAGGCAGTTATGAAGAAATTATCTTTCAATGTAGAACAAAAATCTACTGCCGGATGAAGGTTTCCCCATGCCAGTGTCAATCGTGGGGGTTATTTAAGAAAATTTTGTGCGAGGTCTTGAAGGTGGGGGAAGGGCAGGATAGGTTCATGTCACCGGCCACCGATGCTGGTGCGACCGGAGGTCGAACTCGGATCAACCGGGTTCATAGCGCAGCATGCTGCCAACCATTGCTACAATCGCTCCACTCAATAAAATTATCAACTTATTAAGGTGACGATTTTGTCACAGAGGTCACAGAAATCATGACCTTGAATAAATGGATCTTTGAACAATTACAAATTCGTTGTATTATTTCTTTATTAAATAATATATATGGTATTCTTGGTTCTTTCGGTAAAGTCACGTAGAAAGAACCAAGAATACAATATATATTATTTAATAAAGAAATAATACAACGAATTTTACTGAAAGAACTAAGACTATGAATCCCTGCAGTTACGAAAGCTTTGAATCAAAATATATGTTTTTTATATTCTGTGACCTTCTGGATAATTTTTTGTTTGTTCACAACTGAGCCATGAACTTTACAAAACGACACCGTAACAAGATTGGAGTCTTATCATTACCTTTATTTATACCACGCGAGTTAACAAAAGCACCTACATTCATTTACCACCTTGACACGAAGGTTTTTGCAGCCAATATTACGATTCATGATCGATTTTGGTTTAGACTACGTCATGATCTGACCAATAATATGCCTCATTAAGCTCTCCACCGCCCAACACAGCCAAAAAATGTAAATTGTACTGTCTGCAAGCCTTTAAACACGCACAGATTATTATTGTTTCAGCTTTCCATTGCGTTGAACAATCCTTGGAATGGGATTGAGCAATTATTTTACGTTTCGTTGGAAATTATGGCAAAGCATAAAACATCTAAATTTCCCTTAATCCTGTCAATCAATATCTGATGTCGTTATCTACTTGTACACGGCTAACAAAAAATTTCAACTACGTCAAACATCTTGACAAGACGCAGGTAATAATGAATTGACTTAATTTTAAACTAAGCGTGCCCTACAAAATTGTGGGCATGTACCTCGCATGTATTTGCCTATACACATTTTTATCTTTCAGTTAACGTGAGTCCGAATGGCTGCAGGGGTCACTGATTTGTTAAACCTAATATGACTGGTGTAATAAGAGGCCAACGCTCACAAATTCTAAACAAGAGAGTGTTCAATGCAAGAGGGCATTGAGGATGCAATTCTTCTCACAAAGGGTAGGTCATTACTGGAATAGCCTGCCTGCATGTGTTTCTGTGGCAGATTCAATTACCTCATTTAAAACGCAGCTGTGTCCTCGTGGCAGTGTCAGGACACGCATAAAGTGAAGCAGAGTGGAGGGAAACGTGTTTCGTGGGTTTTCAGTAACTGAATATCTATATGAATGTTAAGAAGTAATTTAGCCGAATGCAATATCAGTTCCTTTAACGCAAGCTTTACGTTATTTTCGGTAGGCTGAACATAACCTTTTGGCCTTGATTTTTGTTAAATAACACCAATGTGTTAATAAGTAAAAAAAACACTGGTAATTTTATCTACAGCAAACCATTGTCGATACCACTCACAAATATATGTTAGACAACAGTTGACAAGAGTTTCATCCTATTATCTACAATTTCTAGCAGATAACATGCACTTATACAGTGAGGGAAAAAAGTATTTGATCCCCTGCTGATTTTGTACGTTTGCCCACTGACAAAGAAATGATGAGTCTATAATTTTAATGGTAGGTTTATTTGAACAGTGAGACAGAATAACAAAAAAATCCAGAAAAACGCATGTCGAAAACGTTATAAATTGATTTGCATTTTAATGAGGGAAATAAGTATTTGACCCCTCTGCAAAACATGACCCTTGTTGGCAATCACAGAGGTCAGACGTTTTTTGTAGTTGGCCACCAGGTTTGCACACATCTCAGGAGGGATTTTGTCCCACTCCTCTTTGCAGATCTTCTCCAAGTCATTAAGGTTTCGAGGCTGACATTTGGCAACTCGAACCTTCAGCTCCCTCCACATATTTTCTATGGGATTAAGGTCTGGAGACTGGCTAGGCCACTCCAGGACCTTAATGTGCTTCTTCTTGAGCCACTCCTTTGTTGCCTTGGCCGTGTGTTTTGGGTCATTGTCATGCTGGAATACCCATCCACGACCCATTTTCAATGCCCTGGCTGAGGGAAGGAGGTTCTCACCCAAGATTTGATGGTACTTGGCCCCGTCCATCGTTCCTTTGATGCGGTGAAGTTGTCCTGTCCCCTTAGCAGAAAAACACCACCAAAGAATAATGTTTCCACCTCCATGTTTGACGGTGGGGATGGGTGTTCCTGGGGTCATAGGCAGCATTCCTCCTCCTCCAAACACGGCGAGTTGAGTTGATGCCAAAGAGCTCCATTTTGGTCTCATCTGACCACAACACTTTCACCCAGTTGTCCTCTGAATCATTCAGATGTTCATTGGCAAACTTCAGACGGGCATGTATATGTGCTTTCTTGAGCAGGGGGACCTTGCGGGCGCTGCAGGATTTCAGTCCTTCACGGTGTCGTGTTACCAATTGTTTTCTTGGTGACTATGGTCCCAGCTGCCTTGAGATCATTGACAAGATCCTCCCGTGTAGTTCTGGGCTGATTCCTCACCGTTCTCATGATCATTGCAACTCCACGAGGTGAGATCTTGCATGGAGCCCCAGGCCGAGGGAGAATGACCGTTCTTTTGTGTTTCTTCCATTTGCGAATAATCGCACCAACTGTTGTCACCTTCTCACCAAGCTGCTTGACAATGGTCTTGTAGCCCATTCCAGCCTTGTGTAGGTCTACAATCTTGTCCCTGACATCCTTGGGGAGCTCTTTGGTCTTGGCCATGGTGGAGAGTTTGGAATCTGATTGATTGATTGCTTCTGTGGACAGGTGTCTTTTATACAGGTAACAAGCTGAGATTAGGAGCACTCCCTTTAAGAGTGTGCTCCTAATCTCAGCTTGTTACCTGTATAAAAGAGACCTGGGAGCCAGAAATCTTTCTGATTGAGAGGGGGTCAAATACTTATTTCCCTCATTAAAATGCAAATCAATTTAAAACATTTTTGACATGCATTTTTCTGGATTTTTTTGTCGTTATTCTGTCTCTCACTGTTCAAATAGACCTACCATTAAAATTATAGACTGATCATTTCTTTGTCAGTGGGCAAACGTACAAAATCAGCAGGGGATCAAATACTTTTTTCCCTCACTGTAGCTGAAATTCAGGCACCCAGTGGAGGTTACATTTGCGACAATGATGATTATCATCAGCATCATTATCCTATTACTGAAGCTGCTGTTGAGAATTGGAGACGGCATGAGGAAGCTCTCATCCAGCAAAGGCCATACGGTGGCTGATTGATGATAGTGGTGGATGAAGAGACGATTATTATGACGAATATTAAAATCCATAACGATGTTTGTCCACTGCTGCCATATCCAGTCATTGCTAATGACACTACAGTCATGAGGCACGGCACACCACACAATGCCTCCTCACTAAACTGCACTGCACCGCTAAATTACAACACAACACCACACCACTTCCGTACATTTTCCTATAACTCAAACATTTTGAAGGTAATAGCTGGGTGGCAAATACCTCCGGTTATCTGCGATTAGTTTTGCGAATAAAGTATCATTATTTTTGCAGCTAATAATAACAAGGATCAACCATGATATATCCACCGCTGGATGCAGGCCTCCCGAAGCCGTTCCCATATATGTCACGGTCTCACAATGCAACAATACATACAGCTCCTGCAAATGGACCAATTTCATCTGCTCCATCTCCGTGGTGGACTACTTGCGCACATTCCCTCTTGTAGATTACACTCCCTTTGTAAGTCTCGACCACGAGCCATCATCCCTTCCCGCTATGTCCTGCCCAAGCCCACTTTGCTTAATAGTCCAAATAGTGCCATTCACTTGCCTACGTCCTCCGTGCCGTGTTGTTCCTATAAGTGCATGTTATCTACTAGTAATTGTCGATAATAGGATGAAACTATTGTCAACTCTTGTCTAACATATATTTGTGAGTGGTATCGACCATGGTTTGCTGTAGATAAAATGACCCGTGTTTTCATGATTTTTTTTTTTACTTAACATATTAGTGTTATTTAACGAAAATCAAGGACAAAAGGTTATGTTCAGCCAACCAAAAATAACGTAAGGCTTGCGTTAAAGAAACAGATATTGCATTTGGCTAAATTACATTTTTACATATTCATATAGATATTCAGTTAGTGCAAACCTACGAAACACATTTCCCTCCACTCTGCTTCCAGTCTCTCAGTGTAATTCCATATATGCAACTCTCGATGCTCCTTTGTTCACTTGTCAGAATCTGTTCAATTTTCTTCATCAACGTCCACGTTTCTGATCCACGTTTCACAGGAGCTTAAAAAGGCCTTTTTTAGGTGGGATTGTTGTGTTGCTGTCTCATTATAAGTTCAGGTTTCAAAAAGGCACTTCAATCTGTTAGTCTGCTTCTAATAGACGACAAAACGACCCCTTTCCGTGAATTTTCGCAGGTGCCAACAAACATCTACTTCAACGTGGATAAGACGCGTTGCGTTTCACTAGGCCTGACAACTCCGCTTAATCACGGGAGGATGCCCAGATTAAAACCCAACGGCTCAGCCTCCTGCAATGGGATTAGGCCACCCTAATCCACCGGTCATCCTCTAAATATGCACTTTCAAGTTGTTGTTTTTACATTGATGCATTATACGGGGCACATAAAAAAAACAGTGTGTGGTCCATTCATCATTATCATTAGCAGCAGCCATGATCAATCCACTCCTGGATAGAGGCCTCCCCCCAAGCCGTCGATATTAACTCTCAACAACCCCATGATGTAATAAATCCACGCAAAGCACCTGCACACAAACAGATTCCATCGCTCCGTTTCCTCGGTAGATGTCCCCTGAGATGCATTCCATTCCGTGGCCGCCACTGCATCATTATTCTTCACCATTGGCCATCATCTCTTCGAGGGACTTGTGCTGCCCAAGCCCACTTACTTTTCTTAAGTGTGAATCATGTCGTTAAAATGCGCGTGTTCTCTAATCCATCCACACCGTGAAAAAATGTAGGCAGATTTATAGCTCACGCCTTGGCATGACAGGATATTAAAAAGGTGGCTTACTCCAAATATAGAGATGCCGCGGTGTAATGGTTCTCACACTGGACTTGAATGCAAAAGGTCACCGGTTCGATGACATCTTCCGGTGTGGCAGTTGAAACAATGATGCGATTTTCTCAAAGTCCCCTCAACCTCTGGCCACCCAGCGCTATAAATGGATGCACCACAGCTATTCAATCGGCAGGTCAATCAGCACATGTCTGGCCAACGAACGTGAAAGAGGAGACCAAATACCCTCGAGTGTTTGCGCGAATCAGCAAATTGCAGGGCTCAACCTTCCCATTTTTATTTCGACCCCAATCGATGCCACACTCCCCAGCGCCCGTAGAATCTGTAGCTTCAGGTGCATTTAAGTAAATCATCGGCTCTGGATAATCCTCATCAATAGCACTGCAGTGTATATCCAACACTGTTGATTATACAAAAAAGCATCATATGAAGGATGCCATGTTATTTCGAGGCACCATTATGAAGCGGTGATTCAGTGACAGTGTGGTTAAAACGAACAAATTAATAATGCAATAGATTAGCTCTCATCTACATATCTTACTAGACCATATGGGAGTTTGGAGTGTGGGGGAGGGGGAAGTCTAGGACCAATTCAGATATCACTCTGCACCGATGTTACCAGCATCAAAAACTAACAGTGCTAATACTGTACGCTAACCACTGTGTCATCGCTCCAGCCACAATTGTCGTAATCCTAATTTCTTAAACGTAGATGTTATTAAAATTACTGGCACTGTTCCGCCGCTCGGTAATTGCACAATGTCACTTTGCGCGTCCACAAGCACGTACACATTAATTAGCAGGAACAATTAAAGCTAGGCTCCTTGTTACTTTTAAACAGTGCTGCGGACTGCAGGTGGTCATTACACCAGTGGGCTAAAGATGAAAACAAAGAAGTCAATTCGTGTGTTATGTTTATATTTCGGCACCGACTCAACCTTTCACTCGCAAAATGGCTCACGAGTGAAAATCTGTCCTTCGTGTGCGACAAAGGAAGCAATTTTAAATTAAATATGACTCATGGATGCATTTGTTAGGAATCTCTTGGCGCCATTTTTGTAGCCTGGCAGTCACACGATAACATGTGTAGTAAATGATATCTGTGTTGCGCACTGTGGATGCAAATTTTATGCATACTATATTACAATGACATAATATAACATTATAAAACATGTACATTTAACAGATCAAAACATTACGTCACCATACTTCATCCTACTGTTCCATATGAATTTGTGATTGTGGGGAGCATAGTATAGTTCAATAATTGATATTCTGCACTGCCCTTCTGACAACATAGACCCGAAAGCTACCGATGACACCTGTGCTATGCATGGCGGTCGTTCATTCAAGCACTGACCAGGCTGGGCCTGCTTAGCTTCCAGGATCTGCTGAGACTGGGCACATTCCTGGCGATATGAGCAGGGGCACCCTTTTCTATCATGCAGAACACAACGTATTGATGTCATGTAAATGAGGCCGTGTTTAACCCCGCTATAAATGATCGATGCCACGTTTTAAAACGAATTGCCTCCATCAACTTAAAACATTGCTTAATCACACTATAGAAAACCTATTCAGCATTCGCTTTGTTTTCTACGTTTTTCCTGTCGCGTGTAACGGCGCTGACCTTTGCTGTGCCATTTCAGTCAATAAAACGGAGCACATACACGCACTCCGTTTTGTTTTTTCACTGAATGACACTTGCTCTTGGGAGAGTGTCTGTGTGTGTGTGTTTGCTCCCCATCAGCTCCGGCCAGCTTCACCAAGGCCCCCAATTGCATTAGTGGGTAGAGCCACACGAGAGTGCACAGCTGCCACGTTTCCATAGCGATAAGCGACAGGCCAGAAACACATAAAATGCATTTCACCATTTCTGCATACGTCTACAGTGCATGTAAGAGTATATATGCAGGCTATACAGAAGTGTGCATCTATATATAATTATGTATAGCCCCCTCTGTCAATCTACTGCTGAAGGCCACTGCAAACTGTGACAGTTAATTGTCAGTAATGCAATTACACAGTGGCTCAGCAGAGAAAGATTGGATACCCAATGTCATGAATAATTTCAGAATTTGTAAAGCTCTCCGTTAAACCACCCCTGGATGCAATCCTCCCCTTGCAATGCGAGTTCCAGACCAGCATGGTAAAGTATGGTCACACGTAATTCACCATGTTCACCGGTGTGTATTAGGGAAATGGTAGAAACGCCGAGACCGGTTCAGACATCACTCACCGCTGACGTTAGCCATGCATGGTCTCAAATCAAACTCAAGTGGCCGAGTTCTTATCGCAGTACGGCACGAGAACAACATGCTTTCATATGCAGGCATCATTCATTGGGTTTTAGAGGGTCCTCTTGTTAGGAGGGTCCTGAGTGGGATGATTGGAATTTTTTTTGCATTTTGTAGAGAAAACAGAAGGTCCATGCATTCAAGATGAGAGCTCTCATATGCCGCTGCACAGATTGTCTGTCAAAAACTACTGTGTTGTATTGGAGAATGATCAAATCCCACAGTGAGAGTGTCAAAACAAAATGGTACTCAAGCCTTTTGTACTGTCTACTTAAATGAATTCATTTTAGAATACAAGTAACTTACAAATAAGGATTGGATCTCCTCCTTATTAATCAAACAAATCTCATTCCAAAATAATATCCATGACCAAGCATACCCCAAGGATATGCGGCACACAATTTGTGATACTACATTGTTTGAGGAACAATAATTGAAGAAATATTGGTTTTCGATACATAGGATAGCGTAATGAACATCTCATGGAAATTAAGGTTACACCAGGCACAAATACTGCACTGGGTGTGGGCAGTTAATTGGTCAGGGCGGATAGTGGCGGTCGGATTAAGGTTCAAATAATCTTAATAGATAGAGGACTGCAGAGCATGGGGCAATTGTTGGCACAGGTTCAACCGCCTGGCTGCCTTCCAACTGGTGTTTCCTCAGCGATTGTGAAATACAATCTGCATAAACGATGATGCTATTTATTATATAGAACTAAACATTATTGTCCTGTAGCAAAAGCACAAGCAGTGCGGTATTTGTCACATTGCATGGTTTAAGTGACAATTATATAAAATCCGTGGCTTCTAAATACTATTGTACTCCGGAGTGCAGTAATTACCTAATTTCAGTCATTAGAGTGCAATCTCTTTTGTATGCAGGAGATATATATGGGAGTCAGGGCATGCCAACTATATAAAATTGATTGAATTCACATTACAGCATTTTCCTTTCAGTGGATTTCATATGAAAAATAACACATTTGTGGTCTTCCTCCATTAGACACTTGAAGACACAACATCTAATCACATTACATCGAGAATGCAGTTAAATGTTAATTCATTTGTCCGTGTCACAATAGCCATTTTTCCAGGAACACATTTATTAAGACAAAGCCTTAAAGGTGCGCTTCAGCATTTTGTTGATGGGCACAATAACTCACCATCAGTGTGAAAAGCACAGCAGAAATGTGTCCGAGAGTAATGATTGCGACGAGGATGACGATGACGCTTACAACGATGAATGCATGTTTAACTTCTTTCACACCGTACATAGCCAACCGGGCGAATAGGAGGTGATGATGATGATGATGAGGATTATGACAATGATGCTGATGATGACGGCAATGATGATAGTAACGATGGCGATGTGATGACGATGACCATGACGGTGGTACGAGGAGACGAATGACGATTTCATAGCACGTACCCAGATCTGTAGCTTGATGCGCTTCTCGTTGCGATAGACGGTCTTCACTTTGAAGTCGATGCCCACCGTGCTCACGAAGGCCGAGGTAAATGACTCGTCGGCGTAACGGAAAAGGAAGGACGTCTTCCCCACGCTGCTGTTGCCGATGATGAGCAGCTTGAACATGTAGTCGAAATTCTGGTCCGCCGCGTCTTTGGGTCCGTAGCGCTCGCTTGCCGACGCCATGATTGTACACCCTGTGGGTACGAATTAAGCAACTGGTATTGAGCGTTCAGAAGCAACCGACGGGCGTGACGCTTAGGGCACTGCCAGCCACAAGAGGAAAAGATCGCCCGTATAGCCTTAACAGACTGCTGGGGCAAGTGCTGTTAGCGAGAAGCTATGAAGGCTGTAAACGGCACACAAGGGGGTGGGTGGCCAAACACTATGCTAGCCACCTTTTTCTCCCTGGTGGCGATATTTACACCCCGCACCAGGTACTCATTTAAGGCAGAGTCGACCTAGGGGAGGCCCAGAACCTATTCAGATGATTGTCACTGGTGTTGGCCGTTATCGGGAATCGAACTCGGATCGGATTCGTAGCGCAGTGCGCTAACCGATATACTGCTGCTCCACCGTAAGCCCCACACACACACACACCCTATACACGTGTGCCGAGAATTGACAATGTTTCTTCCGTTGGTTAATTCCCCAGAGGAAGAAGACGCACGCAATTTTAACCCTCGCAGAGAATGCATATGGGCAGTTCCACAATTTCAGATGGTACATTTCAATTTCAGATGCTACCAAGATGTGGGTCATCATTAGTATAATCATGAAGTGGCATTATACTTGGGCAGTTTATCAATGGATTGGGGCTGCAATTATGATTTTAAAAATATGCCTGCCTTTCTTTAAAAAGAATAAATGCTCATAAAATACCAGTGTTGGACACTCAGCCAAACTGGCTTTTTTTAATAAATGTTGGGGGATGGTGGGTGCATTACATTGTGTTCAGCCACTGAAATATTCCGTAAATAAGCCGTAGGTTTTAAAACTATCATGACCTTAAAATTTCACCATGTGTATTCTTTGGATAATAGTCAAATGATGACCGTGAGGTTGCCTAATTTGTGGCATTATCAATGAACTGAATTAAATTAACTTTGTTACCATTTTTTATGCAATTGGTGACTGGACTGAGAGCATTAGTGATGTAATAACATACAGTGAGGGAAAAAAAGTATTTGATCCCCTGCTGATTTTGTACGTTTGCCCACTGACAAAGAAATGATCAGTCTATAATTTTAATGGTAGGTTTATTTGAACAGTGAGAGACAGAATAACAAGAAAAAATCAACAAAAACGCATGTCAAAAATGTTATGAATTGATTTGCATTTTAATTAGGGAAATACGTATTTGACCCCTCTGCAAAGTGTATACAACAAAAACATGACTTAGTACTTGGTGGCAAAACCCTTGTTGGCAATCAGAGGTCAGACGTTTCATGTAGTTGGTCACCAGGTTTGCACACATCTCAGAAGGGATTTTGTCCCACCCCTCTTTGCAGATCTTCTCCAAGTCATTAAGGTTTCGAGGCTGACGTTTGGCAACTCGAACCTTCAGCTCCCTCCACAGATTTTCTATGGGATTAAGGTCTGGAGACTGGCTAGGCTACTCCAGGACCTTAATGTGCTTCTTCTTGAGCCACTCCTTTGTTGCTTTGGCCGTGTGTTTTGGGTCATTGTCATGCTGGAATACCCATCCACGACCTATTTTCAATGCCCTGGCTGAGGGAAGGAGGTTCTCACCCAAGATTTGACGGTACATGGCCCCGTCCATCGTCCCTTTGATGCGGTGAAGTTGTCCTGTCCCCTTAGCAGAAAAACACCCCCAAAGCATAATGTTTCCACCTCCATGTTTGACGGTGGGGATGGTGTTCTTGGGGTCATAGGCAGCATTCCTCCTCCTCCAAACACGGCGAGTTGAGTTGATGCCAAAGAGCTCCATTTTGGTCTCATGTGACCACAACACTTTCACCCAGTTGTCCTCTGAATCATTCAGATGTTCATTGGTAAACTTCAGACGGGCATGTATATGTGCTTTCTTGAGCAGGGGGACCTTGCGGGCGCTGCAGGATTTCAGTCCTTCATGGCGTAGTGTGTTACCAATTGTTTTCTTGGTGACTTTGGACCCAGCTGCCTTGAGATCATTGACAAGATCCTCCCGTGTAGTTCTGGGCTGATTCCTCACCGTTCCCATGATCATTGCAACTCCACGAGGTGAGATCTTGCATGGAGCCCCAGGCCGAGGGAGATTGACCGTTCTTTTGTGTTTCTTCCATTTGCGAATAATCGCACCAACTGTTGTCACCTTCTCACCAAGCTGCTTGGCAATGGTCTTGTAGCCCATTCCAGCCTTGTGTAGGTCTACAATCTTGTCCCTGACATCCTTGGGGAGCTCTTTGGTCTTGGCCATGGTGGAGAGTTTGGAATCTGATTGATTGCTTCTGTGGACAGGTGTTTTTATACAGGTAACAAGCTGAGATTAGGAGCACTCCCTTTAAGAGTGTGCTCCTAATCTCAGCTCGTTACCTGTATAAAAGACACCTGGGAGCCAGAAATCTTTCTTATTGAGAGGTGGTCAAATACGTATTTCCCTCATTAAAATGCAAATCAATTTATAACATTTTTGACATGCGTTTTTCTGGATTTTGTTGTTGTTATTCTCTCTCACTGTTCAAATAAACCTACCATTAAAATTATAAACTGATAATTTCTTTGTCAGTGGGCAAACGTACAAAATCAGCAGGGGATCAAACACTTTTTCCCCTCACTGTAGGCGTGGGGGATTCAAATGGACGGCACCTTCAGAATCAAACCCAGGACCTTAAGTTTTGTGTACCGATGGGTTTTTGGGTTGTACCGTGTGTTGTTCGGCACGCTGTCTCCAGTTCACAGAGGTGCTCCTAGCACTCGGAGCGAAACGCCCCGAAAAATCTCCCAGCATGTGGAACGAAATTTCAGGCATGCCGTACAACCTGAAAACACTTTAGGGAGAGCGCTATAGAGCACAACTAACCCACGCAGTAATATTGGTTCGGTGTTCCGAGGTCAAAAACCATGGGCATTAGATTTTCCAAGCTACCCAGCCACCTCGATATTATTGTCACTTAAATTTTAAAACAAGGACCAGCTGTGTGTAGCTCATTCAGTGTATGGCTATGCATGGCTGAGTAGCCCATAAATATGAATCACAAGTCCCATCACTTTGATTTGCCTGTGTAGCCAAGGTTCCATTACGAAAAATAATTTCACTTTCAAGACACTCACAAATCTGCAGATGCATTGACTGTCGAATGAGTTAAATAAATGAACACGTGAAAAAAATATATAAACATGCTGGGTTAGTGCACCCAGCAAGTGGCAATGTGAGTGTGTGATCTTTACAGCAGGGATGATTTATATATTTTTTGTCTTTTATTACTCCAATAAAATGTATTAAAATCCTCACCGTAAAATTACACAGTACAGCTTCTACTGTTATGTTTCCCCCTCTATAACCTTCCCAGTTAGGTATGTTCAAGCTTCATTCTGTCATCGCCTTGGCAACTGTCACTATGGTCACCATTGGACTGCTGATACAGCTCCAGCGCAGAACCCACCACTATCACTGGTGCTATAAATAGCACAGCGTCTTCAAGCCGCAATGTGCACAGCACACATCATGCCAGAGGACATGTTAGGCCAGCGGTGGCGATTGCTGAGCCAACGTCATCACCATTCGCGATATGGCTTGTGTCCTTCTTGCGGTGGTCAAAATATTATGAAAACAAGAAAAGGTGCTCAGACAATATCCACAAACATGCAATATTGGACAATAGATGTTGGTGTTACTGTACAATAATTTACATATATACAAAAGCAGGCGTTTTCACTTACTTTCCATATTTCTGTGGAAATTGGTTTCTGAGTGAGAAGTGGCAGTGGTTAGCGAAGTGCGCTCTGAACGTGGTGGACCTTCGTTTCAGTCCTGGCCACGGTTAACATCAGCGACGGGTGATATCTGAATTAGTCCTGGGCCCTTCCCTTCAGCTCACAATGAGTAGCCAGGTGAAATACACAATAGTCAAAAACCAGCCCGAGGACCAATATGGCACGGGTAGACTTTTAACCAGCAGCGGCTGTAAATATAAATGTGTATTACTAACATTCGTGCCTGTTCTGCCAAGGTGCTGGAGCAGCTTGGGTTATCAATGGAACTAATGATTTCAATTCCCAGCTTCGGTCAAATCACGTGATGCAGTTGTAGTCCAGTGCTCTATACAGAACTCATCTTATCTGTGACCATATTACCCACGATTCCTATTATCCACGGGAGCTCTAGGGTTTGTGAAAACTCTTAACTGCACCCCTATTCTTCCTATTATCCGCGATAATCGGAGGCTCTCCCCTTCCTATATTGCAGGACGCCTCTAGATTATCTGTGAATAATTATTGGCTAAGAGAAAATAAAATGTGCAGATTACATCGCAAAAAATAAAGATTAATCTGTAATTACAATGTATAAGCAGGTCTCCAAGGTCAATGAAATAAGCAGCAACCTGTGAGGATCCACCATTTCGTGATATACCAACAGCGCCAGTCCTATGGGTAGAAATTTGGCATTTCCACCATTGCTGCAGGACTGCCAACAGATTCAGCCTCATCAGTCACGATGAATGCACTGCCGGATGAAGGCCTGCCCTAGCCACCACAATTTCACACGATAATACCAAGAGATTAGCACCACAACTGCCAATTTTAATTTCTGCTTGCAGAAGTCCCTAGTCAATTTTAGTATGCCTCCGGTTTTTTGTGAAATCGAATATACCGTATAGTATTGTGTACGAATGATAATATTTGGAAGTTTTCGCCAAAATAAATGTTATATTTTTAAGTGTTGGTGAAAGTGCAGATCTTTAAATGCCTTGAGTTAAGCCATCAGATTAAAATGAGTAATCAAATACCCACTCAATGTTACACTCGGCATCCGTAGCGGTGCACATGCTAATTTATTGATCGATGGTCCATCACCATCCACCCAGCACACCCAGAGCTCATCCACTCTCCTTGCATCCGCATTTTAATGTTATTTACAAATGACTTCCGTTGTGTTCTAATTTAAGAACTGTGTATGCATGTACACTCACAGCATATAAACACACTTTATCAATGCTCGTCACGTCTTCTAATGCATGCATGCCCGAAGCACTTGAAAACCACAGGAGCTTATATGTGACACTGTGGTATAGTATAACGTAATATATATTAAGACAATAATATGACATGGCGCGTCTCATAAGCCTATGATATCGATACATGGTATAACATTTGTCAACAGTGGTTATTATGAGAGCACGCAAACAATGTTTAAACATTGCAGGCATATTTTGGATAACAAAATCTCAACTGCCACTTAATTAAAATAACGACGCGAACCACACTGCACATCGTAACTTTCTGACCCGCCCCTACTGGACATCTGTGAAATAGAACTGTAAAGTTCATCAGATCTCTCCAGTGTGAATAGAGATTCTGACATCTAAAAATAACTCCTCTTATCTGTAAAAATATTTGAATATGTAAATCGATTTACAATGCATTATTGGGAAAATACAGATAATCAAGAATAGGAATCGGAGAGGGATGGATAGAGATTTTCCATTGACCGTTTTGTTGCCCCAAGTAACAGGAATCACAGGCAAAACGTCCCATAACTGGTCTACTTTATTGTAGAGACCCTATATGTATGCATTTCTAGTCATTCCTTTGACATTGTGGTAGTTGATGACCAGAACAATATACCAGGTGTAGCCACTCATTCATTCGCAGTAGTTGTGGATAATATTAGCCTGCTTGAGGCTCATCTGCCTTTAGTTATTGACATTTACCCAGGGTCCCACTCCCCTATTGTGGGTGTTGTTGGCCTACTTTAGGCTCATCTGCCAGGGTCCCATTACTTATAATTAGACGAAAACGGATGCAATGGGTGGGACTATGTGCAGGAAGGGTCGATTCCCAAGACAGACAGTGGAGTGGTGTCCATGAATTCGGTGACCAAGGGAAAGAGTAGATGGCGGGATAACGTTATGGTAGATTTTAGAATTCTCATATTTACTGTGTGGAAGATGTGGGATCTGGCGATGAATAAAAAGTGTTGGAGAGGTATGGACATGATGGCATTTTTTTTATTTGGAGCTATTCCTTTGTTGATGTGTAAAACAAGACATCTGCCTTAACGTTGTTCATTCGCGCACAATTTAAATCGTCTCATAAATTGGGCTAACCTCTATGAATCCCCCTTCCATACCTAATCCACCTGCAGTTCATCCCCATTCATCATCATTGGTCAATCAAATGCTGAATGAATCCTTCTCCAAGCCGCCATCACCTCCGATAATCATGAGATGTTCATCATCCAGCTAACACCTCCAGACGAGCTGCTTTCATCGCTCCGTCTCTTCAGCAAACATGCTCTCTCCAGAAGTGTTTTTTTTTTGGGTGGTTAGATCGCCGCCGCCACCACCCGACACAGCCAATTAGTAAGGTTCGTCACCTAAACAAAACACGCAAATTCGTTACTAAACCCACAACATTGACATCCCTTAACCCTTTTTATTATTATATGCCCCTAGGCCAAGAACACGTATAATCCTCGCCAAGGAGCACCGAGGACACCGTGACATTGCAATCCACAATTATGCTGCACAACACACGAGCACCAGTGATTCCCCTTGCCAACACTCGACAGCATGATTTTAAATGCCCTTGACCGAGATCATGTTGGGCAGCTTTCACATGAAAACACATCAACCACCGTACTACGCCCCATGTCATTTATTGCATATGGTGCGCAGAGTATATATAAAGGTCATTTAACAGAGCAGAATATATTGTAGCACGTGTGTATTCACACGTCACATATTGCTTAATGAGCGTTATGTTAACACAAGTCAGCCCATCAACCCTCCGGTGTAAATACAATGAGCAACACTTTCTGGGGAAATCCACAGTGATTGTGCCATAGATATATACTGCCGCCCTGCCATATGAATGTGGAATTTCCACAACTGGCTCGGGGAAGGTTATGCCTACGCACAAATGACCCAGAATGCACCGGGTCTCGTCGGAGTTCGCAAGCTAAGCAGGTTCGAGCCTGGACAGTGCTTAGATCGGTTACCATAACATCCAAATACAGGTGTAATTGGCATTAAGGGCAATAGAGGGCAGAGTGCAGCAATACCAAACTGTTCTGCACTCAGTATGGTCAAGCCATCAACCATGGCTTTGTGATGTAACAATCCATACAGCTCCTGTGCACGGGGATTATGTCCTCGCTCCATCTCCGCAATGTACGTCCTCTCGGGCCTCGTTTGCCTCCTTGTTCTGCCACTCCCTCCCGTCTTTTAGCCTCGACCACCACGGTTGGTGCCTATCCCCTCCGGCTATGTGCCCTGCCCAAATCTTACTCGACATTTTTGTTGTTGTTGTAAGCAGTCGATACGATTCTAGATTTAAAGCTTTCGTGACTGCTAGGATCCATACTCTTTGGTTCTATTGGGTAAAGTCACGTAGGTGAAAATAAAACAGCAAAAAAATAAAAAAAATAACAAAAAATCACAATTAACAAAAAAATCACTGTTAATTTTTTTGTTATTTTATTTTCACCTATGTGACTTTACCCAATAGAACCAAAGAGTCGATACAATGTCCGTCTTTAACCTTCGCACGTTCCTCTAATCCCCGTCGCCCCCCCTCTCTCTCTCCGTCTTTCAATGCTCTTCCTAGAAAAGTTCCTCTCCCGACGATTATTTTTAGGTTTTGTTTGCAATTTTCTGGGTTCTATTCTTGCATTTTTTTCACCAACGTCCAGGTTTTCTGATGCATATCAGAGCAAGCGATATGCAAAGTTTAAACACATCCCGGTACACGTTGTCTTTCGTTATAACACGCACCAAGGTGTATATGCTAAAATACATCGTAAGCATTACATGTCAAAGCACCTCTTGTATGCATTAAGGGTACAGTTTTTATACCGTGGAGATTTATTTACGGTGGATCAAAAAGGTGAAATGTAGGGACAACATGTGCAGGTTAAGAATATGATATATACTAATACAAACATGTACTGCAGGTGGTCTATATTGTATTGTATTATCAACACACACTAATGCACATTATTTTAATTACCATCATATCTAGAAACATGCCAGCTATGCAGGCAATAGGCTACACACACAATGCATGTTACACTGCACGCTGTAACCGTATAATAGAGCACAAGTCGGTTATTGTGCAACCTCGTGTCTTATCCACCGCTGGATGAAGGCGTCCCCACGACGGCTCTGTCCTGGGGGTTTGTCAGAGCCATGCTTCACCGCTGTTGGTCAGTCACGAACGACGGCGAGGCGTGGCGGACACAGATCCGGTTCAGACATCACTCGCCACTGACGTTAGCCGTGGTCGGGAATTGAACTCGTAGAGCGCGGTGCGCTAACTGCTGCGCCACCACTCCGTGTCGAATTCCATAGAAGCGGACGGGGCTGTAGGATAAGGGCTATTTAAATCGACCCATCATACGCCAACATTGGCTATGGAATAAACTACGGGTTATTTATACGTGAAGCCATAACGCTCACAGCCGTAACTATAACAAAATAAAGCAAATATAATACCCCGCATAGACTGAACAGGATCGAAATCATTAAATTAAATTTCACACACGGAATGTGTACGGACACACACACATTGAATGATCCCAGTCGCCTGAGTTCGATTCCCAGCCACGGCTAACATCAGTGGCGAGAAACATCCGAACCGATCACCGGCGTGAAGACGTTCATCCAGCAGTAGATTTACAACGGGACTCTTACGTTATATTTTATAAACGCACTGCCATATTTGGCCTCCACACCAGAGTATTTAATGCATCATTTACATTCACACCCCGTCATAGTTACGATCGAGCAGATCGCTGCTACATCACAACGCCGTGTACGTGCACAACCTCTATCTCACACCAAGGGGGGGAGGGGAGCGGTGGCGCAGTGGTTAGCGACATTGCGCTTCGAAACCGGCCCAACCCCAGTTCGATCCCCGCTCACGGCCACCGACAACCAACACGGGTGGGACGAATCATCATCCACCACCGGTCCCGGACTCTCTCCTTCGGTCGGCTCATTATTAAACGAGCACCTGGGCCGATGTTTAAACATCGGCAGCAATGGGGAGACAAAGGCGGCTGGGTGTGGGGTGGTTTGTTGGTCACCCACCCACACAGCCTCCCTTGTGTGCCCGCACCGGTACCTTCATAGGTTTGCTGCTCGATAACAGACACCTCCCACCCAATCAGTGGTAAAGCCTTACAGGCTACAACACAAAGGGAGAGCGATACGTGGGGGGTGGTGGGGGGGGGGCATCATTGTCCTTACCAGGAGTGCTGCTTGTCCTTGAGCGCAGTGATGATGGTGGTGGTGGTGGCTCCCCTTTGTCTCCGCGTTGGCTGCCGGTGGTGGTGGCGGCGTCGGCGACTGCTGCTGCTGCTGTGTTGGTGGCTTCAAGAGAGCTCCACGAGTGATTCACGCAGCGCACGCACGGCACACCGCATCACCCCCACCCCCCAATTCCCACTCCTGCGCGCGAACAAAGCCACACGGCTAAGACGCAGCCAATCGCTGGCCAGGGCACAACTCCCGGACATTTCGTTTTTTGCCCAGCAACGAGCCAATCACGTAGCTTGGAGGAGGAGGAATAGGCGACGAAGAATAATACGAATATAATAATGGAGATTAAAAACATGAACTATCACGGCTTTTGTTTCCACCTCTCTCACGTTCACAGTGCCCATTTGCCACCTGCTCTTGCTTGCCATGCCTGCTGCCTTGCCACACACACACGCACGTGCACTGTGTGTGTGTGTTCTACAACACACTGATGTCGCATTGGCCACTCCACTGATGAGCAGTTCTTCAACAAGGACATCATCACACGATGATGAATAAACGTGCATTTTGGCCTGTGATGCCATCTATTTCTTGAACGATTTAAATGCAGATTAATGCACAGATACAGCACTTGCACTTTGCAGTAAAAGTTTAACATCTAAATGCAACTGTATCTCAATGTGCGATGAACAAGGGCCATTGCCCGAAACGTCGCGTATTATAAAAAAACTAACCCTTTGAAGGCCTCCGTGTAATTGACAAATGCATTGAGTTGTTTTTTGCATCCCAATGAGTCCCCATCATAATCGTCTGGTCTGTCTACTGCTTGATGAATGGCTTCTCTTACCCCAGTTTACCACGTAGGCTTTTGCGACCACATAACACACGTGTTTTGGGTTAGATCGCGTAAATATATAAATCTGTCGTTAAACCCGTCAGAACCGGACAGCCAATTCGTAAGGTTTGTCACGTAAACAGAACATGGCCATTCGTTACTAGTACAGCACACTGGTGTGTTGGAGAGCAAAGCCACAGCATTTACAATCTGAGTCAGATTGTGACTGTGACTCAGATTGTAAATCTGAGTAAATCTGAGTCAGATTGTAAGATTGTAAATCTGAGTCAGATTGTAAATGTTGTGGCTTGGCTCTCCAACACATCGGTGCGCTGTACTCGTAACAAATTGGCAAGTTCTGTTTACGTTACAAACCTTACTAATTGGCTGTGTCGGGTGGTAGCGGGTTTAACGACACATTTATATATTTACGCGATATAACCCAAAATACCTATATTATGGATTATCTTACCCCGTTGCCATCTCTCACAGTCATGCAATTCCACAATTCATCTGCCCCAGCACATGAACTGATCTCAAGAAATATTCCATCAATACTGTGTTCACAGTCCAACGAATGTTCTGCCAATGATTGAACCGCGTTTAGGTAAAAACAACGAGGGCTACAATAATATTAAATCTAATATTGACTGCAAAAGGATATATAATAAAAGAGCACACGGTCACAAGTTGTGGCATATGTGACAGTGTATGCATAAACCCTGTAGCCAGGAAATAAACACTGTATTCACGATGTCTCGAGACTTTCAGTGGGCTCCTGCATTGGGAAGTTCGAACCAATTCCACGAATGGGTGTTTGGCATGTGGGAGGAAACGGGTACCTGGAGAAAACCCAACGAACACAAGGGGATATACAATTATTGCTTTCTTGCCATCTGGTCACCTCCCAGCCAGGAAATGGCTGCAAGATAAAGTGTTGCTCATTAGGGGTGTGTTGATTTTTGTCTTATCTCCTCAAATCCTTGGGTTTTCTCTGGGCACACCAATTTCCTCCCAGATGCAAAATACTCAACAACGGATCGGACAAATATCCAAAGCATGAGCCTCCTTAAAATAAGATTGAGACTTACATTATTAGAGGCTTTCCTGTGTGTAGTCATTACATTACAGAGCTGTATTGCTTCTTCCTTTAGAATAGCCCGCAATTTATTAACTTTCAGTGATAACGCTGCTCTTATTTAACAAATCCCTATGGTTCCTTGGGCTACAATTAGGTCCTATATAAGCACAATGCAGTGTATATTTCATGAAAACAGAGTATCATAGAGCAAATGGGTCTAACCTGAAAACTAAAAATACCTTTCTCACGAGTTTCTCCTCTAATTGAGCGTGTTGAAAAACAGCTGACACAACTCTGCTTGAGGGCACCATTATACAGTGTTCATGTAGGGTATACATGTGGGGGGCTATATGGCATGCGCATATAGTGTAATGATGCTTGATAACAACCCATACGTGGTGTTATCAGTTTCTTGCAATGATGTTTAAATTAACACAACTATAAATCAAATACAGTGTTATGCAATGTATACTAAATTATAACGTCATTATACGTTTTTTTCCTAAGCGTGCTTTGTACCTATAGGGTTACATTAATATGATTTTTAAAAAATGAACACAATGACAATTAGTCTAATTTTTACACGCGTGTATGCACATGTACCTTTGCAGAATGCTTCAGTGAACCATTAGACTGTTTTACTGAAGTATTAGGGTATCAGAAACATTCCATATAATAGCTGGGCATCTTCAGTTCTCTATTACTGCTGATTCAGTGGATTTCTTTGCACCCTCAAGATATAAATAAATTGTATAAAAGAAACTTCTTTGGAATGTGGATGCACAACATTTCAGCTTGATCACACCCTTCTAGGCTTCATCTATCTTCATGCCCTAACAATGACTGTAAGAAACACACTGTTTTAATACTGCAATGCCCTTTGCCCTAATGGGTGGCAAGGCGTGTTTACGGGTCAAGTACTGGACTGTGTCGAATGATTGCTTCATGCTTGCTCAGTATTTCCGAGACAAATACCTTAAACAAATTGTATACACTTGACCCTGTTGAACAACGTAAGCTGTGTGTTATACATTGCTCAGTGATCTTGAAATATATACGAAAAAACGCGTCTTGAATATGCACACTTTGTCCTATGCATGGGCACACATGTATGCAAGATAACATACATGCGGCACGTTTGTGATCCGCGAAAGCAAGTGAGAACTTGTCGGAGTTTCCACAAGCCGAATACTACTTTGAGATGTTGAACCTACATAAACCACAAAAGCGATATGGATCTGTATAATTCACAGGTGTGGGCAGAGCCGGTTTAAGTTTGAGGTTCGCCCCAAGGGCTGCTATAGTTTTTGGGACCCTTCTTTATATTTTCCGTTCTTCCCCCTCGACAGTGGTCACACCACCCATGCCCAATGATGCCAAATGCCTCATTGTTATTCACCTTGGTTATTTCCTTTCAATACATTTAAAGATACGCGAATTGTAAGGATAAACCAACGTTTGAACCGAACAAAACTATATCAATTCCGACACACACCTGGTGGCAATACACACTTGTGATACTCTGGCTTTAACCTATGTGTGGCACATTAGGAATGGATCACTCTTTTAATAAGTCCTAATGTGCTGTGCAGTACATCAATGCACGTGTGTACACTAGCATGTGATGACTGAGTTGGGCCTGTGGGGGGCTGGCAGGGTTATTGATTAACCGGACGTGTACACCAGTCACGTGGTTAATGGCGACTCGGTGAATATTGCTGCGTGTGACACACGTGCTGTTGCATTTTACAGATTAACCACAATAAATGTGTTTGCCCTCGATTTGGAGCACCTTCCCACGTCCTTCATTTCGAGTGTGCAACAACATATGGGATCTATCAAAGTGCTACAGTAGTGCGTTTCATCCATGATTATTCTGTACTAGCCTTTTGCCCGTCCAAGGACGGGTCTATTGCAGTAAATCATCTGAAACTTGCAAGCGAAAAGCAGACCGCGACGTGATATTCATTTCATTAATGCGTGTGCAATTTGTAAGGGCGCGGTGACACAGATCTATTTCATTTAAAGGTTATAATCCCTTGTTCATCATGACGTCCTTTTTACTTTGATGTCTCAATAGCGTTACGGAGATCGCGTGACGTGAGGGTTCTGCCTTTGTAGTGACGTAAGTTGACGCCGAGGAGGGGGGGAGGAGGCGCCTCGCCTCCCATGTGGAGTGACGTCAGCCGCTAATTATTATTACTGGAGAGGGGGGGCGGTGTCCATTTGGAGGACGTCATCTTATAATGATTATTAATGAGGGGGGCTGGTCGTCGTGTTGGAGTGACGTCACGAACGTTGCACACAGACATTCTTGGCTTATTTGGAGGACGTTACCTGCTCATGATTATTAATGAGAGGGGCTGTTCAATGTGGAGTGACGTCACTTGTGCATTATTATTAGTGAGGGGGGGACTACTCCAAATTGAGTGACGTCACCCGCTCATGATTATTAATGAGGGGTGGGGGGATGTCCATTTGGAGGACGTCACCTGCTGATGAATATTAATGAGGGGGGCTGGTCGATGTGGAGTGACGTCACGAGCATTAAGGACAGACATTCCTGGGTGATTATAGTAGGTATATGTATTTTTGGGGGGTAGTTTTATAAATCTGAGGCGTAATGCCTCTATGCTCATGCGCCCAAATGCGTTGGAATAGTATTGGTGTGCCTGAAATGCTGACAGTAAATAAACATTGTACAAATCGCTGTAGTGTGCAGGCTGTTCGGTGTTCTAAGGATCAGTCACTAGTGAAACTTGCTTGAAACTTAGCGTTTGCCAATTGCATTGTTAGGCCAAAGAAAGTTGGGCAACAATTTTATAGTGTTCAATTTCCATGTTTTTTTTATTTTTTAGGGAGGCTTAAAAGGTGTGCTTTTGAAAAAACACCAATGCCGTATTGATGGCTATGTTTTATAAATACGTCACAGCATAATAAAAACACTAATAACATACAGCGTTTGGTTAATCCACTGTTTGATGAAGTTTGAGTGATGGGGGATGTTTGACCACATGTATGTTTGTTGAACTTCCTTCACACCGTACATAGCCAACCATGCTAATCGGAGGTGCGGGGGGAAGGACAACAAAGTAAACACAAAAAGCACTTCTAAATAAATTACAATTTAATCTAGATTTAAAATTGCATAGCTCCAATGGCCTTATAATATTGGAAGGAACAGCGTTGCCTCAGAAGCGCATCTGAAAGTGCGCAATGCAGTGACCGTCGTTGCTCAATGGCTCGCCAAAAGCCGCTGCAAGGATTTTAACGACATAAATGGGCCGTTCTCTGGAGACAGTGGGTGTACTATACACAAGGGCTCACTAGATTGCAGATTCCGGATGTCACGGAGGTCGGGTCAGGACACGACAGTCTGGGTGAACCCGCGAGAGCACGTGACCAGACGAGGGGGAACGGGGGCCCCTAGAATGGGGTGAGCAGGCCACGTGAGGTGGACCCAGAGTCCTCGCGAAGGATCACGAAGGATCGAGAAGGGAGCGTGACCAGGGGCGGTGCCTGATCACGCCACAGGAAATATGAGCCGAGCCCCGAGAGGGAGCCTGGCTGTTCAACCTGGGAAAGAAGTCGTCTTCTTCGGTCCTCACTCTTTAGTCTCCGTACACGACGACACGACGGCATGTCGGTTGTTTTGGTTCAACCATATAGGGATTCTGTTAAAGTGGTTAGGTGGTTTGGAACGGTGGCCACCACCTTACTTAGTTATCTAACATACGGCATAAGTTCTCTACGGGACGGCGGGGGGAGGCCGAGATGCCCCTCGCCTTCTGCAGTGCGCTCATGGCCCTGGCGCAAGCTGCCTACCCGAGGATGGATGCGGACGGCTTGGATCCCTTGGTCCTCGAGCGGTTGTTGGGGCTGGCGCGGGACCTCAAGGTCACCCTTCCTGCCACAGAGGACGACGAACTGTCTTCACTACAAATCGCGCGGTGCCTACAAACTCACCTTAACATGCAACGGCGGGTGGAGGTGGTGGCATGCACTGGTTCGCTCGCAACGATGGAGGCACCTGAAGACGATCTGCGCATCGCTCAACGACAACAAGTGGGGCACAAGCGACGACGGCCGGGCACGGCTGCAGAATCCGAGGAGGGGGACCTTCTCCCGGCCTTTGAGCAGGCCCACCTTCTGCTACAGATGTGGCCTGCCGGGCCACATTTCCAGGGGCTGCCACGCCGAAGGGGAAGGACCACGCAAAGCGTCATCATCCTCCTCCGGGTCG
This sequence comes from Petromyzon marinus, assembly GCF_048934315.1. NCBI lineage: Eukaryota > Metazoa > Chordata > Hyperoartia > Petromyzontiformes > Petromyzontidae > Petromyzon > Petromyzon marinus. The sequence goes on from NC_133701.1 coordinate 7,606,866, forward strand.
CCCCTCACTCCATTAGGCCCACAGGCGGGTCGCGACGCACTACACACTCGGTCCTTGCATCCACTTCACCCATCTCGTTCGTGCGCCGCGTCTGTTTCACGGGCCAAACAGTCAGGTTGAGTCGCGAACAGTGTAAACCGTGTTGCGTGGAACGACTGGTGGCCACAAGGAAATAGCCAGTGGTCAGCACTGGATCACCCTATGATCGCCGCAGCGGCGGTTTCATCGGCTGTCGTTGGCACGGTTCAAGGTGTGGAGGTGTGGATATTGATTGACACTAGTGCATCCACAACCATGATTTCGGAAATGATTTTTAATATCCTCCCACCCTCTTCGTGTTCGCTGCGTCCCGTTGTGGTTCCATGTTTCGCGGCAAACGGGGGGTCTCTGGGCATTATCGGTCAGGTTTCAGCGGACATATGTATTGGTGGCATCCGCATGACAGGGCCCAGACTCGTCTCTACATCTCTTGCTGTACCCTGCCTATTAGGCACTTATTTTGTCGGTAAGATGCCCTTGAACATACTCATTGATCAGGGCTGTATTGAGTTACCATCAGGCCGGTGGATGGCGTTCCTGTCCTCCCCGACGCGGTTTTTGCACAGGTTACGCCACAGTCCAAGCCCAAGTGACGAGAACTGTTAAAATTCCCCCCTGAGGCCCAAATTTTAGTTCCCCTGCGACTGCGTAAGCAGCTGGGGTGGGAGGCGACCACGGACAGAATATTATTGGTCCCCTCGAATAAGGTGTGTTGGGGGTTGACTTTAGTGGGAGCGCAGACCTTGGTCGTGAGGGACCAAGATTCCTTTATTCATGTTCTGAATGCAGGCATAGAGACTTCTGTAATCCAGGCGGGCACGGTTCTTGCATATGCATCACCCGCGGGTTGCGGGGGTGGGGAGGTGAATATGGGGCAAGTGGCGACAGCCATAGAACAGAGAGGGGGGTGCAATGACTCATGGGTGGATGCGCTTTATTCTGAAAGCCCTGTGTTATTGGATGCCCAGCGTGGCAGGCTGCACGCGCTTCTTTTATAATTTTCTGACGTTTTTAGCAAAGGGAAGTATGACATCGGTCGCACATCCCTGTTGCAGCATCATATTGATACGTTAACCTTCACACCCATTCGTCAAAACCCCTATAGGTTAAGCCCCAAGGAGAAAGATCACGTGCAGGTCGTGGTGACGAGATGTTGGCCACGGACATTATCTCCCCATCGAATATCCCGTGGGGTGCCCCCATAGTACTTGTGAAAAAACAGGATGAAAGTCTATGGTTTTGCGTTTATTTCACAAGCTTAACAAAGTTGTCGACGCTTACCCATTCCTGAGCATGGATGATTCCTCGGATGCTCTTTCTGGGGCGTTTTTTTTCCACTCTCAATTTATTGTCCAGATTTTGGCAGCTACCATTGGATGACGATTCTAGGCCTAAAACGGCTTTCCGTACACCACAAGGGTTGTTTGAATTTAATCGGCTTCCGATGGGACTCCACTCAGCCCCGGCTACATTCCAATGTTTTATGGAGGTGGTGTTGGCTGGGCTCCAATGGGACGCTTGTCTAATATACCTTGATGACGTCATGTCTTCGGGCGTACTTCTGATGAACACTTGGACAGGTTGCATGCCGTTTTCTTAAAAATGCGAGCAGCAAACCTCAAATTCAAAACACAAAAATGGCATATTTTGCAATGATCGGTGCGATACCTTGGCCACGTTGTCAGTGAGTCAGGGATAGCGACGGACCTATAAAAGACTGCTTGTGTTTGCACCTGACCGACACCTAAATTGGTGGGCGACGTGCGAAGTTTCATTGGGTTCGCGTCCTATTATTGTCACTTTGTGCCGGGGTTCGCAACCGTTGCAAAGCCACTCCATGCTCTGACCTCCAAAGGTCAAAAGTTTTAATGGGAAAAAGAGGAGGCTGCATTCATCGCGCCCTCGTGAACGCCCCTCCCCTCCATTACCCCGATTTTTACCTACCCTTCATCCTAGACATGGATGCGAGCAACACTGGGATTGGTGCTGTGTTGTCTCAAGTGGTAAACGACAGTGTGTGGTTTCCTACGGGAGTCGGGTACTGTCTCCAACCGAGCAGTGCTACTGTGTAACGCGCCGGGAACGGCTGGCTACCGTCCATTTCTTCAGCAGTACCGTCCGTACCTCTACGGTCGGCGGTTCGTGGTGTGCTCGGACCACACTGCTTTACCGTATGCGTTGCGGGTTGAGCAGCCATCAGGCCAGCTCTCCAGGTGGTTGGAGGTCCTCCAAGACTACTCCTTTAGTGTTGTGTACAGAAAGGAAACTCACCACGTTAACGCCGACGCTTTGTCGCGGCTGCCATCCAGCGACCGCTGTGCATGCATTACGGGGTCGGGCCGGTGTAAGCCCCCTCATGGGGGTTCGACCCCCACTGTTGTGGCGTCTGCGGGCGGTTCCCTTCCCACCACAATGGAAGGTTGCGATAACACGATTGGCCTCACCGACGGGGAGTGGGGTCGACTCCAAATGGAAGACTCCTCCCTGCTCAAATTGAGGCGCCGCATTGGGCAACGGGAAAGCGGGGAGAGTCGGCGGTGGGAGTCCCCGATGGTTATGAAGGGGGGCCTGCTCATGCGGTGGGACGGGGAATTGCATGGTTATAACATTGTGGCGCCCACTGGTTTATGTGGTAGGATTGTTTGTGCCGTACATGCCCGGGTGATGCATCTGGGAGTCCGGAAAATGCTATCCGCCATCCAAGTAGATTTTTTATGGCCTGGGAAAGCGGACGATGTTTATAACATTTTGAAAGGGTGCACTAAGTGCGCTCGCCGGAAACCCCCGGCGAAGGTAGACCGCCCTCCGTTGCGCTCGACGTGCTCGGGCCGTTTCCCAAAACCCCTCGGGGTAAACGTTACTTGCTGGTTGGGGTGGAATTCCTCACGTGTTGGCCGATGGCTTGGCCCCTGCCAGATCAGGTGGCCACAATGATCACAGATGCTTTCTTACATGGGTATGTTTTGGACAAGGGGGCCCCTGAACGCCTCCTGACCGACCAGGGCAAACATTTTTCTTCTAACCTATTGCAGGGAGTGTGCGATCTATTGGGCACGAAAAACGTTTGCACCTCGCTATATCATGAACAAACGGATGGGATCATTGAAAGGCTACACAGGACCCTGACTTCCATGTTGTGCCAATAAGTTAACGATGACCAGCCCGACTGGGACTTACACGTGCCGGGTGTTCTGGCTGCTTACAGATTGGCTCCCCATGCTTCCACCGGGTTCTCCCCATTTTTCCTTATGTACGGTAGAGAACAAGACCCCCCATATAAGTTAAATTAGACTCGGAGCCGCATGTTAAAAATATTACTGATCCCATGCGCCTCACTCTTAAACAGCTATCTGAGACGCGGGAAGCGTCCCGGGGAAATTCGGCATTGCGGCAGGCTGCTAACGAGCGGCTTGTTGGCCGCCGCAAATCCGTCACTAAGTGGATGCCAGGTGACAGAGCCAGCTCCACTGCCCCCAGGTGCCGGTGGCTACGTCGCCCAAATTACACAAACCATGGCAGGGCCTGGTGGAGATCATGGAAGTTTTGAGTCCTCATTGTGTTCGTATCCAGTTCAGTCGCAGACGGTGGTTTGAATATCTGGCTCGTTTAAAGACGTTTGTTCTGATACGCGATGTCCCCTCATCTCCACTATCCAAGGGTCGGGTGTCTGGTGAGTCCAACGAGCTGGGGCACATGTCCAGTGGGCCCGAGCCTCAGGGGAGTTATGTTGTTCCATCCACAGACTCCAAGCAAGTAATGCCCCCGGTGCCGCCGATTTCGCCGGCCTCGGATGGACCGCGAAGTACAGAGCAACTGTCCACCCCCCATCCTCTGCTCAGCGTTGTAGTCCCTCGGGAGGGGCCACGTCCAACAGGTCATTTTCAGGATCTCTCCGGCACCCCCAGGGAGCTCACACCCTCCTCACTGGGGGTCCGGCTGCAAGGACTCGTTCAAAAACTGTCCGGTTCAAGTAACCCCCTTCCACCATACATGTTCCTGCGTCGTTTCGCTGTTTGCCGCATGCCAGAGTCAGTTGGGTCATTGGATGAACCTGGCCCTTCTTGTACTCGGGGGTGCAGATACACACAGAGGCGTGGGGACCTGGGCTTTTTTATTGGGAGGGGTAACCAGGCTTGTGTACATTGCGTTTTTTTTGCTCTTGTACTGTGTTGTTGTTCGCTCCCTTCGACTTCTCTCTCTCTCTCCTGCGCATCGTATATTCTGTATTTATTCTCGGCCTACGGTTATTTATTTTCGTTAGTTTGCTGGAGGCACACTCGCATTAAGTTGTTATTGTTGATAGCCGGGACGACTGTATTTTACGAAGGGGCGGGGGGGTTATGTATGCCGTTCTATGGCGACAGTGAGTGTACTAGACACAAGGGCTCACTAGAGGGCAGATTCAGAATGTCACGGAGGTCGGGTCAGGACACGACAGTCTGGGTGAACCCGCGAGAGCACGTGACCGGACGAGGGGGCACGGGAGTCTCCAGAAGGGAGTTAGCGGGCCATGCGAGGTGGACCGAGAGGGAGCGTGGCTGTTCAACCCGGGAAAGAAGTCGTCTTCTTCGGTCCTCGCTCTTCAGTCTCCGTACACGACGACACGAAGGCATGTCGGCTGTTCTGGTTCAACCATATCGGGATTCCGTTCAAGTGGTTAGGTGGTTAGGAACGTTGGCCACCACCTTACATAGTTAACCTGTAATGTACATAGTCGCTCGGAGTGTACATAGTTAACCTTGCAACGTTAAATAGTTAACCTTCACACCAACATTTGTAAACTCCCCCCCCCTCCCCCGTGCAAGTCCTCTACAGCATTTTATGCTAATTCCTTTGTCAAGGCGTTTGTTTCCTCTCACACAGCTTAAAGGACACGACCTGTGCTTGGCTGTCTTCACTCCAACGCTATCCTCTGGACAGTATGGTCCCTTAACCTTATGAAGGCCACTTGTGTTGTGGCCGAAACGTCGTGATTTTTGTTGTTTTATTTTTTTACCTACCTGACTTTACCGAATAGAACCAAAGAGCTTGGAACGTTGTTGGTTGTGTTAGAGAATAAAACGTGTTGTCTCCCAGTGTTGGTGTGTGCCTGATTAGAACACACTACAGGATTACTGGAGTTTGCGTGATAACTTATGCTCCTTGACGAGATCGCCAAGATATTGTGATTAATTTGTGGCGAGCACTTTGCGACCTTATTAGGCATTGAAAACGTCATCATGCTGGCTAACGCAGGTCGGTGAAGGGGGGCCCAGGACACTTTCAGATGTCACTCGCCACTAATGCCAGCCGTGGCCCAGAATCGAACACAACATTTTAGAGCCACTGGGCCACCGATCCCCCTCAGCTGATTTAAACTGCATGGCATATTAATGTAATATATTTTTCATTACCAAAGCTAATTAACAACACGCCAAGTGTTAGATCATACACATGCCATGTCTGGTAGCACTTCAATCAATGTTATATTACATATTACTTTCATCCATTTCATTCACCCAGTGGCAATCTCTGCAACTGAATAAATACACGGACATAATGCCAACTGTTTGACTTATGTCAATTACCTGCACGTTGTTATTTTCCAATGATAAAACACAGCATTTTTTTTCCCAGTGGCCTTCAAACATGTTGTGTTTCTGGTGCTTACACACTGTTTACGTGCAGAAAACTGCACCGTCCTGTCTGGCCGATATGTGTAGGTTGACAGTCTCTGTCTATGTATGTACGTTGAACGTGTTACGCACTCTGCGTAGCCAACCGTGCAAAATCTACTCCGGTCAAAAGCACACGGAGGCCTGATCATTGCACGAACGCACCCAATCACTCATCCAAAGATCCCCTATATATAGCCTTAACAGACTGTTGGGGCAAGTGCTGTTCGCAAGCACCTATGAAGAAGACCAGCACGACACACGTGGCCAGCGATGTTTACACACCGCACCAGGTACTCATTTGAGACTGAGTCGACCTGGGTGAGGCCCAGGACCGGTTCAGATAATCGTCACTGGTGTTGGCCATTTGCGGGAATCGAATTTGAGTCGCCAGGTTCATAGTGCAGCGTGCAAACCGCTGCACTACCGCTCTGCTCACTCATCCACTCACCCACCAACTAATTTACCTACTCACCCACCCAATCACTCATCCATTCACCCACCAACCCACGCATTTACCGACTCATCCACCCAATCACTCATCCACTCACTCACTCATCCACTCATTTACCTACTCACCCCACCCACCCAATCACTCATCCACTCAACTACTCACTCGCACACTTTTGCAGTGTCCACGTAATTCATCGCCGGTCACTGTCCGGGATTTGTCACTGTCAGCCAGTTCCGCAGTAGCCTCAAGCTGGATACATCCTGTAAAGCTTCCAAAGAATATACCTCGTGCTTTGGCGATAGCCTTTGTGCTGTAGGAATTAAGCGAACACTAAATGTACTCACTGTAATTGCCTCGAACTGGTGCCAAACTGTGGCGACTTTTATTATCCGTGTTTCTTTGTAAAATACGGCGATGTATTTGTTAAAAGGGGGACACAAAAAAACACAGGAGGAAGTGTGCACTTAAGTAGGGTTGCTTAATCACAGATTTATTACCCAGGAAGCTTGATCTTGACATTTAAGTGCGTGTTGAACAAACAAATATGCTCATATTTCATACACAGTACTGCAGTTGGCGCTACCCCCACTTGTAATTGAATAGCAAACGTACACGTGGCACATGTACGTATGCATGGTAAGCGTTGTGTACGATTAAGAACCAAGGCATTAGTGTGCCAATAAAATTCCATTTATTTACGAGGCCACCTATCGGAGTGGCTATGACATTGGCACATTGTGAAATTTACGATATGTAGTGAGAAAAGACAGCTGTCCTTTTCGTTGAATGTCACGCACATGAAAGATGGGGCCGCTATAGAGGGCAGCTAGTAGATACAGATGTCCTTTTGCACCCTACAATACAATTTTCACTAACCTGCTTCCGTTCCTCCCTTAAAACCCATCCATCTCTTCTCCATACCCATCCTCATGCTACTCTCTGCCCCCGCCTATGAAGCTATGACCAAGCCTACCCCAACCCCTATTACTACATCAACACCTATCACCACCCATATCAACACCCCTAGCCCTATCACCACCCCTAACCCTATCACGATCCCAACCCCTATTAATACCCCTATCACATCCCATACCCCTATTACTATCACAACACCTATCACTACCCCTATCCCTATCACCACCCCTACCCCTATCACCACCCCGACCCCTATCACCACCCCTATCACCACCCCTATCACCACCACTACACCTATCACTACCCTTACCACTATCACTACCCCAACCCCTATCACCACCCCTACCACTATCACCACCCCTACCCCTATCACCACCCCGACCCCTATCACCACCCATACCCCTATCACCACCCCTACCACTATCACCACCCCTATCACCACCCCTACCACTATCACCACCCCTATCATTACCCCAACCCCTATCACCACCCATACCACTATCACTAACCTAACCCCTATCACCACCCCTACCCCTATCACCACCCCTACCACTATCACCACCCATACCACTATCACCACCCCTGCCACTACCACCACCCCTACCACTATCACCACCCCTACCACTATCACCACCCCTACCACTATCACCACCCCTACCACCATCACCACCCCTACCACTATCACCACCCCTACCACTATCACCACCCCTACCACTATCACCACCCCTACCCCTATCACCACCCCTACCCCTATCACCACCCCTATCACCACCCATACCCCTATCACTACCCCTACCACTATCACCACCCCTACCACTATCACCACCCATACCCCTATCACTACCCCTACCACTATCACCACCCATACCCCGATCACTACCCCTACCACTATCACCACCCCTACCACTATCACCACCCATACCACTATCACCACCCCTACCACTATCACCACCCCTATCACCACCCCTACCACTATCACCACCCCTACCACATACCACCCCTATCACCACCCCTACCACTATCACCACCCCTACCACTATCACCACCCCTACCACTATCACCACCCCTATCACCACCCCTACCACTATCACTACCCCTACCACTATCACCACCCCTATCACCACCCATACCACTATCACTACCCCTATCACCACCCCTACCCCTATCACCACCCCTACCACTATCACCACCCCTATCACCACCCCTACCACTATCACTCCCCATACCGCTATCACTACCACTATCACCACCCCTACCACTATCACCACCCCTACCACTATCACCACCCCTATCACCACCCCTACCACTATCACCACCTATACCACTATCACCACCCCTACCACTATCTCCACCCCTACCACTATCACTACCCCTACCACTATCACCACCCCTACCACTATCACCACACCTACCCCTATCACTACCCCTACCACTATCACCACCCATACCCCTATCACTACCCCTACCACTATCACCACCCCTACCACTATCACCACCCATACCACTATCACCACCCCTACCACTATCACCACCCCTATCACCACGACTACCACTATCACCACTCCTACCACATACCACCCCTATCACCACCCCTACCACTATCACCACCCCTACCACTATCACCACCCCTATCACCACCCCTACCACTATCACTACCCCTACCACTATCACCACCCCTATCACCACCCATACCACTATCACTACCCCTATCACCACCCCTACCCCTATCACCACCCCTACCACTATCACCACCCCTATCACCACCCCTACCACTATCACTCCCCATACCGCTATCACTACCCCTACCACTATCACCACCCCTACCACTATCACCACCCCTACCACTATCACCACCCATACCACTATCACCACCCATACCACTATCACCACCCCTATCACCACCCCTACCACTATCACCACCCCTACCACTATCACCACCCCTACCCCTATCACCACCCCTACCACTATCACCACCCATACCCCTATCACCACCCCTACCCCTATCACCACCCCCACCACTATCACCACCCCTACCGCTATCACTACCCCTACCACTATCACCACCCCTACCACTATCACCACCCCTACCACTATCACCACCCCTATCACCACCCCTACCACTATCACCACCCCTACCGCTATCACCACCCATACCCCTATCACCACCCCTACCACTATCACTACCCCTACCACTATCACCACCCCTACCACTATCACCACCCATACCACTATCACCACCCCTACCACTATCACCACCCATACCACTATCACCACCCCTATCGCTATCACCACCCCTACTACTATCACCACCCCTACCACTGTCACCACCCATACCACTATCACCACCCCTCCCACTATCACCACCAATACCCCTATCACTACCCCTACCACTATCACCACCCCTACTACTATCACCACCCCTACCACTATTACCACCCATACCACTATCACCACCACTTCCACTATCACCACCCCTACCACTATCACTGCCTCTACCACTATCACCACCCATACCACTATCACCACCCCTACCACTATCACCACCCCTACCACTATCACCACCCCTACCACTATCACTGCCCCTACCACTATCACCACCCCTACCACTATCACCACCCCTACCACTATCACCACCCATACCACTAACACCACCCATACCACTATCACCACCCCTACCACTATCACCACCCCTACCACTATCACCACCCCTACCACTATCACCACCCCTACCACTATCACCACCCCTACCACTATCACCACCCCTACCACTATCACCACCCATACCACTATCACCACCCCTACCACTATCACCACCCCTACCACTATCACCACCCATACCACTATCACCACCCCTACCACTATCACCACCCCTACCACTATCACCACCCCTACCACTATCACCACCCCTACCACTATCACCACCCCTACCACTATCACCACCCCTACCACTATCACCACCCCTACCACTATCACCACCCCTACCACTATCACCACCCCTACCACTATCGCCACCCCTACCACTATCGCCACCCATACCACTATCGCCACCCCTACCACTATCACCACCCCTACCACTATCACCACCCCTACCACTATCACCACCCCTACCACTATCACCACCCCTACCACTATCACCACCCCTACCACTATCACCACCCCTACCACTATCACCACCCCTACCACTATCACCACCCCTTCCACTATCACTACCCCTACCACTATCACCACCCCTACCACTATCACCACCCCTACCACTATTACCACCCCTACCACTATCACCACCCCTACCACTATCACCACCCCTACCACTATCACCACCCCTACCACTATCACCACCCATACCACTATCACCACCCCTACCACTATCACCACCCCTACCACTATCACCACCCATACCACTATCACCACCCCTACCACTATCACCACCCCTACCACTATCACCACCCCTACCACTATCACCACCCCTACCACTATCACCACCCATACCACTATCACCACCCCTACCGCTACTCTTTGCCCCCGTCCCCCCAGCTACGACCAGCCGCACCCCAACTCCTCCTAAACCACTCCCGACCTGTCATCCCATCACCACTGCCACGCCACCACTTTTAACAGCCCCCACTCTTTAATTCGACCGCTATAATTGTACGTACCATTTCATAATTGCTGTAAAGAGTTTTGGAAGGAAGGCGCTCTATAAATGTACGGTGCATAAGATAAGAAGTCTGTAACGCCGGGGAGAAGCTGACAGTGGTGGCACGAGATATAAGTGAATCAAAGCAAAAATGTACGATTAATGAAAAATAGGGGAGCCAATTACTGTTTTCGCTTGAACTAAAGTCCTAATAAATGTAGCAAGCTAATTCACAAAAAAGGCGCGTGGAATAGCTTCCATGCTTATTGCCTGCATCACTCTTCTCTGATCTCACGACAGTAAATCTCGATGTTTGTCTACATTTATCTGATGGAAGACCTGATGCACGCAGTGATGAGAAAGAAACGGGCACTATTAGGACACGTCGGATGGACAACAGCAACATGAAAAAAAAATTGTGTTTTGCAAAATGGAAGGAAGAGCAAAGAGAGGAAGATCTAACAGAGAATGGTTTAACGACATAAGAGTTTGGTGCCAAAAAGGTGTGGCACTACTTGAGCACATTGGTACAAAACGGAAGAAAGTGGAAACAAATAACATGTGCAGTGGATACCTACGGGCCATTTGCCCATGGATCGTGATTATGATGATGATGATTACTATGTCTATATCTCACGTCTATAGTTATCCTTAGTCGGGGGGAAGGGCCATCGCCACCGCCGGGGATTTTACAATATAACGGACAATTTATTTTTTTACAGGATTTTACTCATGCCGCACCATTCGACGCTCGCCCATTGTACTCGGCGTGTTTGTAGAGGTTGCAGGAAACGGATATGGAAATGGGGCGAGCTCTCGTGCCAAGTGCCATGGAGCATGACGTGTGTGGAGTGTAGCCCCGTTACTATGGCACGGGTTGTAAGTGTTTCGCATTGTGAGTGCTGCACTCCACGTGGAGAACAACAAAACTAGTATTGACATCAGAGGTCCCTTGACATTTTTTTTCTTTTTATGTATATTTAAAAAAAAACAGATCCTTGTTTTCCTGGCAAAATGGATACATTTGGAAAATCGGTTCGAATTGTATTAATTATTTTACCAGATGCTGGACTTACTTTTTGAATGCTGATTGGGTCTAGGCGCTTCTGGTCTGCAGTGGGCGAGTTACAAGTTCAAATTAACGAATGGACTTTTGACAAGTAAACAGTAGTGTGCGTTAAAATTAAATGTTTTGAGCATGTGGAAACAAACAATATCCACAACCGCCGTTTCGTTTGGATAAATAACCCTTGATCTCCACTACTGTTTAATTATTGAAATTAACAATCAGCCCCTTTGTTCATTAAATGTTGGGTAAAATCGCTTCTCCACGTATAATCGAATTTCTCGGATTAATGAAAACATCTGGATCACATCCCCAATACTGCATACATACACGACCAAATTTAACATTTCAGATTCATTTAACCTGTGATGGTGCGATGGCAGAATATTATATTAATTATTAACAATGTTGCTTTGTACTGTTACATCGCAGGGCCACGATGTATTTTTCACTTCAAAGGACCAACAGTGCTGCATCATTGTGAGGAGAAATACTTCTTACAAAGCAAGGCAAATCGGCCAAGTGCATTTTAATGGGAGCGTGCTTGTTATTTTTGCAACTGAAATAGTGTACACATTGAGCAGTATTGCAGCGAGTGCGTGGTGTCTGGCCAGCGAGCCCTGCCTAGGACTACACATGGGAAGAAAAATTAACTATATTGAATAACTGCCCGTTCAATGCTATCCCAGGAAAAAAAAACCTACAATGCAAGCACCGTAGCACGTGAAGCAAACTAAAGTAACATTGTGCAGTGTTACTTTGTTGTGTTGATAAATGTGTTTATGGAAAGGAATTCTCATAAGAGAGGCAACGAAAAAAAAAGTCACACCATGCGGAGCACTTGATTGTTTGTGAAATTCCTTTGAAATAAATTCATGGCTACACTGGATTTACAATAAGAAGCAAGACGAATTACTTGGTTTTATTTGGCACAAAATGCTTTTGTATAAGTTGAGTGGTTTTCTGTTGTCTAGTGAAGAATTGTTTCTCTTCAACTGTTACGTTCGGTACCATGTGTTATGATTTCCTCTTTTTTTTAATGTGAACATGTACAGACGCTTGTTCATCCACTACTGGATAAAGTCCTCCCCACACCGTGCGGGTCAAGTGGGTTATTTGATCATACATCACCACGATGGTCAATTCGTGTTGGTAAAGGCGGGGCGCGTAGACATTAAAATGGGTAGATGCAATGCCCCCTTGCTAACCATGTCGCTCCACGCCCAGCAGGAGTAAACAAGATCCCTATCATGCATGGCGGTCGCCCATCCTAGCCCTATCCTGACTCTGCTGAGATCTGGTGAAATCATGCACATTCCGGGTGATTTGTTCACAGGCCTCTCTGTGTTTGCCCTTTGACGCCCCCTACAGAAGTCAACATTGCAACCTGTACATCAACTCAAATCTATCCCCAACCTGGCTATCCGGAGATAACATCATTGCTAGGCCGTCTTCATCATCAATGTCATCTTAAACAAATCCACCATTTTCCTGAAAGACCACTTATTCGTTCCTCAAACTCCCTCCCGTAGCCTCATAAGTGCCTCCTTATTCCGACTAAAATATTCAATTTGCTAAAACTTTGTTTGATTAAAAAAAGTATTTCTGCGTTGCTGCATGAAGCATAGACAGATGCGTATTTGGAACTACAATGGTAGAGAGAAAGAATGACAGGTGGGTTGAAGAACACACACAAATTAGAGGCAGAATATTAACCACTAAGGAAAGCGAAGGGGCTTGGGCAGGGTACGTCTCTATTAAGTACGTCAGGCCATAGCTGAGACTGAGTCGTCAGTGGCGGCTGAAGGAGGCCTGAGAGGACAGCCCACTGCTGAGATTGAGTGAGGAGATTCTCTCATGTGCAGGAGCTAGATGGACTGTTTGCATCGCGAGACTGAGCGCTGGTGATAACTTGGGGGGGGGGGGAGGGGGAGGCCTTCATTCAGCAGTGGCTAGTGCATGATTATCGTCAATCCTACAAACAACTTTTAATCGAGTAAGCAGCACTTATTCGATCAAAAAATATCTAATTAGTTAGAAACGCGAAAAGTGTGTATCAGACAATGGAGCTATTCGATAGATCATAGCAGATAACACTTGAAGTAATAATTTAGACTCTGCTCCAGGATACAGGGTGGCACATTTACTGCTCTGACAAGTGCCAAGTGGCCACTCGTCGAATGAGTTCCCTTGTTCCAATGAGTAGCCCTGTAGTTTATCTTGCTGCCTGGCTAGCCAGCAGCTGACGCACTTGTCTCTGACCCAAAAAAAAACATTCAGTCGGTTGGCACATACGCATCTGTTTTGACGCACCGTGGCATGTCCAGCTCATTTAATTAATGTATTTATGAGCTAATGCATGCATTATTTATTCATATTTAATGACTTGCTTGTCGTTTTCTCTATTTTTCACTCCTATCGACCTTTTTTTGTATTGTTTGCTGACCCCTTGCCCGTACTGGACATCTGTATTTTTTCCTCCCGCAGTCTAAAATCTTCTTATTCCGATTTGTGCTGCCTGTACTTCGCTTTGTTCCTAATTATTCGCGTACGCATAGATGCCTCCTGGCTTTGTTGAGTTTTAACATTTTTTTCGTGTGAATTGTAGATCTGTGTGCTAAAAAAAGAACCCCGTGAACATACGGAGTAGTAGTGTTCACGATCGATGTGGCAGCACTTCAAATGGCAACACGCAGCGCGTACCGTTTAAACCTGATTCCCAAGGGCCAAAAGTTTACTTTTTCGCTTTCAAGAGCACTGCAACTATTGCTGGGCAGCATTTTTAAATCTAAAATAGACTGGTAAACTAAAAAAAAACACATTTGAGCCGTTTACTGTGGAATTTAAACAGATGAGTACTGCTTTGGGGCATTAATAGCGCTTTAATGTGACTGAAAAAGATACCCCTTCATAACACACTGGTTGTATTATAAACATTAAGAATGCGATGCATCGTCTACACCACGATTCATTGCAGTGAAACGAATCGGGATTGCTATTTGATTGACAAATCAATGTTTTTTTTACCATTGTAATGGATTTAGCACCTCTAATGGCCACACCATTTAAGTAAACGAATTATATATAGCATATTTATATGATTTAATAGTGACACAACGTGCTCATATAGATACGATAAAGATGCAGCCCTGAAATTGCTTGCTAATGCCAATGTTAAATTTCAATTTAAAGCTTTCGTGACTGGAAAGATTAATCTTCTTTGGTTCTTTCGGTAAAGTCACGTAGAATGAGAATAAAATAATAAATTAATAAAATAAAATAACACAATACCTCTCACACCACGGTTAATGGTATGGTTTACAACATGGAGTATAACAGCGCCTCGCAGCTGTCTCTCTCCCCCTCCTCCGTTCCGACCATGGATGAACTCGTCCGTCTGAATGGGGCTCGTAGTTATCCGTGGTGCTAAAGTTGAGGGTAAGAATCTACCCATTTTTTCGCCATATAGCATTGTGATATATAACGACTTATTGATAACATTGAGGTAGTTTATATTTTAGTTTTTATTGGTTTACTATATGGTATTCATTATATAGTGTAGTGTATACCCAGTTACTGTTAATAGCTCAGCTTATTGAATAATATATTGAGTACATTTATTATATTGATGTAATTTAGACTTAGGTTTTTTCACATCGGTTTACTATATGATATTCGAGTTGTTGCAGCCCCTTTGGCGTCCATGTACGAGGTGCCTCTGTGAATGTGTAGGCTTTGACTTTATCATAGCTATTTCTATGACCAGTCACAAGCTAATCCCTCAGTTATTTCAATGCTAAATTCTCCTGTTTGATTTATACTAGGTGCCTCTGTGGATGTGTAGGCTTTGACTTTAACATAGCCATTTCTGTGACCAGTCACAAGCTAATCACTCAGCTATTTCAATGCTAAATTGTCCTGTTTGATTTGTACTAGGTGCCTCTGTGGATGTGTAGGCTTTGACTTTAACATAGCTATTTCTATGACCAGTCACAAGCTAATCCCTCAGTTATTTCAATGCTAAATTCTCCTGTTTGATTTGTATTAGGTGCCTCTGTGGATGTGTAGGCTTTGACTTTAACATAGCCATTTCTGTGACCAGTCACAAGCTAATCCCTCAGTTATTTCAATGCTAAATTCTCCTGTTGGATTTGTACTAGGTGCCTCTGTGGATGTGTAGGCTTTGACTTTAACATAGCTATTTCTATGACCAGTCACAAGCTAATCCCTCAGTTATTTCAATGCTAAATTCTCCTGTTTGATTTGTACTAGGTGCCTCTGTGGATGTGTAGGCTTTGACTTTAACATAGCTATTTCTATGACCAGTCACAAGCTAATCCCTCAGTTATTTCAATGCTAAATTCTCCTGTTTGATTTGTACTAGGTGCCTCTGTGGATGTGTAGGCTTTGACTTTAACATAGCCATTTCTGTGACCAGTCACAAGCTAATCACGCAGCTATTTCAATGCTAAATTATCCGAACCAAACATTAAACTAATTTTCAATGGTACAGTATATTTTTTCAAGTAGTGGTATCCCAAACTTTCGCAGCAGCTTAAATTCCCTTTTCACACCATCAATATGTAAACTCCCCCTCCCCCCCTCGCCGGTCTGCACATGTTCACCCCCTCTACACCGTTCATCATGCTAAGTCCGCCAATTAAATGCTAATTTTTTTATGCTAATTCCTTTGTCAAGGCGCTCTGTTTCTTCTCACACAGCTTAAAGGTCGCGGTCTGGGCTTGGCTGTGTTCGCTCCAGCACTGTCCTCGAGACAGTCCCGCCCCTTCACCTGATGAAGGCCACTTGTGTTGTGGCCGAAACGTCGTGAGAATTTTATTGTGTTATTTTATTTCATTAATTTATTATTTTATTCTCATTCTACATGACTTTACCGAAAGAACCAAAGAAAAATGCCAGTGTTGATGGTTGGACCTCCACTATAGACAGACCTCTAGAGAGCCCCTCTGGATGTTATTTTGCCTCCTCTTTCACACTGATCAGATGTCGTAAAAGAGATGGGAGCACCACACTTTACCCGCAACCTGCCAGTTTACTGAGGTCTACCCATTAATGCTGCTGGGTGAGCAGAGGCAGAGCTCTTTAAGGAGATTGAACGGACGATGTCTGGATTGTAAGTCCAGTGTGCTAACCATTACATCGTGGTAGCATCGTCAAAGAGACTGGCAGTGCACTTCAATGAACAGTTATACAAGTAATGAATGAAGCTATTAATTAATAATACAAGAAGGTAATTTCTGATCCTTGGTTATGCCAAAGAAAGAGTACTCAATATTTTACAACTCGTGTTTGTCACGCAATCTCATGCAAAAGAGACATTTATGTGAGCGGACCCTCACCTTGTTTGAAATGAATAATATGATTGAATGTATGGACTCATCTGGGGTATTGCCTCTAACCTTGGTTGTACAAAAGAAGACACGCGAACAGCGCGAGGTTCTTCTGGTATGTGACAAAGTGCATGGAAAGAGAAAATGTGATTGCATTTTCCTCCTCATGAAGGGCTTACGTACGATTATCAGCTTAATTAACTTTTAAAGTTTTTTTCGGTCGTGTACAACGATTGTGCACAACGTGCCTTAAGCGTGGCGCCGGAAAACAAATTACAGTCCCATGACCAATTAGTTTTGCGTCATCATGACACAATTAATAAATTGCATAATTCCTTGCACTACGCACGAGACAAAACAACCAATTACGGAGGGTCGGAGGGCTTAACGACTGGTGCGTCGGACCGGAGCGTAATATCTACAGCAGTTGTACAAATATTTTGGGACTTGGTTTTAAAATAAACAAAATAATGGACTGGTTTACGCCGTAGTTATTTTTTTTTGTGTCACAGCAGTTTTCCCACAAGAGACATCTGTTACAAGTGAATGTCTTGCAAAGATCACGCAAACGCATTCGTTTGAAGGAATGTAATGTTGATGTGTGGGGAGTGGTAGTGCAGTGGTTGGTTCACCGCACTCTGAAGCTGGTGCCCTCAGTTTGAGTCGCAGTCATGGCTAATGTCATAGCAAGTGATATACTGTATACATATGAACAAGTCCTGCTCCTTTCCTGCTCCTTTCATTAACCTGAAATGTCCAGCATGGTAAAATATTGTAAAATAGCTCCCATAGGCTATCACCACTCACCTGAAATGCGCCCGATCTAATCAGATCTTGGAATCTAATCAGGGTTTATCCTGCATAGTGCTCGGATGAATGACCATCATGCACTAGAAGGTTGCCATCGGCCGCAACGATACCTTGTGGAGAGCAGAAATGTGTTGCCAAAATGCATTGTTTCCTGTACTTCTACGGTCTCACATGTATGCTCCCCACCTTTAACAACCCACGCTGACCAGCTTTGTGAATTATAGCAAAATAACCCGCATTTATCAGCACACCCCGGGGGAGGTGAGGATTACTAGAGAGTAGTAATCCTGTGTGGAGGCTTGTTTATCTTTGCACTATCACAGGTCCTGCAGGTTTTATGGCTAGCGATGCATACCGTCTGCAGTTATGCTGAGCAATCAAGTACATTCATAGACAGATGGCTTGGTGACACACTTATACCAGGTTTCTATAGATATGCAATTTGAGTCGAAAATAGTTCACTCAAGTTGGCCCGAAGTCGAGTTGAAGGACAACTCAAGTTATTTAGAAAAAAAAGGCTTTCCCATGATTTGCCAAGTTGCTCGAATTATCATGTGAGTTGCTCAGGTCTCCTGCGGAAATCCATTCCGAGTGTACGACTGTTCCAGAAAAACTCGCGGCCAAAATGCAAATTGTTAAGTTAAGCGTACGAGTGAATGTTCTCACCACCTCCGAGAGTTTTGATTGCAATACACTCGGTGATGTGTGTTCTGCTCGGTGATGTGTGTTCTGCTCGGTGATGTGTGTTCTGCTCGACTCAAATGCTGATGGAGGGAACCCCAGGGGGCACAAGCACTCTGGAGCGAAATCAGCCCCGGAGAATCTGGGCTCCAGCCTCAAAGGGCAGCCAACTCAAGTTGATATTCTTAACTATTTCGGTAAAGTCACGTTGAAGGGAAACAATAAATAATAAAATATATATAAAACAATAAAAATTCTCACGACGTTTCGACCATAACACAAACGACGTTTTGACCATAACACAAACGGTTTGTGTTATGGTCGAAACGTCGTGAGAATTTTTATTGTTTTATATATATTTTATTGTTTCCTTTCAACGTGACTTTGCCGAAAGAGCTAAGAATATGAATTACTGCAGTCACGAAAGCTTTAAATCAAAATTTAACTCAAGTTGACTCAAACATAACTAAACGTCGCAGCTCGCCCATCTACTCAAGTGTTGTATGCTCATAAAATGCGTCATTCCTACGATTATAACAATTGTGTACATGCCTTCTTATCAGGCAGTTCACCAGCATTGGTTCAAGCAAGCCTGACACTGCTGATGAGGCAATGAATATTGAAACCTGCCCAGATTTCGTTTGTGTTGAAGCAATGCTAAGATTATGTACTCCCAGCAGGGCGGGATGGTGTAAAAAATATTTTTTGTTAAAGTGGAGGGACAGATATGTGAAGGAGGTGTATAATCTGCTTATTAATTTCCCACTTCCATAGTCAACCTTACAATCCTTGTGTTCAGAGTGGTTAAATAAATGTTTGACATATTGAACAAAACATCTGCACGTGTTTCAGCAAATGCCACCTGCCATGTCATAAACACTGACGTCATTATTCATTGTTGGCCTCAGAGAAGTCTAACTGGATGCTATGGATTTCATGACCCGGAACCAGCTTATGACCTTCCTACTTCAAACGTGATCGCATGGCTTTTATTGTCTATTGCATTGCCAATATGCGCCCAGTCCTTGGATTATGACGCTCTTCCATTACAGATGCACTTAGGTATATTCGAAACGGATATCATTAAATGTAATTTCATGGGCATGCGCCAAGGGCCGTGATAATTATTATGTAGAGAAACTATTAATAGTTTTAATTGGAGCCTAATAGCACAGTGCATGCGCTGGATAATGTTGATTTTTTTACTGTTTATTTTTTGAAAAAAGCATGTACCCATATTGGCACCATGAGCAAGGGAGAATATCAAAAAGAGGATGTCTCTTGGCTGTTTTGAGAATGTATGAATCTAGTCCAATCTGTGCATGCTAGAGGTGAGTTTTGGATAAAAAAAAATTAAGGGAGGTTTCAAATAATTTCATTTTATTACATAATTGATCGATATGCCATCAAGCTCACGAAAGTCACATTACCCTATGCCACGTGGCAAGATTATTGGTGGAAAAATGGCGCCAATATTAGTGACGTCACTCTCCGTTGCGGATCAGCCTAAAAATAAATAATTTATCCGGATCGTCCGATATTACTTTTTTTCGGGTTAATTGAGAAGCTCAAATGCACATTCCCTCATACACTCAGTATCGAAACCTGACACTGAAGACACTTCAGGCATTCGTAACATCTGGACAGCAGAGGGCAGGCTCACACTGCGTGCGGCCTATTCCGATTATCATTCAGTCAAACGTTTAAAAAAAAAAACTCACGTCATTTCCCTAGGCACGGGGAAATGATGTACGTGGCACAGCCATACACATTGAGTGTATGTTGGCGTGGTCACTTTTTATTCCATTGCGTTGTCATGTAATTTCAGCAGAAGCTTGGAACGCACGTGTTTTGTTTTGGAAAACTTGCGACTTGATGTTGCCCATCTCATTTTGACAACGTATTAAGCATATGTAACAGCTGTTGTGGGCGCTGGAATATGTATTTTCATTTTGTCGGAATTGGCTGTGTGGGAGGTAGGAGATCAGAGAAAGATGTGGCCGATTTTCAGTGGCTCATAGGTGATAACCCTCATTTCAAACCTCCATAACACCTTAAAACCCACCAACAAACCAACCAATTTCTCAAAAATGTCGAGGTGCACCACTAATCCTGAGGCGAATTTTATTTGTGCTCCTATACGGAAAGATACGTAACGTGAGTTATTTATTTTTAAAAAGACAGCACTGCGAATGCGCATTTATGCTTTTTGGTTGTGTTTCACTTGCCACAATCATGCTGAACTATTGGCTCTTGAATAAAAAAATAAGATAGTGCTTCTCCAGCTTCAGTTTTCCTCGAACAATATGCCAAATCGGTGTGGTTGGATGTTGTGAAATTTACTTCTGCACGTTCATAAATGTCTAGAAGTATGTAATGGGGAGAAAACTCCACAGTATACCTTATCATGAGAAGAATAAAATATAGTAATTGAATCCGGAGAGGCTGTACCATAAGTTTGCTACCATGGTGCGATGGTTAGCACAGTGGACTTGCAATTTAATCCCTGGTTCGATTTTTCATGGCATTGTAGTTGAAACGGTAATGGAAGTCCGTTGTTGTTTTTTATCCCAATGTCTCTGTCCACCCAGCAGGATTAATGGATTCAGCTCAAATGGAATATCGGCAGGTCACGTGTGGCGACGACAAAGTATGGATGCTCCTACCTCTTCAAATATATCTGGCCAGCTTGGAAGAGTAGGCCAAATCACTTCTGGAAGGGCTCTCTAAAACCACTCCCTCTTGTATACATTCCAGCAGTGGTGGAATATGTTAGCACGGTTGGCTACGTGCGGTGCAAAAGAAGTTCAACATACATACATACATGGATGGAATAATATATCTCTGACACAGACTGTCTAGAGATGAGCCAATTGGGTATACTCTCCTCATATTTACATTCCCCTGTACATATGTTATTGTAAAAATAATGACAATGAGCTATGGAACGTCTATTCATTTCTAACAATAATAAAACATGTAAATAGCTTGGATTTTGCGCACAGTAGCAATGGCACAATTAGAGTAAAAGGTAAAACTGCGTCTATGCAATCGCTGCTCATGCCACTGCTGGCCGAAGGAGTTTGACCTACACTTCCATGCTGACCAGACGTCTTCCAAGATCTGGGAGTACCCAGTTTTATCCCACCACAAGCAACCTGGTGCGTCCCATTTATACTATTGGCTGGACAGAGGCTAGAGCGGGAGGGGGGTGGGGTTAAGACACTTTCACCTTGTTTCAATGTTCCTAACAAACATAAAAAGGTCACTGTGTGCATAATTCCAAAGGAAATGGAAAACACGTGCGTGATATTTTCCTGGATGCCTTTCAAATAAATGCCAAATCATTTTGCTAATAAATGTTCCTTTGTAAAACAGTACGACTAGAAGCAAATTAAGCAGCCGAATCAAAATAGTAATTTCTGGAATGTACGGACACATTTTTATTGGGTTAGTGGCTGGGCAGTGTTGCACTAAAGCCCACGTCATTCGCGCTCTGCTCTGTGTCCTGCAGTCGTAGATTGAGTTTTATTCTTTTGCACACATGATTCGTGGAAATGACCGTCAGTCTGGTGACATTATGCACAATATTGTTACGTATTTGTTTTGTAAGCTCATAAGAAAAAGACATGCCAGACAATGAGAGAATGGATAATAGCCGAACATATTTCTCCGAGCGAATGTTCCCTCCAAACTTTCGCTCCGTCATTCATATGAGTCAAATTCCATCCAAGAGAAAGGCATTGCGCTTTCTTTTCTTTAAATACCACTTTGGTCTGGTATTAGATACAAACAACATTTCGACCATACATGGACCAGTTGACATAACAAATGTTACTATCTGCTCAATACATGATAACATTGTACAGTTAAATTACAAAAGTCATCTCCTCTGCGATCCCATTGATGTATATCCTATTTAAAATCCGTGGCCTTATTTTTCCTATCATATAAGCATGTCTGCAAACTTTTCTCATAGATAAGTGGAGTAAATTTGTGGATTACCCAGAATAAAACTGGTAAAAAGGCATAATGACTGGGAAATTACTCAGCTGAGCTGCCTGAAGTATTTTAACGAGCAATGTTAAATTCAATACGAATTTATCATATTTTAAGTTGAACACATGCGCTACCAATGTCATATTGTCATAAGCAGACATCTATATTTGGATGATTTCTATTTAAAAAAACAATTTACGATTCGAGAACTTCAAGGGTGATAAAATAAAAATGTGATTTCGTTATTTCTGTAAACAGGACACCAAGAAATGTAAATTTCTCTCAGTATGCAGGCCTCAATGGGACAATAAATCTCAACTACTACCATGGTGGCATTTATGGATTAGCAGTGCAGCTGTCATTATTTTTCATGAACCGTATAAAATTGGAGAAATTGCTGCTGTTGGTAGCTACAGAACATTTATAATACTCCTGCAAAATTAAACAAATTATTTGGTGATGCTGCATTGGCTGTGGTATACTCGTACACATAAGACAAAAAAAAACACACATTCATCAATTACGCTGTGTGGACTTAAATGGAGATATATAACAAGTGACGTTTTGGGCAATGGCCTTTCTTCATAATACATAACATATTTGAATTAATACTCCTGTAAGGCTGCAATATCTTGTTCACACTACTTTTGACAGAAGGGTGACCCTACGAGAGTGAGCTCTTGAGAGCTCCGTCTAGTCGAGAGTAGAGAGCCCCCTCTATAGAGGGTGTTTTTGCCTACTCTTCTACACTGACTAGACGTAATGGAAGAGGAATAATCCTATATTAATTAAAATAGTAGCGTCTGCCGAAACAAACAAAAAGTGGTGTTGTATCACCGATTGGCACTGTAAATATTCAATAAAAAAGTAAAACAGATAGATTAAACAATTGAAAATATTATGCCAGTCACTAAAGAACATTTATAATACTCCTATAATGCTACAAGAATAATATCTGCAGAACATACATTATGGCATTCATATAAAGATTTCCATTGCAAACACTCAATCAAATGTAAAATATGAATTTAAATATTAAAATTATTTGAAATGTTGTGCCAGTCATGATAGACTATTTATAACACTCCTTTAATACTACAATAATAATGAATGGCATCTGCAAGCAAAAAGACAATTGTGAGGCCGTATTAACGTTTTACGTTGAGAACACCCAAGGAGAAACCGTGTTAAATAAAAATAATAACCATTGAAATGTCTCACAAGCTGAGTAAAAGCTTTAGAAAAATACAGGCGGTGTGGTGTTGTGGCGAGAGAGCTCAAAGTCCCCATGCATCGCAGTTTCTCTCTGAGACCCACAAGATTCAAGCCCTTGAAGCAGGCAGGCGAAAAATTAGCTCTGCGCCCCCTTCGGCTCAAAGAGGTCCCAACTTGTGGCGAGCTTTGATTGTGTCAGGGATTGGTCACCGCTGAACACGCAAAAAAAATATCGCGAATTAATGTTAGCACGACCGTCAGTTTTTGCTCCAATCTGAAATCGTCAGCTAGAGATGGAAAGAGGATAGAGAGAATAATGCAATGGACACAGCACCATTAAAGGGGTCTCGTTTGTAAAAAAAATGCCGGTTAAAGATAATAATTGGCAGCGACACTGGGGAAATCCCAGTGTGCTGGTTTGAGATTTGTTTCCAATTTGGTTCCAAATCTACATAAACGATTCTGGTCTTGCAATTGGAAAAGAAAGAGCGTGTTTATGATTTAATTAACACTGCAATAAAGCATTGAAATACTTGATTGTTTTTTTATCAACAAATAAATACGTGCATACGCACACTACTGATGTGTAGAATATTTAAGTCTACAGCATCATAAGGTGGCCGAGTGACTCAGAGGTCACAGCGCTGGGCTAACACTGCTGAGGACGTGGGTTTGAATCCAGGCGACTGCCTGTGATTAAACTTCGTTTTTAAATATATTGAGTTAATGGTCTCAGCCCAGTCACCAATGACCATTGTCTAAAACTTTGTTTGCAAAAAGAAGTATTCTCCTCGTTGTTTCTCCACGTTTCTGGAATGCCCTTGCTGATGAACTACAGCTTGCCTCTCTACCTTCAAATCCCCTCTTTACTTCCCATACCAAAAACACAATGTGCTTGCACATGTGTTTGTATGTATCTCAAACCCATTTCGCACCGTACGTAGCCCACCGTGTGTTTTGTTTGTGATAGTTAAATACCAAGTGTGTTCGTTGTGTAATACTCCTTCAGGACCCTGTACTCGTGCTCTGCACTATTGACGTTTTGTGTCTCTTTTTGCTGCTGTGCTCATGCACCACGGATCACCCCTGTAAAATAGCCATGCAACTGGCTAAACTGGATCATCCGTGTAACATATAAAATTAAGTTAATTACCACACCAGATTTTCTTCTGCTCTTAATTTGGATGAATTCCTGTCCTAATAATGAAATGTCGATCTCAGTTGGCTGAGGAGTGGGTGAGAAACTCCAACCCCCTTACTGTGTGGAACAGATGTCGCTCCAAGGGATCTCAGAACTAGTTCTGCGATATCAATTTCCGTTGGCCATTCTGTAACAATAAGGAACAGTTATAGATTTGAAGCTTTCGTGACTGCGAGGATTCATACTCTTTGGTTCTATTCGGTAAAGTCACGTAGGTTAAACAAATTAAAATAAATTGAAATAAAATAAAATAAACAATTAAAACACGACGTTTCGGAGGCAAAGTAAGCTTCCGTCTTC
Source organism: Petromyzon marinus (assembly GCF_048934315.1). Taxonomy (NCBI): domain Eukaryota; kingdom Metazoa; phylum Chordata; class Hyperoartia; order Petromyzontiformes; family Petromyzontidae; genus Petromyzon; species Petromyzon marinus. The sequence goes on from NC_133701.1 coordinate 7,632,185, forward strand.
AGGTGGGACCAGTAACAGCAAAATCGCTGCACCAAGTGGTCGTGTTTAAATTGTTTCTTTTATTTTATTTCAATTTATTTTAATTTGTTTTACCTGCGTGACTTTACCGAATAGAACCCATAAGGAACAGGACTGCTCTGCGAGACATCGCGATGGATGTCTTGTGTGGTCGTGCGATGCAGACAGCACAATCGGGATACAATGTGGCATAAAAAAAATTACAATCAGTGGGCCCGTGCTTTCTGGTGAAGTATGAGGAGTTATACTAACGCCGTGCATAGCTCGCATTCCGGTACAAATATATCTGCAGATGTACACGACTCGAAGCAAGCTGTAACACTCCCCACCCCCTCTCCCTGGCTCAGTGCTGAATGCATTCCATCAACATTGGCACAGCCAGAGGCTCTTGCATCCACGGAGCAGGAATGAAGTCCCAAAATATCAGATGAGACTAACCCTGTCACTCACTTGAAGGGAAGGTCACCTCTGAGTCATTACCTGACAAATAAAGTTTAATACAAAGGAGTTCATTTTGGTCCCATGGGTATGTGTCTATCAAATTCAATGTCCACCTTGATACAGTGAGATTCTCCACAGCTGGGGATCGCCCACGATATTGCTTTTGCCTCAGTAGCCTGCTGTTGTTTCTTCCTTTAAAAGACTTTCAGAAAGCGTAACTTCAATAGCCGAGCTTACCAGTGAGCTGACACAATAATGTTGGTGTGTTAAATGATTTTACAACGTGACAATTTCATTGTTTGCTTGTGTCGGGTGGTGGAGGGGAAGAACGACAACAGATTTGGCAAGATCATGATGTGGCCTTTCCAGAAAGATGTAATATTAGCTATATTAGCTACGTAATCCTAGGTGGTAAGTTACGTCACGGTGATTTCCTACTCAAAATAGCATTGAGACGGTGCTCATTTCCTGTTTACAGCCCCGAAGAGCGAGCGGTGGAAATTTCACGTTTCCATGGTGGGGGTGTGGCTATCCATAGAGGACAACCTCTGTTGACTTCCCACAACATGATAGTTTTAACGACCCCAGATGGATGATGGGCTGAGTCGATCCCCTCCCCCCTGCAGCCAGGATTTGCACTATCAACCTTCAAATTACGAGCTGCTCACTCGACCACTGAGCCACATCAATACCATCCACCAGAAGAACAATGTCCTTGATTGAGTGGAATTATTAACATTGTTATCACATACATTACAAATCACTCTTGGAGCCGTATGCTAAAACTATGCATCGTATATAGCCAGAAGGGATTGATTATTGTGAATTATCATATGGATTGGGATGGTGCCATGGTGTCATGGTTAGCAGGCCAGACTTGCAATCCAAGAGGTGGCCGGTTCAATCTTTCAGCTCATCAGTTGAAAATTTGATGCATCACAGTTAGTCGACCGGCAGGTCGCATGTGGTGGGATAACGTGTGGGCAATTCCTCCTCTTCGACATCGTCTGGTCAGCATGGAAGAGTAGGCCACATTTACTCTCCAGCCGAGCTCTCAAGAGCTGCCTTTAAAGGTAGGCCCTTCCACCTCCGTCCCTCCTTGTCTTGTTCCCTGGTCCACTACTAGCCCGTTCTGTCTCTCATGTCTTCTCTCTCTGTCTTCTTCTGACCCGCTCCGTTCCAGTCCCCAGCAACAACTCAACTCTCCGCTCTCACGTTCCCCGAATATATCCCCGTCCTCGTTAACTATCAATTAATTAAGCGGCGTCCCCAACAACGCCTCGTGTCGCTGGCCCCTGCCGTTATCGCCCCCCGTCTCCCGACAATGTGGCGCCACTTTGCCCCTGACAACAACAACAACAACCGGCCAATCATCGCCATGCATCCTATAACAACTTAACGAGCTATCTGCCTCGTGCCGTTATCCCCACGCCGCACTTGTCCGGCCCTACACAACCCCACTGTTCATAACTCGCGCGTCTTTACAATCCTCCCTGTATGCGCACGTTAATCCACTACACTCGTGTTGCGATCGAAACGTCGTGATTTGTTTTTATTTTTATTTTATTTCTATCTATGTGACTTTACCGAAAGAACCAAAGAGTATGTCTGTATATATGCAAGGCTTCATGAATTAATCTTTGTTGATAGCCAGTGGGTTTGCAGAGTTCCTTCGTCTTAGAGAAATCAATTTCGTGTGAACCAGCAGCATTGAAATAATGATCAGCAATGGCAGAAGTATTGGTCCTGCCCACTACTACCATCACCACTAGCAGTAGCCCTTTATTGGTGGAAGCCCACCACCTGTACCATCATTACCCACTACTACCATCACCTCTAGCAGCAACCTCCACCGTCAACAGTGTGAGTGTGTAAAGCGAGGTGCAATGATCACCTGGCAGCCCTTTGATTGGTGGAAACCCACCACCAACGCCGCCGTTGCCAATCACTTACATTCACATCAGCTGCCCCGCCCCCGCTGCTGACACTTGGGCTACGCCTATTTTAAACCTTTATAAACAGTTTTACTTTAGAGGCTAACCCCCCTTTTCCTGATGACGACTGCTTGTGTTGTGATCGAAACGTTGTGGTTTTATTATTATTTTTTATTTGCATTCGCATTATTATTATTATTATTAGTTTTCTTCTATCTATGTGACTTTACCGAAAGAACCAAAGAATATGAATTCCTACAGTCACGAAAGTTTTAAGCTAAAATGTATTCATTTGTTAGTTTTTGATTTGCCAAGTGGTGGGGATTTGTTCTCGTGTCATCTGTGTAAGGAATTGGCTCATTGATGTGCAGCGTTGTGGAATGCAATTGCATGAATAACGCTTTGTAAAATTTAATTATTATTTTATAAAGGGGGGTGGCGAGGGGCTGCAAATATTAACAAATGACTGACATATCAACACAAATACATTCTCAATGACAGGTGGCAAAGCACTCGCCAAGGCAATGGAGACGACAATTTTAACAACACAACTGTTTAGATCAAGTATTTTCGTCTCTCCATGCCGTGTCATGAAGACCCGTCCAAAGAAGGCGATACAATTGCTTCAGGAATCTATTTAAGTGACATCTTACCCACACTAGGGGGCAGTACTTTCCTACACACTCTACTACAGAGAAATATACTCTCTGGTTCTTTCGGTAAAGTCACGTAGATAGAAAAATAAAAAAAGAGAAATGTTCATCACACGTGGTCGGGAACTGAACTCGAGTCATCGAGTTTGTAGTGCATTGTGCTAACCACTGCATCACCACTCTTCCTTTGAAGTTATACAAAAACAACCTAAACATTGTAAATTAAAGTTGGCGTTAAATAATGCTATTGATAAATAAAAATGGAAACAATCATGCGAAAATAATCCAAATGTACGCATATCAGTGTCAGGTAATGTACCGAGCTTTTACAATGTGTGTTCTGTCGTCTATATGTATGTATATGTGTGTGTGCGCGTGTGATAACGAGACATATACACAAATAAACCAGAGGTGACTTTGGCCCCCGTGAAGATATTACAGTCCGTTGAATCGTTGACCTCTGGGCGTCAAGGGTCTTGCTGAATTTCAACATCTTATCGCATTTCATTTTACAGCCATGCAATCTCACCAACAAATTAATTTCCACCACAGTCAAAATCTCAAAAACAATAGCCAACCCTGCTTGCCGTGTAATCTTTTCTCATAACAACAAGGATAATTTAAATTTTGATTTAAAGCTTTCGTGACTGCAGGGATTAATATTCTTGGTTCTTTCGGTGGAAGGGAAACAATAAAATAATAAAAATATAAAAGCAATGATTTTTTTATTATTTTATTGTTTCCCTTCTACGTGACTTTACCGAAAGAACCAAGAATAAGGATAATTTAGTACGTTTGGTTTTCTCACCATTCTTATTCTAGCTTACGATGTCATTGCATTGGTTTTGCACATCATCCACGAACACCTGGTCTTCATTCAGAGTGATTGGATATGCAATGAGCAATGCAACAGTGCCTTTTAGGTTACTTTGTAACAAGATAACGCAAGATTCTTATTCTGCAGAGAAGCTTGGATATCAAAATCCATCTGCGTGTAAATGTTTGGCAGCATCACTTCCCACGCCTCGTCATCAGGGCAGAGCTCAGAGCGAATTACATTTAGATCCATCAGAGATATCTGCCAAGGGGCTTTTACTTTAATTAATACACTGTTTGGAAATGTCGCAACAGATAATATTGGAACATTTTGAGTGCTTATCAGTAATAATCGCCATCATTAGCCACGGTCAATTCACTGATGGATAAAGGCCGAACAGTGATCTGGCAAAATGTTTGTTTTTTATACGTACAGTTTTCAAGATCATTTAAGAAATATTGAAATAGTAGTATTATCTTATTTTGAATGATAAGTATCAGTAGAAGGGAAACAATAAAATAATAAAAATATAAAACTAAAATTCTCACGACGTTTCGACTGCAACACAAGCAATCATCATCAGGTGTGAAAACCACAGCAAGAAAATTTGAAAAAAGTCGTGAGAATTTTATTGTTTTATATTTTTATTATTTTGTTGTTTCCCTTCTACGTGACTTTACCGAAAGAACCAAAAATATGAATCCCTGCAGTCACGAAAGCTTTAAATCAAAAGTATCAGTAATTATGATTGTTCAGTTACATAGTAATGTTATACTACATCTGGGTCAATGGTGTCGCAGTGGTTAACGAACTATGCTATGAACCCAGGCATCTAAGTTTGAATCCTACTCATGGCTAACATCAGTGGCAAACAATATCTGAACTAGTCATAGCCCCCCTCCTCATCTTCACCAACCTACACTGACCATGGTGGTGAAGTATGGTCAACAAAAACAAACGCCTATCACCACCAAGTGCCGGTGAAATCACAAGGGATCTTGTGCCAGGCTAGGTGCACCTTGAGAACATGTTAAGTGTCGAAGGCTCGCTGGCAAGATGTCGCAGGACAAACTCAGGTGTTATGGGTTGACTGACGCAGATGGCTGGCAGATGCACCACCTTTACTACCCACTGTGGCAACTTGCTGCATTTTGGGAGATTGGTGCTCCACTCATTGATTGTGAGCATCGCTGCTCCGCCCTCCGTTGTTGCTGGAGGGCGACTGCCTCCAAATGCCCAGTCACGTCCTTCGCGAGCCTTCTCCAGAGGCCGGTCTTGAAATCGCTGGTACCAGTCAGCGGCAAGTCCAATCAGCTCCACAACCTTCTGTGCCACATCAGCCCATCTCTTCTGGAGCATACATCGTTCCCGTTTAGCCCCCTCTATCCGGTCGAACAGAAGAAGCTTCACCATGCGGAGGCTGGGTATACAAGCTACAACCTCCATGTCCAACATGAGGTGGGGAGGCCTCATAAAACCAATTTATTATCAAAGCGATATGAAAGAGTTGTAGATATGTACAGTATGATTAGATATTTACATCATGAATAATTTACACTGTTTATATGCAACTGTTGTTCTGGCACTCGTGTACAATAAACAACGGTGAAATTTAATTTAAACAAACACGTATTGTTCACCGAAAGACCCAAAGAGTGCATATTGTTTGTTTCGCTGATGAAATAAGGTGATATTTGTATTTTGGCTGACTGGCCTTTTCCAGGAAAAATATCCTGACTGCACGGTATATTACGTGTCCTTTATTGATTTATGGGTATGAAGCAACTGGAAAATATTTTTTTTACCTAAGTCACTTTTAATTCCAGGAGTCAAGTCACGGCCTCCGTGTTATATTTCCAGGCACGTTCTCCCGTTGAGCCGCATTTCCTGTCAACGCCAAGCCCTCTCCCAGATCCATTCCTCACAATTCCCACATTCGCCTTGAAGGGAGAAATATATAAAGAGAAAAAAAGATAACAGGGGGAGAGAGGGGGGGGGGGGGAGAAAAAAACCTCTCACGCACACGGACGGACCTTCAAGAGCAAAGACGAACAAATAAATCAATAAACAATAAAACCTCCTTAATGTCTTCGTGTGTTTTTTTACCCCCCCCCCCCTTCAGTTTTCATCACATTCCACTTATTGTGGAACTATAACGGTGACATGTGAACATATTAAGGCGCTCCTGATATGCCCCATTTGCTGCCGCGTGTGTCCGTTTGCTGTCCCAATGTGCGGAGCTCCCAAGGGGCCCCCCAACAAATGGAGGCTCGCGCGATATTTTTTTTGGGATAAAAGTAAAGTGCTTACCGCTATAAGCCGCTTGGGCAGCCTCGACAATCTGAAGGTTGGCGAGTTCCAATCCTGATTGGGGGAGTTGACTCAGCCCATCATCTATCCGGGGCCGATCAAATGAGTACCACAGTAAGTCAACAGTGGTTGTCCTACGGAGAGACTAAGCCCCCTTCAGTGTCTTAGGGCTGCAACAGCAGATGAGCACTTTCTCAACCCTCATATAAGCAAGAAGGCAATTTTGTTTTGCTCACCGATATGGGATTAATGGGGAAATGTGGGACATTGAATAACATGCGTCACTAAAATAAAGCGGTCTGTGTCTATTTAGTTGAGAATGTTAAATAACAAGTAATCTTTCAGGCATTTTTAAAAATACACAATACTGTAAATTATTTTGTAACTGGGTGTCAGATAATTTACGCGAGCCGTTCAGTGGTAGGAAGAAGCGATAAAAATAATAAACTCGCCATTTTTGTTCAGAATTAATTCATACCTGGTAAACATGCAGTTAAGGGATTATGAGAAAAATGTAATTCCCTATTAAACCACAAGTTGCATTTCAGAAAAATAATAATCATAACAACCGAAGGTGCACGTCACCGGACGGTTGATGGCTAGTGGTTGAGCATTTCAAAGGAGTTGCAGACAAAGGAGGGAACACGCCCAAGAGAACGTTCACAATGGAGATGGAGCGATGAATACAGCCCATTCGCAGGAGCAGAATGGATGTATGTCTCGCGAGGCTGTGACGGAGGGCAACGGCTGGGGGAGACCTGCATCCAGCAGTGGATTGATGGTGGCTGATGCAGTCATTTTCAATTTGCATCAGTTGGCTGCAACATTCAAAACACATGAATGTATCGTTTTTATGTTTAAAATTTCAAGGAGAAAGCGGAAAAAAAGCCTATTGTGGTAACCCTGAATGCTAAATCGCTGCTTCCCACCTCAGATCCACACCTCTTCTCTTAAATTCTTTCTTCGCACACTCCGCACGCCTTTCTCTTCTCTATCCCCGGCAGCCTATTTCTATTTCTCACCTGACTTATAGATCCCCAGGGACGGCAGAGGGGCCATGGGACGCCTGTGTAATTTTGCTTGCTATTGGCCTAACCGACCAATCCTTTAGCGCTGATCTGCACCTGAGATGAGCCATCTTTCTAACGTTTTCTCTTAAATCGATTCTCCAAAGGAAAGGGTGAAAATTGCCGGCTGGCCTGGTAGAAACAAGCGCCGATAACTCTGGCGAGATGCATTAGTATCAGGATCTCCGCATTTGTTCATCACCCAACACTCTAGACGATGTTGCAATATGAATTCGTAATAGGAACCAAAAGATTTAATTATTCAGAATGCTGGCTCCTCGCGACCGCCATCATTAAACTGGATGGTCATTGCATTCACAAAAAAAATGTGCACGTAAGGTTCTAAGTGGCTCTCCGATGTGTGTTCGAGTCGTCGAAACGTGTGGTCGTTTGACACGATGTCCGACGTTTCGTTCCACGCCATTGGAGCTTCTTTGCATCGAGTGAAACGTCGTACGATACGCGTTACAACTCGAACACGCATCAGAGGGATATGCAGCGCCACCACCAACATCTACGTAGAAGAAAAGCAATGAAGAACACATAGATGTGCGCATCAATATACACTGTATATACGTATACAGAAAATAGCAGTATCATTTTCACACTTTTAATGAGGAAAATAACTTGGAAAAACAACATTGGAATTGGTTGATCACCGACTAATATTTCTCATTTTGCTCTCTACTCACAAACCATGTCTAATCATACAACTTGCTCTCTCATAAGTAGTCTCCTAGACTTGCGGAAGGAATTATATTATTATTTAACGTGGCCACCTCCAGTTCTCTGCTAGATTCTCAAAAGTCGTAGCTCAGTGACGAGATACGATGGATTGGCCTTATTGAGTTGCCTTGCTACCTTAGTGCCCGTTAAATAATGTATCACATTGCCTGAAATAGATATTGATGAAATCAGGCATTTTGTGTAATTGAGCACACGTGCACATTCTTTTCAGCTTTTTTTTTATAAATAGTATTGATCTTTCTCCTCGTTCGAGGTCACTCCTTCTCCTCTGCTGCCCCTGCCGTTCGAGAAAGTTCTGGTTCTGGAAGGCCGCTTGTGTTGTGGCCGAAACATCGTGAGAAAATTATTGTGTTATTTTATTTTATCAATTTATTCTTTTATTCTCATTCTACGTGACTTTACCGAAAGGACCAAAGAAGAAAAAGTTCTGGTTGTCTGCTGATTCCCCGCCCCTCTTTAAGGCCAGACTCAACCCAACATTTTCACCTCCGCCATTGACTAATTGCATCCTAAGAACGCTCTCCCGAAATGTTCCTCTCACCTCTGCCCTTCCATCTCCAGCATAATCGTTACTGCTTCCGCTCTTCCCTCGGTTGCATACATGAAAGGTGTCATTACCTCAATCAGTACACATTATACGAACCCATTATGCATTGGGTAATAGCATGCATAAGAAGAACTCCGTTCAGTGTCTCCACATTAAAATATTTAAATGTGAACATCTTTTCGTCCATTCGTCCATTGACTTCCCAGACGAACATTATCCAGCAGCATTCGTTTAAGCAAGCAAACTCTGCACCGATATCAACCTTCTGGGTCTCATAAGCAGCATCAGGGATATGACGGTATGCCACACTGACACTTCTCCATTTAGGACACCTCCTATTCCTAGACCACGATGTTTCCACAGAGGGGAAACCGCTGTTAACACGGGCTTTTGAACTTCCATTTCGAGCACTGGATATAACTCGTGAACGTGCAGAGTCAAGCCCGGTTCTGCTGACGAGACCCAGAAGATCGAAATTCGTCACGAGTTTGCTTATTTAAACAAGTTCTACTGGAAAATATTGATCTGGAAGGCCAATAGGCCTGTGGACTGAAACAATCGTTACATTTATACGTTAAGACACAAAAAAACAGCCTACGTGTTCAACTGACACAGAAGATAAATCTGCTTACATGAGATATTACTCACTCTAGCACAAGTCGTCGTCTGCGTGGGATGAGATGAGGCGACGGTGGTTGAGACAGCTGTGCCGGATATGTCATGCCACTGCTCAGCTTTCCTGACTCAAGTTTTGCTTTCGTTTTGTGACTCTGTCCGAATGTCCGCTTGTTTATATAACTGCCCTGCGCCGTGTCTTGAGAGGCTTAGCTGTTTGGAAATTCCAAACATTATTACGCTATATCTTCTTGTTGTTGTGCGCATACAGCCCCTTTGTCAATCCATAACATGGGGGATGTTCAACCGTACTCGACCACACTGGTTCAGTGCAGGTTAGTGAAGGCAATGATCATCGTTGAGAAAACAAATCAGTTACATGACAACCGTGGATTTGGCCACACCGTCCTCTACTGCCCACCGCGTAAATCCACGATCGCCTCGCTATGCACTGTTATTTTCGTTCGTCTTACATTTCAATGCTTAATTAGCTTCCAAATCTACCCCCGAATGGATTGAGATATACACTGAGCATATGTTGGCAGGATAAGGTCGCAGCGTGAAGCCACACGTAGCCAGACGCCGACATGCCGGAGCTAACACTCCAACAAAGGAACTCCAAAAGTCCTGCAGGAACAAGTTTAACCAATTGCATCTGGGGGTATATCACCTTGTATGCACGCGAAAAATTCGCCCGTAACATTCTTACTGCGATAACAATGTAAAGTTTTCAAGTTTGGACGGATCTCATTCGCAGCAGTGATGTGAGGCATTCATATATTACGAAGTAAAGGCCCACTGACCTATATAACCATTTTCCCCAGAAGCAACCTGAGCCACAAATGATAGCTCGAGGAAGTGGCTTTATCACGTTGACATTTACAGGAGCCAAATAATCTGAACTCACGTCGATTCTAAATGTGGAGGGAACAACCGGAGGACCCGGAGAAAAATCCACGCGACCAGTTTGGGGGCAATGATTGCTGTGAATGATCCCAGTTTAGTAATTTGCGGAGTCATTTGGAAGATCTGGACACTGATGTCGGCACAAAATGGCATCCTCTTGTGAATGACATCAGGGGATACTTTAACATTAAACTCTAATTACAGTTTTCACACCCACGGAAATAACCAGGGCGGCTGCTGGATTAGAATCGCAAACCTCTGCAGCAAGCGGCGAACGCGCTACCGCTAGGCCATGTCACTTCCCTCGCAAGAACATTCACTTCATGACACTAGTGGCTTTGTCTCCCAGAAGTAAATCTCTTTTCCCGTCACACCTGCATCACAGCTGTTGCTCTCAAGTCACTGCCAGTTCCCGAGTGATCCTCTTGGCACTTGGTAATGACATTTCTGTCACGATACCCCCTTTGTCCCGGATGCTGAAGTGTGCTTCAGCTTTGATTGGTGCTCTCGCACATTGAGGTAGTTATGCATTCCCCCCCACACACACACACGCGCGCACGTGCAAATACAAAAATTCCCTTAAATGTACTCTTTTGTCACTTGTTAAGGCCGTCACGGTGCTTGAGCGGGTGGGGTGGCCATCACGACACCCGCCCGCAGTTATCTCCCCTAGTGTTGATGTTTAACACGCAATACCCGGTACACATATGACACTGAGTCAAGCTAAGGGGATGCCCAGAACAGGTTCAAAGTATAATGCCTGATGTTTTAGTCGTGGCCGGGAATTGAAATTGGGTCGCTGAATGTAGCGCAGTCTCAGTAAACATGCCAAAGTTGAGCCAATGTTGGAATTTGGTGGGGCCCATGGAACCAACGTTGTTCCAATGTGCCATGTTTGCTGGGGTGTAACGCAGCGTGTTAACAATTATTCTACCGCTCCACTCAAGTACGTATCACAATTTTCCATGAATATATTTCATCCGCTTAATCGCTTGAGATTGAGGTTTTTAGTTTTGTTATCCATCAAGAGGGGGGTGGGTCAGACTGTTGGGGCAAGCGCTTTTAGCGAGCACCTCTGAAGGCCAAGTTAACACATCGTGCCAGGTAATGATGCGAGGCTGAGTCGATCTCGCACCAGTTATAACAATTCCCAACGACGCTATCCGTGCTTGGGAATTGAACCCCCTTTGTCAGTTTCATAGCACCGTGGAAGCACAATTAGTTTAACACGTAGGCTTTCGCGACCAATATTATTCATAAGAAAGGTTTTTTGGGTTATATCGCGTAAGTCTAAATGTGTCGAAACCCTCCAACACCCGACACGGCCAATCAGTAAGGGATGTGTCAGGTAAAAAAACAACGCCAATAGTTACTACTTCAGCCCACCGGTGTGTTGAAGAGTGAATCCACAACAATTTGACCGTGTGCACCACTGCCACCGGAATATCACACACACACACACGCGCGTAATAACAGACACGTTGTGTACAATGTCTAGTCGACCACCGCAATTGGCCTAATCGACGTATCGCTGCAGCCCGAACAATCTGAGCACTCAGATTGTCAAAGGTTGTGGATTCACTCATCATCACACCTAAATAGTAACTATTTGGCGTTTTGTTTACGTGGCAAATCCCTTACTGATTGGCCGTGTCGGGTGGTGGAGGGGGGTTTCGACTCATTGATACTTACGCGATCACACCCAAAAACCTTTACTACGAAGCACAATTATGCCACCTCTCCACATGCACACACGCAATCACACAATCGCACAAACCAACCCAATGTCCCCCAAGCACTGCTTGTGCTACGTGGTCGAATATGAAACATTTTATTAAAACTGATGTTTGATCTCCCACCCCCTGACACATTTTTGTTCAAAACGAACCGAGCTATTTGTTGATTTCGTCCGGTATGCAATTGATCAACGAGAAACGAAGAAAAGTGCATTGCGCTCACGCAATCTGCGGTGGAATCGCTCGTGCTTTGCCCTGTTTTGCGTTAATTATCATTTGGTTGCTCTGCCGCAGCAGTCTCGGGGGGGGGGGGGGGCGGGGGGGGGGGTGCGCTCAATCAAAGAGACGGCTTCTGCTGTGAACACAGCATCCGAGAGAGTCCAGCAGCACGGGGCGCTCGGAGATAAGAGACAGAGAGCGACGACCAAACCCCCCTGCCCCCGCCGCCCCCGCTCAAGAGCTGCTGATGAACGACCGCTGTAGGAAAAAAAGACGCGAAGGTTAACGCGAAGAAACGACCGGAAGGGTTACGTTATTGTTCGGGCTGGAGCGACACGTCGATTAGGCCAATTGCGGTTGGTCGACTAAAAATTGTACGCAACGTGTCTCTTATTACGCGTGTGTGATATCGCGGTGGCAGTGGTGTACACGGTCAAATTGCCAAGGCACAACACATTCGTCAACAGCAACACTGCCCTACAAGAGGTGAAATTTTGGGGCAAAAGGCCCTGCTGTATGGCAGAGTGAAAAGAGGTCGGAGATAGAGTAACTGATCGTTAGAAACCCGCACTTGGCACTGTGGGCCCCTGATATAAATCTAAAGTTAAGAATGTTTTTCGATGAATGGACTTGGGTTTGCAAATGGCAGCTTCACCTCACACCTGCCTCCTGAAGGCAGGCAACCCCTTACGAACTGGTGTGACGTCCCTGATGATGCTGATGATGTCACAAAGTCCCGCCCATCACCTCCCCATTGCAGCGGCACAGCTGGGAAACGTAGATTCGACTTCCCCCCCCCACCATCTATCGTCGTGTTGTCTGATTGGTTGGGTATTCGAATCGAACACCAAAAGTGCTAGATTCTTACATGCTCGGGAAGAACCCGGCTCTATGTATGATGAATATTCTTTGATCTTGTTCGTGCCCAACAAAATGTTGTCGTCCTCACCAGACGCTGCAAAGCTCAGTGACGTGCGCAACTTTGTGTTTGGAGAGCGTTATACTCGATAGCCATTCACGCTCAGATTATTTGGCTGCGACACATTTTCACATGATAAGCCACTTCGTTGAGCTATCATTTGTGGCCAGGTTCGCTTCTGAAAAAGAACTAATAGCTTCGTGGGCTTTACCTGGTAAAATAAAAAAAAATTGTTTAGTTGAAGTTTCTGTATTTGTTTTTAGTGATTTCTTTTTTTTACCTTTCCTATACTTTTCACTCCTATCGATTTATTTTTTATTTTTTGTTTGTTTAAACTTTCGAACCCGTACCTTCTGGACATCTGGGAAAATGAGCTCCATAGCTCATCGGATATCTCCAGGATAAATAAAGATTCTGACTCCGTTTAACGAATGTTGTTGACCCTCCGGCATGAACGAAAATATGTATATTGCATCGCAACCCTTTTATTATCATCCTAGAGGTTTATCTTCCCCTGGGCCATGTCAGTAGAACACAGAAGTGATGGCTGTGTGGTGAGTCATATCGGACTGGCTTGTGTGCAGCGATAAGATTCTGCAGGAAATGTTCTTTTAAAAATAAAACACACACGCACTCATGCTGATTTCCAATTTTATGTCGACATGAAGAATATAAATATAAATTTTTATTTAAAGCTTTCGTGACTGCAGGGATTCATATTCTTGGTTCTTTCGGTTAAGTCACGTAGAAGGGAAACAATAAAATAAGAAAAAATATATATAAAACAATACAATTCTCACGACGTTTCGACTGCAACACAAGCAATCATCATCAGGTGTGAAAACCACAGCAATAAATTTTGAACAATTTCCGAACATAGATGGACTCGTCCATCTGAACAAACTGTCAAATCGCTCTCCGTGGTGCTAACGTTAAAAAAACGCCACTTTTTTTCAAAATCTCTTGCAGTGGTTTTCACACCTCATGATGATTGCTTGTGTTGCAGTCGAAACGTCGTGAGAATTTTATTGTTTTACATTTTTATTATTGTATTGTTTCCCTTCTACGTGACTTTACCGAAAGAACCAAGAATATAATATGAATATATAGAGGCATTTTTTTTTGTTTGAGGGTGGCAAGCTGAAATTAACTTGTTAACGTTGTTTTGTTATTATTCATTAACCCAAAATGTGTGCTGGATTGTAAAAACTATTTTAGAGGCATAACTGCAGTAAGATAATTTAGCAGGCAAGTGATATGCAGTGGGGAGTAACATCGAATGAGAAGGCAGTAATTGTAATTCAAGTCGAGGAAGTGTCCAGGGATTGAATGAAAGGTCATCATCTTTCTTCAGAGGACCCTTCTGCCACACATTGCTTTTGTAACGACGATCACCGTGTACTTCAGGGAAATATTAATTATTCTGCCTTTTTTAATGACATTGCACATTGTTCTCGAAGGATACCTTTGGCTGATACAAGTGCCGGCAAGACGGCACAAACGTTAGATCAAGCAGCTCGTAATTATAATCGGAAGGTTGCCAGTTCAAATCCCGGTTGGAGATTGACGCAGTCCATCGTCACACCGGGTTTGCTAAAACGAGTACCACTTTGTGGGGAAGTCAACAGTGGTTTTCCTATGGACAAACTGACCCCTGCCAAAGGAATGTGGAATTTCAATCAGTGGTTCAGGACTGTAAATAGGAGAGGGCACCACCTAATTTGATCAGGAAATCCCATTGGCTTTTTTGACAAGTACACACATAAATTGTAACCGCTTTGCCAAACTGCATTTAGGCACGCAGTTATAACGTTTAGTCATGGAAATGCAGATACTATTCTATTTAAAAACAATTAAAAAAACATTGCTTCAGCGGCTCCCCTACCTTCCTATTGAATATATTTACGTAACAGGTAAGGAAATACACGGTTGCATTGCCACGCAATTATAGACAATGCATAATTAATGTGTAGGGTCGCTGTCAGGGCGATATGAGAGGACTATTATTCTTTCATGAGATCTTTATGAATTGCCAAAGGACTATTTTCCACTGCCTTCATCTTGGTCACGCCACAGGGGTTGAAAAAAATACGTAGGGGAACGAGAGAGTTCTGGCATGCAGAATAGGTCATACCACTTTATTCCAGGTTACCTGTGTTCGAGCTACGATGTTTCCTGCAGGGCATAAATGTAGGTCAGCACCTGTACTTCCAGCTCGGGGTCTCTCCCAAGACAAATACAATATAAATGAGTACCCGACTGTATGTTCAAGGCTGTCGTGGGACTAATGCAGAGGTGCTTCAGCAACTGTGATAAATATAAGGCTGCATGTACAATACTGTAATGTAAAGGGTGTCGTACATATAGTACACATTTAGGAGCGGTAAAACTGTTAGGCAAGGGATGGAACGCATCCAAGAGTGTGCCCACTGAGGAGATGGAGCGATGATTGTTGCATCGCAAGATTGTGAGAGATGGTGAAAGAGGCCTTCATCCAGCAGTGGATAGACCGTGGCTGCTGCTGATGATAAATATAGTATTGGCTAGTGACGAACTACTCTGCAATCTAGACGACACTGTTTAATCCCCGGTCAGGCATATAAAGCAGCACCTGGTATTGCGAGTATGGCCTGGGCCTCCTTAAAGTGGACTCAGTCTAAAATGAATACCCGCTGCGATGCTGATCAACGTAAGCACAGGGGTCACAGTTGGTGGGTAATGATGCCTGCCACACGATTAAGCGCGTGCGTGCGCACAGATAGTCGGTAAAACGTAAATGTTCAGCCCTGATGTGTCTTGCTCATGCCACTGCTGGGGGAAGGGGCTCCTTTAGAGATAGTTCTAGAGAGACCCTCCAGAAAGGAATGATATACCTACTCTTTCGAGCATACCAGACGTCTTGGAAATAGGCGTGAGTAGCCACACTTTACACCACCACACGCAACCCACCGATCGACTAACCTTCACGTGCCCACCTGTCCTTTTGGGTGGACACAGATGGGTGGGGGTGGGGGGCGCTGTTTTAACAGGCACCCCGAATTAATCTTCTTCTTCTTCCTTCGAATGGCACCGGGTGAATTAAATAAACCGACAACCCTCTGTCCTGCAGGCCCAGCATGCTCACCGTGACACCACGGCGGCATCCACCAGCACCAGCAAGCCAGCGGTCCGTGCAGGGCACAGACATATTACATTCGCTGGCATTGGTAGATCTCGCTGGCAGGTGAGTAAATAAGATCCTGGCGACAGTAATAACCGTCTTATCTCATGAGTGGTTAATGTGCAAGGGGAGGGCGGCGGTGTTCGGCAATGGGGGGCATATGTGGAGAAGATGCCCACAGGTGCTGATCTGCAACGGTTCCAGGAAAATGTTTGATTTTTGACAAATCAGTTAATCGTTCTGCCAGTGGCTGCGGGGGAGCCTAGGTAACTGTCTGCCCCCTGGGGCTGCGGTGGCTTCGCTGCCACACTGATCATACGCCATCCGCATACAAACCGTATGCAAAGTGCGCCGACGTAAAAAAAAAGCACGAGCCACAACACAACGCAACATTAAACGTGGAAGCGAAGGCATTGTAACCCCGACGACAGTGGTAGTTTTAATGACCGCTGCAAGGGTCTCTCCGGGGGGAACTTCTGCGGGTCACAAACGTATATGCACGCGTGCGCGCGCTCACTCGCGCGCGCGCGCGCGCACGGACGGGCGGGCGTGATGTGTGCTCCAAAAATAATGTCAAGCGAGACACAAAATTGAAGAAACACCGCGGGCTGAATTCTCCATGCCATCGGTGAGTTGAGATGCATTAGCGCCAAGCCTAAGGTCATTCGTGCTTCTGCGTGACGGGTGTAGCTTCTCCCCCCCCCCTCTCTCTACACCCTCGCGCCGCAGAGGAGCGCCTCCCTCGCCCGCCACCCAGCCACGATGCCACTGGACGGAACGTTCCAGGTCGACGCGCGGATTATTATTTTCTGAATTCAACGGGAATACGACATATTCTTGGTTCTTTCGGTAAAGCCACGTGGATATAAAAACAAAAATCTGAATTAAAAGCAAACAAAAAAAAACCCCATGACGTTTCAAGCGGTCTTCATCAGGTGGAGAGGTAAAAAAAAAATGTGGCAAATTCGCAACCCCGTCGGTGTGTGCGCCTGATTAATCGCAGCACGTTGTTTCGTTTAGTGTCGTTTGCCGGAATATTCATCTTCGCATGCTACCCGCGAGATCGGCGCACACGCGGGTGCACGTTGTTGGCTTTTTTGTTGTTTGTTTGCGACGCGTGTGTTTGTGCGGTGTTTTAAAACACATTGTGGACGTAAATAAAGGAATGCAGAGACAAAGGCGCAGCCCTGCTATTGCTTGTTCACGCCACTGCTTGTCCGCTGCTTGTTCACACGATTGCCTGTTTACAGCACTGCTTGTTCACGCCACTGTTAGAGGGTATTGTGTAGCTACTCTTCTATGCTGGCCAGGCATCTTGGGGTACCCTCAACTTTACCCCACGGCAAGTGGCCTGCCAATTGACTAACTATGACGTGACCGATTTATACAATGTATTCGCACCGCAGATTGGCACGGTTGGCTGCGTACGGTATGAAAGAAGTCCGACATACATAGAGGGGCTATGGGGGGGGGGGTGCTACTTAAGAAACATGCCACATTATTTCAGCTGCCGCGCCGGGAGAAAGAACTGAAACAGCTACCACTGAATCGCAAGTCCAATGTACTGACCACGATGTGCACACAACGCCATCAGAAGAGAACACAAACACTCCTGGCGTTTGTTGGCCACGAAATAGCCGGGAGCCCATAGACACATTCAAAAATAATTCCTTTGTTCAACTCCATTATTATTTTAAGGCCGCTTATCTCACCCGAATCTAAGTGCCTTTGTAGGAAGCTGCCCATCCCTGCTGTGTTCTGAATGAGTCTGAAAAGGCAAAGGAAATAGGGGGGGGGAGGAGGTGGGGTGAAATGAATAAAAACATAACCAACCTTGTCTAATATACAATATAAAACCATGTGATTTTCAAACTTCCAGACGGAACATCTTATTCCCTATACGGTGTGTCCATAATGGTTACAAGCAACGTTGCACGTGTTGTCGCGTGTGATTGTGTGTTGCCTATGACCAAATCAACCGGATTTAGAATCAGACTGTGCCCAGTCTCACCGGACGTCAGGAGCTAAGCAGGGTGCAAGCTCGACGGCTCACGGATTGCGTCGCCACCATGCGCCAATTTAAGAGCCTCTCCTCGCCTTGGCCAACCTGCACTAACCATCGTGGTGAAGTATGCTCAAATATCCTTCACGGCGTGGGTAGGCCCTCATCCAGCAGTGGATTATTAACAAAAACTGGCTGTGCATGTACGCGCATATGCACGTATGCATGTGGAGTAGCCGTTTAGTGGCTAGCGCACTGCGCCACGGCGCTGGTTCTGATTGCAGACTGCACACACACACACCATGCTGGTACATGACAACTGAATATGGATCGAGTCTCTTACCAACGTTAATGCGCCCTACAATCAACACACGGTGCAGTCTGTCAACATAAACACAGGGTAGGGAAATGTGTTGGGCGTGGAGTTATCCACGCCACAACCACCATCACCACCTCATGTGTGATACTAGCCCTTAATCGGGGCTCACTGAAAGCAATTGCGCCAGAATTCTCCGTGGTTAAAATGATGGTGTATTGTGTGGTCTTTGTGTCTCTGTGAAGGCAGTGCATGAACGTGTGTGCTTCTCATCGCAGATAAATGCTAATCTCAGAGCTTTGCAATGGGGGGAAAAAAACATCCCAATATGAAGAGATATGCGTGCACACACTTGTACGCATTACCCACCACACTCGTGCATAATAAAAATAATCAGCCATGATCAATCTACCGCTGGATAAACGCCTCTGTCACCATCTCTCACACAGTTGCGATGCAACAATCCACCTACTATCGCCTGCACACGAGCTCATTTCATCGCTCCATCTCCCCAGTGGACATTCTTTGGGATGCGTTCCATCCCTTGCCTAATAGGTTACCACTCCCGAATGTATAACATTGTACTACGCCATTTTATTATAGTATTCTACATTTAGACTTATATTCGGTGATCGCTTTCACTCACAGTCTTGCGATGCGGCAATCGAGCACTTGAACACAAGCGTATTTAATCACTCCATCTCCCCGGTTGAGGTCCTCTCGGACGCGCTCCATTCCTTGATCTGCCATTCCATCATAGTTCTTGGCCATTGGCCAAACGTCCCTTTTCGTGACATGTCTACTGGTCATCTGCGAAAAAGACCTTAATAGCTCATCGGATTCCTCCTCCAATCTGAATGAAGATTCTGAACAAAAATTGTGATGTCCTGGCCAAACCCAGTTACTGTATCTTAACTGTTCGAAAGATGTCCATGACCCGTGTACATTCTCTAATCCGTCTGTTTCTCTTTCTGTCTCTCAGTCAATTTCCCAGCACCCCACGCTTTTTCGCGCAACTATTCAGTTTTATTACATTTGTTTTGTTCATGGCCGTGTTTCTGAACCGTACACAACAGCAGATAGTACGCAACACCTGCAGAAATTGCACATCTGTGTATTCTTTTGCACACTGATCCTACCCAGATGACGTTCACACACAACACTGCTTGTGTATTCATGTGAGATATCAGAGTTGTTTGTGCATGCTTGAGTGCATGTATTTTTTGTTATGAGTGTCATGCACTACAACACTTTTAAAGGATCACTTAATTAAAATGAAAATTATGAAATCAGAGGCTGTTTTAAGAGTGGCTAGAGATGATGATAATTTATTTACGTGAATTATAACGCTAAATTACAGCTTCGTGTCTTAATAATGTTGTGCTACAGAACATACATACCTTTATGCCGATGTACTGCAAAGTGAAGCAACCTTGGGATTTTGTGAAATGGTTTTGTCTATTTAGATAAAAGTATGATATTTTAGCACCTGTATTAGTTACTCATTCCTGTGTATCACGATAAAATTACTTTATTATGAACATGTAAATGTTACATAATTGTTCCAAATCTTGTGTCCTTGTTAATGAAAAAAACATATACATATGTAGTGGGTACCACGGATGCACACACTTGAACTTGGAGGCAACATGTTTATTCTACAACCCCAACAGGGTACTACATAACGTACACATGATAATGACATAGGTGGTAACTACCACTGTTAACTAGACTACAACGGGATAACTACATAACCAGGTCAGGTCAGTAACATACTGCCTGACCCACGATGCCGAACGTGACGACCGAAGCCCGAAGAGCGAAGAGACGTAGCACCGTGGGTTGATTCCAGAAGACAGCCTCGATCGGCTCTCAGGACCTCTCTTTTATGCCCCTGAGTGTGGTCTGGCTCCGCCCTCGGCCACGCCCCCTTCGGAATCCGACTAGAAGGTTCTGGGACATACATCACGTGTCCCTCTCGCCACCTTTTGGGCCCCCCTCGCTACCCTGTCCTGGTCACGTGCCCTCTCGGGTTCACACAGACTGTCATGTCCTTAACTGACCTCTCTCTGACAGTCACCAGACCCATGCCCCCTAGGGCCCCCTTCCATGCCATACATACTCTGGTGCCAGAGGGAGGCTCTAACACGCACAGTTCCACTCTTCTCTCAGTAGCTGGCGCTAAACGCCGTAGTGACCCAATATACGTCACTACACATATATATTTGGGGTGTGCTGGATACATCGGTTTTTTACTATCTAGTCAAATACCGAACAATTTATTTAGTCATTGTGCAAATCTGAATTTTTTAATTCAAATAATATTTTCATTAACGACCAAGATTGCCTCTTTATCTTTGTGTTTCTGTCTCTCTTTGTTTCTCCATCTCTCTCTCTCTCTCTCTCTGCTTATCTTCATCTGTTTTTGCGTCACTCTGTTCCTCTGTTGAACAGTCTCCCTTTGTCTCTCTTTATCACTCCCGATCTTTCTGTCCCTGACTACCTCTATGTCTGCCACATTGTCTTTGTCTATCTCTATCCCTCTCCCTATGTAGCTCTCTCTCTCTTTATCTCTTCCTCCATCTCTCAGTCTCATCTCTGCCTCACATTGTTTTCCCCAGCCTCTTTCTCTCATGACATGTAGCCGATAGTACAATTGGAATAAATTGGAGGAAAAACTAATATATATTTTTTAAACTAAGAAACATCAATTGATCAGCATGTTGTTCATTCATCAAGTGACATCGATACATGCACCCCGTGGATAAGATAGATGAGACAGGCATATATATTTGGCAAGCACAGCTAAGACACCAGTACATGACAACCCACCAGTGCAAATAATGTGGGTTTTTTTTTTTTTACATCGAGAGCATAGCATAGAGAACAGAATGCCTAATATACCGCTGGGGGATATAAAACACGTATAACTTGTTTCAGTGGGTTTTTTTTAGGGACTGGTTCCCAAGATCTACATAACCATTACAGCCAAATCCATAGATGGCACCAACACCACGTATCACACATCACCGCTAATGCCCAATACCCTCCACCAGATCCTACAGCTGCTGCATGAGACACACGCGACCCCGAGGTCTGTCGATCTACCCTAAGAGTATGCGACCATCTGGCCTTAGGTCTTCTCCTTGGTCACGATCTCTCCAATACCGATCTCGGTAGCCGGCCCTCCCCCAGTCTGCACCTGTGTCCCTAATCATATACACAACACTAAACCTGGCACGTTGCATTGCTTATTCTGTTTGGCCAAAGATGTGAACGAGAGAACAACTTTTGATTTAAAGCTTTCGTGACTGCAGGGATTCATATTCTTGGTTCTTTCGGTAAAGTCACCACGTAAAAGGGAAACAATAAAAATATAAAACAATAAAATTCTCACGACGTTTCGACTGCAACACGAGCAATCATCATCAGGTGTGAAAACCACAGCAAGAGAATTTGAAAAAAAGTGGCGGTTATTATTAACGTTAGCACCACGGAGAGCGATCTGACAGTTTGTTCAGATGGACGAGTCCATCTATGCTCGGAAAAGAGGAGGGGGGAGACGAAAATAATGGATGCGGTCTGAAAGCCACTGTAAGCGTGAACAATCAATTAAGACCCGAAATGGTTTATCAAATCCTTCCAATGATTGCTAAGCCAGAATCCATCTTATCGGTTGAAATTGTCTCTGTGTTTGTATATGTGGATTGCCTCATGAACGAATCTCTCATGGTAGCCAGATGGCCTAAGCCATGGGAAAAATAAAAACGAACATCAGAAGGTGGCAGAATGGGAACATCACAGCCAGTTATGACGTAAACTGGTTGATGGCGTCCTTCCAATGATTGCTGAGTTTGTACCCATCTACTCAGTTGAAATTGTGTCTGTGTCTGTATATGTAGATGGCTTTGTTGATAGCCAGTGGGCTTACAAAGTACCTTCGTCTTAGAGAAATCTATTTCATGTGAGCCAACCGCATTAAAACAATGATCAGCCACAGCCAACGTATTGGTCCTGCCATGTTTCAAATCTGCCTTATGCTCACGAACACGGTCCGGGACATGTCGCTTAGTTTCCCCAATGTAACTACTGACGCAGACACAGCTTAGTTTGTAGACGCCAGGGTATTGCATATCAAGGATCCTATCCTTCACAGATGGGATCAGATCACAAGAATACACATACACATTATATTGTATAAATGCCACCCTGTTTTTTTGAGCTGCAAAACATGTGATGCTTTCAAAACGTGCATATAATAATATACACAATTTGATGTAAATTGACTATTTTCCACGTTTAATCTTTTTTGTTCCGGACAATGTATTTTGAGTGGCTAAGCATGATTTGTATGCTAATTGTGAATCCTTTGAGATTTGCCTCTGCTGTGCAGAGACATTATGGAAAAACTTTCTGATTTAAAACGTTTATCAGTGCTTGTGATTAATGTATTCTGTAAGTCGTTACCAGTCAGAAATCAATATTATTTTAAAGTACTTAAATATGAAATGAAAAGCATTCATTCGTATATGCTCTGTACTTGCAAATGGAATCGCAGCATAATATATTTCTTTATTTTTAAGAAACGTCATCATTATAGAATATTAATGTGTACTTTAAATAATAATTACGTGAAATGTATTTAGAAATGTTGTGATTTGGTGAATCAGAAACCCATTTCCATTTTTGTAATCTTAAGTACTGTATCTCAGCAGCTGAAATATTTTAAAATGTATATTTAAATCTCAGCCCTATATTTCTATTCACAGGCTACAGATAACTGACAAGTATTGTATTCAATGCTCGTTTTCATTCAATCGCATTCTAGAAATAATTTGAAATTTATTGAATAATTGTCTGCTTCATGGGCATCACAAGAGACGCGCAAAAACACAACTCATTTCACATTCCTAAAGTTTTCAAGTGAAGGGGAAAAAAATATGAAAAGAATGTCGAAGCAATGTTAAAAGTTTGAAAGGTGGGCTTAGACGATGTCCCCTCCGTGCATTCCGCCGCTGGAAGACACGCCATTATCCCCACGAAGGGTAAAATGCCAAGACTTTAAAGGTCTCGCGGATGAAATGTGAGCGGGCGTGTGCTTGCCCATCCATGATGTTAACACTCGTGCACCCACTTATTCTCCCATCCGAGAGGACCTGAAATCGTGAGAATTTATGCAAAGTGTGCACAATTCAAGGCCTTGAATGTGTTTTTGTCTCTCTCTGTGAAATACATGTGCCTGCTGTTTCTGTACAGCGGCTTGAGATGTTGCTTGATTTGAGATACTACACGAATCCAAATTGCATTGCATTTATTTGCCGTCCTTTACTTTAAGGTTTGAGGTTTCGAGCTGATTTTGTTTAACCCGGTGAGAGAACTCAACAGACCATGGATAGAGTCTCATTCGCAAGAGTGACCTTGGGCATCAGTCTGCCGGTAGGGGGCGTTGATTGCCGTCCGGGTTGTATTACTTTAATATAATTTGAGTAATTTGTGGTGTAATTTTTTTGCGAGTTTGGCCATTTGCGACCCTGACGCCCGGCACAAACAATGACTAGCCTAACTCTTACGACCGACGTCAGGTGATCGTTGAACAGATTGCGCGTATCATAATTGGTTAGTACACGCGCTGTGCAATGGAATGAACAAATAAAAGACGTTAAATGCTATAGTTACAGTCAGTAGTGCCTCGATTAACGGTCACATCGGTTAACGGTTCTTCGAGTGAACGTTTCGCCTCCAGTAGGACCCCGTGGTTACGACTCAACGTTGACGTTTTGATTTCGCGGCAAGGTTTACGCGTTCTGTGCACGCGGTGGGCGCCAATGTCGGCCAATCCGAGCTGAGCCATGACCTCGACCAATCAGAGTCGCCCATTTAAAAGCGCTTAGACTAGTGGAAAACATCCCCCTCTCTCTCGCAGACTTCATGTCATTCCTATACGGTATTCGAGTAACACTTTACTTCGGTTAACAGTAGTTTTAGTGGAACGTTTTTATCCGTTCAGAGCTTTAAGTTCGGTCTGAGCATCACCCCAATCCTAATTTGAGCAGGACATCAATTTGGCTATCAAGCATCATTCCCATATCCTAAAACCTTTGAATTACATTGATGCTGCCATCCCTCACCATGGCTTCCTTTCTTCTGAGTCATTGTGTAGTTCACACCTGACCTTCAAAATTTGCTCTTGCAGTATCCCTCCATCTGGCTTGAGATCTCAAGCTCTGGGCGCTGCCCTCTCGCCTGCCCTCAGTGTAAGCAACTTTGCAAGTGCGTCTGCAGGCACCTTCAGAAGTCGAACAGAAGAACTCCTGCAGATGCCAACAGCAGGGACTACTGGGGGACTACTAATTATTCAGGCGAGTGAGTGCCTGTAGAGATTAAATGTCTCTTTCGCAAGTGACACCTGGGGTGAAAAAAACAAGCACGGGTGGCAAAGAACAGCGTGTAAAGTGCGTTCACTTCCACCCGCGCAAATGTGCACACCGCGAGTGAATTCACAATCGAGCGACGTTTGCTCCCCGATGTTCATTTCGGGGGTTGTAGCCACGTGGAAGCGGCGGGCGGTAAGGAGACATTCATTTAGTACGTACGCATGGAGGGGTAAAAGGGGGGGTTAACCCAAATGCGTACGCTTGCTTATGGGGGAGTCTACTGACAATGTAAATACGCATGGGAAACGGGGCGGGGGGGGGGCGGGGTGAAGTCTCGATAATAATTTGTCTACATTGGCCTTCAAATGAGCCACAGTTCAGTTCATTAAGCTGTCAGACAACAAGTACTACCGGGAGAAGTGGGACAGTGGGAGAGGTGCCACTTGTGTGCCACCGTGCCCCCCCCCCCCCCCCCCCGTGACAGCTCAGCAAAATAAGTGACCAGGGTACGCAACTTAATTCTTTAACGCAGCCGGCGGTGAACTTCTCTGTTTGCTTAAACATTATTAATCCTTGATCGTTTTTGCGTGGATTAAATATCGGCCGTTCTATAGGATTCGGGGGGGGGGTGGTGCGTCAAGTGTACGTACGCAGGTGGGGGGGGGGGTAAAAAGTACCCGTGCGTACAGGAAGGGGGGGGGCGTCAAGTTTTGACAGATTTTTTCGTTACCTACTAAATGGATGGCCCCTAACGACCCGAAGCTCGAGCGCGATAACGCCACGCCCGTAAATAGGCAACATTCCGACAAAGATACAACAACAACAACACAAAATCATGTCACTCTGTCCATGCGGTCAATGCAGTGCCGTTCGTCATAGGGCCCAGGTCACATGGACACACAGCATGAGCGATTTACCCAACTGCACACAGCCCTGTGCCATGTAAATTACTACCGTGGGATGAGAGTGCACACTTTCCCCCCAACAGCACTGTGCTTTACTCCTCCGCTCCTCGGCTAGCCCCAATCACCTCCTGCCATTCCCTTACTCGTACATAGGAGACGTTTATTCGCGGGCTGTTACTGCTAATCTGATTGCACAGGGGGGGGGGACTGCAAATATGTCAATCAACCCATGTCACCTAGGTCTGTCCCGTGACCTCATGCCAGCAGGCCTTCGACACTTCACATGGCCTCAAAGTGCACCTAGCGTGGCACAAAGTGCCCCGTGGTGACATCGCCGCCACTTCGTTGAGAACGGGTCGGTTGTTGTTGAAGGATTGCCTACCATCATTAGACCTCCTTTGCCAGTACCAAAATGTAATAATGGGGTTTTTCTCCATTTTTCTGGCAACAAAACTGAAACCTTTTTACAAGGATTCATGTCTGCATTAACCACAATACCTGCAGTAAAAATGCAAACAAAAAACATACATTAATAATATATGCATTGTCCTTGAAACTGATTGGTCCACACCAAGGGACGGCTTTCTTTTGAGCCTCGACCCAGCCGAACACCACGCTCCTGTTCCACGCATTCACAAGATCAAGCAGACAAGGCCGCGATGCAGCCCATTACAGAATCACCTGTTTGTTAATGTTTCATGTGAGCCATGGCTCGCTTGGTATCCGTGCATCTGGGCCAAGCAGGAAGTGGGTTTCGTCTCAGGTTTGTGTTTAGCCAGGGAATACATCCATGCAGCCTCCTGCAAGAACAGGTTTGGTGACAGTCCTGCAGCATGACCCATTGTTCCGCCAAGCATCGCTGTCAATTTCCTATTACTCTGATTAATTATTCACCTTCTCGCCAGTCACCTGCCATTTACAAAACTCGACACGGAGCTCAATGACTGCAGGAATTGGAGCCATGGCACACCCACTGAATTCTAAATGAAAACATTCGTTGGTAACACTGCGCTACGAATGTGTTGGAGATTATTTGTTGTTGATATTGGTGTGCTAACGCCAACAGCAGTGACGGGTTTTTTTTGTTTTTGTGTTAAATGCGAGCTGCTGGCTTCTATTCGGAGGTGGGTGAGCAAATGCTTTGCCTACCCAAATACCACGATACCGGGCCCCCCAATTATCCGAGCAAGTAATTGCGGTGCAAATTATGTTAAAGACACTGTCGGGTTGTTTATATATATACTGGATGCACCTCGGCGACTAATTTGCGAACTGTTCCATCGACCATTGCCGCAAAGTCTGCCGCTGTTTGATAAGTAAACACACAACCCTGCCGCTGCTCCAAGCACGTCGCAATGCAAAGGCAGCGCTTGCCGGTTGCGGTTTCTGCCTTGCGTTTAATTGCACCGCTATTTGTTTCAGTGCCTTGCAGCACGGGGCTTGTGTACCCAGCCACTAACAAGATATTCTCCGTGCATCTGTCACACTGACCCAGAACAAAGGGCTCCTCGTTGCAATTCATCACTCCGACATATTACACTTTAAGGTCGTTAACGTGGCCCCGGGTAAGCGAAACCACGAAGACTACCCTAAAACTGTTTCATGTGCCGCGCTTTGATATGCCTGCAGGGCGCAGTTCCACTACTTTTGGGCTCTTTAATTCCATTATCGCGAATTATCGGCGCACTTTACATGCCGCGGCTGATAAAGTGCCGCGAATATTAAATAAGCAAAGTTTGAGCCGATTGATGCCTTTTAAAGAGCAAACTCGTACACATGAAAGTCGCAAGCACGCGCATCGTTCGTTAAACGATCACACCAACAAAGACCACTCGCGTGGCCTAATGTTTTGGAAATAATTTAAAGAACAATACAACTAAAACAGTCTGGCTTTCCGGCAATTTGTGCACAAGAAGTTCTTGGCCAATTTCACCAACCGCAAGAGATAAACACGAGGGCTTTGTGTACCCCGCGTTGTGGCTATAATAATAAAAAAGTGCCACCTCGTGCCGCACATTGTGAAATTAACTTGTTTATGAATCACAAACAATGCTCACTGGGCGGTGCACACATGGTACTCCAGCTAAACGACTTCTTGAAGATAAGACAGCGACTGCCACTTTCGCCAAACCATCTAATCAATACTCCTGCTCGATGAACTGCTGCTATTTTTATGATCATTGCTCCTTTGAGTTGGAAAATCTCTCCCCTTGACTGTTACAATAACAGCCCGTTATTCATCCAGGAAAGTGTAGGAATGGTGGCCCAGTGGTTAGCGCACGGTTCTGTGAACCCTGCGACAAGTCACGTTGCACGTAATTAAGCGATTAATGTCGACAAGGGTGGTTGTTTCGACGTCCGAATTTTAGGATATCATCTTCTGCATCATCATATTCACAGTATTTGCTCACTCTCGAAGACAGAGAACGACTGGGAGGCACGAGGAATCACAGACTGATGGGAAGGCAGAACCCAGACAGTGGGCCACCACCAACAATTGTCCAAGCTCTGCAGTCCTCTATATATTAAGGCGTTATTGGTCAAGATCCGACCATGTCCATCCAGTGCTCGCCGAGCTGCATTGACTTCCGGTTGCCGAACGAATACATTGTAAGGTGGCACTCAGTACATACAAAGTGCTTGCCACTAAGCAGATTTTGGCTAGCCACAGGACAAAGACGGCCACTGCATCGCGTGGCGCTCTCAGATGCGCTTCTGCAGCCGTCTGGATCGCTCTTCCTTCCGATACTTGGAAGCCACTGGGGACTATACACTTTGACATCTATATTGAAAACTAATTTCCTTAGTACTGCTTTTTTGTGATAAGTTTGTGTCCTTCCCCCGCACCTCCGATAAGCAAGGTTGTCTACATACGGTGCGAAAGAAGTTTAACATGCATACACTCGTAAACAATTGGAGGAAACCGGAGCACCCGGAGAAAACTCAAACGTGCGAGGGGGAAACACTCTATCCCACCCAAATGGAACCGGTGGCGTTCACATTTTGTTCGACTGCCTTTCCCTGGCACCTCCTCGACGCGCGCGGGAGTTTTGCAACGTTTACGTGATCCACCAACCCTCGCCTCCACAGTGCTGGATCATAGGCGTGTTTCGCACTGCGAGTGTTTCTGTCGCAGGAGTTCCACAAGAGTAGAGCGTTTTGGTGAGTAATCTGAAAGGAGCGTGAAAATAAATGTGTATACTGCCATATAATGTTGATGTGTGGGGTAACTATGGAGCAGTGCTTTGTGCATCCCACTATAAACCCGGCTACCTGAGTTAAATTCCGAGCTGTGGCTAACATTAGTGGAGAGTTTCATTTGAATCGGTCTTGGCATCCCGCCTTCACCAACCTGCACTGCCCAGCAGGGTGAAATATGGTCATCCCCCCCCCCTCCATCACTGCCAAATGGCTGTAAATCGTGCATTGTTATTATTCATCCAGGAATATTTATCCGAGTGTTAAGACTCAGTTTAATACGTAGGCTTTCGCGACCAACATTTACAAAAATTGTAAATGCTTTGGATTTTCTCTCCAACACACCGGTGGGCTGGACTAATTGCCGCGTTGCTTACGTGACAAACCTTACTGGCTGTCGGGTGGTGGAGAGTTACGACACATTTATACTTACATGATCTAACCCGAACGCCGTTATTACGTAAATACTCGAATGCAGGATGTTTCTACATTGAGATTTGGTGACCTCTACCTCATTGCTGGTGCGAGGCGGAAGCAATCAAGCAAAAGCTTAGGACCCAAAGTCAGTCAAGAGGCCCCATTTTCTCACGGGTCCTAAGCTTTTCTCACGAAAATGGGGCCTCTTGAATTCAATCCCACCTCGAATTCAATCCTACTGATCATAACTCGTTAATGAACGTAACGAATCACAATCATAATCATAGTTTTTATTTATCCTGGAGAAATCCGATGAGCTATGAAGCTCTTTTTCACAGGTCTCTCATCTCTATTGTGTCTGCATTTCCATTCTCTAATCTCACGACAGCATATCTCTGTTTGTCAACATTTATCTTATCTCCCTACATCTCTATACCTCGTCTATATATCTTTTGTCACCTTACTAGGATTCTATTAATTGAAGACTCTGTGGGGGGGGAGGGAGGGCAATGGGCTCGCACGGGTACTGTTAAACAAGTGGAAAGAAACTGGACTTGCTGGAGAAAACCCATTCCACGCGGGAATAATATCAAAATAATCCAATCAGGATTGGTCATCCACCTTGTACCGGTTAACTCATACACCCCGTGTGCTGAAAGGTCTCGCGTGTGGCAATAATCCCCGCGTGAAACTAGCGGCAAGTTTCTAATTTCCAGAAATATACCAGTTCAAGATAAGCACGGCTTGTTAAGGCAGAGCCCTTTACTGGTGGCTTAAGACAGGATTTGGTTTGTTCAATCCCACACGCATGCACCAGCTTTAGAAGAGCATTATGTCATTAAAACTACGGACATGTTCAAACGTAAGACGAGCATGTGCTCATGCAGCCGATAGACATGTGTAAGCTAAAGGACAAGCATGGGCACATTGAACCCACAGACGTGCTCACACTAAATACAAGCAAAGGAGTCATGTAACCTACAGATATTCACCAGCTTAAGTGGGGTCTTACAAAAAAACTCTGAGCTATGCTAATCCGAACACCTAACCCAAACCCTAACTCTATTCCCTCCACCAAGACTCCGACCACCACCTCACTGTAAAGATTGTATGCTGTATATTGATATATATTAGGTACGAGACGAATGGTGAAATTACAATTTGGATTTTACAAATAGCAGCATAATAACCCAAACAACAAACCGAAGTTCTTGAAATGGAAACAAAGACAAGCATGGACTCATGTCACCTACAGATATGCTCAAGGTACAATCATGATCACATCATGCACAAACTAAAGACATTTCACCACATCTCTTTTGACATCAAATCTATGCTGTGCTATTTTTATTATTATTTTTGTTTACCCAGGAAAATATCACTTAGGCTCATGACTCGTTTTCAGGAGGTTTACAGCAGTTAGTGATGTTGCCATGTGTCATTTGAAATGAAAAATTTAAAGGTACGTTTTCAGCAATGTAATGTTTGGCCAGTACCGGGTACATTGTGTGTTGTTTTTTTGCTGAGCCATGGGAGGAAAACGAAGAACCCGGAAGAAACCCATGCAGAACAGGGGAAGAAGCTATAGACTCCACTCAGAAAGGACCCCGAGATGGGAATTAAACCCAGGAACTTATTTATGTAGGGGGGCACAAACAGCTACAACTGTACAGCCATGAATGCAGACCGACTATAAAACACTAATTCTCCTTTTTTTATTACACGCTTTTTATTAACTTTTGTTGTTGTATCCTCAAATCTTGTAACTCAATTTTAACCCACTTCCCAATGTGGTATCGACTGTAAACTTGGTATACTTATGTCATACTGATGACAATACTGTATTCTATCATAAAAAATAAAATATTTTTAAACATCCTTTTTTATATGTTATGTTTCGGCTTGGGTCTAATTGTCCATGGTCAACTAACGTTGGCTGTAAATGACCACGGTCCCCTTACGTTGTGGCAAGCTTTGGGGCCACTTCCTGGAGTCGTGGAGTTCTTCCATTACTAGTACGGTACATTTCATTAAAGCGTGTTTTTTAAAAAAGTTTTTTTTATATATATTACTTACTTCAGCGTTTTTTTTTTGTTACAAGCAATTCTGTTTTCATGAATTTGCGTGGAGTGTTTTACAGCTGTTTTTGTGATGTGTTTCCCTCTTCATGCCAGCCTTCTTAAATCAACTTAGCAGTTTGCACAATTTGCAGTAATTACATTGGGAACACCTCGAGGTGTCCTCATCGCTTATCATGCAGCCGTTCATTTACTTTTTCTTTACATAAAAATTGTAATTTAGCCGCAGCAGCCACAAACAACAACCGATTACTTCTGCGAAAAAAGCACAGCTGCCAATTATAGTGGCTGGAAAACAAGTGGCACAATCAGGGTTAATGCTTACCCTGGCAGCCGGTAGCGTTCAAATGTTTTCCCTGCCATATGGCCCAGGAGAAGGTGGGTGGTGGTGCAGTGGTTAGCGCACTGCGATCTGAACCAGGTCACCAGAGTTAAATTCCCGGCCGTGGCTGTCGGTGGCCAGCGATATCTAAACCTGTCCTAGACCACCTTCTCTTCAGAAATCCTTAGTGGCTGGCGAGGTGAAGTATGGTCAAATCACCCATGACTGGCATGGCATGAAGGAGGCCTTCATTCAGTATTGGATTGACACAATTCTATACATTATTTTTGTTAAATTTAATTTAATGCTGCAGATTTAGACTGTATACAATGTTTGAAGATTTGCAAACGGTAACTTTAGATAGCACATTTTTGGAGGTCATAGCATATCAGATGTACCTTGGTGCTATTAAGGAGTCGAATTAAGTTTGAATTGTTTCCTAGCAATACATTTGTGTCTAAAGTTAAATGTGTGATGGGTGTATAAAACACATACGTGATTACTGTTGTTTTAGAAATATTTATGGACTGCTTGGGTGAGATGCATATTTTCATCACCAAAATCAGTTTCACGAACCGACAAAAAATGCCCTGGAGTCAAGCCAAATTTTTGGAGGATCTTCTGAGGCCTCAAAATGACGGTAATCTACAAAAACTGTTTTATCTCTTCTTTGTTTCGCCAAGTGATTTGAACATAAACTGCTTATGGGGATGAAACGAGTTTGAGATTGTTGTGCGATATGCCACCAAGTAACGACAAGTGATTTACATTGTGACGTAGCACCGTGCGTAACATTACCACATTTAGAAGCATGCATTTAGATTATTTAGCTGATTTTGCTGCTATGAATGTCCACGTGATGAGACGCTTTGTTGAGCTCTCATTTGTGGCCAGGTCACTTCTGAAAAATAAGCGAATAGCTCAGTGGGCTTTACCTGGTAAGATACAAAGAGCTTCGTTATATTTGCAGAT
Organism: Petromyzon marinus; assembly: GCF_048934315.1. Taxonomy (NCBI): domain Eukaryota; kingdom Metazoa; phylum Chordata; class Hyperoartia; order Petromyzontiformes; family Petromyzontidae; genus Petromyzon; species Petromyzon marinus. The sequence goes on from NC_133701.1 coordinate 7,664,858, forward strand.
ATTTTTAGGTGATTTGTTTTTCTTTCCTATACTATGCACTCCCACCGTTGTTTTTTTATTGTTTGTTGTTATAACGTTCTGACCCACCACTAATGGACATCTGTGAAAACGAGCTTAATAGCTCATCGGATTCCTCCGTTATAAATTAATATTCTGATTTTGATTTGGTAATAGAGCCCTCTGAGGATGCCTTTAGACTCCATCGGTGCTGTTCTATCTTCCCTGGCTGTCCCCTGGGTCTCGACATTGTTGAATAATTACAAGCAAATGACTCCTCCTGGCAGACTAATACCCAAGGTCTCTTTTGCCAATGACACCATCCTGGTCTCTTGAGTTCTAACCTGGTTTAACAAAATAAACTTGATGTTTGTTATTATTATTACGCTTATTTAAAGAGCAAAGCCTCTGCCAAGATTTTGCAGTCGGGGGGCAATCATTGCTGTGTATATTACAAATTAGTATTTGTACAATAAAAACAAATCGGCAAATTTGGACCATGACGCTGGCACACAATGGTCTTGCAAATGATATCATTGGCATAAAAACAATCTACTGACGCAGGAGGAGCGGTTTGGATTAACACACCTCTTACCAATTATTGGGGCGGCTGTGGAAATCAAACCATGCAACTCTGCAACAAGCGGTGGATGTGCTACGCCTAGGCTTTGTCACATAAGTCATGTTGTTGTTGTTATTCTTGGTTCTTTCGGTAAAGTCACGTAGAAGGGAAACAATAAAATAATAAACATATAAAACAATGTGCTACGCCTAGGCTTTGTCACATAAGCCATGTTGTTGAATCCCTGCAGTCACGAAAGCTTTAAATCAAAATCATGTTGTTGTTGTTGCTGCTGCTGCTGCTGCTGGGCGCTGGTTTTCTTGGTGGTGCCATGTCTCACTCCTCTCGCCCGTATTTCCCTGCGCGGACCGCAACTTCCCCTCTATGTTCATGTAGTTCTTCACTGGCGTCAAACATCTTGAAAATACATTTAGACACTATACATGAAAAAAAAATGTTCAGTGTCCTTGTGCATCCCCAATGCGATAAAAGCACCCATACATCCCACATTGGCTCGTGACTTATCGCTGCGAAGGGTAAAATCACTTTGGCGGTGTGGACATGAACATACAGACGAAGGCTGTAACGGGATTTTTTTTCATCTTTCCATCACACTGCTCACGTGAGACATGACAAGTGCAATATGGTCGAGACAAGCAGCGGAGGAGCAACGAAATGGAGGAACCCCGGCCAAGGAGACGTCTACCGCACAATTGGAGCAATCGAATCGTCTATAAAACCATAAACTACGTTTTTTTTCAAGCATGTAAAGGCCAACTGAGCTATACAACTCTTTTTCAGAAGCGACCTGGCCACAAATGATAGCTCAACGAAGTGGCTTATCATCATCATGTGGAAATTTATAGCAGTCCAAACTCCAAATAATAATAAATAATTATTTACAATTTTGTAGAGGGCATTTCATCCAAGGATCCCAATGCGCCGATATACAGGCGTCAGGATCGGGATCGAACCCAGGACCTCCTGTGTACCCGTCGAGGTAGTTAACATCTCACCACCGTGGCACTCTTGTGCAGGTTCTAGATATACTGATTAGAGCGGTCGGCTACATATGGTGCGAAATAAGTTCAACATATATGCCGTACGTTGTTGCGTCGCAGGATCGTGTTGCGATGGTGACAGCTTGGGGAGGGATTCATTTTAGAGTAGATTCGTCATGGCTGATATTGACGACGCTATAAAATCTCTCATCGCTGAGCCCTAATAAATTACATTGCATAAGAATAATATAATTGCCGTAGCTTATTTCCGCTCGGATGTATCAGAGCTGATTCATCTGTATATTTGGAGAGCCCCAATGAGTGGCCACTTCCCACTGGAGTTCTTGGTTTAGTTGGTGAAGGAGAATGTGATTAATTTTCTGTGGGAAGTGAGTCAGTGACAGTGCTAGGCTCAAGCAAACCAAAGGTCTCAAGTGGCCCCTGATTCATGAAAACAAAAATTGGGTGGAAACAAATATCAACACGATTTCAAAACACTCAAAATAAGATAACAAACGTAAAAATCCAAGGCAACTCTCTCATCTCTATCGATAGTTCTAATTTAACGTGCAATTTAATTGAGGGGCTAGTGTGTTATCTTGATGTACTCTGGGACTATTTTTATTGTTGTTGTTGTTTTTCTGCCTTAGCCAAGCTTTGCAATGAGTGTTGGAAATTGCAAATGAATGTATGTAGTTATGCAATTTGTATTGATATACACGTACTTTATTTAATTGTATTTATTTATGTTCAGTTGTCTAGCTCGCCTTTTCTCTATTTTGCACTCCTATCGTGTTTTTGAACTGTGTGTTGTTGTAACGTGCCAACTCGCCCCTAATGGACGTCTGTGAAAAAGAGCTTCATAGCTCATCGGATTCCTCCAGTCTAAATGAAGACTCTGCTTCTGACCTCACTACATCTCTGCCTCTTGTCTGTCTCCTCTACACGTCGCTCCTCTCACCCTCTCCACATCTCAATTGCCATCTACATTTATTTTACCATCGTGACATCTACATCAATTGCCAACATCTCCTCTCATCATCTCATCGAGACTTTATACATTGATGGGCAGGGGTTGGGAGGGGAAGTCCCGAGGAACAATTCCTGGCCCCCTTCCATTGAACCAGCACCGCCACTGGCGATCGTAAGTCAGCAATCTCTTGAAGAAAAAAAATGGTCAGATGGCAACTGCCGTAGCCTGACGCTGATAAGAATTGCAGAGCCAAGAGGGGTATTCGTAACGCTTTGTTCCCAGTGTTTATTTTCGTCTTCGGCTTTGCCAAAGACGGGACATGCAGGAAGTTGGCAGCGTGACCACAGTGCACCTGGAGGCATATGAGAAGGAGCTACAGACAGATTGCAACGCACGGGGAAAATAACAATAACCACAGCTAGGTTTATAGATACCCCCACTCAAATGATAAGGGGAGATTATCAAGAAAATCCACATTATATTTGAGTCTCCTCTGCATGTCCCCCACCAGTCCCAATACGCTTATTAAATCTGATTACACTCTCCCCTCTGTAAAAATATGAAGCCATTGCTTTCACGATAGTCAGTGGGTTACCCGTAGATGGATCACCCTGTATAACAATATTGACGTGCACATTGTGAGAAGGGACGATGGCAGACGGTCAACACTAATGACGGAGTGGCAGCCAAGGAAGGGAACGCGTCCGAGAGTCACGGATAACGGAGGAGATGGAGCGTTGAAATCCGTTCATGTCCAGTTGTTAGATGTGTTATTACGTCGCAGCGTCGCGAGAGATGGCAGTGGGACTTGGTGAGGCCGTCATCCAGCAGTGGATTGACCACGGCGAATTATTATATTGCTCAATAATGTACGATGCATTTTGCACATTTAGATATGTAAATAGTTGTAAATGCATTTCTATAACAGAGCTATTGTTTTATATTTTTTATTATTTTATTGTTTCCCTTCTACGTGACTTTACCGAAAGATCCAAGAATATAAATAATAATCAGTTTAACACGTAAGCTTTCGCGAACAATATTATTCATAATAAAGGTTTTTGGGTTAGATCACGTAAGTATAAATGTGTCGTAATCCTCCACCACCCGACACAGCCATTAAACCTTACAGCCAGTAAACCTGGTGGAGGGTTACGAAACATTTATACCTACGCGATCTAACCCAATATCCTTTATTAAGAACAAATAATAATGTACAGTCTAGCCCTTTGTTAATCCACTGCTGGATGAAAGCCTCCCGACTCCATGTCAGTCACAGGGGTTGTTTGGCCACACATCATCAAGCCCGTCCGTGCAGTTTGGTGAACAGTATTGGGAGTTGCCCAGGACTGGTTCAGATATCATTCGCCACTGATGTTAGCCGTGGCCAGGAATCGAACTCCAGTGGACACGTACGTAATCACAACACATAGCACAATGTGCTAACCGCCGTGTCACAGCTCCTCCAATATTGCTGTACATATGGTGCATATATTGGTATAACTTAACAAAAACAATGAAGTGCCTATGACTAAATCACCGCTAGTGTTGCCGATCCCATCAGACCTAAGAATTTAAGCGGGGTTTGAACTTGGGTAGTGCTCGGATGGGTAACTACCATGGAAATAAACAGGCCTCATAGGTCCCTACTGGTCCGTTGTGGGTGCTATGCTCCCATGTCCATACTTCCCGCACCGACCAGCATGGTGAAGTATGGTCAGATTACCCCCTCGCGATCTGTCAGAGGTGGGGAGGTACTCATCCAGCAGTGCGCTCTTTGAACGTGCTTTGCAAGAATTGAATAGTAGAGAATGATGATGATGATGACAACGACGGTTATATTGGTCAATATATTGATGATGATGAGGCACAAAATGATATCCCCAGTATCGGACATCGACACAATGAGAACCCTTGCTGACATCGATCCTCTAAGCACGTGTGTGCGATGTGGCTTGTCTACCTGCCACCGTGTATGACGCAGGCACTGCTCTGCTGTCACGTGTCCGTGTCTTGACCGTGCCCTCGCAGAGATCAGAGTAAATGAAAAATTGATCGAAAAAGCAGCCTTGAAAGTCACGATGTTCTGATGTCTTGAGTGGTTAAAAAAATTCTTTCCAACATGTCGGTTTGATTGATGCCTTATTCAGCAGCAACAAATAGTAATTTAAGGCTATTTTGTGAGTTCTCAAAATATGTGCACACAGTGTGTGTGTGTGTATGTCCGTGTTTGTCCGAATTTCGGGAACAGTTGCGCAGTGGTTAGCACACTTTGCTTAGCACACTACGAACCCTGCAACCTGAGTTTGCTTCCGGGCCATGGCTTAACAGTAGTGATTATGTGCACCAGTTGCGGGCTTCCTCAAGGTTGGCTCGACCTTCTACGAGTACCTGGTGCCGTGTGTGTATTCGGGAGACAAAGGCGGCCGGGCACGATGCTGGACAAACCACCCACCCCCTCGTTTCACCATGTCAGCCTTTATAGGCGCTCGGAAAACAGCAACAGCCCGCATGGGCTACAGAAGTAGTCTATGACCTGATTTTGTACGTCCGAAAACATTTCTACGCGTATTAATGACATTCATCGTCCTCTCGAACGGCGATTGCCATCAAATGCACACATCCAATAGAACTACATTGCAAATGGGAACTGAATTATAAACACTCAAGCCCAGCGCTCAGATGCCAATTTTGAACCAGTTGATCATTATTTTCTTGGAGGTGCTTTGTAGCATACGTCTGCCTAATGAGCCAAGAGCAGTCAGGAAGAACCGAGGAGAACTGTTTGTCACCCATTTTTGTTCCCACTATAACCTGCCCACACTTCCAGCTCTTAATTATTATGCTTTCACATTCCATTATTAAGCTCGATAAACATCGGGTTAAGGTGATCAGCCAGTTAACGAGTTGCATAATGATCCACTTGCATAGCTGTGGGTTAATTATGCTCTAACTGGATCAGTTGACGATGTTTTGACATGTTCTTTGATCTGGGTAGTCCACTGGGCTATTGTTATTCCGTGCCGAATTGCTGGTGGCTATGCACCTGGCTTATCAGGGTATGGCAGTGCAACAAGTGGATTAATTTCTATCTGCACGGAGATCGAGTTTCCCCCCTCACACTAGTGAGGTTTCTTCGACCACATACTCTGGGATTCCGCTCACGTGCATAAACACTCGTTCAAGGGAAGTTCACCAAACATCTTAACATAGGACCACAGAGCTCGGGCAAATTTGTTGGAACCGGTTCTAGCTGTCTTCCCTCGAGTGTGTGGTATTCCGCTCCTCTGCGTAAAAAGTTGCACTTTACAAATTATACACCGCATTGTGAGCTGCAATTCGCTTGAATGGCGCGACAGGAACTCCTCGACTAACGAACGAGTTGGGCTCCAGTGATCTGTTCGTAAGTCCAACTTTACTCCTGTCGATTCCAAATATATTGGACGGCATGTATACTGAACACGAGGAATGGCTTTAAATATTGTACAGTCTCCTGTAGATGCCACGGATTCCTCTTACTACCACCTTTAACACTTTCACCAGTCTAACGCTTCTGAGGCACGATGGGGGTTGACGATGTTCGTGAAAAGCACGGAGAACGTCGTAGTGAACCGCACAGCGACAACACAACAACAGATAATGGCGGCGGCCCAGGCAGAAATGCTGGGAATGCTGGGTAATGAATGGGCATTCTGGGTAAGGAATGGGAATGGTGGGTACTGAATGGGAATGCTGGGTAATGAATGACAATGCTGGGTAAGGAATGAGAATCCTGGGTACTGAATGGGAATGCTGGGTAATGAATGCCAATGCTGGGTAATGAATGGGAATGCTGGGTAATGAATGGGAATGCTGGGTAATGAATGACAATGCTGGGTAATGAATGTCAATGCTGGGTAATGAACGGGAATGATGGGTAATGAATGGGAATGCTGGGTAATGAATGGGAATGCTGGGTAATGAATGTCAAAGCTGGGTAATGACACCGAACAACTACCACCATCTATTGCGCGGTAGCTTAACTTACGACTCTCAGTCCGAACGGGCAACTGGACATACAGACAGGTTTGTTCGTATCTCGTGAAAGTTCCTAAGTCGATTGTTCGTAAGTAAAGGAGTATCTACATTAAACCCTAAAAAAACATGACAATACAAGCGTAGAGACATTAATAGAGTCACTATGTCGTGTGCGCGATCTATGGGCACAAGCCTGTAACTGCATGTCTCGTGGCTCTCTGGCACCGGCGTAAGTATGGCAGGGAAGTGGGCCCTAGAGGACATGGTCCCGTTGAAGGGCAGAGCGGGGGCACGTGAAGATGGGACCATCTGGGTGAACCCGAGAGGTCACGTGAACGGCACGGGGTAGCAAGGGGGCCAAAAAGAGAGCTTGATGGACACGTGATGCTGGCTCCAGATCCTTCTGGAGAGATCCAGAAGGCCGGAGGCGGAGCAAGGCCACGCTCGGCAGCAATCGAGGCTGTCATTCTGGAATCAACTCGCCGTACTACGTCTTTTCGGTCGTCGGTCTTCAGTCGTCATGCTCGGCATCGTGGGTCAGGCAGATGTTGCTGACCTGACCCAGTTATGTAGTTACAGTGAGGGAAAAAAGTATTTGATCCCCTGCTGATTTTGTACGTTTGCCCACTGACAAAGAAATGATCAGTCTATAATTTTAATGGTAGGTTTAGTTGAACAGTGAGAGACAGATTAACAACAAGAAAAACCCGAAAAACCATTGTCAAAAATGTTATAAATTGATTTGAATTTTAATGAGGGAAATATGTGATTGACCCTCTCTCAATCACAAAGATTTCTGGCTCCCAGGTGTCTTTTATACAGGTAACGAGCTGAGATTAGGAGCACACTCTTAAAGGGAGTGCTCCTAATCTCAGCTTGTTACCTGTATAAAAGACACCTGTCCACAGAAGCAATCAATCAATCAGATTCCAAACTCTCCACCATGGCCAAGACCAAAGAGCTCTTTAAGGATGTCAGGGACAAGATTATAGACCTACACACGGCTGGAATTGGCTACAAGACCATTGCCAAGCAGCTTGGTGAGAAGGTGACAACAGTTGGTGCGATTATTCGCAAATGGAAGAAACACAAAAGAACTGTCAATCTCCCTCGGCCTGGGGCTCCATGCAAGATCTCACCTCGTGGAGTTGCAATGACTATGAGAACGGTGAGGAATCAGCCCGGAACTACACGGGAGGATCTTGTCAATGATCTCAAGGCAGCTGGGATCATAGTCACCAAGAAAACAATTGGAAACACACTACGCCGTGAAGGACTGAAATCCTGCAGCGCCCGCAAGGTCTCCCTGTTCAAGAAACACGTATATATGCCCTTCTGAAGTTTGCCAATGAACATCAGAATGATTCAGAGGACAACTTGGTGAAAGTGTTGTAGTCAGATAAGACCAAAATGGAGCTCTTTGGCATCAACTCAACTCGCCGTGTTTGGAGGAGGAGGAATGCTGCCTATGACCCCAAGAACACCATCCCCACCGTCAAACATGGAGGTGGAAACATTATGCTTTGGGGGTGTTTTTCTGCTAAGCGGACAGGACAACTTCACCGCATCAAAGGGACGATGGACGGGGCCATGTACCGTCAAATCTTGGGTGAGAACCTCCTTCCCTCAGCCAGGGCATTGAAAATGGGTCGTGGTTGGGTATTCCAGCATGACAATGACCCAAAACACACAGCCAAGGCAATAAAGGAGTGGCTCAAGATGAAGCACATTAAGGTCCTGGAGTGGCCTAGCCAGTCTCCAGACCTTAATCCCATAGAAAAATCTGTGGAGGGAGCTGAAGGTTCGAGTTGCCAAACGTCAGCCTCGAAACCTTAATGACTTGGAGTAGACCTGCAAAGAGGAGTGGGACAAAATCCCTCCTGAGATGTGTGCAAACCTGGTGGCCAACTACAAGAAACGTCTGACCTCTGTGATTGCCAATAAGGGTTTTGCCACCAAGTACTAAGTCATGTTTTGCAGAGGGGCTAAATACTTATTTCCCTCATTAAAATGCAAATCAATTTATAAAAATTTTGGCATGCGTTTTTCTGCATTTTTTTGTTGTTATTCTGTCTCTCACTGTTCAAATAAACCTACCATTAAAATTATAGACTGATAATTTCTTTGTCAGTGGGCAAACGTACAAAATCAGCAGGGGATCAAATACTTTTTTTCCCTTACTGTACCCTGTCGGAGTTAAATACCTGTATGGTACGTTGTGTAGCGACCCTGTTGGGGTCGAGTTAGCTACGTTGTACGTTTAGAGAGTTACCCTGTTGGGGTTGTTAAATTAACGTTGTACGTTTAGAGAGTTACCCTGTTGGGGTTGTTAAATTAACGTGGTGCCATCGAATTCAAGTGTGTGCCTCCGTGGAACCCACTACAAAAGTATAAAATAAAATACATTCCATGCCTTGTTTTGCTGCCGTTGCGGTAACAGCCATGGCTGGCTGGGAATGCAGATTGCCCTGCAGGCCCTGTCGCACTTGTGTGCCTCCTAACGCCGAACCTGACATTTTGCCTTAAATGGAACGCACGCGCGGAGGAAGAGGTTTATTCGCTTACACTTTGGTCGAGTGGACTCGTCTGCAGACGATCGTATACTCAGTGGCATGTATCTGTGCAGAAAATATTACACGTGCAAATATTACACTTGCAAATCCAGGCATGTTGTGCAAGGCGCAGTTTGTAAAGATTTTACAAGTGTGTTCACAGCTGTACAAGGAAGGCAAGGAAGGGAGCCAAACTGTTTTCCTCCTGACCATGAAGGAAGGATCGATTTGACCGTGCACTTGGTACACGTGTGCGACATAGTTTGTCTGAAATATTCACGTGGCTATTAAATATTTATCTGTTCCTTTACAGGGCGTTTGAGTAATTAATCGCAGTAAGGTGAGCAGCTCCATTTAACATGGAAAGAGTAGGGTTATCGAGCCGTGATCAGGTTCCTGCGTCTACAGGGAAGGAAACCACTGCAAATACACGAAGACGCATGTGTGCAGCTTGTGATGGTGATTCCACATCACGTGATGATGTGGAAAGCAATTTGGAAGCGATGAAGAGTTTATGATTACAGCCAAATCCGGGCAGCAGAGCCAGAAACCAGATTTCTATTTCAATTGCATGAGCGTACTTTCCAACCCTGCTGATGCAAACGAGAGGCTTCTGAGTTGTAATTTTTTTTTTAAATTTCATTTCAAAGCAAGAATTTGCATCAACAAATTTGTTGTTGCAAGCTTTTTATTTATTATCTTTTTTGTAAGGCAGCACGAATAGCTCTGAAAATACCACTCCATAAAAAAATATATACACTTTTTTATTGTAATGTTTTACACGAGACTTAATTCATTTGTCACTGAATATTTTCCGGGTCACTGATAGACTGGAGTAGGTCCAGAGAGGGCCGTAGAGAGGGAAGAGGAGGGAGGGGGGAAATGGCCTTAAATTAGGTGGTGTGCTGGGTATGGAATGATTTTCCAGGTCACTGACCCAGACAGACCAGGCTGAAAATAAACCCCCGGTTTTTGCATAAAATAAAGATGGAAATGTATTAAAACGGCGCAATGGGGGGGGGGGGGGGAATTAGCATGTGAAAATTGAGACGATGCATTGAGGAGTGACGAGGTCGGGGCGTGTGGCGTTTCTGTGCGCACGCAGGTAGTTGACTGAACGCTTTATCTGGTGTGTTCACAAAATTATAGTTGTCAGTGGGCTGCTTTTTGGATTTTCAACCGAGGCCAGTTTTTTTGCCAGTTGTGGCCTGAATGCCGGAGTAAATACAGTCAACAAATTGTCACACGTTGAAATAAAATGTTTTTGAAAGGTGATTTTTTTTAAATCTCAAGACTCGATTTTTTTGGTTGAACCACGTGTTGTTCGGCAATCTGCCCGACATTTCGCTGCACGTGCCGGGAGCGACGAAACGTCAGACTCCATGCCGAACAACACGCGGTACAACAACAAAAACACATCCGAGAGCTACATAGCACTACCGTGAAAACCTATGCAGCATTACGAAATTGGATTTGGAAGACGATTTGCATTATTAAACACGGGATACCCTTGCGAAACGCTACACATATGCAAGGGGTGGTGGCGAGTGAGCCTAATTGATTAATGCTTTCCCACCTGATGACGGACGCTTGTGTTGCGCCCGAAACGTAGTTATTTATTTTATTTTATACCTACGTGACTTTACCAAAGGAGCCAAAGAGTGTAATTGATTTATTATTTACGACGACGCGCACAGAATAAACTGACAGTCCCAACGTTGCAAGGGGTACAGTTGTGGGCCCCAATTGACTTCAGCTGCCACGCTGCCAACGGCTGACGCGTTGAAACGCGCGGGGCTTCGACCCGTGTCCCGATTGGCTGCCCACGAGCGCGCACCGAATGAGTTGGGTCTTCGTGCGGCAGTCGCTGATTGGTGGAATTTGTTTTTAAATACACGTGCGGAAGTCGATGATTGGTGGAATTTGCTTTTGAATAAACACAAAAAATCCTTCATCAAAGCTGACGATATCCTCGTAGCTTTGATGTGGTCTCTCTGTTCACCAAGGTCCCAGTACCTGATACCATAACAATAATTGAGGATTTGGTCCAACATGGACTGAACCCAGAGGTACCTGCGCTGGCTAGGCACTGCCTCACCAACACCTACTTTACTTGGAATGTCACATTCTACAAACAAAATGAGGGTACCCCTATGGGCTCCCCCTTGTCACCAGTGATAGCCAATGTCTTCATGGAGAAATTTGAATCAGACGCCATCCAAACATCCACCCTTCGCCCTTCCCTAAGGAAGAGATATGTGGATGACACTTTCGTCATTTGGCCACATGGCCTCCCAGCATTGAACCATTTCCTAGACCACATTAATTCCAGACACCCATCCATCAAATTCACCATAGAAGTGGAGAAAGATGGCAAGCTGCCATTCTTGGATGTTCTGTTTGAGAGGAGGACTGATGGCTCTTTGGGACATTCTGTTTACAGAAAGTCCACCCACACAGACTGCTACTTGAAGCCTGAGTCCCACCACCACCCGACTCAAAAGAACTCTCTCATTAAAACGTTATACCATAGGGCCCATTGCATTTCGGACCAACACCACCTGGCCAGTGAATTAAAACATGTACATCTGGCCCTCAAGATGAACGGATACTCTGACCGTACCATCCGCCAAGTTGTTTCTCCCACCATACAGAAACAACCACCTGATACTCCGATCAAAACCATCACACTGCCATACATAGCAGGCGTTACCAAAAAGATTTCCAAAATTCTTAATAAACACAAGATCTAGGTCCGGTTCAATACAGTACACAAAATCCGTGATCTGATCGCATCCTTGAAGGATGTCATCCCTGACTTACAGTACCCCGGAGTTTACAAATTGAGTTGTACCTGCGGTGACTGCTATATCGGGGAGACGAAACGACATATTTCTGACCGAATCCGCGAGCACAAATCAGATTTGAAACACGGCAGAACGAATTATTTGGCCGTGGCTGATCATTGCTTCAACACAGCGGATGCTCATGACATTGTGTTCTCTGATACCAAAGTTCTCTGCAAACCTCTCGATTATTACCAAAGATTTGTCCATGAAGCCATCCAGATATACAAACATAGGCACAACTTCAACCGAGAGGATGGTTTCAAATTGAGCAACCACTGGAAATATGTTATAAATCAAGCCAAACGTTAGCTGTCTTTTAATTGTACAGCCATTTCCACTACTCAGTGGTTGTATCTCAAACTTTAGCTACCTTAAATTTTACAGCCATTTTCGTAGTTTTCATTTTAGGTTTAAAAAAATTGGTCTTTGCTTGATGTCTTGCATCGCCTCCCCCCGAAACCCCCCTGCAGCATAATTAAAGGGTTGTTTACCCGCTTTTGTGCAGTTTAACAAAAGGCAGCTTAGCTCAGCCCTCCCAACCACCCACATCCCTTTCTGGCTCCCCCCCCCCCTGACCTATATATAATCTAAGTCGTCTCGGAACTGTGCACTTGACACAGATATTCTGCTGTGACTGTTTCACCTGAAGACGGAAGCTTGTGTTGCCTCCGAAACGTCGTGATTTAATTGTTCTCTTTTATTTTATTTTAACCAAGTGACTTTACCGAAAAAGCAAAAAAAGTATTTTAAAAAAGGATAAAGAAGGGGTCGGTGAATGACCCCCCCCCCTTGGGGTATTTACCATTGGATTGGCTGAGGGCGAGAAGCGGTTGAGAAGCCCTCCAAAAGACAAGGGGTTAACTATACAGGGTGCTTCAAAAAAATGTTAACCATTAAATGATTCAATCGTTTTCAATGGAAAAAAATAACGGATAAAACACTGTAACATGATAACAAATGTATGTTAATAGCTTCAAAAAGTCAAAGAGTCTCCACTTGTTCGTCATCATTGCCAACACGTGGCCTGGAATCTTCTCCAGGTAGTCGTCTCCAGTGCCAGGAGGCATCATCACATTTCTTGTGGCATTATTGTTACATAAGGGCTTGAGTATTTGTGTTTAGGCAATGAATTGCCCTGAGTTAACTGAGGTGGTTCGAGTAGGTACTCCTTTTTACATGCTAGGGCGTGCGGTCGCTGTAACGTAGGAAGGCAGTGAGCTGCTCCTCGGGTTTTGATCATTGTAGGTGACATGCCGCTGATTAACTCATGCATTATCTAATTAGAGTGATTTTAGGAGAGCAGATGGAAGGTTCGCATGCACCAGTGGGTGCTGGGCAGTTGTCAAACCTGCTCAAACTGTAGCCTGTTGGCGATTTCTTGGTTAGATACCGTGAGGCTAAGCTCACTGTCACCCTTAGCCGGAGGCATGGTTGCCACCTACGTGGTACAATACGCCAAGACATAATACACGAATAATATATACGGTATATATCGCTCAATACCAGAGATATATGTCGTTTATTGTTTTTATTATGCGTCTGACAACAAAAAAAACAGCACTTTTAAAATCCCGGGAAGATTTACAGATTTCCCAGAAAAAAATCACTATCAAAAGAGGATGTCCTGGGAAAAACTGGGACAGGTGGAAACTCTCTAGTTTGGTGGTCTCATGGTCAGTGTCTTTTCTGTTCAGATAGTTTTTTGCTCAGCCAAGACTCTAAGCCTCACATTTGTGTGATCTTTTTTTGTCAGGTGCCTGTGAATAAATTGCACTCTCAAATGTAGTAAGTTATTCTAATAATAATCTAAATTTTATAAAGCGGCTCTCATATTCAAGCATCTCAAAGCGCTGTATGTGAAAAATAAAACTACACTCACAAGTATAGATACGATATATGATAACATCTAAATTAATGACCTCAGCCTTATTTCCAATGATGGAATTAAGAAACCATATTTGTATTTTTTCATAAATTAGTTGCTACATTCCAGCTCAGAGAATTTTAATTTTCAATTTGGCTGCCATGAAACACATACATTTTTTTATGGAGCAGGGTGTGTGGGAATGTGCAAAGTTTATAATACGTGGAAAATTAGGTCACTCATGAGTAATTCCAGGACATCTGCTTTCCTGCACCGTTATGTCGTAGGAAACCCTGTTATAATGTACTTAATTTATTTACTATTTTCATCGTTATGTACTGTGCTCATTTCAGAAGCTATGGCCGTTGGTTTCATATTTGCCACGGCATAAATATTGTCATTCCTTATATAACGAACGATCGACCTTTCTATATTGCTGTTGCGGTTAAATGCAATTGAAAACACAATTGTGGCTTGCGACGATGCCAATGTCATGAACCTCGTTTTTTTGTACACACCTTAAGCTCATAAATAAATGAACCCTTTCTTCCCCCCCCCATTATTAATATATTTATTGCATAGAAGCTCATATTTCTTACTCAAGGCAGAGGTGGTCATCACACATGATTGTCCAATAAATGTCAATTTTATTAAATATTGATGGGTAAGGACAGACCGCGCAATCCACATCTACGAGTCATTCAAAAATACAAAAGAACACCTTTTATAACCTCACACACACACTCATGCAAACATAAACACACATACACGCACACAGGTTTATAATGTACTTTAAAATGAAAACACTGTAAAAATATTTATTTTCCATTGTAAATGGAAAATTGTAATGTGATAAATGCTTATGTTTATTCACGTGCTATATGTTTTTTACAGTCATCATTATTACATCGTTACAAAATAGATACTTCTGTTTTAGAATAATTATGATAAGCATCATTGGCCATATTACTGATTAATACACAATACAACTCGGATATTGTAGTGAAAAGAGCAGAACCGACTCAGCTACTCCAGATTTAAAGTAATCATTTGTAGCCCACTGCATATTTCAAATATCATTTTTAAAAAAAAGAATAATTTGGCCATGATCAATCCACTTCTATATGAAGACCTCCGTAAGCCATCGCTATCTTTCATTATTCTGCAATATAATAATCCATCGATCATTTGCACACGAAAAATATTTCATCAAATTCAATTAATTAGTATTACGTCATTATTATTATTACGTAGTATGAACCATTTCTCTGTTTTTGTCCTGGAGAACTTCATTTATTATTGTATAGTAATTTCCTCATGTTGTTTATGATTACGTGGTAGTCTCCAGTTGTGGAATTCCATACGTTTGGAGATCGGGCTCTGGGAGCGTGTTGACGTATTTGAAGGGTCACCTAAAAACCTATTTTCTCAAACGCCTTTCCTCATTAGTTTTGCTCTTCTTTGCCTCTCATTCTGCCAACAAGCTCTCCTCTCTCTTGAATATATTTCTCCTTTTCATGCACCCCCGCCTTGAGACGTTTTCTGAAATGTAACTTTAAGTGCAAATAATTTATTCCAGTTCTATTCATGCATTGAAAAATGTTTTCATCACGATTCGTTTGTTGTCCTTCCCCCGAACCCCCGATAAGCAACGTACGGTTGCGAAAGAAGTTCAACTTACATGCATATGCATTATTATCACGTTCATCACCGTTACGTATGACATAATTCATGTTAACAATTGTAAAATTACTTCTTCAAATTGAGGGGGGTTGGTGGAGGCGTTCGCTATTTTCTTTGCTCAGATGTTGTAAACAAAAAACCACGCTGCAGCGCCTCCGCTGATTTATGAACAGTGTCACATTAACCTCCGTCAGTGGAGTGTTGCTGTGCGGTGCACATTTCGCTGTGGCTTGGGACATCGCTCGGTTAGTAGCCCGATACGAACACAATGCATAACGCTTCCTCCCTGAATTATTATTTAGGCTTTATCTCTTAACCAAGGGCATATTCGATAGAGCAGCCCTAACCACTGACGTTGCTTTTCCAAGTTCCGTAACCACGCCTCTCATTCCCTTTGGCTGCGTCCCTTAAAATCATTACATGCTCATTCACATACAGTGCATGATAATACCGCAGAGCCGAGCGTCGCGTATTCGCCCTGTTCAGTCTCCACAGATGTGCACATACCTTACCTTTGCAGATATTCGCCTCTAGCCCAGTGCCCAGCGAGTGGGATATGCAAGGTTGTGCAGTGCGCTACATTTCTGCATATTATAATGCTTGTCGTCCTGTTGTACACACATCACTTTCAAGTGTGAGGAACAGTCTGACAGATTGCACAATGAGGTTTTAATACAGTGTTTAAGAATGTTTCAATCTCAATTTCATATAATACAGACATTTTATACTAATTTTCTATCCACTGCTGGATGAAGGCCTCCCCCTCATCTTGTTAGTCGTGGAATTTCATTGACCATACTTCACCACGCTGGTCAGTGTGGGTTGGTGAAAATGGGACCCAGGACTGGTTCAGATATCACTCAGCACCGATGGTAGTCATGGCCAGGAATCGAACTATGATGGTCGTGTGCTAACCACTGCACCACCAATAAAGTATTATGGGAGGACAAAAGTAAATACGATTATTTTGGAGGCTTTAGTTCGCGATTCGGAAACTCTTTGGGTTGACCTCTATTGGCCAATATTATTTTAACTTTGGCAAAGCCAGAAGCCACGATCATGTGACTTACACATTTATGCTCATCCGTGAGCTTGCATGATATCTTGCAGAGGTGTCATCCAGCCTGCCGTATATATTCGTAAGGCATCACGGTCGCACATCAGGCTTTTTGCATTGCTTGCTTTCCACATCCAGATATTTTACCCGAAATAAATGGTTACAATTTAAGTTGTTGGCCCACTCTAAAATCATGTCGGTTGGCCCAGGCCATAAATCTCGAATATACTGAGCATCTGACTTGAGTTCTGACCTGCACTCTCCTCGCTTCCATCCCCCCTCTTTCCTTGGTGCCAGCATTTCTCCGACAATACAACCTTGCTTTTGACTTTGCTTGTATTAAGGTCAGCATCACCTAGGCTGTGGAGCAGGAGACAGATAATAAATAACATCCCCAACACAGCGCCGCACACTCTCGTGTGTTTCCAAACAGAGTGTTCTTACTCTCGCGAGCTCCCCACCTCCCACACTCCAGGTCTTCCTCCCAGTGCATTGCACAAATGTTTCTAATGAGTACCGCTACATACCCGGGATACAGGGGTATTGCTTTTTTTTCTCCCACGTATTTGTCAGGGGTGCGTCGATGGTGATTAAGCGTGGAAAGAAATCAGTGGCCCATTTTTCGTTTACCTGTCAATATGCAGCAGCATAAAATGCGATAATTGTTCTTTTTGTAAATCGCCACCAGTGCTCTTTAAACAACAGGTTGTTTTAGTTATCGCCGTATTTGCCATTATAACCAAACAAAATCCAATCTCTTTTGGGTGAAGGAAAATAAATACGATTTTTTTCTCCCCTTTAATTAAAAAACCCGCCTTTCATGGATTTAAAATAAAACTGGGATAAATCATAGAAATTATTTTCATCATAATCAATGTTTCTCACCGCATAGAGTTCCGCAACTCTCCGATGTGTTATCGGATCGCTCCGCGTGTTTCTCGGGACGATGTCCGACGTTTCGCCCCACGTGCTGGGAGACTCTTCTTCAGCACGACACGAGGCGCAACGCCAAGGAAACACCGGAAAATAAGTATCCATGATAAAATGTTATTGCTCTTTTTTTACCACAGCGCGACAACGCCTGGATGGAAGCCAACCCTACTCTGTCTCTCTTCTGCTCCAGCGATGGTCCTCAGAGACAAATACAATTACAGTGAATTTAGTTACTGCTCCAATTTTAGAAACGGTTGCTTTGTGCGTTCATGCGCGTGTTCCAGCACCGGCGTGCGTGTGCGGGTTTTTGCCAGTGGGTGTGTGTGTGTGTGCGTCTGTTGTAGGGAGCGGTGGTGGAGCGGTTCGCACGTGCTACGGTACGAACCTGCCGCTCACGGAAAACACCAGTGACGATTATCTGAACCGGTCCTGGGCCTCCCCTAGGTCGACTCAGCCTCAAATGAGTACCTGGTGCGATGTGTAAACATCGCCACTAGGGAGACAAAGCGGCCGGGCGTGGTGTTGGCCACCCACCCCCTCGTGTGCCGTGCCGGCCTTTATAGGTGCTCGCTAACAGCACTTGCCCCTACAGTCTCTTAAGGCTATACGGGGAATCTTTGTCTGTTCAGGCATCTATTATTGGGCAGAGACTTTCGAAACTCGTATATAAGAATCTCTGCAGACTGTGAAGACAACAATCATTTCTCTCCGGCTCTGGCTCAGGACTTAAACTGCCTTCCACTGGAACAATTCTCTCACGAACATTAACCCCCTGAGCGACCAACACATCTCCCTGCTTTGTGTGTGTATGTGTGCATCTGTATTGTTACATGCATACATGCCAATGCACAGCCCTTTTGTGAATCCACTGCTGGATGATGGCCTCCCCACGCAGTTCAGGTTGATGGACAGTTATTTGACCATGCTGGTCAGTGTATATTGGTGAATTCTCGATTTGAAGCTTTCGTGACTGCAAGGATTCATACTCTGTTTTTTTTTTTCGGTAAAGTCACGAAGGTAAAAAATAAACAAAATAAATGAAAACTAAAGTAAATCACGATTCCCACTCATTTATTTCCCGCTCATTTATTTTGTTTATTTTTTACCTACGTGACTTTACCGAAAAAAACCAAAGAGTATATTAGTGAAGACAGAGAACGTAAAAATGTATCTATTACGCATTCAACAGTGTTGTTAGTTGCTGGCCACTTGGCATTTTGGGTCTTTGTACCTGTGCTCAGCATCTGTGAATTAAGACAAAAATCTTAACGTGGGAGCATAGTACAATACACTAATGAGCTCTGCTGCTCAACAAAAAGGTCCTGCAGCAGCCTATAACACCTGCTTTGAAATGCACGGTGATCACAAGCACTGACCAGGCTCAATTTTGCTTAGCTTCCTATATTGTATTTGTGCCGCGGGTGCTTTGGCCATTTATAAGTACGGGCCCTACACCACGTGTCCATTTCAACCACGTTCTGTTTTTTTTTTACGTTTCATTTGTGCGTGAGTTTTTTTCTCTCCATCTCTCTCTCTCCACAAACTGGCCATCTGCATCGCAACAAAACATTATTTGCGGACGCAATAAAATAACACAGAGGCAAAACTTTTGGCGCACAGAATTAGTTTGACGTTGATTTGCTCACGAAAGCAACGCAGGCAGCTTCAGGGCTGAGTTTTACCGTCACTCAACCTCGATTATCTTAACCGCAAGCTGAGCAACATGCTCATTGCCATCTGCGGTGTGGTAAGCAGAGAGCTGAAAGTCTATGAATATTTCCAACCGCCCGCGTGCTTTCGCGATGGGTGGTTTCTAACGAACGTGTTAGCTCACTCACTCGCGCGTTCACTTCACGGCAGAGGTTCAACACACGGCATATGTGGAGGAGCGCGCCAGAGACCCATCAGCGGCTGTTCAGAGACCGCGAGGAAGAGGAAAGTTAAAGTTATTCGTTATTTGAAGCAATTAGCGGGACCCCGGGGTCCCATCGCTGCCCCGGGGTGGGTAAAACCGCGTAGCCACACGAGTCTTGCTGCCTTACCGACAACAACAAAACTAGTGGTCAATCGATTGGCCTCGTCGAGGGCTACTCGGGGCACTAAGTTTCGGAAAAAGTTGAAAAATTACATAAACACATAAAATTCACTGCCTGGGGGGGGGGGGGGCTCGCCTTGGCAAAGAAGCCGAGGATCGACGGCTGACCGGAGGGCGTCGTCGCCGTGCGCGACTGCGGCGGACGCCCCCCGGGGCTCGCGTTTGTCCGGTGGGGTGGCGCCCATCGTGTCGATCGCCGCCTGCTGCTGCTGCTGCTGGCGCTTGTTGGCACGCGAGTCTGGGCGGGCGGCGCGTTGCTGTCGGGATCACGCAGTGGGCGGACCGAAGAAAAATAATAATTATTATTATTGTTGACCTGATTTTTGCGGGGGGACCCCGGGGTCCCCGCACAAATGATTCATTTACCGGAGCTAAGTTTCCTCGTGGAGTCGTGCTCCACTCTTGCCAGATGCTGTCCGAATGCAAGAAGGCCTTTGATTGTTTTTAAGTAGGATTGATCAATGAGAGCTCCGGCGGTCTACGTGACTGGTTCAAAAATGAATGCGCTGTATGTGCTGTATATCTGAATGTATATGCACACTTCTCACACGCGTGTACATGTCGCGTGAGTTGTTCTGAACTCCTTGTTCTCACCCTTGAGGCTGCAGTGAAATTAAAACAGGCAAAGACGCAGCCCTGCATTCCTGTGCTCATGCCAATTCAACTGCAAGGGGCTTCCACTGGAGGAAGTCCCTATAGAGCGGTGTTTTGGCCTACTCTTCCACCCTGAACCAGATGTTATATAACAGGTGAGAGTACCCACACTTTTCCCCACAACACCCGACCTGCCAATCGACTAACTGTGCTGTACCCATTTTTTTACTGCCGGGTGAACAGAAGCAGAGGGATTTAAGAAGCTTGTGTTATTGTTTCAAGTCCAGTTGTGCTAACCAATACCACCATGGCAGCATCCATTAAGCGAGGGTAATGTTTTGAAAAGTTTATTTACAATCATGGCATCACACTGTCCATGAAACTAGCAATACTAATAATAATGGAATTAATTTATTTAGATCATCCTCAACTAGTTTTTTAAAAAAAAAAATCAGGAAAGTCCTGCATTTGCATATGTGGTCAATTAAATTAGCAAGTGTTTGGCTTAATAAACTGAGATAATATAAGACTTAATTCGAAGGCTTTATTATTTCTTACTCAATATTTTCCAGGGCGCTGCTAGGCCTGACAACCCTTTCCTGGTCCCCCTGCCCTGTCTGTCTTTTTTTTTCCCCCAACTCTCCTTTCAGAAGCAATAACAAAATACACTCGCAACGTTGGACATGTCCATGAGTCCTCACATTCTCTCTCCTCTCCCTTCTATTTCCTGTTCCCAATTTTGAGTCGATATATTATTTCATTGACTCTTTTACCCTTTCCGTGCCACGGGGGAAAAAAAGTAGTTTTATTTTTTCACCTCGAGCTGTAAAGAGCTAAACACCTACGCTTGGATGACCATTACGGACTATTGGCCGTGTGCATGGTAGCAAGCCTTAAACCATCCCTCGGTCAATGCTCATTTTCTGACTACCGTTAAAAAAATATATCCGTAAGCCTGCAATGGTTTTCACAGGTTTTTGACTTCGGGCTGCCTTCCCTGTTTGTTTTTGTATCATTCACCAGTATTGTTTATTTTTCCCTCGTTCTTCACAAAACCAGTCAGCCGTGTGTTTTTCTCTTTTTTTATGGAGTTTCCTGCCTTCAGCTTTTAATGCGTTCCTATTCTCCCATTGCCAAAAAACAGAAGAAAATATCTCAATTGGCCCCCATTTGCATAATTGGGCTAGGAGCTGTTTCATAACAAGCGGAATGATAAAAACTAAAACAGTAACTGTGTGTGTGCGATGCGCATTACTGTTTCAGTGGCAAATTATTTTACATTTCTGCGTGCCCATGGTGGGAGGGGGGGGAGTAGCGGTTAGTGCGCTGAGCTACGAACCCGGCGACCCGAGTTCGATTCCCCCAACACCAGTGGTGATTGATTAATTATCAGAACTGGTCCTGGGGCTCCACTAGGTCGACTCAGCCTCAAATGACTACAAAGGCGGCGGGGCGTGGTGCTGTTGGCCCCCAAACTCCGTGTGGCTTGCCGGCCTTCATAGGTGCTCGCTAACAGAAATTTCCCCGACAGTCTTTTAATGGTATACGGGGGATCTTTGTCGCTAGAGGGGGGAGGGGAGTGGGGGGTGAGCTACAAAGTTGTTGTTGTTTCCAACCCTACCGAGGTAGAGCGAGCAAGGAAGGTGGCGTGAAGGAGGATGGTCACAGCAAGACATTGACAGCCTGGAGCTTGCGTGCGCCTCGCCCCGTGCTATATTTCCTTGGACATCTCGCGGTGGACATCCCGCAGGGCATATCCCAGCTGCCCGAGTCATCTGATAGACCTTCTAAATAAGGCTGAAACGGAGAGGCTTCCCGCGGAGGATACATGCGAGTAGGTCGAGGGATGGAGCTCGTTCGTCATGAGGACGGCTGATGAAGTTCATAAATTACTCGCTGGGCATTTGCTGTCGTGGTGCTAAAATTGTGGGACGACTTACCCAGACATTAGTAATAGACGAACAATTAAACAATTTAACACTCAACATGTATTAAGTTAGGATAGCGGATGCATAACCCAAAGTGAGAGTAGTCTCAAACACTGATTTTTCACTTGTTTATTGTCATTTGTTGTGCGTATTGCAATGTCTTTTTTTTACTTATGTTTATTTGTTCTGCAATCAATTTCTAAGTCGAGTAAATTATCTCGACTACCCCCTCTGTGCTAGCATCTTGAAATGTACTGCATTTGGGGGCTCGGTACACATAATACATGCTGATAATGATAAAAAATGATACCTCAAACCGGATTGAGCTCAGCACATGAACATCGATATTATCTTCCACATGTCAGAGCAGGCTTGAAGCGTATTCTTAAAAGTATATCCCTTTCCACCCATGACTATTTGGTATCATCCAATTAAGTGCTGCAAGTGCCCTCAATGCACGTGGCAGGTGCGCTGCTTTTATATGGGACTATTCCACTAGGACTGGGGTAGAGCCGTGACGACTTTGAACTCGCACCTTCATCCTCAGCGCTATTTGCATATCGCACGTGTGCAGCCAGAGCTGTGATTTCGATCTGTCCGCAGGGCAATTCATTCTCGTGTCAATCAGCTCCATTTGATGCTTCTGAATTTGCACTCTCCTACAAATGCCCTTCGTGGCCGTGAATGACTCTCAAGACATGTTATTTGACCCCCAAAAAAATAACATCTGTTCCACTTACCATTCTCTGCTCATTGCTGAACAAACTAAAATAATGCGATACTACGTTGGCAGCAGTTTACAAGCACATATCACTAAAAAGCATTCGTTCTTCGCATTTCCCGTATCATCTGATTAGCCCGGTTGGCTACGTACAGTGCGGGAGAAGTTCAGCATACATGCATGCACTGCCGAGGAATACATATATACATATATATAAAACTGTCCCTTCTTCAACAAATCATTATTTCTGCAATGAGGGAGGGGGAATTACCCAAACATTGTTTACGACGTAATGTATCGTATTCTTTGGGTCTTTTGGTAAAGTCCCATAGATAGGTTCAAAGAAAATAAAAAAAATATAACAAAAAAAACTACGACGTTTCGTCATCAGGTTGAAAGAAGAGAGCTTTGGGTCAAGATGTAATGTATCCTCTTTAGGGCAGTCTTATTGGCGAATGTGTTTGGCTTTTGCTAACCTGGACATATACCGCAATAAGACTATTATACAGGACAAATGCACATGCATTCTTCGAATAGATGTAAATACATTTGAAAATAAAATAAAACTTTACGTGGGTTTAAGTGACGTTCATTGTATTATTATACCTTAAGTTATATCATCATAGTCTTATAATCAGACCAAAGGAGTAGCGGAACAGTGGTGAAGTCGTTAGCGCACTGCAAGCGGGAACCCTAGAACCTGAGCATGAATTCCAGCTCCGGCTAACATCAGTGGCAAGCATGGCTACATTTCTCACCGAATATTGTTCAGGTCGCTGATAGACTGGAGTAAGCATGCGACTAATTAGCCACGGCCTTAATAACAAGAGGAATTCTGGAAGTGGTGTGCTGGGTGCGAATATTGTTTCTGGTTAGCTGCCCCAGCCAGACAGATCTCGCTGAAATTTACCCCCGAGTGATAACTGAACGCGTTCTGGATCCCCATTTCACCAACCCTGCATTGACAAGAATGGTGAAGTATTCACAACCAACCGTGACCGACACGGCATGAGGAGGCCTTCATCCAACAGTGGATTCACCAAGGGCTGTAAATTGTATGGATTTCTTTTTTTAATGAATATTATTATCAAACCCACGTGAGCGTATCTGCAACTAAGCGCTGAAGATACGTAAATGTGCATTTTATTCAATGCAACTTATAACAACTTACAAAAAAACAATTCATAGCTGGCGCATAGCATTTTTTATTACACCTTCCAACGAATTTCCGCCCATTAAGTGGGAGAACTGGAAATAGCAAGATCAGCCTTCCCACGGAAACACCCCGACCGAGAACCACCCCTGCTTTCGGTCAGCTTACAAACAAAAGCACATCTTTGCGTGGCTAAAATCCGGCCAAAAATTTTACGACCGGCGCAGCCGTTACTGTGTGGAGAAAAAAAAACGTTGTGCTTCCACCCTCCAAACATACTTGGGCGACCGAGTACATGGGCGACCACCACGAACACAAAATAGGTGTTGTTATAGGCTGCGGGGGCTATGTGGTGGGCAGACAGAGTGCAGCGCAGCAATATCCATTGTTGTGCTGCGCGTTCTATGCTCCCTGCCTTGACAAACCCGATTTCAGTGCCTCAATCCACCTGTCCCATTTTGTCTCTCTCATGGTCCTTGGCCAGTAACTCCTAGGTCGTGTACTCTCTGGGCGACATGTTGCATGTCTGGCCATCTCACATGACCAAGCCATCTGAGTCAAAAGCCATCGTCAATCCACTGCTGGATGACGGCCTCCCACATTGGCCAAGGTGGAGACCATAAATCTGGGCGTATGTTCTAATAGATGCCAGCTAGCAACCTCAGCAAAGATGAGCGTTTTGAATTATATAAATTAAAAAAGAGGAATGATATTGTAGTTCTCTCAGCTGACAAAGGCAATGCTACTGTCATCATGGATAAAATAGAATACAACAACAAAATTAAAGAATTACTCGACGATGGTAGTTATACAAAAATAAAAAGAGATCCCACCAACAGCCTCGTCACACAAACCAACAAAATAATTTCTGATTCAACCGCATTAATTGATCAATCTAAACAGTTTTCGTTGAAACCTTCTGCTGCCAGGCCACCAAGATTATACGGCTTACCAAAAATACATAAAGTTGATACACCTCTTCGTCCCATAGTCTCTACTATCAGCTCCCCCACCTACAAACTAGCTCGTTTTTTGTCTGAAATCCTGCGTCCTTTCACTGGAAAGACCACCTCTGCGGTACAAAATTCTACTCACCTGGTATCAACAATCAAGGGTATTTCCCTGTCCCCAGACGACCTGCTTGTCAGTTTTGATGTAGTTTCCTTATTCACCAAGGTTCCTGTACCTGACACCATTGCAATCATTGAAGACTTGGTTCATCAAGGACTAAACACTGAGGTACCCCCCCTGGTGAGACACTGTTTAACCAATACATACTTCACTTGGAATGGAACTTTCTACAAACAAACTGAGGGCACCCCAATGGGCTCCCCCCTTTCTCCAGTTATAGCTAACATTTTCATGGAGAAATTTGAGACTGACGCCATCCAGACTGCCACTCTGCGCCCAACCTTATGGAAGAGGTACGTGGATGACACTTTTGTCATCTGGCCACATGGCCGGCCTGCTCTAGACCAATTCTTCGACCACATCAATTCCATACACCCAGCCATCAGATTTACCATGGAAGTCGAAATAGATGGCAAGATACCTTTTTTGGATGTCCTAATTAAAAAGAGACCTGATGGTTCAATGAGCCACTCTGTCTACAGGAAAGCTACCCATACGGATGCTTATCTGAAACCGGATTCCCACCACCATCCATCACAGAAGAATTCTCTCATCAAGACTTTGTATCATAGAGCCCAATGCATATCCGACCAGGAACACATAAGCAGTGAACTCAAGCACGTACACCAAGCTCTTAGGGCTAATGGTTACTCCGACTATACAATCCGCAAAGCTATCACTCAAACCATGAAGAAGAACCCTCTTGAGGAGCCTTTCAAAACCATCACTTTACCCTACATTGCTGGGATCACAAAAAATATCTCCAAAATCTTGAATAAACACAAGATCCAGGTCCGTTTCAACACATTACATAAAATCCGTGATCTGGTTCCGTCTGTAAAAGATGTGATTCCGGACATACAATACCCTGGTGTCTACAAACTAAGTTGCCTCTGTGGTAGTAGTTACATTGGAGAAACCAAACGCCATATCTCGGACCGCATTCGTGAACATAAAGCAGACCTTAAACACGGTAGGACCAACACCTCGGCCGTAGCAGATCATTGTTCTAATTCAGTAGGCTCACATGCCATTGACTTTTCCAAGACGGAGGTTCTTTGTAAGCCATCTGGCTTCCATGAGAGATTCGTTCATGAGGCTATCCACATATACAAGCACAGAGACAATTTCAACCGAGAAGATGGATTCTATCTTAGCAATCATTGGAAAGATTTGATAAATCATTTCAGTTCTTGATTGATTGTTCACGCTTACAGTGGCTTTCAGACAGCATACATAAAAACAAATTTCGTCTCCCCCCTCCTCTTTTCAAAAAATAGATGGACTAGTCCTGGGCAAACTGCCAATCGTTGCGCGTGACGCAAACGTTATTTTTTATTTATATATAAATAAATAAATATGCCTTTTCAAAATAAATTTATGCAAACCGACACACCTGATGATGACCGTTTGAGTTATGGTCGAAACGTCGTGAGAATTTTTTATTGTTTTATATATATTTTGTTATTTTGTTGTTTCTCTTCAACGTGACTTTACCGAAAAAACTAAGAATATGAATTACTGCAGTCACGAAAGCTTTAAATCAAAATTTAATCGCCTCTACGGGGAGGGTTTTCACATAACTTTAAGATCCTTCAACAAACTCCGGGATAAGAAAGCTCAGCTGATCGAGTCTTTCACCTTCCTGAAGAGATGCCGCGACTCTGGGGTAATACCAATCGCATTTACACTCACCTCTGCTACTGTAACTTCTTCTAATGCGAAACGAATTCTTTTCAAAACTAGCTTAGCTCTTATCTCAGAAAAAATCAGACTTATACGCACAGAACTAGATCAGTTAGACAAGACACTCTACAAATCACACTTATCATTGACGGCAATAATGTCCACATCGGATTGGGAACATGTAGACAATATGACTGCCTCTTCAGCTGCTACTATGTCGACCAAATGTAAGGAAAACCTGATTTCCAAATTTAACCTCCTCTTCAACAAAAGACCGGACCCACACACCAAAAAGTTAGACGTTAATAAAGTCGTAATTAATTGCAGTAACAGTTCTATTTCCGATGGTCTGAAATCCGTTTTAGCTAAAGGTCTAAACTTTGCAGTCACACCTAAACACATACCAGTTAATGATATAATTGCCCAAGTAGACGTTGCTCTCAGGGGCCTGGGTCACATCGCTGCAGATGTAGCAAGATCTGAAATCGCTGCAACCCTCAAAAACGCTAAGATGCCAGCTAGCAACCTCAGCAAAGATGAGCGTTTTGAATTATATAAATTAAAAAAGAGGAATGATATTGTAGTTCTCTCAGCTGACAAAGGCAATGCTACTGTCATCATGGATAAAATAGAATACAACAACAAAATTAAAGAATTACTCGACGATGGTAGTTATACAAAAATAAAAAGAGATCCCACCAACAGCCTCGTCACACAAACCAACAAAATAATTTCTGATTCAACCGCATTAATTGATCAATCTAAACAGTTTTCGTTGAAACCTTCTGCTGCCAGGCCACCAAGATTATACGGCTTACCAAAAATACATAAAGTTGATACACCTCTTCGTCCCATAGTCTCTACTATCAGCTCCCCCACCTACAAACTAGCTCGTTTTTTGTCTGAAATCCTGCGTCCTTTCACTGGAAAGACCACCTCTGTGGTACAAAATTCTACTCACCTGGTATCGACAATCAAGGGTATTTCCCTGTCCCCAGACGACCTGCTTGTCAGTTTTGATGTAGTTTCCTTATTCACCAAGGTTCCTGTACCTGACACCATTGCAATCATTGAAGACTTGGTTCATCAAGGACTAAACACTGAGGTACCCCCCCTGGTGAGACACTGTTTAACCAATACATACTTCACTTGGAATGGAACTTTCTACAAACAAACTGAGGGCACCCCAATGGGCTCCCCCTTTCTCCAGTTATAGCTAACATTTTCATGGAGAAATTTGAGACTGACGCCATCCAGACTGCCACTCTGCGCCCAACCTTATGGAAGAGGTACGTGGATGACACTTTTGTCATCTGGCCACATGGCCGGCCTGCTCTAGACCAATTCTTCGACCACATCAATTCCATACACCCAGCCATCAGATTTACCATGGAAGTCGAAATAGATGGCAAGATACCTTTTTTGGATGTCCTAATTAAAAAGAGACCTGATGGTTCAATGAGCCACTCTGTCTACAGGAAAGCTACCCATACGGATGCTTATCTGAAACCGGATTCCCACCACCATCCATCACAGAAGAATTCTCTCATCAAGACTCTGTATCATAGAGCCCAATGCATATCCGACCAGGAACACATAAGCAGTGAACTCAAGCACGTACACCAAGCTCTTAGGGCTAATGGTTACTCCGACTATACAATCCGCAAAGCTATCACTCAAACCATGAAGAAGAACCCTCTTGAGGAGCATTTCAAAACCATCACTTTACCCTACATTGCTGGGATCACAAAAAAGATCTCCAAAATCTTGAATAAACACAAGATCCAGGTCCGTTTCAACACATTACATAAAATCCGTGATCTGGTTCCGTCTGTAAAAGATGTGATTCCGGACATACAATACCCTGGTGTCTACAAACTAAGTTGCCTCTGTGGTAGTAGTTACATTGGAGAAACCAAACGCCATATCTCGGACCGCATTCGTGAACATAAAGCAGACCTTAAACACGGTAGGACCAACACCTCGGCCGTAGCAGATCATTGTTCTAATTCAGTAGGCTCACATGCCATTGACTTTTCCAAGACGGAGGTTCTTTGTAAGCCATCTGGCTTCCATGAGAGATTCGTTCATGAGGCTATCCACATATACAAGCACAGAGACAATTTCAACCGAGAAGATGGATTCTATCTTAGCAATCATTGGAAAGATTTGATAAACCATTTCAGTTCTTAATTGATTGTTCACGCTTACAGTGGCTTTCAGACAGCATACATTATAAAAAATTTCGTCTCCCCCCTCCTCTTTTCAAAAAAAAATAGATGGACTAGTCCTGGGCAAACTGCCAAATCGCTGCGCGTGACGCCAACGTTTTTTTATAAATAAATAAATGTGCCGTTTAAAATAAATGTATGCAAACCAACACACCTGATGATGACCGTTTGAGTTATGGTCGAAACGTCGTGAGAATTTTTTATTGTTTTATATATTTTGTTATTTTGTTGTTTCTCTTCAACGTGACTTTACCGAAAAAACTAAGAATATATATAGTATAATGGACAATTATACAACTTAATAAAACAAACTGGGGGGGGGGGGGGGTTGACCCTCTGGTCGTCGTATCCTTTATGCAAAATTTGTATTTAACCAGGATATGAAAGTAGAGTACAGGCCCCTTTGTAAGGGCGACCTGGAGCTGGCATGTGCCGTTGGAGCGAACGATGGAATAACTTTAATCAGCGCTAAGAACGGCTTGGTCATGGTTCTTTTCCAGATTTCGCATAGAACTTCAGCCAGCACATTAGGACGAGGCTCCGACTGTCCCGCTTAGCGGCTGCGTGTCTCTGATGAACAAAATGTCTCCCTCCTACACTCCAATGGGCCGCGTGATTATGCATCATCGGAAACAACCACGTTTGCAGCCAGCCGCACTGAAAAACTCGAGCGAAAAATCCAAAAATAATAATAATAATAATCACGTGCACATACATACCTACAGACGGATCTGCGTGCAGTGTGTAACGTAACGCCGTGTATGCCCCAGAGGAGCATAAATACTACGGAAAAAAAACCCCTCCTATATTAGCTCAACTTCTGAAAACCGTGACTAAGGGTAATAAAGGTGCAGCCCTGCAATGTATGGCTCACGCCACTGCTAGCAAAAAAGCCTCCGCGTAAAGGGAAATCTACAGAGCCCCTCTAGAGCAGTGGTCTTCACTAATTTTCAAAGGTGAGGGGTGCCACTTTTGCCGAGAAGACGTCGTCAGCGTGAGGGCCGCCACACATTTGAAACCATTGGGGGCTTTCACAGCACGATGGGGTTGTAATTACTGACGAAACGTCGTACTCGAATTGTAAATGTCGTGGGTTTAATCTCCAACACGCCCGTGTGCTCTGAACTAGCAACGAATTGGCACGTTCTGTTTCCGTGACAACCCTTACTAATTGGCTGTGTCGGGTGGTGGCGGGTTTACCGACGCATTTATATGTACGCGATCTAACACAAAAGCCTCTATAATGGACGATGGGGGCGGGGGGGGCGTTTTCACGTCGGCGTATTGTCGGGGTCCCGTATGTCAGGAGCCGCCCGTGGATCGCGGGCCTTGCAATGCAGAACGCAGCTCGCGAGGCTTTTGTTGTCCCACTCTCCCACGTTGGCCAGATGCCTGAGAAGAGTTTGGAGTACCGACGCTCTAATCCAAAACACGCCACCACCTGCTGATCGTAGCATAACTTGACACTTATACTGCGGGCTCGACATTATATAAATTGCTGGCCCGGGATATCGAATCGAACTGGTGACCTCTAGATTGCAAGTGTAATGCGCCATTACAGCATTCCTGGACTCCCGACTGTCAAGCATGTTATGACTATTATTTGCACATTCATGGATTTTGCGTTTGCTCTGCGGTACATGAATGCCATTTATTTTCTCGCTGCTTGTGTGTATGTATTACGTCCTCGGCAGATAAACACGCAATGACACAATCCCTATGGACGTATTGTGCAGCGCAAGGCCCGCCCTGACTCATGCATTCAAATGGTCCTACTTATTTGTTAAGCAACACAATCCGCATGCGATAATGATCACATGGCACTTTCAGCATGCACTCTTCATTTACATACAGATACATGACAACAGGTCAAAGTTCCCCCACCCCCCCCTGTATAGCCATAGACAAACTGTTGGGGTAATTGCTGTTCACGAGGCACCTATTACGGCCAGCACTGCGCATAGCAGGGCAGTGCTGTCAGCAGCACGGCTGACTATTTTTGTCTCTATTGCTGATGTTCGCACACCGCACCTGGTTACTCATTGAAGTCTGGGGTAACCCAGTGGAGGACAAGCCCCGGTTCAGAAATCACTCGCCGCTGATGTTAGCCATGGCTGGGAATTGAACTCAGGTCGCCAGGTTTGCCGCTCAGGAGGTAAACCACTGCACGACCGCTCTCCAGAGACATGCACACACAGATAATTACACACGCGAAATCCATGTGACGTCAAGCCTTGACTTCTCTACACAGAAGTGCTCAGTTGGTAACCCCCAGGCTTCACTAATAGTTCACACCATTTTCCTATACAGTGCTGTCAGAACCTTCAGTTTATTTTATTTGTTACATGGATTATCCCGCTTAGCCAGTTACCTGGCTATGTTACAAGGGAGCCCTAAGTACCGCACTCAAATAATGTTGCGCAACTAACACGGGAGGTATCTAACGGTCCTAAACGAAACACATGCGAGCCAAGACCAGTCCAAGTGAAAGGTTCGGTACAGGTGCACGTCAGCTCTGTATTCAAGTCCAACATTGATATAACCACACGAAAATCGAAAACACAGTGGCAAAGCTACTCACACCCCGGGTAAACACCTATTTTTTTTATTTTATTTTAACAGGTAAGGCCCACTGAGCTATATAGCCCTTTTTCAGAATCGACCTGGCCACAAATGATAGCGCAATACAGTGGCGTATGATGTGGACAATTATAGCAGTCAAATACACGAAACGCATGGTTCTGAAATATCCACAAGACCGCGGTGATAGAGAAACATGCAAACTCCAAATACACAGGCGTCAGGGTTGGGAGCGAACTCATTGCCTCCTTTTAAACCAGTTAACATTTCGCCATCATGGTGGCCCACGGTGGAAATATGTTAACTATGAACTATGACTTACTAATAAAAACCTGAACAACATGGCCTTCATTGTGCTTCTTTTAAACAGCACAATAAATTGCAGGAATGCGCTTTATTAGCCGCGATGGAATAACGAGCTGAACAATATTGGCTTTAACACGTAGGCTTTCGCGACCAATATCATCCACGATACGTGTATTTTTTGGGGGGGTTAGATCGCATTAATATATGAATGCGTCGTTAAACCCGCCACAGAGCCAACTAGTAAGGTTTGTCACGTAAACAGAACGTGCCAATTCGTTACCAGTACAGCACACCGGCGTGTTGGAGAGCAAAGCCACAACATTTACAATCGGAGTATGTTCGCTTTGTTTATTGCTTTATTGTGAGAAAATGAAACTGGTCGCCATCACGAATTCATATTGCTGCAGGCCTGATTATAGTTTTCATTATAGGAGGCACATTGGAAGCGGGCCAACAATAAATAAAAACGCAGCTGCAGAACGGCAACGATGGCCTCCATAGTTCAAGACGTAGGCTTTCGCGACCAATATTATTCATAATAAAAGTTTTTGGGTTAGATTACGAAAGTATGTGTCGTAACCCTTCACCACCGGACACAGTAAATTATTCTGGAAAATCGCCCCATTATGCTGGATGTAATTATCAGCAAAACGTCGTACTGAAATTGTAAATGTTGTAGATTTACTCTCCAACACACCGGTGGGCTGAATTAGTAACTAATTGGCGTTTTGTGTACGTGACAAATTCCGTACTAATTTTCTGTGTCGTGTGGTGAAGGGTTACGACACATGTATTACTTACGTGATCTAACCCAAAAACCCTTACTATGAATGCCCTCCATAGGTATGCAGACTGTTGGAGCAAATGCTGTTCGTGAGCATATATCCAATTAAACGTGGGTAACTATTTACATGCCAATTAAAAAAAAAATTCATGGGGAAAGCTTTTTTAAAAAAAAAATCTAAATCTATTCAGACCCCTTGGTTTAAAGTGCGATCTCCAACTCTGAACCACGAATTTCTCTCTGGCCACGCTATGAGGAATGGCCATTGCCATGCCCCCCCCCCCCCCCAAAAAAAAAAAGTCACCTCTTATATACGTTGCCTTTGAAGGCCACATACTGCCTCTGAAGAGTGTGTCGAGTTGTTTTGTATTGTCGGCCAGACACACAAGGGTACTGTGTAGCCAGCACCACTCACAGTCCTCTTTGTATCCCCAGTGCTAATAGAGTCGCTGCAGGGACTTGAACCAAACTGGACTGCAGTGGCACTGCAGTGACCACTCGTACTCTATGGATGTTGAATTGATTTTGCACCGTACGTAGCTAACTATGCTAATTGTACATACTGCTGTGTCTCCATGCATAGGACCGAATTTTTATGGCCAAAGCTAAAGCATTGCCAAGTGCAACTTAAGCTGTAAAAAAACAGTAATACTAAACATTGCAACAGTCGATGAACACGTGATCCGAGAAAAGACAAAAACAACTTCAAGATCCTGTTCCAATGAAAAACGAGCATCGTGTTTGCCTCGGGTTTGTGTTGTTTGACTTATCTAGCGTTACATGTTCATATTTACAGGGATTGCCATTACCTTATCTACTTTTATAAATGTCACAGCTTTTAAATGCATTTTTTTCAGATGTCATCATCATCATCCATGATCAATCCACTGCTGGTTGAAGGTTTCTCTAAGCCATCGCAATCCCTCACTATCCAACGATCCCACTGAGCACCTGCACGCGAGCTGATCTCAACACCCCATCGAAGCAGTGGACCTCCTCTCGAGTGCTATTCATTATTTCGCACCTCCGATTAGCACGGCCGGCAACGTACGGTGCGAAAGAAGTTCAACATACGTACGTACATTGGTGCCACCATCACCACCGCTCCTCGCCAAGGCGTTCTAAACTCCGCAAGATTCCGCAGTTGCTGCACAAGAGACACGTGACCTCCAAGATCTGCATTGATGGTATCCCGACCATCTGGCCTCAGGTCTTGCCCTTGGTCATCAGATCTGTGGATACTACCAATGCTTATCACGGTAACAAGCCTCTCCTCCATCCCGCACACTTGTCCTACGCGGGTCAATCATTTTTTCTTCTCTCTCTTCTACACAGATCTATATATGGCATTGTGTCTGAAGAATAGCAGAACAATAGCTCCGCGATTGCGCTGATTAAATTCAAACACGTGGGAAATTAACGGCGGATTCTCCCTGGATCTCTGAATGCGTTCGTGATCACAGCGATTGATCCGATCCTTTAATGTGGCACGCATACGACTCGGATGGCTTTCGAAATTAATTCCACGTCGGTTTAGCCGGCTTGATCAAAACAAATTTCGAATGCACACGCGTGGAGAAAGCGATGCGCAAACACACACACACGCAGATATTTACACAATGTGTAGACACTCACTGTTTTCATTTGGGTTTTCAAACGATCATTGATGAACGGGTAATCGGTTTCAGAATGAATTAGCGAGCGCAAAGAATGTATAATTCATTCCAGTGGAATCGTTCAAACCCAACGGCGTGCAGCCATCATTCATGGTGCCAGCGGCATGCCTACGGCACCAGGATGTACACGTGTCCTCGCTTCTCGGTTAAAAGGAACAGGTGGAGCCAGACAATTGCTTGCTCGTGCCACTTTTTGCAGAATGGATTCCACTCGAGGGTGCTCTTGAGGGCATTTGGTCTACTCTTCCACGCCGACCACACTTGTTAAGAAGCGGTGGACGTACTCGCACTTTAGCCCACCGCCTCCCAGTGAATTTCAGGGGGTCAGATACATTTATGACTGGCGAGTGGTGAGGGTCAGGTGAGTTTTATACCATGGTGAGCGTCGGGTCAGTTGATGGCTTGTGACGGTTAGATGAGTTGATGGCTGGTGAGTGGCGAGTGAGTAGAGCATATCTGACGAGGGACTCGTAATTGTCGTGTTCAACCCGTTCAAAGTACGAGCTGGCAGCTCGTGCAGTATATATATACTTAAACATTTTTTTTTACCAGGTAAGGCCCACTGACCTATATAGCTCTCTTTCAGAAACGACCTGGCCACAAGTAATAACGCAACGAAGTGGCTTAACGTGTGGACATTCATATCAGCTAAATACTCTAAACGCATGCTAATTCTAAATGTGGAGGGGAAACCGGAGGACCCGCAGAAAAATCCACGCGACCACTGGGAGAACATGCAAACTCCAAATATACAGGCGTCAGGGTCGCGGGATCGAAACCACGACCTTCGGTATACCGGGCGAGGTAGTTAACATCTCACCACAGCGGCGCCCACATACACACGTGCAACGCAAATGTGTAAGTATGCACCACCGCGGTCACGTCCGTCGGTTTGCTTCTGGCAATGAATACGATTTAGGACGCATCGAGGCAGACGGGACGTCAACACCGCCGTGGCGGATGGGGAACGTGCCTGTGTGGCAGGGCGTGTGTGTACACCGGCTGGCTGGCTGGGTCATGTATCCCGCATGCGCAGCCACCGCATGCATAAACAGCTTTTGTTCGACCGGATAGAGAGGGGGCTAAACGGGCGCGGCACGGGCTGGGGAAGAGATGGAGTGATGTGGTACAGGAGGACGCGGAGCTGAGTGGACTTGCCGATGACTGGTACCAGCGGTGTCAAGATCGGCCTCTGTGGAGGAGGCTCGTGATTGACGCTGCTACTGGGCAGTTGGAGGCAGTCGCCCTCCAACAACAACGGAGGGCAGAGGAGCGACGCTCACAACAACGAGCAGAGCGCCGGGCAGATAAAATACAGCAAGTTGGCACAGTAGGGGGCACAGATGGTGCATCGGCCAGTCAACTTAGTCAGTCGAACCATGGCACCTGGGTCTGTCCCGTGACCTCCTGCCGGCGGGCGTTTGATATTTCACGTGGCCTTAACGTGCACGTAGCATGGCACAAGCGCCGTCGTGACGTCATCGCCACTTAGTGGCGAATGGCGGTTGTTGTTGTTGTTGTGTACACTGCACGAGTGCCGTTACTCACTCTTGTTGTGATGTTCTTGTTAAAGGCGCATCGTGCTCTCCCTCTCCGAGAGTGAGTGAAAACTGTGCACGTTCCATATTGTGAATTATTACGGGAGAACGCCTCTTATCCGTGATGACATTGGGGAACCAATATCACGGATCCTATTATCGGTGGGGTCCTCTGCGAATTTACTCCTCTTATCTATGGGGTAAACATTTGCGGACAGCCCGCAGATAATATGAGTAATTTGCCACGCGACTCCTCTTATCCGCAGAAAAATCGCTAATTTTAGGAAGCCGCATCACCATGCGCTATGGGTAAATACGCGAATAAACACGGACAATAGGAAGAAAGAGGGCAGTGAATAATAGCAGTGTTCGTTGACCCTACAGCTGCCGCAGAAAATAGGTGTGGCGGGTATTAGGGCCGCGGATAAGAGGAGTTGTGTATAATTATCATTGTGAGCATGCTTGCATTCGAAAATGAAATACATGACGTAACCCAACTTCATATCATTGCTAACTCCGGTGCAACGCATCTTTAAAGTGCTAATTCACCAACACCATCGTCTTCAACAGCCACGGCCAATCCACGGCTGGATGAATGTCTTCCCAAGCCGCAGCCAGTCGTCACGATGCAAGAAAAAATGAAGTATTCATTTGCCATGTATTTTAAACGTGTAATAAAATACAAGCGTGCAGGCCACAATAATGTATTTGGAGTGAAGCGGTGGCACAATGGTTAGCACACTGCACTGTGATTCCAGTGACTTGAGTTGGATTACTGGCCATGGCTGACACCAGTGGTGAGTGATATTTGAAGCAGTCCTGAGCCTCCCTGTTACTATCATTTTATTATTCAAATAATCCCTCGAGATGGAACATCTTGTTCGCAAGGGTGTGCACGCAATCTGCACACAGCACCAGCATGGTGAAGTATGGCCAGACAACCCTCTTGGCCAACACGGAATAAGAGGGCCTTCATGCAGAGCTGTAAATTTCCAATGTGTTATAATATACTCTACATATATGTTCAACAACAGGATGTGTGGGACATTTCATTGGGATTTAATCGTGTCAAAGTATCGTGATATTTGCTGTAGCCTACGTAAAGGAAATTTGAAACCATTGATATATTGATGCATGTCTTTTATAACCTCTGCATATTTGGTTTTGCTTGAGGTTGCGCGTTACAGGCGCACACTCTTTGTTTCATAGTTCAGCAGGATTCATCGCCATTCAATGAGCGACCTCTTTATTTCCATGGCCCAGATTTTTGTCCGTGTGTGTGCGTGTGAGCGCATGTGGGGAGCGGTAGTGTAACGGTTAGCGCGCTGCTCAACGGACCCGAGTTTGATTCCGGCTCACAGCCAAAACCAGTGGTGATTATCTGAATCGGTGCTGGGCCTCCCCTAGGTCAAACTCAGGCCTCTAATGAATACCTGGTGGAATATATAAACATCGCCACTAGGGAAACAAAGGCGGCTGGGCGAGATGCTGTCCACTCACCCACCCCCTCGTGTGCCGTGGCCGGCATTCACAGGTGCTCGCTAACAGCACCTGCCCCAACAGTCGGTTAAAGATATACGGGAGGGAGGGGGGTTGTCCTTGTCTTCGTGTGTGCGTATGTGCGTGACTCAAGTTGACTCAGCCCCCAAAACGAACGCGCGGCACTTAGCCACTTAGCGTCAGCGCTATGCAGCAGCTAAAGCACACACACACAAGGCACCGTGGCATTGTGCCGAGCCGACCAATAGCGACTGATGCGTACGAGTGGTGCGACCGTAAGGTCACTCAGCTCTCGGGCAGCCTTCCAGTCCAGAGAGTCTGTGTGTGTGTGCGCGCGCGCTTGAGTCTCAAGGACTGCAGTGAAGATGACCACATTCGCGAGCATGTACTTCAACGATCCGCAAATGCACAATCGCTCTCCGCGTGTCTAATTCTGTAATTGCACGCGGGGACATTATCAGCCGATGCAGCGGCAGAGGCTCGGTGGCTTAATGGGCTCTCCTGCAGCTTAATCGCTCGGCTTTAAACCGGCACAAACAAAGCGCCCTTTTAGCCGCACGCCCGTTCTTACCAGGCTGACACCGTTATTATTTTCACATGCAATTTGCGTCCATGATAGCACGATAAAGCCGCAATGAATTCATGCTAATTGAAAAACAAATGGTGGGGGTCATCGTGCTAATTTTTCATCACGTGTCAATGTCGAGCTGATGCTGTCGTCAGCCGGAAACGTTCCACTGCTCAGCAAAGGCCTTCCGCATTTTCTTCCATTCCTTTTCTTAGTTGCTGGTGGCATCCAAACTCGGTGATTATCATCTCTGCCATCTCCTCCGCTGTCCACCCGGATATCCTTTGCCTTCTCTTGGTCTCCGCCCCATGATTAATGTTGCCCATCTCACGTCAGTTGTTTGTCGTGCACGTACGCGCGTTGAACTTCATTCGCACCGTACGTCGCCAACCGCGCCAATCTCACACGTGGATTCAACTCCTCCAGTCGCAGTCGTAGTGACTTGCCCATGTGCCGGCCTATTTACTGGCTGCGAGCGGCGCGCATCATCCAATTCGCATAACGGATGGCGCCGCATGGCTCTCGGGAAGGGGTGAAAACGCGGGGTGGAGCGTGAACAACCTGCAGCGTTAGCGGGTCGCAGGGCCCGCGCTTGGAAAAAAAAAACGAACCTGTCGGCGCAGGGCTTGAGAAATTGAAATGTAAATGCATTAGGCGAGTTTGAAATACGAGCCGAATTGCGGCGCGAGGAAATGTGTTAGGCTCTGCCATGGCAATGGCCCACGTGTGTGTGTGTATGTGCGCGCGTGCGAGCGAGCGAGCGAGCGCGTACGCGCGTGCGTGTGCACCGAATATAAACCGCCACGACAATGAGCTTCGGGGTTTGGGCTCTGCGTGGCCGTTTCGGGAAGCAGGGATAATCGTTCGGCCGTTTGGGAAATGCTCATCTACCTGGCTATCGAGCTTACATTCCCATGAGACACTGTGCCGGGTATAATTCATTGTTGTGGCACAGCAGGGCCCAAACTGCCTGTGGTTTTGGCACCGAAATAAATGGTGGAGGTTGGGGGGGGAGGGGGTTCTGAAAATGACGTGGAGGCATCGTGCGTTGAGACGGAACCTTGAGGGAATGGGTTTTCCCCCTGGTTTGTTTGAAGACTTCACCAGGTGTTGTTCGGCACAGCGTCTGACGTTTTTGCTCCACGTCGCGGGAGCTTCTTCAGGGGAACTGAATTGAGCCCATCAGCTTTACTGCCATCGTGCTCCGGCGTTGTTGATTAGCGCACGGAACAAAACGCCGGACATCATTGCCTGACACCGCGCGGTACAATCCCAGAACACGCATCGGAGAGGCGTGCAGCAGCACCACCACACACACAAAAAAACCTACGCACTTGGGTTTGTCTTGTTTGTAATTAACATGTGGCGCGGCCTTTCCTTTTCTGACCCGACGCTGCTGTGGCAGTTTTCCAGTGCCGTTTATTCGTGGCTACACTGATGGATCATAACCAGGCCCTGGTATAGTTCATAAAAAAAAAATATTTGGTTACATATTGTTATAATTATCTTTTTTTTATTAGCATTTGCATGATAGATTGTTGCGCACAGAGTAGAGCGAAATTATATCTCGGCAACTGCTAGACTAGCACGTAAAATGTAAATGTACAGGCCTTTAGAAATCCACTGCTGGATGAAGCCCCCACCCAATCTCAGTGATGGGGGTTGCTTGACCATACTTCACCATGCTCGTCAATGTTGGTGGATGAAGGAGGTTTAGCACCGGTTCATATGCCACTCACTTCAGATGCTCTCCGTAGCCAGGAATTGAAACCCACTGGGTGTAATAACAACTAACGCGAATGTCACATTTTATTATAATGATAATAATAACAACAACAACAACAACGCAATGATCACGTTGAACTTACGTCTACAATCCTGCATGAGTCAACGCCGCGCTGCGGTGTTAGTAAATGTTGTGAGTGTGATCCATGTAGGAAGCAACTGGAGAACTATACTTGGAGACAAGTCACGCACCCGGAGAGAGGAGGGAGGACGCTCATACACCCACGCGGATAGGGGCAGAACTCTCTAATGCCCTCCGACAATGGCCTAATTGTAAATGTAACGTAACATACAGACCTGCATGGATTAACTGCTAAATCCGAAGGCCTCCCCATGCGTTTCTGATCATCGGGGTTTGCTTGACCGTACTTAAAAATGCATATCATCAGTATAGGTTGGTGAAAGGGTTGGCCCAAGACACGCGTGTACACTCGCTGCTGCTTATCTAAATAGGCTCACCACCTTTCCACTGCAGACCAAACCCAGGCCTATTTCTCAGTCAGCCTCAGGTCTATCGAAACTCTGCAGTACACTGTAATAAAAGTTCAACCCAATAGCGCGATCTATCGAACCCAGCTCATCAGGATCAGGGCGGAGTGCGCAAACTATTTTGAGCACCACTTAGCCACCATCACATACGTAGTGGTCTCTCTCTCTCACACACATACACACAGTGGTCTTCCAACACGACTACACTTTCACATCCGGCTACAATTTCAATGACAGTAATAACGAGATAATAAAAAATACAAAGGCGCACGGCATCCATGCACACCCTGCAGCCGAGAAAAAAAAACTGCTCAAAGTGGGGGACTGTTGATCAACTGGATCAGTGTACATAGCAGTTGAATCGAATGTGTTGAGTGCCTTCTTCCAAGCCAAAAGTTGATGGGATCGGCTGCTTGGATTTTATTTCTACATGAGACTCTACCCTGTGACTCTTCTCAACTCAAGTCGACTGTCCTCCCATCTCTCCCTCGGTCTCCCTCTACTCCTTCTGCCCTACACTGGGGGCATGAACAGGTCTCAGGGGTCTCTGTGTGAGTCTCACCACCCAGGGGTCTCTGTGTGAATCTGTTGGGTCCTTGTGTGAGCCTGTGGGTCCGCCTGTGAGCATGTGGGTCTCTGTGAGTATGTGGGTTCCTGTGTACGTCTGTTGGTCTCTGTGTGAGTCCGTGGGAGTCTATTAATCAATGGGTCTCTGTATTAGTCTATCATTCCCAATGTGAGTATGTGGGTCTCTTTGTGAGTCGGTGGGTCCCTGTGTAAGTCTGTGTGTATCTGTGCGAATCTATTGGTCTATGTATGAGTCCGTGGTAATCTGTGAATATATGGGTCTCTTTGTGAGTCTTAGGGTATCTGTATAAATGTGGGTCTCTGTGTGAGTCTGTAGATTCCTGTTTGTCTGTGGGTCCCCGTGTGAGTCTGTGGGGCTCTCATCTCCACAGTCCTTCTCATTGCCGTCGTCTTTGTCTCTTCTCAACACGTGCTCACGCGCATATCTTGATACGATGCTCACGAGCGTCATTAATTCTGTGCGTGACGCGTACTCCGTCCAAAAGTGGAATGTAACGCACTGTCACATGCCACGATTGGTACATTGCATTGGCAAAATAGTGTTCCCTTTAATTATAACAAAAAAATTCCCAGTGACGGCACCATCAATGAATGCAAATTATGATGCAAATTAGATGTTGCGACTCAGTGGAGCATGACGGTCACACCTTTAAACGAATGGATATGTTGCATAGCAAAATAGGCATTGATTTACTTCTTCATAGGAATCAATTTATGAATTGATTTATATTGGTCACTTTGATTTGATGTCAATTTCTTGTTTAAAGCATAATTGCCACGGCCATTAACCAGCACGGTGAAGTATGGTCAACAACAGCAACCGCCATTCGCCACTAAAGTGGCAGTGACGTCACCACGACGCTTGTGCCAGGCTATGTGCACGTTGAGGCCACGTGAAGTGTCGAAGTATGGTCAACAACCCCCATCACAGACAAAGCATGGAGAGGCTTTCATCTAGCAGCGGATTGACAAAGGGCTGTACATTTACATTTTAGGTTATCCGTGATTGATATGTGATTTTTGCTTCGCCACTGCACAAGAGTTTATGATGAAAGTCTAATGGCTGTAAATATGTGCAAGAGTTAGTGGGTTTGGAATACTAGTCAATACCGTCATTTAACGTGACAACCAAAATTACGTGGTCCAAAATAGATAATTCACGTAAAATCATGTAGATGCATCACGATGTAACATGAAAACCCAAGCCTGAATTTGTTGCATTGTATGCACATATTTGCAATAATGTTATCAAATGTAAGGTTTCAGCCAAACATTGAATAAAAATAATAAAGTAACGTATTGAAAATGGCATTTTTTAAAAACCACTTTATCACTGAGTCTCAAAACTCATTTTCAGGAGGGTCCTGTGTTGGGATAATTTTGTCGATTCCATGAATGAGCGCTTGGAAATACGTGAAAGGAGAGAGACCAGAGTATCTATGTGAAACCCACCACGCATACGAGGGGTTAAAAGTAAAACCTCTGCGTGGATAAATTCGAGCCCCCGTTGCTGTACTTGCATCGCCTGCATCCTCTGACAGTCTCCCATGCAAGTGCTGACCAGGCTCAACTTCGCTTAGCTTTTGAGATATGACGAGATCGGGCAAATGTGTTTTTTTAGTGTTTAGTTTTTTGTCCTTCCCTCGCAACTCCGATTAGCACGGTTGGCTACGTACGATGCGAAAGAAGTTCAACATACATATATAAACAGGGTTGTTTGGCCTCAGGCCAAACGATGCACTGCAGTTGCAATACACATTATATCATCAAATAAGGTAATTCCACACGCGAATTCCAGTAACGTTTTTGGATGCAGCTTGGCTCACTCATGAACGTTATTTGTTTCCTCTGCGACCGAATTAATTCAGTCTTCGAATAAGCTCCCAGCACGTGAAGCGACGTCGGACGTCACGCAAGCAAACCACGTGGTGCAACCTGTAAGCGCATGTCAGGGCACCCACAAGGCAACATTAGGCACAAGGGAATTATATCAATGCGCCATACTACAGGTTGACGGTATGACGGGGGAGGGGGGTACATTTTGTTGGCTTTTGTCTGTGCATTCCGCCCAGCCTTATCTCCCCAACCTTTTGTTTGACATCTGTGCGGTATCAGACCCACGCTGAGGCCAGGTCCAGATTGGTGTCCGTTCTTCCAGTACAAACAAGACCTGCGCTCCATATAATCTCTGTGCCTGAACCATATGTGTGTGTGAAACAATGTGGAATACATTGACTGTAAAAATGCGAATCGTTATCACCAGCATAATCATCATCATCATAATGAGCCATGATCAATCCACTGCTGGATGAGGGCCTTTATAAAGCCGTCGCCATCTCTCACGATCCCACGATGCGACAATCCACACGAGCTGATTTAATCACTTCTTCTCGGTGTGACATTCCCTCAGATTCCATCCCTTGGCTGCCACTTTGATATTAGTCTCGACCACCAACCATCATACCTCCTAGCCACGTGCGCATTGGGTCGTTACTATTATACAACACACAGCGTGGTTCAATATGAGCACCATTTGTAGGTCTATGTGGATGCGTTCCATCCCTTGCCTGCCACTCCCATCATCACACTTCACCATCGGCCGTCACAAGCAAAGACTTGGACAGTATACGTCTCTAGAAAGTGAGTACAAATATACATTAATCCCTTCCCTTTAAGTGACAGAAGACAGGTTAGTCCAATTAAAAATGTGACGCTGCTCGTTAATTGGTTATCGACGAGGTCACTTTGCGGGAGTATGGGGTGTGGAAAAACTTGAAGAGATATACTTGTTTGGAGGGTTATCAGAGGATGGTACTGGAGAGTGGATGGTCCACTTTTGATTGGACCATCGGGTATTTTTCCCCTTCGATCGACGTGGTGGCAGCCTGTGGAGGCCTTCACCTAGCAGTGGATTGACCAATGGCTGTTGGTGGTGAAGATCATTTGCATTGCATCTTGTGCAATTTGCATTGCATCTTGTGCAATTTTCTGCTTGGCCTCTACTTGATTAATTCTTGTCACATCCGTTTTCCGAGTAATTACATTCCATTTCTTTGTAAAATATGAATGGTCAAGTTAAATTCACCGTCCTGTCTTATCTATATTCATATTTGTCTGAGATTGTTGCTAGAAATATTCTGGATTGGTAACATTTGACAATGTGTTGACATAACCCTTTCCCATGTGTTAACCCAGGTCACCGTTGTAACATAGGCAACGTGATTATCTCCACGTTTAATAAAGGATGCTACGACGACGACTGAAATGCGGGAGAGTGAGGTTTGGGGTAATATATCAGCAGAGAGTGTGAATCACAACACCCAGTTGAGACTGGCATGAACAAAGTGTGTCAAGACCATACATTTCCAGGCCACCTTATGATTTATGTTATTCTTCAAAACAGGC
Organism: Petromyzon marinus; assembly: GCF_048934315.1. Classification (NCBI taxonomy): domain Eukaryota; kingdom Metazoa; phylum Chordata; class Hyperoartia; order Petromyzontiformes; family Petromyzontidae; genus Petromyzon; species Petromyzon marinus. Next base: position 7,709,104 of record NC_133701.1, read on the forward strand.
TCTACAATTTACATCAATCACAAACTTGCCACGAGGCTTTTTTTTGTATCTCAAATCTATAACTTATACCGACCAAAGTAATTACAGTCTTACTTTCAAAATACAATTTGAGGGACTGCAGTGCCAGTGATGGGAAAGAAAAAAAAAACAGAGGATGAAAATGCATCAGCACCATCAGAGCAGAGATATGGCAATACTGCGTAATGCTGGAACTTTTCGTCACCTATCGGGGGAAAAGTTCGTTACATTGTGCTGCCCTGTGAACCCTGGCCACACGAGTTTGATTCCTGCCTATGGTGCCCCGGTATCGTTTGTTTGAGGAGCCGTCCACAGCCGACGATGTAACCGCCGTTGCTGGTCGCGCGAGGGCATGTGCCCACAGACGGTCGTCGTTGTCGGTCTGACAACGGTGGAGCGATGGACACGACATTGTCAATGATGATGGCTGACACGGGTGGCAACAAGTGGTGTCCGACCTTGTCCCCTCCACAAACCCCCCTCTCTCCACTTCGCCGATGTGCACTGACATTCGCGGTCAAGTATGGGTTTCACGTAACCCTCGTGACCAGCGCAACCGTGCGGTGGCCTTCATGCAAGCGCTGAAGTGACCAAGCACTGCACCAGTACGTATAGTTGAAGGTTAACTATATATATATAACTTCATACGAGTAATGCGACAGCAATTCATCTCCACAGGTGGTCCTCATTCAGAGATGGAAACGGAAACATTTTAATGGTTTGCTGATGGGTCTCTTTTACACGACGAGTTCTGGTTTGAACCGACCCCAGTCAGAGCTGTGTATTTCCCAACGGGGGGGGTGGGGGGGGGGAGGCTGGGGCTGCCTCGAAAAAAATGTAATTATACATATGTACCGAAGCACTGCACCTTCAGACTCTTAACCTTTAATGCCACATTTTTACCAGGAATAAGCCACCTGCATCAATTCCGTCGTGTGCATGGACACGAAATACTACTGTCTATTGTCATACCACGGTTAACGTAAGACGCACGCTGGATGACACTCACAAAGGCTTAGCAACTTCATGACTATGCATACCCATATGCGCACATGCACACCTAACTCATAATGGCAGGGACACAGGGACATACACGTGCTGCCATATGTACGCACTTGTAAGCACGAATGAGCCTTCAACCTAGTGGTTCTCAACAGCATGGGTACGGCGACCCCCCAATTCAGAACACTGGACCATACGCCACCCCCCTCCCCGCCCCTCCCACTAACTCGAGTACCATCATCATCATCATCGACAATCCCTCGCAATCGAGGATGATTGTGTTCCATAGAAAGTTGGATGATCTGTGGGTCCGAAGATGGCTCAAGAGACCAATCAGGGATGGACAGATTCTGCCGCAGCTCGGGCACACGTGGTAGGGGTGGAGCTGCATTCGTAAGCCGGGCTGCAGCGTCGTGCTTTTTCCGCCCTTCCCTCTTTTCCTCTTCCTGTTTCTGCTGTTGAGTTTCAAAATGTTTGGATCCTTTGAAATAGACTCTGTGGGTGTGTGTGTCTCCATCCGGGGTATTCCTGGGCAAGAGTCTCGCATGAGTCGGTGTCGATGGAGCACTTCTTCATGTTGACCTTGAGGACATCCTTGACGCGCTATTTTTGCCTGCCTCTTGAACGCACACCCCGAATAAGCTGGGAGTGGAAGACTTCCTTCGGGCGTCTGGAGTTAAGCATACGGACGATGTGGCCGGCCCAGCGACGTTGATGTCGGATGATCGTGGCCTCAATGCTCGTGGTGTTTGTTTGCGAGAGGACGCCGATGTTAGTGCGTCTGTCTTACCACCTGACTTTAAGGATCTTCCGCAGGCAGCGCTGATTGTACTTCTCTAGCGGGTTGAGATGTCTCCTATATGTTACCCACGTACAGTAAGGTAGTGATCACGGCTGCTTGATAAATCATGATCTTGGTTTTGTACCTGATGTCACGTGCCCCAAACACCCTTTTCCTCAGCCGACCGAAAGCTGCACTTGAGCATTTCAGTCGATTTTGGATTTCGTTGTCGATGTCAGCATTTTGAGATAGAAGGCTTCCGAGGTTATGGTGAATGCTCACCGTGGATGTAGATTGTCGGTGCTGGGGACTGCTCGTTAAGAACTGGTTTATGCAGGACCTTAATCTTCGAAATATTAAGCGTCAGTCCCATTTTCTGATATGCTTCAGTAAAAGTTTTTTTTACGATTGCCTAAAGATCCGCTTCTGAAGGGGCACACACCGCAGCAGCAGCATCATCAGCATACTGGAGCTCAACAATTGCTGTTGGGATGGTCTTAGTTTTAGATCGAAGTCCGTTCATGTTGAGCAGCTTACCATCCATTCGGTAGTTTAGCCCCGCGCCTGCTCGAAGCTTGCCAATAGTTAGCTGTAGCATCGCATGTGTGTTGAACTTCTTTCACACCGTACGTAGCCAACTATGCTAATCGGAGGTTAATATTGTGCGGTGATAATGCTGTGCATTAGTGTCTTGTCACCGCAACGTGGCGCTGACGTTCCCTGCGGACATTACACATTTTTCCTGAACGGTATCCATGCCGCAGCCGGTGCCCCCACACCGCCACCCCTGGAAGGTTTTGAATGGCGTGACCCCAATGGTTAAAAACTGCTAAGTTCATATCCACATTTATTTCTAATAGAAGGACTTTCAATGCTGCCGCTAACGTTGATAAATGTGGTTATAATCATAATGATTATACGATTACGCTGATGATTATATTGTGTTTTTTTTTGCAAGAACGTCATGACCTTTAATATTCATTATCTCATTTGTTGGCTATCATTCGAGCAGTTAATACTCATGACAAACGTGGTTGATTTTGTGTTTTTTTTTTCAAAATAAGGTTAAAGGCATTGATGCATTAGCTCTCCAAATCTGTCAGTCCGTGTGCCCATCTGTCCGTAACATAGTGGGGGGGGGGGGGAATGGTGACCCGCAAAGTTGACCCAGAACGAATGGAACTGTGTAATAAAGTTATCATGCTATCAGGGACTTGTCGTATATAAAACTAGCCAAACCGATTAAAGAGTTCTTTTAAAACAAACTCAGCACTAAAAGGACTCATCCCACCCTCATCATCCCGCTATCTGAGCCTGGCCACGTTTGTCTCGTCACAACCTTTGTACGCACTGCCCTCATAACGCGCACGGCATGACTGCCATCGTTATCGTGGTCGATTAAGCACTTTCTAGGACAAACGCAAGTTGGAAAGCGTGATACATATAGTCCACGTGTATGCATGCTTTTTCTTGTCTCATTCTGTAAGTGCGATTAGGGCTTTGGTATTTTACCTTAACACAACAGTTAATACCAATTATAAAGCCGCAGGGTCTTAAATCTACGACTTTTTCTCCTGTAACCCCGCGTGTTTTCGTAACGCGAATTGGACACAACTCGATGAATGTATTCGGGAACACGTTTTTGATAACGCGGATGCAAAGTGGACATAACGCGATCGAGCGAACAGAACTATGTCGCGCGAGTAGGGAATAAGCGGTCGTACGGCTGCCTCGGAGTGGCGTCACACGAGGCATTGGGATGCTGCTGGATGCTTCTAGATCCGCTACCCACCACGCGCCGCAGTCTTTGTTCAGCCTCCATACGCATCTCACGCGTCTCGCTTTGCATACAAAGTTGTTGATTTGAATTTATTCCCATTGAATCAGCGGTTATTATAATGCCATAACGCGGTGTTTTTCAGGAACGCAACCATCACGTTATAGGAGAACTGCCGCGTTATAGGAGAACTGCCGCGTTATAGGAGAACTGCCGCGTTATAGGAGAACTGCCGCGGTATAGGAGAACTGACTGGACTCAGTGCTCAATCGCAGCTGGAAGAGTCCGGAACAACGTTCCCAGAACGATTTTGGAACAACACATTCCACCTCGCCTTATTTCGTCCCGATAATCGTGATAAACCGTGTTCATGGAATTATATTTCGCATCGCCGATTAGCACAGTTGCCTAGGTGCGGTGCGAAAGAAGTCTCAACATCCATACGAATATAGAATAGAATATACAGTAATCTTATGAATGTGAACCTTGTTCTCCAGTGGTAGCGCCTTACGCCGATTATTTCATGCTCTTAAGTTGCCTAGCATGGTGTTCCTAAAAAAAATATCGAGTGAGAAATTAGACACTTGTGTACCTGAGAACAACATTGGCGTCGACATTGTTGAAAGGCTGCCAGCAGTTTCCGTGGGCAGCCGCATGGGTAGCTGCGCGAATGGTGGCTAAATGAACCATACTCGAACACCTAAATAAACACGCGCAGCCTTCTTGCACGTGCACAAACACGTATCGCAGACTTGTGCACACGCACAAAAGAGACACGCGCACAAAGACAAAGATGCCACCTTCAGTTTTAGCCTCTCAGAAAGTCGGGGCACGTGCAGGTATTAAGGCACACGTGGTATCGATGTATTCAAGTGAAAAACAAAGTCACAATCTTTTTTTCAGCTTAAATGAGCATCGTTTACAACCCCTAGACAGTGGTGGAAAAGCCACATTCTATTGACAGGGTCGAGTATATTCATAATACTAAGTGATGCTCGTTTTATCGACCTCTGAGTGATGATGGGTGGAGTCCAAGCCCCCAGCCACCACACCCCCTTTGTCTTCCCAGTGCTGACGTTTACCCTGCACCAGGCACTCATTGAAGGTTGATTCGACGCAGGCCCATGACTGGTTCCAAATAACTTCTGATATCACTCACCGTTGATGTCAGCCGTGGTCGTGAGTCGAACTCAGGTTGTCGAGGTTCGAAGTGTAGTAGCGTGGGCGTATCATGCACGCACAATGGTGCAGGGCACCTGTGCCAGACCTGCTCGACCTGTGCCTGCAACCTGTGAACTTGCGAGCTCCGCGGCCCTGATTGGGCCGGCATCTAAAACCTGTGACCTGAGGGTTCAGGCCCCTCGCTTCATCGACAAGGCACTGAAGTCTGGACTTTCCTCACTTGATGTTCGGACTCTGTTGATCTTGTTGTATGCAACTTGCATGACATCATTGGTCTGCATCCCCTGGATTTCCTCGCATATTCCCCTGTGTAGTTCTTTGCAAGGCCCAGCACGGCAACTTGTTTTCTCTATGCCTGGACCTTTGCCCTGGAATATGGTGATCTTGATAGATATGCGGTTCGAGAAGAAAAAACATCCCCTGAGACTTTGTATAATTTGTACTGTGGTTAATTTAACTTTTTGGACAATGGCCAATTCTGGAAGTGAGGTTGAGAATACATTTAAAGAAGAAATATTTTTATTCTTGGTTCTTTCGGTAAAGTCACGTAGAAGGGAAACGAAAAAACAATAAAATATATATATTTTTTCTCCCTTCTACGTGACTTTACCGAAAGAACCAAGAATATGAATCCCTGCAGTAATGAAAGCTTTAAATAAAAAAAGAAATATTTTCTTGGTGTGGTTTTCACACCCGATGATGATTGCTTGTGTTGCAGTCGAAACGTCGTGAGAATTGTATTGTTTTATATTTTTATTATTTTATTGTTTTCCTTCTACCTGACTTTACCGAAAAAAACAAAGAATATAGAAATAACAACATCTTCTTTGGTTCTTTCGGTAAAGTCACGTAGAATGAGAATAAAATAATAAATTGATAAAATAAAATAACACAATAATATTCTCACGACAGCGCTGTCCTACCAGACAGTCTCGTCCCTTCACCTGATGAAGGCCGCTTGTGTTGTGGCCGAAACGTCGTGAGAATATTATTGTGTTACTTTATTTTATCAATTTATTATTTTATTCTCATTCTACGTGACTTTACCGAAAGAACCAAAAAAGATGAATCATTGCAGTCACGAAAGCTTTAAATCGAAAAATAACAACATCAACAACAACCTGTGACTTGGCTCGTTCATTGGTGGCTGTTTGGTGTTTCTTCACCCATGGACCCCTTGAGAGGGAGTTTTGGGTTTGAGCTATTCAGAGGTTCTCCAATTACGCATATTTTTCTGAATCATAATATTTATTTATCCTGGAGGAATCCGATGAGCGATGCAGCTCTTTTAAGGCAATAGCCCTAGAACACGACCCTTTGCACCAACCCAGAGTTTTAGGGGGCGGTAGGCGAGGTGGGACTGATGGGTGGGTTGGGCAACAAGAGACGTGCAGGGGATTTTGGGAGCTGAAGGAATGTAGTGGTGGTAGTAGTGAAGGGTGGAGGTTGTGGGATGGTGGTAGAGTGGGTTCGGGTGGTGGTCATTGGGTAGAGTGGTTGTTGTTGTTGGGGTAGAGTGGAGGTAGGGGTGGTAGTTGGGTAGGGTGATGGCGGTAGTGGCTGTGGGAAGAGTGGTCTTCTTGGGGGTAAGATAGTGGCTACGGTGGTCGTGGTTTAGGGTGGTGGTAGTGAGTTAGGATGATGGAGGTGGTGGGGGTAGGATGGTGATAGTTGTATGGTGGTTACATGACAATGTTGGTGTTGGTGCACATGGGGTTGGGTGGTGGTGGCGGTAGTAGATCGGTTGGAGGTCGCTGTAGTAGTGGGATAGGATGATAGTGGTGGTATAGTAGGTTGGTTATAGTTCGATAGTGGTAGGGTGTTGACGGTGGTGGTGGGGTTGAGTGATCGTAGTTGTAATGGTGGAGGTGGTAGTAGACCCGAGTCCAATTCCCTCTCACGGCCAACACCAGTGACGATTATCTTAACTGGTCATGGGTCTCACCTAGGTCGACTCAGCCTTAAATGAGTACCTGGTGCGGTGTGTACACATCGCCACTGGGGAGACAAAGACGGCCAGGCGTGATGTTGGCCACCCGGCATTCATAGGTGCCCGTTAACAGTACTTACCCCAAAAGTATGCTCGGACTATACGGGGGGATCTTGGTCTTTAAGGTTGGGGGGTGGTGGTGGTCGTGGAGTACGGAGGTGGTCGTGGCGGCGGTGATGGTGGTGGTAATGTCTCACCCTCCTCTTCTTTCATCTGCCATGAATGCAATTTCTTCCCAGTGTGTGTGTGCCGGATGGGTGTGTGGCTGAGTGTGCGTGTGCTGGGAGCGGTTTGCGTGCTGCGCAACGAACCCGGTGACCCGAGTTCGATTCCCGCTCACGGCCAACACCGGTGACGATTATCTGAGCCGGTCCTGGGGGCTCCCTGAGGTCGACTCAGCCGCAAATGAGTACCTGATGTAGCGGTGTGTAAACATCGCCACCGGGGAGACAAGAGACGCCCAGGCGTGGTGCTGTCCACCCGCCGCTTCGTGCGGCGTGCCGGCCTTCATAGTTGCTACTCGCTAACAGCACTTGTCCCCCTACCATCTGTGAAGGCTATACGGGGGATCTTTGTCTTGGTGCTGGGTGGGGTGGGTGTGCGGGGTGTGCGGGGTGGGTGGGGGGAGAGCGGAGAGAGAAGGGGGGGGGGAGCGCGCGAGGGGACCACACAGAGAGAGCGAGACGCGGCCGACACGCGAACGGAGCGCGGAGGGGAACAAGCAGCGAGCCCACACCACGTGTTCACTCAAGCCGGACAAACACAACACACACAGACCGCCCGACAAATAAACTGGTGGGTCAAGACGATTACAAAGAGGAAGAGCTCCTGTGCACGTGTTATTGTCTCCGCCTCCTCTTTAAATTCTACCTGCGACTGCGTGGCTCAAAGGTGCTATGATACAGGCTATATATATATAAAACAGCGTGCTGTGTAGTTTAGTACTGGCTGCAGAAGTACACCTCCGGACAGCTTGATGGGCGGATACATCTACTGCTGCCACTGCTGTACCCTGCCGGCTGTAGCTTGTTGTCGTTGTTTGCTCGGCGTGAGCTCTGCGTCCATCCATCCCGATCGAGCGAGAGTGGTGAGTGCTTCGGGTGTGCGTCACTGCATCCATAGCGCAACAAGGACTTTCTTTGGGAGGGTGTTTTTGTTGTTGTGTTCTACACAAGGCGATACATTTATAGATACCCAAACTAAACTCATTTGGAGATCTATATATTTAGAGAGAGAAACACTGCATTTTAATTTACGTTCATTCCACGTCTCCGAGAAATCTCCACCCGCGCATTAAATATCTCAGCAACACTCGAATTTGGCACGCGTGTCAAATTTAAGCTGGGTCTTGTCTATGCTCGATAAAGTGCTGTTGAAGGAAGTAATAAGGCAAGGAGCTGTCGTTATATCTCACCGAGGCATTTGTAAATGGATCATTATACTGCGCGTATAATTGTTATTGTGTGTTGTGCTCATTAAGTTGACTGTGGCTAATTTTGGTTGCTGTAGGATCACCGTGGCTGCTCGATTTAGAATATAAATACACTGGTGTGGTTATATTGTCTTCCTATAGCAGCTGTCACCATTGACATCATGTCATATCGACCTATATGATGTACCTGTGTGTGTGTGTGCAATTCAACTGCTAATTTAAATACGCAGTGCATGAGTCGATGTTTGCGAACTTGACAACGTGGAGACCTTTGTCAATCCACCGTTGGTTTAATGTCTCCCGCACGCCACGTTTGGTCTTCGGGGGGTTGTTTGGCCATACTTCACCACGCTGGTCAGTGTGGGTTGGATGAAGAATTGCGGTTCAGATATCTTTCGCCACTTTGTTTTGGCCGTCCGCGGGAAATCTAACTCAGGTGTCCCGGCGTCGTAGTGCAAGTCGCTAATCACTTTGCAGTCGCTAACCACTGCGTCACCCGCTCCACCCCTATCTCTGATGCGATTTTCATTTCGCGATTTTTTTATAACATTGACCTGATGTGTTTTTTGCACCAAAATCCGAATGCAGTACAGACTCCCTCCGCCGATAATATGTCTTGCATGCAGGACTATTATATATGCGTATAATAATGTTCACCCTGCGTCAATTCACTGCTGGATAAACGCCTTGGAAGGGAATTTAACTTAGGTGGCCATATTCATAGCACAGTGCTCTAACCACTGCGCCACTGCTGCATCTCTTCGCTGCATATGTATCATCATTAGCCATGATAAATCCAGTGCCGGATGAAAGCCTGAACAAGCGGTCACCATATTTCATGATCCTGCGATGTAGTAATCCACTCAGCAAAACTGCACGTGAACTCATTCCCCCATCCATCGCTCCATCTCCCCGCTGTACGTCCGCTCGAGCGCATTCCATTCCGTCGAAGCCGTTTCGTCATTACTCTTGACCATCATCAATCACCGTCATCATTCCTGCTCGCCGTGCCCACGTGACAGTCTGAGTTGTCTTTTAGCGCTCCGTATGTTGCCTAGTCCACGTGATCGTCTTTCTGCCCGTCATCCACTCTCAGCATATCTTTAAGTCTTTAATTGAAACACGCTGGCGCATGTGCAAAGCGAGGGAAAGTTCGACATCAAACCAGAGGCACACCATCCGTGTATCGTCGCATTTGACGCGTTGGCTTGGCCGCTATTGTGTCTTCCTGTCCTTTGACACTCCACAAAGGTACAGTAATTTTGGCGTTATATCACGTGTACCGTACACACACACACGCACACGCACCACTGCACAGTTTCTATATGTTGAATTGTTCGTATAGACAATGTGCCATTGATGGATGATTACGCTGTTTGCTATGCACGTGTCAATTGAGACACCCTCCGACAACAACAAAAAACCCCTTTACAAAGAGATGCTCAATCTCATGGTATATAGATAGTCCAGTTAACATATATGTTTGTGATTCGTGTAAGACGGCGTGTTTGTTCTTTGGGACGTTGCACCACCCAGGCTTGCGCCGCCACTCAATTTGCGAACGCGAGCGATCTTTAATGCGCTGACAGATGATGGGGGGGGAGGGAGTAAGGGGCACTGTGCTGTGTGAGAAGGACCATATGCATTTTCGATCACATAAGCCAGCCTTATTAAATCAAGGGGCTTGTCTTACCCAGACGTTAAATGCGGTGCTGAATGATTCAGTGGAATAATTCAGCAGTGTGGGTGTGGGGGGGCTGTTCTGTACAGCGTCATTCCTGGGTGGGTAGCAGACTTCGGAAAACAAAACATTCCTGCCCCCCTCCCCCGTACTATCCACCAAAGTGAAATTGTCGTGCCTGCATACACATTCTTGTGATTTAAAAAAAAAACCCCAAATAAAATATTTCCCCACGGGCCATGGGTATTCCTAAAAAATATAAATCCATATTAATGTATATTTTTAAACATAACAATTTGCCATGTTGGTTAAAACACATTGCCCTCTAGTAATTGGGCACCCATAATCTGTTCTGCTTCAACATATTCTTCAATGTCACCTTTTTTAGTTGTCTGTTAATCCTTTGGTCTTTGCCGTAAGCGTGTTCCCATACTCTGGCCACGACCATTGGTGGTCAATCCTTCCAGCACTGCATCCTGCCAAAGTCTATTTCTCTGATCCTTAATGACAACCGATGTCGTGTCAAGCGCACGTCTCGCCTTTAGTCTTCCTTTCAATGCTTTTTCAGCTCTTGCTCCACCCCTCGTGACGATCAGGCGCTTTTGGAAATATTTTCCCGATTTCAAAGATTTTATGAAAAAAAAATGTATCGTGTGTGTGTGCATATGTACGTTGAACTTCTTTCGCACCGTCCGCCGCCAAACGTGCTAATCGGAGCTACCCGCCGTCTTTATTTACTTTGCCATTGATGCATTGTTTGAAGGAGTGCTCATGGAGTGCTTGAGTTACCCAAGTAAAATTCCCAACCACGGCTACAATCAATTGCAAGTGATGTCTTCTTAACTGGTCCTGCCCGCCACCCCAACCTTCACCATTATCCACGGACCAGAATGGCGAAGTATCGTCAAACAAAGCTCTTGCTGACGTGGTTTTGCGGAATGCCTCTCTCCCATAATGGAATTACCAAGGTCTGTAAATTATTATGATTATTCAATGTACAATTCATAAGCAGATTTATCGAATTTTTATTATTATTTTACAATAATTGACTGTAATAGTCAATGCATAAATGTGGCTCTATTTATCTGTGGAGGAAATATATACCCATTCTGGCTTCGAAGTGCAACCAGCATGCTAGAGTTTGTGCTTACATCTCTGTGATGGCTCTTGTATTACGTTGCTTTCGCGAGCCGGAAATTATCACGGTTTGTTGTCCGCTGGTGTTTCGCGATGATTGTGAATTATCTCGCCGGAATCCTCACTTGGCACTCTGTCAAGGTGGAACTGGCAGAAAGCACATCCTGTTCGAGATTCAACCACATTGACAGGACTGCGAGTCAGTTGTTCAGCATCACAGTGCACTCAGTATTAATGCTGGGAATGATCGGGTTTTCAACAGCAGCGTCAATTGATTACAAATGTCCAGATGTAAAATCCCTGAATTCTATTCATGGGAGCTGTACACTATATATCGTTTAATATTCATGCATTATAATATCTGTGGCGTGATCACAAAAGCTTACTATATTGGTATTCATTGGGAAAGGTTTGGGTAATTGAAATCATATATTTTCCCATGCTCACTTAATAATTGTAATAATAAAATTTGGAGCAATTTTAGAAGTGTGACTTTCCCATTGCATATTCAAACACAAACAAAACAACATGATTGTTTTTTTTGTTACCAAAAAGAGCCAAAAAAATTTAATTAACTTAGGGATGCATTTTGCAGTCCATGGACAAGAGTATCTTTTTTAACCAAGTAGAGCCAAAAAAATTGTGATTCACTTAGGGATGCATTTTTGCAGTCCATGGACAAGAGTATATTTTTTACCAAAAAGAGCCAAAAAAAATTGTGATTAACTTAGGGATGCATTTTGCAGTCCATGGACAAGAGTATCTTTTTTAACCAAGAAGAGCCAAAAAAAAATTGTGATTCACTTAGGGATGCATTTTTGCAGTCCATGGACAAGAGTATCTTTTTTACCAAAAAGAGCCAAAAAAATTGTGATTCACTTAGGGATGCATTTTGCAGTCCATGGACAAGAGTATATTTTTTTACCAAGAAGAGCCAAAAAAAATTGTGATTCACTTAGGGATGCATTTTTGCAGTCCATGGACAAGAGTATCTTTTTTACCAAAAAGAGCCAAAAAAAATTGTGATTCACTTAGGGATGCATTTTGCAGTCCATGGACAAGAGTATCTTTTTTAACCAAGAAGAGCCAAACAAAATTGTGATTCACTTAGGGATGCATTTTTGCAGTCCATGGACAAGAGTATATTTTTTACCAAAAAGAGCCAAAAAAAATTGTGATTCACTTAGGGATGCATTTTGCAGTCCATGGACAAGAGTATCTTTTTTTTTTACCAAAAAGAGCCAAAAAAAATTGTGATTCACTTAGGGATGCATTTTGCAGTCCATGGACAAGAGTATCTAATCTGGTAGCAATGCGGTTGGCTAGAGTACATGACTCACAATCTAAGGGTCTGCGAGTTCAATAGCTCATCTGCGGATCCACTCATCCCGTTGGTGGTTGATAAAAAAAAAACAGTGGCACTTTGTGGGCATTTTGCAGTGGTGTTGCTATGCAGTGACTCTTCGCAATCACAGGAATGTGGAATTTTTCTCCACTGGCTCAAGGTTGTGAGAGGGGAGGAGGGGCGGGCGTGGTGTAACTATGGGTGTCGTGGTTGTGCGGACGCCCCCAAACATATTTTGATACCAACAATTATTTTTTTGGTATCTCCCATCAAAAATGTGGGAATGCTGATTGCGCTGATGGTGGAACATTTTTTAAAAAAACACAGTAGCGCATGAACAGGCAGCTGAGTACTCTGTGTAATCGAAGCAATAACCACCAGAAACCATTCCCTATTCGCAATAGGAATCCCTCAACTTTCAGAGTGTGGCCGAGTCCCTGGCGGTAATGGGCAGATGAGCGTCACGCTACGCTCATGTAAGCGGGAATACGATTTGACTCGTGGCGCCAAAAGTGTGACCTAAAACAATACGTGGACATGAGTGTCCACGCATGACATGAATTCATTAGGATTCAGCAGTAAAATACAGGGGGTGGAGGCGGGGGTGGTGGTAAGTGCCGTGGTTTGGGCACGGCTGCAACGGACGTGGCGACCTCGGTTCAATTCTCAGCCGCAGCAGACGGCAGCGGCGAGTGATACTTGCGCTGGTTCCTGGGTCCCACTGCACTTTTACCGGCATACACTGAACCGCATGGTGAAGTATGGCCGCACGGTGGGGGGAGGGGGGGGGGCAGGCGTTCCTTAGACATCGACAAATGCACAAATAATGTTGTCACGCTGCTGCTGCTGCTGCGTTGGCAATGGTGCACATGCACAATCAACACGTTCGTGGTGCTGTCCTCATCGGAAAAGTATATAATCGGCGATAGTATCAGGCATGGCCCTTATTCGCAGCAAATAAACGTCAAATGTGCGTTTACATTTGTCCTCTTTGGGCAGTGTCCTTGACGAATGTGTCGAGTGTTACAAACACACAGCACATTAACATTGCTTTTATGTGGTGCTCGTGTGCACGTTTTGAGTTGATTGATACGTCGCTGGAGAGACGGCGGAGGCTTCATCCGGCAGTGGATTGATTTTTTTACCGATTGTGACGACGGCGAATAAAACAACAAAATAACAACTTGTATTTGTCCCCCTTGTCACAGGACAGCTACGATCGATAGGCTGCTCCGCAGAAGCGGCGGAACCTCGCTACGATCGTGCGGACGTCCATGCGCTCCACTCGAGGTGGGGGGAGACAAGAAAGGTTTTTTCTCTTTTTTTTGGGCGGAGGGGGGAAGTGGGTGAACTTGACCGAGCCGTCGCCAAATGGAGACCAAAATGATCGGCGTGTGTCCCACGATCATCACGCCGTCCCGGGACCTGGACTCACCCAAGGCGCCCAAGCACCTGTGGCGCCAACCGCGCACCCACATCAAGATTCAGCGCCGCGTGCTGTCTGACACGGACGCAATGTCCCAGCGAAACTACGGCATGGAGCGCGCCGACGCCATGGACACGTGCAATCGACCAGGGCTGCACAAGTCGCGCATGTCCTGGCCCTCCTCGCTGCAGGGCTACCGGCGGTAAGGAGATACGCGGAGCTTATTTCGCGTCGTCGTTATCATCATTATCATATACGCATATAACTGTACGAACTTCCTTTCGCAACGCGTACGCGTCGTTGGGATCTCCGGATTAAAAAATGCGCCTCGCAAATGTGAGCGATCATTGTTGCGTATCCCATGTGCTGGGGGGGGGGCATAATAACCACTCAGCGTCGTGAATACACCGTGCGATAATGAGGCAAGGGAGAGCCTCTCCGTGGTGCTTGTTGGTGAGGTGCCCCATTGAGTAGTCCAGGGAGGTAGAGGGGGCTGAGACTGCTGCCTCCCTTCTCGACTGAAGGATCAGCGGCCCTTCTAAATCACGATGGCAGTGAATAATGACTTACACACTGTCGTAATAGTTGGAGGGTGCTCAACAAAATGCTAAAATGAGAACAAATAATCGATGGAAATACATACACTTTACATACACACCGGTGCTGGCAGCGAGAGCAGAATGCACGATCGATAAAAAGCAGTTAATATGGTTAATTCTGTTTTGCTTAAAGATTCATTAGCATCGGTTGTTTCTGTATCCCGCCCCACCCCCCGCTTTAAACAAGGTCATGCCACAGAGTTGTTTGTAAGATCAATGCGATCGGCGCTTAATTTCTCACTCAATATTTTCCGGGGTCGCTCGACTGGAGTAGGTAGGCACGGCTAGTGTGACGGTGAATGTGGTGTGCCTAATGCGGAAAAAATATATATTCCAGCTCGCGTGCGCGGAGAACGCCGGGAGAGATTAAGTCTTGGCTGCGATGATTTGATTCTGTTGTTTTTGCTTCCTGTAAAAGTGTGTGGTTTTTTTTGGTATAATGCTGAAATGAGCGACGGAGTGTTGCCTCTGTTGGTGGTCCTGAGATAGCGGTGGAAATTCCACATTCCCTTGCAGATGGCGGTGTATCCGAAGGATGAGCACTGTGCCATGGATGTCAAGGAATGAGTCTCAGAACTTAATTTCAGGAGGTTGCCACGTTCGGTGGGAGATGACGGGGGTGGGGGGGGGGAGGGTAGAGGGTTAGCACAGTGGTTTGCACACTGTGACATCAATCATCAACCCGGTAACCAGAGTACCGTGGTGGCGAGATGTCAACTACCTCGCCTGGTATACAGGAGGTCGTGGGTTCGATCCCGACCCTGACGCCTGCTGCTGCTGTATATTTGGAGTTTGCATGTCCCCCCCCCCCCCGTGATCGCGTGGATTTTTCTCCAGGTCCTCCGGTTTTCCCCTCTACGTTTACAAACATGCGTTTAGAGAATTTGGCTGCAATAAATTTCCACGTAATAAGCCACATCGTTGTGCTATCATTTGTGGCCAGGTCGCTTCTGAAAAAGAGCCATATAGCTCAGTGGGCTCTACCTGGTAAAATAAAAAAAAAGGTTTTTTTTATAGTCTTAGCTCTTTCGGTAAAGTCACGTTGAAGGGAAACAATAAAATAATAAAATATATATAAAACAATAAAAAAATTCTAACGACGTTTCGACCATAACACAAACGGTCATCATCAGGTGTGAAAAACCAAGCCGTTGGTTGTGAAAAACCAAGCCGTTGGTTGTGAAGAACCAACGGCTTGGGTTTTCACACCTGATGATGACCGTTTGTGTTATGGTCGAAACGTCGTGAGAATTTTTATTGTTTATATATTTTATTATTTTATTGTTTCCCTTCAATGCGACTTTACCGAAAGAGCTAAGAATATGAATTACTGCAGTCACGAAAGCTTTAAATCAATTTTTTTTTAATAGTTTAAAATCCTGGTCAGTGGCGAGTGATATCTGAATTGCTCATTGCCCCGCCCCCCCCCCCTTCAACAAACCCTGCATTGTAAAGCGTGGTAAAGTATGGTCAAACAACGGAAATGTCCAACACGGTGCGTGGAGGCATTCATCCAGCAGTGGAATGACAAAGGGCTGTACATTATTTTCATACGCCACGTCGGGATGCTTGGTCGCTTCTTTAACAACTATTTTCAATGTACGCGAAAAACCAAATTACCTGGGGAAAGGTGACACTCATGAACCCCTTACCTGATGGGTCGGAGCCCACGTTGCCTCCTGTTTCTGTTTATTGACCACCTCATAGCCCAGCACGGTGGGAGTTTCAGGTACAAAGATGAATTCTTAACGACGCTCAAACTCCACTCCCAGAACGCTGTACAGTATTAGGATTCACGCAAAGTAATGCTGCAGCATAGGTACAGTATTTCACAGTCACACTGCACTTCTCTCCGACTTATTTTCGGCTTCCCCCGCACCTCCGATTAACGCGGTTGGCTACGCAGGGTGTGAAAGACGTTCAACGTACAATACACGCATCACCGTGCATTGTCGTTGCTCGGCGTGATGCCCGACGTTTCGCTCCATGCGCCGGAAGGAATTGGGCTCCTCGAGAATCTCTCAGCGCCTGGGATGAAACGTCGGGACGCCGTGCCAAACAACAGGGGGGTCAAATCTACAAAAAAAAAACATCGTGGGGAGCCATCAAGGCGGAGTGCTGTTAGCGATCGCCTGCTTACTGCAGGTGCACGTGGGCTCTGCATGAATCACCTTCCCCACTGTCAAGGTGTCGCATTAAAGATTAGGAAAAATTGCTTTCAGCTAGTACCTTCGTACCAGGCGCCTATTTTGTGTGTGTGTACTGAGCGAGCCAATATCAGATTTAAAAGCTATCAATCTCACTTATTTATGGTTACTGATTGAGCCCAATTCACTGCAAATCTCACAAAAGCAGCGTAACCATCTCTCGAGCTCTACCAATGGTGTCGGCGTGCGATTTGTCAAATTTCAATTGGCGGGATTGGAGGGGGGTGGTTGGGGGAGGGATAAAATAAAAAGACTTCCACCGTCCCGCACCGATCAGCATGGTGAAATATGGTCAAACGATCCCCATGACCGACGCGATGTGGGGAGGCCTTTATCCAATAAGAGACGGACAAATAACTGGAAATAATAATAATAATAAAACACAACACGTTATTTTTGCCTTAACGTATTATGTGCACTTTGAAATGGTAATAATAGGAACGCATTTAATCTTGTGAAGGCTCGCGATGTTTTTCATGAGGGTGCTGCTACATTGGGGATTCCATTAACGGTGAATTTTTTTTCTTCTCGTTGGGAAGAAACTGGCGAGCCTGAAGAACACCCCCCCCCCCCAAGCATAAGAGGGAGTAACGCTCAAAGCTCCGCGTCGTGAGATCCAAAAACCTGTCTCTTCGCTTCCATCCGCTGGTCACCACGCAGACAGCCCCAACCCTGCATCCCATTTGTGCGCTCACAAGGCTCAACTCTGGCATTGTCAACTAAAAATATTTTATCTGTTTGGGGGGGAGGCGGAGGAAAACATTTACCCCTCCACCCGACTCACCATCCCCCTACCCCCCCAGTAATGGCAAACCTAAGGGAGGTCCTCGGGGTAAAACAAAAAAAGCTTCTGCCTTTTTTTATCACCCTTGTAGCCGTTATAGACTGTTGGGGTGAGTGCTGCTTTGAGCACCTATTAAAGTAGACACGGGTGCGTGAAATGAAGATTTGACGAGTACCATTCCAGGCCATCTTTGTCTCCGCAGTGATGCTTTATACACAGCTTCACATCGTATCAGTTGCCCGCCTAATGCTGAGCTGACCAACAGGAAGCGTGGCATCATTTCAGGGTTCACTTGCCATGGATGTCACCCATGGCCAGGAATTAAAACTTCGGTCGCGATACACACAAGGACATGTTCATGCCTATAAATGACAAACAACAGAACCCCATCAGAACTGAATAATAGTGCAGGTGGGGAGAACCATACGTTTTATGTGCACACATTAATTTGAATTAAATTAAATTTAAAAAATATATGTGCACACATTCATTTCAAAAGGCTGTCATATCGGCTTACACTAAGCTAAAATGCCTGATAACTGCACCGGCGCTTACTTTTGTCAGCATTCATTTTCAGATGAAGAAGCCAAAAAAGAATAAATATGGGATTCATTGGTCGTTTTTATAAATGTACCACTAAGATGCTAAGTGCCTTATTGTAATAATGGTACAAAGACAAAGACCCCCTATAGCCTTACCAAGCTGTTGGGACAAGCGCCGTTAGCGAGCACCTAATAATGGTACACAAACACCCACCACTGAAATTAACCAGTTTTAATGTGCGTCCGGCAATCGGGCTGCTACCCTTGCCTGGAGGTAGGATTTATATATTGGGAACTATTCAGCAGCAGGGCATGTGTGATTGCTATTACGACCACCGACAATTAGTTTTCAACTTGAACGCTTTTTTTAAAGATCCTCTAAATATATTGTGTTCCCATGGCCTAAATCTGGGAAGTATGTAATTTAATGCCCCACTATTGGCTGCCAAATGTGTTGGCAAGAGTGTAGTCAAGGTTACATTTAAGCTGCATAACGTGGACGAGATGGTTTTCAGGTGAGGATGCCCGGCAGGTTACAAAAGAGCCCAGCGAGCGTTTGGATTACGATTATTGGTGTTGTTGTTATTATGATCACAGTTGCCGAGACAGAGGCCCAAAGGCAAAGCCTTCTAAAAAAAAAGTGGCTATCGGCACAATGTGGCTTTTGGTGCTCAAATCCATGATTACAAAAAATCCCCCAAGGCGCCTTTTAATTTAAATTTCCATGTAAACGAAACAGCACATTTATAGCGTTCCCCCTACTGTAATCCTCGGAGAAAATGACCACTGGAGAAAGGAGCTGTCGTTTATTCCGCCTGTGTCTCCATCTGTGAATTGCGTCGATGCTCTGACTGAGTGCCACGCCTTGCCACCTTCCGAGTGTCGCGGTTTTACTGCAGACACTTGGCACATTGCAGCTTTCTTTCTGCTGCGGCCATAAGAAGCTTATCGGCTCCTTATTGGTAAACCCTCGTGTATGTCGGTGTTTTACACGCGTAAAATATTTATATTTTTCCACGCTTTTATTGCATTACTTTCCATGAATGGTGAAGTTTTCGTTTTATTAATCTCTGCCCAAATTATCGAAATGCCAAGCAGCCAGCAACAACCGTTACGATCGGAGTTGCAGCATTTGAGTCCATACATGACTTACAATGAGCTTCTAAGAGATTTTGAAAATAAACGATGTGCAGGGAATTCCAAAGTGGAGGTGTGCGAGGGAAGAAGCAAAAGGAGAAGTGTAGTGATCTGCAACAAACACAGTGTGGGTGAGATTTTCTTTTTACTATTAACCTTTTTTTTTTACCAGGCAAGGCCCCCCTCCCACTGAGCTATGTAGATTTCTTTTTTAGAAGTGACCCGGCCACAAATGATAGCTCAACGAAGTGGCTTATCACGTGGAAACGTATAGCAGCCAAATATTCTAAACGCGCGTTTGTTTCTTAATGTGGGGGGAAAGATTGGAGGACCCGGAGAAAAATCCACGCGACCACGGGGAGAACATGCAAACTCCAAATATACCGGCGTCAGGGTCGGGATCAAACCCACAACCTCCTGCAAACCAGGCGAAGTAGTTAACATCTCGCCACCGTGGCGAACCAGTCAGTCTGATTTACCGAGTCCTCAATATGGAATGAGGAATTCACCAGTGAATTTCATCGGAACTGCAACCGTTGTCGTAGTCATTGATGAAATATGAAGACTGATTCCAAGATGGATGTATAGGCTGAAATTTCGGCGCCGGTAAATGCTCCTTTGCATGTATTTTTTTATGGGGGGGAGGGGGGAAATTTGCTGTCTCTCACACCAACAATGGGGGAAATTGCCAATCTGATGCATTTTGGCTGCTTCTGCAAGATAATCATCATTGGCTATGATATATCAACTGCTGGATAAAGGGCACTCCAAGCTGTTGCCATTTCTCAGTCTCACGATGCAAACAATCCGTCCGTCCATCCATCCATCAACAAGCCATCAATCCAATACATCCATCAATTCATCCGCAAGGGTATTAACCTGGCCCAATATATCCTGGTGTGACCAATTTGGAAAACGCCAATGTTTTATTTATTCTATTTTACTAAGGGACTGCTTTGGCAGTGATGTAGAAGCAGTGAAAATATACTCACTACATTCATCACTAGCGCTGCCTTGTAAGATTACAATGTACAATCGGCTGGTATTTAAGGTAATGTACCCTTCTTGAGATTAGAGAGAGGCCGAAAAAGGGCAAAGTATGAATCAGTATCCCCCCCCTCTCTCTCTCTGCTAACGAAACGTTTTGTCTTCCCTCGAAACGTCCCTTGATTGTGTACATCTTTTTATGTTATGCGTCATTGTTAGTGGCAAATGTGGTAAGTGAAAATAAATTATTTAAGCGCTGAACCTTTACAGCAGAGTTTTAGACACCGGCTTGATGGTCCGAACGCAGCTCAGACAGCACCTGAATGAGTTGTATGGATCAACTGCGATGCATTCACAAGACACAGGGCAACATCACGTGTTTGGATTCCAGAAAGGATAACATTTACCCGTATAAAAAAAACATTCTGTTAGAATTTAATTGTATATACACAAAACTAAAAAAATATCCCGCCTGCTTGACGAATCGTCTCTTTCATAGCAGTAGCAATATTTAATGAAATATCCATACGTCTGAAGAGTCATCCTAAGGTAGCTGTTCAGTTTATGTTAAGGAGTTAACATGTTTTAATTCTATTTGACTTAATACTTTCGTGACTCAGGAATTCATATTCTTGGTTTTTTCGGTAAAGTTACGTAGATAGAAATTAAAGATCTAATTAAAGTTAAAAAATTATTAGTAAAATTAAAAATAAAACCTTTTATTTTTTATTAAAATTATTTTTTATTCATTTTTTATTTTATTTTTATTTTCTATCTCCGTCTCTTTACCGAAAGAACCAAGAATATGTTTTTATTGTGTTTTAAAGTAGTGCTTACCTTTTGTGGGTGGTCGTGGCTGTTCATAGTACAGAGTTTACACCCAGCTTTCGTTACCAGTGATGGAAGTAAAGTGTGAATCTTCATACCTTCATCCAGCAGCGGATTGATCAGGGCCACTGGTGATGGTGATGGACTCTTGTATGTCATCTAATTGTTTAGTGTGCAGTGTGTGTCACAGAATAATTAAATTACTCTATAACGGGCTTTGTGTTGACAAGGAAAGAGCATATGTTTTCTTGAAAATGTGTAGATGTTCTCAGACAATATCGAAAGGCAACTTAACCATTATCCTTTTCGAAAAATACATTGTAACTTTATTTTGTTCCAGTTTAGCACATTTGATACTTAAATTTCACGCATACATTAAAAGTTAATTCTGTAGGGATCCAAGTACATAATATGTACCCCGCAGTGTTACAGAAAGTTGTTTTTAAGGAAGCCAATGATTTACAACAGAAAATGCTTTCATCACATCACAAGTGAGAGATAGGTCTATTGGTTACCTATCGCTATGGTTTGGATATATTATGTCCCTCTGTCCATCTGTTCTTCCATTCGTCTTTCCATCTGTTGGTCAGTCCATCCATTCACCTGTCCCTCCTATTCGTTTCTCTATCCATTTGTCTATCCGTTTGTCCGTCCTTCCGTTTTCCAGTCCATCTCTTTATCTGTCTCTCCATTCGTCTGTCCATCCATTCACCCGTCCATCTGTTCATCCGTGGACGATTCACCTGTTTTCAGTCAAACCTACAAAACGACCTATCGATGGGAAATGCATCACTCAGCTCCGCAACAAAAAAAAAAAAAAAACCACGTGCCATATTTCGGCAATTTTTTGGGCAAGAATGTCAATAACATGCTTCCGCAAATGCTTTTAAAGGAGAGTTGTGCCATGATGTGCACCACCTCAATTAGTACACTTGCATTACAACACGAGTCCAGTGGCAGCTCGTAGCATTGCCACTAGGCGGGGCTGTTGTGAGTGACCTCTGAAAAGATGGTTTTCTAATTAAGAAAAACCTCGTCATGTTATTGGCTTCTTCCTTGGTTCTTTCGGTAAAGTCACGTAGAATGAGAATAAAATAATACATTGATAAAATAAAATAACAATAATATTCTCACGACGTTTCGGCCACAACACAAGCGGCCTTCATCAGGTGAAAGACGAGACTGTCTGACAGTCTCGTCCCGCTTGTGTTGTGGGCGAAACGTCGTGAGAATATTATTGTTATTTTATTTTATCAATTTATTATTTTATTCTCATTCTACGTGACTTTACCGAAAGAACCAAAGAAGATGAATCCTTGCAGTCACGAAAGCTTTAAATCGAAATGTTATTGGCTTATCTACTAACGGTAGGCATTTCTAATCAATACGAAAGAGAACAACAAAGCACCCAAATATTGTCCCAATGACCCTCAAGTCCACACTATGCAACCCCTTTGACACTGCCGAAAGCCCTAAAGAATAATGAAAGATCAGCTGACACTACTCAACAAATTCGCCAAGGCAACCAAGGCACCGCACAACTGCACAATAACCGCCACATACCGTCGTACACCCACCTACACAAAAAAAGCTTTGATCTGTATTCTTGGTTCTTTCGGTAAAGTCACGTAGAAGGGAAATAATAAAATAATGAAAACTAAAACATTATAAAATTCTCACGACGTTACGGCGACAACCCAAGCACCTGAGGACGGCTGCTTGCGTTGTGGTCGAAACGTCGTGAGAATTTTATTATGTTTAATTTTTACTATTTTATTACTTCCCTTCTACGTGACTTTACCGAAAGAACCAGGAAATAATGAATCCCTGCAGTTTGCGAAAGCTTTAAATCGAAAAAAGCTTTGATCTGTAGTCACTGGCGACATTAATACAAAGTGCACATGACCTGCTCTCTACTTCACTAATCATTCGAGCTTGTTTTGTTGTGTGGTCACTGTTTGTCTCACCGTTATCCGTGGCAACCGTAACGTCACTTGTTTCCTCCTCGAGCGTGTTGGCCGTGAGCTGCTATATTTGCACAGTGCGGTATCGCGTTGTGGCGCCTTTTTCACCGACCTGAATGGGTCTCAAACGGCATGGCTACAGTGCGAAGCTAATCGCGATGAACGAAAGGAAATCGCTCAACACGGACGCCTTCACAGCCGAGACCTCCCCGAGGCACAAATCAGACTGTGGTGTTGCAGCGGTTTCTAATATGAACTTAAAATGTCTGTTACCGGTACAGCACACCGGTGTGTTGGAGAGCAAAGCCGCAACATTTACAATCCGAGTACGTTTCAGCTTCATCAGGCGACAGCCAGATTTGTGAAGAGCTTCAAATGTTATCTTCGTTAGGCAATTCACGTTGAAAGAATCATTATATATTTTTAAAATGAAAACGCAACGTGACAATTGATAGAAAAGTATATATATATTTTTAGAAAAATAATTTATCATCTCGAGCTGCTTGGTAAGGCGGCGCCCCAACGCCCCTGGTGGACGATCCGCGCCTGCGTCTGAATATTTGGAGTCTCCCTGTGGCCTCGCGTATTTTTCTCCGGTTCCGGAGGTCTTTCCCTCCACATTGAGAACCAACGTGCGTTTAGAGTTTTTGGCTGCAATACATTTCCACGCGGTAAGCCGCTTTGTTGAACTATTGCTTACGGCCAGATCACTGCTGAAAAATAACTATGAAAGCTCAGTGGGCTTTATCTGGTAAAATCCAATGTTTAGCTTAGTGTGCCACCTTACCACATAATTGGCCACCGCTCACGTGCAACACGCATGTTGTGTTGTCGTCCATTTGTTTGTGCGTCCATGTGGCTTCGTGTTTTCGCCGTCTCTTCTTCTTCTTCCGTATTCTAATTAATTGTGCTATCGACATCACGTCATGAGATGTAGAATCCGAATCGAATCCCACAGCAGTGCTTGCCATTTGCCGGAGAACGGCTGTGGGAAATACTTTTTTTTCTCACAAGACTTGTTCAAAAACCACCATCCTCTTCCCCCCCTAAAGCAGCCTTCATTTTACGCGTTTCTGCGTGCGCATTTCTCTGTACGGTTGGCGCTCCTTGTAAGGCTATGCTTGAACTGTGTTTGCATTGCTGTTATGTGCGGGTTACGCTGTTTTCATATGCAGCCTAGGAATGCCATAACTATCTGTGCCGTTGGACCACAATAAAAATAGCGGGCGCTGGCAAGGCCACGTGATGTTACGTGTCACGTGCACGGACGTTATGACATCACGTGACTTTTCTATCACATCACATGGCTTTATGACGTCATACCGTCCGTACACGTGCGTGACCACACGTATCTCACCCCTTTATGTTGTTTATTTCTCACTTTCATCTCGTTCAGTTGTGCCTGTGACCTCCAAGTTTCTCATCTCTATCTCTGGTTTATCTCTCTTTCATCTCACTAATCCGTATATCGTTGTCTCAGCAAGCCATAGCACTTGTTGGGCCGTAGCCAGGCGGGTCGCTCTCAAGAGCCTTCTGAGGCCACGTGTGGTCCGCGTCATGTGAAGAACCCAGACCGAATGAAATGAAGGCTGCCCCACTGCTCTGGCTTGTCAGCTTGTTTATCTAGTGCATTATTGCCGATGCTGCTTAATGTGATGCCGCTGAGAGATGTGCCTTTGTTTATTTATGAAATGCTGTTTCAGTGGGACTGTTTGGTCGGCTGAACACACGCGCGCTGTCTGTTCGCTGACATTCGTTCTGTGCCGCAGTTTTGGTGCCGTTTCTCCGCCAGTCAGCAATTTGTATGTCTCGGCACGGAAGCATTGAAGGGTAAGCTCTGGGGTGTTGTGATGTGCGTCGACTATGTTTATATCCTGATTCCATCCTCCGTGTTTGCTAAAGCAAGGTTCCCTTGACTCGCTCTTTGGCCAGCTGTAAAATGTCAAAGGTCATAAAAAAGCACCTTTTTATTTTAGCCGTGTGTGTGTTTTTGGAACTCCAGATTCACAAACCGCGCAACCCTACACACGTCTTGTAAAGGTGCAGCCCTGAAAATGCTTTCTTGTACCGCTGCCGGTGGAGAGGCCTGCACTAAAGGGACCTTTAAGAGAGCGCCTCTGTATGGTGTTTTTGCCCTCCTCTTTACACGCTGACCAAACATCTTGAAAGAGGTGGGAGTACCCGTAATTTACCCCACCACACACACACACGACCTACCAATTGATTCACTGTGCCGTACCCATTTATACTGCTGGGTGGCCAGAGGCAGGAGCGGATTTTAAAGAAACTTTTGGATTGTTTCAAGTGCTGCGCCAGGAGAGAGTGAAGCAGTGACCTCTCGATTGCAGGTCCAGAGTGGTAACCTTTACCCCACGGAAGAATCTGAATGGTTATGGTAGCTGTATCTCTTATCTTCGTATGAACGACTACTTACGGACAAGTTCCAATGATAATTGTGTTACGAATATCTTTTTTTAATTGTGCTGATTGTTGTAATTTTCCTTTGATCATCGTACTGTAATGCAATACAGTGGATCACTAGGTTTCCAGTTTCTAGATATATTGCAAAGACATTTTTGTTGTCAATGTATATAATAATTTACCCTTCTTACGAACAATGTAACTTTATGAAAATTACAAAGGATAGCAGTGGGAAATGGCTCAAGCGCACTGTAATTTTCGTTGGAATATGTGAAAAATTCTGAAAATTGCATTTAAACGTGGATGTAAGAGTGTCATATTAAGTTCGTGATAGTTATTTTATTATTTCATCGTTTAAAACTTTTGGTACAACCTTGCATAAGAATGAGTCATTCTGGCGAGGTTATATTAAGTGTTAAAGTAAATTTAAAAGCAATGATCTAAAAATGAAAAGTAATTGTCGAGCACAGCTGTCAACTGGTCAATTCAAATGGCATGCCACGTCATTGCTAGGTTTGTTGGGATTTTATAAATCCTTCATACTATATTTATCACTGGGATAATTTAGCATGAGATTAATACGATTTAATTGGTTCATCCCGTGGATAAGGTTGTAATGCTCGCTTACCAAACCCTCTCCAAGCTTATAACAAATCTGGCATCAGCAGAATATAGTTCAGTTGTGCCCAATTTTCTTTGTCAATCCAGTTCTGAATGAGCGTCTCCTCGTGCCGCGTGGGTTGTGGGAGTTTGTTTGGCCATATTTCGCCATGCTGGTCAGCACGGGTTGGTGAAGGATAGGGAGGGCCCACGGACATTTGAGATTTCACTCGTCCATTAAGTTAGCGGTGATCAAGAATCAAACTCAAGTTGGCACCCTAACAACACAGTACGCTAACCACTTCGCCACCACTCATATATGTGTATCTTTTGTGACGATACAACCTCAGTGTCACTCTCATGTATATGAACACGGCTTAGACTAGAATCACTCTTTTTGCGAATATGAAAATGTATGAATTCATGTTGAGCGCCGGTCAGTGCTCTTGATTGTAATTCATCTTTTGAATTGTCCACGGTCTTAGATGATGGCATGTCCTGCCGGTCCACGTACTTGTCAACCTCTCCTCAAAGCAAACCCTGCAAGGCGTCTGATAAGTCTATATTGATTGAAATCCTTAATGTGGCTAAGACCCCGTGAGGCTGTGGAAGAGTAATGACAATTTTAAATGACACATTGAGGGTGAATGTAATTACGTGGATCAGACACATGGAAACACTGTCTTCATCATTATTAATTGCATTATCCAGTATTCGTACAATATCAATAAAGTGACCATGCAAAGGCACATCGTTTGATTTTCGCTGGTGTTTTAGCCCTGGCACATTAGGCAAAGCCCATTAAAGGCAAATTGCTTGGCTATTATGGAAAAGGCTTGGCGTCAGTAAAATAGCGGAATAGAAAACAGATGGAAGAGCTGGCGCATGTCGCCGGGAATCGTACGAACGCGCGGCGCCGGGAGTGCCACTCTGCCGGCTTCTCACCGTTACAAATCCTGTGGCGGAAGTCACCGACGGTTCAAGGGCGCCCCGTGGCAGCCGGCGTGCCTCCTGTGTGGGCAATTAACCAATGTTTCCGAACACCAGAGGCGGCGGGGTAATCGCAGGTGTTATTGCACGCGCTAAGAGGAACATTCTGTGCGCTGGAATTTTTAAGTATGTGCAGGGTGCTTCGAAAGAATGTTAACACTTCGGAGAATTTGAAACAATGCCGCAAGAAATGTGCTGCCTCAGGGCTCTGGAGACCACCTGGAGAACATTCCAGGCGTGCATTGACAATGCTGGCGAACAAGTCGAGACTCTGACTTTTTGAAGCTATTAACATACATTTGTTAAAGCTAGATTCGAAGATACATTTCTTATCATGTTACAGTGTATTATCCTTTCCTTTTCCATTAAAAACGGTAATCTCATATAAATGTTAATTTTTTTCAAGCACCCTGTATTTATATGCTACCACCGATGTTGTTTTTCTTCCAAATGCTATTTAGAACTGTTGGGAGCTTGGTGGCGCAGTGGCTAGCGCACCACGCTGTAAACCTAGTAACCTGAGTTT
Organism: Petromyzon marinus; assembly: GCF_048934315.1. Lineage (NCBI taxonomy): Eukaryota > Metazoa > Chordata > Hyperoartia > Petromyzontiformes > Petromyzontidae > Petromyzon > Petromyzon marinus. The sequence goes on from NC_133701.1 coordinate 7,736,460, forward strand.
GATTCCTGGCAATGGCTTACACAGGTGATGAGTGATATCTGAAACGGCACTACACCCCTCCATTTATCAAGCTATGCTGCCCAGCGTTACATCGGGAGGTCTTCGCCAGCAACGGCATGACAAAGATCTAAACACGTTTCATTGTTATGACCAAAAAATACTTTCAGCAAAACAAGAACCTCTTGAGATCAACTACATATTTTAAATCGCCGGAATTACATGCGCTGCCTTAATGTTTAAAGTAATATAATGATGGTGACACTTATTGTTTATGACCGAGTTCATTTTTACGATGCTGTTTAACAACCTCTATCATGTTGAACAAAAAAAATGTATCACCAGGCCCTTGTTTTCAAGCTTTCAAAAAAATATATTGATCGCGAACAATGCACTTTTAACATCGAGTGAAGAAATAAAATGAAGGCGCAATAATAGATCAGTTCATTCCTTACTGTGAGTGCCTTAAATCCTGCGGCCATATCGTAGCTATTCTCACAATTGGTTGAACATGAAAACCTAGTAAAATCCTCAGTCTGTTGTGACCTTATTTCTTTTATTTCAGACTTCATTCCTTGGAGGTAAGATTTGGGGAATATCAAGCCTGATAACTCAGGAAGCAATTAATCAACGTTACTATTATTTTTCATCATAAGTCAATGCAGATGTTTCAAATGTGATGCAAACGTGTGTTAGTGAACATCAGAAGTCACTTCAAGGTAACATCTTTATTGAAAACGTATCTTATAAAATGTTTTTTTTTCATGGTCATCAGTCGTCATCTGTCCACTGCTGGACGAAGGCCTCCCCAAGCCAAAATCCATCGAGCGCCTACAGAGGAGCTGATTTTTTCACTCCACCTCTATGGTAGTGGCACACACATGTAATCCAGCACCATGGATGCGAGGGTTTGTGGATCGCACAAACGTTGTGAATCTCCCTTCCTGTGAACGTCAAGGAGGTGCAATACCCCTGGCTCGTCAGGAGCTGGCATTGCATCAAGTGGATTAATCGCCATCTGTATTCCATCTGTACGGGAATGGAGTGTTGCCCCCTCGCACGCGTGGGTTTCCACCGGGTGCTCCAGGTTCCTCCCACACGTGTAAACATTCATCGTTAACTGGCTGTAGAGAACTGCAGAGCTTGGGCAATTATTTGTCCCGGCTGCAAAAGAGTCTACGTTTCATTGTGGCTTTCCTGGATAAGCGAGTAAGAATAAATAATGACGATGCATGTCCTGTCTGGTGTGTTCTCTCAATTGGCTGCCCCTGTCATTCGTCTTGAGCCTCCGGCTGTCACCCCATGGAGCAACATGACCTAGCCAAGGCCACTTTACTTTTGTAATAGGCAATATGCTATCTCTGAAAGATAAACAAATGCAATGCATAAAGATGCATGGAGAGGTGCATGCTTGGAGACAGAAAGAGGAACACGTGGGGTTAGATGGTGTATATTCTTTATATATAAAAAATCCCCCATTATAAAGAGCTTGGGGTATTCTGTTTGAAGCATGAGTGCCACAAAGCCACGTACAGTTCATATTTCTTGCACCTACAGATCAACGTATAGACATTTGAATCATTCATTTAATTTAAGTAATTTACTGCCATTCTGTATGCGATCCATGTATACTCCACAATAGAATAAATTACACTTTGAAACACAGTTCTTGGAAAGGTCATGATATTTAATTAAGAATGGATTCTATAGCCCTCTTAATTGGAAATGCTTATCATACACTGCTGTTGTAATACATGTAGCTGGCTGCTGATGGTGATTAATTTTATTTTCCTACATGTAGAAACGTTTTTCAAACAGTAAATTGCACGAAAGGCAATAACAAAGCAATAATAAATATTACCCCCACCCCCCCCCCCCCGTAGCCTCAACAAACTGTTGGGGCAAGTGGACTTGGCGAGCACCTATGAAGAACAACACGGCACACGACTGAAGTGGGGCTTGCCAGCGACATTTACACACCGCACAGGGTACTCGCTTAAGGCTTAGTCGACCTACGGGGAGACCCATGATCGGTTCAGATCTTCATGACTCATGTTGGCTGTGAGCAGGAATTGAACGTGCGTGGCCACCTTCCTAGCGCAGTGTGCTAAACGCTACACACTTCCTCTTCTCAGTGCAGAACACACATTTATATTCACTGCAATATACAAGCACACGTGTGCACCTGTGGGAGAGCAGTTTAAATTGCTTTTAAATCATTTTCGGAAACGTTAAATCTCCCTTTCATGTAAAGTCTGACATCTGATCCACAGGGTTATTAAATGCAGAGCTTGTATACAGCACAAACATAGTTGCAAAGCTGATCCGTGTAGCATCACAGACTGTTCTGGAAAGTACTGTTAGTAAGCATGTAATAAGGTCAGCATGGGAAACAAAGAAAATCCTGGGCGCTATGGAGGTTGAAATAACCTAGGCGATGCCCAGGACAGGTTCAGATATTCGTCACTGGTATTGACCGTGAGTGGTAATCGAACTCTGGTCGCCGGGTTCGTAGCACAGCACGCTGACCACGATGCTACTGCTCCTCAGTACAAAGACAAAGATCCCCGGTATAGGCTAGACAGACTGTTGGGGGAAGTGCTGTTAGCGATCACCTATTAATACCGGCATGGCACATGAGGGGATCAGTGGCCAGGGCCACGCCCGGCCGCCTTTATCTCCCCAGTGGCGATGTTTACTACACACCATACTAGGTGCTCATTTAAATCTGAGTTCGACCGCGGTGGAGGCCCAGCACAGGTTCAGAACTTCAGGTTCCGTGAAAAAGAGCTTCATAGCTCATCGGATTCCTCCAGTCTAAATCAAGATTCTGATTGTGAGATAATCGTCACCGCTGCTGGTACTAAGCAGGACTCGAACTCGGGTCGCAGGGAAACGTAACGCAGTGCGCTAACCACTACCCCACCGCACCCCGACAGCACACACACACACACATTAACAGCAGCTAAGTGGCAGTGATATTACAAAGATACTTGTGCCAGGTTTAGGGAACTTTCAGGTGAAGGTCCTGAGCAGGTTACAGGACAGAACTGTCTCGGGTGACTCACACTACCGGCACTCTTGTTTCACCTTGCTATTTCAGCGGCCTGATCCTCTCTGCTCGTTGTAGCGAGCATCGTTTCCCCACCTCTCATTGTCGCCGGAAGGCGGGTGCTACTACCTGCCTAGAGGCATTTTTCATGGGACTTTTCCGCAGAGGATGAGCTTGGTACCAGTTGTTGGCAATGGCACTAACCTGCAACCTTTCCTGGACTACATATGCCCATCTTTTTTTTCTGAAGCGGATACCGTGCCAATTTAGCCGCTCTATGCAGCCAAACAGAAGCTGCTTTGGAATAAAGTGCCTGGACATGCGGTGGCTGGGCATGCGGTGGCTGCGTTTGCGAGCTGAATTACCAAACCAATGCAACCTTTCTTGCTACCATGACCCACTGATGGGACTTTGTCCAGATCTTCAAATATCTGTGTGCTCCTCACACAGTCCATCACGGCATAACTCAAAACACACTCAGACCTAACAACAACAACCGCCATTCGCCACGAAGTGGCGGTGACGTCACCACAACGCTTGTGCCAGGCCATGTGCACCTTGAGGCCACGTGAAGTGTCGAACGCCCGCTGGCAGGAGGTCACGGGGCAGACCCAGGTGCCACGGGTCGACTGACTAAGTTGACTGGCCGATGCACCTTCTGTGCCCCTTACTGTGCCAACTTGCTGTGCTTTAGCCACCCGGCGCTCTGCTCATTGTTGTGAGCGTCGTTCCTCCGCCCTCCGTTGTTGTTGGAGGGCGACTGCCTTCAACTGCCCAATAGCGTCCTTCACGAGCCTCCTCCACAGAGGCCGATCTTGACAGCGCTTATACCAGCCATCGGCAAGTCCACTCAGCTCCGCATCCTCCTGTACCACATCACTCCATCTCTTCTCTAGCCCGTGCCACGCCCGTTTAGCCCCCTCGATCCGGCCGAACAAAAGCTGTTTGGGCATGCGGTGATTGGGCATGCCCTCACACCCAAACACACATACACACACACATACACGCATGCATATTTATATGGCTACGTATTCGTACGAACATTCCTCTTTTCCCTGTCGGGACAAGTAGCATAAGCAAGAACATGTTTGTTATGTCACCACAGACAAAAGATCAAAGATCCCCCATTTAGCCTTAACAGACTGTAGGGGCAAGTGCTGTTAGCGAGCACCTATGAAGGCCGAAACGGTACTCGAGGGGGTGGGTGGCCAGCACCACGCCCGACCGCCTTTGTCTCCCCAGTGGCGATGTTTACACACCGCACCAGGTACTCATTTGAGGCTGAGTCGACCTAGGGGAGGCCCGGGACCGGTTCAGATAATCGTCATTGGTGTTGGCCGTGAGCGGGAATCGAACCCGGGTCGCCAGGTTCACAGCGCAGCACGCTAACCGCTACACACACACCTCACCAGCCAAACACAGTGTTTTACCCACCCATAGAACGTGCTTTTAGTATCACAGTGTTTTACCCACCCACAGAACGTGCTTTTAGTATCATAGTGTTTTACCCACCCACAGAACGTGCTTTTAGTATCACAGTGTTTTACCCACCCACAGAACGTGCTTTTAGTATCACAACGCTTCGTTTTGTTTTACATACTGTGACACGTGGCTACGAAAAATGACAGCCGTTGGACTCTTCCTTGGGGCTCCAAAGCGCAGACCTGCGCGCGGAATATCGAAAGTGGAACCTCACCATGAGTCGTTCCAAAAATAGTCACAGCTCCAGCGCACAGACACGTGATTGGTGAACGTCATTTTTTGTTGTTGCGTTTACGCACCATGTAAAATAAAACAAATATAGATCACGATCACAGCGTGGCGTGATCTTCGGAGCGTGCGCGTCTCGAATAGGGTTGAATTAAGAACCACAAAAAAAACACAAGAAAACATCAAATGGATAATGAGCAGATGGCAGGAAACAAAAACAAACAACCAAATTGGTGAGCAATTCGAAGAGGGAGGTGATGCCGATGTTTCGTAACTTTGCTTCGTTAAAAAAAAAAACATACGGAGCGAAGAATTGCATCGGGGCTCAGCAACCCAACTGGGAGTGTCGGAGTGAGCAAAATTAAAGCGGTGGGTGTTGAGCCCTCAGTCTAACACAACAGTTTAAGGGCTTAGGACATTTTTTTAAAATACCTTTCAATCACTCGGAGAAAGATGGGGGGGGGGGGGGGTGGGATGTATGTTGGGAAATAAACCAGGCGCCTGCCGTTAACCCCCTTTGTGTACAGAAGTGCGGCAATCGCTGAGGATTGAACTCCGTTACAACGAGATGAATATTCTTAGTTCTTTCGGTAAAGTCACGTTGAAGGGAAACAACAAAATGATAAAATATATATAAAAAAATCTCACGACGTTTCGACCATAACACAAACGGTCGTCGTTTGTGTTATGGTCGAAACGTCGTGAGAATTTTTATTGTTTTATATATATTTTATTATTTTGTTGTTTCCCTTCAACGTGACTTTACCGAAAGAACTAAGAATATGAATTACTGCAGTCACGAAAGCTTTAAATCAAAACGAGATGAATGTTTTAGTATTTTTCTGACGAATATAATTGCATCTGTATTTTAAACACACACACACAGTTGTTGAGCACAGGCCTAACTGCCCCAAAACGTCGAGGAGTTAGCCAAAAAGAGCACCCCCAAAATTGTAATCGAGCAGCTTTGACGCATTTGTTGAATCGAGTCGAGGGTATCACAGCTTGGAGGGCGGAAAAGAGATGGCGGGGAGGGAATTTATTCCAAATACTTGTGAAGAGGCGGAAAGAGAATATTGTTTTTACCTGGTGATTGAACACAGTGTGAATGACACACAACTGTCAAACGAAACCATTTTTTTTATTTTACCAGGTAAGGCCCCCTGAGCTTTGTAGCTTTTTTTTGTCAGAAGCGATCTGGCCACAAATGATAGCCCAATTAACTGCAGCCAAGTCCTCTAAATGCACATTTCTAAATGTGGAGTTGAAAAACCGGAGCACGCGGAGACAAATCCACGCGACCACAGGGGAGAACGTGCAAACTCCAAATATACCGGCGGCAGGGATCGGGATCGAACCCACAACCTCCTCCATACCAGGCGAGGGAGTTAACATCTCGTCACCGCCGCTCCCATGTCAGTCTGGTTGATTTCTCCAGGTCTTAACGCGGGTGGAGGAATCGATGACTGACTACGGTAGTAGCGATAGCGTGGCGATAAGCAGGTAACTGATCACTGGTGAGTGAGCGTGTGACTCGAGTGAATAAGTGAATGCTGGATCATTAATCACCATGACTGGCTTTATGTTGAATTCTAGCGAGCACAGTGAGGTAAGGGGAAATAGGGGCTCCATGCCAGATATGACAACGGGATTCCAACTTAGGCCGGATTTGTGCTGTGTATGTATGTTGAACCTCTTTTGCACCATACGTAGCCAACCGCGCTAATCGGCGGTGCAGGGGAAAGACAACAACACACAACAAAAACTGTTCTAAAGAAGAGTTTTCAATCTAAAAGTGCCACAGCTCCCAGTGACTTCCTAATATCGGAAGGAAGAGCGTTCCAGACAGCCGCAGAATCGAATCTAAATAAAGCGCGATGCGGTGACCGTCTTTGCCCGATGGCCAGCAGACAAAAGCCGCTGCGAGGATGACCAGAGTTCGCATCATGGGTAATGCTCCTTGACGATGAGAGTAATAATTGTTCGGAGTTAATGAGGCTTTGGCACAAGAAAACGAAAACCGAGTCTTTTCGATGACACCCTCCCCCCATAGCCAGGTTCGCGCTACAGCTATTGCGTGACAGGTCAGACGAGATTGTTGTGCCAAGCAGATGAACGATTATACTATGGAGAAGCATATCATTAACTGTGAAGTTATGTTTATAATCCCATCTATATTTACGTGATCATAATTTGAATACATTTCAAACAGTATTTAATGGAAAAAATATATATTGCTTAGAGATGTTTATTGCATAGGTTTCTGTATTCTATTCTTTACGGAAGTAATGAGTATAAATCGGTGGAGCAATGTTTCTCGTACTGCGCAATGAAGCAGGGCCACGTGAGTTCGGTTCCCTGCTATGGCTAACGTCAGTGCTGAGTAAATATCTGTACAGGCATCTGGGCCACCCCGTTCACCAACACGTGCTGGCCACTGGCAAAGTCCAATCAAACAATCCACACGATGAAACATGGAATGGGCAGGTCTTCATCCAGCAGTGGATTGAAAAAGGGATGTTTATTATGATGTGCTTTCATTACAATCCTAACTGCAAACTCCACCATCAGCCTATGCCACAAACCCCCCGCATTCGTCAATAAAACACAGCACTACGAGTAACAACAACAAAAATACATTATAGGTGACGTTTCGGGCAATGGACCGTCTTCATGGCAACAGCTCATTGACGACTGCGTGGAGTTGTTTGTATTATTCGTGCTTGTGTACCACTGCCAACACAGCATCACCAGATTATTTGTTTTAAGCCTATTCAGCGGGTTCCTGCGTAAAGTACATTAGACAGAACATGTAGCGCCTTTGCATTCGAGCGCACGTGAGGCTTCACCTTTCCAGTGACTTGGTGTCAATAAAGGATTTAGATGGAATTGCAGTATATTAAACCACGGATTCGTATAATGCATTTCGTGAGTAAAGTGATGAACGTTAATTTGACGTGCGTGAAAACTATCCTTGTTATTTCTGCGCCCGTACTCACTCTCCCTTGCGCTTGCCCTGGAGAGGATTAGCAGCTCCTGTAAGGAATAAAACCACATTGACAGGTGTACGGATGAAGCACATGACAAAAGTTGAGTGCCCTTTAGATAGTGTTAAACCATGCATAGGCACTGAATTATATATATTTTTTACATCATGCCAAGGATGGCAGGAATGGAAGAGTGGGGCATGATTTGATTCCACTCATTAAGTCCTGGCATATTTCTAGGCACCTTTCATGCTGTTTGAAAAAAAAACACATTTTAGAGTGTAACACTTTGAGTAGTTCTGGCATGTCACTGACTTAAAGTCAATCAGTGACGGGAAAAAAAAATGTAGGCATACGCGGCTGTCAAAATCCCTTTCACATTGATGGACGAAGCGCCGCTGCAAACGCTCCCTTCGACCTCTCTCGGTTCAATAGCGAAGCTATGCCGTGCATTACGTCGCGGGTACCATGAAGTTTTTTGCTCGGCTGTATTGTCATGGAAAGTGCTGCAATTACACGTCAGGCAGTCTCGCCCGCGCGTCGTTCACTTAAGGCGTCCACCTATCGCCTCTCTGCGACATTAGTGCTTGCTTCGTGTTATTCAGCAGCTCGTGAAATTAGCCACGCGTCTGTCTATACACGGCCCTCTATACCCTGCAGGTGGTCACCTGTCCGGGTTCTGCACCGTGCTGGCACACGTACACGCGCGCGTGCCCCTTACGATGAAATGCGTCACGAAAGCCATCGGCGCGTCTCTTTGGGTGCACTTTGTCCTGCAGTGAAATGTAATTGGCTGAGGGAGACCCTGCGAGGCTCTATGGAAAGGCGGGGGCGATGGGGGGGGGCATTTAACAAAATGCAGTGAGTTCTTGTGGACCCTGCATTAGCATAGTCATCATCGTCATCATCATCCATCCACTGCTGGATGTCGCAATCCCCAAAAATGGCATACGAAAGAATAAGTACATAACACGCATATAGGGAGAGCCCTGATGTCAACTGCTAACATCAATGGCAAGTGATATCTGAACTGGTTCTGCCCCCCCCCCCCTCTCCGCCACCACTGTCACCAAGCCACACTGACCAGCGAGGTGAAGTATGGTCAAACAACTCTCATGTCCGACACAAACCAAGCACTAATGTCATAGAGAGGCGAGAGGTGCACACCTTAAGTGAACGACGCGTGGCGAGACTTGTAATTGTGTTATTGATTAAAGTAAATGCTCTACATTAGATGAGTATAAATACTGTAAATTTATATTATATTAATTACAAATTCATATTATGTTAATTTACATGAGACCTCCGTTGCCAGTACCAAAAATATAAGAATGTTTTTCCCCTTTTTTCTGGCAACAAAACTGAAACCTTTACACGAGGAATCATGTCTGCATTAACCATAATACTTGTGGTCAGAATGCAAACAAAAAACGTACTCTGATAATATATTGGCATTGTCTTTAAAACTGATTGGTCCACACCAGAGACAGCTTTCTTTTGAGCCTCGTCTCAAACGGTGCTAGACCAGATGACGCCAAAAGGCGTCACACAGCACAAAGACAATGCCACTATCAAAGTAATGAGAGCTCGGGGTAAGCAGCTACATCATGAGACCTCCTTTGCCAGTACCAAAATATAAGAATAGTTTTTTTCCCCGATATTATCATAGTGTGTTTTTTGCTTGCATTATGACCACAAGTATTGTGGTTAATGCAGACAGGATTCCTGGTAAAAAGGTTTCAGTTTTGTTGCCAGAAAAAAGGGGAAAAAACCTATTCTAAAATATTAATTTACAGTATTTATTAATTACAAATTCATATTATATGAGTTTCATTAATTCATAAGTCCACAATATGCTGTATAGTGCACAGTACATTGTACACTGTTCAATGATATTCACTAAATCACAAACAACAAGGAATGAACTGGCATTAGCAGGCAATTGCTGCGTTGGATGTACTGCAAATTAATTACAAACAATTTATGCATCCCAAATGAAATGCAGTTATGTAGGCGGTTATATAGCTGGCTGCTATAACAAAAACATCCCAAATGCACAATATCCATAACAAAAACTATAAAAAAAAGCAATTTCCTACAATAGTTTATATCATAACTGAGTGTTTGTTGACGATAGCAAAAAAAATCATTTTTAGTTCAAGTAAGAGTTGCGTTTCATTGCCTGAACACATTCAACTTTAAAATAGCTTATATCTGCCATTGAAGTTTCCTCATGTAAAGTCTTTCACATATTCATTGCTCTCCCTTACATGGACACAATGAACACGGATACTGCCGTCTTTCCTGCTGACAGATATTGCTCGCTGAAGATGAATAGCATTCGACAGTAAAAGGAATATCTGTAATATTGTCAGACCGTGTTGCTCTCAAAGCCGTCCTTGATGCGAAATTGATACATTCAAGGTAGTTATTTAATAACGGCAGACGAAACGCTGTGATTAGTCCAAGAAAGCTAACTATTTTCAGAACGATCTTGAATATACGGATTCAATTATTGTGGCAATCATGTAAATGAAAGCAACATTTTTTTGTTACCTTTAGTCCAATGGTGGCCAATTCACCAACAACCATGATCCAATCTGGTGGATCTCAATGTCTTTGCAATCCACCAGAAGGCTATGAGAAACAATTAGCCGTATATAACCCTGTAGTGTACAGTACTGTACTGTAAGTCCTCTCTTAACAGAGTAGAAAACCCATTAAGCGAAAACAATTTCCCCATAAATAATGTAAATCGTAAAGTTTGTCGAGATACGGTGTACGCACGCGCGGTGAGATGGCGGGATAAATCACTGAGGGTACACCACCGTATTGCTGTGTCATTCTACGTACTGTATGACTGTTCCGGTCGGCCGTGCAGCTCATCCGTGTTATGACGGTGCAGTTTTTTTTCCGTTATGACGTTCCCCGTTATAACGGTATGGATTCATTCCATTATAGCGAAAAACGCGTTGTGTGAAAACGCGTTAAGCGAGGCCTTGCCATATTATAGACCTGGTGCCATCTATTGGCAGAAGTTATTCGTTATTTAATTAATGAATTTCTAGTCGAGGATTTTTATTTTGCCATCAGCTGTAACAATTGTCGGGTGATTAAGTTAATTCATTTTCTGATTTATCCTGAAATCCACAAAAAAATTATTTGGCAATCCACCCGTGGATTGTGATCCCTTTAATTTTAATATTTCGCAACCGTTTGTCAATCCACTAATAGACAAAGGCCGCTCAATGCTGTCATAGCCATGGGGTTTGTTCGACCATACTTCACCACGGTCGCTAGCGTGGAATTTAGATGAATTAATTGCAGAACCAAATAAAAAATGAAGATTTTTTTTCGTGCAGTCACTGGTGACCAGGCAGAAACCATCAACTCACTACACTTGAGAACCCGGTTTCATCACATGTGGTTGCCTTGATTCAAACCCAAAATTTTAGCATTGCCAGCTCATCGCTGTGACCTCTGGATACACAGGATCCTAACCTTTCATTTATATTATCCTTATTCTAGTTTTTATTTTTCCCAGGAAAGCCTAACTGAGTCTCATGACTGTCTACTGACTTTTAGCAATTAATATTCAAATTGACTCAGATGCGGGTTGTTTAAAAGATGTGGTACCACGACATCGGCACAGAGTGGCCTCCTCTTATTTCTGAATTGTAACTTCATAAAAAAAATGTATACATGTATTCAGAAGGAAATATATGAAGCCAAACGTTTTTGCATTCCAGCGAAACGCGCAGGCTCAAGAACGTTCTCACAAAGGTTAACTTTTATAAGCGTGCCAAACGTTGTAAGATAAATTGGATTTTAAGTCTTACTATTGCTCCATATACAGTACAATAATTACATTGTTCTCCTAGTAGACATGATAATAACAGTATTAACTAACAAATATAGGTATCAATCTTTATTTGAATATTTTACGTGACTGCAGGAATCCATACTCTTTGGTTCTTTTGGTAAAGTCACGTAGGTATAAAAAAATAATTGATCACGATGTTTCGATCGCCGCACAAGTAATCGTCTTCAGGTGGGAGAGAGAAACAGGCGACTGAAACAAGTCCTTATATATAGAGAGCCGAGAGGGGGGGGAGGGGGGTTGCCGCATCGGGCAAGAGGGTGGGGGCTAGAGATTGTGCCTAAGCGAGTGGGAAATCCAAAGATGGGAACCGAGTAGGGGAGGGGAGGGGGGGGAGAAGGGGGGGTTGATGCGGGAGCTGCCTATACATTTGAACCCTTAATGACGGGCCTCCATAGAGCCCAATGTGTAGTGTATAGTAGTGTAGTGTATAGTGTAGTGTATAGTGTAGTGTATAGTAGTGTAGTGTATAGTGTAGTGTATAGTAGTGTAGTGCATAGTGTAGTGTATAATGTAGTGTATAGTAGTGTAGTGTATAGTGTAGTGTATAATGTAGTGTAGTGTATACTGTAGTGTATAATGTAGTGTATAGTAGTGTAGTGTATAGTGTAGTGTATAGTAGTGTAGTGTATAGTGTAGTGTATAATGTAGTGTATAGTAGTGTAGTGTATAGTGTAGTGTATAATGTAGTGTATAGTAGTGTAGTGTATAGTGTAGTGTATAGTAGTGTAGCGTATAGTGTAGTGTATAATGTAGTGTATAGTAGTGTAGTGTATAGTGTAGTGTATAATGTAGTGTAGTGTATACTGTAGTGTATAATGTAGTGTATAGTAGTGTAGTGTATAGTGTAGTGTATAGTAGTGTAGTGTATAGTGTAGTGTATAATGTAGTGTATAGTAGTGTAGTGTATAGTGTAGTGTATAATGTAGTGTATAGTAGTGTAGTGTATAGTGTAGTGTATAGTAGTGTAGTGTATAGTGTAGTGTATAATGTAGTGTATAGTAGTGTAGTGTATAGTGTAGTGTATAATGTAGTGTATAGTGTAGTGCCTTCATAGAGCCCAATGTGTTCGCTTACCGACCATTCACCTGTTAACGACAGGCCGCTGTAGGTACAGTAAATATTAATTAATGCATTGATTAACCATCTTTCTTTTAATATTATTAGTTGAAATGTTGTTAGTATTTGTACGTATTCATATTCATTGTTCAAACATTATTCAGTTAGTTTTTTTGGGTGAAAAAGGGTAACTTTCGATGCTATCAGAACAAATTAAGCCTTTAACGTGTATTTATTTCCATCGCTTAATGATCAAATCACCTAACGACCGGTTTCATGGAACCGATTACCGTGGTTGAGAGAGGTTCTACTCTATTGTAGAGCTTTCTAGAGTCTTTTCATCAGTAATGGACTTGCTTTGAGAGTTGGCGAGTCAGAAGACGTATATGGGAAGGCCACAAGGATCTGGTTAAACTGTTGATTTGTATGAAAGATTTTCATTGGATTGTTTGTTTTAAACAATAACTTCCTCTTATACAAAAACCAAGTTGTAATTAAAGGGGTTTTTTTTCATGAAGGGAGTAGTGGCATAGTGGTTAATGCACTGCACTATGATTCTGGTGACGTGAATTTGATTCCTTGCCACAGCCAACATCAGCAGTGAGCGATAACTGAACCGGTCTTGAGCGTCACTCTGAACACCAACCCGCACTGACCAACATGGTGAAATATGGTCAAACAAGACCCTGGACCAACACGGCGTTGGACGAGGTCTTACTTTCAACATTGGATTGACAAAGAGCTGTGAATTTTCAATGTGTTTTATAATGTAATATTTGAAGTTAATTTGCCACATCATCAAGCATTTCACTCACTCAGATTAGCACAAAGGGACTTCCTCTGACTCACAGTTATAAAGTGGAGAACTGATAATTGATAAGTGTGGGTAATTCTCCCAGTTCCGTCTCTAGACCAGCACATCATGACCTAGCATTGTTAGCAGCGCTGTGCATGGTTTGTATTTTAAAGAGAATACTGACAGTGCATTAATTTGTAAAACATAAAAAACGCCTATGACTGGAATCAAAGCTAACCGCGTTGCCATATTGAATATCATCGAAAAACAAGTCTTCATAAAAGGACAAGCCAATTGCATCATAGGAAACATGGAATAATATGATAGAGTTATTAACGAGGCAAGCCCGAGAGCACGTGATCGCTGGAAGGTGCCATGTGTTATCACAAACTCGTGGGCTCAATGGTAATCTGACAAGCGAATTCATCCCACCATTCTAAGCTCAAATCCACAGAAACAACCTCTTAAGATGAATGCGGACGATAAATGTGTAATAACCCGTTTGTAAATGTGATATTCTAAAAAGCGAGGATAGCTTTTACATCTCAATCTACAGTGGGTGCACGGAGTCGTTTGTCAAATGAGAGGTAGTCAGTTTTTCAATCTCGTACACATGTACGTTTAACTTTTTTCGCAACGTACAGAACCAACCGTGCTAATCAGAGGTGCGGGGGAAGGGCGACAAACTAAACACAAAAAGCAGTTTGAAATGAATTCGTTTTCAATCTCGATGTAAAAGCGCACAGCTCTAGTGAATCTTGATGCATTGGTCACCATTTACTGTTCGAGATAATACCTTGCACCAGGCTGTTTCTACATTCACAAGATCACAACTCTCAAATGATAATGATTTCAAAATCAATTTCTTAAATCATTACCATTTCATTTTTTTTTGCCTAATTCGTAAAAGCCGAATCAATGCAATGATTTTTTTTCATCCGTTTGAGCAAGTAGCGGCCTTTTCTAATCATCACAACTATCTGTGAAAAATATGGAACTGAAACAATTATTTGGCCATCTGCTCTTTGTTTCCTTAACGAATTGCACGTGGAATTGCCATGGTGGAAGCTATCATAATTAACCTAACCGGCAACTAATGCCATCGTTGTACTATCAACGACACGTGCGTTGATGTCTACACACAGTAATAACCTCGACAAACCCTCACAAGAATTGCCCTGGCGCAATAAATCATGGAGCTGCACTTGTGCGTCCGTGGCATGCATCATGTTTATTTAAATGACACTGCCAGATATAGATCGGGATTCTGTTTTACTTTTTTTTTACACAACGAGACGTTCCGTATCGTGCCCCAAAACCATTCATAATACATTTTAGAAATTCTCACGCAAAGATGACTTTGACATACCACACTTTTGAGATGTGATTCAATTATTTGTCTTGCCAGTGTAAGTTCTTTAAATATATATATACGATTTGATATTCTTTTTTAAATGCGAACGGGCAGAATCCGGGGTCTGATTGACGTGCTGACAGCAATTTTTTTCTTCCTCCGATATTTTTACATTCTGTGGTGTAATGGACAGCACCAAAGGTCACAAGTTCACTCTTCAGGCGTGGCAATTGAAACACGATTCTTAAATCCCATGCCCCCTACCTACATATAAAGTATATATATACAACAGTTAGTCAATCGGCAGGTCGTGTGTGGTGGAGTAAAGGGTATGTAGGTACCCATAGCTCTTCCAGGACGTCTGGTCAACGGAGACGATCAGGCCAAATTGTATTTTGCGGGGCTATCTAGAGCTCCCTGGAGTGGCGGCTCTTCTGCCGGCAGTGACATGAGAAAGCAAAACGAGCGCTGCACCTTTGGCAAAATCACGCCAACGTCTCAATTTCCCAAAAAGGGGACCAGATCTTCCGGGGTGGCGTGTTATCAATGGTCCAACGAGCCGCGTTCACCAAAGTCTCAACCTGTACAAGACAGTGACAGAGTTGCAGCTCTGCACCCGATGGTGCTTGTTCAAGTGGACCTACTTGCTGGGTATTGCGGAAGGAGAACGTAATCTAGACATGTAGGCAACCGTTGGCTCGCGAGACCCTTAACACCCGCGATTCATTACGATTCCGTGCAGTGTGACAGAGAGGATTTGCTTGCTTGGCCAGCGATGTGCGCACGAGGTTTTGGCCATAGTTGTCGGGAGAACGTTTGCACCGTGAATGTGTTTACTTTGGCCAGCGTGAGCTGAAATGAGTACCCGTGCTCTGATTCTATTTTTTCAGGCAGAGGACTTTGATGAAAATCGTTGTTGATGTGAAAAATATACTCCCTAATTATTAGCATGCTTTCCAAATAGGTTGTTTTCCACGTTAGTGGGTGCAGTTTTAAGCCAAATCTGAATTATCTTATGCATTCTGTCAATTTATCTGTTAAGGGTGATTTGGTTGCGGGGCTATGTTGTGGGAATCAGAGGGGAGTGCAGAAACATCCTTGGTTGCCCTGCACTTCTATGCTTCCACATCTTTGCCTCCCATCTCCACCAACCCACAACTTACCAGTGTGATGAAGTATGGTCAGATAGTCCCCTCCCGCACGACCCCCTGCCCCCCATGTATACATACAATTCGAGGTATGTGAAACGAGTGCAATGGTAAAATGTAGTCATGTTTTATGATGTCACCAGGCTAAACCTTTGAGATTCACATCTAGTTTCAAATGGAAATGCCATTAATGCATCAGTCTCACATAGCGTTTTCCAAACTCCGGCTGACATAACCGATTTGCAATGCACAGCAAAGCAATCTATCAGGTTAGACATTCTAAAGATAACTCTATAAAGATTAATAAGTAAATGCGGAGCGGTGGCGCAGTGGTTAGCACGCTGCACTGAAAGCCTGGCTGACTTGAGTTAGATTCCCAATCGGGGATAACTTGGGTAGCGAATGATAACTGAACTTGTCCTGTTGCCTCCTACGTCACTTCGTCAAGTCAATGTTGACCTTCTTGGTGAAGTATGGCCAAACGACCTTTTTGCCAGTGTCAAAGAATGAAAAATGAGAATAATTTTTACCCTTTCTGGCAATTAAACAGGTGTTAAGATACTCTTTGGTTCTTTCGGTAAAGTCACGTGAATTATTTTATACCTACCACGTGACTTTACCGAAAGAACCAAAGAGTATGGATTCCTGCAGTAACGAAATCTTCAAATCAAGGTGTTAAGATGTTTAAACACCAAACATAAACCTTTTGCAAGGAATAAAGTCTGCATTAACCACATATTGTACTTGTGGTGAACATGCAAACAAAACATGATCTGATTATTGTATTTGCATTGTCAATACATTGCCAATGCATTGTCAATGCATTAATTATCAATGCATATATTATCAGAGCATATACGCATTGTGAATGCGTTATCAATGCATTATCAATGCATATATTAACAGGTCCCTCCAGGGTGGGCTGGTAGGACAAGTCTCTGCGCTGTCTATTGCTGATTTTACACCCAACAGGACC
The DNA here is from genome assembly GCF_048934315.1 of Petromyzon marinus. Classification (NCBI taxonomy): domain Eukaryota; kingdom Metazoa; phylum Chordata; class Hyperoartia; order Petromyzontiformes; family Petromyzontidae; genus Petromyzon; species Petromyzon marinus. The sequence goes on from NC_133701.1 coordinate 7,753,419, forward strand.
ACTTCGTTAAAGTATTGAAAGGGGACGGACGGACGGACGGACAGACACATGAATCTATTGTAGGCTGGTACACTCAGTTTACAACTTCGTTCCTACCAGTATCAGAGCATATACGCATTGTCAATTATCAATGCATTATCAATGCATATATTATCAGAGCATTTACGCATTGTCAATGCATTATCAATGCATTATCAATGCATATATTATCAGAGCATATACGCATTATCAATGCATTATCAATGCATATATTATCAGAGCATGTTTTGTTTGCGTGTTCACCACAAGTACATTATGTGGTTAATGCAGTACTTGATTCCTTTAAAAATGTTTCTGTTTGGTGTTTAAACATTTTAACACGTGATTTATTTCCAGAAAGGGTAAACCCTATTCTTAACCCTCCTATAACCAACAAAGCACGGGGAGGCTTTCATCCTGCAGTGAATGTAAGAAAGACTGTGATTTAACATTCTTATTATGAAGATAAACAAAGCAATGACGAATTACGCTCATCAAAATAGCATATGAAAATGAAGGAAACGTATGCATATAATGAGTGTAAACATACCTGTGTACAATTTTCAATGAACCAGCACAATGCAGAAGTTGTATTGTCGACTCATTTGGCAAGTATGTTTTATTAAAAGTATACTTGTGGATGTTTGTGTGTGTACGTGTTAGCGGGCATTGGTGGCTATTATGGCCTCTTGAAACACAAACAGTGGAAGTCCTTAAAACGTGATGTGTTTGGCATGAACATCCACAACTGTGAAGTCTTCGCTGTTGTCACATTACAGCAGCAGCAGCAGCAACAACAAAGTGCAAGGAAATGTATTGGCCTGCAGCCAGATAACTCACTTCACGTAGGATAGATATGCTTCTTCCAATTAGGGTATATGCTTGGCATTGGGGGCGCATTACCAATGCAGCCTCGTGGCTGTTTGTCAGTGTCGCACGTATTTCTCTTGCGAGTCACGCAATTAAAAAGGCAGTCGTTATGAATATAAATGACCAATTGAAATCATGAGCACACAAAATGGAATCTTCTTTCCTCGCACGGACTTATGCAGCGCAACGACTTGAATTTTACGTTAAGGTGGTTGAGCCAGAAAACTGAAATTATTGCCTAAAAATTAGTTTGTATTGCCTAATACATTTTTCTTGTTGTTTACTTTTGTTGGTTTCATTAAACCGTGCTTGTCAATCAAAGCGCAAGAGAGGGAACCAAAAGTATTTCACAGGTATTATCATGTCTAATATTCAAATTCGACTCTGCACTATCGATTAAGGAATTGTGCAAGCAAACAATGCCCCTTAAGGACACAACGGATGCTACGCAAAATGCCACATTTGTGTGTGTGAGCATAGCAAGCCTGCAAGCGAGGGTTAACAAGGCCCAACTCATCTCAGCGGGGGGGGGAGGGTGGTGGTGGAGGTGCACTTAAAATAACTACGACAGCGCCAGCAAAATGACATGTTCCTAGTGCTCTTTCTGTGCGTGCCCCAAATGGCCAAAACACCCAAAACAGCCGTTGTGGAACATCGAGCTGCGTCAACCTTTGCCAGAACGCCAGCGCGTTCCCTTGATGATCAGAGCAAAGCGGCACCGACAATTAAAAGACTTGCGACTTTTAATTGCCCTGAGGAAGACGTTAATTCCGTTCAAAAAATTCAGGCCAGCGCGAATCCTTCCCGAGAACCAAGTGCACGCTATGCAACGTGGAAAATCATCCGGTTGGGGGGGGGGGGAGGTGGGAATTGATTAGACGCCGGTTAATGCGAGCTAATTGCACGCCGGTGGGGCTAGAAGGGGCGCCGGCAGAACGCGCTACCTCTGAAGACGCGGGGAATTGCGAGGATAAAAAAAACAGGTTTCGCTGCGTCAGCAACGCGCAACTAAAAATATCCCCCATTAAAATATCCGGTGGGCATTGCCTAGCGGCGCATGACCGGGGGTGGCGAGCAGTGTGAGCGGCTTTTATTACGGCATGGTTTATCGGCGGAAGGATTCTCGTTATTTTAGTTCTAGAAAGAAAATAAAAAAAACACAACGGATGAACACACCGTATTAATAATCGTGTATGCGACTCGCGTGTAAACTGTCCGCACATTATGCGGTAGAGGCTACGCAGCCAGCAAACTATTTTGCAAATATTGTGGCTGCATTTTATCTTGATAATTAAACAACAACAACAATTCGCAGTTCTGCTTTGAGAAACCTTGCTCTGTTGGCGCACCAGTGTGGATTTCTGAAGGGATGTTTCTTTTCTGATGGACACCGTGGCATATATAGTAGAATAGAAAGTGTAATTTTAAAGAACAGCCTGTTCCCCATACACACGGGCATGCTCAAAGTTCACTGCGCGCAAAGACTCCAGTCTGAGTGTGTGCCTCCTTCACGCTGACATCACACTGGCGAAGGATGTGAAAAAGCACGGCATTACCATTGATCCCCAGCTCCAGTTATTTTCCTAGGATTCCTAACTTCGTTTGTGCAACATCTCCAGCATTCGCCAAATTTTACTCCAGCTGTTGCTAAGACAGTCATCTGTGCCTTCATCACTTCCCAACTCAACTCTTGCAGTTCGCTCCCCTGCCGGCCCCGGAAAAGCCATCACTGTCACGTGCCAGATGAGCCAAAATGCCTCTGCCAGACTTCGCACCCATGACCTTAAATGAGACCACATCTCTCCAGCACGCCAATACACCTACTGGCTCCCATTCGAATCCTGAATCTATTTCAAGATCGCACCGCCGTCTTCAAGCTCTTCCATGGACTTGGCTGCCCACCCTCTCCCCTCTCATCTCACTCTACTCCCCTCCACACACTCTCCTATCTCTCCCCTCTCATCTCACTCTACTCCCCTCCACGCACTCTCCTACCTCTCCCCTCTCATCTCACTCTACTCCCCTCCACGCACTCTCCTACCTCCCTCCTTTCATCTCTTGAGATGCATTCGTATTTAGATGCCATATCAATTCAAATTGTATTGTAATGCATTCGACTTCCAGAAACTGAAATCCATTTATACAGCATCGCGAAGGAATATGCAACGGAACATTGAAATATTTTTCTTAAATAGTGAAAGAAAAACTGATAGCTAAGCGTCGCAAGAATGTTGGCATAACTAAAACCTTAATCTGACGTCTTTTTAACAAAGTCTGTCCGTTAAAGTTGGCATGCAGGATTTTTTTTTTTTAAATCATATACATATGTAATTGTTTATAGGTCAGTCTCAAGGGATTTCTGTGAATCTAAAGGTCTGTGGAGGGTAATTAAATTCTTTTTTTCAGAGGTAACTCACTAGATTCCCCACTGAATTAATGCAACCACGATTGGGGTCATAGCCCCATCACCCAATTATCCAGACAATCTTCTACTCCTTGCGTGATGGTGAATCCTTGCGATGAATTTACGCGCATGATACAAAATAGATGTCGTAAATGCACAAAGGGCGTTGTGATGCTTGGTTCAGGCACCATGTGTGTGTGTTTGGAATCTTCGGTTATTGTCAGTACACAATTATGGTTCATTATAAAGGCTTTTTTATTGAATATACAAGACATGGCAAACAGCTGTCTTATTGTTCCATTGGACCAGCACTTTAAATGGGAAAATTATAAAGCCTGTAATTTCAGAGTTGTTCCTAAAGGGACACATGGTCGAAGCTCAATATCTATACGTAAGTATTTATCAGCCATGCCCAATCCACTCCTGGATAAAGGCCTCCCGAAGCCACCACCACCTCTCATAATTGTGCCATGTGACCATAAACCCAGCAACCAAATGCAAACTCGAATCATCGTTCCATCTCCTCGGTGGGTGTCCTCCCAGAAGCGCTCTGTTCCTTGGCTATGAATATAATAATAAATATTATAATGTATAGCCCCTTGTCAATAACCTGCTGCATGAATGCCTCCCCTGTGCCATGTCCATCACGGGAGTTGCATGACCACCACGCTCGTCAGGGTGGGTTGGTGAAGGTGGTGGGGGTGGTGAGGGGGGTGAGGAGGGTGTGGGGGGGGGCGGCGAAGGTCGGCAGAACCGGTTCAGATATCACTTAACACTGACGGTGGCTGTAATGGCCGGGAATCGAATGCAGATTGCTGGGTTTAAAGCACGGTGCGCTAACCGCTACGCCACCACTCCACCCCCAAGCATCTGTGTGGAAATGTAATTCTCTGCCGCTGATTGCTAAAAGCCAACTGCTGTCCCATAACGACCGCTGCGCTGCATATGGGCATGCATAAAAGATGATTAAGGTGCAATCCATCTTGCGAGCGGTTGTCATTGAGAGTGAAGGAGGGAGCTCATCCTTGACGGTAGAGCCACGACTCCTCCTGAGTTACCAGGAATTGTATTACTCTGAATTATGAGACGTTTTTACATCCACTGTTGGAGAACGGCCACTATATATTTCCACACTTCCCTTTTGCCTTCAATTCCAGTGCAGCAGCAGCAGCAGCAGCAGCAATGTTCGACATCATCATTGCCGCTGTGTGCGCTCCGGTTTCAGTCACTCCGCACAAGAATGCATTACAATTGCATTCAACGCTAACCAAGTGCTCTCTCTCTCTCTTTCTTTTGTGATTTCGTTCATTTGAAAGCGCTTCACAATTGTGCACCTGCAGGCACGGAATTTTCATGGCTGTAAGTTGTGATAAAAAAGGGGGGGGGCTAAAGGCGCAGGCCTGCAATTTTTTTTTCATGCCACTGCTGGCAGAAGGGCAACCACTCAAGGAAGCTCTATAGAGCCTGTAGCTTTTATTTAATAAATGTTTTCAGGTGACAGGCACATGTATCTGCTCTGGCAAATTGTGTTTTTCGTTGATGTTTTGTCTGTGAGGAAATGAATTGTACCGCCGCGTGGGTTAAACATTGAATCCCCTTCGAAGAGCGACACGGCATTTTTCACCTCGGCGCTTGGCTTTTTTTTGCTTTTGTTGTTTCCAGGATTCGTTTCACTCGCGGCTGGCTCGGTTGCGCGCGAGCATTATTTCAGACGAGCTCCAATCGCGGCAGCACGGCTGTTACTTAACCGGCCATGACGAATACGCGATGACCTTGCCTCGCCAGGAGTGTCGCGGGGAGCCTGACACCCCCCCACCACCCACCCCACCAACGGAGGCGCGCATCTTTGTTGTGCTGCGATCTTAATTAGCATAGGGGCCGTCCATAAATGACGTCACGCACCTGGGGGGGGAGGGGTGGGGGTCAGACATTTGTGACGATGTGTGACGAGGGGGGGGGGTTTGAGAAATATGACGTCACATCAAAATGCGCAACTTTAAAGACGTATAGACAACACGTTCTACTTAATTAAATAGACTTTTTTTATATAAATGTTTCTCCTACAACGTCAGAGTGCAGCGCCAAATTAAATACGCACTACAATGACATGTTTTTTTTGGGGGGGGGGCAGAGCTTTGTGACGTCATATTTGAGGGGGGGTCTAAGTTTTTCTGACGCCGTGTGACGATGGAGGGGGGGGGGGATCAAAAATCGCGTGACGTCATTTATGGACGGCCCCATAGGCATATGCCCAGGGTCAATTGAACAAGAACTAAACTCTTTTTTATTATTATGTAATATTTTACAAGGTAAGGCCCCGCTGAGCTATGCAGCTCTTTTTCAGAAGCTGTCGCAAATGATAGCTCAACAAAAGTGGCTTATCGTGTGGAAATGTATTGCAGCCAAATACTCTAAAACGCACGTTTCTAAATGTGGAGGGAAAAACCGGAGGACCCTAAGAAAAATCCACACGACCACGGGGACAACATGCAAACTCCAAATATGCAGCAGCAGGCATCAGGGTTGGGATTGAATCCACGACCTCCTGCATACCAGGCGAGGTAGTTAACATCTCGCCACCGTGGCACCCCCAGTTTCTGAATGAACAAAGCTGTGAACCAAAAGGCATACATTTCATTTCACTTGTAAGTCTATGCAATGTAGGAAAATATATCTTAGTCTTATGTCACCCCTACATTTATCCGAGATGTGCTATCGATGTCATTTGGAGATCTAGGCAGGCCAGTGGCGCGTCACTGTTTTCGAGAATGGCCCGTGGAAGGGGATACTACAGAACTATTTCTGAGCTACCTTGAAGTGCCCTCTTATTTAAAGAAGGGCAATTTACTTGCCAACACACCTGCCCCACAGTAGAGGTGTCCGTCTCGTGCCATTAAAAGCCGGGTTTTAATGTTTGTTACTCTAAACAGCTGTTATATTTTTTGCAAAAAAATCAGTGGCGGGGGGATATGTTTTTTCTTCTACACATAATATGATGTGCTTTGTCGTGCAGTTGATATTGACAGGGGATGCGAGCATCAAGTACAATGCACTTAATTATCCATTCCAATCATCGGTGTCCGCCTGGATTAGAACTGCGAGACCTCTGCAACGTCGGGGTTTCATCGCTCCAATCCTGCCTTGACACCCAAAAGAGTACGGATACTTGAACACACACACACACGCACAGCTGCTGTGCTGTTTGGTGTCGTCAAGCTGAGCATTTTCTGTGCGGACTCATTAGAGAACTAATTTTAACCATTTGTTGACCTTTTAAATGTGCTAATGAGTCAGATGTTTGCACAGACCATTCGGCGTTGCATACTTTAGAGAGCGCGCGCAAGAAAGCCTTTATAGCAGAAAACAAATAATTAAATGTAGCATTAATGTACCTTAGCAGCGCTCTTTAAACAAGGGCCAACGATTTAATGCCACGCAGACATATGGCTTGCAGGGATGCGCTGTTTACCTAGCGGTGGTGTTTTAAAAACACACAGCACACATGTGCATCATTTCAACCGTGAATATTTATAGTGGGGTTGGCATATTGGAGTAAAAAACATATATCAGCTAAAAAAATATCACGTGCAATTATTTTCGACTGCACATTATGAAAATATTTCTGAGCGCGACAATGTATGTGTATATACATAGTATATAATCGCATGCATCCGAGAGGGTGCTGTGTTTGTCTTGTAAGCGCAGGATCACAGGGTTTGAATCCAAATGGAAGAACGTTTGGGAGATCTGCTTTTGTTTGTAGCAGTTGTTGGCTTGAACTGCGCTATGAACTCGCGTCACCCGAGTTAAATTCTCGGCCACGGCTTATATCAGTCGCGAGTGCTGTCTGAACGAGTGCCAAGCCCCTCTCTTAACCAACCCTCACCGATAAAGTGTGGTCAAGTACACACATACAACACCCATGTGTCGAGGGGACCCTGAGCCGTGAATCGCCGTTAAGCTGCCCCCAACGGAGGCCGCATCTTTGTTGTGCTGCGATCCTAATTAGCGTGGGAATATGCCCAGGGTCAGTGAAACTAAAACTAAACTCAACTTTTGATTTTATCAGGTAAGCCCCTCAACGAAGTGGCTCATTACGTGGAAATGTATCGCAGCCAAATGCTCTAAACGCATGGGAAGGCCTCCATCCCGTCATGGATTTGGAAAGGTTCGTAAATAATTCACTTGTTATTTAGAATCCAAGCTCTGAGCACGTGCACGCATTATGAATTCCATGCAGGAGCTTTCTGGATACATGCCCATGATGCATACATCATCTATGCACCCGTCTGTCATGTGTATTTTGACTGTTATTTCCTGACTGCCAAGCGTTCCCTGAATGCCAAGCCTCGAGTCTAGCCTGTCATGCCTGGCTCTCTAGCCGTGTGCACACCTGTCCATCTGTCTTGAGAGAATTCCAAGGAACATGTGGATGCATTTTCAGCTCGAAAGAAAATGCATGTGTTTTCTTAAAAGCAACTGTGTTCTTGCATTCCAGACTGCGATTAGTCAGGAAGCCGTTGTTCTCAGATTACCATCTGTTAGAATATCGGAGATGCATAATGATATTTGGCCTCTGGTGATCACCTGGTCAACTAAACATTTGTGGAGCTGTGCTGTCCGATTATTCCAGTGATCGATTAGCATACGGATTATCCTTCCGATTACTGGACTAATCACATGAAACAAAAATGACTCGTTGTAAAGGAAAGTCTCACCTCTCTTCTGGCATGTGCTGCTGAACGGTGGCGTCATTGGCACCATCAGCCACGTCATCCCTGGCGTTGCTTGTAGGGGGTTTCCCACCTTCGGAAGGCAAGATGTTAGGGTGCCCACCACTTTTAAGGATGTCTGAGTAATCTACCAGTATTTAAATAATGTGCACCACTTTGTGTGGAAGTCAACAGTGGTTGTATTATGGACTTACACACCCCCGCCATAGGAACGTGGGGTATCCACCACTGGCTCAGGGCTGCGGGCAGGAGAAGAGCATTGCCTCAATGCTCAATTAAGGAAAAAAAATACTCCGAATAATCTGCAACAACAGCAAAAAAAAGCCTGCGATTTAGTCCATAATGGGGAAAAAAGTGCTTTTGTGCGTCGGTGCACATAATGAGCGTTATTGAATGCGTACAGTGACAAAGCGGGGCTGATGGAAAAAGGAAGAAGACTTTTTTTTTATCAGTCCACATATCACAGCTGCAGGGATGCGCGTTGAGTCACAGTTGGGAAAATGGCACGGGTGAGCCGAAGCGCACATCTGGATGAACCACAGGTGCAGCTGGAGGCGCGGGGGAACTGCATTGCTCGGCAAAAGATCACTCTCCCCCGTGGTTTGGCAGGAAATAGCGCAGTTGCGCAAAGTTGTTTTAACTTCAATGCCTCCAAAAGGAAAATATTTTCTGTCGTCATCTTTTTTTTATCAGCGATGGTCATTCCACTAGTGGATCAGATCGTCCCTAATCCTAATCTGCCGCCCTCTCGCACAATCCCGCGATGTGATCATCCACCAGGCACTGGCATCGAGCTTATTTTCATCGCTGCATAATGCCCCGGTGCACGGCCACCCAGACACGTTTCATTCCTTGGCTGCTGCTCCACCGTTATTCTTGACCATAAGCCATCATCCCTTCCATAGACAATGCAACGATCCGTAGTTGGTTTTTGTTGTTGCGTACAGTCGAGCCGTAAGTTCCGTACCAAATTGACAAGGACATTGACCTAAAATGACCGCGCGGCCTAACCCAGAAACAAATCGTTGATCGTGATGTATCCGACGTTTCGCTTCGCGTGCTGGGAGCGAATTCCTCCATCGTTTATGCAGAGTCGATGGCTGCTGTCAGTGTGTGTGTATTTGTTCTACAGAAATTGGCCCAGCTCTCTGATGTAGGTCGGCCGATTTGTTCTTATTCTGGATGACATCCTTTTGGATGCATGTATTATCCATTAACCATTTTCCATAACTCCTTTATTATTGTACACAAATGTGCAGTCCTTTATCAATCGACTGCTGGACGAAGGCCTCCCTTTGCTGTGTTGGTTGGCCATAGGTGTTTTTTGACCATACTTTACCAATGTGATCAGTGTTGGGTCAGATATCACTCGTCACCTATACTATGGCCGGGAGTCAAACTGGGGCGAACTGGGTCACATCGCAATCCACGAACCACTGTGCCACTGCTGCACTTATCCTACACCCTAACAGGGGTTGCATGGCATGCATATGTATAAATGTGTTCCTTATTTATCAAAAATAATTGGGACACTGCCTATTTAACACGCTGTTCCCTATAAATGCATTATGTACAACCTGTTCCGCACGTTGATGTATTTTCACAATTAAAACGGAACCCATTAATGCAGTCACCAGCGCACTCAATTTCGCCGCAAATGATGTCTTTTTTCTTCTCCTCTCTGTGCCAATTACACAATCAATAAGTTACGTGCGGGTTGGCTACAAATACTTAAGTATCCTACCACGGATGAGAGTCCCCAAACTTTTAAATGAACTATTCGGCCCGTGAAGTTTTTTTTGTTTGCTTTACATCATCTATCCAATCTCATTGTAGCAAATCGATATCGTGAAAAACCATGGTATTTTAGTGATTATCCAATCTCATTGTAGCAAATCGATATAGTGAAAACCCAGGGTATTTTAGTGATTAGCAGCGCACCGCCTCGCGTCAGACCACAAGCCCGAGAACATGACGTCATATGACTACTTCATGAAAAAATAAGTTTTGTCGACGCGATGGGCGCTCCGTTTGCATTCAATGCGGAGAGTGTTCATCGCGTGTCAAGGTTTGTGAGTTCAAATCCTGGTCGGCGGTGGTCCCTCGTCGGGTCAAGAAAATGAGGACCACCTTGGAGGATGCTCAGCACGATTTCGCTTCACACGCTGTGAACATCTTTAGGGGACAGCTCAAGAAGAAGCCCCCAGCGCGTGGAGCGAAACGTCGTGCCAACACAACTCGTGCCAACACAATTCGCAGCATGACCCAAACGCAGATTTTGTTTTATCAGGCAAGGCCCACTGAGCTATATAGCTCTTGTTCAGAAGCGACCTGGCCACAAATTATAGCCCAATTAGGTGGCTTATCACGTGGAAAATTGTAGCAACCAAATACTATAGACGCATGTTTCTAAATGTAGAGGGCAAAAGCGGGGGACCCAGAAAAAAATCGACGCGACCATGGGGAGAACATGCAAACTCCAAATATGCAGGCATCACGGTCATGTTCGAACCCACGACCTCCTGTATACCATGCGAGGTAGTTAACATCTCGCCACCGTGACGCCACATTTGGAGAGCTGTGCAGCACTATATCAGCAGTGGTTGTCAAATTAATATCCTCCTTTCTTGTTTGTTTGAAAATATCTTGCTTGTTTCAAAACGGGGGCCTTTTAATGGAAAGTAAAATGAATATTTCAATGCTCGGAGAATTCCAACATTCCGGAATGTGTCCAAATTAAGTGCAGTCGAATTCACTACGATGGGTTTCTTGTGCATTAATTGGTTACTGGCGCCGCGTCTGTCAACTTTTACTACACATAGAAACCCAGTTTCGTCACGGGTGGCCTGGATTAAAACCCAGGACATCAGCAGTTGTGTGCTGGCTCATCGCTTCTACCTCTGAGCCACTCTGATTGGTGCATGGGACCAGTTTTAATGTGCAGAGTTATCTGCGAGCTTCAATGGCGCGTTGCCTACTCAAGTGTGGCCATTAAAATAGCCGTGACAACCCCTCGCATATCATCACTTTTAATTATCTGATTTTCACCATTCCCTCGCACTTCTCAATTATCCTCCGTTAATGAGCAATGTAGATCGATGCAATTAAATTGTTCCCTTCTGGAACTGTTTTGAAATGGTTATCTTGCCCACCTCTGGGCTACTTTAAATTATCGCACGGAAATATTGCACTTCAGCAATGCATGCTCTAAAAGGTAAGAACATTCTGTTCTTCTCGGAATTGCAGGAGGTCCTGTACATTCTGTGTACTGTGGAACAAGAGTTGGCTGATATTCAAAATTGAGCATTTAATAATTTTGGACCTCGAAATATATACAGGGTGCTTCAAAAAATATTAACACTTGTGAGAATTTGCAACAAAACCGCAATAAATGTGCTGCTGCCTCTGGGCTCTGGAGACCGCCTGGAGAAGACTCCAGGCCACGTGTTGACAACGATGGCGAACATGTGGAGACCCTTTGATTTTTTGAAGCTATTAACATTACATATTCCATCATGTTACAGAGTATTATCCGTTGTTTTACCATTAAAAAACGAGTCGCATGTAAGTGTTAACATTTTTTTAAGCGCCCCGTGTATATACACGCTGCTGTTGTGGTGGAATGGATAGCAAACTGGACTTGCAATGCGGAGGTCGCCAGTTCAATCAAAATCTTCCAGCACGACAGCTGAAACAGGTTTCTGTCCACCAGCAGTATAAATGCGTTCAGAGTATTTGGCTACTATACATTTCCACGCGATAAGCCACTTCGTTCAGCTCTAATATGTGGCCAAGTCGCTTCTGAAAAATATCTATGTAGTTCAGTGGTTCCCTACCTCTACCTGTAAAAAAAACAAATAGTTTAAGGTAGTTTAAATGAGAACAACCACAGTTGGCCGATCAGTCGGTCGTGTGTGACAATGAAAAGTGTGAGTACTTTCACCCATTCCAAGACATTTGGCCAGTGTGGAAGAATAGGACAATATGCTCTCAAGAGGAGGTCTACTGAAAGCTCTAAGCTAATAGATGCCCTTCCTCCTGCAACACTGGCCAGGGTAAGCAATTACATAGGTAAACCTTGACCTTTCCCAATGTATTGTCCTATATATATTCTCCAATATATATTCTCCTATATATAGAATAGACTTACAATAGCTGCCATATATCTTAAATTGCACACTGGAACTGTGTATATATAATGTGTACCTCTGTATAATAATAATAATTCAATTGATAAAGCACCTTTCATTGAGGATCTCAAAGCATTGTACAAGACACAGCAGCAAATACTCAGCATAAAAAAATAACGCATGAAACACAACACATACCATAACAATATTAAAAGAGATACCATATCTGAATTTACTAATTTCATGAACGGAAGTGTATTAATAAGATTTAAGGCGTGTTGTAAAAATGTCCCCAGATTCAGAGATTATTAAATCTCGTGGAAGAGAGTTCCGGAGTCTGGGGGCTACGAGAGAAAAAGCTCAGTCGCCCGTCGGCAATCTATGACGTGGAAACGCAGAGAAGATCTGCATCCCCATATCTTCGAGACACTGATGGAACATATGAGTATGGAATATCTCTGAGGTCGGCTGGGGCACAGTGGTTCAGAGCTTTATCTATCCAGCAGACTCTCGATTGTCCGTGCTAATGATGGGGAGGACGGCCGCTGATAATTAAAAATCACGGGCAATCCAAAAGTATCCATTTTGCGCGGATCTCTACGCCAAAAAACACTAATATTGGTATAAATTAAGAACGAATACCAACGATCGATGCACGGGCTCAGTGATAACACTTTACTGCTCCTGCCCAGAAGACTCTGTCCACTAAGTGGACAGCAGCAAAGCCATGGCAATCAACTTTAATCAAACGCCACCCACTATTGTCAAGATATGCAACTACTGTACTGTAGAGGCGATCACGTGGATTTCAGATTAACGGGAGCAACATATTTGTTCGGTTTAAGCACGTGACTTGTCATGAACATTTCCAAGAATAACAATATATAACTGTTTTTAGATTATTCATTTGGGCTTAAGGGAAATCCATGCGTTATTAATTTATGTCAAATCTCAAGTGCGCGGTTAATCTGCAAATCGGATAAACCGCACACGAAGAATCGAAAGCCTACTGCATATGTATACGTAATATTTTATAATGTGCACGTAATATTGTATTAACATTGCATTATGTACACGTACTATTATATATGTATACGTAATATTATATTTGTATACAGGTGCCGCTGAATGCCTTGAGAGTACGGTCAAAAACAAAGTGCCCAAAATAGGTTTCCCATTTTGTGTTAATTCCCCTCCCCCCCCCCCCCACCAATGTTGAGGAGTGCAGTGTGTGTCGCCTATTCCTCTCGCTCTTTCTTGGCTGCGTGACACGAGATTGATTTACGAGCAAGTGACACGGGGGGGGGGGGGGTGGGGGGAGAAAAACGAGCAGCAGGAAATTGGATTTGAAACTGCCTCACTTCTTCTGAAAAGGCCCTAAGCATGTGTAAGTTTACCGTGAAGTTAAGACAATTACAAATGATTGACGTGTGGAAATTAGTGTTTCCATTGGGAATCCTTCCGGCCATCTGCATCACCGATGTAAACGTATATCAACTTTGCATGAAGAGGACAACCTATAGGCACAATGTTTAGCTGGGCTAAAATATGCCTGTAACCCGTTTAAATCAATATCGTCCGTCAGCCGTGGTCAATCCGCTGCTGGATGATGTCCTCCTCAAGCCGCTGCCATCTCTCACTATCCTGCGATATGATGGCCCACCAGCACCGGCACGCAGGATGGATTCATCGCTCCATCTCCTCCGGTCGTCGCTTCGTTATTATTCTTGGCTGTCAAGCAAAGCCCACTTATCGTAATTGTTTTTATGCCTTATTTAACCTGCTTATTTTCTTTAATCCATGCGTTCCTCTTACTGTTTCGTTCCTTATGTAGAGGCGTAAATGTGTTGACCATAAGAAGCGTGGTCAACACATCTACGCCTCTATATTAAGACCAAAACAGGTGGACTTCTCCACAAATCTGGCTGTCGCCTGATGAAGCTAGTTGTAATTACTGGCGAAACGTCGTACTCAGATTATAAATGTTGTGGCTTTGCTCTCCAAAACACCGGTGTGCTGTTTTAGTGACGAATTGGCACGTTCTGTTTACGTGACAACCCTTACTAGTTGGCTGTGTCGGGTGGTGGCGGGTTTTAACGACACATTTATATATTTATTCTATCCAACCCCAAAACCTCTATTATGGATGATATTGGTCGCGAAAGCCTCTGTGTTAAACTATCTCCTCATTCTTCACTTTTTAGTTTTTGTTCCATTTCTTTGTTTATTGATGACCATATTTCTCATTAAAAACAATGTCTTCTTTAGGCCACATTGCTATGTTGATTTGTATTATCAAGTTCAGTTTTCCAGATGCATTCTGCCCTGCTTTCATCCACATCTTTATTTCATCGTGTTAGTACACGTACACATGAGTACACATACACATATTCCGCTATGTTTCCAGTTGGTGTACTTTTTGAACTTGTACACTCTCCATTTGACCTATTTCTTTTAATTTACTTTCCTTTCCTACACTTTTCACACCGATTTTTTTTTATTGTTTGTAGCTACTGGACGTCTATATTCTTGGTCACTGGTCACGTAGAAGGGAAATAATAAAATAATACAAATATTTGCATAATAAAATAATACAAATATTTGCATTAGTTTCTTGTTTCCCTTCTACGTGACTTTACCGAAAGAAACAAGAATATGAATCCCTGCAGTCACGAAAGCTTTAAATCGAAATACTGGACGTCTGTGAGAAAGAGCACCATAGCTCATCGCATTTCTCCAGTACAATTACAGATTCTGATTCTGTGCCTTCGGTACAATTAATTGACTATACTTCACCATCCTGGTCAATGCGGGTTAGTTAGGGGGAGGGGAGGCAGTACCGGTTCAAATATCAACCACCACTGATTGACGATGCAGTTCACTAACCACTGTGCCACTGCTCCACCCAATTAGGAAAATACCTTAAGGTTAATATTTCATTCAATATATCACAACTGAAGGGCTCTCTAACCTTGAAAGAACCGGGCAATAACAGTGAATACAATTTGACCACAAATTACATCTCTGCAATTTTCAAATGTAGGCAATTGGGAAATTCTGTTTTTTTTTGCATATGGCAATATGTTCAGGGAGTTCAATGCCAAAATCGGGGTCTGCTAGTCACGAGAGGGCTTCAGGAAAGAGATTCGTGTATCTTTGCTTTTTCTCCGCTGAAGGAGCGCAGACTACAATGGTTTACTGCGTGGTCCACAGTGTGTGTGGGGGGGGGAGTTGCATGGTGATAGTCGCACCACTGCTGCTTGTCTTTAATGCCCCATTCACGAGGAAGATGTACGCATCGGGCCTGTTGATCTTCTGATGCGGCTGATGGTCACGGGGGTGCGGGGGAGGGGGATCTCAGAGCCAGGAGGTGCGATGTGTGGGTTCTCGAATGATGTGTTTGTTCTGGACGCGCACTTTCAAGGCCCATCATACTGGTCAGTGTGGTTGGAGCGGCGCCGCCATAGGCGGAGTTTGACTTCCATATTTGGGGAGGGGGTGGGGGGAGGGGTTCACTTTGTTCCTCACATTCGGAATCGCGGGTGCATACAATTAAATAATTCTTATTTTCTCGTTATTGTAAACTACTGAAAATAAATGGGTGGCGCTGCAGTTCCAGCTCGTGCACTATCAGGATGAGATCTGGGTTTGATTCCTGGCAACTCACATCAATGGTGAGTGACATACGAACTAGTCGTGCCACTTACTTCATCCCACACAAACCAGGCTGGTGAAGTATAATCAAACAATCTCCTCGATTGATGTGGCATGAGGATGACTTCATCCAATAGCAGATTGATATACGTCTGTGCAGCATCATGACCATTATTTTCAGATGGCTGCGCCCAATGGTTTTATTAAAATGTATTTAAATTGGGATTCAATAATCTCTGTCAATTTTTACAAACCGACCTTAAACCACTTTCCAAAATATGAACAATGCCCGTGACTGAAGCTCAAATGAGAATGTGTTCTAAGGAAAGAACTATTAAAACCACATTCGTAAACAATGGCTTGTGGTGATTACAATATCTGTAATTTAATTGCACGCTTTTTATACATTCTGTGAAAGCAACACACTTGCAAATAATTTCTATTTTTTAATATGTTGCCAGACTTTATATTAGTTCTGGTAATGAGCTGGCTTGCCCCATAGCTGCTGGGTTCCATGAAACAGATAACACAAAAAAATCCACTGTAATAATCTTCTTGTAGCTGGCTTCTCAGTGCTAAGGGCAACTCCTTCTTATGAAATTCTACATTTCCAATGTAAATTTCACTGCACATTTCTTCACCAAAGCTGTAACATACAAGGAACATTAAATACAGTACATCCGCAAATAACACTGTGGCCTTAATAAAAAAATACATATATACTGCATGTAATAGTAATAGATTACGTGTTAGGAAATGGCCCCTTCTTCATAGCACCTTCATGGAACCTTCAAAGCACATTCACGTGCTGTGAAAAAGGGACATTTCCTGAAACGTCGCCAGTCATATACAGAATGAGAATCTGAATATTTATTTACACTTGAGAGATCCGGTGATCTCTGATGCTCTCTTTTTTCCGCAGATATCCAGCCAGGGGGATATACGTTTTATTTTACAGCAGCGTTATTGACGAATGTGCTCAGATATTTTGTTGTTGTTAATCGTTCATGTGCACCACTCCCAACGCCGCCGCCACAGGGACACCAAATCACGTGTTCTATGTGTGTTGTGTAACAGCACTGGCATGGGATTCAACTTTCTGCTTGCAAGTGACTTTTAGTCCTCAGTTAATGGCTCGGCTTAGCCACACCAAAGAGCTTCACGGAAGCTGCATCCCCTCCGCCTTCCACGAACACCGCTGTGCCCTTCATTGCCGCAGCTTTCTTGGGGCGTTGGAGAGATTTCCTCACGATGATACATTTCACAAGTGCCGCACTGTATTTTGCATCTGTATTCAACATTGTTCATCACTGTGGTTTGTCAGACGCATGCACCCGACGGCAGTGTCTGGATGGCAATTGAAACCACGTTGAAGTGCGGTGCACTGTCCTTTTTGGCAAGATATTTGTCCAAAGACTATATCGCGGAGAACTCCACCGCTGCCTTCGTACGACGGTTGGCAAGCGAGACTTGCAGTCCATTGGTCACCGATTTAAACTCCCTGAATGTGAGTTGGAAAAAAAACGAGCAAGCCTCTTAAAATGCCTACATTTCCAAGTGCGTCCGCCCCGGCAGCACTGCATAACCGCATTCACCGCAGCTGTCCGATCGGCAGGTCGCGAGCGGTTGGGTAATTGTGCGGGTGCACCACCACCTCTTCCCCGAGACGTCACGGAGAGGAGGCCCCACAAATGCCCTCGATTAAAGAGCTCCCCTGAGCTCGCTTCCCAGTGGAGGCCCTCCCGCCGGCAGTGGTGAGCCCGAGCAATCGCTGGGGCTGCGCTGTTAACGCAACGCGGAGTGCCGCAAGTGCAGCGAGCGCACCTGCCGAGTCGTTAGGGGGGTTTGCAGTTTTACGGTCACACTCTCCGCCTGACGGGAAGCGTTTGCTCGGGGCACGACTGGAACGTGAAGAAGTATTCCAGCGTTCTCAAACGATCGTGACTCCCTTGAAGTCTTTCCCGTGAACACTATATATACATATAAAAAAAAAATGTATTCGAACACGCACCCCCTAAATGTACGCTTCAATGCACCGCCGAGCATTTCTATCACGGCGGTTGGACATTTGAATGCGTAAATGGAAGAGCACACGTCCCTCTGAACGCGGTACGTGTGCGCATATGTGCGCCTCTCCATCCGCCGCTGCTCGGCAACCTTCAAGGGCGAATGGGGGGGGGGGGGGGGGGGAGCAATCAAGGTGCTCCTCATTGGCACGGAGGAGGAAAGCGTTGCCCTTGCTGGCACTTATTTCGTATAAAAAAAAAACGGCGACACACGACGGCCCGTCACACTCGTGCACCCCTTTGCCTTGCACGGTGGTGGTGGTGGTGGTGGGGGGGGGACAAAAAAATAACTGCCTGGAGCTCGTTCGGTTTGTCGAGTCGACCTTGGGGCGACACCAGTGGGGAGCGGCAGTGTCGCGGTTAACGCTACGCCGCGCTACGGACCTGGCGACACGAGTTCGATTCAGCCTCACATGAGTACCTGTGCAAACTTCGCCACTAGGGAGACAGAGGCGTTCGTCAGGCGTGGTGCTGACTCCACACCACCCGCGTGTGTGTCGTGCCGGCCTTCATAGGTGCTCGCTAACAGCACTTGCCCCAACAGTCTGTGTTAAGGCGGTACGGGGAATCTTTGTCTGTGTGTGCGTGACCGAACGCAACCCGGAATGATGATGATGATACATTTCGCACCTCTGAGGGTCGCCTCTGAATTGAACCGGCGATTGGCGGAATGGTGAGCGTGGCTGGCTCGCAACCACGCCAGGTGCTCAGGGACTACAGCACGCGGGTCCCATGGATGAGATTGTCACAGTAGGCAAGGCGGGCAGCTGCCCTGGGGCTGTCGTGCCTCGAGCTTCGTACGAACTCTCCTCTTCCCTTTTGCCTCGTACCGCCGACGCGTTTATGTTAGTTTTTTTTTTGCCTGAGAGTGGCAGCATCAATAAAAAAAAGTACTTTGAAGCAGTGGCTGCGCTGACTGATTTCACCAGTGGCCTGTTCTCTGTGATGGCAACGAACCTGATGTATGTGTTGGTGGAGAGGCAGTTCCAGCTGATTTGTTTTGCCAGAAAAATAGCCATATCAACAGAAAATAGCAGTGATCTGGCCTCTATTTTTGTCTGCCAATTAATGCGAACAAACTGCCCTTCAGACAACATGTATACGAGTAAGAGTAATGTCACTGTCACTCCATGGTTTTGTTTAATTTAGCTAAAAAAAAATGTTAAAGGTGCATCCCTCAAATCACTCGCTCATCCTAAAGCTCAAAGGGCTCATTTTGAACGAATCTTCCACGCGAGCCAAAAATATTGGCAGGTATGAGAGTCCCAATACTTTACCCCACCACATGTGACCTGTTAACTGAGCTTACCGTGCTGTACCGAAAACACACTGCTAGGTAGACAGACGCAAATGGGGGGTGGGGGGGGGGATTGAGGAAAGCTGCTCGTTGTTTCAGCTTGCCACGCCAAGAGATTTAATCGAAAGCGACAACCTTCGCATTTTAAGTCCAGCGTGCTCACTTTACACCGCGGTAGCAAGCTCGAATTTTTTTTGGCGTCAGTATTCAACTCCATGTGCGTGTGTCCATGGTCTGCTGCGTGCGTGCAATAAAACAAACTATTAGCCGTTCAGATTTATTTCGGGAAAGGTTTCGGAACAATGGCAGTAGATGCTTTGCTCGAAGGTCAAGGTCACCCCTTTAAGGCTGCCATTGCAAGATTCAATGGCATCGCGGAATTATATATTTTTTTTTGTTTGGCCGCGTTTAAAGCATTGAATTAACACAGTCCCTTTCCGCTTCATCACATTCTTCTGTCGTCTAGGGGAAGTTAATCGAGCGGCACAACAATGCGTGTTAACGTCACTTTTACAAGCGCTGCAGCGCTGTTTAACTCCCGCCTCACAGCCGCTGGCTTGGGTCTCCCCCCCCCCCCCACCGTCAGATAAAAGATTATTGGACATTTAGAATGGTGCTTGTTGACACAAATCGAGATAAATTTGCTTTATTGTTGTAATTTATCGTTTGTACACTTTTTTTTCAATTTTGAAACCCAACTCGCTGATTCTTAGCCAGCAGAATTGTTTCATTTAACGAGTGATTTTTTTTTACACTGACTCAAGCGTGAACTATATTTTTTGTGAATGTATTATACCATCATTATTATTACTTTGAAATAACGTAATGTAGGAGGTTTGGTAGCAGTGGTGCAGGATAGAGAACACTGCACTACGAACCCAGGCCACCTGAGTTTGAGCATTATCGGCCATGACTGACATCGGTGGCGGGCAATATCCGAAGCAGTTCTGGGCCAACCCACCTCAACCAACTCGCACTGACCAGCCTGGCATGGTCGAAAACCCCGATGGCTGACATACTGTGCGGAGACCTTTATCCGGCAGTAAATTGAAAAGGGATGGAATTCATCAGCTTAGGAGAGGCGTTGATTTGGGCGATATTGTGCACAAACGCATGCACTTTCGTGGGGCTGGATTTGTCTGTAAAGCCAAAGGGCCCATGGACTAAATCATATGAGTACATTATATTTTATATGTGGAGATGCACACGTTGGAGTTTTACTTGCACAGGAAAACCTGCCCAACGCGACTTTATCGAACGCGTGTTTCGGCTGTTCAAGGTTTACGTAAAGAGGTCTGTTTTTGCGGAACACGGAGGTGATGTTTCGGCTGTACACGGTTTGACGCTGCTGAGATTCTCATCTCCGCGTCGACAAATAGTGCCGTGAGAGCGCTGCATCTGTTGAAAGGTGTGACTGAATCTACCGTGAGAACCATTTATTTTACATGTAGTGTCTTTGCTTTTGCTCATCAAGTAACACTCGATGAATGTGTTTGTAATATAGCTGGCTGTGTTAAACAGGGCTCCATATTTTAAATGGAGTGTTGTCGCCAATGATATTCGCACCCCAGCACCATTTGTTTAACAAG
Source organism: Petromyzon marinus (assembly GCF_048934315.1). NCBI lineage: Eukaryota > Metazoa > Chordata > Hyperoartia > Petromyzontiformes > Petromyzontidae > Petromyzon > Petromyzon marinus. The sequence goes on from NC_133701.1 coordinate 7,774,180, forward strand.
CCTGGCTCGGCTGATGAGACGCGGAAGGTTGAACCGTTCCAGAGTTTGTTGCTTAAACAAATGCTGATGGATAATATTGGTCTGCAAAGCCAATAGGCCAATGGACCAACACACTTTTTTTATTTGCTTCAGGACACAGAAAAAAGTTTTGCTTATACATCTGGAGGTCGGAGCCAAGGAATCGAACACGTCTGAGATTCGGCTACCTAGGAGAGGGAGCGATTATTATCATATCGCAAGACCGTGAGAGGTGGTATCAGTTTGGCTGAGGCCTTCAATCCAACAGCGGATTGGCCGTGGCTGACGATGCTGCTAATCATTTACGCCTTAAATTTTGATTCAAAGCTTTCGTGACTGCAGGGATTCATATTCTTGGTTCTTTCGGTAAAGTCAGTATACAGAGCAAATCATCACTCCATATATATGTGTTTTATATACATTTACACCTTGTACAGGGTCGAGGCTGTGCGTGTCGATGCCAGAAGAACCGACCGGTGTGAAAAAGCCATATTCATCAGACGCTACTTACTCCCTAATTGGGTGAAGTGAGAGAACGAGACGTGAATTTTTTTGTTACCACTTTCAAGTGCCGACCTTTGTGTCGTTAGCCTCGTGAGCATCTTGTCACACTCGCACAACGCGTGCCCGCAGTTTGAATGGAGCAATCAACAATTAGAGCAGCCATTTGTCTCAGTGCAGTGATTATAGCTGAGCGTCGGTCTTCAATTCATTGCCGTTTAGCGGATGGCGGGTGGGCGTATTGCGAAAGCGGTGTTTCATGAGAGGGTTCCTCGCGAGCGAATCATTTCCATCGACACGCGAGCGGCATCACTGTCTTATTGTTACTACGCTCGTTTTACCCGGGAGAGTCTCGTTGAGCATCGTGACTTTTTCTTTGCAGGAGCATCCTGCCAAACCTGCCAAGGTCTGGTGCTAAGGGAGGGGGGTGGAGCGATGATTTCCTCTGTATACTGTGTTACATTTGCGGTGTAACTATTTTCTAATTTGACAAATGTTCGACAGTGACGCCGGTACACAATGGCGTTGCTCTTGCGAATGACGTCGCGGGGATCTTTAACGTCCACCGTGAATCAAACGGCGCTCAGTATTTTTGTGGTTGATATCCGGCGCAGTATTAACCCGGGCGGACGCTGGGTTCGAACCGTGAAGCTGTGTAACAAGTGGACAGCGTGCTACCGTGAGGCGACATCACTGACGCCCATCTATGTAGTAGCAATACGCTTGCACCGACATTACGCTCGTTAATGTAAAAAAAAACTATATTTTTTTATGTGACCAGGTAAGGCCCATCTAAGCTATACAGCTCTTTTTCAGAAGCGACTTGACCACAAATGATAGCTCAACGAAGTGGCTTATCATCACGTGAAAATGTTTAGCAGCCACATACTCTAAACATGTGTTTTTATATGTGGAGGGGAAAAACTGGAGGACCCGGAAAAAAATCCACGCGACCACGGGGAGAACATGCAAACTCCAAATATACAGGCGTAAATGTTGGGATCGAACCGACAGTCTCCTGTATAACACGCGAGGTAGTTAACATCTCGCCACCGTGGCAAGATGTTAACAACGTTAGGGTGAAGCCATTATCAACCTGTTTCACTATAACATATCCATGCTGGTGCATACATCATCCTTATTGAGTCGCTGTAGCACTGCGACTGTTTTAAACATCGAGAAGTGCAATCATTTTTTTGTGCTCTTTTCAAGAACAAAAGAGCTCCTCTTCCAACGTCTCTTGGGATATAATTATTATTTTTCGACAAATTGCATCACATATGCTTAGCTCTTTCGGTAAAGTCACGTTGAAGGGAAACAATAAAATAATAAAATATATTATTTATCCAGCAGCAAATAATATATATATTATTATTTTATTGTTTCCCTTCAACGTGACTTTATCGAAAGAGCTAAGAATATGAATTACTGCAGTCACGAAAGCTTTAAATCAAAATTGCATCACGTTTATGGCACGGCGTTAAGATCGTGTGTTTTTTTTCTTATTTACTCGGTGCAGGAGCTGAGAAGTAACGCAGTGATGTAACACACGCAACCGCGGGCAATTTTCTGTTAAAAAAAAATATATATATATTTCCCGAACGTTGCAGAGATTCGAGCACGAGCTTGAGACGCGGGATGATGTACGATGTCGAACGTGCGTGCGATCTTTTCTTGAACCCATCGCTGCAGCGTCACGTTTCTCAAACGAGTCCCAAGTCTGTCGTGTGAGATGCCAATGCGGATGCAACTCTCTGTGGCATTCCGACATGCCCAGCCTCCACCCGGAATCAACGATTTTTTTTTCTTTTCTTTTGCCAATATTCTCTACCAAACAATCGCGCCCTAATGAAAATGATCGCTGTTGTGATTGCAGCTGCTCGTGCTGCCAGCAGTGACGATCGCACAAAGCTCTTGCCCGGCCTGGCTTACGGGAGACTCGCTGTGAACTGGGTTAGATTTGTTGCGCGTTTCGGATTGAAACCACAATCTACTCGCATGCAAGTCATTCATTACGGTCACGTGATGTCTCAAGTCGGTGCATGTTACAGCCATGAGCAGTTTGGATGTGGTTTTCTACTCGGGTGTGTCATTTATTCTTGATGAGAAGTATTCTGTCTACCATTGACATCTCGATAATAATTAATCAGTACATTTGATAATCGGGCCATTCTTATAGCGCAAGGCTATTGAACAAAGGCGCTCCGTTTCACAGATGGGTACAGTCTGGCAGTCTGCCGATAGAGGGTAGTGTAGCTATGTGGTTTTACCCAGTTAATTTATGGGTAAATCCCATTTCTAGATTTGAAGCTTTCGTGACTGCAAGGATCCATACTCTTTGGTTCTATTCGGTAAAGTCACGTAAAAGTATAAAACAACAAAAATAAAAAAATTCACGACGTTTCGGCCACAACACAAGTGGCCTTCATCAGGTGAAGGGACCAGACTGTCTCGAGGACAGCGCTGGAGTGAACACAGCCAAGCTCAGACCGCGACCTTTTAGCTGTGTGAGAGGAAGCAGAGCGCCTTGACAAAGGAATTAGCATAAATATTAGCATTTAATTGGCGGACTTAGCATGATGAACGGTGTAGATCCTGGTCTGGTTCAATACAGTACACAAAATCCGTGACCTGATCCCTTCCGTGAAGGATGTCATTCCCGACTTACAGTACCCCGGAGTTTACAGATTGATCTGCACCTGTGGTGACTGCTATATCGGGGAGACAAAACGACATGTCTCTGACCGAATTCGCGAGCACAAATCAGATTTGAAACACGGCAGAACGAATTCTTCTGCCGTAGCTGATCACTGTTACAACGCTGTGGGTGATCACGATATAATTTTCTCCAATACCAAGGTTATTTGCAAACCCACGGGTTTTTATCAGAGATTTGTTCACGAGGCAATTCAGATTTACAAACACAGACACAATTTCAACCGAGAAGATGGTTTCAAATTAAGCAACCATTGGAAATATGTTCTAAATAGAACCAAACATTAAACTAATTTTCAATGGTATAGTATTTTTTTTCAAGTAGTGGTATCCCAAACTTTCGCAGCTGCTTAAATTCCCTTTTCACACCATCAATATGTAAACTCCCCCTCCCCTCCTCGCCGACCTGCACATGTTCCCCCTCACTACACCGTTCATCATGCTAAGTCCACCAATTAAATGCTAATTTTTATGCTAATTCCTTTGTCAAGGCGCTCTGCTTCCTCTCACACAGCTAAAAGGTCGCGGTCTGAGCTTGGCTGTGTTCACTCCAGCGCTGTCCTCTAGACAGTCTGGTCCCTTCACCTGATGAAGGCCACTTGTGTTGTGGCCGAAACGTCGTGAATTTTGTATTTTTTTATTTTTGTTGTTTTATACTTTTACGTGACTTTACCGAATAGAACCAAAGGTAAATCTCATGTTTGGCTCAAAGTGGGAATGTGGACTGGTATAATGAGGTGTTTAAGACGTTTACGAAAGAAAAACGAAGCCCTATAACTGAAGCTGTGCCACGACACTCCGTCCATCATGATCCAAAAATGAATCGAGAAAATGTCGATTCTTCTTTCACCCACAGTGCTCCCCACACGTGGAACAACAGTGTATCTTGGCTACGGTTAAAAGCCGTTCTTTTACAATCAGTTGCTCATGAGTTACTGATTGAAGAAGTCATTGTAGGGCTGCACATTTACCTTTTTAAGGATACCTCTTCCGATCCACGCTGATATGGGGGGCGCTGTTGGCGGATTATGATATCAGTGCTGCATCTGCACATCTCACTGATCTTAATTGCATGAAGAATTGAATTTAGCACGGGTAATACGATGAATGTTCCACCACTTGTGGGTGACACCTTTTTGGTACGAGTTATAATAAACGACGTATTAGTGGGAGATCACTTCCAGGTCAATATTGATGTGTTAAAATGAATTGTGGATATCAGAATTGTGGGTATTTGGATGAATTTTCAACCAACCGCCAGGTTACACCACCATTACCAACAGCTTTGCTTTTTTATCTATCACGTGTGGTCTGGCATTTTTTTTTGTGTCTAAAAGGAGGACATACAAGTTGATTTGGGGGTATCAGATCATAGGAGGGCGAATAAGATAAGTTTCACTGTATTTCAAAGTTCGAAATATTTTTTATTAGTTTTTTTTTATTTTCACTAAAGCATCGTGACCTAAGCCTCTGTTGATACGTAGCGTTGTTTGAAGTAGTAATGGGCCTCACTTTGTTTAAAAATGGACTGACTGGACATTCAACAATGATATTTATTCTGTGTGCTATAAAATCGGGACATTAACTAGCATATTTTAACTGAGCTCAAGCTAGCTAATCCCGCGGAATTTGGAAGAGGACCAAACATCGAATTTGGCCCGTAGTTTAAAAATGAGGATTAAAACCACGCTTATAGAAGTATCTAACGCCTACATAAATAGCACACCGCGTAGAGATTGCAGTCGGTGTGTGTGTGTGTGTCTTTTCGTTTTGTTTAACATTTGATAACGACAAAAAAAAACATACGCCACTTCATAAAAACGTTATATTCCGAAAGTGAGTGTCGGCGTCCCGGCACGCGATGAGAAAATGTCCATTGGCGACTCTCGCAGACCGCCCGGGGGTCACCCCTGCGTTCGGGGATCGGCCCGCGGAAGGAGATCCCAACAGAGCCACTCTGGGGTTCCCCGCTGCAAGTGGCCACTTATCCACGCGATGGGGATGCCGCGGTTTTCCCACCCGCGTAAATATAAAATGTGTCGTTAAACCCGCGGACACCCGACACAGCCAATTAGTAAGGTTCGTCACGGGAAACAGAACATTCCAATTCGTTACTAGTACAGCACACCGGTGTGTTGGAGAGCAAAGCCACAGCATTTGCAATGTGAGTACGACGTTTCGCCAGTAATTACAACTAGCTTCATCAGGCGACAGACATATTTTTGTAGTAACGAATTGGCATGTTCTGTTTACGTGACAAACCTTACGAATTGGCTGTCGGGTGGTGGCAGGTTTAACAACACGTTTATATATTTACGCGATCTAACCCAAAAAACATGTATTATGGATGATATTGGTCGCGAAAGACTACATGTGAAACAGATGTTTGTCGAATGACAGTAAATAATATAGGTGTACGTTTATTCATTCATTCAATCTCATAGCTGGAATAAAAATATACACATTTAATGTTTAGAGATGGCGTTAATCTGCGCAGTCGCTGGTGACCGAGCTAAGACCATCAACTCGCTATTCTAGTTGACCCAAACATGCTGGTTTACTTGTATAATGACTGGCTCAGAGACACTAGGAGGAGGCACTCTATTTGTTAACAGCCTTCACAGTTCACAAGAGGTAACAACAGCTCCCAGTCAGGACAGCTGTCAGACTGCCTGACTGACGACGCCGAGATGGTGAAGACGTAGGCGAAGACTTCCAGCAGCAGGACGAGGGGATCCCACTCCAGGCAACAGCCCCGAGTCTTCGCTCGGGGGTCCCCTTTTATCCTCCCAGCGTCGCCTCGCTCCGCCCCGGCCACGCCCCCCTTCTAGAACCTACTCGCGGGGTCCCGGGCTTACCTCACGTGCCCCCTCTGTAACCTTTCCTCTACATCCCTCTCCCTGACTTATCACGTGACCTGCTGATAGACAGGGCTGCCGCAACTGCAGATCCCCTTCTCTGCCAGCAACTCGCGCTATGCTACGTAGTGACCCATTCCATGTCACTACACGTGTACAGCACCGGTATATCAGTGCCTCCTACAGCATAGTGGCCGTAGCGTAATGCAGATGCCAGAGTATTCGGAGGTTTTATTGTTCTCGTCTACCTATGGTCGCGTGGTGGTGGCCAAGTCTGGTCTTGTTCAATGGTTGAAATGTGACGAGTTCAGCACGGCAGGTGGTACGATCAGTGCTGAAACATGCCCACACACGCATGCACAGTATACATGTTGCCGCGCCACTGCCAAACGTGAACAGTGTGACTCTCCGATGCGTTTGCGGGTTGTACTGGCTGCTGTCTGGCACGATGTCCGACGTTTCGCTCCGCACGTGTTGCGATTATCGCGAGGTCCGAAGTTTCACTTTCGCATGTTGCGAGCATCTTTCGTGAAAGAAAAAAAAACTTCTTCCTGAAGAAGAAGACGACATCACGTTGAACAACACGTGCCGCAACCTGTCTATGCATTTGGAGAGCTATGTAGCTTAACTGCGTAAACTCATGCAAGTAGAATCAATAATACGTGTAAATTAAATAGTCATGAATCTTTGATACGTATTAAGCTATGGCAGACTGTGTAGCAACAGTGCCTATCTACTCAACTATCTTATTGAACAGGTAAAGACCATTGAGCTATCGCCTTCTTTCTTTTTTTCAGAGACGACCTGGCCGCATACGTGATGATAGCCCGGGGGGGGGGGGGGGGGGTTGGGGAGATAACGTCCCCTTCTCCACCCATCGTGCACCTCCCAGGCGTGGACGCCCAACCTGATGAATACGGACAATCAATGAGTGCCTAAAATAATCCCGCTTGATAAGGTCATTCTCGGGGGAGTCAATTACAGCGTATCATAATTCCTGCTAATTATTTTATCTGTTTTTTTTTTTGGCTTACCCCTTTCAATCCTCCCAGGCTGTGCTGTGAAGGACTGGGCGACGTTGACTGCTACTCGAAGGACGTCACAGTGGCCGAGTAATCCTGTGGCGTGACGCGTTCGGTAATCTCGTCGGGGAACCCATTCAGGCAATCCATTCCGACCTCCGACCCTAGTAGAGTGAAAAGCACCGCCCCCCCCCCCGCCCCCCAGTAAGCAGTCGGTCTGTCGCCGCTCGCCCGGACGCTTTAGTGAGTCCAAATCGCGAGGAGTAAAAGCGCCCCCGCTAAAGTTTATAGAATAATTGCCGCTGCGCAATCAATCGATGTATACAGCTGATTGTGTTCGACTCAGGCAATCGATGCTGTGTTCTCATTTTCAATGTGTGTGTCCCCCCCCCCCCCGCCTTCTTTGCGAAGACGATGAATTGGGGCAATGTTGTATTTCTTTGCCACTACGGATAAAGTCTGCTTTGGTAGTTGGTTTTTTTTTTAAGGGTTTGCCTCGAAATCAATTTGCATAATACGGTCCCGTGTAAAATGTCACAAAATGACGGCTGTGTCATTGTATTCCACATTTTCACCGTATTGTTTTTTTGTGAGCAACGCCGTACCTCCTGCACAGATGAACGGTGCCTTCGAAGTCCCTCGAGTGCAGTTCACGCGGCGTGCAAGCCTGACGTACGTCGGTCTCATCGTTGCAGGCATTAACGCGCCAACAGCAACATGCCGCCGGTTACGGCAAAAAGCTCGTGAAATGAGCCGTTAAAAACAAAAATACGGACGTCGAATGCAATCAGACAGCGCGAAAAGTAATTTAAAAAAACCGCAGCACGAACCACGTTCATTCATTCAGCGCGTGCGTAACCGCCTAGCCACGTGGGAGGGTGGTCAGTGGACAGTCATCAACAATGAGCAGGGGCAACTATCGTCATAATCTCATTTTTTTTTTAAACGTTCCTCTTTAACCCCCCCCCCGGGGTACCCGGTCGTTGCTCAGTCTCGGGAGGACACTCGGGGAAGCCCCTTTGACATTGATGGCGTCACGTCGCGGTTAATTACTGCGGAAGATATTTAGCGGAGCACTAATGTTACGGAAAACATTTATTTACAACTGTAATCAAGGATTTTTGCTACATCGTAATTCTTTTCTTCGGAAATACAATGTTTCAGAGAGAGAGAGCTAGAACACCGATATGACGATTTTTGACAACAACAAAAACTGACGATACGTTTTACCGTGGACCTCAAATCGCGCGATATAACATCGCGTGGTGTCGCCATATCGCGGCAGCCCCATCCTGGCTTCGACGCCTCCGCTCGTGTGGACGAGTGGCTTCGTTGGCTGTGCGCGGCGTGGGTCGGCAACGGTGGAGGAGGTGGTGGTGGTGGTAACCAGGGGAGTCAGGTTACCGGTCTTCTCATTCCGAGTCAAATTGCAGTGCGCGCTCCCGATGTTGGGCACAATCAATGTCATGCCACCGTAAATTGGCGCAGCGGTGGTGAGACCTCCAAATCATCCGCTTCCATGCAACGCCCCCCCCCCTCCACCACCACCTCCTTCCCCCCCACCCCCACCCCCCCCCCCGCTGGTTTCTGTTGGAAATCAATAACATTTAAAAATGAGAAGAGTGAAATGAAGGGCCGCCTCGCGCCGCCTTTACTACCGCGGCTTTGTCTTCCAACCCGTGGAGAATTTTCAAATATGGCAATTACGTCAAATGAATCATTCATCATGCGCCTTTTTTTGAATTATCGGTCTTCATGCACACATCAATCTTGCTGTGGTAATCGCATTCAGCATGCAGTCATACCTTGTGATGCACCTTGGAAATGTAATGGCTTTTCCTTGATGTCTAGACGTGTATTTTCACCGTATAAATAGCCGCTCTCAGTATGGTAATTCAGCGAAGGCTATTCTTTCAATGTCCGATATCAATTTCTTAACACGAATGCAACCATCTTCCAGGGATAACCTGAAAAATTATGAGTGTACGTTCGAGAAGCATGAAAAATCGTCGTGTGCCGAGTATAATATAGCCGCATATGTGTGTGTTTGTGTTTGCATGACTAAGAAAGTAAACACGAAGGTCGTTGGTTAGCGCACTACGCTACGAACCCAGCAACTTGAATTCAATTACCGGCCACGGCTAACACCAGCGGTGAATATTTGAAGCAGTCCTGGGCCAACGGCTAGGTCGACTGAGCCATAGATGCGTATCTGGTACACTAAATATTAATTATCAATTCGGTCTGCCCATTTTGCCTCTTGTCTCTTACGCTCAAATCATTCTTCTTGACCTGCCTCTGACCACTGATTGATTGTCATCTGCTCTGGAGGCTGTGTGTTGGGTTAATTCCCTGGAAATGACCCAGGGCAGAGAGCATCTTTAATTTATCGTGTGTTTCTAGATCGTTTATATTCCTGGTTCCAAGCCTGTGCAGTTGGTGGGTGGTTTTAATTGTGAGAAGTCATATTTAGAGTGTTAATTTTCATTATTAGCAATTATTATATTCCTACTGCAAAATTCAAGATAAGCCTATGCAACAAACTTACCACATCCTTCAATAATACTGCCTTAAAGAAAAACATTGAATATACAATAGGTGACTTTTCAGGCAACAGCCCTATATCCCACATTTATAATATTATTGCTCAAGCAAGGCAAACTATATGTTTCCTTTAAAGGCCACAGTGTTATTGAGGAATGTGTTGGGTTGTTGTTAATTTTATTTGTACCCTACGATCCACGCAGCAGCATGACAAAATAATCAGCATTTTTCGTGTCAATGCTTTTATTATAATTTCCTTTTGTTTTTCCAGCTGATGTTTGATGTTCGTAGATTGTGAAGCTCGTTGTTTTTTTGACCTCTTAAAAAGGAGGTGATCCTCATTGGGTCCAACTTCAATTATTTGCACCCTTCAACATTACGATTGATGGCCAGGTAATCGGTTTGGCACAGTAAGTCGGAAACCTAGGGGGTCACCTGTGATCCCATCTTGCCAATATCTCCCGCATCCCATCCCTGCTCTCTGCTTCAGATGCGGAGAAGTTGGTCCAGGCCTCATTGCATCTCGCATCGACTATCGCAATGTATTGCTCCCTGGTGTGGCTGTTAAAGTGCTTAACAGACCTGCAACTTGTTCAGAAGTTGGCTGCTAGGACGTTATTTAACCAGAACTCCTTCAGATCACATTGCACTTGTGTTGATCTCCCTCCACTGGCTTCCATTTTCACATGGGATTCAGTTTAAAATTCTGTTGCTGACTTACAAATGTCTGAACCACCTTGCCCCCAACCTACATCAGAGGCCATATTCCCCCTCAACGCCTCTAAGGTCTGGAGATGCAGGGATTTATCTGTGTTCCCAACTCATAGAGCAGTGGTTCTCAACCTTTCCTGCAGCCTTGCACCCCTTTAGTTCTCTATCATGAATATATGTTTTATATGTGTTAACACATCCATTGTTTGATGAAACAAAGTAGTTTGATGAAACTTACGTGCCCTTGCTTGGTTTGTGTCTCGATGATTTACCTTCTAAGAAAATCTGGCCACGTCTTGCAAGCCCAGAAAGGGCATCTCTCCCCCCCCCCCCCCCCCCCAGGAGTTGCGTGCACCTCAGGTTTAGAACCACTGTCGTAGAGGGTTCGGTCGATGGGCGACTGAACTTTCCCCACGTAGCCCCCCACTCTGTAACTTTTGTCCACGAGATATCAGGATCTCGGCGTCTGTGTACATTAAAAAAGAACACGCCTTAATACTTCTTTAAACACCTCTGTTTATTCAACAATTAATTAATTCAGAAAATGGCTTTTGGAGTGTAGTATATAATGTTGTTGGTTTCACTTATTTTATGCCGAGTGTGTGCTGCTGTGTCTTGTACAGCACGTTGAGATCCTCGATGAAAGGTCGCTTTATGAATGTAATTATTATTGTTGGTGTTGGATTGCTGTTGTGAAGCGCCTTTAAAAACGCGGTTCAATCGAGACTCTATGCAGAGTGACATTGTATTGTATCAGCACTGCGGAGAAAAAGGAGGCTACGCGTAGTTGGTGCGCCGTGCCAGCCTACATGAGTGCTCACCAACAGGATCCGCTCCAGCAGTCTATGTCGGCTACACGAGGAAACGTTCTCTTAGTGGCTGCACAAAAACACTGGGCGCTGTGGTGGCGAGATACTAACTACCTCGCCTGATATACAGAAGGTGCGTTCCCGACCCTGACGCCTGCTGTATATTTGGAGTTTGCATGCTCTCCCCGTGATCGCGTGCATTTTTCTCCGGCTCCTGCGACGTTTCCCTCCACATTAATAAACGCGCGTTTAGAGTATTTGGCTGCGATGCATTTACACGTTGATAAGCCACTTTCGTTGAGCTATCATTTGTGGCCAGGTCGCTTCTGAAAAAGAGCTACATAGCTCAGTGGGCTTTACCTGGTTAAATAAAAAGTTTAGTTGAGTTTACTGCATTGCGTCATTTCAGATGTGCTTCTGCAGCCATCTGGAATGCTGTTCCTTCCGATGTTAGGAAGTGAAGCGATGCACTTTTGAATCTAAATTGTAAACTCACTTCTTTCGAACTGATTTCCGTGTCTCGTCTGTTGCCCCTCCCCCGCACCTCCGATGAGCACGGTCGGCTACGTGCGGTGCGAAAGAAGTTAAACGTACATACAAGAAGCAAGGCAGGCAATTACTGTACCAATGTGACTAGACCTGGACCTGAGCCTCCGTTGGGTTGACTCGGGCTAAAATGAGGACTGTACTTGGTACGGAAAGTTGGAGAATGTTGCTCAATGAGCGTGGTGCCGGCACACCATCCCAGCGTCTGCCTTACTGCCTCTAATATGAGTTTGCTAAACAGCATTTGCCCAATATGAACATACTTTTTTACCAGTGAACTCAAGCACGTACACCAAGCTCTTAGGGCTAATGGTTACTCCGACTATACAATCCGCAAAGCTATCACTCAAACCATGAAGAAGAACCCTCTTGAGGAGCCTTTCAAAACCATCACTTTACCCTACATTGCTGGGATCACAAAAAAAGATCTCCAAAATCTTGAATAAACACAAGATCCAGGTCCGTTTCAACACATTACATAAAATCCGTGATCTGGTTCCGTCTGTAAAAGATGTGATTCCGGACATACAATACCCTGGTGTCTACAAACTAAGTTGCCTCTGTGGTAGTAGTTACATTGGAGAAACCAAACGCCATGTCTCGGACCGCATTCGTGAACATAAAGCAGACCTTAAACACGGTAGGACCAACACCTCGGCCGTAACAGATCATTGTTCTAATTCAGTAGGCTCACATGCCATTGACTTTTCCAAGACGGAGGTTCTTTGTAAGCCATCTGGCTTCCATGAGAGATTCGTTCATGAGGCTATCCACATATACAAGCACAGAGACAATTTCAACCGAGAAGATGGATTCTATCTTAGCAATCATTGGAAAGATTTGATAAATCATTTCAGTTCTTGATTGATTGTTCACGCTTACAGTGGCTTTCAGACAGCATACATTATAAAAAAAATTCGTCTCCCCCCTCCTCTTTTCAAAAAAATAGATGGACTAGTCCTGGGCAAACTGCCAATCGCTGCGCGTGACGCCAACGTTTTTTATAAATAAATAAATGTGCCGTTTTAAAAATAAATTTATGCAAACCAACACACCTGATGATGACCGTTTGAGTTATGGTCGAAACGTCGTGAGAATTTTTTATTGTTTTATATATATTTTGTTATTTTGTTGTTTCTCTTCAACGTGACTTTACCGAAAAAACTAAGAATATGAATTACTGCAGTCACGAAAGCTTTAAATCAAAATACTTTTTACCGTTTGTAATTCCAACAGTGCCCTGTATATATGGAACCGTTTATGATAATCGTGTAGAATAAGTTCCAGGCCTTCGTCAAGCCCATTGCTGGATGAAGGCCTCGCCAACACGATGTCAGTCACGGCGGTTGTTTTACCATACTTCACCACGCTGATCATTGGTGGGGGGTGGCAGGACTGTTTCAGATATTACTCACTGCGGCCAGAAATTGAAAACAGGGTGCCAATTTAGCGCGGAGCGTGAAAACCATTGCGCCTCCGATCCCTCCCCCTCCCGCCCCTTGCGTAACCATGAATGCGGTCTATTACAAATCATTCCGTACTTTCTCAATGAAAACAAATATACATTGGCATCAGATGATTTGTGCAGAAGCATCGTCTTGTTTGAACATACGGTAACAACAAGACTGCTGCACGAGAGTAACAATCGTCTTGCTCAACATTCAGTTGTTGAGTACCATCTTGTGGCCACGCTTGGTAACAACATGTTAGACAAAGAGTATGGATTCCTGCAGTCACGAAAGCTTCAACTCAACGTATTAGACAATGTTTGACGAGGATGCTGAGCTGGGGGTTATGCGCCGTTAGGTTCAAACACACATTGCCGTGCGCTCGGGACAAATCTTTGTACTCTACACGCATAAATACATTGGTATACTGTATAACGTGGTCAGTATTTACGGTGAGCAATTTAATTCATTTATTTCGCTGAATACATCTTTATTTAGACTGCAAAAATAATACGCTTAAATAACTCAAATCAGGTATAGCTTATCATTGAATGGTATTCCAGTGATGTGCTGTAATAAAAAAAACAAAGACCTCCCCCCCCCCCCCCGTATAGCCTTAGCAGACTGTTGAGGCAAGTGCTGTTAGCGAGCACCTATGAAGGCCGGCACAGCACACGAGGGGGTGGGTGGCCAGCACCACGCCCTGCCGCCTTTGTCTCCCAAGTGGCGATATTTACACACCGCACCAGATACTCATTTGAGACTGCGTCTACCTGGTGGAGACCCAGGACCGGTTCAGATAATGGTCACTGGTGTTGGCCGTGAGCGGGAATCGAACTCGGATGGCCGGGTTCGTAGCGCAGAGTAGCGCTTAACCGCTACACTACCGCTCCCCTACTACTGACACATTTCCACATGCATAAACAAACCTAATGCATTTTTTCTTTCAGGCATTACGTGCAGGCACATTTTTTTATGCGCCTGATATTGGAGTTTGTATTTCAGAATTTTAGGTTGCCAGATTGTTGTCGAGCAGTTGTGTATGACTTGGTGGAGGCCGTGAAAACCTGCAACGACATTCGCTCAATCTTCACGATCCTCTGCCTGTTGCGCCATTGCGTGTCGCTCACACGCGTGTGTGTGTGTGAGTGTTTTTTTTTTGTCGAAGCTACCAGCACGTGGAGCGAAACGACTGAGGACGTCGTTCCGGGTAACACACGGGTAAAAAAAAGACCCCGAGAACCAAGGCCGTAATTATAATATAAATTGGAGGGAACACATCCCCTCCAATATTCAAATATGCTCAAAATCCCCCCCCCCCCCCAATATAGTACTATAAAAATAATAATTGCTATGCTATGTAAATAAAAAATAACAATTTCATAAACCTTGGCCACAATAATCTGGACTTGTCTTCGTTTAAATCAAAGCATACATTTCTGTTTATATTATTGTGGTTATGGTTGTTCTTTATTAATCCCCAATGTCTGACATTACATACAATGAAACAAGAAATGGTGCAAAAGTAAAAAGAGAGCAATGTAATACAATAACACTATTAGACATTATTGTAAAAAAATCCATCCCATGTGTTAGTGACTTTTTTATATTTTAGGCAGGAAATTATTTTTCAAATTTAGATTTTTTTTTTGGGTTGGGACCCCCAGATACCCTGGAAGATTTGGTCCCCCCCAATGTTGACTCCATGGCTACGGCCTTTGCCGAGAACACATCGGAGGGCTTATACAGCACAGCCGTGAACAAAAATTAAACCCCGCCACCAGGGTAGCAGTTTCTTTAAGTGACCACAAGGGGCCAGGCTGACCCAACTGCTTCCTCGGAAGCTCCTACCACAGTCAGCATCACAGGGAGAAGCTGGATAAGCCATTGGAGGCTTACGCAAGGAACCAGACGCCCCGCGTAATTGAATTCCGTCGTGTGCCTCGCACTTTGCCCTGCCACTTTAAGGGTGCATTAATTCCCTGCTGGAAGACTTTAGACATTTCCTAAGAACCCACCGACGCTACGTCACCGTGTTTACTGGGTGCGCGCGCCCGGCAGCTGTAGTTCTTGTTCTTATTTTGCCGCAAAAATGTGATTAAGATTAGGGGGTGGCGGGGGAAGTCAAAGTGCTGATCTGGAACCGCTGATATCCTTAGATTCAAATCCGGTATCGGCCGCTTGCGTTAAAACGGGGTTCTCAAGTGTAGTGAGCTGATGGTCTCAGCGCCGCTCGCTAATGACTGCACACAAAAAACAGCTAACCACATTGTACATTTGACTAAGTCCCCCCTCCCGCCTCCTAAGAATGTAAACTATTGGTTGTAATGTCACGCGGCGGTTACTCGACGACGTTACTCTCTGTCGCAATGCATATGAAGATGTGTAACCCCCCACACACACACGGAACAGAAGTCACGTAAAGTGATGTCACGAGTTCATAAATAGATCCCTGGGTTGTCATCTAAAAATAAGAGTTGCAATACTCTGCAAAAGATCTGAATGGACTCTCTGTACCTTGACAGAACACCGATAGCACACTCGGGGTGACTGGGGGGGGGGTTAGAAAGAAAGATATTATAATTTCAACGACATATATAGGGAAGTGGCTACTAAATTCACACTCGCAGCATGGAGCTGATATTCATTCATCACCGCCTTGTTAGTGGACCTAAAGATATTCTTCCCTAGCCCCCTTGATAGCACCCCAAAGACATCTCACCATTGTCATTATCAGTCGAGATGCCTCTCCATCATCTCACGGTTTTGTGATGCAACATTCGCTCGAGCTGCCGGCACGCGAAGTCACCTCGTCGCTCCGATCTCCGTGGTGCACATTGACTTTGGCACATTGCCTCCTCGACCGCTCGCCATCCATCCCCTCTGTGGTGACGTCTTCTTCCCGAGTACTGACTCGCCCCTTACTGGACATCGGTGCAAAAGAGCTTCACGGCTCATCGGATTCCTCCAGTATTCATAAATATTCTGACGAGCCCACTGACTTTTTCTCAAGAATCTGCACGACGCCTCTGCCTGGCGAATGCTCTCTTGAGGTCACGTCTCATACGTCGAGTGATGTGTTTCCCGCAGATGTATTAACGTAAGTACCCTGGTGCGTGCATGGTCACGAGTGAGAGCATCGATGCGTCGAATTATGTCCGCGCGTGTGTTCTGTCGACTTCTGGAGCAGCGTTTTCAGAGGGTGGTGCCCAGACACACCCATGGTCTGTGACGGCCCTCCAGGTGGCTGTGATGCAAACGCAGGTTGATCTGGACAATAATTAAAATTTTTATTGTACCTTTTGTTTCGGACGTAAATTAATGTTTTACTCATGATATTCAATTTTTCATTTATGTTAGATAATCTACCCCTGATTAAACAACCCTAACGCTCACATCTAAAATGCCCCCCCCCCCCACACCTAAATAACAACTTTATAGCTGCGTTTCATATTTTTTTACTTCCGGTAATGTGAATTATTTTGTACGAGTGGTGTTTTGAGAGAGGGAAGTGAATGCCCTTTGTCACCAGGGGTTAAGGGGGGCTGGGTGGTCCGCGGAAAAGTTTGCACCGGCTGATCGGTCCGCGGACCAACGAAGTTTGAAAACCACCACACTACAGCTTGTGTGCACTCGTGTGTACGTAAAATGCCGGGGTGGTGGTGGGGGGGTTGATTCACATCTCTGCAGGAAGTGTCCGTCTGCCTCAATGCTGCTTATAGAGACGTCGGCACTTGCATTGCTGGCAATCGCACGCAGAGGCACAATCTTTGACACTCGCAAGTCGTCTTTGGTCCATGCGCTGCCAGTTACTTGAGCGTATAACCAACTAGCTATCCGGCTTCGCCCGGGACTTGGATTCTTGTCTTGGATTAATACACGGCCTACGCGGAGGGTGGGGGGGGGGGGGTGACGTCAGCAGGCACACTGCGTGACGCTGCCGCATGCGGGTGACATCACAGATGTGACGTCACCGCTCACTTGCCGTGCAAAATATATCCATTATTGCGCCCCCCCCCCCCAAAAAAAAAAATCAAAAAGTTTATTTTTAGACGTTTGCATTGTGTACAGTCTGGAAGCTACCCACATGCCAAATTTCAAGTTTGTTGCATGTTGGGAAGTATGCTAAACATTTCGAACAGACACACATTCACAAATGGCCCTTTTATATACAGTAAAACCTTGGATTGCGAGCATAATTCGTTCCGGAAACGTGTTTGTAATCCAAAGCACTTGTATATCAAAGCACTCGTATATCAGTTGTGATCACGTGACGCTCGGCAGACAAAACATATACGTGCTACTCGCATTGCAAGACCTCGCTCGTTTATCAAATTAATATGTAGTTAACATTTTTGCTCGTCTTGCAAAACACTCGCAGACCAAGTTACTCTGCAATCCAATGTTTGTATGTAGATATATATATATTTTTGCAGCGTCGCACGCGTGACACTCGCATGCAAATATATTCACGCAAACGCCACGGATCGTTTTCAGAGCAAATAACCCCAGCAGTTTGATTTCACGTGAACGGTGTTTTGATTGGACCTCATGAAAGCGCAGTTCACAAGTCAATGATCTCAATTACCCTCCGCATCCTGACAGTCGTTGAACAAGTGCGTGCTCGAGGCACCCGTGATTATAAAAAAAAACCCGATGGTTGCATTATTGCTAAAATGTTGCACGCGAGATCCAACACAAACACAACTTTTTCCTGTTTATACATTACTAATTAAAGGCACTGTATGTGTTTGTCCTAATACCAGATTATGGTTGTATTCACATGCACCCAAGCGTCAAGCGAGACAGCTGTCTGCCAGCATGCACATGCCATCGATATTTCTCACACCCCCCCCCCCCCCAATTTGCACACCAGTTCATTGTCTGAGAAAGATGCAGGAAACGTCGTACGCAGAGGAGCGCTTTCACCTAATGACAATGACCGTCAGCATGGGTAGGAAGGCCTTCATCCAGCAGTGGATTCATAAAACGGCTGGAAAGGTGCAGCCAGGTTCAGGTGCAGCCAAGCGATGATATACTCATGACACTGGAGGGGAGCTCAAGAGGACCTACACTTCCACGCTGGCAAAGCCATTTCGGAATCAGTTGGCAGGACCCACACTTTACCCCACCATCTGTGACCTGCTAGGGTTGACTGATGTAAATAAACTAAACTCTGTTTATTTTATTTTACCAGGAAAGGCCCAATGAGCTATTTAGCTCATTTTTCAGAAGCGACCTGGCCACAAATTATAGCTTAAGGAAGTGGCTCATCATGTGGAAATGTATAGCAGCCCAATGCTCTAAACGCACGTTGATTCTAAATGTGGAGGGAAAAACCGGAGGACCCAAAGAAAAATCCAAGCAACCACGCAGAGAGACATGCAAATTCCAAATGTACAGGCCTCAGGGTCGGGATTGAACCCACGAACTCCTATATACCACGAGAGGTAGTTAACATCTGACCACCGTGGCGAGATTTTTATATATTTAATACAGAAGCCCAGTGGGCGGGAGTGGGTTGGGCAGGATTCATAAAAGAAACTTGCCTAATTTTTTCATAGACTCGAACCGGTGACCTCCGGGTTGCAAGCCGAGCGCGCTGAACCCGATGCACCACTGTGGCAGCAAACCCTCTGGGCACGTCATTGTGTGGGACGATCGCGTAGCCGGCGTGGGCAGCGATGTTGCCGTGACGTCTCGCGGTGGCGTTCGGCGCGGGGAGGGAAAGGCAACGGAGGAGGAGGAGGGCCCCGCGTGTGTACGCTTACGCCAAAACAATATATAATATGCGGCATGTCTCCATCCTGTATCCTGTCTCATGTATCGCGCTCGCTGCGGGGTTTTTTCTCCCTCTCTCATTCTTCATTGTCTTGTGTTTTATATTTGTTGGTTCCGCTGGCCGAGCCGACGTGAATCCTAATTCCCAGGAAACGTGGAGCGTTGACCCAAGGTTGGACCAACGGTTCCAACCTCATGCCAATGTTGGGCCAACGTTGGGCACGATTACTAGGTAAGACACTTAAAAATATATTATACTTTCTCTGTGAGGGTGGTTGACCCATTGCTTTGAGCTTTGCAATATGATCCCGATGACCTTAGTTCGATTCCTGGCGATGGCTAACGTCAGTGGCGAGTGATATCTGAACCCCTCTCTCCAAACTGTACCGATAAGCATGGTGACGGATGTTTAAACAACTCCCGTGACTGATAAGAATTAGAGAGGCTTTCATTCAGCAGTGGACCGATAGAAGGGCCGTATTTACAAACAGCTGTTTATTTAAATATTTGTTTTCGTTTAAAACCACAGAATGTTGATGACAGCACACGATTTTCCCGTTGCCAATGACATCAAAATATGTGCAGCCTTTTCCTTAAGTTCGACAACAATGGCAATTCCTACAAATGTCCGGAACGTTTTTTCCACGTAGCGCCACTTAGACTTATGCTCTCCCTTCCCGATGCTGAGAGACTGGCGCATGCCTTCATTTGATCAAGGTTGGATTACTGCAATGCCTTGCTTGCTGATGTTTCTAAAACTGTTCTAAATAGACTCAAATATATTCAAAACTCAGCTGCCTGGGTTTAAGCGGATCTAAATCGTGTGACCATATTACTGATATTCTTTCCTCCCTGTGCTGACTCCCTGTAAAGTACAGAATCGACTTTAAGATTATTATTATTTTCACGTTTAAGGACTCGAATGAGTTGGCTCTTAAATATCTCA
Organism: Petromyzon marinus; assembly: GCF_048934315.1. Classification (NCBI taxonomy): domain Eukaryota; kingdom Metazoa; phylum Chordata; class Hyperoartia; order Petromyzontiformes; family Petromyzontidae; genus Petromyzon; species Petromyzon marinus. Next base: position 7,794,079 of record NC_133701.1, read on the forward strand.
CCGATCTGCTTAAGTTTCATATTCCACTGAGAAAACTTAAGTCTGCTGATTCTGGCATACTCATTATTTCAAACAGCAGACGTGGCTCTATGGAAGACGCAGCTTTTCGCAGCCACACTCCACGATTGTGGAATTCCCTTCTTTGGCCCATGAGGGAATCCGAGTCTGTTACACGTTTTAAATCGCGTCTTAAATCTCACCCGTTCTTACAAACTTTCTACGTAACTTAACCTTCATTTGACAGTGCTGTGAGGTCTTGCGCGAATTTAGCAATAGAAAACCGAGTTTCATTATTATGATTGTTTGTCAATCCACCAATGGGTGAGCAGCCTCCGACTGCTGCGTGGGCTGTGGAAAGTGTTAACTCTGCTTCCCCGCCATGGTCTGTGGCGGCTTGGTTGAAGGCAAGGAGTCGTAGGTATGGGAGCGTAAAGCAGAGTTAAAGGTTGTCAATTTCTCCGCTGCACTGGCCACCGCTTAGCCCCGCAAGTCCTTGTGGCATCACGTTGGTGCTCAGTGGTCACCAATCGAAGCAATGTCCAGGCTCAACCACTGCCTAGCTTCCGAGATCTGGCGAGACGGGGCACATTCCGGGTGGTTTGGACGCAACAAGTTCCTGCTTACGCATCGCAGACCGCTTCATGTCAGCACGCACGTGGCTAACGCTGACGCTGATGTTCGGCCAATGATGCGATATCCTGATCCGCGGTGTATTCCTGACCTCCGGCCTGGGGAGGCAAGAGCCTCAACTGGTTTAGACAAGAAACAAGGCATAGATTAACGTCTTGTATCTTGGGGGGGGGGGGGGGGGGCGGATAGGGAGCATCCGAAAAAAAAAGGTGGGGATAAAAAAAAGTGAACGCTGCTCCATTTCTGTTCTCCATCGCCGGTCACTCTTGCTCCTCCTATCAGTTGTGCCATTTATAACGGGGTGTGCGCGAAACTTCACCGGGTACAGGACGCTCCGTTGGCTCTGACCAACAACGGAAAAATATAAATGACCACAACTTGATTTAATTTCCCATCGGTTATTAAAAAGTTCCCCCCCACCCCCGCCGTTACCCTCCCGAGGCACTTAATTCACACAGCCTGTGGATCAAAACTGGGTTTCCTGGGGAAGCCACATTGGTAGCAATGGGCATGGCCATATGGTAGAGGTGGAAATTGCACGCCTCCTTGTCCTCCATTGCTTGTGGCCCAATTGGCCGATCTACTGTTGATAGCAGAGAGAGAGAGAGAGACAAAACGTATTTGTTTTGTGACGTGAGCACGGTGGAATTTGTTTATGTACTTTGTACTGTACACACAAACAGCATGTCCGTGTTGAGGGACGGCTGTACATGTGTTAAGGACATTTTAATGAGCACAAGCAGGATGGGTTGAAGTTAAATACTGCACGTGCGTTTGATATATTTTATAATGAATTAACTTGTCGGGCCAATTGCCCTTCTGATTCAATGAAGTGCCATTGCCAAAAATGTTGGTTTATATGTCGTAGCTTTTAAGTTATTATGAAACTTTGTTTTCATGATTATAATGGAAATTAAAAATGTTGTATCCATAAGTACTTTCAGATACATACAATCAAACGTGCATACATCCATGTATAGCCACACATCGTTAGATTATTTTCACACATTACTTCGTACGGCAGACACGGAAGGAACAGTGGCACAGTGGTTAGGCCACTGGCAGAACGGTATGAGTGCAATTCCTAGGCACGGCTCACATCAGTGGCGAGCGATATCCTAACTGGTGTCGGGTTCCCACTTCGCCGACCCGCGCTGAGCGGTGTGGTGAAGAGTGATCGCACGACCGCCCTGTGACCCACGACACATCGCGAGGAATTCTTCATCCAACAGTTGATTGATAATGGGGCTGTGAATTATTACTCTTAGCAGGGGAGTTGCTTGACAGGGCGGTGTACATGTATACATTTATACTTGCATGTATGTATAAAAAAGACAAAGATCCCCCTATAGCCTTAAGAGACTGTAGGGGCAAGTGCTGTTAGCGAGCATCTATGACGGCCGGAACGGTACACGAGGGGGTGGGTGGCCAACACCACGGCCGACCGCCTTTGTCTCCCCAGTGACGATGTTTACACACCGCACCAGGTATTCATTTGAGGCTGGGTCGACCTAGGGGAGGCCCAGGACCGGTTCAGATAATCGTCACCGGTGTTGGCCGTGAGCGGGAATCCAACCCGGGTCGCCGGGTGCATGGCGCAGTCCTTCCCCCGGAGGTTCGGGGGAAGGACAAAAACTAAACACAAAAAGCAGTTGCAAAGAAATGAGTTTTCAATCCAGATGACTTAAAAGTACATAGCTCAAGTGGCTTCCTTATATCGTAAGGGAGAGCGTTTTAAACGGCAACAGAAGTGCATCTGAAAGCGCGCGACGCACTGGGCGTCTTTTTTCGATGACTAGAAAAGTAAGGTAGGCCAACCTCAGGCCGCTATGGTAGCCGTGAAGCCCCTTGTCATGAACCTTGAAATGGGTTGGCGAAACGAGGCTCTGGTGAAGACAAAATCCTCAGCGGCCGTTCGGGTGGCGAAGGATCTTTGGATCTCAACGGCTGTGAACGCGGATGAAGGCTGCAGCACGCTGGAGATTTCCAGCTGTCTTGGACTCTTCCTGCCACTGAACTCTTGACCTCCTGCTCGTCAGGATCGTGTGGTCGCTGACCAGCTTTCCACACGTTCAAAGAAATACCACGCACCGCTTCTTGGAAATGTCCCCGTATACTTCTGCGGGCGGGTTTGTGGTTCCGAGATCTGAACTCCGTACTCATCTCAGGACCCGTTTATAAATCTGTGGTAGAGATCATCCTTGCATTGAGGGATTTTCAGAAGATTAGTATGTGACTTTAAAAAAGTGAATTTGCCTCATTATTGTTTTCAACAAGTCATCCTCATAACCATCATGTATTTTTTTTAAACCGGGTGAGCAGAACAAAAAACGTTAAGCTAATAAAAAATGTTGACACTTTGTAAAGACTAAATCCTAGACACGGATCCCCTGTTAAGCCTTAACAGACTTTTGGTGAAAGTGCTGTGATCGAGCATCTACGATGGCCGGCATGGCACACAAGGGGGTGGGTGATCAGCTCCACGCCCGGCCACCTTTGTCTCCCATGTGGCGATGTTTACACGCTGCACCAATTACCGTACTTACTTGAGGCTGAGTCGACCTAGAGGAGGCCCAGGTCGAGTTCAGATAATCGTCACTGGTGTTGGCCTTGAGCGAGAATCGAACTCGGGTCATCGAGTTCGTAGCATAGCGGGCTAACGGCTCCCCCATTTAGCACACCCACATACACGGACACGCAATGTGGTACAGGCACTGTCGATAAATACTCGTTGTTAAAGTACACGAAACACTGGCAAAAAAACAAAAAAAACACCGCACGACATCGGTATTAAAATGTAAAACACATTTGTGCTCCCAACCACATTATTTACAGCAAACAAAAAAAGACCCTAAACAACAACAAAAAAACCCAACAGCCCGGGATCATGCGGTCATCGCGTATCCACCGCGAGAATTTCAGCAGCCGTGTTTTCCCGTGTGTTTTCAGGGAAACGTTGGGTCACCGTGGGGGGTGGCGAGGTTCTGTCGCTCGGACGAAGGAAAGGGCCAGCTTGTTAAAGTAGAGCCATGTACGGTGGGGTGGGGGGGAAGGGGGTGGGGGGGGGGTTGCTTGTTTGGAATTTGTCTGCGGTAATTAATGCGGAACGTCCCCCCCTTCGTGCGCCCAAATGTTTGCTTCGTTCCCATTAATGGAAGTGTGCCGGACGAGGGCACGGGAGGGCACCGGCGATAAAACTCCGTTCCCCTCTCTCCCCTTCATCCCTCCCGCCGCATTCCAAGTAGCCGCCAATATATTTAGCCCATTTGGCCGGGACGGCCCCCGAAGAAATCCATTCGGCTGGCCCGCGCGCGGACGTTCGCGGCTTCACGTGGGCGCGTAAAATGAGCAAAGGTTTTTTCAGCCGTCGACGCCACTCCTGCATGAGGTTTGTGCCACCCGCGCGGCCGATTGAACTTATTTTGGCACGGCCAGTTTTGGACCGGTATGAAAAATGCTGCCGTTCTCTGGGGACGCGGATATTTGTTCAGTTAATTGGCTCGCGATAGGAGTTGGGGGGGGGGTGGGTGAGGGTGAGGGGTGGGAACTTTATTAGGATTTTCGCTCGTTACTTTTTTTAAGTTGGCTTCGAATGGGATAAAGTAATCCCGTCGTTTGTGCTGTGTAATGGAACATGTTCGGGTACTTGCTGATGAGATCGACAGTTTACCGGCGTTGTTTCAAGCGAGCCAGACTTTGCTGATGAGACCACTGTATGTCGAAACAGGTGCAGATTTTCTGCTCGTGTCGAAATCAACGCTGCTGATGTTACGCGTATCTCCCAGAATGCCGTGCGTGGCTCACGCGTTGTGGATATGTGATGGAGGCATTGTCCACTCATTTGTCTTCTCGTTTATGATCAATTTCGTGGTGGTTGGGGGGGGGGGTGCACTTCCGATCATCACACTTGAGAGTTGTATTGCAAGCGTTGGTTGATTTATTTGTTTGATCAAACAGTAAGTACATTTCTATCGTAAACAATGTAAACTTCGAAAGGAGGAATCACTGTGGTGCAATTTTGCATGACTTCATACGAATGGAATATTTTAGCAAACTTGCATTGGTGAAGCAAATATGAAGTTCTCTTTAATATAAGTTACATTTGTATTGAAAATCCTTCTGGTAAATGTTCTGTGCTGAAAATTGACTTTGCATTTTGAGTGCAGATGATCATTTTGCGGCTCGGATAACTGTTGTGGAAGTCGTTTTATAGCCTAATAAAATGTATGATTTTAATTTGTGTGTATGTATGCATTTATGTTGAACTTCTTTCACACCGTACGTAGCCGACCGTGCTAATCGAAGGTGTGGGGGAAAGGACAACAAACAAAACACAACAAGCAGTTTTCACGATTCAAAGCAAAGTTATATCGTAAAAACACAGAGGTACATTTTGCAATGTGAGGTTTCTAACGAACACACTCCCCCATCACCGCTTTAAATTAAACCGTTTTTTAGCTGCTAACCGGAGACTCGAGGTTCTGCAATTGAAATCTTGAAGGTTTAAGCACATACTTATCCTGTCTGGCTCGTAAGAAATATGTGTCTACAGGGCATTTCCACCACGAAGACAAAGTCTGTGAAGGCACATTTTTTGGCAAAGACTTCAAAGGCTGGAAACTGTTCCTATACATCACTCGGCGTGGCGCGTGTCCCGGGTTAAACATACAGTACAAGTTCTAATTTGTTTTGCCATGATGGAGCTTATAAGTCCCTTCTCGTGTGGTCCACACCGTAGTCTTGAACGTGATCTTATTTCAACTAAGTTTCAAGACACAGACAAGGGGCCGAGACCCCCCATCCCCCGAGAAAGATAGTTTATGAATTGCTGTGACGCTTTATGAGTTCAAGCGTACACAGTATAGGCAAAAACTCCGTTCAGTGTCTTCACATATCAAAAAATAAGATTTTCCAGTCTATCGGCCTCTTAGCTTTCCAAACCAATATTAACCATCTGCGTTTATTTAAACAGTTATTTCTGCATTGAACAGGGCCCCATAATTTCGAGGGCATGGTCTTGCCAACTTGCCAATAACGTCTGGTAACCCAGCAATGTAGTTTGTTTGACGATCCAGACTTTGCTGATGAGACCCAGAAGGTCAAAAACGGGTTTAGAGCTTTGCTTGATTAAACAAACGCTGCTATATAATATTGCGCAGGAGAGCCAATTGTCCAATGGACTTGGCCAACGGGACCAAAACATTGTTTGTATTTATATGCGGAGACACTAAACGTGGTAATGCATGCCAATTTGAACCTCCCACCTCCCGCAAATTATGCAATTACACAATTGGAATATACATGGCAATCATCGCTCCCCTGTCCCCCACCATGCAAAAAAAAAAACTTGGCAGGACCATCCCCTGAACAAGATTCACAAGACTGCACAGTTAAGTCTTTCCCGGGTAAACAACCGTAAAATGATTATCAAAATAATAAAAATCACCAACTATGTGTATTTTTTTAGTTACACGTGCAAGAGGTTGGGAAAGAATTTTTTGCCGATTGATTTCAGACCAACCGAGGGGACGACTCGCTCCGGTGGGGGAGGACTCTTGTGACAGCTGCGTGCTGTCACGAGAGGCACTGCCACCCACCACAGTTGTTGTTTGCGTAACGATAAAGACGTGGACTGGGCCTCTCTCGGCTTGAGCTTGCCACGTGGCCTGCCGGACCACTACGTGTGAGGTCTCGCGGCTGTTGTGCCTTTCAGCGTACACACGTAACGTAGCTCGATTTTTTTTTTTACTTTCACAAGCACACGCATCACGGAGTGTATTTTACCTGGTAGGAACTTGGGCATAAATGGGTTTTTTTTTATAACAAGGTTGACCTGCTTCAAGGTAGCAGTGTAAATTTAATGGAAAGACACGTGCATACTCTTTGGGTCTTTTTGGTAAAGTCACGTCGATAGAAAAATAATAATATTTTTTTTTAAATCACGACGTTTCGATTGGAACACAAGCAATCGTCTTTAGGTGAAAAAATACAGCAGGAAAACTGCTGAGGCAGGAGAAATAGGTGCATATTGATACACGTGTACACCTAAATACACTCTTAAAGACAAATATATACCCCGTGACAACCTGTTGGAGCAAGTACCGTTAGCGAGCACCTATTATTGTCGGCAGTGGGTGATTGTAGCCAGAATAATAAAAGTTTAACACGTAAGTTTTCGCGACCAACATTATTCTGGCTATTGCCTGATGGAGCTGGTTGTAATCACTAGCGAAACGTCGAGCTCCATGTTGTGGGTTTACTCACCGGTGTGCTGAAGTAGTAACCAATTGGCACGTTTTGTTTACGTGACAAACCTTACTAATTGGCTGTGTCGGGTCGTGGTGGGGTGTAACTACGACACAATTATTATTGCCAGTAACATACCCAGAAAATGCTTCGCTGATAATCTTCGTAATCGGCACCAGTGATTAATTTACGGCTGAGTCAATCAAGGGAAGGGCCAGGACACGATGAGATATTGCCCACTTGAAGCACGGTTGGCCGCCCGGATTCGTTCCATAGTCTCAGCGCTACCGGCTCAGCGCTCTGGCCTCCTTGGGTCAAACCGGCCACTTGGGTCATCTTCATTTCATTTCCGCTCTTATTTCATTTCCAGAAGCACATAGTGCTCTGGGGAAGGGGGGGGGGGCTTTATTAACAGCAGACAGCATAATTGAGCTTTTCGTGGTTTCAATATTAAATAATGACATACGCAAATGACATGCACAAAGGTATGGTGGCCGATAGTCAAGAATAGTGACAGAAAGGAAGGTAAGATGGAACGATAAAATCAGCTCGTGTGTAGGTGCTCGATGCATATTATTACATCCCATCATCGGTGAGAGATGTGATGACTTGGATAAGCCTTCATCCAAAAGTGGATTTATCATGGCAGAAGGTGATGATGATGATGATGAAAAACGTAGAATATAATATGCATTAGGCATGTAGACATTTTTAATCAATAAACTCTTGACAAACACACGTGTTGACAATTAATCAGATCACGAACCTGTCACTTGCCTAAGTATGCAAAATAACATAGCATAAGAACCGCGAGAATAGATTTTCCCCTTTTTTCTGGCAACAAAATAGGTGTTAAGATGTTAACACACCAAACTGAAACCTTTTACAAGGAATCATGTCTGCATTAACCACAATGCTTGTGGTCAGAATGCAAACAAAAAACGTACTCTGATAATATATGCATTGTCTTTGAAACTGATTGGTCCACACCACAGCAGAGACAGCTGTACGCCTTTTGACGTCCTCTGGTCTAACACCGTTTTGAGACGAGGCTCAAAAGGAAGCTGTCTTTGGTGTGGACCAATCAGTTTCAAAGACAATGCGTATATTATCATAGTGTGTTTTTGTCTGCATTCTGACCACATGTATTGTGGTTAATGCAGACATGATTCCTTGTAAAAGGTTTCAGTTTGGTGTTTTAACATCTTGACACCTGTTTTGTTGCCAGAAAAAAAGGGGAAACCTATTTTCATATTTTGGTTACCGGCAAAGGAGGTCCCATGACATAAGAACATTCTTGAATTTAAAAAAAAAACACATGGAACAGTGATGCCGTTGGAGAGGAACACGTTGCAATTATTGAATGGGATTCGATACCGCTTCCACAGTCAACCGTGCAGCTGCAATCAATACCACATGCAGCAGAGTTGGAAATGTCCGTGCCTTTGTCCGTACAAATCAGAGTCAGCCTCGCGAAATGATTAAGGGGCTGTGCCGGGTGTGGGGAAAGGTGGCGGAGGAGCTCTTAAAAGTCTCACAGCCGATTAAAGCGTCTTGAGTGTCACGGACATTAACCGTGTCCTCTGCTGCTGAGTAGAACTGCACCCTTCTGCTGTTTATCTTGGTAACGGGTAAAGAATAAAGGTGCAACCCTGCAATTGCTTAATCACGCCACTGTTGGCAGAAGGGCCTCGACTCGTGGGAGTTTTGGAGGGCTCCTCGAAAGGGTAGTTTGACCCACTCTTCTACACGGCCCAGATTGTCTTGGAATAGGTAGGAGTACCTATGCTTTACCCCACCACACGTGACTTACCGATCAGCTAACTGTGCTGTATTCTTGATTCTTTCGGTAAAGTCACGTGGATAGAAAATAAAAATCATAAAATGAAATAAAACATCTAATAGAAATATTAATTATTTTCTATCTACATGACTTTACCGAAAGAACCAGGAATATGAATTCCTGCAGTCACGAAAGTTTTAAGTCAAAATTTAACTGTGCTGTACTTATATGTATATATTTTGAACTTCATTTACACTCTGCGTAGCCAACCGTGCTAGTCAAAGGTGTGGGGGGAGGATAACAAGCTAAACACAAAAAGCGGTTCTAAGGATTTTTTTTACCGAGATGGAAGAACGTTCCAGACGGCCGAAAAAGTGCATCTGCAAGCGGGCGATGCAGTGACCGTCTTTGTTTGACGGCTAGCCAAAAGCAACTGCGAGGCTCCTGTCTATACTGCTGATGGGTGGAGGGAGGGATCTTCAGAAATGTTCCCTGTTGTTGCAGTTGACGTGCCGGGGGATAAAACATGCGACCTCTTGGTCCACATTTGTATTTTATGGATCATTAATTTTGGCAGCAGCCAGTTAATCTTAAGCTTTACTCTAATGTCAAATGTCAACCGAATAATTTATCATAAAATTGGCTGTGTTTTATGATAAATTATTTGAGTAATTTATCATAAAATTGGCTGTGTTTTGGCGACCAATTTTTATATGCAGTGCAGGTATTATAAGGTTTTGTGAAATAAATAGTCAATGTACTCATAGACCATCATACACCTTTTAATATATTTAATAATATATCTGTTCAGTTCTCTCGTGGTCCTTCAGATTGTTGCTTCCGATTATCGACTGCACATACATCAGATTAACGCACTCTTTACACTTTTGTCTTTTTCCCTCGATTTCATCCCGTCTGTGCTCACTGCCCCATCGTGAGGTCAAGAAGAAGCCATTCGGATTGCCGTGGCAGAGCAGTGCAAACCATTTCTCTGACCAGGATGGCCAGTAGGAGCTGGCAGGGCCACATTAATATTCTTGTTGGCCCGATGCACTTCCGTTTTCGTAAGCCTTCAGTGATTACTTTCTGCAGTTGGTGCTGTTGCTGCCCCCATGTCACTGCTACCGCCGCTGTCGCTCCGCTTGTTTCACGCGTAGCGCAACGACGCCGCCTTGACTTCCCTTGCAACCGCGACTCTCTATTGAGAATGAGGTTGTGCGACAAACACCATTTGAAGATGTTCTTGCTAATTTTGCGATGAAAAAAATCTCGAAAAATGCATCTCGAATTTTCATTTTTCTCACCTTATATATAAAAATAACTATTAGCATTGATACGACTTTGCCTCTTTGTATTAACACTGTGCCCATCCTTGCTCTGTAAATATATTTATTCAAGAATATATCTTGGTGAAATGTTGACTTAAAGCTTTCGTGACTTTAGAAAATCATATTCTTTGGGTCTTTCGGTAAAGTCACGTAGATGGGTTCAAATAAAATGACAAAAAACGACCGCAACACAAGCGGTCGTCTTCAGGAAAAGGGGGGTTAGCTTCCAAAGTCAAACTATTTATAAGGGTTTGAAATGGGCGTAGCCCAAATGTCAGCAGCCAATGTTAATGCAAGTGGTTGGCAGCCATCCCGACGGTGGTTGGTTTTCCACCAATCAAAGGGCTACCAGATGAAAATTTGCATGTCAATGAGAGATTCGCATGTTAATGGGAAATTGCAGAGCCGCAACCGAGGGGTAGTCGATGCGCGAAGTGGCAGTGTTGGTGTGAAGCTTGTGAAATTTGGCGTAAAGCACAACTAACATCGGAAGGTGGTAGGATGGGAACATCGTAGCCAGTTATGATTTAAACTGGTTAATAACGTCCTTCCAATGACTGCTCAGTTTGTACCCATCTTCTAGGTTGAAATTGTGTCTGTGTCTATATATATGGATGGCTTCATGAACGAATCTTTCTTGAAAGCCAGTGGACTTGCAAAGTACCTTCGTCTTAGAGAAATCTATGTCGTGTGAGCCCACCACATTAAAACTATGATCAGCCACGGCCGAGGTATTGGTCCTACCATGTTTCAGATCTGCCTTATGTTCACGAACACGGTCCGAGACATGTTGCTTAGTTTCCCCAATGTAACTACTGCCGCAGGCACAGCTTAGTTTGTAGACGCCGGGGTATTGCATGTCAGGGATCAGATCCTTCACAGATAGGATCAGATCACGAGTTTCATGTACTGTGTTAAATCGATCCTGGATCTTGTGTTTGCTCATGATTTTGGAAATATTTTTAGTGACCCTGCTATGTATGGCAAGGTGATGGTTTTGATTGGGTCCTCAGATGGTTCTTTCCCAACGGTTGGGGTGATAGCTTTACGGATTGTGTAGTCTGAATATCCATTTATCTTGAGAGCTTGGTGTACATGTTCCAGTTCACTGGCTAGGTGATGACGGTCAGAAATACATCGAGCTCTATGGTGTAGAGTTTTGATGAGAGAATTATTCTGGGATGGATGGTGGTGGGAGTCAGGTTTTAGATATGCATCCGTATGGGTGGCTGTCCTGTAGACAGAGTGTCCCATTGAGCCATCTGGTCTATTTTCGATTAAAACATCCAAGAATGGTAACTTGCCATCTTCATGGTGAATTTGATGGCTGGGTGTATAGAATTGATGTGGTTGAGGAATTGGTTCAGAGCTGGTCGACCATGTGCCCAGATAACGAATGTGTCATCTACATACCTCTTCCACAAGGACAGACGTAGAGTGGATACTTGGATGGCATCTGTCTCAAATTTTTCGATGAAAACATTGTCTACAGCTGGAGATAAGGGAGAACCCATTGGGGTACCTTCAACTTGTTTATAGAATGTTCCATTCCAGGTGAAGTAAGTGTTGGTGAGGCAGTGTCTGACCAGGGCCGGTACATCAGCATTCAGTCCTTGTTGGACCAACGTTGGTAAACAAAGATACTTCCTCGAAACTAACAAGCAAATCACCTGGAGACAGTGAGATGTCCTTAATTAACCATACCAAGTGAGCTTAGTACAGCTGAGGTGGCCTTACCAGTGAATGGTTGTAAGATCTCAGACAGAAATTGGGCCAGTTTGTAGGTGGGTGAGTCAATGGTGGAGACGATAGGACGAAGGGGTGTACCTTCTTTATGGATTTTTGGTAAGCCATACAATCTGGGTGGTTGAGGAGCAGAGGGTTTTAAGGAAAACCGCTTGGTTGCTTCGATTAAAGATGTCGAATCAGTGATGATATTGTTGGTTTTCGTAATGAGCGGGTTGGTGGGATCTCTTTTAATTTTGGTATAGCTCCCATCATTAAGTAGGTCCTGAATTTTGTTATTGTATGTGGGTTTGTCCATGGCTGTGGCATTGCCCTTGTCGGCTGAGAGGATGACGATGTCATCTCTCTTCTTCTTTCATTGGGAAAGCTCAAAGCGCTCATCCTTACTGATGTTGCCAATAGGTGTCTTAGCGTTTGTGAGGATTGCAGCGATTTCCGATTTTGCCACGTCTGCAGTGATGTGTCCCAAACCCTTAAGGTTCACACACACGCATTCTGTCCTCGTATTCTTTTTTTTCCAAACGTCGCTTTTAATTAATTCAGCTCTTTATATCCACACCTGCCCGTGTGTTGTTGTTGTTGTTGTGGTTTTATTTTTTGTTGTGTCCCACGGCAGAACACCCGTGCAGAGAGGCGCTGGCAGACGAGCCGCGGGGAATTAGTCACGAGGGGGCACAGAGAGAAGGCCCTGCGCCGATTACTGGAACATGGACGCACGGAGTGTTCGCTTTTGCTATTAATAAGTCAAACAAGCACCCTTGGGCATGATGGCGGCAGTGGCAACACACAACAACTGATAGCGCTGGAACAGAGTGGCCAAGAGAGGTAGCGGCGTGTGTTGGACACGTCTACCCTGGATAGATTAAACAACGAATACGTGATAATAATTTCATTTCATGCATTCGCGCCAACAGCATCCCACAACGCTGTGCATTTAGTTGTATATGACTGCATACGGCTCGAAAGAAGCCCAACACTCACATGCATACAAAGCAAATGTAACCCCTACTACTAAGCACAATAAAAAAAATAAAAAAACTATGAAATTGCACCTAAACAAAAAGCTACAAACGACCAAAAAGTTATGAAATCGGAACACGTGCGAGTGACAGCCACAAATGCACAACACTTTAGATGGGGGGCATCAACGTGGAAGGGCCTTCATCCATCAGTGGATTTAGACAGGACGATTAAAAGATGATGAATCTGTGATAATTGAACCCATCTTGGGTGCCCCCACCGTCCCGTCTCCCCATTCACCAATGCACAATGACCAAAAGGGTGAATGTATGGTCAAACAAACCCCCACGAACGAAACGGTTTTAGGGCAAGTAGGTTAATGGTCCAGCAGTGGAATGGACAGGGGGCTGTAAAAAAAAAAATTCATATTGCAACGATGCTAACCCATCCCCTTACGAACAGCATCATCACCAATTTCCATGAGCTTGCGTGGGATGAGAGAGGAGTTCCGATTTCATGTGCAGTTTTTAAAACAACTGCTCGACTAGCACATGGTTAATTGAACATGCTCCTCCCGATGGAAAGTCTGATAAATGAAGCCTCCGCTACCAAGCACAATGCGTGAGTCAGACACTCTTTGTGAGGTCTATCGCGGAACCAATAATTGATGAGTACTTTTGGACTTTTCGGCCGCATTAGTGTGCCCTGTTGCGCACACTTTATTAATTAAGTTTTTTAAAAAAAATGTCTCTTTCTCTCTCCGTTGCTGGAAAGATGATCCCACTCTGCGTCATTCAGGAACAAGCTGCAATGAATCCAGGATGTCTGCCGAAATGCCAGCAGCCTTCCTTGCTTTTCTGTCGGCCGGTTGAATTGGGAACAAAGTTTGTTCGTTTTATTGTTTAACCGTCTTTCCTTCCTGTCGAGAGATCGAGCCTCCTCTTTACGAGACCTCAGTAGACACATTTTTTTAAATCACAGTATCACAGTGCTCCGTTACTGTTATTATACGCAACCAAAGATAATCACCTTGATTATCATCGACCTTGGTAAATATACTGCTGGATGGAGGCCTCTCTTAGCTGCCACCATCTCTCACTATCCTGCAATGCAACAATCCACCTGATAATGAACTGTTTTAAAATAAATAAAGCAATGTTTATACATTAATTTACTATATATTTTATTTATAAATGCAATGATGTGCAGATATCTGTGAACACATTGGTGGATGAGGGCCTCCCCACTCCATGTTGATCCTGAGGTTTGCTTGTTTGACCATACTTCACCATGCTGGTCAGTTATGAGTTGGTTAAGGTTGGGTTGGACCAGTTGAAATGTCACTCGCCGCTGATGTGAGCTACATCCTTGAATTCACAAATATTGCATCATTGATTCGAAATTAAATAAGGCAAACAAATGTAGCGCAATCTTTATCGGACCGCTCGTTTGTCCGAAGCAGGCAATGACGTAGCCCATCTGTGGTGGTGCAAAACGTCATAATGCGTGTACATATGTTGAACTTCTTTCGCAGCGTGCGTAGCCAACCGTGCTAATCGGAGGTTGCGGGGCTTTATCCACCAATTGTGCTATTTCTACGGAAAGAGTGTAGAGGAAAAACAATCTAGAAATCTAGAAATCTGCCCTTTCCACACATTTACATTAATCGAATCTGTATGCGAGGAGCAGTAGAAACCACCGTCATAGAACAATCTGAACATTTGCACAACTGTGTGTTGCTGTCGCCTCTCAGGACAATGCGCAGTGCGTAACGGCGCACGCACTTGCATGACATAACATTGCAGCTCGAAAAGTGACAGATCATTTCCTGGTGTGCATCTACAGTTGCGATGAGTGCCCTTCTGCTCCTTCGCTCTGCCAAAGATCCTGCGTTTTTGTACTTGCAAATTAAAATACGGTACTTTAGAGCACCCATACATTGAATTTTTGCGACCACTCATTTGAACGTTCGTTCCATGCAAGTGCACTTGTTCATTTTGTGTGTTTTAAACACGGTTGCAAAAATATCGGCATGCTGCTGTTTTTGTACAAGTGGACATCTCTGAAAAAGAGCTTAATAGTTCATCGGATTTTTTCCAGTCGAAAAAGGATTCTGATTCTGTTTCATAGTTAGTCCGTTTGTTGGATAATGGAAAGCACCTTTCAATCACCTGGCATGGCAGTCAAACCACTAGATGAGTTTTATAAATCACTCTGCTCCTGTTCACCCAGCAGTATAAATGGATACGCCGCAGTTATGAATGTGTACCAAGTTGGAAGATTGGAACAAACACGCTCTAGTGGGGGCCTACTCTGCCGCCGATTCATCTGGCCGGTTGGCATGAAAGAGGGAGTGAAAATACTCTCCCGAGCGGGGCTCTAGGGCCAGGGGCGGAGCCAGGGGGGGGTGACAGGGGTGACATTCTGCGCATAAGTGTACGACACTCGGTCTGGCGGACTCCGTGCAACTGCATTGTCAGAGTGTGTCGCCAACCGATGGCGTCCAGTTCAACAGCCTGACTCTCTAAATCATTCTTGAAATAAAAAACGTGTTGAATGTCACCCCGGCCTGAAATCCTGGCTCCGTCCCTATCTAGGGCTGCCGCGAGTGGAGGCCCTCACACCAGCAGTGACATCTACAATAAATTGCAGGGCCGCACCATCACTGACAGAATATTGAATTACAATGAAGCGTTGTGGGGCAGGGCGGGGCGGGGGGGGGGGGGCGATGGCACAGTGGTTTATGTAATTTGAATCTTGGTGATATTGTATAGGACATATTCTTAGCTCTTTCGGTAAAGTCACGTTGAAGGGAAACAATAAAATATAGGACACATTTGATGCAAATATGGTTTTGCTTTGGTGATCCCTCGTGAGGCCCGTAGCAAAAGCTATGAGAATGTATTTACTATCTGTACGTGGGACAAGGGGTACGGTACATTATGAACCTTGCAACTTTTGAGTTCAATTCCCGGTCACAGTAATCTGACGTCTGAAACGGATCTGGGGCGCCGCCGCCCTGTACGGCCCACACTCAGCACGGTCAAAGATCCCTCACGACCGAGATCCAAAAAATGGGAGGCTAAAGAGCTACACGTTGTAAGTTAAGGCGCGTGTAGATCGAGTTCGGATAATGTTGTGTCGTTTAATGTGGCAGGAGGAAAGAATGTTAGTATTACTGCTTTTGAATATTTATAAGGTGGTTTAACTTTCCATGCTCTGTGTGCGAGCAAAGTATTTTTAAGAGATTTGGCACGGATGTCTGGTTATGGGGGAGGTGGGGGGGGGAGTCTTAGGAGGGAAACGGGGTAGGAAAATCTGCACTGTTTTACATTAATACAACATGAGGCCGTTAATACCGCATCGGGCGTTTTATGGACTTGAATCACAAAAGTCAAATAAGCAGTGTCTTGCTTTTATACGTAAATGTCAATGTGTTTACGTGTACTGCAACTCATCATCATCATCAGCTGCATGAAGGTCTTCCCAAGACGCCGCTTTCTCTCTTACAATCCTGCGATGTGGGATTGTGTGTGGAGCCCTGCATCCACCAGTGGTCTCATCAAAACGCCTTTAAATTGTTACTTATTCTTGTTATTACGTGTTCATGCGCACACCCCCCCCTTTTTCTTACATAATCGGTGAATTAGGGGTCAGAGGATCTAATGGAGTCAATTAGCAGTGCAGTGTGGACTGTCTGACAAGCTATTTGTTTCAATTTGCCAACAAATACGCTGCTTAGTTCTTCCTCCATTTATGAGAAGACACTGCTCCCCCGTATAGCCATGACAGACTGTTGGGGCAGGTGCTGTTAGTGAGCGCCTATTAAAGCCCGCACGGCACACGAGGGGGTGGGTGGCCAGCACCACGCCCGGCCGCCTTTGTCTTGAGTCGACCTTGGAGAGGCCCAGGACCGGTTCCGATGATCATCACTGGTGTTTTGCCGTGTGCGGGAATCGAACTCGGATTGCCGGGGGGCCACCAGTCCCCACACAACAGGCGCCATTTGCCACCACTCCCCTTACACAGTCACACAAACACACGCATGCACGTGAATAAAATTGCCAATTCCATTTCAGTGGCAGGGTGGTAGCGCAGTGGTAAGCACACTGCTCTCTGAACCCACCAACCTCGGTTGAAGTCCAGGCTACCGCTGACATCAGTGGTGGTTGATAGCCGAACCAGTATCATGTGTTCCTCCCCCCCCCCCCCCCCAATTCACCAACCCACACGGACCAGCATGGTGAAGTATGGTCAAGCTTCCGCAGTGAGCGAAATGGCATGGGGAGGCCTTCATCCAACAGAGCATGATGATCACCCACATTATAGAACACTTTAATTCTGTCATGAAAATGTTAACTTGTTTGTATTACTGAAAGAAGATTAAGGTGCAGCCCTGCAATGTCTTGCTCGTACCACTGCTGGCGGGAGGCCCGCCAATAGAGGGAACTCCAAAGGGCTCCTCTGGGGGGCTATTTTCCCCACTATTCGATGCTGGCCAGACATACCACACTTGAACTCACCACACGCGACCGGCCAATTGACTTTTTGCGGTGCTCCATTTGTGCCGCTGGGTGGACAGAGACGGGAGTATCTTAAGAAACTTGCCCACTCTTTCAGCTCTCGCGCCGAGATGTAAAATCGAACCCCGCGACCACGGGATTGCAAATCCGGTGTTGCTCACCGTTGACACCACGTCAACATCGAAATTACTTAAAACACATCTGATAATATTTCAGAAGTCAAAATAATGTTTTGCGTCGTTGTCGAGAATATAAATAACAAATTAAATTAGCAGACAATACAGTGAGGGGAAAAAGTATTTGATCCCCTGCTGATTTTGTACGTTTGCCCACTGACAAAGAAATGATCAGTCTATAATTTTAATGGTAGGTATATTTGAACAGTGAGAGACAGAATAACAACAAGAAAATCCAGAAAAACGCATGTCAAAAATTTTATAAATTGATTTGCATTTTAATGAGGGAAATAAGTATTTGACCCCTCTGCAAAACATGACTTAGTACTTGGTGGCAAAACCCTTGCTGGTAATCACAGAGGCTAGACGTTTCTTGTAGTTGGCCACCAGGTTTGCACACATCTCAGGACGGATTCTGTCCCACTCCTCTTTGCAGATCTTCTCCAAGTCATTAAGGTTTCGAGGCTGACGTTTGGCAACTCGAACCTTCAGCTCCCTCCACAGATTTTCTATGAGATTAAGGTCTGGAGACTGGCTAGGCTACTCCAGGACCTTAATGTGCTTCTTCTTGAGCCACTCCTTTGTTTCCTTGGCCGTGTGTTTTGGGTCATTGTCATGCTGGAATACCCATCCACGACCCATTTTCAATGCCCTGGCTGAGGGAAGGAGGTTCTCACCCAAGATTTGACGGTACATGGCCCCGTCCATCGTCCCTTTTATGCGGTGAAGTTGTCCTGTCCCCTTAGCAGAATAACACCCCCAAAGCATAATATTTCCACCTCCATGTTTGACGGTGGGGATGGTGTTCTTGGGGTCATAGGCAGCATTCCTCCTCTTCCAAACATGGCGAGTTGAGTTGATACCGAAGAGCTCCAGTTTGGTCTCATCTGACCACAACACTTTCACCCAGTTGTCCTCTGAATCATTCAGATGTTCATTGGCAAACTTCAGACGGGCATATATATGTGTTTCTTGAACAGGGGGACCTTGCGGGCGCTGCAGGATTTCAGTCCTTCACGGCGTAGTGTGTTTCCAATTGTTTTCTTGGTGACTATGATCCCAGCTGCCTTGAGATCATTGACAAGATCCTCCTGTGTAGTTCTGGGCTGATTCCTCACCGTTTTCATAGTCATTGCAACTCCACGAGGTGAGATCTTGCATGGAGCCCCAGGCCGAGGGAGATTGACAGTTATTTTGTGTTTCTTCCATTTGCGAATAATCGCACCAACTGTTGTCACCTTCTCACCAAGCTGCTTGGCAATGGTCTTGTAGCCCATTCCAGCCTTGTGTAGGTCTACAATCTTGTCCCTGACAGCCTTGGAGAGCTCTTTGGTCTTGGCCATGGTGGAGAGTTTGGAATCTGATTGATTGATTGCTTCTGTGGACAGGTGTCTTTTATACAGGTAACAAGCTGAGATTAGGAGCACTCTCTTTAAGAGTGTGCTCCTAATCTCAACTCGTTACCTGTATAAAAGACACCTGGGAACCAGAAATCTTTCTGATTGAGAGGGGGTCAAATACTTATTATCCTCATTATAATGCAAATCAATTTATAACGTTTTTGACAAGCGTTTTTCTGGATTTTCTTGTTGTTATTCTGTCTCTCACTGTTCAAATATACCTACCATTAAAATTATAGACTGATTATTTCTTTGTCAGTGAGCAAACGTACAAAATCAGCAGGGGATCAAATACTTTTTTCCCTCACTGTATGTCTCCTTCACATATCCGTCGCTCCACGTAAAAATAAAAAAAATATTACATGGATTTCCTACACAACCCATCAGCCCCACGGGCATTTCGGAGTGCATAATTTCAGCTTCATTGATTAAATTTAGGGAAAAAAACATTTGAGCCAATATCGACATACAATGTTTCATCACTGAGATAATTTCATGGTGAAATCTATCTTTTTACTTTAAGCTTTTTCAGAAGCCACCTGGCCACAAATGACCGCTCAACATAGTGGCTTATCATGTGGAAATTTATAGCAGCCAAATACGCTAAACGCATGTTGATTCTAAATTTGGAGGGGAAAACCGTGAAACCCGAAGAAAAATCCATGCAACTACAGGAAGAACGTGGAAACTCCAAATTTACAGGGGTCGAACCCACGACCTCCTGTACACCAGGCGAAGAAGTTAACATCTCGCCATCGTGTCGCCCCTTGACCTTTAACCAGCACTCTTTAACATCGTTTGGAACTGGCGGGTAGAAGCGACGATCCTCCGTGTTTGACGTGCACCGTTTCCCAGAGGACGCCTCTGCGCTGACTGGGTCACCGAACAATGCGTTGCTGAGCTGGCAGGAAGCTGTCCGTTATCTGCTCCCCTTGTTTGCTGCGCCGCCGATGTCCAATAACAAACAGGGCCAATGTGGTGCTCCTGCAATCTGCCCCAAAGTGTGATTCCCCAATTGACTTTCCATTAGTCACTTGAACAAAGAAATCGGGGGGGGGGGGGGAGACACCGTTTCAGTTTTATTTATTTTCTCCAATGCACGCACATGCAGGCACAAAGGAAAGATTTTGAACTTTAAGCTTTTGGCAACGTTGTGGCGGCTGTGTTGCACTTTAAAAATACCCCCCCTCCTCCTCCTTCCCCTCCAGTCATTAACAGAATATTCTGGCAAATGCCGCTTGCGAGCACGTATTAAAGCCGGCCCAGCACACAAAGGGGATGTACCGATGGTACCAATCGATTTGCCGTGGAATGGCTTGGTGTCGCCAGCCTGTTATTGTGATCAACCATTGTTGATATTTACCCAGAGCACCAGGTACGCATTTTAGGCCGAGTTCACCTCGTCAAGACTTCGTCTTGTTGAAACGAGCACAAAATGGTGTTTAGTCTGCACTGGTGCTCCTCAGCCAATGAAGGGAATTCCTTATTCCCTTTAGAAGGGACCAGTATATATATAGAAAGAAAAAACATACTGATGATCTCATGCCAAGACTCACCAGTTGGTACGTATTTCATCTGCATCGGAGGTATGATAGGCTGTGACGGTACCACGGTGGTGAGATGCCAACCCCCTTGTCTGGTATACAGGAGGTCATGGGTTCTATCCCGACCATGAAACCTCGTTATATTTAAAGATTTGCATGTTCTCCCCGTGGTCGCGTGGATTGTTCCCCCCCTACGTTTAGAAACATGCGTTTTGAGTATTTGGCTACTCTAAATTTCCACGTGATAAGCCACTTCTCTGAGCTATCATTTGTGGTCAGGTCGCTTCTGAAAAAGAGCTGTAGAGCTCAGTGGGCCTAACCTGGTAAAACAAAAGGCTTAGTCTAGAGTCGAATCAGGTGGGAATTTGTACGTACGATTCGGTGATTGGGAGCCAATCGCTCTGCAAAAAAGATAAAGGCGCAGCCCTGCAATGCATTTGCCCACAGCACTGCTGGTGGAAGGGCCTCCGATAGAGGGCGCCCTAGAGAGGCCCTCTTGGGGTTGTTTGGCCTCCTCTTCCATGCTTATCAGACGCACACTAACCAGTTCTACTGCTGGGTGTACAGAGGCAGGGGGTGGATGGGGAGGAACAGGCCGGAGGAGGGGGGGGGTTAGACTTTCCCATTGATTGAAATGGATCGCCAGTGTGCTGACCGTTACATCCCACGGCAACATTCCCACTGCTGTGCACAATGTGCCTGCAATACCATTAATGTGGGCAACTCGCACAAATACGCATCTGCCAAATTGGTCATGGTAGCTGAACATACATTTCCCCACAAGTTACACGAAGCAAAGACAAAACACATTAGCTCCCCCAAGTACGAACAAAACAATTAGACAAAACATTTCACACCAAAATTATGTTGTGTCTCTCAATGCCAAGCTCTGCCACAATGTCGTGTGATGTAAGGCATGAGTGGTGGTGCATCACTTTGGGGGAGCACTGTCGGTAGATTATGGAAGTTTGCGAATAACCGACGAAGCCCCTGGACTGTGAGGTGGCCAGGACAATGCAACACAGCAAATAGGTTGTGAACCCATCTGTGTGGACCCTTTAGTGTTTTTCCCTCTGGGTTTTCTTTGATTTGTGTCTTAATGTGCACGTGTACGCGTGGTGGTTGGTGACATAGTGGTTTGGGCGCTATGCTACGAACCTGACGACCCAAGTTCGAATCCCGGCCAACATCATTTGGCATATATTTGAAAAAAGGCCGCTTGGACATGATGCCGATCGCACCATCCTCTCAAAAGCCTTGCTTAACATCAGCATGCTAAACAAAGCTCAGAGACTCGAGTTAATGAAGAGGCCTCTGATTCATGAAAAGTATCGGGATGGTCCGAAATATCACTTAAAAATCTGATCCTTAATCAACATATCAAATATATGAATTACAGCAACATAAACCTAATAATTATCTGTCATCTTCCCGGTGTCTTCTCACATGTAACTACATGTCTCGTGTCTCCTTCCCTCTCAATCCACTACATTTCTGTCTGCCTCATCTCCACATCTCTCTTTTTTGTTTTGCATCTCATCACACCTCTATCTTTTTGTCCACATTTCTCAAATCGCTATCTCTTACCTCATCTCACTTGGAGTTTGCTTAGAGCCACCAAATGCACCAGCATCATCGCCACTGGCCGGCCCCCATAGGTAGTCTCACAGCACTTGGCCCAACAGGCGTAGGCTACGTGGGAAATATTTATCCTTGTGTGTGTGTGTACGCAGGGTGGGAGGGTGTTCGAGTGTGTTGCTACTGAATGACATTTCTTGAATATAATGATATAGTGCGCTGGTGTGAGTGTTTGTCTGGCAGTATGGAAGGTGCACACACAAAGCTGCTGGTTTAACGCTAACTGCGCTTGCCAGCAGGCCTCATATGGAGAGGTTTTTTCCACACATTCCTCCGGCTTTATTAGGGGCCTGCCAAAGTCCACTGCTCCCTTGGATGACGAGCAATAAATTTAGCCGTTCACGAATTTATAGCCACTCCAGTAGGAGCGAGTCCATGCGTTGCTCGAGGACAGAACAGAGAAGCCATTCTCTGTTCTGCTGCCGGACGACGGACACTTGCGTTGGTGCGATCGTTGTTTAAACTAGATGACGAATGTGTGAAATGCCAACTCTGTGCACGTGTCTAAGCATGCATTTGTGTGTGTGTTTGCATGTTTCATTCATGCTGTGTAGTAAACCACCTGTGATCTGTGCTCCTGCAATGGAGGAATAGCAAACTACACAAACTCTCTCCTAAAGCCCTATCGTGGCAACCAGTCTGCGACATTGGCATTTAGCCTCGGAACATATTGAGATCATACACAAGAATAGAATTGAGGCTTGTCTGCCTATGATCCATTCTTGGTTTAATCAGACTGGATCTCTGAGCGAGGAGCTCACAGATCTTTGAAGGATCTGGACACAGTTGTGAACTCCTCAATGAGCTCCTCCGACAGGCGAGGTTGTGTTGAGTGGGTCACGTCGCCTTCATGTCCAAGCAGCTTCTCTTTGGTCAGATAGAGGGAGCTAATTGGGGTGCAGTATGGGCCAACGAAGATATGGTACGATTGGACCTGCCGATGACTGGTAACAGCGGTGTCAAGATCGGCCTCTGTGGCATTCCTTATTGTCCTGTGTTTGTATTGTGTATTTAAACCAATAAAGACCAGTTTGTGACCTAACTGGCTTTGGTCTAGGTAGTTTTGCAGTAATAACGCCCATTTAATTGTTCCGGACGCCTGTCATAGGGTATGCGTATAAAAGTCATGGTAACTGCAACTAAGCTGCCACTCCGTTAAGGTTATCATATCTCTGGATATGTCCCACACACATGGAGGATTACAAACAACATTACTAGACTTTGCCACCTCAGGTGGTACCAATAAGTGATTTTTTGGTCTGGGCCCATGGACAAATAGGCTCGTGAAGGACGCTGCTGAGCAGTTGGAGACAGCCGCCCTTTAAGGGCAGCGAAGGGGGGGGGGTGGAGCGACGCTCAGCAGTGACCGCAGCGCCTGGCGTCCAAAACGCAGCGAGTTGGCACAGCAGAGAACACAGGTGGTGCATCTGCCAGTCATCTCAGTCAATCAACCCATGCCAGTTGGGCCTGCTCCATGACCTCCTGTCATTGAGACTTCGACACCTCACTTGGCCTCCCATAAATTGCACCTATCCTGGCACAACTGCTGTGGTGACGACACCACCACTTAGTGGCGAAAAGTGGCTGTTGTCGTGTCTCTGTATGGGGAGCAGTGGCACAGTCGTTCACGCACTGTGCTATGAACCGGGAGACCCAAGTTCTATTCCCAGCTATGGCTAACATCAGGGGGAGAGTCATGTCTGAAACGCTATTGGGGCTCCCCGCTGACCATCTCAGCGTTCAAGGTGTGTCTGGTGTTTCATGTAAAACTCAGCATGAGGGAGACAAAAGTCGTCAGGCATAGTGCTGGCCACACGAGCCCCTTGTTTGGTGTACCCGCCTCTATAAGTGCTCGCTAACAGGGCTCACCTAGACAATCAGTTAAAGGCTAAATGGGGGATATATTTCGCACGGTGTGAAGTGGTGGCATTGTACAACACTTCTGGCTACGCATATCAGTGGCGAGTGGAATATCTCTACCTGTTCTGGGCTTTACCTCTTTCGACTCAGCCTTACATTTACATCTGCAAAGTGCAGTATAGAGCCGGGCGATTGTCACGATTCCCAGCGTGGAATGAAATACAATTGTTTTTATGGGATTGGCAGAATCATGGAATCGTGGGGGAAAGAGGGATAAGGGGGAGGGATGCAAGCTGTGGTGGGGTGTAATATGGGAGGGTCCCCATAGGGCATTGATAGACAATTTGCCATTGAAACGTGTGGCCGATGCATTTGTAATACGTTTCAATGGCGATTCTTGTTGAGACTTACCAGCTCGTATCAGGGTTGACCGCTGGGACTACCGCTGGGGTATTCCTGAACGACTACCAAGTCAGACTGTCCCGGACTACCAAGTCAGACCATTCAGACTACTGTGACCCACCGTGGCTTATGCTAGCACCATCATAACTACCACTCGGATTACCAAGACCACTGAGACTGCCACTGGGATTACCATGACCAGCCAGGACCACTACTCAGTCTATTGGGACTCACACTGAGACAACTCGGATTACAAGGACTACATCCAGATTTACTGAGATCACTGGCATTACCACGGCGTCCACCATGCTTACCACCGAGATCATCGGGACCACCAAGACTATTATTCGGACCATCGGGACTATCACTGGAACCTCGGGGACTGCCACGTGGGCTACCAGGGTCACCAAATAAATGGGTGGTGACTCACCCACTCACGTATGTAATTCATGTACACACGTACAGATGCTCACTCATGTATGCATGCAACCACAGATGCTCGCACATCTATATGTACGAAGATGTTTACATGGAAATCACCCTCAGTAGAACAGTGATTCATGCAGGCATATTCCAGGGCGAAGTCTTCGGAATCAAATACCATTCCTCTATGACTCGCCCAGCTCGAGTGCAGTGTGCGTGTAGATAGCAACAGCCGCTCTGTACCGAGAAACTACTGCAGACTGTGGCTGCGAATCACAGCGCCTCCTTGATCGCATTGCGCAATAAGAATGGTGCGAATATCAATCGTACGATAGTAGTTTAATAAGTAAGCGGTGTACTGGCAACGCCATCCAATGCCGCATGCCGGTCTTAATAGGCTCTGGCTCACAACATTTGCTCTTCCACAAACAACAAAGCCTTTTCTTTATATCCACATATTGTGGGGACGGGGGTGGTTGGGGGCGCGTTTTTCCTCGGCAGACAGTTCACATGTTGGTGCTCGAACAAATGTTTTAATTAAACGAACGAACAAAATGCCTCGGTGGATTATTATGATTTTTTTCTTGCTCATAATAAAATCGCCAAAGATTCGCAAGATTTGGCAGCGCCTGCTCGAAGTAGGTCGTTGGCTCGAGGGCGCACCTTTAAGGCCACACTGTGAGATTAGTAAATAATAAAAATATAAAACAACAAAATTCTCACGACGTTTCGACTGCAACAAAAGCAATCATCATGTGTTGCAGTCGAAACGTCGTGAGAATTTTATTGTTTTATATTTTTATTGTTTTATTGTTTCCCTTATACGTGACTTTACCGAACGAACCGATAATGTGAATCCCTGCAGTCACGAAAGCTTTAAATCAAAAGTCAATAAACACTCATATTTATATATATAGAGAGATAAACACAATGGGAGGGGCCTATCAGATCCACGTTGAATTACAAAAAAATAACATGACACTGCGTTGAGAGTGAGCACAGACAACAGAGACCCAACACATTTGTCAATAACACCATCCTAAGGAGGCCATTACATAACAGGGTGACGTTTCGCGCAATGGCCCTCGTTTATAACGGAAGGGCAATTGCCAGTACATGGACTATCACCTGTGCATTTTTTGTTTCTCTTTAACGCAGTGTTACTGCCTAATGTGTTGCGTTTGACAATTTGCAAAAGACAACGTTTCGGGTAATGGGCCTACTTCGCAACAAACTACATCTAGAATAAACTACAATGGGGCCAATGCCCGCAAACCTCGCATCAGTACGTATATACGCTCTGTTCCTCTTCAGCGCGGTGTTGTTGACGAACGTGCGTCGTGGAGTTTTCATAAATGAATAAGCCAGGCGCGAGTGCGAGCCGGCGGGGAGAAGCGCCACGGATGCATGCATGTTCATGTTCGCGCCGGTTTGCTGAATGTCACCGGGCGCATTCGTCAGCGCAAATGCTGCTGAATAAACCACGGGGAACGCGTTTAATTGACGTCACCGCCGTGCGTGGGGGTCCGTGCCAGCCCTCTGGTGTCCGAGCGCTCCCGGCAGGGGGGGGGGGAGGAGGAGGGGGGGGGGCCTTGCGACTCGAACGAAGCTGACGCTCCGTCTGGATTATTCAAAGTGACCCGCGGTTCTCCCTCGCGCCCGTTACGCCACGGAGCCAGACGGGGAGCGAATTTGGCGCGTTTCGATTTTGCTTTTGCTTTCGTCTGCAAAGAGCGCGATTTTTTTGCGAGCCTGCTCCCATAACGCGTTCCGCGCGTTCGCTGCCACGGCGTGCGCGGTGCCGCGAGGTGTTAGTTTTAGCAGGGCGGCTAGACCTGACACCTGCGAGTGATGGACCAGTGCGCCAGATGAGGTGATGACGATGGGCCCTTTTGAGTGGCCTGCACTCCAAAGCCGAGACGAGACGAGTTAAATCACTTTGTTTTTGCAGGGCGACGAATACAATATTAACTGGATAAATAGTGTGCAACCATACATTCGAGCTCATTAAGTTGAGTTTTACATTTTAGCTGCAATGTTATTTTGACCTCTGCGGCCACGTGGCTCAGCAGGAGAGGTGAGCAGCTCAGCCATTCGTACCTCTGCGGTTATTAAAGCACTCTCACTCTGTGGAGGGATCAACAAGTGGGTCGTCCCGTGGAGACTTGGGAATGTGGAATTTCCACCTCTCTGTCAGAGCTGTAAAGAGAAGGTGAACACCAATGCCTCGATATTAAATTGAGTAGGAAATAACGTTTGATATTTTTTGGAGTGTACAAGTTTTTTTTTTTTGGCTAACATTAACTGCAGCCTTACACTTTGACGGAAATGTTACTTTGAACGACTGTATAAAAAAGTCAAACCTTGGTAATACAAAAAAAATAACAAGAGCAATTCCTTGTCATGCGAATTATTACTTGTTAATTTAAATGTAATTTATTTTATTTGAGTAAAAAAAAAATCCACGAATGTAAATGTCATACGCAGTTAATGTTCATTTAATGCATAAACACGACCAATATGCAGCTTATCAGAAGCGCAAGGTTAATACATTTTGCTCCATCATACCAGTCAGCATGAAGCGCGTATTACGATATTACCAGTTAATGCTTTCACACAACACGGCTATGCCTGGTACTTGTGTTATACTTTGAAATATGTGTGTGTAAACTGAAATAGATTTCATGAAAAGGATCATTCTTACATATCGCACTGGGCATAGTCCAACTGTCCGCTCGTAACATTTTCACCATTTACTTTATGAGTGACTGCAGGCTGATTTTATATTGCAAATGTGGCTCCGTCATCGTAATTCCTCGCTTAATGCGTTTCCTCTTAACGTGGCACTTTTCAGGAACGCATCTACCGCGTTAAACGAGGAATCACCTTTGTTAAATCACAGCCATACTACATTTACATGGTTTACAGGCATCTTACAAAATATTACATTGCATCTTACGAGCCCGTCACCTTTACCAAAAAAATATAATGTAGTTAATGTAATACATTGATGTTGGAATCCCGCCAGGAGTGTTTTTCCCAGTGAACGGAGAGAGATTTTTTTTTAAAAGGAAAGTCATTTATCAAAAAACATTGACATGTTGATGAATATTTTACTCACCAGAACAGAAACTAAATGTATTGGCAGTGGACGTGCAGCTAAAATTCACGTTGGTCATTTCAGTGTAAGCTCTCTGCCATTAAGGGCGTAATAAAATACATTTAAACCATCAGTTTAAATTACATGGAGGGTAGAAATATTTTATTTGGGGGAGGGGGATGAAAAATTAATAATGAATTAATTCATATATTTAACCACAGAAGCCATGCTTAGTATGAATGCTCATTTTCAGCAGAGTTTGGCGTCGGATGTTTCGTCAATTCCATTTGGAGCTTTGTTCAGGTTGAATAGACAATCAGAGTGCCTGAGTTAAATCTCTATTCATGAGATCATCATATTCCTCAGCCATGGTCAATCCACTGCTGGATGAGAGCATACCCAACCTCTCACGATCATGCAATGTCAACATCTGCCGAGCACCTGCGCATGGGCTGATTTCATCGCTCCATCTCATCGGCGGACGTGCTTCCTTGGGGGGCATTGTCCTCTCCCTTTGCTGCACAGTCCCTCGTCAATCTTGGCGGTGAGCCATCATCCCTGACAGCGACGTGTCCACCCGCAGCCCTATTACAGTAAGGGATTTGTACGTTTGCCCACTGACAAATAAATTATCAGTCTATAATTTTAATGGTAGGTTTATTTGAACAGTGAGAGACAGAATAACAACAACAAAAAATCAAGAAAAACGCATGTCAAAAAGTTATACATTGATTTGCATTTTAATTAGGGAAATAAGAATTTGACCCCCTCTCAATCAAAAATATTTCTGGCTCCCAGGTGTGTTTTATACAGGTAACGAGCTGAGATTAGGAGCACACTCTTAAAGGGAGTGGTCCTAATCTCAGCTTGTTACCTGTATAAAATAGACATGTCCACAGAAGCAATCAATCAATCAGATTCCAAACCCTCCACCATGGCCAAGACCAAAGAGCTCTCCAAGGATGTCAGGGACAAGATTGTATACCTACACAAGGCTGGAATGGGCTACAAGACCATTGCCAAGCAGCTTGGTGAGAAGGTGACAACAGTTGGTGCGATTATTCGCAAATGGAAGAAACACAAAATAACTGTCAATCTCCCTCGGCCTGGGGCTCCATGCAAGATTTCACCTCGTCGAGTTGCAATGATCATGAGAACGGTGAGGAATCAGCCCAAAACTACACGGGAGGATCTTGTCAATGATCTCAAGGCAGCTGGGACCATAGTCACCAAGAAAACAATTGGTAACACTACGCCGAGAAGGACTGAAATCCTGCAGCGCCCGCAAGGTCCCCTGCTCAAGAGAGCACATATACATGCTCGTCTGAAGTTTGCCAATGGACATCTGAATGATTCAGAAGACAACTGGGTGCAAGTGTTGTGGTCAGATGAGACAAAAATGGAGCTCTTTGGCATCAACTCAACTCGCCGTGTTTGGAGGAGGAGGAATGCTGCCTATGACCCCAAGAACACCATCCCCACCATCAAACATGGAGGTGGAAACATTATGCTTTGGGGGTGTTTTTCTGCTAAGGGAACAGGACAACTTCACTACATCGAAGGGACGATGTATGGGGCCATGTACCGTCAAATCTTACGTGAGAACCTCCTTCCCTCAGCCAGGGCATCGAAAATGGGTCGTGGATGGGTATTCCAGCATGACAATGACCCAAAACACACGGCCAAGGTAACAAAGGAGTGGCTCAAGAAGAAGCACATTAAGGTCCTGGAGTGGCCTAGCCAGTCTCCAGACCTTAATCCCATAGAAAATATGTGGAGGGAGCTGAAGGTTCGAGTTGCCAAACGTCAGCCTCGAAACGTTAATGACTTGGAGAAGATCTGCAAAGAGGAGTGGGACAAAATCCCTCCTGAGATGTGTGCAAACCTGGTGGCCAACTACAAGAAACGTCTCACCTCTGTGATTGCCAGCAAGGGTTTTGCCACCAAGTACTAAGTCATGTTTTGCAGAGGGGTCAAATACTTTTTTCCCTCATTAAAATGCAAATCAATTCATAACATTTTTGACATGCGTTTTTCTGGATTTTTTTGTTGTTATTCTGTCTTCCACTGTTCAAATAAACCTACCATTAAAATTATAGACTGATCATTTCTTCGTCAGTGGGAAAACGTACAAAATCAGCAGGGGATCAAATACTTTTTTCCCTCACTGTACGTTTCTTAACAGTCTAAATTAGGCCATTAACTTGTGTACGATGCTACCGTCACAGGGAGAGAGATAAATGATAGCGGCAAATAATAAACGCACGCCGAACAAATACTGTAGGTGAACGTTGCCAAACTATGCACGGTGTCAAACTATTTAAACATCAAAATGCACATTGAGGCGATAAATGTGCCAATGTCAGGGCGTCCTCTTGATTAATGATTGTCAAATCTGTTGACTGTCTTCCTCGTGTGGTTATTTATCGGCTCGGCCACTGCTGCTGGGCAGCTGCTAGCGCACCTAATGCACGCTTGCTTCTGTCTGGCAGACAGAAGGGCTGAAGCTGGGCAGCAGCAAACCAAACAAAAATATTCGGCCTCCCATGCGGTTCAACAACGAAGAACACGGATGTCCCAAATATCAGCTCGGATTCAGATTCATATGCGTATAAAAAATGTATTACAAATAAAAAGGCAATAATTATCTCACCTCTAGTCTGCAGCTCTCATTTCACTACATCTTCATGTCAGCTGTATTTCTCGACTCTCATCTCATTATGCATGTATGTAGAACTTCTTTCGCACCACACGTAGCTAACCGCGCTAATCAGTGGTGCGGGGTAAGGACAGCAAACTAAACACAAGAACCAGTTTTAAAGAAATGAGCTTGCAATCTAGTTTTCAAAAGTGCAGATTACATCCGTATTTGTAGTCTATATTTCTCGTGTCGCTTCTCTGGTCTATATCCCTTTCGCTCATCTCACTCGGACTTTACATCCTCGAAAGGAGGGTTGGAGTACCAGAATATATGTTTTTACTTGGAGTCCTCAGTGACCAGTACGCCAAATAAGGCACCATCACGGGGCAGAAGCGAGGAGAGGTTTTGGCCCTAGACGATCCTGTGGCTTCAGGGCCTCGCTTTAAGCCGTCCTCACATGTACGCTCCCGTGTGCTGTTTTCCGAATGGATTCGGCACCTGCTATGCAGCTGCTCGTGAGTGTGGAGAGAGAATCCATTGATGGGCGTTCGATGACAACGATTTTTTCAATGCAGGGAAACAAAAGTCCCCCCGCAATTAATGTGCACGTTCCTTTCATGTTCTCAGTTTTTTTCATCGTCATTATCATCGGCAGCAGCAGCAGCAGTAGGCGTGCTCTATCCACTGCTGGATGAAGCCTCCCCAAGCCATTGTCGTTTTTTTTACACGATGCATAAACGTCACCACTAAGGGAGACAAAGGCGGCCGGGGTTGGTGCTGGTCACCCACCCGCGTGTGTGCCGTGCTGGCTTTCGAAGGTGCTTGCTAACATCAATTTCCCCACCAAGTCTGTTAAGACTACCTGTGTGCGGGGGATATTTGTCGTTGTATGTGGAGGAGGAGCAGTGACGCATCAGCCTGGAATCCTGAGTTCGAGTCATAGCCACGGGTACCATCAATGGCGAGTGATATCTGAACCATTCCTGGACCCACATTGACCGGCATGGTGAAGTATGGTCAAACAACCCCCATGGTATGGGGTTGCATTTATCCAGCAGTGGATTTGTGAAGGCCTGATTTTACTATTATGCTGTAAGTAAGAACATGTTTGAGTTATATGGCAGGCACACTTATATAACAATGATAAATACGATCACACATATATTGCAATGACAATTTTGACACGGCAAATTATATTTCAATGAACGCTAATATGAGCAGCATTAAAGTGAGATTAAAACATAATTGATTTTAATCGCAGCTGGGTATGCAATGTTCAATTTAAAATGTATTTTCTATTTTAATTGTTCATATCAGGATTAATAGCTCAGCAGTAATGTGGTAGCTCATGTAATCAGTATTCGCTTCCCACATGAGTAAAAAAGTAATACTAATCGTAATACACTGATTAAAATATTGTCCGCCTCTAGCATTAGGTTAATTAGTAGCTTCTTTCTTGATTTTAAGCTTTCGTGACTGCAGGAATCCATACTCTTTGGTTCTTTCGGTAAAGTAAAATAAACCACGACGTTTCGGGCACAACACAAGCGTCCGTCATCAGTGGGGAAAGCATGGTGTTGCGCCCGAAACGTCGTGATTTATTTTATTTTATACCTACGTGACTTTACCGGAAGAACCAACGAGTACAGTAGCTTCGTGTTTTACATGTCGATTTTCACTGAATAACTTCAGAAATAATAAGTATTGCTTTACTCTGTGAAATAAAATTGGAGATAAGTGGCACAGTGGTTAGCACCATGCGCCTGTCAGCTCTGTGGCCTGAGTTCCATGGCTGACTGACATAAGGGGCAAGTGGTGTCTGATCCTGTCCTAGACTTCGCCACACCCACATTGACCATCGTGGTGAAGTATGGCTAAATAACCACCACGACCGACACCACTGGAAGGCCTTCAACCAGGATTTTGAATTACAAAAGGCAATATGTTGAACTTCTTTCGCACCATACGTAGCAAAACCGTGATAATCGAAGGTGTGGCACATTAGAACCGTATTACTGTTACTACAAACCACTGCTTCTGTATTTACCGTGATATAATATACCATTCTCAGAACTCTTTGATCACGTGTCACCTGTAACCCGAGCACTGTATCTCTTCCAAATAGCAGAGCACGGCAAGATATTACATAGTGTAAGAACCTTCAAGTGCACTTCAAACTTTATTAAAGGGCTGCAAATATCAGTATTGATAATAATAATTTAAAAAACTGACGATTCTGCGTATACATTTAAAATATCATGCTCGAAACTCTTTGCTCGCGTACACAACCGTCAACCCTCAGGGCGAGTTTGTTGCGATAGAATTGGCCTCGAACAACGCAAATCAAAGTCTTGCTCGCTCAGGGCCTGTTACCTAGCGCACGCTGTAACGCTGTCGCTGTTCACTCTATGGATTTTGTGGCTTTGCGTTACTATGGAAATGACGGCGCACCCATTCATGAGCATTCACGAGCAATGACCCGAGTGACCGCTTCAGGGTGGAATTCAGAGCCGTGCATCACCAGCGCAGCAGGTACAATGTCAGGCATCAGGCGGCGTCCGTCCAAACCAAAAATTCGCGGTATCGCAGGGCCACGTTCACAAGGTTCTGATGTCATAAAATACTGAACACTCAACAATTCAACAATACAGTACTACCGTGGCCTAGAAAATAGAAACATATATAATCGGTGATATTCAAGGTGCTATAAAGAAGGGCCATTGCCTATTATATATTTTCCTTTTAAAGGCAGTATGGTGAACGAATGTTTCCACTTTTTTTTTCTCTTCTTATTGTGTATTTGTGCACAACTGCCAATGCAGAATCACAAAATAATTTGGTTAATCGTGTATTCCTGATTCAGGGCAGTGTCTTCTGTTCTTTTTGACTGATGATCCCAGCTGCAATCAAACGCATCCATCACCCCCCACGTGTGGTACCTAAGGGCGTCGTTGCATTCGGCTTGTTTCTCAAACGGTCATTTCCCACATCTGCTAAAAAAAAAAGAAATCCTTAAATGACATAATTATAACAACTTAGTGTGTTCTCGGCGATTTGTTCCTTGAATGATGTCGAACGTTGTCGCGACGAACAACCGCAGCAGCCGCGTTGGCCACCCGCACGCCTCGTGGCGATCGCTTCGCCATGCACGCCACCCGTGCCAGGCTAGGTCCACCTTGGGGCCACGTGGGTGCGGCGCGATGTCACGAGGCGAGCCCCGGTGTTACGGGTCGAGAACATTTGCGCGCAAACACAATGGCAAGCCGCGTGCATGCGCGCGATAAATAATCTCAAAGAGCCCGCCTGGAGGAGGGCGAAATAAGGTCGTGCGTTTCACGGTTGCTTTTTAGGGTAATTGTTTTTTTTTGTCGGTGAGACGATTTAGCTTTCTGGCAGAGATGTATAATATTCACGCGAGGCACGCAGCGCATCGGTCACACTTCGTGGTGGGCATTTGGGGTCAGGTGTGATGTGCGGTGAGCAGGCTGGAAGGGGAGCCGGGGCAAGAGAGAGATTAGACTAGAAGTGGGAAGGGCTTGCGATTCTTATTCATACATTGGACGGAATGATGACGCGGTGGTAACACCTGTGCCTCACAGCAAGAATCACCCGAGTTTGATTCCTGACCCAGGTGGATTTCTCTGCTGAGCGTGTGTGGTCTCCCCCTGTTCGGCATGGGTTTCCTCCAGAGTCTCGCGAAATACACACAATGTAATTGGTGCCAATGCTGGACCCGCCTGACAATGAATCTTTGGACAGGCTTTCATGTATTAATACATAAATAATGCTTCATTATTTATTTGGCCCTGAATTGTCACTATTTAAAATTCAAATATATGCAGTAATCATAACTGTTATTTATTTATCTGATAAATCACTGCCGAGTTGCCAGACTTTTATCAGAAGGGCTGTCGCCAATTCCTTTGTCAGTGTTTTTGCAGGGAGCCCTGAGAGTACCCTGAGAAATTCCATGCATAGGTTGCAGATAAGGTTTTTAATGTGTTTTTAAATGAGCCAGCAACCTCCTTGCTGTACTGCCATATGTGGGCCACCTTGCAGTCCTGCAGGCTAGGGGCCTCACGCAAAATGGCCACGCTTGTTTGATCGAAAGACAAAGATCCCCCAACAAACTGTTGGGGCAAGTCTGTTATAGCCGTTATAGCCATAACAGACTGTTGGGGCTCGCGAGCACCTATGAAGGCCCGGACGGCACACGAGGGGGTGGGTGGCCAGCACCGGGCCCGGCCGCCTTTGTCTCCTAAGTGGTGATGTTGTTTACACATCGCACCAGGTACTCAATTTGAGGCCGAGTCGACCTAGGGGAGGAAGCCCAGGACAGGTTCAGAAAATCGTCACTGGTGTTGGCCGTGAACGGGAATCGAACGTGGGTCGCCGGGTTCGCAGCGCAGCGTAGCGCTAACCGCTACACCGCCATCGTCGCCTCCAACCCCCTTTCCAAAAAGACCAATTGTACAGGATGTCACTTGCGTACCTCACATGCAGCCACGTGGACACACTCCTATGAATACTAAGTGAAATAAGCTTTTACATATATATATGCTAGGCTATATACGTCATACAGCATTGAAAGCGGGCAGGGATAATGAAAGGTTTTTGGATGCCAGCAGCACATTTTCAGACGTGGTCCCCACCCCCTCGCTCCAGGGCCAACCTCGCCACCTTTTCTGAGGCTCACTCAGATCTGAGGCCTGGGGCAAACTGCCCCACCCCCCACCCCCACCCCACCTCTGACCCACTCCCCCCACTACCCCCTCTATGGCCATGAAAGTGGAGCGGTGAGGCTGTGGTTAGCGCTCTGCGCTCTTTACCGGGTGACCTGAGGTTGATTGTCGGCCACGTCTGACATAATAATAATAATAGTAGTAGTGGTGGTGCGTGATATCTAAAGTCATTCTGAGCCGCGCGCGTTACCAACACGCACTGACCAGCAGGGCGAAGTACGGTCAAAATCCTCATGCATTTATGTATGTTGAACTTCGCGACTGACAGGGTGGAGGACACCTTCGACCCAGCAGTGCATTGGTGAAGGGCTACACGTTATTTTAATTCGTTTCACTGGAATAAAAGCAACGTCAGCTTGCACAGTATTCGCTCGCTTTCTCAGAGAGAGGAGGGGGGAACGCGGAGGCACCCACAGCCGAGCGTGAAGACCAGCATGGTGAAGTATGGTCAAACACCCCCCGTGACTGACATGGCGAGGAGTTGCATTCTTCTAGCGGTGGATTGATAAAGGCCTGATTTTATTATCATTATGCTGTAATTAAAATTAGTGTTAAGTTATACAGCAGGCATGCCTGTATAGTAAAGAGAAATATTATATCACTCATTTATTAAGGTGACAATTTTCACGTGCCAATTTATGTTTTAACTTGCCATGTCTCTGCAGTCCTCTATATATTACGGTGTTATCGGCCAATTAATGGATAGTCCATCTTGTCGTCAAGCTCGCTGAGTGGTGCTTTCACGCGAAAATTCACGCACATATCTTGTGGTCCCTATTGTTGGCTGTTATAACAATGCGATTTATAGATGACAATGCCAAGAGTTCGTGAATAGTTTTTTGTTGAAAACGAGAGTTCACGGTCGCAAAATACTACTACTAATAATAAAGGGGGTGATGAAAGAGTGAGTAGTCGTCCATCGCGCGTTTTTATCACCATGCAGTTGGATTTGAGGTGAGGTTCCCCGGTTTAAAATGGGCAACATCATTCAGCTGAAATCTGGATCCATGTTATTATTCTCATTATGTTGCCATTTGGTTCTCATTGCTGCTTTTGAGCAAGTTACCAATTTAATGTAGTAATGATCTAATTCGCCATATCATTATATGGGCCCATTATCAATACCGCATAACGCCAATATAGGTGAATAGTTTTTGTAGCGCGGTGTTGCTGAGAAAAAAAAAGGCCGCTGGGTTCGTTCACTGGATGATGCTGGAATTCGGTTGTGGGGTGTTTGGTCCATTGATCAAGTGTTCGATTACGTCGTTCGATTCACGAGGCCAATCAGATAATGCGAAAGTAGTTGTGGGGAAAAGTCTCAACGGCATTCCTGGATGCGCAAGTGGAGAGCGACGGCTGGCGGGGCTTGGTGATGTCATCGGCATTATCAGCTGCATCACGCTGGGCGTGGCTTCAGCATGGGGTTTCCCACCTTCGGAATTCAGCATGTGGGTTGTCGGCCACTATTTTTTAAGGGAACCGATTAATAAAAAAAATAGTCCATTACAATTTTCAGTCGATTGACTTTAAGTAATCAAACGGTTATTACATTATTGCTTCTGTACAGCATCTAGAGATACATTTAGTATTAAGACGCTATAAATCTAAATTATTATTAATCGTCGCAGCTGCATGATGATATCTCAGAATCATAGGTCAGGTTCAGTGCTAGCTTTCGTTTAGACTGCTCAACAGAGTCCACAAGTGTGGCATGAATTATGTGCCCATGTGTTTGAAATATCCGTATTGGCCATATTTTTTTCTGGTCGCTAGGCATGGGATGTTTGAAATCTATAAACTTTTCCTCCCGCTCACAATGCATGCGTGAGATTATGCATTTGAGAATCAATTATCCATCGTGCAAGGCAAATCACATGCAAACAGGTCAAATGAGACGAACAGAATCAAGGAGACAAAAAACTTAATCGTGACCTCTACAATGGGATGATCAATGGAATCGGATAGAGGAGGAGATCGTTACATGCTAAGTCATCATGAACATCATCATCATCATTTTCCTTTCTTGATGAACTAATAGAATAAGTAGCCTGCCATCGCACTCCCACACGTACATGCATTGCTACATTTCCTCATTGGTCACCCCCTCGTGCGTGTTTCATCTCGAGGCAGCCTGTTCACTGTCCCACTTGTCGCCTTTTCTTGCAAAACATGTTTTAAAGAGCACGCGTGACAATTCGGTGTACATCGTATTAGTATCTTCTTCTTCTTGCCCCATGAGGTACGCGGTGCCTCTTGTATCCCATTCTGTCTGCTTCCGTGTTTTTTCAGGCGGGTATAGGCTCACCGTAAACAGAAAATGCATCCGTAAAACAGCTCTCTGGTTCAGCCCGCGGGAGACAAAAGCTCCAATTATGATCTGTCCATCTGGGCTTGGCGAAAAAGTCACCCCGGTCTGCATTCCGACGCAGAACGTGCGGCTCCATCTGTCAGTGTGTTCGCTCGCGTTCGTGGGTTTGGTAATAGCGTACAGTGGACTTGAGCTTCAGGTTTCAT
Source organism: Petromyzon marinus (assembly GCF_048934315.1). Classification (NCBI taxonomy): domain Eukaryota; kingdom Metazoa; phylum Chordata; class Hyperoartia; order Petromyzontiformes; family Petromyzontidae; genus Petromyzon; species Petromyzon marinus. The sequence goes on from NC_133701.1 coordinate 7,831,735, forward strand.
GGCGAGCCTGCTCGGTCATTCTATCTCCGTTTTGCTGCCTTTGCTTAGCAGATGTTTGCGAGGATGAAACAAATAAAAAAATATATATCCCACAACGCCTGCTCTTGACAATCTCAGGCTGCTGTGTTCCAGTTTCATTGCCAAGGGTTTTTTTTTACCCTAACCATCCCACCCGCACCCCACCCTTCCACTCCTCTGCCCCCCCCCCCCCCCAAAAATAAGAGTGATGTTATGTTCTAAATATTGTCGTTGTCACTGTGCTGTTAAGCCCTTACTGAGAATAATTTGCATCGTCTGTGTTTCTGTGAGCAATATAAATTATGCCCGAGTAGTCATCAATGCGACCTGCATTGGCCGTGGCGCAACAGGCACTCGTAACGATGTTAAAAATAAACTCAATGCGGTCATCGATGGCATTGCACGAAGCGGTGTATATTATATAAGGCGACGTTTTGGGCAATGGCCCTCCTTCAGAGCAGATAGATATTTATACGGGCCAGTATAAAAATCTAAAATGCCGGCGAGGGCTCTCCTGCAGCTCGGTGTGATGCTACCGCTGCCGTGGCTCTGTGTGAGAATGTGGTGATTATAAGAGACGTAGTTGTGCAGTGGTGAGCGCGTTGCAGGATGAATCCCTTCAACTGAATTTGATTCCCGCCCACGGCTAACATCAGAGGCGAGTTGTTTTTGCTCACCACTGCAACAACAACAACGGCAGCAGCCCACCGTGAACCACTAAGTGTCGGTGACGTCACGTTGACACCTAGCCTGGCACAAACCACGTGTGGTTGTCGAAAGGCTCGCCGGCAGGATGCCACGGGACAGACCCAGGTGCCTTGAGTTGACTTGACTCAGATGACCGGCAGAGGCGCACCCCCTGTGCTCCCCGCTGTGCCAATTTGCTGATCTTTAACCACTTGTCGCTTCACTGGCTGTTGTGAGCATCGCTCCTGATTACAACCACGTGCACAACGACTGCCAAAATAAACAGTGGCAAAAATCGCCCGCATAATAGCCTCAATGACTTGGGCACTGACCTGGATCATTCCAGGGTAAATCTTTTTGCAGATGACACGATACTGATTGCTGCTGCCCGCTCTCCAGATGACGTGATTGCTAAGCTACAGGGTGATTTCAACAAACTACAACATCAGCTAGTTGCTCTTAAACTAGTCCTGAATACCTCCAAAACCAAGGAGCTATGCTTCTCACCAGGACTAAAGCAGGAAGTTATTTTTCCCCAATTACATTCCTTAAATAATTATCAAATAGAGAAAGTCAAGATCTGTAAGTATCTTGGGGTCATCCTTGATTCAAAACTGAATTTTGAAGATCACATTGATTATATTGGTAAAAAGACAAAAATAAAAATGGGTTTTCTGTATCGACACAAGCACTGCTTCCCCCCAATGTTCCGTTTGGAATTGATAAAAGCTACCATACTGCCTCTACTTGACTACTGTAACATCGTGTATAAATCAGCCCCAAGTACTGTACTGAAGAAGCTTGATTCCATCTATCACTCGGCCTTAAGATTTACATTGAACTGCCCATATAGGACTCACCACTGTGATCTCTACATTGGGTCAAACTTAACATCTCTTAATGTTCGACGGCTTGTGTACCAGATCTTATTTATTCACGATGTACTTACAAAAAAATCCGCAAACTACCTGCTGGATCTCCTCTCTGTTTCAAAGAACAAATTTGACCTCAGGTCTTCGCTCATTTACCAGCTTCACATTGCCTATTGCCGTACAAAAACTGGAGGAAGGGCCTTTGCTATTGATGCCCCCAGGGTCTGGAATGCTATTGCCAATAAACTGCAACTTGAATCCCTACCAATGATATCTTCTCTCAAAACTGCTCTAGAGGAGTTGTACACCCCTAGCTGCCACTGCTATTCAGTGTCCTAAAATAAAATAAAATGTTTCGCTCCGGATGACGCTGCAAAGTATTATCTGTATTTTGATTTAGCGTGCTGATCTTAAAGGTGCTTTTAAAAATTTGATACTCCGAATGATGCTTCTGTTGTTGTGGAGTAACTCACGCAGCCAGCTATGGCTCTAGGATTTGGTGTTACATGTTATTTATGTAGTTTATTGTAAAAATTCGGTCACAGTCCCTGTGATCACTGTTACGTTGCAATTATGCTTTATTTTTTGGTGATTGCGAAAAGTTTTTTGGTTTGGACATGTTTGTTTTGTTGTAGTACGGAGTTAGACTGCCGGCCTTAATCTAAGTTTTCTTGTGGTTGTTGTTGTTGTTTAACTTGCATCCAACTGGGATTCTTTGCACACAGCGTTGGTGTACGGTGCTTTTTTCAGGAATATTTTGCCGTTTTTTTCCATGGATTTTCTGTTTGCACAGTCACATAGTCACTTTAAGATGTTTTTCTTGTTCGTGTTTTTGTTTTTTTGTTTGTTGTGGTTGCGCCCGATTCAAGAGCCGAATGGCTCACAGGGCTATACCAAAATAAACAAACTGAAGCTGAAAACAGACTTCTTTGGTTCTTTCGGTAAAGTCACGTAGAATGAGAATAAAATAATAAAATAACACAATAAAATTCTCACGACGTTTTGGCCACAAGGCAAGCGGCCGTCTTCAGGTGAAAGGTACAGAACTGTCCCGTTTACTTACGTCTACGACTTGTAAGTTCGCAGTTGTGTAGTCGAGTACATGAATGGGGGAGCGAGAATCGGTGTGCCTGAAATCGATATGGCGAGCGCTTTGAACGTGCACGCCTGTGTTAAATTACTTTTCTTGCCGGAGGTCGTCACGGACAAACATGAGCCTGCTCGAAAATTAATTTTCAGGTTTGTAAACCCGACGGATGAGCGATTGTTTTGTGTTCAGGGGTGCTGATTGTCAATTTCACCTCGCACCTTAAGACTTCCTTGCAACAGAAATGCTGTTACGTGCATTAGCTCTTGCTCGGTCAGAAACCTTGCAAATAGTTTCATAAATGTGCCTCTTCATACGTCTGGCATTGTTTTTCTTATTTGTTTACTCCTAAAAAAAAATGTATACGTAGCCTACTGTTTTGGTTCCTGCAAAATATGGCCGGGTACCGTTTGAGTGGCCCGGTCGAGGTGTAACCCGCAGTCCTTGCACGAAGATAAAGGTGCAAGCCCTGAAATTGCTCTCTCATGCCACTTCCTGTGGAAGGACCTCCACTCGAGGGAGGCTCTGAGAGCGCCCCTTATCGAGGTCATTCTCCCACGCTGGCCAAACATCAGCATGGAAGAAAGAGACACAATCGTTAGCCCACCGCTCGCGACTTGCTGATTGGCTGACTGTGGTGCCCCCGTTCATACAGCAGGGTGAACAGAGGTGGCGGGGGCGGGGGGATTTAACCCTTTCCCATTCCGATGACGTACACATACGTGTACTAGATCAAATCGAACCGGCGACCTCTGGATCGCAAGTCCACCGTGTTGACCATTGCACCACGGCAACACCCTTGCAAGAAGACTCTTCCGAGAATATACAAATCTTATGAGAGAAACCAAAAAAAATAAGTACGTCCTATTTATCTGTGTCACCCCTGGGATTTAACAATAAAAAAGCACTCGGCTAACGCAAGCACTGGGCAATAGAATTCATGTTGCACCTCGCTCGTATTTGCTGCTCATCGATCCAGCCTAGATGGGCCCTCCGGCCATTGACCTTTGATCCTGGTCTCCGGTCCTCGTGGCGCAGGAAGGGGCTGCTCTCCAATTATAGCCGCACGCCGTGACGCGGTGGTTGTGGTGGTCATGCATTTGCGCTTAGTTTTGGTGAGAACGCATGGCATTGGGGAAACTGGAGACAGCGGATCGTTGGTTCCAGCTCATCATCCCACCCAGCGCAATGCAGCTTATACTCTTTGGTTCTATTCGGTAAAGTCACGTAGGTAAAAAATAAAACCAAAGAGTATGGATCCTTGCAGTCACGAAAGCTTCAAATCTAGAAATGCAGCTTGTATTTATATCGCGTCTTAACAGGCATCGCGTCTTAACAGGCAGAGCTAGAACGTTCCAGCACGTTGTGATCCCAACATTTCAAGCCTTTCAAATAGCGGCCTACATTAAGAAAAAAACACATGATCCAAATATAAATGTTATGGGTCTTAAGGGGGGTGAAGTGGGGGGCGTGATGGACCCCATCACTCCTGCCCCCCACCCCACCATACCCTTGGATTAGCTACCGTGGCTAATTGTAACTGCATCTCAAATGCTGTTTATACGTGGTGGGCACAGTCGTTTTATGGAGGGAACAAGACAGACGGTCGTATAGCAAAGAGGAGGAAGCTCTTGAGCATAGGTTTGAAGAGTAGCAAGTAAGCTGGCCACACCGAGGGCTGGGGGAAGGGAGTTCCAGACAATGCGAGCAGCAGAAGAGAATGAGCGACCTCCCACCACCGAGCAAATGCTTAGTCGGGGGCTTCAGCAAGAAAAATGCTTCAGTTGCTCGAGCAGAGAGCGTGTGAGAGCAGTGTAGAATGCGAACACTCGTTGTGTAATTTAATTGTACAGAATATATATCGGATATTAGCGTAAGGATTTGGACTGAATTATTTAAAATGCAATCTCCCAATACATGTGCATGATGAGGTAAAGATAACAGGCAAAGGTGCAGCCCTGCAATTGCTTTGCTCACACCAATGGCTGCTGGCAGAAGCGCCTTGACTTGAGTGAACTCTGGAGGGTGTCATTTGAAGTAATAAAAATCTAAGGATTACACCGGGCTTAGCCAGTCTAGTACAGTGAGATTTATTGGACACGCTACGTAAGTACTGCTTGCCGTCATCTTGCCTCGTGTATTGAAGAGGGGTAGGATTCGTAATAATACTAATTGCGGCTTATATAGCGTCTTTCATAATATCTCAAGGCGCTTTACATCAATGGCAAGGGGGGGAGGGAAGGGATGTGGTTGGTTGAGAGGTGGATAAAATTTAATTTTAAAAAATCCCTTCTGGAAGAGACGTATTTTTTTTGTGCCGGACTCAAAGATCCCCACCGTATCGGACTCCCTGACGACCTTCGGCAGAGTATTCCAACAGTGCGGATGCCACGGGCCCAGAAATCGCCCGTGGACGTGAGCTTCGTTTCTGGCGACGCAGAGGGGATCTCAGTCCGCCGACTTCAGAGTGCTTGCCGGAACGTACGGGGTGCAGCAGCAACAACTCCCCAATGCACGGAGGTGTCAGATCAACCAGGCCTTGAATGCGAGGAGGAGGACCTTGACTTCTCGATGGAGTTTAACCGACAAGAGGGGCAGGCGGGGTGGGAGAGATTTATTCTGAATGAGGAGTTCGGATCGAGACCCGAGCAGATGCATTCTGAACGGGCTCGAGTTGACAAAGTACCTTAGGGGAGATTCCAGACAGCAAACGATTGCAGTAGTCCATGTGTCGGCAAGCAAAATAAGAAGAAGAGCCATTTTTTCATTCGATTAACACCCCCCCCTCCCTCAATATTCAAGAGCCGCAATGCACGTGAATACGAGACGGGGTGGTCCTTAATAAAATGACGCCACGAAGCAGTTCCGTAAAGAGCTGCAGCCTGCCGAACCCCGCAGCCTGCCAAACCCTGCAGCAGTCGATGTGTGAGAGAATAAACCCCTTGGGTCTATTTGCCCATCATGGCAGTCCTTTCTTGCATCGGTCCATGCATCAACGGGATTTTTTTCATCCTTCTCCCATCCACTCACCACCACTCTCTGCGCTATACAGTACTTATCGCCGAGCCCATTTGTCAAGACTTCACAAACATTTACGTGCGATCTCTCCGTGGCATTGCATGCTGCGTGATTGATTGGAGTTTCTTAAGTCCAGGCATGCATTTTATAAACTCTCCGTCGCAGCTGCGGGGGCCACGTGTTGACATTTACGAGAATTCTTACGCATATATGCGGTTGTTAAAAAAAATTCAGTGTGGTTTTAAGAAGGTTGGAGGATCTCGGTGAAGCCGTTTGGTCGGTTGCTTGGTTGGGTGGTCAGGCTTATTTGTTCAAACATTATCGCATCTACTTCCATATTTGTGTACCAAGAAGTCATTTAAACAATGTTGTTATTGCAAAGGAGACGTAAGCCATCTGCTGCGTCGGAGGGCGCACTGACATTAATGGTCTCAGAGCCCCACCACTTTGTGAAGGTGGAGCATGTTTTGCCGGTACGTAATTAATTACGGACTAATTAACCCAACAGCAAAATAATTACTGCAGCTGCATTCCCTTCTCTTGCCTAAATGGAGCGGCCACATGTGGCGTAATTATGCACTCATTAGAGTTACGATCGCGGGCATAAATCTCTTCAAATGCCATAACAAAGCTTCAGAATAAAAGCTAAATTATGCCACCCCACAAAACACGTACTTAGTAATACTTTGTAACGTTTGTTTTGCATTTGGTTGGCAATGCGGTAAACAGTTTACAGCTTAATTAGTAACTTGCCAAATTCTCATGCCAAACATGTAGTGGAAGTTTTCTAGCTTTGGTTTACGATCATCAGAAGTCAAAAAGTTTGGTAAATAATGTGTTCAGCAGCGTCATCATCATCACCGGCCATCAATCTACTGCTGGATGAAAGCCTCCCCAAGTTGCCACCACCTCTCACAATCCCACGTTATAATAATCCACCTATCAGCTCCACACATACAGATTTCATAACTCCATCTCCTCTGTGTTCGGACGCACTCTCAGACACTTTCCTTGTACGCAAAGCAAACCACACTCTCAAGTTTCCATTTGGGTCTTCTAATTCTCAGAATAACACCTTGCTTTTGGACATTTGCGGAATGATGCCATGCGTACTCGTTAGCACACTGCACTTGCAATCCAGAGCTTCACCATTTTGCTGTTGCCTCCTGACACGGGACTGCAGTTGAAACAGTGGACAAGTTTTTTTTTGTTCAATCGCCCCACCTCTGTTCTATAAATGAGTGCAACCATAGTGAGTCGATCAGCACCTCGTGTGTGGTGAGGTAAAGTGTGGTCACTCGCCCGTCTTCCTCTTCCAAGAGTAGCATGGAAGAGTAGGCCAACATCGCGATACTTCTATAGGCCCTTCTGACAACAGTGGCATGAACGAGTAATTGCAAGGCTGCACCTTTAACTTTTAAAACTGTAGCTGTTGGTAAGGCTTCGTTTTCATATTTTTGATAAGACTATGTCATTACAAGGCGACCTTGTATTCAAGCCTATGATTTTCTAACGTATCACTTGCATCTCTCTCTAAATCAAAACAGGACCTTACTTGAACCTCTTCGTTACAAGATCTGTTCCTCAACCGTAACAACAAAAAATCTAAAACTGATTGGCGAACCTTATCTCTCTCTCTCTTACCCCCCCCCCCGCCGTCTGACGCCGCCAAAATAAATTAAATTAACCTCTCACCTGCCTCCCTCCAAGGCTTTAGCTTTTCAACTCATGCCAAACTGCACTTTGTATATACAATTTCACCCCGCAACTACATGAAAGGCACCCGACCCTCCCCCGCGCCCGATAGACGCTGACGGCGGCCTCCGACAACCCCAGCGATCGGTGACCGAGAAGGGTGCGAGCACCTTCGTCGTTCATCACGTAATAATAATGATTGTTGTTGAAGCTGTATCGTGACGTCTTTATTGTTCGCGGCTTGACTCAGCTTTTCCCTGCTTTCGTGTGTTCCATCCCTTTGGCATTTCTGAAACAAACAGTCGTCTTATTCTTGGTTCTTTCGGTAAAGTCACCACGTAGAAGGGAAAGAATAAAATAATAAAAATATAAAACAATGAAATTCTCACGACGTTTCTACTGCAACACAAGCAATCATCATCAGGTGTGAAAACAACAGCAAGAAAATTGGATGACTGCTTGTGTTGCAGTCGAAACGTCGTGAGAATATTATTGTTTTATATTTGTATTAATTTATTGCTTCCCTTCTACGTGACTTTACCGAAATAACCAAGAATATGAATCCCTGCAGTGACGAAAGCTTTAAATCAAAATTTAAACAGTCGTCTTGTTAACATTGCGCGCGCCTAGAACGATTGATTCCCCCTCTCCCCCCCCGATTGATTTCTGTCGATCGCCGGCTTTTGTTTTTTTCTGTTCACTCCATAGCGTGGCCGCGTTTCTGCCGTGCGAGTTGCGCGCATCGATATTGCTGCGTACGGAGCAATACCAAACCCTTGACGGGTTTGACTGAACGGTGAGTTCCTGTTCTCAAGTCCTGGAGCCGGAGTCTTCCCGTTGGACCGCCCCGGCCCAGAACAGCGACATCTGTGTGCCCGTGCGGTCTTGTGTCGTCTTGCAATGAGTCCTCAGGACTCTCTCAGACACACATACACACAGCCGCCCATCGCAAATCCACCTCAAATACGCACAACCCCCCCCACACCCACCCCACCCGGAGCTCCTCCGCTGTGTTTATGGCATTTGCGCCCATCCTCTTTCTGTCTCTTTGACGTCATTTGCCCACACCGCGCTCGGGCTGGATGTTATTTGAGCTCCACCCGGTTCCTGTTCCTCCGAACAACCTATCCACGCCACCTGGCCCCAACACAGTGACCCCCGGAACATCGTTTTATATTTCTGTGTGGTTGGTTGGTTGGCGGTGGTGGTGGGAGAGAGGGCTGGCGGGGTCTTCTCTCTTCTCTCTCTCTCGTGTATCCGCCGTTACGCTTCGTGTCTCTTCCCTCCAGCCCGTGGCGCGCGTGCCACGTGCGGCGCGTCTTCGCGAGCGAGCGCCCGCCTGCTCGTCCGGGTGCGTGGGTGGGTGCGTGGGTGGGTGGGTGGGTGCGTGCGTAGGTGCGTGCGTGGGTGCGTGCGTGCGTTCCCGTGAGCACAGAGCTTCTGCCCTGAGGCTGCCACAGCGGAGGGAGGGTGGTGGTGGAGGAGGTTGGCGGCTTCCGCGGCGGTGACGTCGACGCTATTGGGAGTTGGTGGGGGGTTTGGGGGGGGAAGCAGCGAGCAGCTTTTAGAATTTGGGACGAACGCGCACCACGCAGGGAGGCATGGATTTACCCGACACTCCCCCCCCCCCCCTGTTTTTTTTCCTCTTGCGAAAAAGCGATATACATGAATGAATAAACAGAGGGAACAATACAACAGCCCCGTCAACAAGAAGTTCGGTGCCTTGCTGTTAGCGGTGCAACAGGCCGACGGGAAGACGTGAGTGGGTTGGGGAGAGGCGGGGGGTGGGGAGCGAGCCGAGCGAGCGAGAGAGGAACAATGACAAGAGGTGACAGCTGTGTGAGCAACAGGTTTGTGGTGCCACGCGACGTGTAGCGGGCGGCGTGCGTCGTGCGTGAGAGACGCAGAAGCAATGAGTTCCCCGTTCAGACCTCATCCGCTCCTCAACGGATACCACCTCAATGGCCCCTTCTCAAGCGGATCGCCCAGGGCCATTCACAGGCCTATCGACATCATCCAGAAGAAACGGCGGTAAGGCGTTGCATCTCGGAGAGTAATTGTTCACAGCGCAAATTAATGTAAACGTTGTTCATGATCAAATAAACATAACAATAAGTGGGAAATAAATAGAGAGATGGTGGCGCAAGTTGTGCAATGGTTTATTACAAAAAAATAACGATTGCTTAATGATGAATTGTCTTAATGTGAAAAGTGAAAGCTAAAATAAAGTACGGTATTGATGAGAATGAAAGCAGATCTAGTAGTAAAGCTATGCATTCATTGCACGTGTTTTCACTTGATCCTGAATTGGAAAGATTGATCGGAAAACCACTTCAAAAATGATTAATCGCTTGGTGTCTGGAACTGCTGCTTATGAAACGTAAGCATGTGGTGTATGTAGCATTAAACACAGGTTCAAAACGTTATTAAAACAATTAAACATATCTCCATGCCACTGTTTTCCACATGTTGTCATCGGTACATGTGGAATTGCCGTATTGCAATTCAGGAATAATATGTTCCAACCTGTTTACAAATGCATAGGAGAAAACAATTAAATTTAAATGTGCCAGGTCGCCACTTTTAATTAAGCAGGTGTTACTTTAGAATCGCTGCACCGCATCTTAACGATGGTTAGCTGTCAACAAAATTGCAAAACATAACAACATGCCACCCGCTTTCACCATGTCACTAGTTTTCGGACCGCGGCTTGTGCTGTTGTCTTGAGAAAGGGACATTTGTCCAACAGGGGTTTGGCGGGAGTGGCCTTTCCGCCCGTGAGCGTGTAGCAAGCGGCCTGGACCACGAGGGCTTTGTGCATGCACACACACCACACAGACGAACTTGGGGGGGGGGGGAGAAAGAAGAGTTGCGGAGGTGTGGTTGTTGTTGTCACTTGCCCTCGGAGTTACAAGGTCTTGTCGCCGCCGCCGCTGCCGCTATCAGCCCCGTTTGCCCTTCATTAGAGAACATCTCGTCTCGCCGCACACAGCCAGCCATGAAACGTGCGGTGACGACGATCGTGACGATCACGATGATGTTGATGATGATCGTTTTGACCCCTTCATTGGCATCGGGCCCAAACTGCGTGCCCGACGAAAATTGTGCAGCGCAATGATTCGTGCGTGCACACGAGCGCGTGAGCGCGCGAGCGAGCGGGCATGCAGACGGTGCTGGCTAAAGCCGGCGCAGCAGGAGGATGAGCGGGTGTTTTCATGCAGTGTATTCAATAGCGTGCGTATGGGGGCTTATAGCTATGTATGCGCGTGAAGATGTACATAGGTGGCGGTTATGTGGGTGGGTGCGTAAGACTATATACCTATTATACTATAAGTGGTATAGTACAGAGAGGGATATAGGAGGTGAAACATTTTGTACATTCGTAAATGTGCTGACATACACCCCCCCCCCCCGAATGCGTGCGTAGAAATGAACACAACTGCATAGATAGGAAGACAAGTGGTAATGCAGATTCAAACAACGGTCAACTTATTTCCGTATTTCTTTGTAATGTATGTAGTTATTTGATTAACGTGTGAGTAGTTTATTTTAAAATAAAGTTGGCTGCATTTCCGAAAAATGATATAACATACTGCAGGTACTTTATACCATGGGTGTTATGAAATGCACTGTTCTTTTTTCTCTTATGCAGGATTTTCACGAGTACTAAGTTTAAACTGCGTATGTTTATGGATATATACTGATTTTGAAATACCGTATTACAAGAGTAAGTGTTCCTTTATGGATCATTTCTCCAACGGAATCATGTTTGTGAAGTTTAACGATAATCTTATTTTGCTATGGTATGATTTGTTTTTTTTTATATTTAAGGCCAGATAACATGTACAATGCTGAAGAAAATACCGCCTGTGTCCATGTTGGACGAGGCTTCATTTTTAGATAGTCTTACTTTCTAAAATACTAAAAAAAACATCTGGTCAGGAGTCATTAAACAAAAATTTGCCGAGCAAAGCAAACCCATTCTCAGCTTCACACGTTTTTTTTACCAAGATATCATTATTCTATTTACTAAATATAGTATAAAAAGCAATTATCGTTTACCGACGTCTTTTTTGCTGTTATCTTATCAGAGAAAAAGTAGCGGAGCCCAATAGTCCCCCACCCACCGCTTAAGCTTCCTCATGTGATAGTTATACTGGTACTGGTAGGAACGACGTTGTAAACTGAGTGTACCAGCCTGCAATAGATTAATGTGTCCGTCCGTCCGTCCCCTTTCAATACTTTGACGAAGTGAAAAATTCCAATGTTCCTACCAGCCCACCCTGCAGGGACCTGTTCTCTGCACGATGACACTCGACTCTAAAACCTCCCCTTGCAGTATCACCGCGAATTAATGCTCCGAGTGAGACTAGCACACCAATCAGAAGGTCGTCTGTCGTGCAACGCTATCGAGCACACACTCCACCTTGTACCGTCAAGAGCTGGCTTGGCAAGTAGCTGGGACGCATGCAGAGAACGCGTGAAAATCAGAATATTTGTTTATACTGGAGGAATACGATGAGCTATAAAGCTCTTTTTCACAGGTGTCCAGTCGAGGCAGGTACGGACGTTACAACAACGAACGTTACAGAAACATGATAGGAGTACAGAGTACAAATAAGGTAAACAAATGACCAAGCAAATACAGTACAAATACATCTAAATCATCCCCGTCCTACCAGCCAAAGCTCACTGAGGTATTAACTTATTTTTCAGAAGCGTCTTGGCCACAAATTATAGCTCAACAAAGTGGCCCGTCATTTGGACATTTATAGCACCAAAAAAAAAATCTAAATTATCCTAATGCCTGTTTCTAAATGCGCCGGGGAACGGCCGATATCGTATGTATTGCGTATGTCGTCTCGAGCACTCTTTCTCGAACCTTTATGGCCCACGGACCAAATCAGCCGATGGAAACATTTCCGCGGACCACCCGGCTAGCCTCACCCCCCCCAGTGACAAAGCGCTTTCACTTATCTCTGAATACCAGTACCTAATACAACATTATTCGTATTCCCGGAACATAAAATAATACGCAGCTGTTAGGAGGGGGGGGGGAGGGGTTCTTTTAGATCTTAAGGTTAGGGTCGTTAAATTTTGGGTAGTTTACCAATCTTCATTTTAAAATTAAATATCAGAAGTAAAATATGAATTAATGTCCGACACAAAATGTATAGACGTTGTCATTATTGTCCGAATCAACCTGCGTTTGCATCAAAGCATTTGCGAGCCACCTGAAGGAGTGTCGCGAACGGCACTGCTGGTGGTCTGGAAGACCGCACTTTGAGACCCACTGACACACAACGTGTGCGCATCTACAAGTTTCCTTTACAAATTCTCGACATTGGGATTAAAAACGCACTCGTTTCTTTTTCTGTTTTTAACAAGTGAAACAAATAGTCATTTGTAACGCTTTTGTAAACCCGCTTTGGGCGTGAAAGACTCCCCATGCCGTGTCGGTCATGGGGGTTGTCTGACCATACTTCAGCACGCTGGATAGGGTTAGTAACCTGTCAAAGAAGGGGTGGGGTTGGGGGATAGAGAGGCCAGGATCGGTTCAGATACCACGGCAGCCGTAACAGGGAATGAAACTCGGGTTTTCGGGATTGTAGTGCAGTGTGATGCCCCTCCACCCCTTGTGTTGAATAAAAAAAAAGTGAAAATGCTTTAGGGATGTGAGTCCATCAACAGGCCATGTGTGGTGGGGTCATTCGCGCGCAGCATTCCCGATTCTTCCAAGGTGCCTCTGCCGGCGTGGAAGAGTAGGCCAAATACTATCTAACGGTGCTCTCCAGAGCATCTTGCCAGCAGGGCCGTGAAGCAAGCAATAGCAAGGTTTGCAACTTGAACACCGTCTTGTAGCCTATAAATACTCGGGCGGGCGGACGAAACTTCGTGGGGTATTGTTCGCAGTGTGGCACAAACACGAGCTGAGGAATCCTTTGATATATGTATTCTATTGACAAAGAAGCAAAACTTTTGGCAGCTGCCCATAGTGATTACTGTTGTTTGGCCCAATCCAAGGGCTCCGCAATTCGCTTCATTGAACAACAGTGATGCAAGCATTTTTTTTTAAGTTCCTCAACTCTACACTTTATGGCTTGGCACAAACAAGCAGCATTGGCAACCTTTGGTCTTATCACAGTAATTAGTAACCAGAGCATTGTAGGTCCCTGAAATTATGGAAAGATAAAGTGTCAATAATAATAATGAGAATTGTACAGCCATTGGTAAAATACACTGCTGCATGAAGGATTTCTTACCCTTTTCCATGTCGGGCGTGCGGGTTGTTGAACCATTCTTCACCATCATTGGCGGAGTTTGACTTCTATTTTCGGGGGGTTAGGGGGACAAGGGTTCGTTTTGTCCCTCACATTATGAATCGCGGGTGCATATAATATTTTTTTTAATCTTAATTGGAAACGACTGGGAATAAATTAATAAAGGTGCCCCCCCCCCCCCGTGCCCCCTCCCCCAAACCATGCTGGGCAGTTATGGTTGGTGAAGATTATTTCATTAAAATGGTCACACACACACACACCTATTTGAACGTACACACGCACGCACATCTTAGATGTTATCCTGTGTGTGCCTTAGATTATACATTGCCTGTCCGAATTGAGATCCCTGGATCCCGTCATTCGACAAAAAAAAAAACACATTAAACCGTGCAAAAAACTAATACCAGTAACCGAATGCACGCATCATTAAGATGGTTTCAGACGTCTTCTGCTCAACATCTAAATGTGTTATTGTAAAATATCTGTACATGCACATGTTGCAGTGGTGAAAGTCAGGACATTTGCACACTTCAGTGGTTTCTAATGGCTTTCTATGCATGGCTAAGCTGGATACATTACAGTCCGTTTAAAGTAAATAAATGCGTGTTCGCCGTCGTTTTTTTTTCTAAAGTTAATCTGCCTTTAAACTTATTATATTCCAAAAAGCGGGGTGGCGGGAGACCCAAAAAAAAAAACGGAGATGCATTAATTAATAAAAAAAGCAAACATTGTGACTGAGCAATTTAAATTGGATTTGTTACTTCATTTGCTCGTAATACTTTCAGCGCGAATTACCTCCCGATGCTGCGCAGACATCGCAAAAGAGCCACGTGCGAGTTAGCACTCGCACGGAGGGGATCAGCGACAGGGGGTAGACAGCCAAGGCGGTTGGCAGCGCCTTTGCCATCGCGCCATCCAGGGGAACCTTTCGTGTAAATAAAGTCCGAGTACAATCCAAGACTTGGACTAAGGATAATCGCGACGGTAATACGGCTGCACGGAGAGAGATGCGAGACAGATATAGAACGCTCCGGGGGTGGGGGGGGCTCAAGTTATACGCGGGGTGTAACGCGATTAATTTGCATTAAAAGCTTAACGAGCAGCAACAGCAGCAGATATACGTTTTGGCGAAACGCCATCTTTTAAAAATAAATCGTTTAGGATTTTTAGCAACGGTGCTGAAACAAACAGGTCAACATTACCTGGCTATGATTCTTAAGAGAACGAGGAAACCAAAAGTGGGGGAAGAAGAGGAGATGATAGCAAAAAGAGGAAATGAAAAAACTAAGAAATGAAAAGGGCGACAGGGTGAGATCACGTGGTCAATTGCCAAAGTTATTGTTTGGGACTGTAATGTGTCCCAGAATCAAGAGAATAAGTCCTGACCATAATCTTCGTTGTAAAACCACAGCGTTAACGAAGCCACCACCCTGTTCTCATAATCGCCATGGCACAATCCCTAACTCTGAAAGTGACATAATCCTTGCGCTGGCCCTACGCCTGACCATAATCTTAACCTTAAAACTCCACCCATTGATAATAATTTTTAAAAACCCCTACGCACTAGTCATTCATTTATGAGCAGAGGTGACTGGATGGCCCACGGACCAGTGCACTGTTGAGATCCTGGGTTTAAATTTCGACAGACACGCGTGATTAATCTGCCTTCTCAAGTGTAGTGAGTTGATAGCCTCAGCCTAACCCACCAATGACTGCGCAAAAGTCATCATATAAAATATTGGCGTTCACTTAATGTGCATAAATTCCACTCGAGAAAGTAAACTTTTGGTTTCACTGACATGCGACGAAAAGTATTTACAGGGCATTTGAAGGTGTATTAATAGTGCGGATTTGGGTGGTCTATTAAAGCGACTTCAGAAGTAGCTCTGTGACATCTGCTTCTCGAGCCATAGGCTAACACAAACTATTAATACAACATAACACAATGACTTAAGAAAATAATATACATGATATACTGCTTCCTACGGCATGCCAGTGGTGGGGGTAGTTTGACCATACTTCACCGCACCGATCAGTGTGAGCTGCCGAAGGGAAGTGGAGGGTGGGTGGCACAGGAACCAGCTCAGATGTTGCTCGCCACCGATGACATCACTTAGCAGGAACTGAAATCCCGATCACCACTGTAAGCCCACTTTACGTGACATACGGTGCTGTAAATCGATGGCCACGTTACACATGGAGACTTAACTCTGCCACTTTTCTCTCCATGAAGTAAGAGTTTGCCCACCACCGCGAAATTCATCAGATCCGTTGTGCGCGGCTCTGCAAGCAGGGCACTTAAAAAAAAAATTTCGTTCACCCGGTAAGGCCCACTGAGCTATAGAGCTCGTTTTAGAATCGACCTGGCTGTCGCAAACCATAGCTCAACGAAGTGGCTTATCATGTGGATCTTCATAGCAGCCAAGTCCTCTAAATGCATGTTGATTTTAAATGTGGTGCGGAAAATCGGAGGACCCCGAGAAAAATCCACGCGACCACGGGGTGAGAGAGCGAGAGAGAGGGAGAGAGAGATACGCAAACTCCAAATATACAGCAGGCGCCATGGTCGGGATCGTACCCACGACTTGCTGCATACCATGCGAGGTTAGTGAACATCTTCCATGCGAGGTTAGTGAACATCTTCCATGCGAGGTTAGTGAACATCTTCCATGCGAGGTTAGTGAACATCTTCCATGCGAGGTTAGTGAACATCTTCCATGCGAGGTTAGTGAACATCTTCCATGCGAGGTTAGTGAACATCTTCCATGCGAGGTTAGTGAACATCTTCCATGCGAGGTTAGTGAACATCTTCCATGCGAGGTTAGTGAACATCTTCCATGCGAGGTTAGTGAACATCTTCCATGCGAGGTTAGTGAACATCTTCCATGCGAGGTTAGTGAACATATTCCATGCGAGGTTAGTGAACATCTTCCATGCGAGGTTAGTGAACATCTTCCATGCGAGGTTAGTGAACATCTTCCATGCGAGGTTAGTGAACATCTTCCATGCGAGGTTAGTGAACATCTTCCATGCGAGGTTAGTGAACATCTTCCATGCGAGGTTAGTGAACATCTTCCATGCGAGGTTAGTGAACATCTTCCATGCGAGGTTAGTGAACATCTTCCATGCGAGGTTAGTGAACATCTTCCATGCGAGGTTAGTGAACATCTTCCATGCGAGGTTAGTGAACATCTTCCATGCGAGGTTAGTGAACATCTTCCATGCGAGGTTAGTGAACATCTTCCATGCGAGGTTAGTGAACATCTTCCATGCGAGGTTAGTGAACATCTTCCATGCGAGGTTAGTGAACATCTTCCATGCGAGGTTAGTGAACATCTTCCATGCGAGGTTAGTGAACATCTTCCATGCGAGGTTAGTGAACATCTTCCATGCGAGGTTAGTGAACATCTTCCATGCGAGGTTAGTGAACATCTTCCATGCGAGGTTAGTGAACATCTTCCATGCGAGGTTAGTGAACATCTTCCATGCGAGGTTAGTGAACATCTTCCATGCGAGGTTAGTGAACATCTTCCATGCGAGGTTAGTGAACATCTTCCATGCGAGGTTAGTGAACATCTTCCATGCGAGGTTAGTGAACATCTTCCATGCGAGGTTAGTGAACATCTTCCATGCGAGGTTAGTGAACATCTTCCATGCGAGGTTAGTGAACATCTTCCATGCGAGGTTAGTGAACATCTTCCATGCGAGGTTAGTGAACATCTTCCATGCGAGGTTAGTGAACATCTTCCATGCGAGGTTAGTGAACATCTTCCATGCGAGGTTAGTGAACATCTTCCATGCGAGGTTAGTGAACATCTTCCATGCGAGGTTAGTGAACATCTTCCATGCGAGGTTAGTGAACATCTTCCATGCGAGGTTAGTGAACATCTTCCATGCGAGGTTAGTGAACATCTTCCATGCGAGGTTAGTGAACATCTTCCATGCGAGGTTAGTGAACATCTTCCATGGGAGGTTAGTGAACATCTTCCATGCGAGGTTAGTGAACATCTTCCATGCGAGGTTAGTGAACATCTTCCATGCGAGGTTAGTGAACATCTTCCATGCGAGGTTAGTGAACATCTTCCATGCGAGGTTAGTGAACATCTTCCATGCGAGGTTAGTGAACATCTTCCATGCGAGGTTAGTGAACATCTTCCATGCGAGGTTAGTGAACATCTTCCATGCGAGGTTAGTGAACATCTTCCATGCGAGGTTAGTGAACATCTTCCATGCGAGGTTAGTGAACATCTTCCATGCGAGGTTAGTGAACATCGTCCATGCGAGGTTAGTGAACATCTTCCATGCGAGGTTAGTGAACATCTTCCATGCGAGGTTAGTGAACATCTTCCATGCGAGGTTAGTGAACATCTTCCATGCGAGGTTAGTGAACATCTTCCATGCGAGGTTAGTGAACATCTTCCATGCGAGGTTAGTGAACATCTTCCATGCGAGGTTAGTGAACATCTTCCATGCGAGGTTAGTGAACATCTTCCATGCGAGGTTAGTGAACATCTTCCATGCGAGGTTAGTGAACATCTTCCATGCGAGGTTAGTGAACATCTTCCATGCGAGGTTAGTGAACATCTTCCATGCGAGGTTAGTGAACATCTACCATGCGAGGTTAGTGAACATCTTCCATGCGAGGTTAGTGAACATCTTCCATGCGAGGTTAGTGAACATCTTCCATGCGAGGTTAGTGAACATCTTCCATGCGAGGTTAGTGAACATCTTCCATGCGAGGTTAGTGAACATCTTCCATGCGAGGTTAGTGAACATCTTCCATGCGAGGTTAGTGAACATCTTCCATGCGAGGTTAGTGAACATCTTCCATGCGAGGTTAGTGAACATCTTCCATGCGAGGTTAGTGAACATCTTCCATGCGAGGTTAGTGAACATCTTCCATGCGAGGTTAGTGAACATCTTCCATGCGAGGTTAGTGAACATCTTCCATGCGAGGTTAGTGAACATCTTCCATGCGAGGTTAGTGAACATCTTCCATGCGAGGTTAGTGAACATCTTCCATGCGAGGTTAGTGAACATCTTCCATGGGAGGTTAGTGAACATCTTCCATGCGAGGTTAGTGAACATCTTCCATGCGAGGTTAGTGAACATCTTCCATGCGAGGTTAGTGAACATCTTCCATGCGAGGTTAGTGAACATCTTCCATGCGAGGTTAGTGAACATCTTCCATGCGAGGTTAGTGAACATCTTCCATGCGAGGTTAGTGAACATCTTCCATGCGAGGTTAGTGAACATCTTCCATGCGAGGTTAGTGAACATCTTCCATGCGAGGTTAGTGAACATCTTCCATGCGAGGTTAGTGAACATCTTCCATGCGAGGTTAGTGAACATCGTCCATGCGAGGTTAGTGAACATCTTCCATGCGAGGTTAGTGAACATCTTCCATGCGAGGTTAGTGAACATCTTCCATGCGAGGTTAGTGAACATCTTCCATGCGAGGTTAGTGAACATCTTCCATGCGAGGTTAGTGAACATCTTCCATGCGAGGTTAGTGAACATCTTCCATGCGAGGTTAGTGAACATCTTCCATGCGAGGTTAGTGAACATCTTCCATGCGAGGTTAGTGAACATCTTCCATGCGAGGTTAGTGAACATCTTCCATGCGAGGTTAGTGAACATCTTCCATGCGAGGTTAGTGAACATCTTCCATGCGAGGTTAGTGAACATCTACCATGCGAGGTTAGTGAACATCTTCCATGCGAGGTTAGTGAACATCTTCCATGCGAGGTTAGTGAACATCTTCCATGCGAGGTTAGTGAACATCTTCCATGCGAGGTTAGTGAACATCTTCCATGCGAGGTTAGTGAACATCTTCCATGCGAGGTTAGTGAACATCTTCCATGCGAGGTTAGTGAACATCTTCCATGCGAGGTTAGTGAACATCTTCCATGCGAGGTTAGTGAACATCTTCCATGCGAGGTTAGTGAACATCTTCACCACCGTGGCGCCCACTGCACCGCAGAAGCGACAACCGGTGCCCCCCCCGCCCCCCACCAACAATTGAACCCCACCACGAAAACGGCCGCGGCCAATCGACTGAACTCCCGGTGTCTGCGCGCCGTTGTTTCTGACGTTGGGAGTGCCCCCCCCCCCCAACCGCCTCCTCTCTCTCCCAACC
This sequence comes from Petromyzon marinus, assembly GCF_048934315.1. Taxonomy (NCBI): domain Eukaryota; kingdom Metazoa; phylum Chordata; class Hyperoartia; order Petromyzontiformes; family Petromyzontidae; genus Petromyzon; species Petromyzon marinus. The sequence goes on from NC_133701.1 coordinate 7,851,532, forward strand.
CCGCCACAGGATCTATGGGGCACGTGTCGTGGCAGGAGGGCCGCCCCCCCCCCCCCCTTAATAAATCTGAGCGCTTGACGTCAGCGTTCCCGTGGCAACGGCCCATTAATGTCCAGCTACACCTGAGCAAAGTGTTGGCGCCGACGACGCCAGGAGTATAATGGGTTTAGCTCGCCGGCTTTGCGACCCACCGGTCGCCAGATCGATTCGACCCCCCCCCCCCCCACCCCGGCGCGGGCAGGTTTCTTGAATCCCCCCTCCGTTGCCCGTCTGCACAGCGGTACCCAGGCGGGTACCTCTCGCTGGAGGTCGCGTGTGGGCGGGGTGAAGTGTGGGCACTCCCAAGCTCTCCCGAGATGTCTGGCCAGCGTGGAGGTGAAACAAGAAAACGTCTAAATTATTTCCTGCACTCATGAGAAGTGATTCAGTGCTCATTCCCCTGTCTGCATCCCTGAGCCACCGGTGGAAATTTCACGTCCGTATGGTGGGGGCATATATCTATCCATAGGTTAACCACTGTTGGCTTCGCTACAAAGTGGTACCTATTTTAACAACCCGGGGGTGATGATGGATTGAGTCAACCCGCAACCAGGATTTCAACTTGCAGCCTTCCGAGTGCGAGCCACTCGCGCTACCGCTGAGCCCCCTTGCCCGGTTTCTTGTATGTACAGCAAGTTGAACTTCTTACGCACCGTACGTAGCCAACCGTGCTGATTGGCGGTGCAGAGCGCGCCAGAGCGGTGCGTCAATACCCTCTCTAGAGTGGCTCTCTCTCGAGAGCTTCCTCCAGTGGAGGCCCGTCCGCCAGCAGTGCTGTGGGCATGCGATTGCAGGGCTGCGCCTTTGCCTTCACAGCTGAGCCTGCCCGCTGCCCCCTCTACAGAGGGCACGCTCGGGCTCGTTGGGGATAATTCCTCGATAAGTTCAACCTCCCTTGTTGCGTTAACCACTGAACCCTAGAATGGAGACCGTGTAAAACCTGCATTACTGCATGCTTTTCCCATGGTGTGATGGGGGATTAGATAAGGGTGGCCGTGATGTCACTAAGAAAGATCGTCACGGTCATGAGTGCGGCAAAACAAAGGGGCTCTTGGGGTGTGTTCAATGCGCCCTGTCGTTGCGTATCGCCAGGACATATGTAAATATATATTTTTTTTTATTCAAACGTTATCCTCAATCTGCTCTCAGTGCTTTTTCATGAGACGAATAAATGCGTGAGGAACCCTTGCAGAGCGGTGCATTGTCGTCTAATGTTAGATAAACGATCCTTGTCGAAGGAAATATCGCCGAGCTGCTTATGAAATGATTCAAGTGATCTCTTATCCACGCACCCAGGTAGCGCTTTCCCACTCCGCCTCGATGCCGAGAGAAATGTTCATACCGATGCTTCGGAATTCAACTAAATTAAGTACAGAACCATTTTTTTTTCCATGACGGCGTTGTACAGTCACGGGTGACTGGGACTCCTCACTGCTCTGCTCGAGGGCTGGCGGCTGCCCCGACTCAAACCCAGGATCTCAGCGGTGCCAGCTCAGTGCTTGGACATCCAAGCCACCCAACCTCCTCTATTACTTAACGCGGTGTCTGTGTTGCAAGCAATGAATAAATAACTAAATAGGCGAGTCCAAATCCTGAATGTGATAATTAAACAATGACAATTTTCTGCCCTTATTGATTTACCCAATGCCCTTTGCAGTGACGTTTTTTCATATTTTTTTTTATTTTACACAAAGCCAGCCAATGTGGGTACGTTGTTAGTGTGTAACCAAGCATCATTTGAGGTTTGCATGATCGAGATTTGACCTTTATTTCGCTATGTGCACGCATTTCTGCCGGTTCCTCCCTTCACTCTGCCTAAGAATGGTTTCAATCAGCCAAAGGTGACCTTTTCCGAGCCACTTCTCGCAATGCGAAATTGCGCGCGCCACTCCGCATTCGGCCCCCGTGCGTTTTCAACCGCCGAAACAATGCCATGAAAGTGGCATTGAAATCCATTTCTTTCGAGGTCTTTTTGTGTCGCTGTTGCGAAGAGCTCTGCGAGAAAGAAAAAAAAGAACACACGGGCGTGTCGAGCTGCCGAACGGGGCTCCGCTTGGCCGGGCTCCGACGTCCGTCTCCCGCTCGCGCGCGCGTGAATACTTTGTTTGGAACAAAAAAAAAGAGGTGCGTTTGTTGTCACGGAGTCGTCGTCGTCGCGTTGCCGGGTGCTTCGAAGGGGCCCAGACAAAGCCAAGCTCAATGGACACGTGGCCAGCACGCACGGCCCCCTGTGACGCGTCTCGCTCGCGTGGTCCCACAGCTGCCGATATGACACTTGACGCCACAGGGCACGGCGAGGGCGTTTTTTTCAGTTTCATTTATTAGGTATAACCCTGTGAGCCATGCGGCTCTTGACTCGGGTGCAACCGCAACAAACAAAAACATGAACAAGAAACGTCTTAAAGTGACTGGACGCAAACGGAAAAATCCAGGAAAAAACAGCAAAGTCTTCGACCACCATCGTCAGAAAGCAAAGCGGTCCGGAGTCGGGGGGGGGGGGTGAGTGGGAGATGGATGGGGAGGTTAAGGGTGGGATGGTGCAGAGATGGGAGGAGGATGGAGTGAGACGAGGTGGAGATGCGTAGAGAATCGAAGGCAGTTACGCAGTGACGTGATGTTAACTCCCTCGCGTGGTGTATACGAAGTTGTTGGTTCGATTCCGACCCTGACGGCTGTATATTTGGAGTTTCCATTTTCTCTCTGCAGTCACGTGGATTTTTATATATATATAAAAAAATATATTTTTCTCAAGTTTTTCCCTTCCACATTTAGAAACATGCTTTTAGGGTGTTTGGCTGCGATACATGTCCACATGATGAGCCACCTCTTTGAGATCTCATTTATGGCCAGGTCTCTTCTGAAAAAGAGCTAGATAGCTCAGTAGGCCTTACCTGGTTATATACCATCACACTACAAAAATTGCTGTTGGTTGCGATTAACGGGAGTAATTCATGTTGTTTTATTACCTGTTAACTATTAAAGCAAAAGTCATATCGACGAGTATTTTTTATTGATTCATGACGATGACATATCATTATAAATGGAATATATGATGTGATATAAAAATATAATGACGACGCATCCTCCCCCCCCCCCCACCCCCCCAACTTGTTTTATAGCTTTTTCCCAATTCCGTTGCTGTGGGGTCACTAACAACAACCAGAGCCACCATTCACCGCTAAGTGGTGGTAACGTCAGCACAGCACCTGTGCCATGTTAGGTGCACTTTGAAGCCTACATGACGTGTCGAATACTCGCTGGCAGGCAGTGACGGGACAGACCCTGGTGCCATGGGTTGTCTGACTGAGATGACTGGCAGATGCACCATCTGTGCTTCCTACTCCGCCATAACACACAAAGACAAAGACCCCCCCGTATAGCCTCAACAGACTGCTGGGGCAAGTGCTGTTCGCCCGCAGCTATGAAGGCCGGCACGGCACACGAGTGGGTGGGTGACCAACACTACGCACGGCCGCCTTTGTCTCCCCAGTGATGATATTTACACACCACACCAGGTACTATTTTGAGACTGAGTCGACCTAGGGGAGGCCCATGACCGGTTCAGATAATCGTCACTGGCGTTGGCCGTGAACTAGAATCGAACTCAGGTTGCCAAATCGTAGCACAGCGCACTAACCACAACACAATTGCTCCCCACTTACTACGCACACACACGAACACCCATCGTGTTGAATTTGGTTCGTCATTCAGTTCAACTCGGAGACCTATGATGCCGATTGCACCACCTATTGGAGCCTATTGAAGTGACATTCCACAAGTAGTTCTTTGACAGCATCTTCTAAGGGTATTTTCGAACGCAAAGTGATGCTCTGCTCTCTGCAAGAGCTCTGAATGGAAATATCTTCGTCTATTCAGACGATGGTAATAACACATTTGGGATAGATTTCTATTCGAAAAAAGCAAAATAGAAATCAAAATTAACCGGAGAGCCAAGGAACGATTTTAAACATCTTCTTGGTTCTGTCGGTAAAGTCACCACGTAGAATGGAAATAAAATAATAAAACTAAAACATAATAAAATGAAATTCTCACGACGTGTCGGCCACAACACAAGTAGCCTTCTTCAGGTGAATGAACAGGACTGTCCAGAAGACAGCGCTTGAGTGAACATTGCTAAGCATGGGTCGCGTCTTTTAAGCTGTGTGGGCGGAATTAACATTTGAATTAGCGTGTCACCCAGCACCACCACCGGATTGGAGGAGGGTGGCGGCTGGGCAGACAGGAAAGGAAGGTTAAAGAGCAGCCAAGGTGGGCTGCTCTGTCCTGTGTTGCGTTGTAACTATGCTGTAAACTGGACTACTATACAGTACAATATTATAACTTCCAATCTAAACTACATGGTATGATATATCATAGACAAAATTTCACCTTTGAATATTACAATGCGTTACTATACACTACCCTATACTTTAGACTATAAAGTATTAGACTTGTAACATTACACTATGTCTTATTCTATCAACCCTACTATATTCCACACTTCTGTATATTCACTATACAATTACGATACTATATATTGGCTCATGAATTATGTTAAACATTACAATGTTATACTATTATACCACATGTTATAAACCATACCATTGACCGACATGTGAAAGGTATTAAGAGGCAGTGCCAGCGAATGGACTGCGGTCTGAAGGTCACCGTAAAATACAATCAATTAAGAACATGAAGAAGGATCTTCTTGAGGAGCCTTCATGACATGAAGAAGGATCCATTCAAAACCATCACCTTGCCCTACATTGCGGGGGTCACAAAAAAATCTCCAAATTCCTGAATAAACACAAGATCCAGGTCCGATTCAACACAGTACATAAAATCCGTGATCTGGTTCCGTCTGTAAAAGATGTGGTTCCAGACATACAGTACCCGGGCGTTTACAAACTAAGTTGCCTCTGTGGTAGCAGCTACATTGGAGAAACCAAACGACATGTCTCGGACCGCATCCGTGAACATAAAGCAGACTTGAAACACGGTAGGACTAACTCCTCAGCCGTGGCAGATCACTGTTATAATTTAGTGGGCTCACATGACATTGACTTCTCCATAACGAAGGTTCTCTGCAAGCCATCCGGCTACCATGAGAGATTCGTTCATGAGGCCATCCACATATACAAACACAGAGACAATTTCAACCGAGAAGATGGATTCTGGCTTAGTAACCATTGGAAAGATGTTATAAACCATTTCGGTTCTTAAATTATTGTATTTTACGGTGACGTTCAGACCGCAGTCCATTCGCTGGCACTGCCTCTAAATACCTTTCACACGACGGTCAATGGTATGGTTTATAGCATGTGGTATAATAGTATAACATTGTAATGTTTAACATAATTCATGAGGCAATATATAGTATCGTAATTGTATAGTGAATATACAGAAGTGTGGAATATAGTAGGGTTGATAGAATAAGACATAGTGTAATGTTACAAGTCTAATACTTTATAGTCTAAAGTATAGGGTAGTGTATCGTAACGCATTGTAATATTCAAAGGTGGAATTTTGTCTATGGATATATCATACCATGTAGTTTAGATTGGAAGGTATAGTGTATTGTATAGTAGTCCAGTTTACAGCAGAGTTACAACGCAACACAGGACACAGCAGCGCACCTTGGCTGCTCTTTAACCTTCCTTTCCTGTCTGCCCAGCCACCACCCTCCTCCAATCCGGTGGTGGTGCTGGGTGACATGCTAATTCAAATGTTAATTCCGCCCACACAGCTTAAAAGACGTTGTCCATGCTTGGCAGTGTTCACTCAAGCGCTGTCTTCTGGACAGTCCTGTTCATTCAGATGAAGAAGGCTACTTGTCTTGTGGCCGAAACGTCGTGAGAATTTTATTTTATTATGTTTTATTTGTATTATTTTATTTCCATTCTACGTGACTTTACCGAAAGAATCAAGAAGATGAATCCCTGCAGTCACGAAAGCTTTAAATCGAGATTTTAAACATGTATTTGGCTCATTCTATGTGGCCTTATACACACATCCACTTCTTCCAGCAAAGTGTCCACTTACCCCCAGATTCCTCTCCTTTGTGTTATACTCAGTGTTTAATCACCGCCCCATCACAGATATTCATTGGTAGATACAAGACAAAGAATTGTGTTATTTGCATTTCTATCAGCACTAAAATGTCATCAAGACGTCAACAGATGGTGTCCCCAAACCAGGTAAGGTCCACTCAGTTGTATAGTTATTTTTGATAAGTGGCTTGGCCACAATTGATACCTCAACGAAGTGACTTATCACGTGGAAATGCATAGCAGCCAAATACTCTAAACGCATGATGTTGTTTCTAAATGCGGAGGGAAACCCCGGAGGACCCGAAGAAAGAAATCCACCATACCACGGGGAGAACATGCAAATTCTAAATATACAGCAGACGTCAGGGTCGGGATCGAACCCACGATCTCCTGTATACCAGGCGAGGTAGTTAACATCTCGCCACTGCGGTGCCCATGGCTAACACTTTTGTTAGCCATGGCCGGCAATTTAACTCAGGTGTATGGGTTCGTAGAGCAATGTGCTCACCACCATGCCACCACTCCACCATGTTCTGGGCATTAGTGATAATAAGTATCAGGCATGTAGTTGCTTCTTCATTGCAAGTACACTTGGAGTATTGTATTATCCGGATGATAGACTGCTCCGGAAAGTACAATGCATGCCAAGCCTGTGCCCGGGGAGAGTAAAGTTAAACAATTCTGGTCACACACACCTCCCAGATTACGAGACACCACTCCCAACTCTTGCTTAAATTGATAATGGGGAAAAGTGCATTTTATAATCTAGAGAATACGGCAACAGGTCGATTAAAAATAATAACAGTTATTTTTTAAGACTGTCACTGACAGGAAATTGTTATTTCTTTAAGAGGGCCAGTCAGCCAAAAGATCAAGATTTCCCTTTCCTCTTAGTCACAGTAAATTAAAACCTATTCTTTTTTAATCAACCTGTAGTTTTAAATATATAAATCGCTTCTTTTGCTTGGCCCAGAATTTTTATTTGCACAGATAGACAGTTAATTTTATCTCAACTGACAATGCAACTGGGTTTTCATTGAAAGTAAATGCACAGTTTACCTTCGAATATTTTGCACAGTCTGCAGTTTACATCGTGAGATTTTTTTTTTTACCACAGACTGAATGATCCCGGGTCACAGAGGTGAGCAGCAAAATCTGCTTTCAAAAGCAAAAACATTCTTCCATGAATAACCGAGAGCTGTAACTGATTTCTTTACAGACAGCCGCTTGTAAAAGGTTTCCGTTGCAGTGGCTCACTCATGCCAGGGCAAAGCCTCCTCGTTCCCCATCCCACCCAAGTTCAGTTCACACGCACACGTAAACCAACACACCTACACACTTAGCCAAATATCCACTTCTACCTTTTCAGCATTATAGGCCGTCAATGCAAGTACTGCAAGTGAGCCCCTTGCTAAAGTCGGCGAGGAGCACGAGCGGATGTCATCCTTCTCAGCAAGACTCCTCAACTTTGTCCTCCCAATACTGATGATTGCAAAACCCCACCTAGTGCCACTCATTTCAGGCTGAGTCCACCCTGAAGAGGTGACGATACTGCTTGCCGATTCTTTTTTTTTACCCGTTGCGCAGGGCGCTAACCACTGCCCCACTGATCACCACCTATTCATATTGATACCAAAAGTTCCCCGTATAGTTGTCAACAAACTGTGGGGGGAAAGTGCAGTTAGCGAGCGCCTATTAATGGCCCGCAGAGCATTTGAAGGGGTGTTGTGACCAACACCGCGCACCATCAAGCTTTTGTATCCCCACTACTCATGTGTTTTTATACTTCACCAGCTGTGTATTTATGGCTGAGGTGACCTAGAGGAGGCCCAACACCAGTCCAGATATCACTCGCCACTGACATTGGCCCGTGGCCCGTAATCGAATGCATGTTTGGCCGGCTTCGTGGAAGAACGGTGCGCTAACCGCTGCACCACCGCTCCCCCACTGGATCGTGTGACGCACGCGCGCGCGCGCACCACCCGCCGCCGCTTGCTCACTCCCTCGCACATGTCCACCACGAATGATCCCGTCTCGCCAGCCCTTCCCCTGAGCAATAGACCCACTGCGGTCGGTGTGGGAGAGAGAGAGAGAAAAAAAGATGCATCCGCCTGTGCTTTGTCACCATTTGCTTGAACGGCCAAAAGAGGAAGCGTGTTTAAATCCCATGAAATCAGCCTATACCCCCCCCCTCAAGGGAGCGGGGGTGGCGATGAGGGCATTAAGTCACGCAGCAACTCCCCCTTGAGTGTCTCTCCACAGCAGGGGTGTGGCGGTGGTGGTTGATTATGTGTGCGCGTGCAGTTAGGACATCAGCTTGGCCTCCACAAGCCGAGCGATCCCCCGCTTTCATTCCTTTATTTTACTTGGATCACGCATCCCCTGCGTTGCTGTTTCTGTAAAAAAAAAATTTAGTTGTCGCTGGACACACGCGCAAGAGACTCCAGCAGTACTGGCGGCCAAACGAAACGAATTAAAACTGAACCTCTGAGTGCTAACGCGCCATTACTCGCCGTTGCCGTGTTTGACACTTGGAACTAAGCCACGTATTCCAGATATGGATAAAGTGATCATTAATTATCAGAGCTCAGAACGGGTGGACTTGCCTCGTCTTAACTTTGACTGGGCTGAACAGATTAAGCTTTTCTGAAACATTTAAACGCATTTAAACGCGAGTTTCCTTTTATTTTAATCCATTACTGTGTATTGTTTGGTGGCTTTTGCTCATGAGACCTCTTGCCCCATGGCCCCCCCCCAGCTGCCTACCAACTTGAAGCTTGAAACTAAAAAAAACCCCAACGTAGCATGAAGGAATCCACTGTTTTTTTGGTCGACCGCGACTCTGACCCTGGCAGAAACAAACTCTGAAATTAACAAGGCAATTCCCTGGTGAGCATTGGCGACGTCGCTGCTTATGGGTGGACAATAAAACGTTATATGCAAAGTCAGTCGAATCAAACACAAAGTTTACCCTGCAAAAGTTGTTGCTGTTTGCAGAGCCGTGGGGGGTTAGGGTTTAAATTGCAGGGGAACGCTGTCGGAAGACTGTTTCCTTGCGTGCTACTCTGGAAACTGTTGCTTCAATATTTTTTTTTCCCCAAGCCCAAAGGCTCACTTTACTGCTGATTCAGCATCATTGCCCACGTTATGTTAATAATAAATAAACCACTCTTTTTTGTTCTCTCTCTCTCTCTCTCCCCGTGTGACGCTGACAGGGTGGTAATTTTAGCAGGCCAAGGTGGTCAAACGCTGACGTAAAAGCGATATTTGGTGCACGGATGACATGAAGCCGTAAACTTTACGCACGTAACCGAACGGGTGACTCTGCGGTTTGAACCCGTGACTCGCAAGAAGAAGGGTCAGAGTTCAACTCCCGACCTGAGTCAATTCGAATTCGTTGTTTCCCCCCAGATCGACGAAAGCGCCGTGCCAAATTCACGGGAAGTCAGCGGCGGTTGTGCGATGAGTATTGCTAGCTCCTGGCACGGGAATGTGGAATTAATCACAGTTGGCTCAAGATCGTCAACGTTGATCTCGTATGGATGGGGTTCAACTCGCCTTAGCTTTTGTTACGTATATATTTAATGGACCTTTTTTTTTCCAATTTAAAACCTCAGCCAATTGCATGCATATTATTGTAATTTTCGCTTAACCTTTGTTATGCATATATGTAATGGCCCGCTGGCTGGAGCAGTGATGATAAGGTCATAAAGCCACCACTGCATTGCCACTTGTGAATGTGTGTTGCAAATCGACGCGCTAGTTTACGTGCGTCATACAAGCGTCGTTATCAGCTGTGGGCTGTGTGAGCAGACAGTGGTCTTTGTTATTTTACACATTGGCATTTACAAAAAAAAAATACGTTTCGTTTTGTTTATCGGCACGGGGCCAAATGGATCGCTCGTTCGGATCTCTTAACTCGCGCTACCCACGAGGCCCGTTCCGTAACAAAGTGTTTCATTGGGCGACCATGACCAGCCCAGGACACTGGAGTGGTACAAGGCAGGGATGCATAGCCAACGATATGCCGGTTGCATATATATACATGGCAAAAGGTTAATAGACCTGCAGTTTTAATCGGGGGTGGCTGCCGGGCTTGAACTGAATAAATAATAGTTGTCGATGCGTCTATTCATCCAGGTGAAGCCTCACTGAATCTCGGTACCCTTTTGGAGAGGCTCCTGCATCGGGACGTGTGGCCAATTCAATTCGCGAAAGTTGGGCATGCAAATAAAAAGACTGGAGTACACACCCAAAGAAAATATACGCATGCAAGGGGATAACGCCCAAAGTTACAAAGTTACGATGTAGACAATGAGGCTGACACACAGTGGCCTACTCCTCTTCAAATGACGTCAAGGGATGCTTAGCGTCCACAGTAAAGCAGGCTATCTTATGATCCACAGTATTTATCAGGGCAGCCGACTCGAGTCAAACTGCGAATCGGTAACACATGACGAATGCGCGACCACTTACCCGAAGGCCATCTTATTGTAACTCACGAGTGAAGTCCATGTCTCTAGAGCTTTTGTTTTGGCTTCATTCCCGCATCCGTGGTGCATGTGTTTGCAAGTTAACGTTCTACACTGCACCGTAAACAATAACCGTACTTAGTGGGTCAACGGCGGCGCGTTAGTTCACACGTTGCGCGATAAACTCGACAACCTGAGTTCGTTTATTTGAGAGTCAAAGATGAACCAGTCCAGGTGTCCTCATCCCCCCCCCCCTGCCCTCTTCCCCCACTTCTCCCTTACCAACCCACAATGTGGTGAAGTCTGGTCGAATCAACCCCTATTACAACATGGAGTGAGGAGGCCTTCATCCAGCTGTGGATTCACAAAGGGCTGTGCGTTATTTTGTTGTCAATATAAGGAGAAAATGTCACAGAAAATTAGTATTAGTGGCATTCAGATTCACATGAAGTGTCAGTGTTGCTATGATATTCTTGGTCTGCATGTAGCTCATCACAACGTCCCCAGCCTCTTTTTTATCCCAAAAGTATATATATTTTTTTTTTATCTATTTTTCTTTCTCAATGGGGCATTTGTATAAGAAGTACAATCTTACGAAATCTACAGCTAAAAAAACAGCAGCGGGCACTTCTGTCGTCATGCTCTAGTGCCTGAGAGCGATGTATTTAAGTGGCTGTTGAGCAGGTATATAAATGTGCATTGTTTAATCAAATACAATAGATTCCCATGCTCACCGTACTTGCAGTGAATCAGACAAATATGAATCGATTATTATTCCCTGTCAGTGTAAATTCCAAGCGCACATTTATCTTTCTTCTTTGGTTCTTTCGGTAAAGTCACGTAGAATGAGAATAAAATAATAAATTGATAAAATAAAATAACACAATAATATTCTCACGACGTTTCGGCCACAACACAAGCGGCCTTCATCAGGTGAAGGGACGAGACTGTCTGGAGGACAGCCTCCAGCGCCGACGTGTGGCCGAAACGTCGTGAGAATATTATTGTGTTATTTTATTTTATCAATTTATTATTTTATTCTCATTCTATGTGACTTTACCGAAAGAACCAAAGAAGATTAATCCTTGCAGTCACGAAAGCTTTAAATCGAAATTTATCTTTCTATTCGTGCTTCTTTTGCATAATTTGGAGTCTTCTTTGGTTCTTTCGGTAAAGTCACGTAGAATGAGAATAAAATAATAAATTGATAAAATAAAATAACGCAATAATATTCTCACTAATATATTTATTTTATCAATTTATTTTTTTATTCTCATTCTACGTGACTTTACCGAAAGAACCAAAGAAGATGAATCATTGCAGTCACGAAAGCTTTAAATCGAAATTTATCTTTCTATTCGTGCTTCTTTTGCATAATTTGGAGTCTTCTTTGGTTCTTTCGGTAAAGTCACGTAGAATGAGAATAAAATAATAAATTGATAAAATAAAATAACACAATATTATTCTCACTAATATATTTATTTTATCAATTTATTATTTTATTCTCATTCTACGTGACTTTACCGAAAGAACCAAAGAAGATGAATCATTGCAGTCACGAAAGCTTTAAATCGAAATATAATTTGGAGTTGTTGTCCTTTACTTTTCGGGTTTGGCTGTGCTGCTGCACCGCGCGTCAGAGCTGGTAATATGCGCAGATTTATTGTTTTCTGCTCGCAGGCCACGTCGGTACGTTGCTCATCGTTATCAAGCTCGGCTTTCTACTAAAAAAAAAACACTCCACTTGCTCTCATCTGCCTCCTTATTGAATAATTTTGAAGAAGAAAAAAAACGGCAAGTGGGCTTGAGCAGGACACATTGCGAAAGAGAATGACGGCCAATGGTTGAGGCTTTTTTTGTGCCAGAGTGGCAGCCAAGGAACGGAACTGGTCCCGAGAGGGCTTCCACTGTAGAGATGGAGCGATAAAATCGGCTCATACGCAGGAGCTAGATGGATTGTTACATCAGCTAGATGGATTTGATGGCCTGGAGACGCCTTCATCTATGAACTGATAGATCAGAGCTGATGATGATAATAATAATGATGATGTTATATTCTTGGTTCTTTCGGTAAAGTCGCGTAGAAGGGAAATAATAAAATAATAAAAATAAAACATAATATCATCAGATTCTCACCACGTTTCGTTCACAACGCAAGCAGCCGTCCTCAGGTGAAGAAACAGAGAATGATGATGTTGATGATGACTTGAGGTCCTAGTTTTGCTGTTTTAAAATTAGTTGAAAACTTTCACGAATGTGCTGAAATACCCACCTCCGAGTCAAAATGTGAATTTCTGTTCGTTGCTTGCATCTTAAGTCTCATTGGCTATGTCTTGTTTTGGTTGTGGGCAATGGCTCGTGAAGGAACTTTTATTTTCCCATAAGCAATTACAGCATGTGTGTTTTAAGTTCTTGAAGTTTAATTGTAAGCTGGGCGGCTTAATCCAAAAGCTCTACTTTCTCTCTCTCTCTCTCCCGCCCCCAGTGTCGGCTTGCTGAGCCTAAACTTCCTTGAAAAACCCCACGCCGAGTAAACGGCGCACGGCTGCCCCACGTGACGGCACTGCCTATGGTTGTTTCAGTGTTTGGACGGCAGCATTACATTCGACGATGAACCACGGCAAAAAAAAACATTAACCTAGACAACGATTGGGCGCGTGAGAAGATGGTTTCGGCGTCATTTTAGTGTTGCGAAGGCGCCGTTTGACACCGCGCTGCCTTGTCGAGACTTGCGCGACTCGGGGCAATTGACGCGTCACCCCGTCGGCCTGCAATGCGCCCGTGCTTTAAGGTTTTCTCGTAAAACCTCGACGCCTGTTAATGCTGTTTACGTGCACGCATGCTTTCACGTGCCGTGCCCTTGAGGCTTTTGAAAGGACCACTTGAATACAGGTCAGGCACTCACTCCAAAAAAATTGCTTTTGAAATGATCCCTTGCCACGTTACTGGAAAAAATACAATTTCAAGTCCCTCGGCACGTGATTTTTCTCTGCCAGAGAGTGCACTCCATGTGGACATTTTTTTTTCCCCCAATGAGAATTAAATACCCATGAGCAAAAGTGTGACTTGTTTGCTTGCCAATGAATTAAGGCGATGTGAAGGATTTCATTACTCACTACTTGCATGCTCAGGGTTATTGAAATTAATTCAAAGCCACTTAGTACTCAGGGGTCGTCCCGGTATTTTATTTTTTTCCATATTAGTGTACACGTGCAGCCCGTGTTTTGTGTCAATATACTGTTGGACAGCCCTCCGCACACGATGTGAGCTGTGGGGGTTATTTGACGATATTTAACCACAATGATCGGTGGGGGTTTGGGGAGGCAGTGAGCATATATGTGTGAGCATAGAAGTACAGTACAACGATGGATTTTCTGCATTGTCCTCTGCTGTCCATAACGCAGTTTCGTGGGATATAAGCCGATAACTCCTGTCATGCATGGCAGAATATTTGTTTCCTAAACCAAGGGTATGTTAACGCATTCCTTTCTCCATTTATAGTATCAAATTCTGCTGATAAATAATATAATTGACCATAAAGCAAAAAAATATATATTATTGCTGTTATTATTATTTAAATGTAGACGATATTAATTCCACAACAAAAAATTACAGCCATGTGTCAAGCCACTGATGGATAAAGGCCTCTGCATGCCGTGTTAGCATTGAGGGGATGTTTGACCATACTTCACCGTGCTGGTCAGTGCGGGTTGGTAAAGGGAAGGGGCCGAGTTGGGGGGGGGGGCAGAGGGTGGGTGAGGATCAGTTCTTAAAATTATTTCTCATTATCATATCTTTGTTAGCCATAGATTGACATCAAACTCAGGTCACCATGTTCTTAGCGCCAGGCGTGAACCGCCACGCAACCGGCTCCATCCTCCCCGGGCAATGTGTAGTTCTTCAAAAGATTTCATGGGGAAAAAAAACATTGGCAGAATATTCACGTCTCCACTTCGCGTGGATGAGATGGAGACCGTATGTCCAGTGAAAATAAATGTTGTCCTGCTACTCTGATAATAAAATACAAAGCCATCGAAAGACATTAGCAACGAGCACAACGAAAAATAATGGCTTAAATTGTGCACATCTTCAAGATAACGTCATGTAACTCTATCGTGAAGAATTCATGGTACAGAAGGCCAGACAGAGTTCTTGTGTTTTGGAATGACAGACGTGTCAAGCGATGATGACAAATTGGGGTTGAAGAAATGTTTACCTTAACCGCCGTTTTAGAAGCCGTGTATCGTGGCATTGATGTTGGGATATCTTTAGGAACATCTGGTTCAGTGGACAAAAGGATGCTTCGAAAGAACATGCATTTTTATACTTTGAGCCGTAGCACCATTAACACTGCATTAGGCTGGTTTGTACGTTTTATTACCATTATGCATGTCAGCATGACCTACTTATCTTACACAAATCTGGTCAATGCGGACGTCAAAACATCAAACTGTTCCATGCTGAAGGTAGCATTGTGGGTCTAATTTCCCTGGTCTTATGGTAGGAACCAGGGAGAGCTGTGGTGCAGTGGTTAGCACACCATTTTCTGAACCTGTTTACCCCAAGCTTTATTCCCGTACACGGTCAACACCGGTGGATTTCACCTAGCAGTGGATTAACAAACGTCTCTAAATAATATGAATGAATGAACTATCATGGCAGGGATACATAGCTTGACTGGCCAACTCGGATACATTTCCCACCACGTTCTTATCAATGTACTGACCCAGAGAGAAAGTGGGCTTAGTGGACATTTCCTTAAAATTACCAAAAACATCGTTTAAATCACGTTTCATTCGAAGCTTAAAATAATGAAAATCTCCATTTTGGGTTTTCAGTCACATAACCAAGCACTGGGCTGAAAAAAGCCCAAAGCAATACAAGGTTCCAGGTACAAGTGAGACATTTATATGACTCCCTGGGCCGGAATACAGATTGGTGCCACCTATGGTAGCACAACTTTCATGGTACAATACCGATATATTTACTTGTCTAACACGAGTTCATTTCTTGATTACTCCACTAGTTTCAAATGGTCGTCACATAATTCGATATTATTGGCCACACCAATAAGAATTTAGAACCCGCTATAGTTATCCCACCTCCGGAAAATACCTCGTCTGGGCCCATGGACTATTTTGAGAATAAGCATAGGGGAGCTGGAGAGCTAAGCAATGGAGTGGGGGACAAGGAGGGAGCAAGATATATAAGTAGAGAGCAGAGAGTCAAAAAAGAACGGAGTGAACGGTTCATCAAGGCTTTTCACTTGAGAGACTGTGCTGGAGCGAAAGGCGATTCAGCTGCCAGGTGTCACGGTGGCGAGATGTTAACTACCTCGCCTGGTATACAGGAAGCTGTTGTGTCGACTCTGACCCTGATGCCTGCTGTATATTTGGAGTTTTCGTGCTCTCTCTCTCTGCGGGTCCTCCGGTGTTTCGTTGCACGTTTAGAAACATTCGCTTAGAGCATTTGGCTGCTATAAATTTCCGCATAATGAGCCACTTCGTTGAGCTATAATTTGTGGCCAGGTCGCTTCTGAAAAAGAACTACATAGCTCAGTGGGGCCTTACCTTGTAAAATAAAATGTTTCGTTTAGCCTGGCCGTCTGGGAGTCTGGCTTTTCCGCAAATCAACGCCGTATTGTGCAATGGGACGACAATGCTCCAATGAAGGAAACGATACTCAAATATGCGCTGCCAACAGCTTTGCACCACAGCAGAGGGCAGTGTGATACAACGAATGGGTGAGTGCCATGCGCGCGACGATTACGGGATAAATAACACAGCAGGTTCAGGCGAAAACATACTTGAATGCACTTGCAAGCTGCCCATTTTCCAATTCATTCAACAAGTGTCCTACAGCCTTACTTTCAAAGACCAGTATTTTGTCACACCATGTAAATTACATTCAGTTAATATTGAACAGTGGCCTGGGTGGACCTATGGTGCCCGTTGATTGCTCACTGTGCAATAAACACAGCGACCTAAGTTTGATTCCCCCCCCCCATCCACCGGCTAACGTCAGTGGCGAGTGACAACTGAACTGATCTTCGGTCCCCCCCCCCTTTCACCACCCTAAAATAAAAATGGCCGGCGTAGTGACGTATGGTAAAAAAAAAACTCCACGTGACCAACATAGTTGTCAGTCACATAGGCTTTCATCCAGCAGCGGAATTGCCAAGACTGCAAATTGTTCAGCTGTTATTTTACATCATGGACACAGGACATCAAAAGAAGATGTTACTTTTAACACGATCCATCTTGCTTTTTATTTACTGGTAAAAATAATAATAATGGCGTCTTGTGAACATTGTTAATGTAGCTGCATGCCTGTTGAGTTTGTTTAAAAAAGAACTGCCGACCGTGATAAATGTTTTAAAAACAAGCCACAGAGTTTTACTCAGAGGGGGAAAAAAAACCTGGGTTGGATAAATCAACACGACTTTTACTCTGGGGATCTTATTTTGAATGCGTTTTGGAGTAAATACATTTGAAAGATCCACGCCACAGATTTTCGGTGGAGTTACACCACGATAGCGCTTGGATGGGCGACTGCTGCGAATTGAACGTACTATGCATGGCCGTGGGGAGGCCCTCATCCAGCAGTGGATTGGCCAAAGGGCTGCACGTGGAGTTGGCCAAGCATCTCAATATAGGACCACATAGTTCGGCAAATTGTGGATACCAGTTCTGGTTGCCTTTTTCCGCTTGTCTGTGGTTTCCCACGCCTCTCTGTGAAAAACTGCGCGTGTAAAATATTTTACGGCGTTTTTATATTCTGACACCATGTAGCATTTTGAGACGATATAAAATAACATTAATGTTTGTTATGAACACCGTGATGATCAAATAAGCCAAATGACCTATTTCATGAATAAGCCACTTTTTTTTTACTCTTCACTGTTACAGTAACTTTAAAAATTATGACCAATGTGTAACTGTTAAGGTGATTTTGCAACTTTTACTTTGATGTTGGCTTATTTGGAGGAACTGCTTCCGAGGTTTTCCTATTATGCGAAAAATATTAAGTCAACAATTCATTTTAAAGATAAACATCCGTCACCAGAAGGTCAATGGCTCGCACGAGCTGTAGCATCACCTTGTTGACATTTGTATTCATACGTTTACTTAATATTTAAATTCCATCATCATCAGCCATGATCTATCCACTGCTGTATGAAAGCCTCCCCAAGTCGTCTCTTATCTCCCACAGTGTTGTGGGACAAACTATACATCCAACCCCTGCACATCAATCGATTTCATCCCTCCAACTTCGTGGTGAACGTAATCTCAGAAACATTCCCTCCTTATATAAACAAGTATATAAACATTGGACGTTACGATGCGAAAGAAGTTCAACGTACATACATACATACCTACAATTGATACGATAATCCACTCAGAGTCAGACTAAGGTAACTTTAACATTCATAGGATTCAATGTTAATCCCACAGGTGCACTAACCCAGACAAAGACACCTTTACGATTCTTAAATTTCAATGTTAATGCCTGAGCCAGTTTCGAGAGTGAAATAGCTATGGGAGGAAAAAAGAAACGCACAAAGTCATTATTCTTGTTATTATTGTTATTATATTCCAGCAGATATTTTGAAAATTCATAGGTCACCATCAATCTTACAACACACAGGAAATAATGCCGTTAATGCTTCAACTCAACCCAATTTGGTGTTCTTCGTAAACACAATCAAGTTCTGAAGGTCAATTGTGCTTATTCCTTTGACTCACTAAACTGGTATTGCATATTCTGGGTAGGGTCGATGGGCGCCCAAATGTCTCTGAGAATGTTCTTAAGGCAACCCCCCACAAAGTTCTTTGAAGTTGTTAAACGGGCAGCGGGAGTGAGCAGTTTGGTGAGCGGTTTGATCGCATCATCAAGTTTTACTTGTGGGTGTAGCGCCACGCTCGAAGGCATTCCTAGGTAAACTATTAAGCAATGTTTTGCCCAATGTTTTAAGCTGTCCCTGTGTTTGTATAACACAATACATTTCCAGCCTCATTTCGGGAGAGAAAAAAAAATCTCTTTCCATGCCGCGTGTTTATTTTTCTGAAACATAACACGAACCTCCCTCCTCCAGATGAACGCAGGGGAAAAAAATGCGTGCGACAAAACCCCTGGAAAGAAGTGTCAATCGGTCGTCATCAATCAGTCAGTCTTATTTATTTATACAACACACTTCATGTGAGTAATGTGATTTTGCAGAGTACTTGACGTGAAGTGACATATGCGTGAAGTGACATGTGCGTGAATGCCCAAATAAAATTCGAGTCAAAATGCCAAGGTGATTTCTTTGCTCAAATGAGCCACGAGGCGATGCTCCTTTCTCGTTTACAGCCCTGAGCCGGTGATTGAAATTGCACATTCCTATGGCAAGGGCGAGTCGACCCAGAGGACAAACACCGCTGATATTCTCCCACAAAAACGGCACTCGTTTTTATCGACCACGGAGGGATGATCGGCTGTTTAAAATAACACGAGCCAAACAGTTTTAAAGAGGCGAAGCAATAATAAAGTGCGGCGTCTCAGTTGCTTATCAAACCAGCAGCATCAAAAGCGGTTTGAAATAAAAAAAATCCGCAAACAAACCGAATCAACCATCCAACAAGTAAACAATGGGCTTAACTTAAAACTTTCGTGATTGCAGGAATTCATGTTCTATGGTTCTTTCGGTAAAGTCACGTAGATAGAAAAAATAATATTACAAATATTTTTTAACATTATTAAAATAATATTATAAATATTTTTTTTATATTATTACAAATATTTTTTTAATATTATTTTAAAAAATATTGTCAATATTTTTTTTTCTATCTACGTGACATTACCGAAAGAACCATAGAATAAAAATGGGCTTACTGGCGAAATAAATGCTTCCAACAGGCGCCCTCAACTCTCAGCCTCTTAGCCCCAAGCCCGGCCCGAGCGGAAGTTTGTCCTTGGCATACCGCAGTTGAGTGGGGCTCTCGTTCATTTCCTGACTCGGATGCCTGCAGTTTCTCTAGGGCAGAGATCTCTCGCTCCACCAGTCCCGAGCGCGCAAACAACAGCGGCTTGTGTTACCCAGCGCACGCGCGCACGCACGCACGCACGCACGCACGCGCCAGCTCGCGGAATGCGCGCACGGCGGTCGTCACGCATGGCTCTGCGAGTCGCTCAGCGCCGTAGCGACGATGATGACAACGACAATGATGATGATGACGACGACGATGATGATGACGATGATGATGATGATGACGACGACGATGATGACGACGACGATGATGACGACGACGATGGTGACAATGATGATGATGACGACGATGATGATGACGACGATGATGACGACGACGATGATGACGACGACGATGGTGACAATGATGATGATGACGACGATGATGATGACGAAGATGATGACGACGACGACCATGATGATGATGATGACGACGACCATGATGATGATGATGACGACGATGCGTCACGGCTGAGAGATACGTCGAGCGTTGCCGGCATCGCCGGCGCCTGTGGCCGTCAGCCGCAGAACCCCTCGTGACCCCCTCCGTCCAAACCCCTCCTGAAGGTCGCGCGCACGCTCCACACGAGCTCGGGGTGGAAGGTTCGCTCCCCTCGTCCATACTTCACCGCGCTGGGCGGCGTGGGTGGTGCACGCGAGATGAGCGGAGTCGGCTCGTTCGTTCACCGTGCGCCCTTTTGTCGAGGGGGTGGCGCTTTGGCGCTGGTGCAGCAGTTAGCGCAGCGAACTCTGAACCCGGCGAGACGAGTTTCTCCAATCGTTGTTAATATCAGTGGTGAGTGATATCTGGACCAGTCCTGTGCCCCCCCCCCCACCCAAACCCCACATAAGGAAGTATGGAAAAAACAACCACCGTCACCCACGCAAGAGGCCTTCATGGAGCAGTGTATTGACAAAGGGCTGTATGCGAATGTTTATTTTTTTTTAAACACACATATGCACGTTTATTTTTATGCAAATCGATGCAACTTTTCCGACGTGAAATGGAGTTCAGCCTGGGATTCCGAATACCTTGGCGTCACTCGAGCTGAACATGTGGGGAAAGTCACAAAGACCGGTTAATGGCTGTGTGAGCAGGTTGGTAAATAGAATGGACCCTCAAGGAGACCTTAAGGAGGTTTCTTAACCGAGAATGAATGTTTCATTCGGATAGGAGGGGTAAACGTTAGATTTGTAAGCATGAAATGGACACGCTTGTGCAGACCTCAAAGGGCCTTGCAAGCCACATGCCGGAGAAAGATATATACTTTCGGTCTGAGTATGCAGAGGTGTAGCTGTTATAAAGGTGTGATGTGGCGTGGTGTGAGAGTACTTGGAAAGATGGGATTGAGACAGTGGCAGAGCTATTGAGTGTGCAGGTGGCACAACTGAACTGAGGCCCCCACAGGCCAGAGGTGTCCAGGTGCCAGGAAGAAAGGCGGGGAGGGGAGAAGGGTGGACACGGCCCCCCATTTCATGACTTGCACCAAGGCAGCATGCCAACCGCGTTACACTACTCAAATGGGACACACCTGGGTGGGATAGATTGTGATGAAAGAGCTTCAAAATCTAACCCATTAAACATGCATACTCCAAATATACAGGCTTCAAGGTTGGGATCGAACCCACGACCTCCTGCATACCAGGCGAGGGAGTTAACATCTCGCCACCTTGGTGGCCCCAATAGACTGGCACCCGCCACAGGAATGTTGAACTGTCCAGCACTGGCTTCTGTGCCGTAATCAGGAGGTGACCACCGCCTCATTGCCCATTTGAGCAGCAGGAAATCGCCGATTTTTTATGTTTGTGGGAGAGTTATGGAGGTTAGGAGGGCAAGGGGAGGGAGCAGTGGGAGGTCGATGCAAGGCTAGCGGGTGGAGCGGTTGGAAGGGCAGAGAGAGTTTAATAGAAGAGCATGGAGGGGGTGGGGATGGGGCCTCGCGGGGCTGTGACCTGTCCCACGGAGCGCCTTCCCCGAGCGCTCTCTCATGGCTTATTTAATGTTGGTCTCCAAGGCTACGATGTGAACTAATTTAGGAACTTCCTGACGTCAAAGGAAAATGGGACAGGGCGCATGGAGAGTGAGTGGAGGGAACAAGGGCACCATCTCATTACCATCTAATTATATCTCTCTGCCACTCCAAAAAGGTGCACAATTGTGGCATTGTGCGCGCGTGCGTGTGCGTGGCGTGAGCGAGCTCATTAATGGAAATCAATAAGTGCTCGCTAACAGCACTCATACCGACAGTTATACGAGCATTCTTTTTTTTGTGTGCGTGTGTGTAGCGCCACCGTTATAACATGAATTACATAATGTTCATGTATTGAGTATGTGAAAAAACACACATGCCCAATGGAGTGTGAGGGGCAAGCTACAAAGGGCGTGATGCTGGAGATGCGCCCACTATAGTTGTAAACAAAAAAAACTTGTGAGTGAAGCAATCGTATCTTTGATCATTAAGATTTATGTGGTTTTTTTTCTGCTCACACATTTACAGTATGCAGATACAGATGGGTTTATATATATTTTTACAGATGAACAGTAGTTGGGTGGTAAGGTTAGGGGGGTTGGGGAGGGATAAAAACAACCCTCGACATCTTTGTCAAAAAATCGACAAGCCGTGAAAAGATTTTGACGCAGGTAATGATTGGATGATGGTACATATCATTTGCGCGGTGTGTAATTATCAACGAGAAATGCATTAGTTGTACGCACAAGTACTGTTTGTGCTCGAGGCACAAGCGTTCTTCTGGTGAGTAATTAACCACCCAGAAATAAGTGCCATCATTAATCGTCGTGAAAATGCCGAGTTTTTTTTTTTAAACGCTGCCGCCGTCATTCCGTGGCACTGGGGGTGGCAGAGACAAAGTTCTTGCCCAGCAGTTTGCTCGGCGGAAAAGACTGTGGACCAAACTAAATTGGGCCAGAGTTTGGGGGGTGGGAGGAGGAGGAGGAGGAGGAAAGCCGCGTTTCACCGTCTGCTGGCAAAGCTCAAAGGGTGCCATTGTTCTTCCAGCCGACCGCCCGCTTGCAACTCCTCACGCAGCAAAGCAACAGCCGAAAAAACATTGCCGAAGAAGCGCCCTCGAGGCTCGGCTCGTTAAAACAAAAAAAACGGCGACAATGATGCGGAGCGCGCCGTGCACATTTCGTCCGCGCGCTTTCATTTCAAGTAGCGTTTTAACCCCCCCTCCTCCCCACCCTTCTGAGTTCGCAGCCGTCCGCGCCAGATGCCCATTTCCCCGAGTTATTATCTGATTCGTGAATGCGGCCAACGAGGCGGGTTTTTTTTTTTGCTGTTGGTGGTGGGATTTTTTTTTCTCTTTCTTTTGCGGGCAAGTGTTTTTTTTTTTTAAAACCCCAACTTTTACGAAGGCAGCAAGCAATAATTTTTTTTTTCTTCTGAACACTCTCGAAACTAACCAGTCGGTCGGTCAGTCGGTTGGACGACGATGCTTCTCAATGCTTGGGGGGGGGGGGGTGGAGGGGGGTGTGTGGAGGAGGGCAGTGAAGATTTATGAATGAAGTTTGCCCGCGACTCTTAGAGGCGCGCGATCGCGGGCGGCGCAGGGGGTTGAAGCGGCAGCCTTGGCGCGCCACGGGGAATGCCTCGCGCGCCGCGGAACCCCGCAGGTTACGCGCTCTGACAATGGATAATTTCTCGGCCATCCAATTCATCAGGCGAAAGCTGCAGCGCAAACGCAAGTAAGTGGCGTCGGCCGTCGTCTTCGTCGTCGGGTTTTTGTTTTGTTTGGTTCGGTTCGGTTTGGTTTTTACTCACTCGCTCGGTACGGCGGCGCTTCCATCGGTGCCAAACAAACAAGGCACATTGAGCGTGGTGCTTGTTGTTGTTGTTGTCCTTGCACTCAGGAGGTATACAGCTACTCTGTAAAACGTGACTTCGTTGAACGGGTACGGTGGGTGGGCGTTCAACAACTCGGTGTCTGTGTGTGTGGGGGAGGCGACACAGCCAAGAAGACCTCAACCGATGTCAAACAAACTTTATAAACAAACGTGAAACGCGAAGCACAAGCGAGCAACGGAGACGATCCGCTCTCGTTCATCCCGCACGGGCTCCCTCGCCGCCAGCGTGTCTGATCAACTTAAACACTATATGTATTGTTTTATGTTAGCAGATAAGGCTCGCTGAAGCTACGTAGCTGTTTGTTTATTTGTTTTTTTTCCAGAAACGACCCGGGTACAAATGATAACTCAACGAGGTGGCTCGTCGTGTGGAAATGTAGAGCAGCCAACAACTACTCTGAAGGCGTGATGTTGATTCTAAATGTGGAGGGGGGGAAAAAACCGGAGGACCCGGAGAAAAATCCACGCGGCCACGGGGAAAACGTGGAAACTCCAAATATACAGCAGCAGCAGCAGGCGTCAGGGTCGAGATCGAACCCACGACCTCCTGTACACCAAACGAGGGGTTTAACAGCTCGACACCCAACGCTTCAACAAAATAATGTGCCACCAGTAATACCCCGGTTTACGTCGGGGATGCGTTCCTGAGAGGTGCGACGACGAATATCGAAACGACGTCAAATCCAAAGCGATGTACAGGGTAGTGGGTGAAGGAGCCGAAGCGACGACGTATTTGCGAAATGACGTGAAGGGGGCGATGGGGATACGTACATCGGGGTATTACATTCCCAGCCACCTGTAAATGCCGCAACAGACAGGCTGTGTACCAAATGACTCGCAGATGAGATCTCATAAAGGAGGCCTGAACCTTCAACAGCTTCGGCCCCCCGCCCCAGCCACCTCACCCCCTCGCTGCCCCCCCCTCCCCCCCACACATTCACCCGGCGTTAGAGAGCTGAGTATGAATTTGCTTGGTGCAGCGGTGATGGAGAGGAGGGAGAGTTGAAGGGGCCAGTGAAGTGTGATAGTAGTTATGGTAGAGGGTTTGCACTTTGTAACGCCACGCGCAGCCAGCGCCAGAGCCTCTGGGACGTGAGCCTATTCCGAGCTGATGATCCGAAAGAAATAAAACTTGCAAAAAGATGTTGCTTTGATTTGCGAAATCTTCTGTGTGGCTGACTAGGCTGACTCATGCCTTTCGGCTTCACAGCCTTGCCGGGGTAGGGTTCTTTGCGCACGGGCCATGAGTTTGATGTCAGTTGTGTGACAGCTGCACTCTCGTCTGTCTTTGCACGGGTCTTTTATCAGCCAACCCTCACCATCCTCCTCCATCGCTATGACGTTCAATAAACATGTGCGGAGTAGTTCAATTTTCAGTGGCAATAAAAAACAGTTCCATTAAAAACAATGAGTAATGTATGAAAGTATGACTAACATACAGGCATTGTGTTAATCTACTGCTGGCTGGAATGGCTTGCCCACCATCCCAGACTGTGTCTGGCCATGGTGGTTGTTTGACCATACTTCACCACACCGGTTAGTGAGGATTGGTAAAGGGAGAGGCGGTAGGGCTGGTTCATATATAACTCACCACTGATCTTAGCTGTGACTGGGAATTCAACTCATGTTTCTTAGCGTAGTGCCCTTTCAACCGCGTGACCACAGACCCCCACGATACTCTGAACGGTACAGTATTCACATGTCAGATATCTGCAGCCATTAGCTCGTTTGGACGAGTTACGTAGGTTACAGAAAAACGTCGACTGTTTCGTGTAGACAAGTTTGTGCGCACTGGTATACAGCGCCTCCCTGGCGCCAGCATATGACGGCGACAACGAGCGACGGAGAGAGACAGAGACATCGAACGGCGGAGGGAGACAGGGACAGCGAGCGACGGAGAGAGACAGGGACGACGCAGTGGGACAGTGAGGGATAGGGGAGGAAGCGGAGTGAGCGAGACGAGTTGCGTATTTACGTTCATCTGTCTGAGGTGTGCGCGCGTGTAGATCTCAGCTGGGTAAAACACTGAATGATTGCGTTGCAATTTATTCGTGCGAATGAAGATGATGGATGTTTTCCCGAAATCTTCTTTATTGCAAACAATTTACAAAGGGAATAAAAAAGTGGCAGCGTTTTAGTGTGAATTAACGAATGACAAAATGTATTTTCCACATCTCTTAATGATTGTGCGAATGTGTTCGTGGAAATCACTGCCTGTCCGTTTTTCTGCGTTCACGAGAGTTCTGATTGGGGCTGTGTAGTTGACGAGAAATTCCCGTTCATGTACCGAGGTCAAACGTTACCAGTCGAGAGATACGTCCCACCGACGTCTCCATGACTCGCGTGCCGTGGATGCAATTTATAATTCCCAGAATAAAGTGAACCGGAGCAAGAGTCATACGCTACTGTGCTATAATAATAACGATGTTCACCAAGCCCCCTCCTCCACCCTTTGTCAATCCACTACTGGATGAAGGCCTCCCCCGTGTGCTTTGGTCGCGGGAGTTTTCTGAGTGGCCACTGCGGGTTGGTGAAGGTGGAGAGGGGGGCGGTGAAGGAGGGAGTTGAGGGCACCTGAGACCGGTTCAGATATCACTCACCGCAGATGTTATCCACGGCCGTGAATCGAACTCCGGGCCCCCAAGTTCATGGTGCAAAACGCTCGCCAGTGAACCACCGCTCCACCCCATATATGGTTCTAATACCTCGACGAAACGAAAAAAAAAAGCTTGTCATTGTATTACTGCGCCATTGTTCGTTATTTTATTCTTGGGTTGCGTTGTTGTTTTTGCCTTTCGTGATGATGTCGTCAACATTTTCCAGGATGCCCATTCGGGACGCGGCGTTGGCAGCGTGACAGGGCCGGGTTTCGTGGGACGGCGCCCACCCCTTGACGGCCCGCTTAGCCGTGGCAGGCCGTCAAGTCCCTTGACGTGAGACTGAAGCTGCTAGCCGGTGGGCCAAGTACGGACGTTCAGATACCGCGATTGGAGTGGTCGCTAGGGGCTTGCTGTCTGGACACGGTCCATCTCACGCGACGTCGCGCAGATAGCCGAGGGCGTTCCACCACATCCTTGACGACGAAGCCATGCCTCTCGCGCTCTAAAGTGCAGGGACTTCGGAGCAAGGGTTGGTGAACATCGAAGGGATGTAGCCATCGTGCGTGTGTGACGCACGCTTTCGGTACAATTGCGTCTTGCTACCACAACACGCACCTCCGAGTAGCACGGTTGGTTACGTACGGTGCTAAAGAAGTTCAGCAAACATACATGCCTGCTGTAAACTTGTTTTTTGAAACAAATCCATCCACTCCTGGGTGAATGCTGCCCCGCACAATGACAATCATGGGTCTTTGACCATGCTTCACCACGCTGGTGAGTGTGGGCTAATGAAAGGGGAGGTGCCCAGGATTGGTTCAGATATCACTAAATACTGATGTTAGCCGTGATTGGGAATCAAACTCAGGTCTCCAGCTTCATATCCCCATACGCTACACGCTACACTACTGAGTGGTGTAGTGTGATTGGCGTGGACCCTGATAACAGTGTCATGTGCAGGCTGCCTCTGTCCAATTTTCCATGGTGCAATTGCCCCTCCTACGCAATTGATAATCACATCACTGAGATCATCTGTGCAGGGGACAGCACAGCAAGTAGATTTCCAACATATTATTTACATGTTATCCAATTGTGTGCTTAGATTTTCCTCCAGGATCTCCGAGTTATTTTCTCAGAGATGTATGCCACTTCTTAGAGACACATTTCAGTCATGAAATGTGGATTAGGACCATCCTGAATGAATAATTCTGTAATTCCTAGCGAATTGTTAAATTAGCTGTTTTTCTTCATCTTAGTTGGACACGTCATGATGAATAATTGCATTACGCTTCATATTATGCATACTTAGCCCTCTGTCGACCCACTGCTGGATGTATTGGTTCAGATGACTGATCCATCCTGCAGTAGACTTCTTTGATCATACTTCACCGTGCTGGTCGGTGCGGGTTAGCGATGAGAGAGGGATCGGCACCAGTCCAGATATCGCTCGATACCGATGTTATCCGTGGCATGGTTCGTAGTCCAATACAGTTGCATCTTTTCTTGTTTCACTCGCTCTCTCAGCTGCTCTCCGGCCTCTATACAAACCCATTGTGGATCACAGGTCGGCACACAAGCGTTAATGTATGTCCCGGCTTCCTTCACGTAAATATTACCCTGTTGCCACGGACACGTGTAAAATTCGCTTAGTTTACGCTGCAGGCAATTATAATCGCGCGTGAAACGGAATCGTCGGCCAACGTTGAGCAGCGTCCTTTTCGATAGCGCTGCCCTTCACCGGAATGACGTGGGAAGAAAATGAACGTGTTTAAGTGAAGATGTATGCAAACTATTTTTTGGGTTTTACCAGGCAAGGATTCGCTGAGCTTTATCGCTCTTTTTCAGAAGCGACCTGGCTGTCACAAATGTTAGCTCAACGAAGTGGCTTATTGTGTGGACATTTTTTTAGCAAAGAGCGTGTTTCTAAACGTGGATAGGGGGAAAAAAAACCAGAGGACGAGGAGTAAAGTCCATCCCACCACGGGGGTCGAGACATATGCCGTCTTCAAATATACAGGCATCCGTGCAAGCACAGAGCAGGAGATTACCATAGCCCAGAAGAATAACACACGTCGTTCAATATGTGACAAATTATCACAGCAACTTATGTGTTTACGGTATCTACAAGTAACGTAACTGCGCGTGTATAAGAATGGGTTCGACCATTTTTTGTTTGTATCAACAAATTATTCAATCGTGACTTTTAAACAATAGGAGAAGCATCACTCTGTTGTAGCGCAATGGGGGGGGGGGGGGGAAATGGTTGAGTGGCAGAATAACTTCAGATAGCATTCCTTGCATCATCATCATCCATGATCTACCCACTGCTCGATGACGGATTTCCTAAGTTGCCGCCATCTCTCACAGTCTTTAATCGGCATGTATGACCTGCTTACGTATGCATGTATGTTGAACTTCCTTCGTACCATACGTAGCCAACCATGCTAATCGGAGGTGCGGGGAAGGACAACAAACGAAAGACAAAAAGCAGTTCTAAAGAAATAACTTTTAAATCTAGATGATTTAAGTGTATAGGTCCAGTGGAAAAGCCACGTGGACAGTTACATCGTATCCTAGATTTAAAGCTTTCGTGACTGCTAGGATCCATACTCTTTGGTTCTATTGGGTAAAGTCACGTAGGTGAAAATAAAATAACAAAAAATCACGAAGTTTCGGCCACAACACAAGCGGCCTTCATCAGGTGAAGGGACGAGACTGTCTGGAGGACAGCGCTGGAGTGGAAGAAGCCACGCTTAGATTACGACCTTTAAGCTGTGTGAGAAGAAAAAGACCAAGCGTAAAGTAACTGCGCTTGGTCTTTTCTTCTCACACAGCTTAAAGGTCGTGATCTAAGCGTGGCTTCTTCCACTCCAGCGCTGTCCTCCAGACAGTCGCGTCCCTTCACCTGATGAAGGCCGCTTGTGTTGTGGCCGAAACGTCGTGATTTTTTGTTATTTTATTTTCACCTACGTGACTTTACCCAATAGAACCAAAGAGTATAGTTACATCGTACCCTATAAAGGTATTAACAGGCCCATCTATAAGCTTAATAATAAGTTACCACAAAATACACAATTGAGAACAATCACCGTTCTACCATTGTTAAGGTTGCTGCAATATGGTGATACTACAACTATATATATTGTACGGTATAAGATGCACTAAAAAGCGTATCGTCCCATTTTGCTAAATGTTGTGGTATCGCGATTAGCTTTTCTCGTAAATTTCCCGTAAATATTTTATTTCCCGACAACATCATGTAGAAAATAACAAACGCAACAATTAAATCTGTACGTAAACAGCTATTACCCCTTCAATTAATGCTCTGTGTAAATGTTTTCCGGAGTAATTGACTGCACGGTAAGTTGCATGACATCATTATCTTTGTAGTTTGCTTCATTATATGAATGTAACAGGCAGCATGTGCATTGTAAGCCTTATAGTGTGTAAAGTTGCAAATGGGTTATGGCAGGCTTACGTTGAGTGAACTGCACCAGAAGAAGAACTTCTAACCGATCCGTGAGCCACACTGCGAAGTGCCACAAAGCACAACATCAATACAACAAAAATGCGAAATACATAGCACAAAGTTCCGAGACACTGCTACGGCGAGATCCATCACAGAGCGAGATTTCACACCGCATCTATTCGTGAATAGACGCCGTGAAGAAACCATAAACACGATACACTGTGCACATTACAGCGGCATGTGAATTGGAAAGAAACACGTGACGATGAGTTAGCCACCGGTCATTTTTCTTCGAGAGTGTAGGTTGTGACATTTTCATTCCAAACCAACATGAAGCAGAAAATGCTATCCGTCCATAATAGAGGTTTTTGGGGTTAAATCGCGTAAATATAAATGTGTCGTTAAACCCACCACCACCCGACACAGCCAATTAGCAAAGTTTGTCACGTAAACAAAACATACGAATTCGATACTAATTGGCTGTGTCGAGTGGTGGCGGGTTAAACGACACATTTAAATTTTATGCGATCTAAACCAAAAAACGAGAGCCTACGTGACAAAATGTTATCCGTGTAGCTCACCTAGCTTGCGTACCAATAATTAGAATAATAAACGACGACCCTTTGTCAATCCACCCCTTTGGTGAAGGTCTCGGCCAACGCCGCGTCAGTCACGTGGGTTGTTTGACCAGACACTTCGTCAGTCAGTGCGCAACGGTGAAGGAGGGAAGCGCCAAGACCAATTCAAGGAGATCACCCCTCTTTGCCACCGAGGTTTCGCCGTCCGTTGCAGGGAATCGAACTCCGGGCCGCCGGGTTCGGAGTGCAGCGTGCATAACGGGCGGCCGCGGTTGGCGTGTGGAGACTCTAGCGAATGCAGCAGCGGGGCGATATTCCCCTCGTTCACTCGCCTCTTGCTCAACACGTCCACGAGGAAGAGCGTAGGCACTGCATTGTTTTCTGAAGCATGAATTGAAAAATTCAGAAGTCTTTGTCAATTTTTCCGTGTTTTTGTGAGCACAAGCCTGGCCCTTTTTGGACAACAATTTGGCCAGCCACTACCAGACACAGTAGTAGCTGGGTATAAGCACACCCCTTTGGGAGTAAGGCCACGTGAGATTATATCCAATGTCGTGTGCTTACGTCAGATGTTGCCTTTTGCCTCCTCCCCCTGCCAGTGTAACGTAAGGATGTGATGGGTATACCATAACTGCGGTTATGTAAGTTGTGCTTAGAGCCAGCATCTACTGCATTCCCTCCCATTCTGTCTACGTATCCACGTTGGCTATTGACGTCGCTCGGGCTAAGCGAACCAAGCAAATGCACAGGGCCCCAAGCAGTCCAAGGGTTTCCTGGCAAAAGTATGGGTGCATTAAATATCATCTCGAATTCATATCCTGATATACTCAACAAGCATATTAATACAAGCAAGCAAATTTATATTTATTGTATCTGTCTTGTCTATCTCTCTTCTCTTGTCTTAATAATTTGCCTCTTGGTCTACATCACACTCTCATTTCACTACATCTCTGTGTCATCTATAGTCCTCTGCTGTCATCACAATACGTCCTTATCTATTGTCGACATCTCTATCTGTCATCTCACTGAGAGTTAATGAATTGAACGGGGCGGACCGCCAAAAAGAACACCAATAAGGCTGGCACCACCACTTCACGTGGCTCCGGCCTCTGAGCGACAAATGGGCCCTTTCACTAAAACTGTCGGCTTAATGTGTTACCACTCGGTAGCTTGGGGTGCCTTTGTTCCCAGTGATGGAGTAAGAATGAATTGACCATAACCCAAAAAAAAAACCTCCCACTCTTGGTTGTCTTTTTTTCCATCTCCCATTCGTTGGGGAGAGCGCTCCTGGGACCGTGAAACATGCCCTACAAAGAGACACTCTTCATTTGCGTCCAGCCTCTCCGCGTAAGCGCGTAACTTGGAGTGTCCTGACTCGGCGAATCGGTCTGTTAATTTTCATTGAATTGATTCGCTCGCTCGTACGAATCGCAAACGTGGACAGCGAGTGAAGGACATGGGACGGAAGCAAAAGAGGGCTTCGCGGAAGCGTGTCGAGGTGTCGCAAGCTTGGAATTCCGCTGAGAGACTGAAAGGAGAAGACCCGGATCAGAGGACGCGAGTACCGCCTTTTACAGACACCATACCGACTATGCTTCGGCAGGACACGTCGCGAGAAGGAATGACAGTGGACATTCTCAGAGAGACGCGCTTCATTTGCCTCCAGCCCCTTTGCACGAGTGCTGACTCAGAGCCCCAGCACGGCAAATTAGTCTGCCCGTTGCATTCATTTGTTCAATCATTTTCTGCACAGCTCCTAACGATAGCGTGGGGTTTGCGTTATTATATATTGGCGACAAGAATTATATCCTTTCAAAACAATAAAATACCACGATAAAAAATATATTTAGTGCATAAAACGTGTTATATCAATTGCACCATCATCAGCCTTGATCTGCTTCTGGGTGGAGGCCATCTCTCCCGATCGTGTGATGCGACAAACCATTTAGCTCCTATGCCTGAGCTGATTTCATCACTCCATCTCTGCAGTTCAAGTCATCTTCAGTGTGTGTTCTCTCCTTCTACTTGCCACTCGGTCGCTAATTAACTTTACCACTGGCAGTCGACGTCTCTTCTGCAAATCTGTTGTGCCCAAGTCCACTCACTTTTCTTCACAGTCATTGCGATGTCTTTAACCTGCCTGTGTCCTCGAATGCACGTGCTTCTCTTTCAGTCTCCTGAGGGTAGATTCCAAGCGTACAATACTCCATGCTGCTTTGCACACTTGCTCAGCTTTT
This sequence comes from Petromyzon marinus, assembly GCF_048934315.1. Taxonomy (NCBI): domain Eukaryota; kingdom Metazoa; phylum Chordata; class Hyperoartia; order Petromyzontiformes; family Petromyzontidae; genus Petromyzon; species Petromyzon marinus. The sequence continues at coordinate 7,883,846 of NC_133701.1, forward strand.
GCCCTGTTTTCTTTGCAAAGACCCTTTTTTCCCAAGCCATGCGTCATAGGTAATGTATACTGATTTAGGAACACTGGTGTGTTGCTTTTTAATGTCATTTTCGATTTTATAAAATCACTCCAGCCTACTCCGGATTGCCTCTTTATTTTGTTATTTTCTTGAAAACGATACAAATCGCTGATTGTGTATATAAGCAAAATTACTCAATTGTTTCACTTGATATAACCAGTTTTATGTTCACTGGGAAATGATATTCCACATATATATTTAACCTTATAAACTAAACAGATATCAATCAACCACATGGGTGGTTCAAGGTTAACCTTTTTTGTTCTAGATAATCCAATAACATTACAGATCACTCAAAGATCGAGGAGTGTTCCTGGCAACATTTGGCAACCCCTGCGTGCAGTGACATCACAGCCGTGCGGAGTCGTCTGGGTGTTTAGCCAAATGGTGATGGAGCACAACGCATGATCTGGGACTGTGGAGGCTAGGGTTGGTGTATCGCACAAATATGTCGAGGTGGCATACCCTGGCTTTGTCAGGAAAAATGCGGTATATCAAAGTGCGATCTAACTTAATCTGTTCTTTCTGGATGGGGTGCCATGCCTGACATTCCTCCGGGTGCTCCGGTTTTCCTCCTACATGTATAAACACTCAACGATTGGCTGAGAACATCTTAAGCTATAGAGGACTGCAGAGTTTGGGCAATTGTTGGTCCTGGCTCAACGCCTGTCTGTGGTTCCTTAGCGATCGTGAGATGCAGCGTGCACGAACAACGCCATTATATACACAACTAAACATTGAACTGAGACGAAATTATTTCCAATACGATGTCCAACAGTGTGCCGTGCGCCTTTGGACAGCAGTGCAGTGTGCAATGAGTTTTATCGCGAATGGAAATCTCACAGAAGCTGAAATATTCAAATAATTAGCTATACAGCCCGGTGATGTGTGCTTTTCACGCAGAAGTTCGTTTTTGAGTGGTGCAAAAGGGTTCTATACGGTCGCGAGTTTGTTACAATTCACGAGCAGATGTCTTGAAATGTCAGCGTACATGTCCTCGATAAGTCTACGCTTCTGGTAGTAAGGCGTTACAACACCGAAGAGACGGACATGTTCGTGTGGCGGGGGAATATCTTGAATAATAGCGTAAGTTTCATTCACTTAAATTTCGCACTTTCTGGATATAATGCACGGTTGCCAAAGGTAAGTGCCCAAATTCCCAGCAAGCCAAGCAGCGAGAGACAGGCAGTACTAGTGAGTGTGTTTTCGGTAAGAGTAAGAGTGACTCTGCCATGAAGCAAGGTTGTGAGAACTTGGGTAAAGAGACGACTTGATGGGGCTTTCCAAGCGGAGCAGTGTGAGTGAAAAAGCAGGAGATTTGTAATTGGGTGAGTGAGTAGGTGAGTGAGTGAGTGGGTGAGTGAGTAAGTGAGTGTGTGAGTGTGTGGGTAAGTGAGTGAGTGGGTGGTTGAGTGATTGGGTGGGTGGGTGAGTGAGTGGGTAAGTGAGTGGGTGGGTGAGTGAGTGGGTGGGTGGGTGAGTGGGTAAGTGAGTGGGTGGGTGAGTGAGTGGGTAGGTGAGTGAGTGGGTTATTGAGTGGGTGGGTGAGTGGGTAAGTGAGTGGGTGGGTAAGTGAGTGTGTGAGTGGGTGATTGAGTGGGTGGGTGAGTGGGTAAGTGAGTCGGTGGGTGAGTGACTGGGTGGGTGGGTGAGTGAGTGTGTGAGTGGGTGATTGAGTGGGTGATTGGGTGGGTGAGTGGCTAAGTGAGTGGGTGAGTGAGTTAGTGAGTTGTTATGACCTGCAGTGTGGCGGTTGTACACCGTGTGGATGAGACGAAACAGCCGCTGTTTGCTGGGCAGCGTCCTCAACTTGGGTGGAGGAATCGACAAGTGGCGTTAACGGGAACGCTAACCATGGTAGTCGTAGCGATAGAAGAGTGATAAGGAGGTGACTGATCACCGGTAAGAGAGCAACAGGAGTGAATCAGTGGGTGCTGGATCATGAATCATTAACAGTAGGTTGGTAAATTTAAATACGCTTAGAGTATCCATTTCTTAAGCTGTCCTGTGTGTTAGTACAGCTTGCCCATGCTCTATGGTATACAGCAACACACATTGGTTTGTAAAATAAATTCGATTTGCTAACCATCCAGCTCACGCGTTGTGCTAAAGGACACACAACTCCCTGCAGCGGGCAGATAACATGCGAGGGGAGGATAACGCGGAGGTTTTAGAAAGGTTTCGAGCAAGCGGTGTTCGTCATTTTCAGGGTGAACTTTTTCACATTGAGAATAAAACCTAACGACATTTCCATGAAGTGGGATCCAAAACGATAAGTTCAGGATAGGTGAAGTGGCCCTACAATTTGCCTGCTCGTGCCACTGCCAGCGGAGTGCCTTTCGGTCAGGTCCGGGTTTGACCTCGGCAGCCCAGGAATTCACGGCCGCATTTCCGTGGTGGCGGCAGTCGAATTGTGTACCGAGATCTGCTGCCGCCGATGTTGAACTTTTATCACAGTAGCCCGCACCGTTTTGATAATTATAGACCCAGGCTGACTGTAAAACACTGAGAGCCCCCCCCCCCCCCCTTTCTCCAGAGGACGCGCTCAATATTGTGCAGGACATCGTTACGTAGAGTATGGGTGAATCGCAGACGAGACAAAGACGAGCCCTGTATGGTTTTGCATGTTATGGGAATGGGAAAGCAGGGCCAGATATGTTTGATAAGTTTGCACGCATTCATTGGCCTGTAATCTTGTTTATATGCAGTTTACCCTAAACACGGGGGTAGGGGGGGGTGTGTGCTTTTATCTGAAATGATAAAAATTATTCCATTGCGTACACCGGGCTCACATGCATTGAACATTTCAATAAACACGGCGGCTTATTTGGTAACTTCCCCTGTTCTGGCCTCGCGAGCTTAGTTTGGGCAAAACTCACGAACCACTGGGGGCCTGAGACCCTTCTTCCTCCTTCCCTCTCCCACCATCCTTCTCCCCCCCCCCCTTCCACTCACTCCCTCCGCCAGAACCAGAGTCAGAGACCCCCCCCCCACCACCTCCTCCTAGCCGCCCTCTACTCCACCTTCCTCCTCTGTCTCCGTCTCGTTCTTCCGTCTTTTAAAAGATATCCGGTGCTGCTCACACAGTGTGCCTGCTCGCTCGCCCAGTGCAGTGGGGGAAATGTCATTAATTAGGGCGTTGGGTTGCAGACCCCCTGCACACCCCCCCCACCGTGCCTTCCAATGGAGCACGAGGCTTGGCTTGACTGTACCATTTTTTTGTAAAATTATTTTTACAACGTGAACAACAATAGCAATTGTATGGAGGATACCCACCACCCCCCCCCCCCCCCCCCCCACGTAGGATGTGGATTTTTTTTTGTACATTAAGTGAACCTCTCACCCTCCCCGACTTCACCGCGGCACACCTCCACCCCCACCCAAACCAACGCGGGGTGACTCGCAGCGAATGGAATGCCCCGCGTTAAATGTTCTCACCTGTGTGAACTAAGGCGAGCGTTCACGAAGCCGCACATGTTTCTGGCATCGCGCGGCAAAGCGAATCCGCCGCGCGGGGCTACACCTACCCGAGCAGTCCCCCCTACACCCAGGGGTTTCCAAAAGCCTACTGCTTTTTTTTTTGCATCGAGGGTCAGATTGACTCAAGTGCAGCGAGCCGCTAGCCACAGGCGTATAGTAATAATAAAAGTAAAATAAAGAAATCAAAGCAGAGAGAGAGAGAGAGATGGCAGAGAGATGTGTTGAGAAAGAGAGATATGTAAAAAGAGGAGAGTGGAATAGATGCAATCAGAAGAGATATGGCCCACAGACATGTAATACATACAGAAAGTGGAGATAGGAGAGATAGGTATTCACAAGAGAGATGTACGAGACGGGAAAATATGTAAACAGAAGACATGAGAGGCAGAAGCAATAGAGGCCTACAGTATAGATAAAGCAGCTATTGACTCTGCGAGAAGTCCCAATGGCTAGGGGACATCTTCATACAGCAACGGATTGACCATGGCTGATGATGACAATTATGATGCTGTTTCTGTTCGCTCCCCCCACCCCAGTTCCACATTTCCACCACCACAAGACTGTTCGCTTGATCATTTAACGGAGTTGTGCGAAATAATTCACCTCTTTTTCTCACGTTAAGTTTGAGTGAAGTCTCGTGCCGGATTAAATTAATTTGTACAGCCTCATCCCACACGGGACGATGGGATGACACGAATAAACCCGTAGGCATAGGGTGGGTGACTTGCTCTATTCACTTGTTACGACGCAGCTCTACGGTTTGTGTCCCCTTCCAGCAGTGACGTGAGAATATTTGGTGATATTTATCTGATAAAAAAAAACAATCTTTAGGTATAGTCAAACACCCCCCACAAGGGACATGGCCTTCATTCAGGTGTGGATTGATCGAGGAATATACACATACGGGGTTTCCACCTGTCTGGGACCTGGCATCTGTGGCCTGGTGCCAGGGATAGATTCGTATCGAGATCCGGTGGTGGTATTGTGTGGAGCTGTATTACGACAGACTGCGGTTGTCATACGTAGCAAGGCTGACTCTGAAAACATTTTGGGTTTGTACTCTATGAAAGGTGGCCAACCTGGTTGTACACTATTACTTACTGTGTTTCATTTTGTAAATACTTTAGCAGTGTGGTGGATTCCCACCCTGCAATTCACCTACATGGAGGTGAAGCGATGGATGGACCATGCGTTCCGTTGCGCGCAAGAAACACCGCACGTCCAGCGTACGGGGCGTACTGTGGCAATCGCAAACTCAATGGGGCGCCCGTGAGTCAATACAGGTCTTGATTGAAAGCTTTCGTGACTGCAGGGATTCATATTATTGGTTCTTTCGGTAAAGTCACGTAGAAGGGAAGCAATAAAATAATTTTTAAAAAATATTAATATCAATACAGATCGTTGCTATCACGATGCATTCGACAAGACAACGGTTGATTTCAATTAAATGACGCGGCAGGACATGAACGTTTGCACTCTCTCACCCCCTCCTCGGCGCAGCTGCTCACGGGCACCCTCAAGTCGACGTGCCCGCGGCTCGCCGCTCGGAGCGAAATGCGTCAATCGCACGTGGGCCTTGGGAGAGAGAATGAGCAGCGCGCACTCGTACGCCCCACCCCGTTGGGGGAGCTCTTGTTTCTCGAAGCCGCAATGTACACACACGCACCGGTGAGGGATTGATTTTTTTAATATAAATCAGATACGCACATGCAGCCTGAACGCACGCACGCACGCAAGTGCAAAGGTCATTTTGCATTCTTCAAAGTGCGGTTCCTTGATGTTTCGGCAAAGGCTCAGCCCCGCAAATGTCTTGCTCACGCCGCTGCTGGCAGATGGCCGTTCTATGAGACGGAGCTCCAGTGCGACACTCCCTCAGGGATATGTTGGCCTACTCTTTCACGGCGATGCACTTGATCCCACCACACGCGACATGCCCGTCGACTAACTGTGGTGTGCATTTTAGTACGTAGTAGGCTTTCGCGAACAATATTATCCACAATGGAGTTTTTTTTGTTAGATTACATCAATATAAATGTGTCGTTATACCCGCCACCACCCGGCACAGCCAATTAGTAAGGTTTGTCACGTGAACAAAACATTCCAATTGGCCGAGTTTCAATCTTGACTTCAAGCTTCCGTGACTGCATGAATTCATATTCTTTGGGTCTTTCGGTAAAGTCACGTAGATAGGTAGTGTTTTGTTATTTTCTTTGAACCTATCTACGTGACTTTGCTGGAAGAAAAAAAACGCCACTTTTTTCAAAATTTCTTGCTGTGGTTTTCACACCTAATTGCTTGTGTTACAGTCGAAACGTCGTGAGAATTTTATTGTTTTATATTTTCATTATTTTTATTGTTTCCCTTCTATGTGACTTTACCGAAAGAACCAAGAATATGAATCCCTGCAGTCACGAAAGCTTTGAATCAAAATTTACTGAAAGACCCAAAGAATATGGCCGAGTTTAACAACACATTTATATTTACGTGATCTAACGCCCACAATTTATTTGTGGTGTTACGTATTTATACCACTGGGTGGATAGAGACAGGGCCATGTAAGAATCTTGCCCCGTTGTTTCAACTACCACAGCGGCAGAAAGAGTTCGGGTTTGCCGAGGATAACACCATGACGGCTCCCCTCTATATTTTGTAAATTTGGTACAGTGCGTTAAGTGGCGTTACACCAAAATTTGCTGTGGGATCGTAATGTGGATCGTGTCCAGTTGCAATAGCCGTTGTATAGGAGGTTTGGCAGGAAAACTAAAAAAAACCACGCGTTCATTTTTGTGGTCTCGTGCAATGAGTGGGGCAGTGAAAATTGCACGCGCGCATTTTCACGAATTCAGATGTCCCAGGAATCCAATTTGCATGCCTAGCCAGGTGGCATTGACGCTCAACTGTGAGTCAGAAGGGGATATGGTGGATTATACAGAGATGCAGCCAGTGCCTGTGTCACCCACCAAAGGTTCCCGTAAGGAGCAGTAAAGCAAGGTTTCTGACAGCCCATCTGTGTGGAGTTTGAGTATTGTCGCCTCGCACGTGTGAGTGTCTCTAGATACCGCCAATTCTTCTACAGTCCCATTATATGTATCCGCTGCTGGATAAAAAGCCTACCTATATACCATGTTGGTCACATGCATTGCATGCCCGTGCTTCACCATTCCGGTCATTGTAGATTGTTGAATGGCCCTGGGGTGTAGTTGAGAAGGGGACTCAGGACTGGTTCAGATATCACTCGCCGCTGACGTTAGCCGGAGCCAAAAATTTAACTCAGGATGCTAGGTTCATAGCGCGGTGTGCTTTACCATTGCGTCAACACTCCACCCCCACATGCAGATATGTCAATAAATAATAATAATAGCCTTAACATCACAAACAAAGCCCTCTCATAATTGCCTTCACGTTGCATGCAAATCCCTCGTGGTGATGAATTCTGAGAACGTAAGACTTCCCTTGGTTAAATAAGCAATTGGGTAGAGTAATATGAGAACACTTATACACGGTGTGTATTCTCTACGAGCAAAACCATGGAGGGACATGCTCGATCGTATGCTTTAAAGATGGTGACGCTGTCGGCGTTCCTGGCCATACCAATGCACAACAGTGTCACAGGAAATGAATTTACTGCGGCCATGAGAGAGAGAGAGAGATAGGGAGAGGGGGGGCTGAAAGGCGAGTTTGTTTGGAAGCTGCTACGTATTTTTGTAACCGCTGCAACCTCCTCTCTCCATCCTTCCGTCTGCCGTTATCTCTACAGCAGTAGCAGGCTCACAGGCCGCTACCACTACCACTCGTGTCAGTTCTCGCAAGTATGTACGCATGCTGAACTTCTGTTGCACCGTTAAATAGCCAACCATGCTAATCGAAGGGACAACAGTGACACACTGATTTCTGGTCAAATGAGCATTGAGGCGGTGCACATCTCTCGATTACAGTCCTGAGGTCGTGGTGGAAATTCCTCATTTCTATGATAGTGGAAATTCCTCATTCCTATGACGGGAGCGAGTTCATCCATATGACAGCCACTGTTGCCTTCGACACAAAACAGTCCACCATTTTTATTGACCACGGAAAGATGACGCACTGAGTCAATCCACATTCCGGATTTGAACTCGCAACGTCTCAGAATCCGGTGACTGTGTGCGTGCGTGTGGCCAGATTTGTGTAATTTTATTTGACACCAAGCACGAGTTTAGGAGAGCGTCATATCGGGGTGTTACGGTGGCGAGATGTTAACTCCCTTGCCTGGTTTGCAGGATCATCATTAGAACTCCTTTGCCAGTACCAAAATATAATAATAGGGTTTTTCCCCTTTTCTCTGGCAACAAAACTGAAACCTTTTTACGAGGATTTATGTCTGCATTAACCACAATACCTGCAGTCAAAATGCAAACAGTAAACATACTATGATAATATATGCATTGTCCTTGAAACTGATGCATTGTCCTTGAAACTGATTGATCCACAATCAGTTTCAAGGACAATGCATATATTATCATAGTATGTTTTTTTTGCATTTTGACTGCAGGTATTGTTAATGCAGACATGAATCCTCGTAAAAAGGTTTCAGTTTTGTTGCCAGAAAAAAAGGGGGAAAACCCTATTATTATAGTTTGCAGGATGTCCTGAGTTTGATCCCAACATTGACACCTGTATATTTGGATTTTGCATGTTTCTCTCCCCGTGGTCGCGTGGATATTTCTTTGGGTCCTCCTCTTTTTTCCCTCCACATTTAGAATCAATGTGCGTTTGGATTAGTGGGCTGCGATTAATTTCCACGCGATAAGCCACTTCGTCCAGCTATCATTTGTGGCCAGGTCGCTAATGAAAACGAGCTACATAGCTCAGTGGGGGTCTTACCTGGTTAAATCATATCTGTATCATCTGGAGAATACAATAACCCAAACGTATTAAAATGTGTGATCCTCGCGCACAAGCGGCACTGTTTTTTTTGTGGCACGAGTTACGTTTCCCAACCGTTTTTTTTACTTTAAAAGTCAGATTTTTGTTGTTGTTGTTATCCTGCGCTTGATTAAGTCTTGAGGGGCTTAAAGTTGTGCATTCCTGTTTCTGATGGTTTCGCCTCTTTTTGGAATGCGGTTTCTCTTTCCTAAGTTCCACAAGGTCATGGGACAGAAACTTTTCACGTTCATTTTTTTCGTGTGTTTTTTTTAACGTCCTTTTACGACGTGACATAAGTTTTGCACGGTTTGTGCTGCATAGCTATTGGGGGGAGCAGTGCGCTACGAACCAGGCGACCCGGGTTAGATTTACACTCGCGGCCATCACCAGTGACGATTCATCTGAACTGGTCCTGGGCCTCCCCTAGGGCGACTCAGCCTCAAATGGGTAACCTGGTGCAGTGTGTAAACATCGCCACTGGGGAGACAAAGGTGGGCGGGCGTGGTGCTCGCCACCCACCCCCAAGTGTGCCATGCCGCCCTACATAGGTTCTCGCTAACAGCACTTGCCCCAACAGTCCGCTAAAGGCTACACGGGGGATCTTTGTTGCTATGTAGCTCTCAGATGTGTTTCCGGGTTGTACTACCGTGTACTGTTTGGCACGATGTCCGTTGTTTCTCTCCACCTGCTTGAACCTTCTTCAGATACACTTGAGGTTTTTTTTTTGCCGTTGCGATATAGTTTATTCTGGGTTGTGCCGCGCGTGGTCCAACATCTTAATCACCATGCTGACAGGTCCTGAAGAAGCTCTCAGTGCAAATCGTTGGACAAAACCTGCGGTACAACCCAAAAACACATTGGAGAGCCAAGGAACATGTACACGATTTTGGATGTTGTGTTTCTCTATAGGCTAATATTTTTACTCCATTGTAGATTTTTATATATCGGCAAAATTTTGACAGTGAGTAAATAAATGTTTTTGAGCAGCTTTAATATATTTTTTCGTCACTTGCGTAAGTTGGTCGATAAGCATTCTTGTTACTAGGACTGCTTCAGATCTGTAAACCATCTGCATCACGTTCAAAGATTCTGGCCCATCATAAAGCTATTCCCGCGCGCCCACCAATGCTATGTTTTTTTTACAATTTACGCCAACGCTACATACAATACAATGTGGCATATCCGCTGTTCGTATTTATGCATGTAGGTTGAACTTCTTTTGCACCGTAGGTAGCCAACTGTGTCAATCAGATGTGCGGGGGGAAGGACAACAAACTAATGTCAAAAAAGCAGTTCTAAAGAACTTAGTTTTCAATCTAGATTATGATTTACAAGTGCATAGCTCCAGTGGCTTCCGAATATCGGAAGGAACAGCGTTCCAGACGGCTGCAGAAGCGCTTCTGAAAGCGCGCAAAGCGGTGACCGTCTTTGTACGATAGCCGGCCAAAAGCCGCTGCTGCTGCGAGACATTGAAGCCGCTGCATTCACATATCGGCCCTCATCAGTTAACCAGCCACCAACTCGGTGCAGGACGTGTGCGTGGTGCCACTGTCGATGTTTACGGAGGTTCACATATTACTGCACATGTCCGTCTACGCCTCATTCGCCGTGTGGGTCGGATGTGCGACATTGCACCAGTAGGACATATTTCACCGCAGTCCGAAGCAGTGCCTGCTGCTTCTCCTCATTACACCTCAGTTACATGGACAGCCGGTCGACTCCAGTCCACTCCAGAGTTGGCCTCATCTCGCGACGGAACATGTGCTCGCGGACAACTTGAGCTGGATGAGAGAGTGACGTGATTGCTCAGGTCTGCTCGAGTTATCGCATGAATTCGGAATCGTCATCAGGATCTTTATTTATCCTGGGGAAATCCGATGAGCGATGAAGCACTCTTTCACAGATCTCCACTGGGGCGGGGTCAGAAGGTTACAACAACAAACAATACAATTGGGCAGAGTCTTTCCGAGAGATGCTAAGGACTGATAGATAAAGTCCGCATTTTTCTTGGTTATCTTTTAACATTCTCTTTGATCCTTTTCACATGTTCAATGAAACTCCACTCATCGGAAGGCACAAAAGCACCCCCTATTAGCGCGCTCGGCTACGTATGGCGCGAAAGAAGTTCAACATACATCCAAATGTATAACATTCGTCTGTACCGAATGTGCGGCCACATTCGGTACAGACGAATGGGTCCAGAGATAGAGCCCTGGTGGCAATCGCAGCCAAGAAAAGAAGAGATGAGAAACAGAAGGAGGGACGGAGTGGAGAGCGGCGGTCGGCCGTTACCCAACGGGGTAAAATTTTCGAGCCAGTTACAGTTCAACAAACGGGCATTGCTCACACAATGAAGTGATAAATGTAAAATTGATCCTGCCAGCACATAACACGGTTTTTTTTTATGATCGAGATGCTAATTGACGTATATCCGCTGGGCGCGAACGCCAGCGCGAGGAATTCCGGCTGGCGTGAGCAATGAAATGAGGCCGCAGAATTCGGCCTGCGGCCGGAAGTTGGCAGCTAACTCGTGTTGAACAAAAAAGAAAAAATAATGAGGCGGCGATGCCTGGTAGGGTTGAGGGGTTGGGTGAGTGGAAGGTTGCGGGGGTCGATTTGGGTATTGTATTCGAGTTCTGTGGCTCATGGAAATGCAGCATTAGATGTAAAAACACCAAAAAAAATTCAGTCTGACGGAGCCCATCATGGTTGTTGGAAAAATTGTTAAGTTATTTGAATATTACAAGAAGTTGTTTGTGTTATTCATAATATATGCCGAGTGAAAAATATGGTGTGTTTGGCACCCAGGATTTCACCTGTTAGCAAATCATTTGCAATCAGCACAAACATACGGATTTCTAAATAGGGACATTGCATTGACAAATCTGTGGGTTTTCTAAAATTCTGATTTCTAAACCACTACACTGGGGGCGACTGTTATTTCATCCGAATGCTTCTCTTTGCCTGCTTACATTTTATTTGTTATCTGCCTTTTTTACTTTTCCCATTCCCACGAGCCGCAGGTCTCGCCAATGTATTTGAGTTTCCACATTGTCCAGAGTTGGCCACCAATTCCCCCCGGACGATATCTCTTCTCGCGCTGGGCTATAATTTGACGTCAGGATTTGGCGACCGAGCGGAAATGTCAGTAGTTCTACGAAAGACCCGTCTACTCACTTCCATCAGGCCAAGTCGAGTTCGCACAAGAGCTGGCTGCACACAATGACGTAGTATATAGCGCTCGGTATTTTTCCCGAACGCTGACGTCGCGCGTGTTGTGTGATATGACGTCACATATGTTCGTCCTCGTTAAGGCAGTTAATCTTAAGGACAAGGAAGCTACATTTATGTTTCTGTCCTCGAGGCCATCTGGTAACGCTAAGCACTGTGCACTATTCACGCACATTTATTGCACACCACCGCACACCCCATCACACCCCATTACACACACCACCACATACCACCACACACCCCATCACACCCCATTACACACACCACCACATACCACCACACACCCCATCACACCCCATTACACACACCACCACATACCACCACACACCCCATCACACCCCACTGCACACACCACCACATACCACCGCACACCCCATCACATCCCACTGCACACACCACCACACATCACCGCACACCCCACCACACCCCACTGCACACACCAACGCACACAACCGCACACTACGACACATGCCACCACACACAACCGCACACCACCACACACCACCGCACATGCCACCGCACACCACGACACATATCACCACACCCAGCCGCACACACCACCACACACCACAGCACACACCACAGCACAATACGACACATACCACCACACCCAACCGCACACCCAACCGCACACACCACTGCACACGCTTAGGACATTCGTTTTCACGCATGTGCAGTTGGCAAAACGTGCGTGCGACAGCGTTGTTGAGCCCACTCTAGAGGGCGCACTTCATCTGTCTGTTGCAAAGTGAACCCAGGGCAAAAGTGTCCAACTCGAGCCCACGACCTCCTGTACACCATGCAAGGTAGTTAACATCTCGGCACGGTTGGCGCCCTGAGCAAACCCGTAGACAAGCACGTGAACACAGCACAACTGCAGCTGTGTGCACTCGTGTAAACAAACACCATGCTTCACTTTTATAGGCTTGCCGAGATATCATTTTTCGCTACGAGTATGATTTTCACGAACTGACGACAATCGTCATATCAGCTTCCGCCTTATCTTTGTAACTGCAGTTCACATGTTTATTGCGTTGTTTTGTTCTCTTCCATATTTAGCGTGCCGACGAATCCTTAAAAAGTTGTTGAAATGCAGGTTCACTGTACTTCCCTTTCCGCATTCAAGTTGCACGGTTTTGTGAGGGGCACGGTATCTGCGCAATTCGGAGTCGCGGGGGGGGGGGGGGGGAACAAACCGCGGACGGGCAGGAAAGGAAGCGCGGAAGAGCGCCAAGCAATTGCCCAAGTTCTGCGGTCCTATTTTTTTAGAAGTTTTGGCTGAATCCATAGACGTGGGCAGGAAACAGTAGCGCCCAGAGAAAACCCACGCGGTTGGCAAGTTGGATAGCAGTCACCAACGCCCATGATCTTGGTCACGGATAATAATAATAATAATCGCCAGTATTCTCAGCATTCATGATGTAGGTTTATTTTTTTTGGGGTTGGATTGAGTAAATGTACAAATGTGTCGTTAAACCCGCCACCACCCGACACAGCCGATTAGTAAGGTTTGTCACGTAAACAGAACTTGCCAATTCGTTACTAGTTACAGCACACCGGTGTGTTGGAGAGCAAATCCATTGTAAATGTTGTGGCGGATTTAACGACACATTAATATTTACGCGATCAAACAACAACAAAAAAAACTTTATTATGGATGATATTGGTCGCGAACGCCTACTACGTGTTAAACATTCTCAGCATTTACGTTTGCAGTTTTATTTCCCAAATAAGTTTTTTTTTTAATCGGAGGCTGTTTTGTAATCTTTACACCGTTTGACTCCCCGTTCTCAGAAGTATGCAGTTGCTTTCTTCGTGCAAACCTAAGTGTCGCTATTCTCTTTATCGCAAATGATCGTTTTTTTTATGACGGTATTTTGAAATATGCAGTCGATTTCTAAATGTTTGTAGGCGTTGGTCCGTGCGTGTTACTGTATAATGATAATTCAACACTTCTTATTTTTTTTTACCCTATGATCTCATATGTCACACTTTTGGCCAAACGGTTAGTGTTCTCTTAACACAACAGCAAATATCCACGACAGTCTGAATACACCCTGGGGGGTCAATCGCTAAGACACGTTTCCATGGGTCCCATCGTCTTCTTTCGCTTCTGTCGCCCGCAACAACAACAAAAAAACGTTGATACTAAGAACCCTGTGTGCCACGTGACCCTTGCGCAAAAGATCCTGTGCGTTTAAAAAAAAACATAACCACAGACATTGCGCCACGATTTGCGTGCGGGAGACTCCGAGGCAGCGCGCGCTGGAACTCGGCACTCTTGAAGTCGCCCGCCTGGTCGGACGGCATCAGCGCGCAATGTGCGCCTGTTAAACAGCCGCGAGTCCGACCCGTGCGTGCGTGCGCGCGCGCGCGCGCGTGCTCCTCGTGACAAGATGAACGTAACTTACAAACTCGGAAAGAAGGACGGTAATCATCGCGTGTTTACCTTCAAAAGGTAACCGGTGTCAAGTTGTACTCTGGAAGATGACAACCTTAACTTTTTTGTTTTTATTGTATACACGTGGACAATGGACATTGGAGCCGAACCCTGGCTTGGGAGTTGGCGGTGGTTGTTGGGTTGTTGTTGTTGTTGTTGTTGTTTTTTTCTCATTAAACCGGCGTTCCGATCTCAATGAGCCGGTGGTGTTATCACACCCGGCGGGGTCCCTTGTCCACAGAGTGCATCGACGGCAATTGATAAGACGGTGGCGGTTCGGGCCCCCCCCCGCCCCCCCCAGGTTGACTCAGTGGTCACGAGTTGGCTCGGCGTTTACGCGGGGCAGACCGAGGCGGCTGCGTTTGGGTGGCTGCCTCGTCTTGTGCGGCGTTCATCAAAATAGGCGCTCGCGAACAGCACCCCCTCCAACGGCATAAAAGTTTCTGTGTTTCTGTTTGCCTTTGTGTCACACTGTTGCTAACCGCTGATGGTTTTTTTCTGTTGTGCGTCTATTGGGGTGGGTGGTTGGGTGGGGAGCGGTGGCACAGTGGTTAGAGCACTGCTATACAAATGCAAACGAAGCAACACACAAACACCGCCCGTTCTGCCTCGGAAATGTGTAAATAAGTCGAGCAGACTTAACTTATCCGTGGAAATTAGCAGCTGTGCTATGGTTGACCAATGCGATATTTATTTGCTGCGATACCAAAGCGATGCATTAATGTGTAACTAGACTTTAGTGTATAGTGACGCAGGTACCATCTACTGTTGGCACTAGAGAAGGAAGGTGAAGCAATATGACCCTGGCGACCAGAATTGTACCCTTGGTCACGATTGACGTCAGTGGCAAGTGACATCTGACCCGGTCCTGCACGACCTCCCACGGGTCGACTTGATTCTTGAATGAGCACACGGGGCAGAGTTGTGAACGTCAGCTCTCCGGAGGTGGACGAGCATGCTTTCCAACCCCGCCGCTCTCTTCGCAGCCTTAATCGGCTCGCTCGCAAGACATTCTCCGACATGCCTCGGCTGTACACGGGGCTGGCTTTCGTCTTTCCTGTGTTTATAATTAACGACTTTTTTTCTTTTCTTGCGAAGGGAGTCTCCTGGAAGCATTGTGGGAGACGTATCCCTCGTTTATGTTTATTCTTGATGCAGGGAACTCCCCCCCCCCCTTTTGCTCCCCCCCCACCCGCCCCCCATAAAATCACAACAACTTTATTTAAGTAATTGTCTCGTAATTGAAATCGTAACCATTTACAGCTGTTTGTCTATCCCCTGCTGGATATAGACCTTCCTATTTTGCAGTGTCGGTCATGGTACTTGTGTGGCCATACTTCACCATGCTGGTTAGTGCAGGTTGGTGAAGGGCTGCGGGAGGGAGGGAGGGAGGGAGGGAGGGAGGGAGGGAGGGAGGGAGGGAGGGAGGGAGGGAGGGAGGGAGGGAGGGAGGGAGGGAGGGAGGGAGGGAGGGAGGGAGGGAGGGAGGGAGGGAGGGAGTGGGGGAGGGGGGAGTTCCCGGGACTGGTTCGGACGTTACACACCACTGGACAGGAGTCCAACTCAGATCGGCAGGTTCGTGCCGCAAGTTCGATAACCACTACGCTCCCATTTGTCACTTCATACAAATGGACAATAGCACTTTGGACAATATATTACTTTTTTGGGTGGGGGGGGGGGGTTGACAATTTTTGCAGCCTTGTTGGATCAACTTTTTACCCCCACATCTGTGTGGGTGGTGGAGTGGGGGGGGGTCCACTTTCTATGACTCTCTGATTCAGGCCTTCTGAAATGCTCTCATCATTTAGTTGACGGACAAACGGAACGCCGGGCTTTTATCATAAATTATGTTCAGCCATTTGCCAATCCGCGAACGGATGGAGGCTTCCACGCTGGTGGGCACGAGTATTGTGGGGAGCGGTGGCACAGTGGTTAGTGCGCTACGCTGTCCACCCTGCTACCCGAGTCCGATTCCCGCTCACGGCCAACGCCAGTAACGAATATCTGAACCGGTGCTGGGCCTCCCCTTGGTAGACTCGGCCTGAACTAAGTACCTGGTGTGGTGTGTCAACATCACCAGTAGAGATACAAAGACGGCCGGGCGTGTGGCTGGCCACGTGTGCCGTGCCGGCCTTCATCGGTGCTCGCTAACAGCACTTGCCCTAAAAGTCTGTTAAGGCTGACACGGGGGTTCTCTGTCTGTGTGAGGACCGCTCAGGACCGGTTTAAAAGTCACACGTCACTGACGTTAACCCTTGGCCAGGAGTCAAACTCAGGTTGCCAGAGTCCGAGTGCATTGCGTGAATTGCTGCCCTTTCCTCAATTGTAGATACCGTGCAGTTAACTTCGTCATCATGCACTAACATACAGTTATACGTAAGCCACGATCACGGCTATGTAAATGCAGTACCAGCGACGAAGGTGGAAATGCGTAACGATGACACGCGAGCCGCGAATCGCGACGTGCGGCGGTCTACGTCACACTGAAATGATCGTCGCGTTTCCGAAGCAAACGGCCGCTCAGTATGAACGCGACCAATTCGTCGTGCAATTGGTAAAGCAGCGCTGCGATCTGAACCCAACACGGTAATGAATCCAATTCGCAGCCATGGCGAACATTTTGGTGGCTCATGATAACTGGTTCTGGGGCTCCCCTTCAGCAAAACCCCCATTTACCAGCGTGGTGAAGTATGGTCATTGTGGTGAAGTATGGTCAGCGTGGTGAAGTATGGTCAGTGTGGTGAAGTATGGTCATTGTGGGGAAGTATGGTCAGCGTGGTGAAGTATGGTCAGTGTGGTGAAGTATGGTCATCGTGGTGAAGTATGGTCATTGTGGTGAAGTATGGTCAGGGTGGTGTAGTATGGTCAGCCTGGTGAAGTATGGTCAGCCTGGTGGAGTATGGTTATTGTGGTGAAGTATGGTCATTGTGGTGAAGTATGCTCATTGTGGTGAAGTATGCTCATTGTGGTGAAGCATGGTCAGCCTGGTGAAGTATGGTCATTGTGGTGAAGTATGGTCATTGTGGTGAAGTAGGGTCAGTGTGGTGAAGTATGGTCATCGTGGTGAAGTATGGTCGGTGTGGTGAAGTATGGTCAGCCTGGTGAAGTATGGTCATTGTGGTGAAGTATGGTCATCGTGGTGAAGTATGGTCATCGTGGTGAAGTATGGTCATCGTGGTGAAGTATGGTCATTGTGGTGAAGTATGGTCATTGTGGTGAAGTATGGTCATTGTGGTGAAGTATGGTCAAGCAACCACGACGACTGACGTGGCATTGGGAGCAGTGAATTCACAAAAGGCAGTGGATGTTGATTAAATTATAATAATAACCTCAAGTTGTATTTATAATTATATTGGTATTGCATTCTTTGTTATAAGTTTAAGTAGATTAAAAATGTCACTAATCCTCAGTGTAAGCAGGGTTTTGTGATGTTCGTTGCCTACATTATATATATGGGTCAAGTTTATTGTAATGTTTCGTATGAACTCTCCTCAATGTCCTCTTTCCGTTTTCATGTTTACCAGTTCTTCAAAACGAGTACACACAGAAGTAATCTCTCTCACCCACATTCACACACATACACAAAGACAAAGATCTCCCGTATAGCCTTGGCATACTCTTGAGACAAGTGCCGTTAGCGAGCGCCTATGAAGGCCGGCACGGCACACGAGGGAATGGGTGGCCAACACCACGCCCGGCCACTTTTGTCTCCCTAGTGGCAATTTTTCACACACACCGCACCAGCTACTCATTTAAGGCTGAGTCGACCTAGGGGAGGCGCAGGACCGGTGAAGATAATTGTCACTGGTATTGACCGTGAGCGGGAAGCGAACTCGGGTCGGCGAGTTAGTAGCGCAGTGCGCTAACCACTACACCTCCATTCCCCGCATGCACAATCACACACACACACGCTCACACACACTCGAGAGTTGTACACCGTATTTGTGATAGGGTACACCTTCTTATTTGTGATAGGGTACACCTCCTGCCAGCTGTTTCGGGGCTTTAAAAGGTGCAAGCAACCAAAATGCAGTGCATGTGTCTTGTTAAAAAAAAACACAACCATATGACCCTGAATAATCATAATTTTCCACTCATAAATACTTAGAACACCTCAATGAGTGTTTGTTTTCACCTGCAGTGTTTCTCGAAAGAATGACTAAAACGTAACACTTTTTGTTTCATTTTAATGAAAAAAAAATAGAAGCACATTTTTAAGCCCCGTCAGTATCCGCCACCAGATGAACGCCTCGTGATATCGTGCCTGTCGTGGGGGTTGCTTCACCATACTGCATCACGCCGGCGTCCAGGCGGCCCAGGATCATTTCAGACATCGCTGCGTTCACCACGCTACGACTTCTAACCCCCCCCCCCGCCCCCACCAGGGTTCAAAGGGTCGGCACACAAATACTGAAGGGCTTGTTTTCGTCGTGAGCGCCGGTGTGTCTCTCGAGTTTCCAAGTTTTGAAAGTGCGAAACGAGGTCTTGCTCTTTGCCAACAACCGACCCCTCTCGTGCGCGCCTACGATTGGCCTGGCTGCCGCTTTCACGAGGCAGTGGGGTTTTCCGAGGTTGTGCGGTGCGAACGCCCGCTTGGCGCGGCTGCCGGCATTTTCGCTCCGCCATTGCTGGGAGCTTCTTCGGGGCACCGGGGAATGAAACGTCGGACGTTATTTTTGCCGAACAACACGCGGCACAAGCTGACAACCCACCGGGGAGAAGCGAAACGTGTTCTTTTTTTTTTGGGGGGGGGGGGGTGTGAAAATCAGGTTCAGAATCTTTTTATTGATCCTGGAGAAATCCGATGAGCTTTGAAGCTCTTTTTCGCAGATGTCCGCTAGGGGCGGGTCAGAAGATTACAACAACAACAAACAATATGCCCAGAAGTGACCAATGAGAATCGCTGTATTGCGGCAAAGTACAATTTAGGGAAGATGCAAGCCTAAGGGAATTATTTATTTTGTTGATACGTACCCAGGATGTTTTTCTGGGCTGTTCGACGCACGTTTTGAAGCGTCATTCATGGGGGTAAAAAAAACACTTTAAATTCACATTCTCAAACACAAAAGTGATGGAAGTTTGGAATCACTTATGTACTTTTTAATGTCATTGCAGTCGCTGAGTTTCCAATGAGAAGTGGGAGAAATAGCTCGGCTTATGAGAAGACACGTGCATTCGTATAAGCCGAGTAACTTCTGCCATTTTTCCAAAGCGCAGTTAAACTGAACTATTTTTATTTTAAAAGACAAGGCCCACTGAGCTGTATAGCTCTCTTTCAGCAGCGACCTGGCCACAAAGGATAGCTCAACGAAGTGGCTTATCACATGGAAATTTATTGCAGACAATTACTCGTGAACGCATGTTGATCCTAAACATGGAGGGATAAACTGGGGGACTCGGATAATAATCCACGTGACCACGGGGACAACGCGCCAACTCCAAATACACAGCAGGCATCACGCTCGGGATCGAACCCACGACCTCCTGTATACCGGGCGAGGTAGTTGACATCTCCTAGCCACCGTGGCGGCCCCTTGTTCCACACCCGCTGACGGCGTTGTGCTTATCGATATTGCGGTAGCGCCCTCAACGTAACCTGTCTGTGATTGTTTGGAATCTGTCAGGTGTAGCTAATGTGTTGTTGTTGTTGTATTGAACCCATTGCATGAGAGAGCACACTCGAAGGCAGGGCCAGTGCAGGATTAAACTAGTGCGGGGCCTGTAGGATATGTTATAAAGGGGCCCTAAGTAAAAAAAAAAACGTAAATATTAAAACACACATTTTTAACTTGCATAGTAAAGTAATTTTTATTTTTCATTTGCTATACAGCCAGATAATACGACAAATCGCTAACCTTCAACACCCAGTCGTTCATAAAAGTTGAAGGCGGTATAGTACTATGGTACTAGAGCAAGTGCAGAATCACTGATCCGGAATTGATTGCTTGAAAGCATTTAGCGTGGGGCCCTTGAAAGTGCAAGGCCCGTGGCTACTACATGTGTAGCTACGTTTGCTACGAGGATAAAATCCAGCACTGGGCAGGGGGTTGGGTGGATATTCTACGAGGTGTCCTCTGGGGGTGAAGACTCTCTCCGTGTGGCGTTTAGTCGTTTGGGGGAGGGGGGGCATTTTTTGCTTAAGTGGGAGGAAGGGAGGAAAGGGAGAGAGAGGACCTCCAGCTTATTATAACGCTAAACGTTATCATTGCTTCCAAAATATGGAGGACGCATTAAACTAAAATGCCTCTTCATTGGTCGGACACGTTTTGTGAACAGACGTATCAAACCTTTAATCCGCCCTGTGAATTATGAAAAGCAATATTTGTTCAAATCAACGGCCAACTTTGTTGAGTCAGAACGTGAATTGGAAACCTGATCTCGTCTTATCAATATCGACGCTTCCAACTTGCGTCGGACATTCGAGCACGATATAAATTATGAACAGGCTTTTTCTTCTTTAAATATTACCTACCTTTTGATTTAAAGCTTTCGTGACTGCAGGGATTCATATTCTTGGTTCTTTCGGTAAAGTCACGTAGAAGGGAAACAATTAAATAATAAAAATATAAAACAATAAAATTCTCACGACGTTTCGACTGCAACACAAGCAATCATCATCAGGTGTGAAAACCACAGCAAGAACATTTGAAAAAAAGTGGCGTTTTTTTTTACGTTAGCAACACGGAGAGCGATTTGGCAGTTATTCAGATGGACGAGTCCATCTATGTTCGGAAAAGAGGAGGGGGGAGACGAAAATAATGGCTGCGGTCTGAAAACCACCATTATTTTCGTCTCCCCCCTCCTCTTTTCCGAACATAGATGGACTCGTCCATCTGAATAACTGCCAAATCGCTCTCCGTGTTGCTAACGTTAAAAAAACGCCACTTTTTTCAAATTTTCTTGCTGTGGTTTTCACACCTGATAATGATTGCTTGTGTTGCAGTCGAAACGTCGTGAGAATTGTATTGTTTAATATTTTTATTATTTTATTGTTTCCCTTCTACGTGACTTTACCGAAAGAACCAAGAATATATTACCTACCTGTTCACTCGGAATTCCCCTCTGCGTGAAGTGTCGAGACGAAGACATTGATCGTTCTGCGATTGATGCCAGCAGGCACAATCGCAAGCACATCTCTGTTATTTGGCCTCTTACGAACAAAAAAGTCTGGCAATTATGCACTCATTTGAGTTGCGAGCACCTGAGTGCCGGACGTGCCACCGTGTTCATGACCGTGCCGGATTAACTTTTTTACAACCAACCAATCAATCAATTTAACACGTAGCAGGATTTTTCGCGACCAATATCATCCATAATAGAGGTTTTTATTGGGTTAGATCGCGTAAATATATTAATGTGTCGTTAAAACCCGCCACCACCAGAAACAGCCAACTACAGTGAGGGAAAAAAGTATTTGATCCCCTGCTGATTTTGTACGTTTGCCCACTGAAAAAGAAATGATCAGTCTATAATTTTAATGGTAGGTTTATTTGAACAGTGAGAGATAGATTAACAACAACAAAATCCAGAAATACGCATGTTAAAAATGTTATAAATTGATTTGCATTTTAATGAGGGAAATAAGTATTTGACCCCCTCTCAATCAGAAAGATTTCTGGCTCCCAGGTGTCTTTTATACAGGTAATGAGCTGAGATTAGGAGCACACTCTTAAAGGAAGTGCTCTTAATCTCAGCTTGTTACCTGTATAAAAGGCACCTGTCCACAGCAGCAATCAATCAGATTCTAAACTCTCCACCATGGCCAAGACCAAAGAGCTCTCCAAGGATGTCAGGGACAAGATTGTAGACCTACACAAGGCTGGAATGGGCTACAAGACCATTGCCAAGCAGCTTGGTGAGAAGGTGACAACAGTTGGTGCGATTATTCGCAAATGGAAGAAACACAAAAGAACTGTCAATCTCCCTCGGCTTGGGGCTCCATGCAAGATCTCACCTCGTGGAGTTGCAATGATCATGAGAACGGTGAGGAATCAGCCCAGAACTACACGGGAGTATCTTGTCAATGATCTCAAGGCAGCTGGGACCATAGTCACCAAGAAAACAATTGGTAACACACTATGCCGTGAAGGACTGAAATCCTGCAGCGCCCGCAAGGTCCCCCTGCTCAAGAAAGCACATATACATGCCCGTCTGAAGTTTGCCAATGAACATCTGAATGATTCAGAGGACAACTGGGTGAAAGCCATGTACCGTCAAATCTTGTGTGAGAACCTCCTTCCCTCAGCCAGGGCATTGAAAATGGGTAGTGGATGGGTATTCCAGCATGACAATGACCCAAAAAAACACGGCCAAGGCAACAAAGGAGTGGCTCAAGAAGAAGCACATTAAGGTCCTGGAGCGGCCTAGCCAGTCTCCATACCTTAATCCCATAGAAAATATGTGGAGGGAGTTGAAGGTTCGAGTTGCCAAACGTCAGCCTCGAAACCTTAATGACTTGAGAAGATCTGCAAAGAGGAGTGGGACAAAATCCCCCCTGAGATGTGTGCAAACCTGGTGGCCAACTACAAGAAACGTCTGACCTCTGTGATTGCCAACAAGGGTTTTGCCACCAAGTACTAAGTCATGTTTTGCAGAGGGGTCAAATACTTATTTCCCTCATTAAAATGCAAATCAATTTATAACATTTTTGACATGCGTTTTTCTGGATTTTGTTGTTGTTATTCTCTCTCACTGTTCAAATAAACCTACCATTAAAATCATAGACTGATCATTTATTTGTCAGTGAGCAAACGTACAAAATCAGCAGGGGATCAAATACTTTTTTCCCTCACTGTAGTAAGGGTTGTCACGTAAACAGAACATGCCAATTCGTCACTAGTATAGCACACCGGTGTGTTGGAGAGACAAGCCATAACATTTACAATCTGAGTACGACGTTTTGCTAGTAATTACAACTAGCTTCATCAGGTGACAGCCAGATTTGTGGAGAAGTCTAACTGTTTCGTTCCTTATATAGAGGCGTAGATCTGTTGACCACCCTTCTGCACTCTTGCACAATGTGGGGGGGGGGGGGGAATTACTGAGGCAACGTACATTATGCATGTGCATTATGCGAGCCTTTTGAACTTGTCCTTCCTGTATATTGTATTTATTAAAATAGCCATACCAATGGTAATTCCTATTGAAGAACGCTGCCCTTTGTAGGCATTCATTTAAATAATGTATTATTTGATTATTTGCTTCCACGCAACACTAAGGTGGTAGCTATCCGAACGGTTAAAGTTAGTTTTATTTCTTTCAATTTGTCTTGGCCAGTAGTAGCTAGTTTTGTCCTTGTTGGCACGCGTGTTCTGCTCCTGCTGACAGTTGTATTTGGGATAATTTAATTTTTCTCTGATGTTCTTTTAGTCTCTTGCTGATCATTTGTCCTGTTTGCCCAACATAACATTACCACGTGCAGTTAATCCTGTACATACCTTCTGTTGATAGCTTCGGTAATACATCTTTTTTACCAGATATTAAATTGTGTTATATGTACCATGCCAAATCTGACTCGGATGTTTGTTTTTCCAAATATCTGGCTAGTTTATCAGTTACTCCCGCAATGTACGGTATTTTGATCGTTTTAATTACTTGGGTAGTTTCAATGCTCGTGTTATTTGATGGTAGAGTTCTGTCAGCTTCTACTTCCAAGGTGAACTGGATGGATGGATTTTGCGAGTTGAGATCATTTAGAAATGCGTTCAGTGTATCTTTGCCGTGTGGCCAGACCACCAATGTGTCATTCACATATCTAAACCAAGCAGAGGGTTTTAGTCTGCTTGAAGCTATTGCTTTTGTTTCAAAATCCTCCATGTACAAATTCACTATCACAGGAGACAAAGGAGAGACCATTGCTGCTTCTTCCTTTTGTTTATAGAAGTCACCTTGCCACAAGAAGTAAGTGTTCTTTAGACATTGTTCAGCTAGTCTTGGGATATTTTTGGCTAAACCTTTGTTCGTTACCAGAGTGTCGAGCAATTTAATTGACTCGTTGACCGGAACCCTCGAGAACAGAGAAGTCAATCATAATTTACGAGAATATCATTAGGGTTAAGCTTAATATCTTTAATTATATTTCTGAGAGTTTTTGATGAACGAAGAGGTCCTACCGATGTAGGGCTGTATTTGATGCGTTACGTATTGTGCTCATTTGTACGTGGCAGAGCCTATTGTACTGACTATGGGTCTTAATGGGACATCAGGTTTGTGAATTTTTGGTAGCCCATAAAGTCTTGGTGGTTTTGATGCACTTGGTTTGGTCAGGTATTGCTCTTCCTTGGGAATTGATGACTTGGCAATGATTGCCGTTATTTTACGTTCCAAGGTGCTGGTTGGGTGTCGTTTAATTTTAAGGTAGGTACCTTCATCGAGTAAATCCTTTATTTTATTATCAAAGTCCTCACAGGGCATCACAACAGTTGATCGGCCCTTATCAGCAGCAAGAATTTGGATATCTCTATTTGCTCTCAATTCTCTTAAGGCTTTTGCTTCACTGAAGTTAATATTTGTTTTTGGCAATTTGATGTTCTCAATTTTGGCAACCTCATGCCTAGTCATCTCATCCTTGATTATGGGGGACATGTCTAACTGCTGATTCCAATTCAGCAATTATTTCATCGACAGGGATTGTACGTGGGGCAACAGCACTGTTAAGACCTTTAGACAGGACTGAAACCATATCGCTGGATAATTCACAAATCTGGCTGTCGCCTGATGAAGCTAGTTGTAATTACTGGCGAAACGTCGTACTCAGATTGTAAATGTTGTGGCTTGGCTCTCCAACACACCGGTGTGCTGTACTAGTGACGAATTGGCCACGTTCTGTTTACGTGACAACCCTTACTAGTTGGCTGTGTCGGCTGGTGGTGGGTTTTAACGACACATTAATATATATTACGTGATCTAACCCAAGAAAACCTCTATTATGGACAATCAATCAATCTTTATTTTTACGTGCCAATACCGCCCACAATAAAGTAGGAATGAGTGTACATTACAGCAGAGGGGGAGCGGTACATCCGTAAGGGAAACGATACAACCAATATGCGATAGAAAAAAAAGACCTCTTGTCCACTGTGATTCTCCCAAAGTTTTTTTTTTTTGTGGGGGCAGTGTTTGAATAACGCGACATTCAAGACCAATCTCTTTTTTGTGTGTGTATGTGTCCCCACTTCCAGTGCATTGACTGGAAACATAGCTTTAGGGTGGTTTTTTTTGTCCGTGCCTCTGCCAGTGCAAGGTTCACTCGTGTGTTGGAAGGCGGTTACAAAGGTCCGCACGCTATAAAATATTGGGTGGTTGGGTGGGGAGGATGAGATTTACTGAAGACGCAACAGGTGGCGTCGCGATGCTTATTTTCCTTTAGCGCAACCGCAACCATGGGGCGTCATGCGAATCACGTGGGTGCGGTTGTTATGTTTTTTCTTGCTCCTTTTGACAAAAACAAATAAAAAATATACCGAGAAAATCGAGGGTTTTTTTTTTACTCCTCACCTATAAATGGTTTAATCCTCTGCGCAAATGTCTTCGTAGCCTTACGTTTCCCGAGTTGATTTGCTTACTCCGATAGCTAAACTTGTGGTCTCCCACACCCCCAACGTTGGCACCCGACGCTCACTCTTGGACATTCACGCAAGCAACGTTGACTTCAATGTTGACATTTCTATTGTGTCAAGACATTACTTTATTTGCATTGCTTTCTGTACAGCTTTCCCTCGTTATTCACGAACTTGCTATCCGCGATGTTGGCTTATCCGTGGATCGCATCTGCAACTCAACACGACTGCATCAACAGAAATAAAGAAAGTGATGAGATAAAGTGATGACATTAACCCTTTCCATTCCGAGACGTCTGCAAGTTGCAGGGTGGGTGTCCCGTTCACCTCTGAATCTCGGAATGGTGCACGTGGCTCAGCGTTAATTTTATTTAGAGAGGCATAGCTCCGTTGTTTTTAAAGACATTGCACTCACCGCGAAGAACTGTAGATACACCACACTCTATGATAGCTGGCGACAAACTGTGCCACAAGCTTTGTGGGAGCCTTGCTAACCGAGAACGTTATTTCAGCTTAGTTTTTCTCCCGGTTTCGTTTCGATGACGTACGTGTACGTTGAAGTACGTCATCGGAACGGGAAGGGGTTGGCACGCGGCGCGCAACCCGTAAGCACGTCGACGAGCCGTGCGGCGCGACCGCGTTGCCGCGACCGCCCTCCGCCCCCTCCTGACTTGCTCCGCCGCTCTCTTCCTTCCCCTGCCGTAGCTTCGACGTGGAGAATGGTGCGAGCCCCAGCCGGAGCCCGCTGGATCCCCAGGCGAGTCCTGGCTCGGGGCTGGTGCTGCAGGGATACCCCCACAGCCAGCGCAGGGAGAGCTTCCTGTACCGATCGGACAGCGACTACGACATGTCGCCCAAGTCCGTGTCGCGCAACTCCTCATTGGCGAGCGAGGCGTGAGTTCCGCTGGGGCGCTCGCACTGGCCGACAGACGCACGCGCGCGTGCACGCTGACACACGGACACGCTGACACACAGAAACACTGACACACAGACGCACTGACGCACGGACACACGGACACACTGACACACAGAAATACTGACACACAGAAACACTGACACACAGATGCACTGACACACGAACACACGGACACACGGACGCACTGACACACAGAAACACTGACACTTGGATAAACAGGCACAGACATATGGATGCATGGACTCACTGGCATCGACGCATAGACACATGGATACAGGGCACACTGACACGCGAACACACGGACACGTAAACACATGAACGTAGCCATGCGCTCACACATGGACACACGTGAAAGTGAGTGAGAGTTCGTTCATTTTCAACTGTCCACCCGGTTTCATGAAACAAAAGCTTTAAAGTGTGCAAAGGAGCGTAGGGAAGGTGCATGCTTGGAATTTCAACGTGAGACCGGCAGAGGAGCGCATGGATTTGGAACCAATGCAGGGTAAAGGCACCATGATGACTGTGAAGAAAAGTAAGAGGACTCGGCCAGGACATGTGGCAAGAGAGGATTGTGACCTCGCCTGACAGCTTTGGGAGGGAACAGGCCTGAGTGGCTACAGCAGTGGTTCTTAACTTTCACTGCGGCCTGCACCCCTTTGGTTCTCAGAAAGGGCATCTCACACCCCCAGCGAGTGCGTGCACCCCATGCTAAGCACCACTGGTCCACACCAAGGAGATGGAGCGATGACATCAGCTATTGTGCCGATGCTAGGTGGATGCTTGCATTGCAGGACCGTTAGAGATGGTGGCATCTTGGGGAGCACTTCATCCAGCGGTGGATTATTCATGGCTGTAATTAACAATTTTCAGGCATTTTATCAACCCAACGCTGGATGAGGGCTCCCCCACACAGTGTCGGTGATGGGAGATGTTTGGCCATACTTCACCAGGCTGGTCGGTGCGGGTTAAGTGCAGCTGGGGACGAGCACCTGCCGCCTACCGGCATATTGGTGTGATGGTTCCATCTTTGCACGATCCACCAATCCCCACATACAATTCTCGGGAATTGCAAGAGATGTGCTGTCAACACAAAGCACGTGCTCTGTGTGTAGGGTGGGAGGATGCATTCAGGGTCGGGGAGGGGGGTGGTGGAAGATGGTGAATAGCACGTGTTTTCAGGATCACACCACTTACCCCAACCAAGCTGTTCCACCCCTTCTTCTCCTTCTTCTTCTTCTTCTTCATCTTCTTCTTCATCTTTGTCTTCTTCTTCCTCTTCTTCTTCCTCTTCTTATTCTTCATCATCATCTTCTTCATCCTCGTCTTCTTCTTATTATTATTATTATTCTTATTATTATTCTTCATCATCTTCTTCTTCTTCACAAAGGTGAATTTGATTGCTTTAGATCGTGCGCACTCAGCCGATACGGCGACTGGCGACTCCTTCCCTCAAGAGAGCCCTGGACGGTTTACTTCAAGGCTACAAAAGGCGCCGAAATGTCTTCAGCAAACAAAAAAACTGCCTGCCTTGGCTTGTGAAACGCAAAAAACGCCACCACCACCACCACAAAGCGGGCACTTCCGGGCCCTTTCCCGTGATTTCCGACCGGCTTTGCCGAGGCTGCCGAGTCAATCCCGGGGCTCTCCGGCAGTCTGGCGTAATAAATCATTTCCAGACAGGTGACACTTTACCAGAAGTGGGAGGAAGGTTGGACAGGAAGAGGGTTGGGTGGTACAGGGCATGGCCGATCATTAACTCGACAAGTATTGATGGTTTGCTGACAGCGAATTGAACCTATTTTTTTCATCTTGCCCTGTGCATGGGAACTTGTAAAAATAAAAATAAAAAATTGAGATGGGGAGAAGGGGGGGGGGCGGTTCTTGTGTGCAGTGGGTGACACATATGAGAGAGAGAGAGGGGGCACGAGGGAGGTTGGGTGGGTGGGTGGCTGTAAGCATGCGTAGGGCGTTAAACATTCCCAGCCGCCCACCCGGGGGTCGTGTAACGTTACGGGCAGCCGTTTACAATCGACTTGTTTGTCGCCAAAGCACGCAGAGCGAACTGCATTGTCACTCCGCCAGATCAAAGCGACACGCGCGGAGCAAAGTTGCCGCTGCCGCTTTGAGCGCGCGCGCGCTGTCCAGGATACCCCCATGAGTCTTCCGACACCGCCAGATGCTTGAAGGATTATATTTTCTCTCCCCAAGAGAAGCCGAAAGTGGTGGGGGGGGGGGGGGTGCAGCATGTCTTCTAACGGAGTGGGCTGGATTGTCGGAGGGCAGACGGAGGGGTTTGTCGCCGCCGAGGAAGATTCGCTCGACAGACGGCCGCGATTTGACAGCGCCCCCGTGTTGCGAATGCGTCCCAAAACCGAGCGGAGTCATGGCCGACACAACAGATTCCTGAGGCTCTTTAGCGAGCCCTTGAACAAGAGGAGACACAGGTAGACACGTGTGTGTGTGTGCTCGCTAAATACTCCCCCCCCCCCAACAGTTTGTTGAAGACTACACGGCGGATCTTTGCCTCTGTTTCGCTCGTGTTGAATGCGGCGTTGTGTGTACTGCAGCCTGCCCACGCGTGCTGTGCCTGTGATGTTGCGCACACGTTTGCCCTGCGGCCCTTTAACGCTTGGACATCACCGTGATGTCTGATGGATTTTGTCTTGCGATGTACGATGGTTAAGATCATGTATTTGTACGTGTAAGGTACAATATACTTCAGAAGGGAGCTGTGGTGCAGTGGTTATCTCACTGTGCCATGACCCTGGAGACCCAGAGTTCGAATCCTTCCCAGAGTTCGAATCCTTGGCTAACGTCAGTGGCGAATGATGTCTGGGCCTGTCCCTCGGCAACATGTAGGGACCATTTTTTGGTGAAGTATGGTCAGAAAACCGCCACAATTTGGCAACGTGGTGAAGAAGACTTCATCCGGTAGTGGATTGGTAAAGAGCCGTGATCTTACTGACGTTATTACATACATGAACGTCATTGTGATTGCGCTATTTGATTGTCCGAGACAAGATTTTATATTGTGCTTATCTGTACATACGAACAGTGAATGTATACATTTTCAAACGCGTTCTAGCTACGGTACGACCATATGCTTAGAACGCATGCAGCTGTCAAACTTGCGGCCTTATATAATTCTGATAATGTAAATGTGCCATTCTACGCACTGCATTAAAAATCCAGGGTGGACTCCAAAACATCGCGCGTGTCGATGTATTTACATGGACCTTTTTGAAATTCCTTTTCGGCATGAGAATTCTCAGACTTCGAAAGTCCCCCGGATTGCGAACGCGTGAGGGCATTGGTGAACACGTGTGCGAGTGTGCGGGTGCTGACGACCAACGTTTAACTTTGAAATGGTTATAAATTCCTCTGGGCAGGGCATTATTTAATATGCAGCCAGTCATATGTGCATTCCTGAATCGCGCATCGTAAAGAGTGGCCGTCGGTATGTTGACAGTACAGTAGTTCCATAAATAATCGTAAAAACAAAATAATAACCGCGTAAATTATGTAAACAGGCACTGTTCTCTATTTCGTACCGACCGAAAAAAATAGAAAGTTGTGGTTAACCTTTATTTTGGAAAGCTCATTAAGAGTTTGTCGATGCCCAGATATGGTTGTGGTTACGCCGCGAATTTTTGTTTTGGTACGGTATTTCAATCTTAATGCCGTGGCACGGAACAAATTACCATCAGTCAACCCGTGGAAGTTCTAACATAAAAAAAAACCATCAGTGCTAATCATGTTAAACGGGACATCTCAAAGAATGCTTTCGTAATGTGGCCATTTGCGAAAAAGCCGCACACATTCTCACATTCTCGGTTTGTATAACGAGTTCCATTTTATTCTCATCGTGTGACTTTTCCACGTCTCGTTTTTTTTTTCAGCCACAGCGATGATCTCATCGTCACTCCTTTCGCTCAGGTCAGTCACCGCAACCTGTCGCACCTCTTTCCCTTCAGCAGCCCTTCAACACACAGGCGTACGCCGCCGCTCTGATGCCGACGTAGCGTCAGGCATTCCGGCAAAAACAAAAAAAACATTGCCACACTCGCGGAAGGGCGGACGAAATTGCTCGCTCACGATTTATCGCAGCAGCGTTTATTGCACTCGGTGTACATGTTGGTGTTCTTTCAAGGTTTATTTTGCGGGAGAACATCGTGTCCGAGTAACGCCGCTTTGACCGGCAGGCCTCCGCTGTCAGTCCATCTGAATTCAGAAGGGAACTAGAACGTCTTGAGAAGCAACAAAAAAGTAAAGAGATCTGGGAGAGGGCACGAGGACCATCGTCATTAACGGTGGCGTAGCTATCGAGTGTGCAGGCGGTGCAGCTGCACAGAGGCCCGTAGGCCAGAGGGGCCCAGGTGCCAGGCTAGGAAGATGGTCGGGGGAAATTGGCAGTCTCTGATTCAAGGCCGGGAACCACGAGGCCAAAGTCGAGGTCAAGGCCCAAAGCCTAGTAGATAGAGGCCATTCGAGACCAGATCATCTTGTGCTAAAGGCCTCTTAAGCCAGGTCCTGGGACTGAGGTCACACTCCTGAGGCGCAGTTCAAGAGCAAGTGCTGAGAAAATGCCCTCAAGCCAGCCATGAGGGAGGTAGAGGACTGTGGACTCTCAGGGACCCAATTGCATTAATTGCACCAGGGTCCATGTCAGCCACGCTACGGCATGGATAATTATTTTGTTCAGAATGTAGTTGCAGATGGTTTTTAAGTGTGCACCATCAGACATTACCACCACCAGGGTTGGCACCTCTGTGGCACAAAAGAACAGGGGCATTATCAGAAGATATTCTCACAATGTCAGGTGAGGGGAGAGCGACACGTAAATTCAGTGGTGTATTTACATGCAACAGACATAACACGGGATCTTGAGTGTCCTAGGAAGACTTACACATTTCCTCGGACAGCTGCCTCAAAAAGAGGATGATTCTGGTATTAAACCAGGACAGGGGGCAATATACATTATCTGGCACATGTGACATCACCTATGTCACGTGATTTGGCATGACAGACACTAGTGCGTCCTTATTAAAGATAGTTTATTGAGGACAGGGAAATGAAATGTAAGCACTGCCCTTCAGGACATCTGGTAACCCTAAGCACTATTCACACACTTTTTTTTTGCACCCCACCAAAGACAACACAAGGATCCCCCGTGTAACCTTAAGTGCTGCTCGCGAGCACCTTTGAAGGCCTGCACGGCACACGAGGTGGTGGGTGGGTGGCCAGCACCGCTCCCAGCCACGTTTATCTCTCTAGTGGCGATGTTTACGCACCGCACCGGGTATTTTATTGAGGCTGAGTCGACCTAGGGGGAGGCCCGTGAGGTAGTTCAGATAATCATCACCGGTGTCCGCGGGAATCGAACTCGGGTCACCGGGTTTCGTAGCGCGGCGCGCGAACCGCTGCGTCACCACCGCGGTGTCATAAGGCGGCGAGATGGATGTGGCGGGCCGGCACAACATCCCCGGGACAGCTTTCCGGACGGCTCCGGCCGAAACGAACCACTGGCGGCAACACCGAACGGGGCGCGAGCGCGCTCGTACTCCCGGCCGTCGATGGGCGGCGCGTGCCGCTTGCCCAGCTGCTGCGGTGCGAACTGCGGGCACTGATGCCTTCCTGCCCAACAGGTCCTTGCGAGCCTGCGCAGCATCCGGAGCAACTTCTCCGTGCTGACGAATGTTCAGGGGCTGCCAAACAAGTGAGCTTTTTTTTCTCGTCTTCTCCACTCTCAAACGTCCTTCATGAAATGTGCACGTCTCGCCCGCAGGAGGGAACGCGCGTGTGAGAGGCATGACTCAGGTTCTAGAGGTTCGGTTCCACCCTGTGCACGTTTTGCTGATCCTCTCTGTTCAGACGCCGAGGGATTTGCGAGTAGCATGCGTCCGATTATTGGCAAAGATGGGGAAAGATTTGTGCAACCCAGAGTTACGAAATCGGGTCGTATTTGTTATCATATTTGGCCAACGCTCCAATGGGGTTCATCAGCACTGGCGAGTGAGCTACTGTATGAGGTTAAAGGGTGAAGGTGCAGCCTGTGATTACTGGCCCCAACGCTTGGCAGAAGGAACCCCACTCGAGGAAGCTCTGTATAACCCATCGTAGAGAATATTTTGGCCAACGTTGCCTTGATGGCCAGACGTCTTGGAAGAGGTGGGAATACTCACGCTTTATCCCACCGCAGGAGACCTCGCCGGTCGACTGTGATGCACCCATTTATACCGCCGCTTGAACAAAATATGTTGCGCTTACATTTTAATGAAATGTTAAACGTACGATTGAAACGTATATGATCTCTTTGTCAATACTCTTACGTGTTATTTGGAACGTGTTACTTGCATCGCCAATGTTGTTGATCCAGAATGGCTATAGATGGGGGGGAAAAAAATCAACATCATTGATAGCGTAATGTTTAAGTGTATCTGTGTTGACGTCGACAATAACGAGGAATATCCGCGTTTGGCTCGCCTTCCCACCTCTTTCCAACACATTTGCCTTCAGATTGGTATGCCTTTGCTGCCACCCGTGGTCAAATTGTGGGTATGACAAGGCATGCGGATTTACAGGCTGATGCACTTAGTAATTAAGTCCAAAGTGGTTTGTCTCTCAAATTAGTTTTGATTTAAAGCTTTCGTGATTGCTTGGATTCATATTCTTCGTTCCTTCGGTAAAGTCATGTAGAAGGGAAACAATAAAATAATAAAAATATAAACAATATAAAACAATAAAATTCTCACGACGTTTCAACTGCAACACAAGCAATCATCATCAGGTGTGAAAACCACAGCAAATTAGTATTTAGGCGGTGCTCATTTCCCATTTACAGCCCTGAGCCAGTGGTGGAAATCCCCACGCTCCTGTGGCAGGGGCGAGTCTACTCCATAGGACAAGCACGGTTTACTTCCCCACAAAGTGGTCGTGATTTTAGCGAGCACAGAGGGTTGATGAGCTGTCAGCCAATTTACCCCACTAATATACTGTGAATGGGAGACGTTATAGTGAGAACAGCAAGTTATTTCAGTGCCTCTATGTATCTCCCGCTAATCGCTATACACTTATTGAATATTTCAACTCTTTGTAAGATGCGAAGCCATCGCTCTCACAGGATTCAATCACCCTTTAGCAATCAGTGGGGTATCCATGACTATATCACAGTGCTATTAAAGGTACACGTTGATGCTTTGTTGCAAGTAACAGAAAATATTGCATTCAAATCTATGATATATTTCTCCAATATAATGATTTGAATATGCATCCAATTTGTGCACTGAAAAACGGTGTGATTTCACGAGAATTACGAAACCGAATGCATCAACCTCTGTGCGATCTCGACATTGTGTGCAT
This sequence comes from Petromyzon marinus, assembly GCF_048934315.1. Taxonomy (NCBI): domain Eukaryota; kingdom Metazoa; phylum Chordata; class Hyperoartia; order Petromyzontiformes; family Petromyzontidae; genus Petromyzon; species Petromyzon marinus. The sequence continues at coordinate 7,917,801 of NC_133701.1, forward strand.
ATTTCATCAAATGTAATTGTAGTCTCACAGCAAATTGTAGTATCCTAGTAAGCATGCCAACCTTCGCCCAACATTAGCCAACTTGGCCCAACACTCCATATTTACTGGCACAGCAACAATAAACATATTGACAACACGATAGTATATCCATATCAATAATCTCGAAATGTATTCGTCCACGTGCTAATTTTTTGTTGCATTCTGTGTAGCATCACTGTACATCAAGGGTGTGTGCTTCCTTGACTGATTGTGCACACAATTGACCTCTACTCTTTATGCATCTTGTTCCATTGCTGTGTACGCAGAAGATTGCAAGTGAACAACCAAAGCATCACCAGAGCACAGCTAACAGGTTGGCAAACCAAGCTCGCACACAGACGCGTGCGTGCGCACACACACACACACGGGTGCACGCAAAACTAAAAACCCCATTGTGCATAGCCTTTCACATCCCGTTGGAGCCAGTTCTGTAAGCGAGCGCGCCCAAAGGGCCTGGATGGTGAACAAAAGAGCGGTTGATTCGCTCCATGCCCAGTCACCTTTGTCTGCCCCGAGCTGACGGTTATTGTACGCATGGCACCCGGTGCTTATTTAAGGCTGAGTCGACCTAGGGGAGTGCTGGGACAGGTTCACATACCACTTGCCGCTGGTGGGGTCCATGGTTATGAAATGAACGCCGTTGTTTCTGGCTTCATAGTGCGGCGCTGTAAAACACTGCCGCCGCTCGACACAACGGCAACAACCGCCGTTCGCCACTAAGTGGCCGTGACGTCACTATTGCGTCGTGCCAGGCTTGGTGCACCTCGAGGCCGTCACGTGAAGTGTCGAAGGCTTCGCTGACAGGAGGTCACGGGATTGACCCAGGCGCCATAGGTTGACTGACTGAGATGACTGGCAGATGCACCACCTGTGCTCCCCACTGTGTCAACTTCACTTATTTTATCTGCCCATCATGCTGCCATCATTGTTATGAGAGTCACTCTTCTGCCCTCCACTGTTGTTGGAGTGTGATTGCCTCCAATTGCCCAGTAGCATTCTTCATGAGCCTCCTCCCACAACATAGATAAAAGATAAAGATCCCCCATATAGCCTGAACAGACTGTTGGGGCAAGTGGCGATATTTACACACCACACCGGGTACTCATTTAAGGCTGAGTCGACCTATGAGAGGCCCAAGACCGGTTCAGATAATCGTCACTGGTGTTGGCCGTGAGTGGGAATCGAACTCGGGTCGCCGGGTTCGTAGCTCAGCGTAGCGCTAGCCGCTACACTACCGCTCCCCACCAATTTCAATATTGGTGCCTCATTAAAGAAAATAGCAACAACCAAAATCAAATAGTTTACTTTAAGGGTTTGTTTGTGTACGTGTGGGGAGGTGCTGAAAAGCTCGCGTTTAAGTTGTCGAGTCAAATCCTCACTCACTTACTGTATAGGCACTGAACAGGCTTATCGAAAAAATGGACATTGGTGCCTGGTTTTCAATGAGTTATCTTACACATTGAGATGAAAGGCTACAGACCGGCAGGAGTAAAAACTAAATTTTCTAAACTTTAAATGCCGTCGTATATTTACAATCCTTGTTCCATTACGGTGGTGAGATGTTAACTACCTCACCTGTATACAGGTGAGGTAGTTAACAGGCCCTGGTGTCTGTGTATTTGGAGTTTGCATGTTCTCCCCGTGGTCGTGCGGATTTTTTTCTCCGGGTCCTTCGGTTTTTTTCCCCTCCACATTTATAAACGCGCCTTCAGAGTGTTCGGGCTGCTAGAAATGTCCAGGTGATAAGCCACGCCGCCGAGCTATCGTTTGTGATAGCCAGTTCGCTTCCGAAAAAGAGCTATATAGCTCAGTGGGCCTTACCTTGTAAAATAAAAAAAAAATTGTTTCGATTAGATGTGGTGTGGAATTAGGTTTTGGCGGTAGAGTGTGGTAGCAGGACAAGCCAGCAGGGGAAAAGCTGCGAAAGGCTTCAAACAAATTGACTGGGTGAGATGTTGAGGGGCAGCCTGCTGTGCATACATCTCACTTTAGTGATATGCTTGCTCCACTGACAGCGTCTAGGGAAAAAAAATCCCACTGTTCACACGCCATTACTTTTTCAGAGATGAATTTAAAGACAGCTCAACTTTCGTACGTTTTGTCCTGTGGTAAACGAGCACAATTAGATCCCCGTGGAGTTGTGACGCAGCGGTTAACGCACTGCATCGCAAATCCGGGCCGACCCGAGATCGATCGATTGCCAAGCCATGCCTAACATCAGTGGCGAGTGATATCTGAAACAGTCCCGTGTCTCCCAACTTCACCGACCCGCATTGACCTCCGCGGTGAAGTATGGTCACGCAACTCTCAAGGCCGACGCGGCGTGGTCGAGGGCCTTCATCTAGCATTGGATTCACAAAGGGCTGTACATTTTATCACAATTTCAATACATTCCTGAGTTATTTAGGCTCACCTTTTCACGTAACTGACCAAAGGCAGTGGATGTAAATGGCATGCTTATACAAATAGAGAAATAATCTTTGAACCACTGGGCCTAAGGACGTTTGAAGACTCCTGAAATGTCTTGGACTCAGTGAGACATTTCCAGGTAAAGAAGGGAATCTCTGTTTGTGTTATTCTATCTCGTGACATGGTGGCTCAGGGCACAGAGACACTATCTCGTCAGAGTGCTTAGCGTGTGGCTAGAAAATCCCGGGTTCAAATCTGGGAAGCCACCCGTGATTAAACAGGCTTCTCGTGCGCAGACAGTTTGACGCCCTTAGCTTGTTTGCTCGTAAAACTGTCACAGCTTATTCCAGAATGACACGTCTTTTTTGGTTTGATTGCCAAATAATCGGCAACCTTTGCGGCTGGCCCATAGTTGAGATTTAGCAGCTGGGCATTGCATGGAGTAGCTGGGTGTGAGGGAACGGTGTGTCCATGGTGCTATATAATGGAGGCAGCAGGGCAATTATTTTCACTTGAATATTTTCTGGGTCGCTGGTAGCCTGGAGTAGGCATATGAATAGGGTTGATACCTCTCTGATACAAAATAAACCAGCACAGATGTTGGGAAGAAGAATATCTCGCAATCCCATGCATGGGGAGTGCTGTATGAGTGCTGTATTATTATATTGTTATTATGCAACTGAGAAAAAACTGGGACCGCTGGGAAGACTAACATATTCCCCAGGGCAGCCACCTTAAACAAAAGGACAAATCGTGGGAAATCCCAGGGCAAATGGTAACCCTGACCGCCACACAGTGGCGCCACACACACACAATGGCCCATGCTTGCAAGCTAATCACGGACATTGCAAGCTCCTTCTCCTTCTTAGCGCACACGGTAACCACGTGCGAGTCGCAGTGGCAACCCCACACGTGATGAGTACACGCACCCAAAGCCATACCGAGAGGCATACCGGATGTTGCGTGCCAGATGTGGAAATATTTTTTGAAGTGACCAATTAAGCGTTTAAACGGAGTGATCAAGGAGGTAGGGACACTTGGTACAGTTGCCAAATTTGTTGGGGAGGGTGGGGGGGGTTACTGTGTTCCACTGTGGGGCCATGCTCCCCAACCCTGGGTGACATGGGTCTGCTTGATAGGCGATATAGACGCTGTACCGCCAAGTGTGGATCAGACGTAGTTCTGTGACGCCGTCTTCCTTGGCCATTCTCCGACACAAGGCGGCGGTTTCGTTGGCCTCCTACCTGCAAGAGTTCCCAAAGGGGAATTTCACCTTGCCTCTCACGACGTGGCGACGCCAGCGGCACAATCGGAAAGTCACTGGGGAAACGGATAGAAAGAAATACACGGGCATATTATTATTCTTATTGTTGTAGCCGTTGCCTCTGCCCAGACTGTGGGAAACCTTGTCGAGCCTCAGAAGCTAATCAGGTTTGAGCCTGGATGGTGGTGCTTGATAATACTGTACTGTATTCGACCACAATGCACAGCAGGTTGCTATAGGCTGCTGCGGTGCTCCGCCGTGGTGGGCACCAGAAGGCAGTTGGGCAAGATATGTTGTACTGCACCACGTGCAGCAACGTCATATGCGCCTCGCCTTCGCCAATGCTGCACTTCCAAAAAACAATACCGGCGTGGTGAAGTATGGCCAAATATTCCTCCCCCCCCCCCCCCACCTTCCACCACGTACCTACATACTTCAGATATTTATATACATGCAGGGACTCCTCTACTTAGAACATTCGACTTACGAACTTTCAGAGATATGAACAAACCTGTCCATATGTCCAGTTGCCTGTTCGGGCCGAGAGTCGTGATTTCAACCGCCGCGCAATAGATGGCGGCGGTGCCATCTACATCTGCAGAACGTGAAGAGCCAGTGGCATCCACATCTACAGGAGATTATACAATTTTAAAGCCATTCCCCGTGTTTAGTGTACATGCCGTACATTTCGTTTGAAATCCCCAGGAGTAGGGATGGACTCACGAACAAATCGACATACGAACAGACCTCTGGAATATAACTCGTTCGTAAGTAGAGGAATCCCTGTACGTTTGAAACTCTTCATTTGAATGCAGCGGTGGCCAAGCCTCACACAGCTGTGCCGCTTGGGTTCTGACGAGGTCAGGCCTGTGACTCGAAGAAGCAAACATATCGCGGTAGACCTCGCGTGCCCTCTTCGGAGGCCTCCACACACAAGTGGATTCTCAAGCGGCGTGGGTCCCACTTCAAGTTGCCACGCCACCAGCCCTCCCTGCACCCCCGCCCCCCCCCCCCCCCCCGCGTTGGGGGGGTGGGAACTGTCATTAGCGGAGGCTCGAAACAATGATCGTGGTCGTGTATATATATTTTATTTTTAGTGCAGAGAAGGGGGGGGGGGAACGGAGAGGAATGCGTTTCGCTGCAAAAGACTGCGCGGTGAATCGATCGGGACACGCATCCGCGAATGGCTTTGGAGCCCTCTGCTCCTGTATTGTATGTATGCATGATGAAGTTCTTTCGCAACCGCACGTAGCCAAACGTGCTAATCGGAGCTGCGGGGGGAAGGACAATAAACTAATCGCAAAAAGCGGTTCTAAACAAACAAAAAAGCAGTTTTCAATCTGAATGATTTAAAAATGCGTAGCTCCAGCGGCTCCCTAATGGCGGAGAGGAAGAGCGTTCCAGACGGCCGCAGAAGCGCGTCTGAAAGCGCTGACCACAGTGGCTAAGTTCTGTAATTAACAGGGATTGGAGGAGGGCAAAACGTAGACGAGGTTAAATGGGGACGCGACTGCGTTGGTGTTCGCGCTTGTGGTGCCCGTTTCTCTTTCGTGTCTCGTTCAGCTTTATATTCGGCTTGATGTCTGAACGTTTTGCTGCGCTTGATCACGGTGGGTTCCCTGGAAAAGGAGTTTCCTGAAGAAGCCCCCCTAATCGCGCGGCGTGAAACGTCGGACAGCGTGCCGAAGAACACTCAGTGCATCCCGAAAATGCGTCCGAGAGCGAGGCAGCTTAGATGATTTCGTGCGATGTCCTGCCGTGCTGCTGCTCCTGAGGAAGCTCAAAACGTGCGGAGCGAAAACGTCAGACATTCACGTTGTGTCAACGATGTATTGGTACAAAATGTTGACTACCTCGCTTGGTATACAGGAGGTCGTGGGTTTGATCCTGAACCTGACGCCTGCTGTATATTTGGAGTTTGCGTGTCTCTCTCTCCCCGTGGCTGCGTGGATTTTTCTACGGGTCCTCCGATTTTTCCCTCCACATTTAGAATCAACATAACGCGTTTTAGAGTATTTAGCTGCTATACATTTCCACATGCTAAGCCACTTCGTTGAGCTATAATTTCTGGCCAGATACCTTCTGAAAAAGATATATATATAGCTCAGTGGGCCTTACCTGGTAAAATAAAAAAATAGTTTAGTTTTTAGTTTAGAAATGGGCGCACGTTTTCATTTCAAAACATTTTGAATGGTCAGTGCCAGCTCCCCCTGTGGGTACAAGGTGACTCAGCACGGGCCTGGAAGTGAGCAATCGTCTCCCGGTCGGGAGCGATGATTGCGATGTGTAATCCTAAGTGAGTAATCAAGTAATTATACCATTTATACCATCACGCTATGTATGTATGTTGAACTTCTTTCGCACCGTGCATAGCCAATCATGCCATTAAGCCGGCTCATCCGTCTGCTGCTCATTAGTCTTCACATCATAATCTTGGCACGGGTTGTCCGCGGTGAGGTGACACCTTAATTCGATCTTGCTGTGGTTTTCACACCTGATGATGATTGCTTGTGTTGCAGTCAAAACGTCGTGAGAATTTAATTGTTTTATATTTTTATTATTTTATTGTTTCCCTTCTACGTGACTTTACCGAAAGAACCAAGAATATAGATCACAGCCGATACGGTATTTTGGTGCACAACTGTACTTTTTCATGAATCCAGGGTCCCCGTGAGATTCTTGGGCCCCTAAGAGTTTGCTCGGTTTGTCACAAGCAAGGCGTGTAAGCCCGGCTTACATTTACCCTTGCTGCTGCGTAATTCCAACTGATTAAAATTCCTCGGGCCCGAGCGCAAGTTCACGTCACATGGCAACAGATGGCAAGTGGGATTATGTGAGCTTAATGATGATTACGCAAAAGCTTAATTTCAGCATTCATATTAGCTAATCGTAACTAAATACTGGAGCAAATAAAATTACTTGAACGGGTTCAAAAACTGCCTGCAATTTCTAAATATGATTTTGCTTTCATATGTTTTGTTTGCGAAACGTTAATTCACTTGTGGTCAGTAAAATGTATTCGTGTTTATTGGAATTTGTCAGCAGGCGTTAAGTTTACCGTAGTTGCCGGTCGTGCAAAGTTATTCGCTGAAATCGAATGAAAAAAAGAACAGAAATTTAACGTGGAAAAAAATGTAATATTAACGTCGAGTGGAATGCATTACAATTCACATTCACAGTAATTTGGAATGACGGCTCTGTTTATATTTTTTTTTTTACTTTGGGAATTTGGGAGTGGTTTGGCAGGGCGACATAAAACGGAAGAGGCCGTGAGTGCGAGTAACGAAGAACATTTCTTAAAATCCCTGCACTCAGTCTGACAAAACAGCCCTGTGGTCAACAAGCATAACTCTTTATTGCCTATTTCCTGAAATAACTTTAAAAATAGAGAACACTTTCTGAAGAAAATTAGGAGCCAGCTGACGCCACGTTTGGTTTGTCTCGTTTTTTTTTATACACACATATATATATATCTCCCCCACCGACTAAACCGTCAGCCAAGTTTCGGATTCTCAGAAGGAAAAAAAAATGTGCGAGGTGCCAGTAAAATACTTGCAAGCTCCGTGCAATTAAGTGGGCAGCTCGAGCTTACAGGGGCAGCTACAGCCGCGCGAGCTGGCGTGTACGCTCGTTGCACTTCACAGGTCACTGCATTTACGTCACTCGTTATTAATCTTTACCTCTTTCGAGTCGACTGACGTGGAGAAAACCCCACACCGCACACACTCACCTCAGTGTCATAAGCCGCTTTAGGCGGCATTAAAAAAAGCAAAGAGGTTTCGTCAGGTGATAAAAACAGTACGGGTGCGAGATCAGCATGGGAGCTGTTAAATTGCCCGTGTAATGATCGAAGCGTCTTTGAATATTTTCCGAAACTCAACACGTCCGTCCATAGAGTTGCCCTCCAGAGGAAAATGTATATATGCACGCTGTGTAATAGGCTTCGTTTTTTTTTGCTTTTTTTCTGCTTTAGGACGGCGCTACTGAGGAATGTGTTGAGTTTTTGTTAATTGCGCTTTGTGCACCACTGCCAACGCAGTGTCGCACATTGTTGTGAAATATTTACTGCTAAATAGCCATGAGGTGACAGCATAACAAATCGATTCTTGAATCTGTATATGTGTGCGGGCTGATAGTGCTGCCCTTCTCGTAAGCGTGGGACTTTCTCTGGCCAAAACGTCGCAATGCAGGACCCTCCTGAAAACGAATCTTGAGACTCATTTGGTGCTTTCCCTGGATAATTGAAGGAGATTGTTATTATTCATTGGGTCTTTCGGTAAAGTCACGTAGATGGAAAACTTAAAAAAATGTATCACGACGTTTCGATCGCAACACAAGCAATCGTCATCAGATGAAAAGAATAATATATAGCGGGAGAGCTGCTGATGCAGGATGTTATATAGCTTTGAGATGGGTCTAGCCCAAGGGTAAGTGGGCGGGGCTAGAGATGGAATTTGCATGTCAGTGTAAGATCGGAGAGCTGAGCTACCTCCACGACGACACAGCTGTGGAGGTGGCCATTGTATTGTGAGAGATTAGCATGCCAATGTAAGCGAACCACCGCAAAGGTGGCTATGCTGGTGAGACAGCTCGTTAAAAATTGAGGGACACCGCCAACTCGAGGACAAGGAGCAACGGTGGCTGTGTTAGTGAGACACTTAGCGTGTATGTAACTCAGAGAGTCTGAAATAACTGCTAACATCGGCAGGTAGGATGGAAACATCACAGCCAGTTATGACTTAAACTGGTTACTAACGTCCTTCCAATGTTTGCTCAGTTTGTACCCATCTTCTCGGTTGAAATTGTGTCTGTGTTTATATATCTGGATGGCTTCATGAACGAATCTTTGTTGATAGGCAGTGGGTTTGCAAAGTACCTTCGTCTTGTAAAAATCTATTTCGTGTGTGCCCACAGTGTTAAAACAATGATCAGACATGGCTGAGGTATTGGTCCTACCGTGTTTCAGATCTGCCTTATGTTCACGAACACGATCCAAGACATGTCGCTTAGTTTCCCCAATGTAGCTACTGCCACAGCCACAGCTTAGTTTGTAGACACTGGGGTATTGCATATCAGGGATCACATCCTTCACAGATGGGATCAGATCACCAATTTTATGTACTGTGTTGAATCTAACCTGGATCCTGTTTGCTCATGATTTTGGAAATATTTTTGGTAACCCCTAAGTATGGCAAGGTGATGGTTTTGATTGGGTCCTCAGATGGTTCATTCCCAACTGTTGGGGTGATGGCTTTACGGATTGTGTAGTCCGAATATCCATTCATCTTGAGGGCTTGGTGTACACGCTCCAGTTCACTGGCTAGGTGGTGATGGTCGGAAATACAATGAGCTCTATGGTGTAGAGTTTTGATGAAGGAATTCTTCTGGGATGGATGGTGGTGGGAGTCAGGTTTTAGGTAGGCATCTGTATGGGTGGCTTTCCTGTAGACAGTGTCCCATTGAGCCATCTGTCTGGTAAGACCACCTCAGCTGTATTTAACTCAGCTCACTTTTTATCTCTAATTAAGGACATCTCACTATCTCCAGGTGATTTGCTTGTCAGTTTTGATGTAGTCTCTTTGTTTACCAGAGTTCCTGTGCCTGACACCATTGCAATAATTGAAGATTTGGTCCAACAAGGACTGAATGCTGATGTACCGGCCCTGGTTAGACACTGCCTCACCAACACGTACTTCACCTGGAATAGAACATTTTACAATCAAGTTGAAGGTACCCCAATGGGTTCGCCCTTATCTCCAGTTGTAGCGAACGTTTTCATGGAAAAATTGAGACAGATGCCATTCAGCCATCCACCCTACGTCCTTCCTTGTGGAAGAGATACGTAGATGACATGTTCGTCATCTGGCCACATGGCCTACCAGCGCTGGGCCAATTCTTCAACCACATCAATTCCATACACCCAGCCATTAAATTCACCATAGAGGTGGAAAGGATGGCAAGTTATCATTCTTGGATGTGTTAATCGAAAAGAGACCAGATATTTGATATTTGTATTATTTTTCTATCTTCGTGGCTTCACCGAAAGACCCAAAGAATATGAATTCCTGCAGTCACGAAAGCTTTAAGTCAAGAAATTGTTATTGTTAAAAATAGTGGCTTTTTTCCACAATGACCTTGCATTTGCACTGTTGATGTATCTTAAGACTAATGTAATATCCACCTGGCGCTTCTATCGTGAGCACTGCACTACTTTGTGTCCTAGAAAAGCCTCAGAACATGACTTCACAGAACTTCTTCTGAGTTATCCTTTAGCTACACTCAACGAAAGCGTTGTATATACCCTAGAAAGTGCTAAGACAATGGCAATCCTGATTTAAAGCATTCGTGACTGCAGGGATTCATATTCTTGGTTCTTCTACGTGACTTTACCGAAAGAACCAAGAATATAATGGAAATCCTGTAATACCAATATGTTTAACACGAAGAGGCAAAATAAGGAAGCGAAAATCCGAAACTTTTTGTTGGTTTATTTATGCAGCTTGGAAAAGTACTGCCACCTAGTATGGATAAGATGTCACTTGAAGGGATCTCAGAAGTAGTTCTGTGATTACTCTTTGGTTCTTTCGGTAAAGTCACGTAGAAAGAAAATAAATGAAATAATAGAATACGACGTTTCGATTGCAACACAAGCAGTCGTCATCAGGTAGAACTACATTTTATAATATTTATCTCTCTAAAAATTTACCAGGCTCTCATAGGTCCATTCACTCTTTCTCTCCCCCGGCAGCTTCGGGGTGGATTTCCACACAACTCTCTCTAAGATTTACCAGGCTTGCTGGGTCTTTCTCTCCCCCTGCCGCAGCAGGGCGGATTTCCACACAGCTCTAATTTACCAATTTTTGGAGGACGTAATCAACCAGGCTATGCTTTAACTGCGTGTTAGCCAACTGTCTGCATTGCATTGCATTACATTTCCAAAAATTTGCTAAGTTTGTTTTCTCAAACGGCCTATTTCTCTCTCTAAAATGTACCAGGCTCTCATAGGTCCATTCGCTCTTTCTCTCCCCTGGCCGCTTCAGGGTGGATTTCCACACAACTCTCTATAAGATTTACCAGGCTTGCTGGGTCTTTATCTCCCCCTGCCACCGCGAGGTGGATTTCCACACAACTCTCTCTAAAATTTACCAGGCTTGCTGGGTCTTTCTCTCCCCCTGCTACCACGGGGTGGATTTCCACACAACTCTCTCTAAGATTTACCAGGCTTGCTGGGTCTTTCTCTCCCCCTGCCACCGCGAGGTGGATTTCCACACAACTCTCTCATTGACATGCTAATTTCTCTGCTCCAGCAGACCCACCTCTCTCTCTGCCCCCCCGCCCTCTCTCTCTATTTAAAGCTACGACACAGAGACATTGGGTCTCTGTGTGTCTATGTTGTGTGTATCTCTCTGTGTGTTGCTGTGTTGTCTTTCTCTGCTTGTGTGTCTGTCTCTGTGTCTCCGTGTCTGTGTTCTGTCTCTCTCAAATTTAGTTCTACCTGATGACGACTGCTTGTGTTGCAATCGAAGCGTCGTATTCTATTATTATTTAATTTATCTTTCTTTCTACGTGACTTTACCGAAAAAACCAAAGAGTAATTCCTGCAGTCACGAAAGCTTCAAATCAAGTTTTAGTTCTGTGATATCCGCTTCGGCAGACTGTTCTTTGGCAATCAGGTGTGGGTAGTTGTACTGTTCTGTTCGAGATCCAGATGGGTTGTTTGTCTCATTACTCAACACTGTGGAGGAACAACTGGGATAAAAATTAAAAGGGGGAAAAATACAAAATGAAATGAGCATGTTGACAGCCCCTACTTAATCCTCAAATGGGTTCGCTTTCTGTCTGAATCCTTACGGTTAACAGGGCTAAACAGCAACAGCAACAACAACAAATGGCATTTGTAAAGCACGCGTAAACGAAACGCAAACGTCTCTCGGGAGCGTGGGCTCAGCGGTGGTGGTTGGGGGGGGGGGGGTTTCTGCAGAAGCAGCAGAACGACCCCCTAAGACACGGGGAGTTTTTGTTCCTCCCCCCCCCCCCCCCCGTGACGCGTAGCGTGGTTATTGCGACACCTCCCATCGCTTAAGCGTCCGACGAGCACGTCAAATAAAGTGACGGTGTCGCAACAAGATCAAGCACGCGTTTGACGTGGTACGATTTCTGAGAAGGGGTTTACCACCACCACCGCCACCGCTGCCCTAACTTCTTCTATCCGTGGCGCCCTGCCTGCTTAAGATTGGACCGTGATCTTCGTCATCTCCGTCCAACTTCCACTGAAATTATCTTCTCGTTTGCGAACTGCGGCCAGACATGTTGCGTCAGCTGGGCACATGCTTATTCTTTTTTTTATAACCTCTGATTTCCTGTTTACGGTTGGACCGAATGTGGCCCGCGCGATGGATCATTTAATGTCCACAGATTGCATCTAATGGTTTATTGAAATGCTAGCTACAACATTTAGCTGTGTGAATTATGCACGCGATAATTAGAGTCTTGTCGTTGCAGTGCCATCTACGCGTTAGCCACACGGTATTTGCGGGCTCTTTACATTACAGCGTTGTCCATGAAGTCAAAGTGATTTGCTGCTCAATGGGTATTGAGGCGCGGTGCTCATCTCCTGTTGAGATAGCGGTGAAAATTCCACGTGCCCATGGCAGTGCAAGTCTCTCCGTAGCTCAGCCACCGTTTACTTCCCCACACAGTGTTTCGCATTTTATCTGCCCCAGCGGCGATGTTTGGTTGAGTCAACCCCCCAAGCAGGATTTTGAAGTCGAATTTGGTACACGTCGTGTTGTGATGAGAAAAAAATTGTCTTGGGATACGTCGTCTTGCTCGGGATACGACGTCTTGCTCGGGATACGACGCGCTTGCTAGAACTTGTATGGGTCGGGATGAGTCACCGCGTACCCGCGTAGACCCCGTTCACGACTGAAACAAAGAGCTGCTGCTCCTCAGTCTGCCTGTACAGTAGATCTCGTTCAGTGCACGACCCGTGCTGTAACTCTCCGTGAATTTTCACGTGTTTCAACTCCTCTCAGCAAGGTAAAGTGATGTTAAATTTTATTTTCATTTCAATTTATTTTAATTTATGCATTTATTTTTTATTTATGTTTGCATTTTAGTAATAAGTAGCGTCTAAATTATTGTATACAACCCCATTAATGTATAATATGCCATATAAAATATAATTTCTCGTACTCCGTAACGGATTATTTCCTTTCCCTTTATTTCTTATGGGAAAAAATTCGTTTGGTAGACGTCACTTCTGGTATAAGTCCTACCTACCTTCTGGAACGAATTAACGACGTTATACCGAGGTACCACTGTATCATCCATTCCTGCAAGAAGACAGCCGATTGAGCGAGGTGGGATGCTTGATGGCACGTGCGTTTTATTTTACGGGTGGCAACCACTCCGCACCTTCGCGTTTCCCCCGTCGCGATGTCGACACGCGTCCTATCGACATCCGTGAGTGCATCCAAAGCGATCGCCAACATCTCGGCTCGTGGTTGTTTTCGACCACTTCTGCTTTGCGATGTTGAAGATAAACCTGAAAACGAAAGCGTTTTTAAAAAAAAAATGTATTTACCACGTAAGGCATCACTGAGCGATGTGGCTCTTTTTCAGACGCGACCTGGCCATCACGAATGATCGTGCAGCGGCGTGGCTTACCATCTGGAAATGTCTCGCAGCCAAACGCTCTGAAGGAACGTTTATAAATGTGGAGGAGGGGAAAAAACGAAACATCCACACGACCAGAGACAGAGACACGCAAACTTCAAATATACAGCAGCCGCCGTCAGGGTGGGGATCAAACGCACGACCTCCTGTATACCAGGCGAGGTAGTTAACATCCCCTAGCCACCGTGATAATGATGAGCGCGAGACACGCAGACTCCAAATATACAGCAGGCATCGTCAGGGTTGGGACTGAACGCACGACCTCCTGTATACCAGGCAAGCTAGTTAAGATCTCGCCACCGTGGCGAATTAAAATAGTATTAATTAACATAAAAATTTTGTTTAAAAAAAATAGTTGCAGCCATTGCCCATCCACGAATGGATATAAGGCTTCGCCACGCGATGTCGGCCATGGGTTGTTTTTATTTCACCATCCCTCTTCACGACGCTGGTCAGTGAAGGTTGGCGAAGTGTGGAGGGAGGGGGCAGGGGAGAGCAGAGAACCGCTTCTGGTATCACTCACAACTCATGTTAGCCACGGTCGTGAATCGAACTCGGGTTCCGGGTTCATCGCGCAACACACCCTAATCACTGCGCCACCGCTCCCACCATTATTTAATGACAGTTCACCCTTATATCTTTCACAAATACGGTGATGACGTGTTTTGCCCATTGGCTTATTTTATTACGTATGACTGTCAATAATATTTATACAAATCTGTTTAACGTTTGCATATACACAAGTGAGTGTGCGGTAGTGTTCACGGTTTGTTTATATTGCAAGCACCCCTGGGTTGGAGTATTTACAACACTTATCTCTCTCATTTGGATTTTACTGTTCGATTCCCCAGAACTGTTGACGTGTGTGCGTTTCCCTTTAATATTGTAAACATATTGTGCATACGGTACACACTCAGGCTCTCGTGCCATCGAACCTCAATGGCTGAGCCGAGCGTTGCGTTATGGTGCTTACAAAATAAAAACGCGACCCCTCGTTTAACAGAACGAATGCAAGAAGGAAAAAAAAAGGCGAGCAGCAAAACGAAACTTGATACCTGAGTTCTCCAAAGCTAAGCAGGTTTGAGCCTGGATAGTGCTTGGATGGGTGGCCACCATTGTTTTGGGCTGGTTGTCATAGAGCTGCTGGGCTATTTGGTAGGCAGTAGAAGGTGGTGCAGAAATAAAAGTGCTTCGTTGTACTGCACTTATACGCTCACATTATCTATGCCCCCCCCCGCCACCTCGACCAGCACGGTGAAATACGCTCGATATTTGTCAGGACTTTATGTAAAGGAATGACACAAATGCACACCACGTTTTCTTATTGAAAATAGGTAAATTTCAAAATATCTCTGTCCTGGTCACAAAAGCAAAGTTTGTGGAGACTAATAGCCACTTTCGGTACTTTTGAGGTATAAGCAATTGGGAAATATCACTTACTACCCAAGGACATTTTTTATTACACTTATTCTATGAACATTTTCAGTGGCAGGGTGGTAACACTTATGCCTCACAGCAAGATATCCCTAGGTTCGACACTTGGTCATCTTTCTGTGTGAAGTTTGCGTGTTCTCCCCCTGTTCTTCATGCATTTCCTCCGGGTTCTCTGTTATCCTCCTTTAGCTTAAACATGGCATGCAATGTCACTGATATTGGCCAAACATCTCAATGCTGAAACAATAATAAAACTATATTAAATTTGGATTACACTGAAGAAAAATGCCCCGTAACTGCAAAAAAACTTGGCAGGACTCTCCCTCCTGAAAAAAAAAACAATCTTGGTATTTCTTATAATAAACAATCGTAATAATACGATAATGATAATAATGTTACATTTTGATTTAAAGCTTTCGTGACTGCAGTGATTCACATTCTTGGTTCTTTCGGTAAAGTCACGTCGTGAGAATTGTATTGTTTTATATATATATTATTATTTTATTGTTTCCCTTCAACGTGACTTTACCGAAAGAACCAAAAATATGATAATAATGTTGTGAATGTTGCACCATGGGCAGGGCAATGCCCGGCACCGGCAAACCCGTGTTAACCCTTGGAAACGGTGGTGACGCGGAGTTTACCGCTTGCGTGGTCGCAGATGAGGCCTATCAAAAGCTGGCGATGGAGACCCTGGAGGAACTGGACTGGTGCATGGACCAGCTGGAGACCATCCAAACGCACCGCTCCGTCAGCGAGATGGCGAGCAACAAGGTAAGGGAGGCGACATCGTCCCCCGCGTTTTACCTCTGCGCTTTCCTGCGCTTGCCCGCCGGACGGGAAGGGGGGGGGTGCTCATTGGTGTGGCTCGGTGCGGTGACGTCATCCCCATCTTTTTTTCATCTACGTCATGCTGGGCGTGGCTTGCAGGGGGTTTCCCACCTTCGGGAGGCAGGATTGCCCCGGCGGCACGAGTAGTCGTCCGCGAATCAGTCGACTATGGTTCACCAGCCGTCCAATCTCTGGCGCCGCTTCCTTCTGTTCTGCAGCGCTCGGATTTGCAACGGCCAAGTTCTGCTGCTGTACCGTTGCACACTTGGCTCGGCGGAGACCTCAGATTCAACTGGCCGATGAAATGATTGCAGCTTGGCCGAGTGCAGTGGTTGGCATAACAACGGCCTATGAGGCAAATTCCGGTCACCTTGCAGCGAAGTTTAGACCCTGGTAAAAAAAATGTGTTTAACTCTGCCTGGGGTAGAGCATCACCAGGTCCGGTGATGTGTCTCGCCACACACTCCTCACTGTTGAAATTCCACTGCCGATGTCTGCTTTTTGTTGACCGTGTATTAAACAAAAAAACGAGATTTGTGGCCGAGGTTTTAGTTGCCACGGTGCCAAAAAGGTAAGAATTGTAAATCTGGTGAATTTGTGCGTGACCCACACTTAACGTTATTTTAACCACATTACATTTGTCTTTTGTTATTTTGGTTTACCGTGGCGTAGAGATTGGATGAGGTTGGGAGTGTTGGCACAGTGGTTAGCGCAACTGTACTTGTGAACCCAGCGAATTGATTTCAGTGGTTGGCCTAGACGAACATCGTTGCTCCACCTTCACGAAGGCACACTGAACCAGTGTGGTTAAGGTATGGTTAGACAGCTCCCATAACCAACGCGGTGTTGGCAGGCCTTCACCCAGCAGTGGATTGACGACGGACTGGAAATGTTTATTTGTGTTATTGAGGTGGATAATGTGTCAGCTAACTTGACATTGTAGACAGTTTCAGGCTGTTTTATTTTTGACATCTCTTGTTGTGGGGTGCCTATGACGTATTTCAAAGCACCCATCTTCGAAATAATACTTGACATCAAAGCAGAGGCTCGATGATATCCGTAGTGGCCACAGGGAGCAAAATAGTCACCGTGAGCCCTTGCAAGATCACACTTTCAATTGCGACAAATCAGCCTATTACTTTTTAGTACATTGTGCTACTTTAAAAAAACCCATGAAAGTTTTTTTTGTTCAACACATAGGCTGGTGTGTATCTGCATTCACTGTTCAATTGCACCCCACTCTCACCTAGGCTGGGTGTGAAAAAGTTGTGTTTGGGGGACACCTTTTCGGCGAAGTTTGTTAAATATATATTTTTATTGTGAAGGGGATTGTGCGGTTGCTATCGCAGTACAACGGTCAGCACACTGGACTTGCAATCCCGTGGCTACCGGATCGATTGGAACTCCTGGCGCGGGCAGCTAAAACAACACCGCACCTCTGTCTACCCGACACTGTACACGAGTTCACCGCAGCCAGTCGATTATCAGATCGCATGTGTGGCGGGGTTGAGTGTCGTTTTCTCCCACCTCCTCCGAGACGTCCGGCTCACGTGGAAGAGTAGGCCAAAACGCCCTCGAGACGACACCTCTAGGGCTCCCTCTAGTAGAGGCACTTCTGCCAGCAGTGGCGTGTGATTGGCAAGCACCTTTACTTTTACCTAAAGAGGGTGCAACTGCTTGAAGTATACATGTGTGTTTCGTTTGGTAGCACGTGCTCGCGGCAACTCGGTCAAGAGTCGCGGCCATGAGAATCGGTGCACCGAGGCTGACGCAGTGTTGTCCATTGTTCCTTCCCACTCCCTTATCGCAACTTAGCAGTGACATCTGCTTATGCCGGAGTCAGGTAGATAAGATAACGTCCCATGCAACGGAATATTATCAAACTCGGCGCACATGCTGTTCCCTTTCGCTCGTCTCGCATTAGTTTGACAAATTCCTGACGCCGGGCCATTTTGTTGTTGAAGCGAGCATTCGCGGAATAGTGTTTGCTCAATTGCCACTTTCGCATGACAAAAAGGGGCCCTTTCTTGGAACGCAAGGCTTGACACAAAGCAACAGCCACTTGTAAAGTTCCGCACGCGGCAGAGCCAATACCTGTTGAGGACAATTACTGTGGCTCGTGTAACACACACGGACGCGCGTGCGGCGGTGCGCGCGCGTGCGTGCGTGCGTTTTTGGCAGCGTGGCGTGAGTGGAGCTGAAGTAAACGTCTTCCAGCTGTGCGGATATCTGTTAGCGTTGGGAGCAGCTTGATCAAACGATTGCACTGAAACCGACTCCATGCCGTGCACGTGCGTGCTGGCGTGCGTGCGTGTGCGATGGCAAAAAAAAAAAAATCACCCGCAGTCAGCCAGATCTTGTCTGATCTCAGAAGCTAAGCAGGATTTTTTTTTGAGCCTGAGTAGTGATTGGATGGGCGACCGCGACTGTCGTGCAAAACAAAACGGGCGGCGTCGGCCGCCGTGCGGCTACGCTGTCAGCAGGCGGTGGGGTCAATTGTTGTACTGCACTTTGCTCCGATTTCTATGCCCTCCGGCCCTCATCAACCCGCGCTCAACGGCGTGGTGAATTGTGCCTGTCGGATAACCGCTCACGACCGCTCGCAGCGTTTAAGAGGCCCTCATCCAGCTGTGTGGATTGACGTATATTTACACAAACGGCATATATCGGCGCACTCTGGTACCTGTATTTCTGGCCTCTCTAGAGATCGCGGTCAAAGTCACTCGTGAGGGGCTTGGCAACTGCGGCCGTGTTGCTTATAAACAGCACTCTGTCGTCCCCGTCTCCATGGACAAATTTACTCTCGAGCTTGCCGTAATTTACAGTGAAGGCGATTGGAATTCCACGTGACCCTGAAAAGTTGGAAAACATTCAGCTGTCTTCAAATTCCACAATGTAGCCGAGCTATCAAAATAACTGGGGGGGGGGGGGGGGTATGAGAGGGCACAGGGGGGCAGAAGCAGGGGAAGTGCAAACCGATGTCGACTCATACCGTTAATTTTAAGGCAAAACATTTTTTTCTTCAGTTTCCCAACCGAGTGTTACCAGAAGGCGTGGAACCGTGACGGAAGAGAACATTTTCTTTTTTTTTACTGAATTCAAAAGCAACGACAGGAATCTATGGGTCACCATAACAGTTTTGCAAAGTTTCCTTTAAGTGACACAGCAACGTAAAAAAAAAATGCGCTTTCATTTGCCGTAGTACAATGTTACGAAAAAAAGCCTCTGACATTTTATGATTTTGACGGACCTCTCACACGCGCCTGTCTGCGAGCGCTCCCTTGCTTGCCTTTCTCACTGCCTTAATTGAGACGGAATATCAACGCTGGTGGGTGTGAAATGCTAGAAAGGGGGGGGGGAGTGCACAGCGGTGGGTGGGGGGGGTCGGATGGCGAGTGGCTCTGATTGACGGGAAGAGCATTAGTGGCCACTGCGCATTCCTTCCCTGGAGTCGTTTAAGGACACTTTGGCAACGAGAAGCCAAAATCAATTAAAGCATACCCGAAAGTGGATTCTTACATTTTCAACACCCACATCCTGTTGTATAACTCCGTTGGCACTGTTATGAGTTCGAGGTTCTGGTTTAAAAATATATATATAAAACGTAGGGTGAACGGGTTAGCTTGCCCCACACTGTGCCTCTCCGGGTTTGTTGTAAAAAGCCCTAGCCCTGCACGGAGGCGTTCGAAAGTAGTCAGCCACCGGCGGAGGTGCTGTGCGTCCTTGCTCCAGTGCTAAGGAGGAGCCGGAACCTTGGAGCCGGTGTCCGAGCACTCTACGGTGGACTTTTTTTTGTCGTTGTTTCCCCCAATGCAACATCAGCTGGCGTGTTTTTGTTGTTGTTCTAACTGCTCAAGTTCTGGCGCTCGCATTGATCCTTGAGCAGCCGGGGGCGCTCATTGTTTTGATGCTGCGGGCGGCGACGGCTGGTGTTTATAACTCCTGAGATGTCCTGCAATGGGAAGGGTAAGTAGTTTGCGAGGGTTGTGGATTTGCGGTCTACGATGTGGCTGGGGAATTGCCAGGGGGGGTGCTGCTGCCTTCAGATTCACGCGCTGGTTGGAATCGATGTGCTCTCCGATTGTTATTTAACAAAAAAAAAAGTTCGGTAGCACAGGGTCGCGCGAGCACAAGATGCGGGTGATTTTGCCGGTCCTCCGTCAGATATTGTGGGAAACTCAGTTTAGCACATAGGCTTGGTGTAAGCTGTTTATAATTAGAACGTTTTGGGTTAGATCGCGTAAATATAAATGTGCCTTTAGACCCGCCGCCACCCGACAGCCAACAAGTAAGGTTTGTCACGTGAACAAAACATGCCAATTCGTCACTAATACAGCACACTGGTGTGTTGCAGAGTAAACCCCACAACATTTACAATTCTAGTACGACGTTTTGCCAGTAATTACAACTAGCACCATCAGGCGACAGCCAGAGTTGTAGAGACATCTCCCTGTTTCGGTCTTAAATATCCTCGATTATGGATATTGGTTGCGAAACCCTACGTGTTAAACTGGAAGAAATATTCAATACTCCCTAATACGACAGTGGCAGAACACGCGTGCCAAAGATGACACTCAATTGATTTTGATAATGTTGAAGTTCTGTGCAAAACTAGCTACGACTGGCCAGACTAATTAGAAAATATATCTGAATTGAGAGAAATAAAAAATTACTTTCATTGTTCGGATAGCTGCAGACTTAGTGCTGCTTGGAAGCGAATCAACTAATAATAATAATACATTGTTTAAATGCATGTCTATACATGCCACCATACATCAATGGGGGTTACCTGTACGCTGACAATAAAGGTACTGCTATTTTATTGCACGCAAACGACAGGACGTACAAGAAAAATGTGCGTGCGTAATGTGCGTTGATTACCATACGAAGAACCCAACAGGCAATAGATACCCATTGTAATTTTTTTGCATTAATTAATCCCCCCCCCCGCCTCCCTTCGCACGTGAAGGGCTCTCAAGTGACGTCATCACATCTACACCTCTATTTAAGGAACGAAACAGGAGGATTTCTCCACAAATTTGGCTGTCGCCTGATGAAGCCAGTTGTAATTACTGGCGAATCGCCGTACTCAGATTGTAAATGTTGTGGATTTGCTCTCCAACACGCCGGTGTGCTGTACTAGTAACGAATTGGCATGTTCTGTGTACATAACAAACAAAAATTGTTTGTGTCGGGTGGTGGCAGGTTTTAACGACACATTTATATTTACGCGATCTAACCCAAAATACATATATATTAGTAGCTGTTTGTCTGTTTTGATGTGTGGTGTGCGATCTTAGGTTTCTGTACGTGCAGTGATAGGTTCCTGAATACAATTATTGTAATGTTCTCTGAGAAATATCGCTCTCGTACTGTTATTGCAATTGTAACAGCAATTTTTGTAAACAATTCTTAGAACTATGGCATAGTTTTTTGTCTTACGATTTATCACTGCTGCATCGTCGTCATTATATTAAATAATGGTCACATAGGGGGGAGCGATGGTGCAGGCGGTTTCATGTACAGCACTACAAACCTGGTGACCACGAGTTCGAGCCTCAGCCGTGGCTAGCATCTGTAGCAATTGACATCTGAACCGGCCCTGCCTCGTCCCTCTCCCCTTCACTTCGCCAGCCCGCACTGGCAGACTCGTTGGAGCCTTGCAAAAACAAACCCTTGGCAATTTTGAGGGTGACCTTCATCCAGCAGTGGATTGACAAAGGGCTCTAAATAATGCCACAGTCTCAATTCACGGCGATTACTCTTGTTCGTACTGCTCTAGTCTGGCAGGAGCCTATTATAAACATTCAAACACATAACGATATCCCCCCCACCACCCATTCCCCCTCCTCCCCCTGTTCCTTTCTTCCTCTCAGTATGTTCGTTATCTTTCCCCTTACCTCTTTTTCCCTCCCACGTATAAAAGTTAATGCCATCCCTCTTCCCGCTCGTAGTCCCCACCTGGGTGGGGCAGTGAGCCCAGTTTCTACCCCTTTCACTGAGGCCCTGTCGCTGCTGCTGTTGGCGGAATTTTAGTCCCCCCACCCCCCATCTCCGTTCGGCGACCGGCGCTTTGTATCGGGCTCGCGTTAAAAATAATAACATTTAACTAAAAACTCAATTACGTTTATTTTACCAGGTAAGGCCCCACTGAGCTATGTGGCTCTTTTTTTCAGAAGCGACCTGGCTGCCACAAATGATGGCTCAGCAGCCAAATACTGTACTCGCAACGAATGTTTAAAAAATGTGGAGGGAAAAAATCCGCGGACCCGGAGAAAAATCCACGCGGCCACGGGGAGAGAGACACGCAAACTCCAAATATGCAGCAGGCGTCAGGGTCGGGATCGAACGCACGACCTCCTGTATATCAGGCGAGGTAGCTAACATCTCGCCACCCTGGCGCCCCGAAATAAAAGCATAACGACTATTCATCCAAAGCATTGACGCACGTTCTGATCCACCGCCAGCATCCGTCCTTGGGAGTCTCAGAAAGCCATCAACGATTGTCTGGCTGCACATTGACACCCATCCGCAAAACCGTTCCTCTCGCTGCTCACCACCGTCACTCTCCACCTTTCAGTTCATATCAGGTCACGGAGCGCGCGGCACGACACTTTGCTCCGCAAGGGAGCAGTCGGACGCGGCGGCGGCGTCTGCTGCCTGACTCAAAGTCCACTTGCATATCCCGGACGAATAACGGGAGGGGAGCTACCGTCGCTCCCACGTATCCAAATTACTTTGCAGACATTATAGCGGCATTCCGAGAGCCACCTCTCTCCTGCATTGCCAGCGGGTAAACATGATCTCCCACGCGCGCGCGCATCCACGTTTTCATACCGACACCGCTCGCATCATCATAAACAACCGGTGACTACTGTAAATCACTGTGCGCGTATTACGTGACATAAACGACTGACGCGCCTGTGTTTGACGCACAAGCGGGTTTTGAACATGATACAGGGGGCAGAGATTATAAATACCTTCTTTCCATGAGTAAGAGCCAGGACGCATATCTCTGCTCATGGCGATTTAAACACGGGATGCAGGGTCACCGCTCCGCTCATATCTTTGAGGCGACACGGTTGCTTTTTCGCCGCAAACTGTTGTTTCGCAAATGGGAATGCCAGAAGCTCTTGGGTGTCCGTGTCCCGGGCGCGTTCGACAACTTCCGTACGCTTACTCGACACTTGCTTCGTGCAGTTATGACACTTCGTCGTGCTCGTTTTAACCAAAAGTACTTCCAAATTTTGATTTAAAGCTTTCGTGACTGCAGTAATTCATATTCTTAGTTTTTTCGGTAAAGTCACGTTGAAGAGAAACAACAAAATAATAAAATATATATCAAACAATAAAAAAATTCTCACGACGTTTCGACCATAACTCAAACGGTCATCTTCAGGTGTGTTGGTTTGCATAAATTTATTTTTTTATTTTAAAAAAATGCGCCGTTTAAAAATAAATTTATGCAAACCAACACACCTGAAGATGACCGTTTGAGTTATGGTCGAAACGTCCTGAGAATTTTTTATTGTTTTATATATATTTTATTATTTTGTTGTTTCTCTTCAACGTGACTTTACCAAAAAAACTAAGAATATAAACGTACTTCCGTGAAGAAAAAGGTACATTTTGCGGAACCCTTGGAGATAAACTTGAAATAGTTGGATAATTAAAAAAAAAATTTTGAGAACATTATCGCATTCGTGACTGCAGTAATTCTTTTTCTTAGTTCTTTCGGTAAAGTCACGTTGAAGGGAAACAACAAAATAATAAAATATATATAAAACAATAAAAATTCTCACGACGTTTCGACCATAACACAACCTGAAGACGACCGTTTGTGTTATGGTCGAAACATCGTGAGAATTTTTATTGTTTTATATATATTTTATTATTTTGTTGTTTCCCTTCTACGTGACTTTACCGAAAGAACTAAGTATATAACATTATCGCAGTTGTATTTATTTTTACTGACGAACGTTACGATTTGATGCCTGTCATACAAAATGCAATAACACATACGCAAGTGAGAATGTAAAGACTAACATGAATAAACGTGTCAGCCCTTTCCTTGACAATGAAAACATGCAATTGCACTGATAATAAATGAAACAAGGGAGCCAATCGGGATGGGATAGAATGTTTCTCCCGCTTCTCATTTTAAGATCCTCAATACTTTTTTTTTTCATTTGACTGTTGGATGTCTTGGCCTGTACTCTCAAACCCCTCGCTCCTCCACTCCTTCCCCTATTTGTGACCTCCACGTGCCCTCTGTCCCGGTCACTCATTCCTCGGCCCCTGCACAATGCACCTGCCATCTAAATCACCCTATTTTTTGTATTACCCCTTTTTGAACCTTGAGCGAAGCGATCTATGTGAATATGAAATAGGATAATATCTCTGATCAGAAGTTGTCATCTAGTGCTGACCCACAGGTGTTCGATGCAGACGCTGTGAAGTTGTTTCTCATCGTTGTTCGCTTAAACTGATTATAACTTCATCATTAGACCTCCTTTGCCAGTACCAAAAGGTAATAATAGGGTTTTTCCCCTTTTTTTTCCGGCAACAAAACTGAAACCTTTTTTTACAAGGATTCATGTCTGCATTAACCACAATACCTGCAGTCAAAATGCAAACAAAAAGCATACTATGATAATATATGATGCATTGTCCTTGAAACTGATTGGTCCACACCAAGGAACGGCTTTCTTTTGAGCCTCGACCCAATTGGTGCTCGACCAGATGACGCCAAAAGGCGATTATAACTGTTGCAATTAGCAGACACGTTGGTAATTTTTTTCTGAAGTCCTTGCACCAATCACTTTTTGCAATCCCCGCCAGAATGTGGCGCTGTCACGTGACAGGATTCGAAAAATGGCGAGAAAAATCTGATTCATTGATATTTTCTCATGAAGATAACATTCTGCACGTGCTAGCAATTTGAACTTTCACGTGTCAAAGCTCGAGTTCCAAGAGGCTTCCGTACGACACAACCCTAAATATTTGTTGACACTGAGCGGATGAAGGAGATCAGGATACAGAATATATGTATTAGATCCTTGATGGAATGTTTCATATCTCCCTACAGAATATAAATTTAAAGTACAGAGGTGGCTCATAAGTTAGAGTGCTTAGCTAGCATCACTGAAATCATGGGTTCGAATCCAGGCAAGCCGCCTGTGATTAATCCGGGTTCTCAATTTTAGTGAGGTTATGGTCTCAGGCCGCTCACCAATGACTGTAAAAAAAAAACATGACATTCAATTCGGTTCTTAATTTGGTTACTTTCCTACACTAATATTTAAAATGCTGGTTTGACGACCATGCAAAAAAGCACTTTTCTCTCTGTCGTGGAGATGGTGGGAAAGTCAATGGCAGGGATTTCAAGATTAGTTTTGTGCTATCCGCTTCCTCAGACCATTCTCGAGCGTGACGGGTCGCACGCCTCTGCTCGGATATTCGAACGAATTCTTCGGCCCGTGACACGACACCGATAGCGCGATCGGGTTACAATTGGGGTAAGGGAAAGAAAAATATCAAAGGTGTAGATATCAAGCCAAAGTGCAGTGCAGCTGTTGGTGAAATCTCGTGCTCTGGATATGAGAGGCGGGGGGGGGGGGGGAGCCATGTCTTGCTAAGTGTGGACAGTGAAGGGGGCCCCTGCGGTCCTTGCGTGTGGTGTCACACGGTGCCCCGTGGCTTATTTCCCGGTTGGCATGATCTGTAATGTGACACTCTTGCCCTACTCTCCCATCCATCCATCCCGGCACAGCCACTCACGTCTGTTTGTTTCTGTTAAGGCCGGTTGCCATGCGTCGTGCCATTGTGGATATTTATAATCTCGCAGATGGAGTTCCTTACACAGTTACAGTTCCGTTGGGCGGTGGATATGTTCTCCCGAGTCACTGCCTGCACCATGATGCGCCAACTCCTCAGTAAGTCGCTTAGAACACCTCCGACTTAATCTTCTTCAAGAGGGGGGTGGGGCGGGGGGTTAACATTCCAAACACCTCCCCTGCCAGAAACGCAAGTTCACGTTGTTTTTGTTTTGTTTGTTGCGCACTTTGTTTCTCGAATCCTCTCGGTCACCTGCGAAATGTCAGATGGTTATCATCCCGGACCCCACCTCTTGCTATCCTCGCCCCTTCCCTCCCATTCACGTGGCCGGCAGGAGGGATCTGTAAGCGGATCATCACGACGTCACCGGCCACGTTTGTCACCACAACTAAATGCGTCATCGTGAAATGAATAGGAGCGAATTTTTAACAACAACAACAACACAAATCTGTAAACGGTGGTCATAGCACTGAGCTATGAACTCCGTTGAACCGAGTTCGATTCAAGACCGTGGTTATATCGTCAGTGGTGAGGGATATCTCAAACGGCCCTGGGCCTTCACCGTTACCAGCCCACACTAACCAGAGTGGTGAAGTATGGTCAAATGACCCGCCCCCCCCCTTCCCCATAACCAACACACAGCATGGAGTGGCCTTCATCCTTTGTCTTACCTTATCCTACAGTGGGTTGACAAAGAGCTGTAACATTGTGTTATTAATTTATTAATAACCATTGCCTACTTAAAGAAAATATATCACCTTTGTTAGTCCGTAAGCAGTGAAAGTGCCTTTTCATTTCTGGTCTTAAAAGTAAGTTACCTCAATCACTGGCGCTGTCAGGCAATCCGCTTCTCGGTTTTGTGTGCTGTACCAGTGGTTAGAAATACCACGTGCTTGTGACAAGGACCAGTATTTCCATGTCGTTGTTGTACCATCATTGTCTTCTTTTCACACGTTGCTCATCTAACTGATTTCGGAGGGAATAATACATCGACTCAGTACATGTGTCAACAACATTCCCCTGAAGAGAATATGTACACATAATGAACGACGTTTCGGGCAATGGTCCTTCATAGTAGAGAGGCCAGAGAAATTGAGTGAATAATAGTTGGAGATTGCACTTTCGACCATGGTGCCTTTTTCACATGAACAATATATGTAATATATGGACATGATTCTTTCGTAGATATGAGTAACAAACCCTTCGAATGTCAAAACATGTATTTCGCATACACTTATTTGTATGAAAAGTAATAACAGAAGTTGCTGACATTGCATCCTGGGTAACCACGTTTCATTGTGGCCTTTTTGAAGATCGCATATTTACACCTTTGGCCAGAATTCAATCAATGGGATCTTAATTTCATGGGTAGAATGCTGATAGAGTAGTAATCTTGACATTTCAGGGGTTCTTTTAAATGTATAAGAGTCAAGATTAGTTCTCTCCTGTCCCTTACATAAATGGTGCCCTATCAATGTTCTTTTCCTCTCAAGCCCTGACCTGACGAGTCTTCATGAGAACATCTCACGAGAACTGGCGAATGTAACCAGGTTGTTGTAGGAGGCACTGTTATCAGTATAAAATGAGACAATGCTTTGCCTATATCTAATACCTTATTGCCATCTAGTTAAAACGTGAAACAAATCAAGGTAAAACCGTGCAATTACTGTCTCACGCCACTGGTGGCAGAAGGGTCTCCACTCAAAGGGAGCTCACAAAAGAGCCCCTCTCGAGGGTGTTTTGGCATTTTTTTCCATGTTGGCCAAACATCTTGACCCCGCCAAACGTGTCCTGCCAATCAACTAACTTTGGTTTACCCACTGATACTGATGGACGGACTTTTCCAGAGCGACTCAAGAAGCCTGTACCATCGTTTAAACTTCCAAAACTGGGAGATCGATTCGAAC
This sequence comes from Petromyzon marinus, assembly GCF_048934315.1. NCBI lineage: Eukaryota > Metazoa > Chordata > Hyperoartia > Petromyzontiformes > Petromyzontidae > Petromyzon > Petromyzon marinus. Next base: position 7,945,200 of record NC_133701.1, read on the forward strand.
CAGTCACCTCTGTCATTGCAGTTCCAGTGCGCGAACCGTCACACCATTGTGCCATCCCAATACAATGTTATATTCATGTCCATTTGTTTTAATGCACCGCAATATTTATTTTCATCATTATTCCAAATTGAAGGCCTTTTGCGTTTAATTCTGCTGGCTCGTGTGCGCAATTGCAGTGCGCGGCCTCTCGCTCCATTAACGTGTGGCGTTAAGGTCCTCCGTGAATGACTGGCATGCAACTGTGGTGTCATCCCGTGGCCTCCACGTACCTGACCCTTGCTTGCGTATTAGGTTTCATCAACACGCTTTGCCAGTGTTCGTCGCGCTTGCGATGGCGCCATCTGCGAAAGTTCAAGTTTAAAAAAAAAAAATGTGTTTACCGACGTGAGAACTCGAGAGACGAGGAGAGAGTCTCGTTTGCAAGAGTGACCCGAGTCACAAAAATATAACTAAAATCACTGACATGAAAACAAAATACGGTAAATTAATAGGCATCAGAGCAAAGTCCCCAGGTACACACGGTTCACTCTCTGCCAAATTGCCCCAGGTACAAGAGTTTCTAAGAATCACTTACTTCAGTATAATAATCATTATTTAATAAATAAAAAATCGTTATTTACCCAGGAAAGGCACACCGTGTTCAAGGACTCTTTTTCGGGAGCGCCCTGCTGCATTTTCACTTTTATTTTAGGATGTTTTTAGCCATTCTATGAGCCATTATACATGTGGGAGGAAACCGGAGGACTGGGAGAGAAAAACACACACTGGCGCAATGGGGAAACACTCTCTCCCCATACAGATGGAAACAGATGGAGATTAGTCCGCTTGCTGTCCCGCATTCTGCTGGCAAGCCAGGGTATGGCACCTCCTCCAACGTCCATGGGGAGGTTCAAAACAGGTGTATGATCCCCCAACCCTCGACTCCAGTTCTGGATTACAGGCGTGCATAGCCACCACCGCACAGCTTGTATCAATATGGCATCGATAGAGGCTCAGCAGCACTTCCTTGGCCCGGCAAATGGCCCACAGATACGGCGTGGTTATTAACGTGGTCGTTCCGACAGCCCGAATTGTTTTTAGTTACGCACCTGTTATGGGTTTACCCTTAAGTATTAGCATTATCATTCGATCAAAGGGCTGTAATTAAACCACTTTTAACTTGTTCTAAATTGGGAATGGTCTCGCCTGTAGGCCGCAAACCGCTCTTTAGATTTCCATTTTGTTTTGAATAGCAGCACGACGCCACTTGTTGATGATGATCATGATGACACTGGGGCCAATTGGGCAGCACCACGGCCCAAAGCGCACCCTCCGAATGCAAATGCAAACCTTAACCCCTGGCACCCACGTGGCACATTGCTGCCGGTTGACTGCAGCGCGTGCCACTGCCTGCCTTGCGCACGTCCCCAACCACAGTTCCAAAAAAAATCGACAACGCTAGCGGTGACATGACCCCTCAAGCCGCCATCTGACGGTCTCATGTGACCGGCCCCAGATCACGTTTCTTTACCACCCACGGGGGGAGCTGGTGGGGGAGGTGAGTGGTGTGTGCGTTGGGAGGGTAAGCGGGGGGGGGGGGGGGTGAGAAAGGGTCCACGTTCACAGGCTCCGCCGAGGTTCTCAAAGGAGAGGTCACAGGAGCGAGTGTTGGGTGCCACGGGCCGCAGCTTTCTTGTTTGGGTTTTTTTTTTATCACAGCTGCTGAGCGCAGGTCCAAAGGTCATCAAAAAGAATGCCAAGCGGACAGCAACAAACAGCATTCCTTTGAAGGTATCCGAGATGAGTTTATAACGTCCTCTTAAATTGACCACAGTGAGAAGCACTTGGCAAAATGAGAGACAACGGGGGGAATTTCGAGGTGTAGCAGTGCCAGGATAGAGGACAATAGATAAGTGTTTTCCCCCGCAGTGAACAGGGTGTGGATGAGATTCAACAACCATTGTGGTAGGCCGAGTCCTCCACATGAGCTGAAGAATCGACAAGTGAAGTTCGTGGGAATGGTAACCGGTATAGTTGCAGTAGGAGCAATAGTAGCAATGGAAGAGCGATAAGCAGGTGACTGACCGCTGATGAGCGAGCAACCGGAGTGAATTGGTGAGAGCGCTTGATGGTCAATCTTAACTATGAACATTTTTTTTTCCCTGATGGCAAACGCTTGTGTTGCGATCGAAACCTCGTAGTTTTTTGTTCTTTTCTTTGAACCTATCTACGTGACTTTACCGAAAGACCCAAAGAATATGAATTCCTGTAGTCACGAAAGCTTTAAGTCAAGATTTTATTTCGATTTTACCAGGTAAGGCCAACTGAGCTGTACAGCTCTTTTTAAGAAGCGACCTGGCCACAAATGATAGCTTAATGAAGCGGCTTATCTTGTTGAAATGTATAACAGCCAAATACTCTAAACGCATGCTTCTAAATGTGCAGGGTGAAAAAACAGAGGACTCGGGGAACGATCCACGCGACCACGTGGAGAGAGACACGCAAACTCCAAATATACAGCAGGGGTCAGGGTCGACATCGAACCCAAGACCTCCTGTACATCAGGCGAGGTAGTTAACATCTTGCCTCCGCGGCGCCCGTCAATCAACCCGAGCCGAAAAAAATTGGCAGCGCAGATTTCCCCGTGAGAACACCGAGCTGCGTTCGCTCGGGAAAGTGCCGGCACGCGAGAGCAGCCCTGGGTGCGTGCAAGGGTGGAGAGGGGCCGATTCCTTCCCGAGGCGTGCGGTGGCACAAAGCGGATTGGTCGCCCTTTTTGGCCGGCGTCCAGACCTCAAGAGCGATCGTCGACCAAAGACATGCTGACTGCAGAGAAACGGGGGACAACATCTGATTGAATATTCATCGTAACTCGCCGCTTGCCGTCCGCAGGGTCACCTTGGTGTGGTGTGCGTTGGGGCCCGGTGTGGCGGGGCACTACCCCAGCCGCAGCCCTGGCTGGCGCCAGCGGACAATGTTTACAAGCGCGTGGGTGGCTTTTGATGGCCAAATTTGAACATTTCTCATCAATGCAGCGTATACATGCGGTGCGAGCGTGTGCCAGCCCCAATTAAAATACGAAGGCAAAAAAGTTTTTTTTGCCAGAGTGAAAGCGCGAGTGCGATTCACAAATGCAACGGATTATGACGATGCGAGATTTAAGGCACGTTAAGGTAAAGTTGAAGACTATTATATTTGTGGTGTGTGGAACATAACATGCGTGTCCCTCCTGTCGATCGACTGGTGAATTACGGCCTAGCCCTCTTTGTGCAGGCCATAGTGGTTACTTGGCCATACTTCACCACGCCGGTCAGTGCGTTTTTGGTAAAGGTGGTGACAATAGACGGGGGTAGCATGGAAGTACAGCGCAACAGTGCATTTGGCTGCACTTCTTTTCTGCTGACCGCCCATGTAGCGCCGAAGCTGCCTGTGACAAACATGGTGTGCATGGTTGTCGTCCATCCGGACGCGAGCCAGATTCCGACCTGCTTAGCTTCCGAGGTCTGACAACATTGGGTGCCTTGTTTGATCAAGTGTGATTTGGGTCAAAGCCGTTTGAACGCACGTGTACAAAATGTACTGTCTCTCTGTGAATGGCTTGCTGTGACGACGATGAAGAGGAAAACACGATTTTTTTAAAAATAGTTCACAAGAAAATTAGCTGACTTCTCGGGCAGTTTGCGTCACGTATTTTGGGCTGCGATGGAGGGGGGCGGGAATGAATGGCCCTTTTTGAGGTTGATGTTGATTTTTCTTTGAGTGATGCCATCTCCAAGAATTTGCTCCCCCCCCCCACCCACCTCAGCGTTGACACCACAACCCAGCCCTCAACCCCTACCCCAAAGGACGAATCAATTTGCCTCATCTCTTGCCTTGTTAAGTGTTGCTACTCATTCATCTTCATCATCGTCCGCCATGATCTACCCACTGCTTGATGAAGGCCACTCCCAGCCGATGTTATCGCTCATCATCTCGCGATGCCGTGATTCCTCAAAACTTGTGCACACGATCTGAACTCATCGCTCCACCTCCCCAACTGCCGAGCAGCGTAAACCGTCACGCGAACTCCGGTCATCCTCGCAGGAGCGGCAGGGCTTTTGGTTGGCCATCGAGTCAAAGACGGTCACTGCACCGTGCGCTTTCAGATGCGCTTCTGCGGCCGTCTGGAACTCTCTTCCTTCTGATATTAGAAAGCCGCTGGAGCAATGGACTTTTCAATCATCTAGATTGAAAGATAATTTCTTTTAGAAATTATTTTTGTGTTCAGTTTGTTGTCCTTCCCCCGCACCTCCGATTAGCACGGTTGCTTGTTATTCCAAGCTTGCACCTCAATCAGGGGCGGAGCCACAGGGGGGGCTGGGGGGGGCTCAGCCCCCCCTGAAATTTGGGAAAGTCGGTAATCGGGATAACCGGATATCCGGCTGCTGCAAAATGCTGGCTGCCACCTTGTGCTGCCCTGCAGGCTACTTGAGCTGTAGCCTTTTGGACTTATCGAACTTATTAGCCACGTCAGCAGCTCCGACCTATTAATAAACTCTGCGTTTAAATACAATAAAATTTGTTTAATACATTTGTGGCGCCCATTGGAAAACATAAACACTGGATATCTCAGAATATTGAAGTCAGCCCCCCCAAAGTCAAAATCCTGGCTCCGCCCCTGACCTCAATCATGTTTCTTTGCACACTTTCCAACTTTTTGTCAGTGTCACAAGATGTCCGATCCACGTGGCATATAATAAATAAATAAAAATGATTCTTCATACGGCCAGATTGATTTGCTATGAAGAAGGACCAATTCCAAATTTGTCGTCCTAGTACATATTTTTTCCTTTCAAGGCCGCAGTGTTACTGAATAATGTGAGGCTTGTGTTATTTGTGCGTCGTGCGATAGGTGGTTCGTTGTGTATAACGGTGTTTAACTGAGGCTTAGTTAGTTTGCTTGAGTAGAGCAGAAGTATTAGCTCGGCATTGAGTTTCAAATGCCAACTCGGGTTGGCTCAGCCTCTCATCCTCCCTCGTGTCAGCAATATTATCTTTCTTCTGTTTATCAATGCACAAACATTTAGTCAGTCTATTGGGGGAGGGGAAGGGGGGACTAGTTTATCTAAATCTAAAAATAGTTGTATACATGCGTTTAAACGCAGCGCATGTTTATAAAATATGCTAAATATAACGGTGGTATGTCCGTTTGGCAGCATTCAAAGCACATTTTTGAGTAGAACAAATGCCTCGCAGTGACCTTGTTTGCTTTAAGTAACACAACCCTCCCCTTCGATCTCTGAATCGGAGCAGAATGAGCATATGAAATATATTGGCAATGAACCAGGCCTTGAGAGTGTTGAGAATGGTGTGACGGTGACGATAGATATCACAGGACTCGACGGTGAAGTCGGATAATGACCATGGTAGCTTATTTGTTTCATGGGTCATTGGCATCAAGAGCGAGCAAGTTGGCTTATCTGAGTGCGTGCACTTGTGCTTTCAGTTTTAAGCATGTAAGTGATATTTCACCACATTTTCCTCCATATGGCCTCAGAGTAGCAATATTTATTTCGTAAAAAAATTGGGTCAAAAGACAAAATATTGTTTTTAAAATATGTTTTTTTAAGTAATGAGGTGGTCGGGTGCCTCAAAGTTCCCAAACACTGAGCTGGCACAGCCAAGACCTCAGTTTGAATCCAGGCAGGCCGCCTGTGATAAAATTGGGTTGTCAAGTGTAGTGAGTTGATGATCTCAGTTCAGTCGCCGATGACTGAATGAAAACCCATCAAGTAAAATGTTAGTTTAACACGTAGGCTTTCGCGACCAATATTATTCATAATAAAGGTTTTTGGGTTAGATCGTGCAAGTATAAATGTGTCTAAAACCTCCAGCACTCGACACAGACAATTAGTAAGGGATTTGTCATGTAAACAAAACACCAAATAGTTACTAGTTCAGCCCACCGGTGTGTGGGGCAATTCGCCTGATGATGCTGGATGTAATTACGAGCGAAACGTCGTACTCAAATTGTAAATGTTGTGGATTTACTCTCCAACACACTAGTGGGCTGAAGTAGTAACTATTTGGCGTTTTGTTTACGTGACAAATCCCTGACTAATTGGCTGTTTTGGGTGGTTGAGGGTTTCAACACATTTATACTTACGCGATTTAACCCAAAAACCTTTATTATGAAGTTAAATGTTGTTCGGTGCTTAATCTGGCTCGACTCCAGCTCAGAGTATTAAAAATAATATCAGGTAATGGAAGTGGTGCCAACTGCTGTGTGGACCAAAGGTCACTTGAAGACATCTCAGCAGTAGCTCGGTAATATCCATTTTCATGGGTCATTCTATAACACGAGGGGTTGCACCACACTGCGGAAGATCTGAATGGATCGTCTCATGACTTGGGTAACTAGAGCACATTCGGAACACATTTGGGGAGAATTAAGAAAAGATAAAAACTAAAAGTGTAAGCCCGCTTGCCTGGTTTGCCGCATTGGCTCCAGCCAAGCTATTGTGGGAGCTGTGGCCGAGGCTCGCAGCCTCGGGCAGGAGCTGCTCTGGCTCACTTTCCATGTCATAGAAATGCAACACAAGGCTTGAGATTCACTACAGGGCCTAGGCCTGACATTCATTCCAATTCTGTTAACTTGATTCATTCTTTAAGGGGTTTTTCTTTTTCGTAATATGGCTTTTAAATATTTGATCGGAACGGTTCTTGTGTGTGTAGGGACTAATCCGCGTTGTATCATTCCTGACTGGTCCTGTTCCAATGGCTGTTGTATTTCATAATGCTGATGATCATGAACATGATGATGCACCATGCACTCAGTGCTCGGATACACTGGGGCTTCTTAAGAGGAGGTATCAATATTCCCCACAACCAAAACGCTGTCATGTCATCTACACCACAAAGTGTATGCCATCGTTACATCACATAAGATGCTATTCATCCTCATAAGTCACGATCGACCCACTGCTGGATGAAGCCATCCCCCAAGCCATAACCTTCTCTCGCGGTTTTGCGATGCAATAAACCTCTTTCACACGAGCTGATCTCATCACCTCATCTCCGTTGTGCACGTACTCTGAGGCGAGTTCACTCCTTTGGCCGCCACTCTGCCACTATTCCAGACCATCAGCCATCGTTTCTGCTTATTCTTCTTCGAGAGAAACATGTCCTGCCCAATCCTACTTTTATTAGCAGCCCAATATGATGTCTTTACCACGTACTATTTAACATCTAATGGGTCGCCCATTTGAATATGCCCATTGCCTTGCTATATGAGTGTTGTTGGCTTACAATGTCATGGTCAAGCATAATGAGAGTGGCAGTCAGGGACGGGTACGCATCTATTGAGCAGATGGAGCGACGAAATCGGCTCGCCTGGTGGATTATTTCAGCGAAGGATCGCGAGCTCTGGCAGCAGATTTGGGAAAACCTTCATCCAGCAGTAGATTGACCGTGGCCGCTGACGCTACTGCCCACCGATGGTGAATTTGGGCAGCCATTTGAATTTGTCCATTGGCTGCCCGTTTGCGGGGGCGTTGGGAGCATCGTCGGCTTACAGCATCCGCATGGCAAGGATGGGTCCTGGGCTGCCGTGCGGTGTGACGGCAGAGGCATCAATAGCTGGGCAGGTCGTGTTCCGATTGCCATGACGTAGCTACAAGGGCACTTCGTTGAAGTGGATGCAGTCGCTATTCTCGGTTTTTGTCGCCATAGGTTTGTTTAATCCTTTGCCCGTGAGAGCGGACTTTACGTCCATGTGCATGCATATTCGTATGAATTACGAAATTAGCATTTTTATTTTTGGTCCGTCCAAGCTGTTGCGGTTCACAGAGATGTTTTTCTTTTACTGCGGCAACTCATGCCATTTTTGTTGCCAGTTGTTGATCGATTTGTCAGTTAATTTGGTGAATTTTTTTTACCAAAATTACCCATGAAAATTGCTTTTATTCGAAGCAATAAATGGCCTGATTGATACGAAATTGCAAAACATTTAGAAACATTTCCGTTTCTGAAGTTGCATTTGCGTTACATCAAAATGCGTTTTCTGGCCACTGAATGAAAATTGTATTAAGGCATAACACATATATTTAAAAAAAAATAGGGGACACAATTTATCTTCTTTGGTTCTTTCGGTAAAGTCACGTAGAATGAGGCTAAAATAATAATTATAATAATATATTATAATAATATAATATATTATTATATTCTCATTCCATTTCGGTAAAGGCACGTAGAATGGGAATAAAATAATACTTATAATAATATTATAATAATATAATGATGAATCCTTGCAGTCACGAAAGCTTTAAATCGAAAGACGCAATTTATATTGTGTCTTTGCGTGCTCATTAGTTCTCAGTTCATATCGCCTGCCTGGGCTGAGTGCCAGGACCCCTCCTTCCTTGCATAGGTGTCCAGTGAGCTTCACCCCGGCGCCTGCCTCTGCACCGTCACCACCGTAGTAGCTACGTGCATCGCCGTCTGTGGATTAGGAGGCCCCTTTTGCGGCTCGTCGTTCTTTTCTGAACGGAGAGCGAGGCTGAGCGCATCCTGCCAGCATTTCGGCCGCTGCTGGTTTAGCGGGTTTTGAAAGGGGGGGGGGGTAGGCGGAAAAAAAGCCAACCTCGCATCATTGATTTATTTGTGGATCGTATGATGTGCTCGCGCCCGCGAAAGGTTTAGGGGAGGAGGAAATCAGTGTGGATAGAGGGAAAGAAGAGAGCGATACAGACATAATCAGAGACGGTGATAATCCTGCTGTGTAATCTAAATCAGAAGACGGTGGAAGAAGAGGCTTTGTGCACTGTGTGGAATTCGACGAGGAATACATTTGCCAAAAAAAAAAATTTGAGCTTGCACGCACGCACGCGCGTGTGGTGGTGGTGGTGGTAGGACGAACCAAGCGGGAATCCCTCAAGGTGGAAAGGAAAACAGAGAGGAGAGGGAGGTTGGGGCTGGTGGTGGGGGGGGTGGTAGCTGCCATTGCTGGCTGCTGCTACTGGCTGCTGCTGCTACTGCTGCGGCGACGGCACCATCAGAGGCCGCAATCCGTGGCCTTCGTGTGTTTACACGAAGGCTATCGCCCGGGCTACGGGCGCACGTCTCCCCGTGCGTTGCTGGGCCGTCGAGTCTCGGGGGAGGCGGCCGCGGCGCACCATTGCGATCGCTCGAGACCCCCCTTGGTGGCGGGGGGGAGGGCAGTGGACCGACGTCCCGGGGACGCGCGCCTTCGGATGCACGTGCAAATTGCGCCGTTCGTTGTTGACGCTGCCGTCTCGACCGCCGTCTCTCTCTCTTTCTCTCCCTTTCTTTCTTGCGGTGGCGACGACTCGGCCCGCATCCCTTCCTCGCAAGACGACATTGAGGAGCTCGGCGCCCAGAATTCTGCAGCGCCCGGTGTGATGGTGGTGGGTTGCGGGGGTGGGTAGGTAGAATGTTAATGACGGCGGCTGCAGGTCGGTCCGAACGTGCCCGGGTTTGATGACTTGCCGCGCACGTGTTTGGTGCCGTGCGTGCGCCGGGCCTGCGCTTAGGGTGGAGCGGTGAAAGCGCTGCGAAAACTGGCGAAGCCGAGGTTACGATTCACCGCCAATACCGGTGACGGATTATCTGAACCGGTCCCGGGCCTCCCCTAGGTCGACTCGGCCTCAAGCGAGTGCAGTACTCCGGTGCGACGTGCAAGCATCGCCCACCCACCACCCCCTCCAGGGAGACAAAGGCGGCCCCGCCCGTGGTGGTAGCCACCCCACTTCTCTCGCTCGCTTATAGCAACTTGCCCCAAAAGTCCGCTGAGGCTGTACGGGGGACCTTTGCCTTGTACCGGGCCTGCACCCGCAGATTTGCAAAGCCCAGAGGAGGAGTGCATCGATTTATTTTCACCTTCCGTTGAATATTGAAGGAATGATCGTATTTTTGGACGTAATAATAATGGACACACTTTTACATTGACTTTCTCGAAGACCTCATTCAGCACGCCTCTCCAGGGATGATTGGAACTGAAGTATTAAGAAGAAAACTTGCTGGATGCTTAAGAGCTCCATTGTGACGCTGTGTGAAGGGGGGTCGTTGGACTTCAAACAAAAAGGCAAAGCTGAAGACGCCGGAATACGACGAGGGGGGTGGGGAGACAAGAAAAAAAACACGAATAATTTGTAAGGGAGAGGACACGTTATTCTATATGACAAGAAGAACGTGCATTGCTCTTCGAATGTTGACAACGGAGATCTTCAGGACATTGGGAAGAGAGGCCACCAGAAGAGATGCCCCTTTTAGATGCTTTCTGCGACGTCTGCCCTAAGCCGTGGATCATGGGATGCTGGGGTCAGGTGAGTTACGGTTTGTGGTTTACTTTGTCAAAAAGTTGTCTCTGGTTGCTCCGGTTTCCTTCCCACGTGAAGCCAAAACATTTCACGAACGGTACTGGAATTGGCATAAATACATAAATACCCCAGCCCAATGCGGCAGGAGCCTCTTGGAAAAGTATTGAGATTCGCGGGAGATTTTCACTGTTTGTGTCGTGTTATAACTTACGCTGGGTTTGAATGGGGATGCTCTATGCACTTAGACGCATTGTAGTTCTTTGGTGAAAGAGAGGCGGAAACTTTTGAACAAATAATTTATTTGCAAAGCTATACAAAGTGTCATCGCATCATTCACAAATACAAAATGATTGTCCAAACATTGTTGAGCATTATACCCTGCAGGGGGAAGGTCTGTCTGTTCACGTTTTAAGTTAAAATGTAATGCCATGCGTTTTGTTTTGCTACCACAATGATTGGCATTGCAGATATTGCGCTCTCGGCTAACGTTATTTTATTCAGTACGCTGACATTGGTCGTGATTAAAGCGTTATAATTTGAACACTTCAAGTTGTTACATTTGAATTTCGTTTGACCTTTCAAAGCAATACGAACCAATGGGAAAACGCACCTGATCAAAGCATGTTTCGGAAATATAAATAATTTCCCCGACGTGAATATTCTTTTGTACACTTATATTTAGTTGAATTCCAGGATTCGTGAATGACTTTAATGAAATACAAAAAAAACAGTTTTGAATGTGGCCTTGAGGTGTCCGGGAGGTGGCAGTGTTGATTGTCACAGCCAAATCTGTGCTTGGTCATCTACGAATACAGTCCTCCAGGTTCCTTCCCACATGAAGCCAACCACATTCACGGGATTAACCAGACATCCCCATGCGGGACACCTCCAGAAAAGAAAAAAAAATCATTGGGAGACTCTGTGAGGTAAATAATTTTGCCGTTCGATAATTCGCATTGTTACGAGAAAATACAGCGGCTCTGTAAAGCAATATACCTTCTTGGATATTTCAACCAGTGAACGGTGTAATTTGTTTTTTCCACCTTTTCAATGATCGCAACAGAATAATAAAACCCACGTTAATACAAATCCTCCGTTAAGTGGGTTTGTATTCAGACATCGCGATGAATAATTATGCTTTATGTGTGTAGCGTGGGGGGGTAGGTTGCTGTTGAGGTTCATACATTTTTTTTCTGTATTCAAATGTTGGCTTTGACACAAGGCTCATTGGAGCTGATTGTAACCGTGCAGGACCGCAAGATGTCCAGGCCCCTGCGTGCTGCGCAGTTGATGCCAGAAGGAGGCACGCGTGCGCCCCAATACGGTGCGCGACGTACCGCCTGCGCGCTCCCATTCATTCATTCGTTCGTTCATTCATCCACGGCGTCCATTCATTCATCCGCCCGCCTGGATTGGGCCGTAGCGCGATAAGGTCAATTGTGTCTCGGCCGTATAGGGCGGCTTCCCTTGACCCTACCTGTCACCTTCACAATGCTTGGCTGAAATAGATACGGGATGTATTGAGCCGGCGGACCTGAGGATGGGGTGGCGCGGGATTGGGGGGGGGGGGGAAATGCGTACGAAAATACTGCCGCTGGTCCGGATGTGCAATAGCATTGATGATCCGTTCAATAAATGTACTATTATTATTTTATGTATATATATACACACGAGTGAGCAGGACGCTGCCGTGGTGCAGTGTTTGCAATAACACAGAGAACCGTGTATAAAAAGTGCACGGCCTTGTGCGTTCTATGCGAAAACCACCAACAGTTTCTGATGAACTGCATTGTGGTCCTCTTGGCACCATCAAAGAAAAAAAATGAGCAGAATGTGACCAACGGACTTGCAGCAATGGGAAACAGAGACACAACTATAGACCGGTTTCACAATGATTAGGAGAGTATAATCATGGTGAGTCTTGATTATTTTCACTGGACTTGAAATCTAGAGGTCGCCGGTTCGATCTCCTGGCGTGTCGGTTAAATCATTGAGTATTTTTTTTGTCTCTCCCATGCCTCATTCAGCAATATATATGAATGCAGAACAGATCGTTGATCGGCAGGTCGAGTTGAGTGCAGGTCCTCCCACCTGCAGATATGCCCAGTGTGGAAGAGTAGGCCAAAATAACCCTGAGAGGGGGGGGGGGTTTCTATGACTGTCTTGGAGGCCCTTTGGTTACCAGTAGAGCGAGCAAGCAATTGCATGGTGACATATTTGGCTAGTAAAAAGATTGCCTGCATTATGCTTGTCTAGTTTCCTTCAAAGTGGATTACGATCAGTTGCTAATGCCATTAGACCTGTTTGGGTCGAGGAGCTGACTTTGAGAAAGCTTTCCCATCCTTTGAATGCCGAGCTATGTGCACAATTCTCCACCTAGTGGGGAGCTGTGGTGTACGTACGTATTTTGAGCTTCTTTCGCACCGTACGTAACCAACCGTGCCAACCGTACTATTTGGAGCTGTGTAATGGTTAGCGTGCTGACGTGTGAACCCTGAGACCAGAGTTCGATGCCTTGCCACGGCTAACATCAGTGGCGAGCGACAGCTGAAATTGTTTCGTTGCCCTCCCCTAGGTTGGCCCAGCGTTTTGTACCTGGTGCGGTGTGTAAACAGCACTGAGGAGACAAGGGCGGTAGGGTGTGGTGCTGACCACACTGATACGCTGAGTGCAGTGCTGGCCATCATAATGAGGGCTCGCAAGCAGCGCTTGCCGCAACAATCTGTTGAAGGGTATAGGCGGGATATTTGTCTTTATCTTTATTTATTCCGTATGCAGTTCTCACAAACGTCAGGTGTCATAGACATTTCCTCGACACGTTGTCCATTGGCGATCCTCGGGTATCAGTGAAAATGTATATTTAGGAACAGTTCTCCGTCACAAATGTAATAGCTCATTGAATGTAACGGTGAGATCATCCGTTGTGCGGGGGCAAGATGGATTGTTGCAGCACAACACCGTGAGCTATGGCGACAGCTCGGAGTGACCTTCATCCTGCAGTGGATAGATCATTGGCTGCTGTTAATGATCATGATATTATCATCATAAGAATGTAATGGAATGCAATTTGGATGACGGGCCAAAATAGCAACACAATTGGAATACAACTCTACAAGACGACGGTTCATATCGCCTACATGCATTGAGCTTGTGTCAAGAGGCAGCCAAACAATGTGGACACCAGTAATGTGACAGATTATATGAGCAACTGTGTTGACAAACAGAATACTGTCGTATAGAGAGTACATAGTCACCCCTTCAACAAACAGAATTGAAAAAACATGGGGGGGGAAAGAACCCGTTATGTTAGTCAATAATGTTAGTCAATTAAACGTAATTATTTTTGTTTTAAAGCAACAAAGAATTGAGGTGGTGTTTTTTTATTTACTGTAGCCCATTATTTTTTTTATTTAATTCATGAAGATTACGTATTTTTTTGTGTGCTGACAAAATGGAGTCTAGCTCCACAGATGGTGAAATATTTTGTTGCATTTCATCTCAGTAATACTCGGCTTCATCATCATCATCATCCGTGGCCAATCCACTGCTAGATGAAGGCCTCCCCAAGCCGTCATCACTACCTCTCACGATCCCGCGATGTAACAATCCACCCAGCACCTGCACAGTTAATTTTAATCACTCCATCTCCCTGCTTGACGTAATCTCGGACGCGTTGAACATTCCTTGAGTGTAACACTGCAACGCGGAAGGATACCACGAGGAAGCTGATTCTTTGTTCATGAAACTGGTCGATGGAATCTGATTGCTCGTAAATAGGCGTAGGTTTTGGTGGACTGGTGGCATAGCCGTTGGCGGACTGGGCCGTGCACTTGGCGGCCTGAGATTGATTCCCGGCCGTGGCTAACATCCCCGGCGAGTGATATCTGAACCAGTCTTGCCTCCTTTCCCACCTCACACTGACCAGGGTGGTGAAGTATGGTCAAACAATCCCCATGACTCGCACAGCATGGGGGGCCTTCATCCAGCAATGGATTGACAAAAGGCCATCTTTACATTGTTATATCATTCTAAGTGTACCCCTAACCCCGAATGGGAAATGTCAAAATCTTGCAGATAAAACGAAGCTAGATTTAATTCAATCATTCGTATTCTGTAGGGCTTTTTCCTTACCATACATTTAATCTCATGTATTCAGTCATTTTTCTGTTGTCATAAACCACTGCCTGCCTGTCCAAAGTTAAACATAAAAAAACATACCTGTTTAGCCTGGCTTTCATAGATGAAGACTACATTCATTTTACAAAACGTATGGCTGTGGATCAACATAATTTCTATTATATAATCGCTTGGTTTTAAACATTTAAAGGAGGATAATTTTACGTACAGAGACCTGGGACTTAAGAAAGTCGGCCTCAAAGAAATACAGTTTGATTAATTGACTGCAGTGTACGAGTTGGCGCGTTACAACATCAATTGCATTACGCTCCTCAAGCCGGAAATGGTATAATGCATGTGGGAGATGGACGTGTGTTTTGGTTTACTGCGTGGTATCGTTTAACGCCACGCACAAAAAAATGCACTGTGAAAAAAGATTCTCAGCCTTAAACAGGATGTAAAACCACCAGTCCTTGAGCTGCATTGTGGTCATCTGCATTGTTGAAAAGTTTTGTCCACACAGTACACGTTTTTTGGGCGTTGCTGAAACCGTTGGTTGCCCGTCCCGCACTCATGTTGCTGCTGTGATAGGTTATTGTCTTTTACAAATTAGAATAGCGATATTTATTTATTTATGCATCTTACGTAGTTGGTTTACGTCATGTTATTAGAAATGGCAGTACGGGGATTCAGCCGCTAGGTGGCAACTGCAGCATTGCTTTGATGATCCGGAGTAAGAGAGAGAGAGACGCCTGTTAGCATTGGACACAGAGTAGACGACAGGCAGAGGTAGCTCAAATGACAGAGGACAATTATTTACTCATTCAGTTTCTCAACAGGGATAGCTACCCCCCCCCCCACCATCAACAAAAGCAGTGGCCATTTATCCCTGCGGCTGAATCATTTTGGTGGCGCACGCCAGCTTTACCACGTTCGCCGCTTGTTGCAGAAATTCACCGTTCGAATCCGGCACTCACCCTGCTCACGACTGCCGTTGCATTAACCGTAAACATACGCGCCTTCCACTTGACAGTCGGATGTTAAAGACCTCGCAACGTCTGTCGCAAGGTGACGCCATTGTGTGCCGGTGTCACGGTCCCAATTTGCCAAATAAAAAAAAATGACCCGCAGATTGTAATAGACAGCACTCGTAGACTCCTATGGCAGAAGTATGGCAGGGGCCTCCTGAAAGAGTCATGATACTCATTGAGGTTGTCCTTGATAAACAAGCGAACACCTGGAATTACACGCAATTTGGATGACTCAGCGGCGAATAATATCTGAACCGGTCCTAGCTCCACACTACTTCACAACCCACACTGACCAGCATGGTGAAGTATGGTAAAACAACCTAAATGACCCAACACGGTGTAATGAGACCATTATTCAGCAGTATTTTCACGAAAGGGCTGGTGGGAAAGCATGGTCCAACAATTTCCATGACCAATACTGTTGGGGAATCCTTCATCCAGCAGCGGATTGACAAAGTGCTGCATAAATCTTTACTGGTGTGCTACATCAGCAACCGTGATAAGCAATGCATATGAAGAAACACCCTTGATTAAAAAAAAATCTTTAACTGAATTTTTTGCCCAGCTGTCCTTTGTTGACGACGTTTAATGGCGCTGATGCATGTATAATCCATCAACAAGCAAACAGAGTTGGTGGATAACACAGACATTGAGATGCCATGCTGTGCAGCCGCCCACCCACCTCCAAGGCAACTTCATAATGTTGTGTGATCTGTAGCAGACAGTACAGTTCAGCAGTTTTCAAATAAATCGTGGACATTTGTCAATCCACTACTAGACAGATGGATGCGTCTGTGCCATGTTGGTCACGATGGTTGTATGACCATACTTCGAGGTGGCGAGATGTTAACTACCTCGCCTGGTATATAGGAGGTCGTGGGTTAGATCCCGACCCTTACACGTGTATATTTGGAGTTTTAATTTCTCTCTCATCGTGGTCGCATTGATTTTTCTCCGGGGCCTCCGGTTTTTCCCTCTCCACATTTAGAATCAAGGTGCGTTTAGAGTATTTGGCTGCTATAAATTTTCACATGATGAGCCACTTCGTTGAGCTATCATTTGTGATAGCCAGATCGCTTATAAAAAAGGGCTATATAGCTCTGGGCCTTACCTGGTAAAATATATATTTTAATTTAGTTTATATGGTGGAAGTCAGGGACTAGTTCAGATATAGCTCCTCACTGTGATGTTAGCCGTGGCCGGGAGTTGAACTCGGGTACAATCGTATGGTGTGCTGACCACTATGTATGTATTTTATAGTTTTATTTTGGTGATTTCTAAAACATATGGTTAAGCCATGTTTCTTGCGGAAGTGCGGAGTTGGCCTGATAACTTGAATCTAAATTGTCTTATGGTTGTTATTGTTTGTCTTGCATCACACTGGGATTTTTGCACACAGCGTTGTAATACGGTATTTTTTTCTGGAAGATTTGCTGGTTTATCCAGGATGTTTCTGTTGCGCGTTGTCGCTTTAAGATGTTCTCTGTTCATATTTCGTTTGTTGCGGTTGCACCCGACTCAAGAGCCGCATGGCTCACAGGGCTAAACCTAATAAATGAAACTTGAAACTTGAGGTTTATGGCAGGTTAATTATGAGGTCAAAAGACACCTGTACTGAAGGGTGGCAGAACGTGACACGCAATATTATCATTCGTGTCTTCATGTCTTTGAAATATGTTTGGAGACAAGGCTGTGCTTTTGGCTTAGCTGCACGGGGGCATTTAAACCATCAACTGTACATGCTCAGAACATTCGTACATGACAATTCATCACGCTCTGGCGCTCATGAGATTTAACAGACGTTACACTGTCATCAGACACACTCGGCGTTTGCATGTTTAACGTGTCATTCTTGGCGATGGGGGGGGCGATGGAAAGCCATTTTGGGCACGAATGGGAGTAAATCTAGAGGCAAATTGCTGCACTATCGGTAATTATTTTTTGCATCGGAATGTATAGGAAACCGGCACACACATATATATGCACACACACGTGCAAATTTAAGCGGCGAGAAAATGGAAAAGTACGGAACATCGTGTGATGAAACGCGAGCATTTTCTGCGACAGAAATAGATGCAGAGATGGGGAAATACAAAAGCATTCACTACCACTATTTATACTAATTCATCGGGCAGCTTGTATTTTGTTGTGTTTTGACGATAGAAGGGCTAATGTTCGCTCGCTTCTGCAAGCAATAACGCATTCCTGCAGAGGGAGCTGGTAGGAACGTTGGGATGCTCGGTCAATGGCCAGGGTCAACGGCGGCACGTGGTGTATTCCGCAAATATGCCCGACTGTGAGGGCGGGCACAAGCCGGCGTGAGTAGGTTAAACGTTGAGTTTTATAAGGGCACCACGGGGTGACCAGCCCCTCCCCACCCAGCCCCACCCCTCCCACCCAGCCCCACCCTCACCACCCAGCCCCTCCCATTTTCGGATGCACGACGGACGGACACAATAATCCCCTGTGGGCTGGTGGTATAACCAGGAGGTTCCTACCACTTGGAAAGCCGCGTCTAGACAGAGGCGGTTAAAACCAAGCACAATTTGATTTTAAATAGCCATTTTATATAGATTTTATTGTAACGAATGCTCCCCGTGACTGCTTTACTCCTCCCCGTATAGCCTTAATAGACTTTGGGGCAAGTGCTGTTAGTGAGCACCTATTAAGGCCGGCACGGCACACGAGGGGGTGGGTGGCCAACACCACGCCCGGGGCCGCCTTTGTCTCCCCAGTGGCGATGTTTACACACCGCAGCAGGTGCTCATTTGAGGCTGAGTCGACCTAGGGGAGGCCCAGGACCGGTTCAGATAACCGTCACCGGTGTTGGCCGTGAGCTGGAATGGAACGTTGGGTCCGCTGGGATCGTGGCGCAGCACCCAATACCCGCCATTCGCCACTAAGTGGCGGTGACGGCGTCTGTGCCAGGCCAGGTGCACCTTGAGGCCACCACGTGTCGTGTCGAAGGCTCGCTGCCGGCAGGAGGTCCACGGGACAGACCCAGCAGGTGCCATGGGTCGGCTGACTGAGATGACCGGGCAGATGCACGGGCAGGCTTGCTACACCACTGCTGCTTTGCCAACTTGCTTTGCACTTTTAGCCGCCCGGCGCTCCGCACGTTGTTGTGAGCGTCGCTCCTCTGTCGCAGCGCGCGCGCGCGCACCGGCTGTGTGCTCGTACAGTGCCGTGTCCTAGCAACCAGGTTAATTCATACAGTGCGAGGCTGGAGGCGCCAGGCAGGGCCGATCGCTCAAGCGAGTGCAGCTGTCGCTTCGCCCCCTCCTCCTGAGCTAGGCGAGGCTCTCTTTCTCTCTCCACTCCGCTGCCCCCGGGGGAAAAGAAAAAAAATCTTCATTTTTTCTTATATATATTTTTTTAAAAACTTGTATGCGTTTCAACAACAGCAACACGGAGAAACCCAAAGAACCAGGGGGGGGGTGGGGTGGGGTAGGGTGTGGTGGGACACAATTCCGGCTCGCAACGAAATATTGTGGTAGTGCGTCGGTCAAATTTGCGATGTTACTGGTAGGAACCTGCTGGTTACTACACCACCAGCCCACAGGGGATTATTATTGTGTCCGTCCGTCGTGCATCCAAAAATGGGAGGGGTGGGGCTGGGTGGAGAGGGAGGGGCTGGGTGGGGCGGGTGGGAGGGGCTGGGTGGGGAGGGAGGGGCTGGGTGAGGGGTGGGGCTGGGTGGGGAGGGTGGGAAGGGGCTGGGTGCGGAGGGGAGGGTGGGGAGGGGCTGGGTGAGGGGTGGAGAGGGTGGGGAGGGGCTGGGTGGGGAGGGTGGGGAGGGGCTGGGTGGGGAGGGTGGGGAGGGGTTGGGTGGGGAGGGAGGGGAGGGGCTGGGTGGAGCGGGTGGGGAGGGGCTGGTCACCCCGTGGTGCCCTTATAAAACTCAACGTTTAAGGAGCGACGGAGGAGTAAGGAGGCGAGAACAAACATAAATCGAATGCAGCGAGGGAGACGGATCGAGATATGGACAGGGGAGGCATTTTGACTGAAAGCGACGGGCATCGGAGGCGAATTGACAAAAGCAGACCAGATCTTCCTCTGGTGCATTAATATTCCCTGCGAAAACGGTGCCATGGATTTAACCAAGAACGTACGGATGTGGTGCAACGATTCTTGTTTCACTCGCTCGCTTGAACGATCCATCCTAGAATGATCCATCCTTGAACGATTCGTCCGTATCCGTGTCCTGCAAATGTAGCTCCCCCATCTGAACGGCAAATTTTTTTGGAAGGTTGCGCGCGCACAACACACACAACACACGCGCACACAACACACACACACGCGCGCTGGCTGTTTTCAGCCGTGTCTGCTTGCAAGTAAAAGTAACACCCCTGTGTACGATCACCGTTAGCCTTGCTTGCTTCGGCGCATTGGATTCGCAATCCAGAGGTCACCAGTTCTACTCGTGGCAATTAAATCCGCCCACATCCCACCCCACATCCCGAGCCCAAAAAAGTTCGCGTGCGTACAGGGACGGGGGGAGGGGTCAAGTTTTGACAGATTTTTGCGTAACTACTAAATAGATGGCCCCTTATTTCTTAGATAACTTGGGTAAAACGGCACCAGGTCGGGTGTGGTTGGGGACATTGTGGGTACTCTCACCTCACACCCTCCAGAGAGGGGGTGGGGGGGGCCTCTCCGGACCCCCTCTGCTCTCATGTGAGGCCCCCTTCCACCGGCAAGTGGCCACAGCAAGCAATTGCAGGGCCACACCGTTACCCTCGCCAGCTTGGCCACATCTGTTCGCACGGAATTGTTCAAAGCTGTCCGTAGCAGCCCTGTGCGGGCTGTGGGATGCAGTTCGTGGCCCAAGATTTTTTTGTCTTATATTCTTCATCACGGTTTGCTGAGCACAGGCTCATCGGTCCGGAATGCCAAGCGGCTGGCAACAAGCAGCAGCAGCAGCACCGTTGAAGGTGTGAATAGATAACAGTCGATATATTTATTTTTGTAGTTTAGCGAGGCCATTATGAGAACGTGTAAAAAAAAAGAGATGACGGGAGGGAATTCCAGCTTCGAGCAGTGCGAGGAGAGGAGCTGAACAAATTAAAAAGTGTTGTGACCCGAAGTGCGTTGGTGGTTTTCACGGATTGTGGGTGAGACAAAGCGGTCAGTCTGATAAGAGTCCTTAGCATGTCTGGAGGAATCGTTGAGTGACGTTCGTGGAAACTGTAACCATGGTGGTAGTAGTGGTAGCAGCAGTAGTCGCAATAGAAGAGTGATAATCAGGTGACAGGTCAAGTAGGTGTTTTGACCTGCAGCGTGGTGGTCCGACACGGTTTGGTTACGCATGAGACAACAAATGCTATCAAAATTAACTTTTGTCTCGGCGAACATGGCGGGGTCTTTCATTGTCTTTGCAAAATAAAAAAAATATTAACATCACAATAGACGGTGGTGTGTTGTTAATTTCCTCTAAAGTGGCATCCTGTCGATGCCACTTTGCTCTCAGCATCTCATTCATTTCCAAGACTTTGCATCCCTGCACCATCTGCGGCATGGGACCTGTTCAAATATTTAGCGCGTCTCTCTCCACCATAATTCTGTTGCATTCGCTTGAAAGGCATTTTCCACCCAGCTCATTAATGATTCACCACTCTTCATACCAGTATACCATTTTACAAAGAGATGTTAGGTTGAGTGGCGTCTTTGGCCAATTGCATTGTCTTATGGCTTAGTGCTTCCACTAGGATTCTGGTGGTTAAAGAACAAGTTGTTTTGTGACTTGGGGGAGGGGGGGTTGTCATTGTCTTTTATTCACTCTGCTAAAATCCACTGCTGGATGAAAGCCTTCCCAATCGGCCGCCATCCTCTTAACGAGCCCCCGAATGTGGGTTTTCTTTTAAATTGCCTACATCACACCACTTGTTGTGTAACTCAGTGGATACATGGCGCAAATCCTAATCCTCCCCGAGTTCACGCTTAGAGTGGCGAGCTTACAAGTGACCAATTGTTTACGTGATGGACTTCTGGCAAAAAAATTTTTTATCTGTGAATTTACAACTTTTTTGACCCCAATTATTTTTATTTATTGAAATTCTCCCTTATGGATGCTTCCATGGTACAACAGTTAGCCGACTGGATTTCCAATCTAGAGGTCACCGATTCGATGATCCACCACGGCAGTTGAAACATGGACCACCTTTTTCAAATTCCCCTGCCTCTGTCCATTCAGCGGCATAATTGGGTTAACTACAGTTGGTTGATTGGCAAGTTGGGGTAAAATGTAGGCACTTATTGCCTCCTGTTTCAAAATATTTTGCAAGCATGGACTAGGAGGCCGAAATACCTCGAAGGATTATTTAGAGTTCGCTCTAGTTGAGGCCCTTCTGCCAAGTGGTGTGAGAAAGACATTTCAGGGCTGCACCTTTACCTTTCTATTTTATTTAACTTTTCCGGATGAAAACAGTCACACTGGTAAGGGTGGGTCATTTCTCTTTGACATGTGCCACTTTCTCCTAAACACCAGTCATTTCACAAGACCAGCAGCATTCCGAGCAAAATGGTTCGTTTCTGTATCGGGTTATCACGTGTCCTGGTTTTCCCGAGGATTGTCTGCTTATTGAACCAGCAGTCATGGGAAATCTGTACGTACTTCCGAGACTGAAAAAGTCCCGGTTTTTGTAGGTTGCATAATGTCGCACCGTGTAAAACAATGCACACGAGCGTGCCTTCCTCTCTTTTAGTACTGTGAGATATTCTTCTTGAAATTAATTGGACTCTGTTTTTGTACCTCAGAGATGGCAACCTGAATTCTAACCCCCTCTACATTATTATCCCTCTACCCCCTTCCTCTCTGTCCACTTTTGTGGTGATCACAGCGACAAATACATGTTTTTCTTGATGCGTGGGGTTATGGTCATGTTAATTGAATTATAAACACTTTCGATTTAAAGCTTTCGTGACTGCAGGGATTCATATTCTTGGTTCTTTCGGTAAAGTCACGTAGAAGGGAAATAATAAAATAATAACAATAAAACAATACATTTCTCACGACGTTTCGATTGCAACACAAGCAATCACCACTTTTTTCAAATTTTCTTGCTGTGGTTTTCACACCTGATGATGATTACTTGTGTTGCAATCGAAACGTCGTGAGAATTTTAATGTTTTATTTTTATTATTTTATTATTTCCCTTCTACGTGACTTTACCGAAAGAACCAAGAATATAAACACTTTGGTAATGTTCCAAAGTATCGTGGAAACTCGAGTAATACAACTTTCTCAAACAAAAGAAACGCCACTTAATTTTAAGACCTACCTCTGTGATATATCTACGGCATATTGTCGTTATCCTTATCGTCACCAGTCATGATCTATCCACTGCTCGATGAAGGCCTCCCCAATCTGTCGCATCATGGTCTCCGGATGCAACAGTCCCTCTAGATTTTGCACACAAGCTGATTTTCATCACTCCATCTGTGCTTGTGGTGGATACACAATATTATATTTCTGTTTAATTATTTTCTAAAGTTTTCTTTCGCTGAGCAAAAGCATAAAAGTGCACATATAAACACAGAGAGTTCGCATGCTTGGAGTGAGAATCGGATAGTGGAACACACCAAAGACGGTAACAAATATAAAACAGACATCTTATTGACTTTGAATCAGCTCTCTGCTTTTGGTCCACAGGACTCATCAATGCCCCCCGATCCACTTTGAGAACATGCACACTGTCAAGTTCAGTAATAGCTCTTCTGCAGAGGCTGGCATGTAATTCAATCAGGTCATTAGCAAACCCAGTTTCTAACAAGGAAGACTGTGTGCTTCCTTTTAATGTACCGGCTGGTTAACGTAGCCCTAATTTGCATACGCAAATACATTCTGCAGCCTCTTTCGCACACTCTTCCTGTTAGATAAGTTTATTTCTAGTATCCTTCACAGGATTTGAATTAAAATGTATTTAAAATCATCAAACCTCTGTTTTTTGTATCTGTTGTAATGTTCTATTGTTATCTTAAAAACATGAATATCAATTGTTATTAATATTACTGTTATATTGGTCATCAAGCCCTAAGATAGTTTACATTTTATCTATTTAAGTTGGTACCTTTCTTTTTGTTGTTGTTGGCATTTTTCGGAAAATGTCTTCTCACGTTGGTGTGAATAACTTTAGCGAGAGTCTATCTCTTTGCCTGTCTCCCCTTCTGAAATGTCTCTTTTTAAAATTGTTTTCCTGCAATCTCAGTGTAGCTGTTCCAACCTTGAACATTTTTGTTCAAGGTTGCCACTTTTTTCAAATTTTCTTGTTGTGGTTTTCACACCTGATGATGATTGCTTGTGTTGCAGTCGAAACGTTGTGATTATTTTATTGTTTTATATTTTTATTATTTTATTGTTTTCCTTCTACGTGCTGACTTTACCGAAAGAACCAAGAATATTTTTGTTATCATTTCCAAAAAATATATGTAACTTAGTTGTTGGCATGTCAGGGCTTGGGATGAGTGCATCAATTTCCACAGAAACCAATGATATTCATGATTGCAACCAATGCAGTCTCCGACAAAAAACACTGTGAACTTATCTATTCCCATTCACCTAATATCAATATTTAGTTTGATTTCCATATAAAGACAAGATCCCCCTATTTAGCCTGTAACAGACTGTTGGGGCAAGTACTGTTAGCGAGCACCTATGAAGGCTGGCACGGCACATGAGGGGGTGGGTGGCCAACACCACGCCTGGCCGCCTTTGTCTCCACAGTGGCGATGTTTACACACCGCACCAGGTATTCATTTGAGGCTTGGTCGACGTAGGGGAGGTCCATGACCAGTTCAGATAATCATCACTGCTGTTGGCCAGAAATGGGAATTGAACTCGGGCCGGCGGGTTTGTAGTGCAGCCCACTAACCGCTGGATTACCGCTCCCCATGATTCTCATATGTACACACGCGTATGAGGTGGTGGTATGGCCTAAACTGCAACCTGTTGCCTATGTCCTCCGAGTTTCCGTGCAACACCAGGCACTCATTTGAATCTGAGTCGACCGAGATGGCGATCAGGACAGGTCCACATACAACCTGACAGTGGCTCTATCCGTGGCGGCAATGGAACACAGCACATTGTGTGAACCACTTGAAGGCACACGCGTGCGCAAAGACCAGTGCATAAACGCTACTCGTGCAGCCTTGATACAAATGCACGCAACAAGCAGACAAAAGAACATACAGAAATAACACACGCACACCAGCGTACAGACTGGCCCCACGGAAGGACACAAAGACGGATGCAAAACACAGACAGGCATAAAAACAATCTCTTCCTGCATGCAGCCAAAGGGGAAAGCAGTCGGCAAGTCTGAACTGGGGGGAAGGAGAAAAAAATGGTCTCATGCAGGGGCGGATGAATGGCCATGGATCCAGAGTCCAGGGTTACAGGGGGTACTTGGGGCCGATTAACGCTGCTCAAATTCAAAACTGGGGGCTGTTTTTATGTTCCTGCAATTTAGGCAAAGCAGCGGGAATTGGCGCCCAACCATTAGGCAGGAAAGAAGAAATAAAAAAAACAGGAAAAGCGTTGGCCCTGACCTAGTTGAATATTTGCTCTGACGTCGTTTAAAAAATGTTTGACATTTTTTAGTCTGTAAACCAAACTTTTGTAAATGTGTGTGTTGGAGAGTTGTGTTATTATTACTACTGCTAGTTTGAACATTATTCCTCTATCTGACAAGCTAATAACACGTGTTATTTTATTATATTTTCTGTCATATAATTGTTAATTTTTTTGCTGGTCGTGTTTATATGCAAAATACAGCGGGTGGCTCATAAGGCGGACCAGGGGGACGGACAGACACTTGGCGTTGGCAGGAAATGTATTTGCATAATACGATGCCTAAGGGTCAGATCAGAGAATCGGTCGAGTCCTTATGGGCGTCAGCAGTGCGACACGCAGGAATGCAAACGCTCGCACACACACGCGTGTGCACACCCCAGTTTAGTTTTCATTGCGTCATCGTTCATGCAAATTACATGCCATAACCCTGAGGAAGCACAGGCAAGCTGAGAGGCTCTCAGACGGTGAGCTGAAGTCAACAGTTGTCCAAGCTCTGCAGTCTGTGCATTAATGTGTTCAGCCAATGAATGAGCGTTTGCACGTGACATGGGAGAGAGAACGCATACAAGGGGGCGACACTATCCCATGCAGAAGGGGCAGACAGATGTCATTAGTTCCCCCCACTTTTGCTGGACCACCTTCTCGTGGTGAGGCTTGGGTATGGCACCTTAACGCCAACGGAAGGGAACTTCCCAACGTTTGTGGGATCTTCCAAACCCTCACTGCCTCCACAATGCTAGATTCCAGGCGTGTGGCAGCACACGACTGTGGGCGTCCTTCAAACAAAGCCTTGCTTACGTGACTTTCTGTATAATTATTGAAGTGGAGCAGGTCGAGTGGAGAAAGTAAAACACTCAGTGCCTACTGGGGTAGAGAGGAAAGAGCTCCTATCTGCTTGAGACGTCCCACTGGGAGGAAGGCAGCTCAGTGGGCAGGGTATCCTGACCCTCTTAACTCGGGAGCCTTTCCCTTGCTTAATAATGCATTTTCCTAAGGTCTGTCTCTGCCCTCGTGTACGGAGAGGAATGCAATTGCATTGTGAAGGCCACGACCACAAACTTGGTCAAATCTTTCCAGTGGCTGCACACTCTTGTTGTATTATTTACCTTGAGCATGATTATGGTTTTGCGAACTGAGGTCGTCGGTTCGATCTCCCGGCATGGCAGTTGAAAGAGTGGGGAAGATTTCTCGAATCGACGCCCACCTCGAGCCACCGAGCGGTGTAAATGGGTTCTCCACCCGTTAGTCGATCGGCAGACCATCACGTGTAGTGGGGTAGAGCGTGGGTACTCCCATGGTTACCGAGATGTCTGGCCTGGCTGGCATGGAAACAGGCCATTCTGCCAGCAACGGCGTGAGGAAAAAACATTTCAGGCCTGCACCTTTACATTTGGGGAGAGTGGTGGTGCAGTGGTTGGCATTATGAATGTGGTTATGCCGGTTTGATTCTTAAACTTTTGCTTAAACTTCACAAGAATGTCATGTACATTGTAAGTATCAATCACCTCCAAGTGGCATGTTTGGTTACGTACGGTGCAAAAGAAGTTCAACATCCATACGTACAAAATGGTGGGATAATTAACACTAAAAAAATCTATTGCCAGTATCGAAAGCATTGAACTTCTTTTTTAAATCTGAGTCTGGACTCAGTTTATGCCGCTCTGGTTAAACCAAAGGTTATTATTCCGGTAATAAATGGCTTGCAGCAATTTCCAATCGTGTTTTTTGGGTAGAAACTGAACCAGTAATTTTCAGAAACAGCCTCATAGGAAAGATGCTAAGGCCTTTGATATAGCAGCGTTGATCCCCCGCCAGCGCGGGGAGCTGTGTTTGCCGTGATGATTCATGAGCATTAATAATCATCGCAGTGATGGATCTCATGTTTCATGACTGCACCTCGTCTGTAAATCCAGAGAAGTGTAAATCCGGGCAAAGCCCGAGGACAGCTTTCATCACGGATTGTCCGATATGGGATTCCCATCAAGTTCCAGTGATGGGACTTCCAGTCACATGTGAATCGCGCGACTGTAGTCACCAATCCCAAACCATGGACTGACGGCACAGTCTACTAACTAAACTATTTTTATTTTACCAGGTAAGGCCTGCTGAGCTGTATAGCTTCTTGTTTCAGAAACGACCTGGCCACAAATGATAGCTCAACGAAGTGGCTTATCACATGGAAATTGAAATCGGCCTAATACTCTAAACGCACGTTTATTCAAAACGTGGAGGGAAAAACCGGAGGACCTGGAGAAAAATCCATGGGGAGAACATGTAAATGTAAAATATACAGACGTCTGGGTTTGGGATCAAACCCACGCTCTCCTGTATACCAGGTGAGGAATTTAACATCTCGCCACCATGGCACCCCTTATAAGCCACTTCGTTAAGCAATTACCCCAAACCTGACCGCTTCGGTCATTTGCCAACAGCGTTACGATATTCACCATCTAGTGGCTTATCACGTGGACATTTTGAGCAGCCCAATACTCTAAACTACCTGCCGTGTGAGATAAGATTATTGCAGCCACACATTATGCAAGAGAGGGCAGCCCTTCTTGCTAAAGACGTCATGTAACACTCAACTTACCCTTTGCCAGACATTCACCATTCTTATGACGCTCACCAGTCATCAGCTCACCTGACCCACACCACTGGCCAATTCATTTAAAATAGTGAGGAAGCCACTTGAGATGCAACAGCACTGCACTGTGAATCTGACGCCCGAGTTCGATACTTTGCCACATCAGCGGCGAATGCTCATTGGATCAGTCCTGGGCCCCCCCCCTCCCCACATTCACAAAGCCACACTAACCGGCATGGTGAAGTATGGACAAACATTGCCCATGACAGATGTGGGAAAGCCTTCGTCTTTTCGTGGATTCATCTTCTTTCCCACGGTGGGGTGGGGGGGTGTCGATCATCAACGTTAAGATGTTCATGTGGATGGAGATTGATGAGCAGTGGACGGTTAAATTGCCTGCGAAGTTTTATGATTACTGTTACGTATATTGGACTGGGTGGGGCTACTGTAGAGAGTGCCTGACTCACACTCATGAGGTTGTGAGTTGAAGTGCCCGTCAGGGCTGACTCAGTCCGTCACGATTTTCTCAGGGGTCATTCATTTGTTTACCGCTTCGTGTGAGTTCATCAGTGACTGTGATGTACAGTTATTGACTCGTACCTACCACCTAGGGTTGTGGAATTTCCACAATTGGCTCAGATCCACCAGCTGAGTACAATTCAATGTTTTATTGAGGATGAAAAGTTGGTGGCTGTGCACATCTTAAAAATGGTTCGTTAATCAAGTAATATACAACATCAAATATAGCACCGTGTTAAATAAACATACATATATTGCACATAACTCCCAGATAACAAAAGTAGTTTATTACTCACGAGCCCCCCCACAAAAAAAGGTCGAATGGTGGCGTAATGGCGAGTGGACTGCTCTACGATTCCGGGTGACTTACGTTGGATTCCTGATCATGGCTAACATAAATAGCGAGTAATCTCTAAATCCATCCCCCCCGCTTCACCAATTCACACCAGCGTGGTATGGTCAGATCACCCCCATGACCCGCACGTCATGGGGGAGGCCTTCATCCAGCAGTGGATTGGTAAAGGCCTCTAATTTTTTGGGTTTATATTCTGTTAAGACAGCCCCTAGTCCATTGGTGCAATGGATGCACAGCTGTTGAGATTCCTTTCGATCTTGCGTGAATTCAGTCGCCGTCACCCGCGTCGGTGAATGAGATCAGTGATTGAGTCGCACGCATGCATGAGACGCCGCTCGCGAGAACCCGTGAATGTGCGAGTTACAGTGCACATTTTGCATTCTGGTGTACACCATCATTCATCAATGGCCTCCCTTCATCCGGGTGTGTCAAATTAATCTTGCCCGTCCGTGTCTCTTGCCAATGCAAACCCTATCAGTCGAGTTAGTGTGAGCTCTGCCACACGAGACTGGCAGAGTGGAGCGGTGGGGGAGTGAGCGAGCGGGTTCGGCGGGCGTGCAGGCAAGCGAGAGATGGACTGAGAATTGAAGGCAGTGGGTGGGCATGTTTGTATGTATGTATGTTGAACTTCTTACCCACCGTACGTAGCAAACCGTTCTAATCGGAGGTGGGCATGGATTGTGGGCGACAGGGACAGAGTGAGCGAGCGACGGAGCGAGGTCATGCTGCGTCCGTGCAGACACTGCGCTTACGTAACTCATTATTCCCGGCATAATGGAGAAGCCAAATCAAGGTTTTTTTTTTTAGTACGCCGTTAAAAAAAAAACCCACTACGTTATTTTATTATTTTCGGTGCAACAAAGTAGCGAGCAAGAGAGAAAAATACTTTTATGTTGGAGTGCGTCGAGAACCGATGCGCGGTTGGCACCAATAGCGTCATCGCGTTTGTCGTTCATCCGCCGCCTCAATCCGCGCACGCGTGTAGCGGTATCCCTCTTGCTCCACCGCGGACGCACATATTGCCACCCACGGGCCTCGTGTTGCCGGAGCAGCGGCGCCTCCGGCAGCCAGCCTCCACCCCGCGGCTGTGCGCGTCACGCCGAGCGGCCGCACGGCGGGTTCATCCGAGCACGTGAGAACGGAGCCGGAGGACCCCCTGGCAGGCTCATTAGGAGCGATCCCCGCAGGGCGGCGGCGACGTTCTATCGGAAGTTTTAATGTCAGAGCAGGAAGCGGGCGGCTGTGAGCGTGCGGTGGATTGTGGGGAAGGTGACGGGGGGTTGCAGGGGAGATTTCGCCAAAGAAGGGATTAAGGGTGCCCTCATTTGCCTACCTTCTGAGCACGAATGAAAGGCATCCAAAAATGCCATAACCTTCATTAATTTTTATAAAGCCAATACTGTACTGCCTTTTTTTAATTACCTTAAAGGTTAGCTATTAATGTGTTGCATACGAGTGCGTTTCATTAATATTTCACAGGAATTTTTTTGTTTTGTTTGAGGTTGCGGTGTGGAGAGGAGGGAAAAAAAGGCTACGGAAGCGGTTATAGGTGGGTGATGGAAATGCGGGGCTAAAGATAACCAAAAAAGTAAGCCGTGTGGAACGAGAAAGTCTTAAGCTTGGGATCGGGGGTGGGGGGGGGATTTAGCAGCAGCAGGGTCTGCCAACAGGATGGATTTCCAGATTTTCAGACAGCAGTGGCAGAAGAGGAAAACGATTGACCTCGTAAAAAAATTTTTGCGTGGAAATAACAGCAGAGTAGCGTAAACGAAAGAGAGAGGTTTTTAAGTCGCCTTCTGGTCCTACATCATAAAATTACAAGCGTGGTTTGGGAACACCGTCTCTCAGTTCTACCTGCCATTTGTGCCTTCCCCACAACCATCGTCTCCAATGCAGCTTGGTGTTGATTAATTCAATTCATATGCAGTTTGAAATAGAATGTGCCCAGGAGTGTGTGTTCTTTGTGTTTACCAATAATGTCTTATTTATTGATTCATTCTAAATTAATGAATGAATTTCGAGTCTTCTTCTTTCCTATGGCTGATGTAGATGTGGAGCAACAACTACAATTTCACATTCAGGTGGTCAAGCCAGATAACCGCGTCAGGAGCAGCGCGGAGTGTTTCGTAGCTGTGATGTCTCCTTCGTATTTGTGGATTGGGCATTCCGTCGTTATATGTTGTATGGTCTGTTCTGGATGACCACCGTCACACTACTGGAGAGTTTTAATTTTCCATTTGTGCATCAGGTAGCCGCATATGCCCATGGTTTGTCCAATTTGATTCGGTTTAGAGTGGACCATGAGCTTCGTAGAAAATCAAACCCAGAGATCTTCTGGGTCGGGTCTTCCAGTAAATATTCACAAGCTGCAATAGGTTTTCTCTCTCCGCGAGAAAACAAACTATAGCATTTACAACCATACCTTTTACAGCAGGGTTTTCCAAACGCCAGTCCTTGCAACCCACCACTCTGTGTCTTTGCACATTTTCCAATTTACTCCCCCCCTCACCATTCAAATACAAATTAACTCGTTCCATGCTGCACGCGCCCGATGATTGTTAAACACATCACGTGTGCCGCACGAAGCAATTAACGCCGTCTGCGGTGGTAGAGCCGATTCAAATTGAATTGAGGGGGGGGGGGGGTGTACACATGTTCCACGTGACGCAGACAGCGTTAATTACTTAACCTCGGCACATGTGACGCATTTAACAATCATCGGGCGCGTGCAACGTGTTACAAGGCCATTTTCTGCGTTTAAATGTAGAGGAGTAAATTGGGAAATTGTCACCTATCCAATTTTTTTGCACGTTCTATATTTACCAAAAAAAACCACTCGTAACTGCAAATACCACCGAGTTCCATATGTCTGGTAAAGGTGTCGCGGGATAAAACATACAAGTACATTCTCGTATTGTATGGTCTAGCTGTATTTATTCATTGAGAAAATATCCGTACATTAACGTTTACGTTGCTTTATGGGCTATCTGCCCTTAACTTGATGGGCTGAGTTTTTTTGAGGCTCCAGGTTGCCTTTTGGTTAAGATGGAAATTAGAATGCAGCTACGTTATGGTTTTATATGACATCTAAAAATGTGGCTGCCATGCTGCTGTCACTGTCAAATACATGGTTGGGCTCTAGAAATACGTTACTTTGTTATTTTGAACGTGTTAATGCTGCATTCTTACCAGCTTATGATTTAAACATACTAAGCGTGGGCAATGTGCTTGTTTTCAGAAGTGACAACCAGGTGTTTTTTTTGTCTCTGCAAGTATTTTATTCACCATTAGATTGCATTGTCCTCAGTTCCAGGGTTAGAATGTTTTACTGTCTTGTGATGGCTGGGAGTTCAGGGCAGAGGAACTTGAATGTGAGGAGAGGGTTGATGGTGACCCATACCTACCTCTCATCTCACTCTACTCCCCTCCACACACACTCCTACCTCTCACCTCTCATCGCACTCTGCTCCTGTCTGCTCCAGCAACCAAGGCTTTCTATTGAAGACCCTACTCATTGGTTGTTCGATCATTCTCCCCTGCTGCCCCCATAGTCATGAACTCCTTGTCCTCAGCTGTTTCCCTGTACCTGTTCAAGTCCATCCTCAAGAACTCCCTTCTTTCCTCTGCCTCCGACTGACCGCTTGTTTCCATAACATAAATTTGCCCACTGTTTCTGCACAGTGTCTTCAGTCGAGGTCACAATTAGATGCTATATCAATCCGCATTGTGTTATCAGTGACTCCTATACAGTGCTGGCACACTAGTCCTGTGCATTCCAATGCAAGATCTTAATATTCTTCCTAAATCTGCCTTTCCCAAAATTTTACTCGGCGGGTCTGTTGGCAGCCCGGGGTATTTGTAATAACTCCGTCGGAATCTGTCCAATGAATGGCAGATGTTAGTTAGGTTTGCTAAACTTTAAAAAGGTACTCTTTAAAACCCACTTAACCATCACCGTCATCATCATCATCATCAGCCATGACCAAGCCAATGCTGGATGAAGGCCTCCTCAAGCCACAATCATCTCTAACGATCCTCCTATATAACGATCCACCTCGCACCACTTGCACACAGGCAGATTTCATTGCTCCATCTTTGGTGGATTTCCTCTCGGGACGCATTCATTAATCCGTTGGTTGACGCTCCGTCATTATCCTCAACCATTGGCCGTCTTCCATTCGAGCGACGTTTTATGCCCAAGCCCACCCGGGGCCAAAATCATTCACGGCCCTTTGTCTATCCACTGCCAGGTAACGGCGTCCCCATGCATTGTCGTCCATAGGGGTTGATTGAACTATGCTTTGCCACGCTGGTCAGTGCATGTTGGTGCAGTGTGGGGACCCAGAACCAGATGAATCTTCAACAAAGCCCTGCTTGTATACTTCACCAATCCCTCTTCTAAAAAGTATAGAAAGCGCTATAAAACAGTCATGCATATTAATAAAGCTGCATTTAGCTTCTGAACATAATGCCATATGTAATATTACAATAGATAGCACTGTATTTGCCGTACACGTGCCATGCACAATTGCAGGGTTGTCCAATGTCATACTTTAAAATAAAATTGTCTCCTTTCTCACGTGAATTTCAATTAAGCTTTTTTTTTTCACACGTTAGGAGTGACTGTCCCACACCCACGGATAGAAGATTAGTGTTTGTCCCATGACAGTAAAACTGATATTTGAATCCTCAGAGCTGTTTTTATGCACACTCATTGGTGACTGGGCTGAGACCATCACGAGAGCCCCGTTGAATCATAGGCGATTGAACACATTCAAACTCAGGTTCTAAGCGATACCACCCAGGCCACCTACAGTATAATTTGTACGTATCTATCTCGCTTTCATATATGCAATTCATATTTCCCGTTACAAGATGACGGTTTAGTATATATATAGGCCGTCTGTATAGCCTCTTGATAAGGAGACGTTGATATGGCAAAGTAATTAATGTCTTCGCAATAATACAGAAAGGCAGTGCTGATGGCTTCTCCACAAAGGACACTGAGTATACGCTGTACTCTTCCGTTGCACTGCAGAGTGAGTCGGGTGAAGGACAGGGCCCACGCGACTTTCTTTTCCTTGTGTCTCTTTGATTTCTTACAGCGGCACAAAGCTTCCATGCGCGTGTATACAAGGCGAGGGATGTTCTCCCGAACAATTTAATGTCAATCTCAATTTGCCGTTATGGCTAGATACTCGCGTATACCATGGCTGTGTGGCTTTACCCGATCGATTGAGGTGCCTCCGTGCCTCTCGTCATTCGTGATGCTTGCCGCGCAATCCCAGTTTGCCCCAAAAGCCGTGAGGTCACCCGGTAGCTAGGCACCCGAATGTCGGTGTCAAATTTAAGTTTGGAGCTTTATATTCAAATACAGGTCACGTGGTTCAGCCTGCATAGTGGATGGATGACCACCACGCATAAAGCAGGTGCGTCAAAAGAAAAAAAAATGTTGGACAGTACTGTGTTCCCACGTCTATGCTTCCCACCTTTGACCAGTCCGCAATGACCAGCGATGTCAAGTCTCATAAAATAACCTCCCCACAACCCGTATGGTGTGCGGAAGCCTTCATTCAGCAGTGGATTGACAAAACGGCCGTACATGCACAGAGGGGGTAGAGTGGTGACACCGTATTTAGTGCACTGCGCTATGAGCCTGGCTCCCTGGCTTCAATTCCTGGGTAAGGCTAATATCAGCTGACTTCAATTCCTGGCTTTGGCTTACATCAGTGGCGAGTGGCATCTGCACTAGTCCTGGGCTCCACCTTCACCAACCTGTACTGACCAGCGTGGTGAAGTATGGTCACACCACCACCGTGACTGACATGGCCTTCATCCAGCGGCAGATTGTCAAAGGGCTATAAATATTCTTAGTTCTTTCGGTAAAGTCACGTTGAAGGGAAACAATAAAATAATAATATATATAAAACAATAAAAACAATAAAAAATAAAATAAATAGTTTTGTAATTTTACACCTTTATATAGGTTTGTAAATAAAAAGTTTCTCTTACCCAATGACTACTCAGTCTTTTGTCTGGCAGGCCTTCGACAGTAGGATACTGTGATTAACACTTGAGGGCATCACAGCCGAAGCAAATGAATAGTCTGTTCTCCTATAATGCGGTAGTTGCGTTCCTAAAGAACACCGCGTTATGGAAAAATCGTGTTGTAATATATAATCTATAATATAGGGTAAAGCACAGTCCGCGGTAACACGTGATATCCATATGCAGGCTGAACAAAGACTGAGGTGCGTGGTGGGTAGCATCTAGAAGCATCCAGCAGCATCCCGCCTTGTATGACGCTACGCCGAGGCAGCCGTATGAATGCTTATTCCTACCCGCACGATGCAGTTCTGCTCACTGAATCGCGTTTTATCCAATTTGCATCCGCGTTATAAAAATGCGTTCCCTAATACATTCATAGCGTTGCATCCCATTCGCGTCTTGTAAACACATGGTCGTTATAGGAGAACCGACTGTTGTTATTTCACTAATTTGAAAAAAAGCCAAAGGTGCAGCCCTGCAATTGCTCGCCCAAACACCACTGCTAGCGGAAGGACCCCCGACGAGAGAAAGCCCGCTCTCGAATGTATTCGGGCCGACTCTTCGCCGCTGGCCAGATGTCTTGGAAGAGGTGGGAGCGCCCGTTAGTTACCCCGCCACACGCGACCCCCGACCCGCTGATCTGCCTAACCGTGGTCACGCCCAGTTATACTGCTCGGTGGACGGAGGCGGGCGAGATTTAAGAAGCTCGCGCCATTGTGCCGACAAACAAGCAGAAACACAACCGACGACCTTTCATCTGCAACCTCTTTAACAGTAATTGCTTTCGTGCGCTTTTTTTTTTTGGGGGGGGGGGGGTGGGGGTGTTTAGCCCGACCTCAAACTCAAGCAACAATCAAACAGCTTCCTCGCGCTGTCGTTTGTTTTTGCCGGCAGCAGAAGGCTACCATAATAAACATCGTGAGGGGTGCCTTGTACAAAGCCCACCGTGGCAGACAGGTCAGCCCACAGACCCGTACCAGGCTGCATGTGTTTGTAGCCGGGGTGCGGCAGCAGATATACGGTTGGCGCCTGCCGGAGAATGGTAGGAAGCCACAACAAGCCCTCTGCACGTCAGCATGACGGTGGTGCGTGCCTGCCACAATGCCAGGATTTCGATGTTTTTCAGGAACCCGCGGAAGGTTGCCAAAGTATTTTTTTTTTTTTGCCGCCCGGCCTGGCCTGGCCCGGCAGGCTGAGGCGAGAGCGGAGAAAGTATTTAGTGTGCACAAGGGAGCCTCAATTAGGGTTTACGACGGTCTAAATCGTGCCGGCCGATTGGCTGGGCCCGTTTGCAACGAAAAGAATAGGGCACAACATTAAAAGAAGCGCCACCCTTGAAATGTGTGTTTTTAAAAATGCACGGGCGTCTGTCGCCCGGCAATGAGCTGTTTGCCGTGGATATAACAGCAAGTAGACCCCATATAACTCAATCGCAGTTTGTGAATCCAATGTTCGATGAAGGCCCTCTCACACCTTTCGGTCATGGATGACGTTTGACCATACTTCACGCTGGTCAATGCGAGTTGGTGTGGTCCAGTGCGAGTGGCTCGTGACTGGTCAAGGTTAATGTGCACAGTTCTATTGAGTAATTTTTTCCAGATGGAAAATTGACACTTTTAACATTTTTGTGACGTTGACTGCGGTGTATTAGCGCAACCCTTTAATCATTGACGGAATTTGTTTTCTGGTTTGTCCCAGCTGCTGTTATAACTGGCCCATGCTGGTTATGAGTGGGCCTCTTTTGGTTTAAAAAAGAGTATGCACGGGAGACCAACCTCGCAAGCACACAAAGACCCCCGCCATAGCCTTAAAGGTCTGTTGGGGATAGTGCTGTTTGGGAGCACCTTTGAAGGCTGGTTTGGCACACAAGAGGGTGGTGTGGTAAGAACAATGCCATCGTTGTCTCTCCGTAACCACTGTTTACACACCGAACCAGGTACTGTTTAATGTTGAGTCAACCTGGGCCAGAAGCCCACAGGGCCAGTTGTAGATATTCACCACTGATTTTGGCCGTGAGTGGGAATCCAACTCAGGTTGTTAGGTTCATAGTTCAACCCCCTAAGCAATAAGCCACTGCTCCACCCATATGTACACACAAAACATTGTTTATACAGTGATGTGGTCAATATCAGCAATTGGTGATTTCACACATCAAATGTAGGGACGAACCAATTCCAATACCTGCGTCTCAATACAACACTGCTTTTCATCTTTACCAATAATCATAATACCACAGTCCATATCATACTTACCTCCTGCCCCACCCCAAACATACATACAAAGAAAAAGATTCCCATATAAGCTCACCATACTTTTCGGGGCAAGTGCTGTTAGCGAGCAACTATGAAGGCCGGCACGGCACACGACAGGGTAGGGTAGGTGGCCAGCACCACACCCAGCCGCTTTTGTATATCTATGTATGTTGAACTTCTTTCGCACCATACATAGCCAAACGCTCTAATCGGTCTCCATCGTAGCAATGTTTACACACCGCACCAGGTACTCATTTGAGGCTGAGTCGACCTAGGGGAGGCCCAGGACCGGTTCAAATATTCGCCACTATTATTGGTTGTGAGTGGGAATCGAACTGGGATCCCCGGGTTCGTAGCGCAGCGTGCTAACCGCTACACTACCGCTCCCCCACACATACATATATACACACACGCACGATCATGTGCAACGCACAGCACAACCGCAACACTCGTCCCACCCACATGCCCCTCCTTGCACAATGCGTCTTTGCACTCTCACGAGAGAGAGAGCGTGGACGCCAATCGTTACACCACCCGCGTGTCACTGCCGTAGCTGGGAAGGTTGCGTTGAGGCCGATGTCTCATTTCTCACAACACCAACCCGCAGGCACCGGTCCATCCTGTGTGTGCACATTCATTCGCTCGTGCACACAGACACACACGCAACGTACGAGTGAGTCAAGAGTGTTGTGTCGGTGGCCACGTCCAGATTCGTGGAATTAAAAATGCATTTATAAAATCCGAAAAGCCCAACCGCAATGATAGCTCCCGGCTGGGAAGTTACACGATTTCTTACGTACATTCAGGTGCTTTACTGGTTTGTGAAAACATTTCACAAAAGCCACGGAACCCCTCCCCCCTCCTCCCCACACCGTCCCTTTTCAAGCATCTTCATCAGCCATATGATTACTGCGGGGGGGGGGGGTGTCTCCTTTTTTGGGGCGTTTTGTATCTGTTTGGGCCTAGGAAGTAGACCATTTAGGGCTGCGATTCAGATCATAAATTAATTTTGTCTACCTTTCTCAATGAGGGAGAAATGGCCATAAAGTTACCCACAGTGTCGGACGCACTCGGACAAACTGACTTTTGCCATCCACGCCCAGGATGAGGACATTGCATTGGGTATAGTGTACGTGTCAAACCGGTGAACTGTTATGCAAATAAGGCACTTGTTGAAGGCTGTACGTAATTACTTTAAAAAGTGTGACTTATTTACCAATATTGTGATGATGTTTTATTTATTTTTGACTGCGAGGTGGTCTAGTTTGTGAAACTCCCCATCTGTTGGTCCTGGACAGATCTATCTCGCCACGTGTAGATCCTGGGAGGGATATAAACGTCTCACAAGGGAGCTGATGACCCTGGGATGTGTAACCGCCTTGATAATTCTGGTTAAAAAAAACGAGTTGGAGAGTAGGCAAATGTGCAAACAAACCCGGAGGGAAGAATAGTACCGTATTAGTCAGATGTGAAGATCCCTGGTGGTACCTTGCTTGTTGTCACTGTTTGGATTTCATGAGTGGTGAATCATGAATATTTTCCAGCATCTACTTCTGGTTCCTCGCTTGTAAATGAGTAGCTGTGTCTGGCTTAGGGTTTCACCTGCCATAGAGAGAGATAGTGCATATCAAGGGAGATTAAAAAAACATAATTTGAGAAAAAAATATTTCTCAGGAATTTCTAAATTTTGATTTAAAGCTTTCGTGACTGCAATGATTCATCTTCTTTGGTTCTTTCGGTAAAGTCACGTAGAATGAGAATAAAATAATAAATTGATAAAATAAAATAACACAATAATATTCTCACGACGTTTCGGCGAGACTGTCTGGTAGGACAGCGCTGGAGCGCTGGAGCGCTGTCCTACCAGATAGTCTCGTCCCTTCACCTAATGAAGGCCGCTTGTGTTGTGGCCGAAACGTCGTGAGAATATTATTGTGTTATTTTATTTTATCAATTTATTATTTTATTCTCATTCTACGTGACTTTACCGAAAGAACCAAAGAAGATGAATTTCTAAATTGTTAATCGGTGAGTAATAGGTTTTAAAATACCAGTGCTATTCATAAATCGCAATATGAATTTAAAGCAGTTAGATAAATTAATATTTCTTCGGAAATAAATGGCCGTCATCTTTTAATTAAAGTTTCATTTTTTTATTCAACCGCAAAAAAAATCCACCGTACGTTTCGTGATCCACATTTATTTCTAAAAGTTTTCATTTTACAAGCCCTTGTCAATTGACTGCTGGATGAAGGCCCCCTGCCTCCCGCTCATAACGATTGTTTGACTTTAATCCACCATGCTGGTCAGTGCGGATTGGCAAATAAACAAAAAAACACAAAAGCCCTCTTACGTAGATGTGAAACCTCTGCGCTGGCAGTGCTGTAAATACAGAAGTGTGGACGGAGAGCAGAGATGGAGGGGGGTGGGGCAAGGAGGGAGTGGCAGAGGAGACGTGAGAGCGAAGGTGGCTTGGGGGAGATGTGAGAGGGAGTAGGAGGAGGAGAGTGCAGAACGAGCGATGGGGGGGGGGTGGAACTGGAGAGGCGAGGGGAGGGGGAAAGGGGGTGGTGGCAGCGGCAGCGGGAGACGCGGGGGGGGGGGGGCTTTAATGTGGGCGGAGGAACGGGAACGCGAGCATTTCTCGCCTGTGCTCATGATCACCCGCTTGCCGACTCCTTGCGCCAAACGTTCCTGCGATCATTCCGACCGTTGACGCTCCGCTCCGCGTGTTCTTCTCGCCTCGCCGGGGATTAATAAAAGCAGCGGCGTCGACGCAGTCCGTGTCAAACAACGCCGCCACCGCAGCCACCAACCATCGTCATCGTCAGCCCTGGGCATCTCCGGGGTTTTCATTTCAGTCGTCTCGTCTGTGTGTGTGTGTTTTTTTTTTTAAACACGAGCGTTTGAGGAGCACGTCAGTGAGAGCACTTCGTCCATGGGATTATCTGCTCGTGCCGTTTTATAAGTAATATATACAGTATCCATATACTGTGTTTGAAAAACGTTAATTGTGGAGAAAGAAAGGACAAAAATGCCGGAGGCCAACTATCTTTTGTCTGTTTCCTGGGGATACATCAAGGTAAATCAAGACACCCGACAAACACTTTGATTATATGCGTGTGCCTGTATATAGGTGTAGGTGTTTGGTTTTATGGTGGATGTGTGCCATGGATTATATATTACATTTCTTCAGTCTTGCTGATGATGCTCTACGAGGCTGTTACGCGTTTGCTGAATTTTGAAGCAATTCAATGGGACGTAGCTCAGTTGAGTGTTATATGCTGATAATTAGACTTTATATTGTCAACTGGGCAGGAATTTAATTTGGTGGAAAGCTTACTGACATACAGACGGGATTGTTACACTAACATTGGAGGAGTAAGATTCTTCGTCTCTCCTTGAATCAAACAGGGATCTTGTAATCAATAATACTTCTGATAGACTTAATACAAAATTTTTATCAGTACCAGGTGAAGGTAATTCTCATTCAAAAAAATCCCTGACAAGTCAATTGCGATGTAGAGGTATACCATATACGGTATGTGTTATGTTGATCAATTTTTCATGATATATATGCTAAATTGTGGGGACTTTTGGATAATCTTGTTATTTTAATCTCATACGAGCCATGGTTCTGGCTGTGAGCAATGGAGGCTTATTTTAAAATGGCTGTTGTACATGTATTTTTCTTAACATGTGCATTTAATTAATCGCATGTAGCTCTAATTTTTGTTTTGATCCATGCATGTTGTTAGTTTTGCACATGTTGAAACGTAACACCGACGCGGCCTATTGCCTCCACCGCAACGTAGACATGCCTTTGAAGATGTAGCTTTCGTTCACAGCTGCATAGCGATCACTTGTATTTCCCTTACAGATATCGGCAGCGCATTTCCAATTCCGTGACCAAATAGGTCACGAGCATGTAGGGTAGTGTAAAAAAAAAAATATGCCCACTGTGTCTGAAGAAGGTCCATAGATGCAGGACACATTGCGACGTTACGGATATCCACATTGTATCGTACGACAGCGGGGTTGGCCTATAGCTTCACTCGGCCCCTGCCATAGGAACGTAAAATTGGCACGCACCACTGGCACCGAACGCTAAACAGATCATGAGCGGAGAACGGATTTGACTCACTTTTGCTATTGCCATGCAGTAATGCAATGGGAGCTGGAGTTGCAAGATGTTGTAAATGCAGCACCATCTCAAGATGATGTGCAATGGAATGGGAGGACCACATCTGGAAATAATTCTCAACCACAATTTATAATAATCACAATAGTTTACAGTCACACTGAGAAGTGGTCACATTTCGACGCGCTGTAAACCCACATTGTTTTCGCCTTTAATTGTACTCAGGAGGTGTAGATTTGTGGGACCCTGAGTGTGTTTTTTAATGCTCTGTTTTTTCCCGTTTCCTTGCAGTTCAAGAGGATGTTGAACCGGGAGCTTACCCACCTCTCAGAAATGAGTCGATCTGGCAATCAAGTTTCCGAGTTCATCTCCAGCACCTTCTTGGGTGAGTACACGTCACCTTGTTTTCGGGGAAGTATCGCGAGCTAAATCATGGCCATCATCCTACATAAACACGTCATAGCGGCCGAAATCCTGTAAAGTCTGCAAGGAAACCCCCTGCAACAAATATTTCCTGTCCTTGGAAAGTGTTTGGTCATATATCCTGTTTACGCAACCTGACATCCCATCCTGTGTCTCCGTGGCTGTGTGTGCCTTAGTCTGGCTGTCAGCCTTGAGTTTGTCTGCTGTGTACGCGAGCGTCGTGGGGCAGCTCTGAGTGTGCCAAGTGTGTATCGCGACGGCGTGTCAAATGGCATCGCTGGTCCCATGCAACATTCGCACCCCTACCTTTCTCCAAAGATAGACGTTTTCATCAGCGAGTGCCATCACTGTTGGAACTTTCAGCTCGTATATTATTTTATTATTATGCTCGTGTTTATACAGGGGGGGGGGGGTCCTGCTCTCTGAGTCTCGAGACTCTTTCAGGAGGGTCCTGCTCGGTGTTTCGATATTAAGTAATTTGCAAGTAGTTTCTCACATTTGTGCAAAATGTTTAACCACAACGCCGGCACTCATTGTTGGCCGACTCCTCTTTCGGTAACGTCACGGGATCTTTACCGTCCACTCTGAAGCAGATGGTGCTCACTTTTTGTTTTGTTTACGGTAAATACGCTCGCAGTATTAACCAGGCCGGCCTGCCGAATTCGACCGCGAACCTCTTGAACGGTCGTGCGAACCTGCTATCGCTTGACCACAGCAATATATTGTAGCATTTGACCATAAAATATAAATACAATATAATAATTTTTTTTTACATGATATTTTAACTGATGCAATGAAAACTGCCAATACACAGCAGATGAGGAATGCCTAGGAAAGTGCAGCTCCCGTATATACTGATCCACGCATGACAAAATTAAACACATTTCTAGTTATATTCTTGGTTCTTTCGGTAAAGTCACGTAGAAGGGATTTCGGCCGCTACGTGACTTTACCGAAAGAACCAAGAATATGAATCCCTGCAGTCACGAAAGCTTTAAATCAAAACATTCCTAGTTCTTATCACCGACCTTTGTTCATTTTTAATTTCTTAATTGCTCATTTTTCATTGCTTTAGAAGCTGTTATATTTAAGACGGTAACATTATTCTGGATTAAATACAATTAGTTAACAGTGCTAGCTGGTAAAATTACTGCTATCACTACAGATCACCATTACCCAATTAATCAAAGCAATCATCAATAGATTAACTGATCGATAGTTGATTGTTCCAGCTGGCATTTTTTTTTATCCATTTAAAACTAAATAATTCACGCAAAATTGAAAGATCTCAACATTTGTTGGGCTAGGCCCACCTTACAGGGATTTCCTTGCAATTGGCGCATTTGCCTTGTGGTGTGGGGCTAAATTATAAAGCCACGTCTCCCCTTCATGTGAATTATTTTATGCTGATGAGGGTCAACTAGAGACGTGCATTCTTTCCCCCACTCTACCCCATTCTGGCTGAACGATTTTGAGCACGGAGCTTGCTAAGCTCGTATACGTTTCCATCTGCGTCGTCTCTGTCTGCCTCGCTGCCTGCTTTACCACCGGTAAAATGTCTCTCTCTCTCCATCCGCCTCATAAATTATATTAGGCATCACCATTGTCGTCGTCGTCATCGAGCGCGTGGTGTGCTGTGCCTTCGGAACACAATATCTTGGTTTTCGTAGCAAATCTGTCTTTTGTTTTTAATCACGGATGCTGAGCACAGGCCCAAAATGCCAATTGTCCAGCAACGAACAGCAGAATTGAAGGTGTACAGTATTAGATCATGGTAAATATATATTTTTTAGTTGAGTGAGTATGTACAAATTTCTTGATTTGAAAAAAAGTTGTTAGGAAATTTTTAATAAACAAAAAACGTCTGATGCACTGACACGCTGGTTTTATTTTGGCTAAATTATTGCTAAAGTTTCTCTCTATGGTATTGTTTTTTTATGCATTTATATGGTGGGAATTTGTTTCATAGTATTGTTTTATCATTCCCGGCGTTCATTATGGCGTCTGTATTTAGGCATATGTATTATTGTGTTTGAGCTGGCTTAATTGGTTCATGTATTTGGGTTTCAATTCGGTATGTGGGTCAGAAAAATTCTGAAGAGTTAAAAACATACACGCGCACACACATACAACACAAACAACAATGATCTCTGTATAGCCTTAGCAGACTTTTGGAGCAAGTGCTGTTAGCGAGTAGCAGCTTTGAAGGCCGGTACGACACACAAAGGGATAGACGGCTAGCGCCATGCCTGACCGCCCTCGTCTCCCCAGTGGTGATGTTTACACATTGCACCAGGTACTCATTTGAGGCTGAGTGAACCTACACATACATACACATACACTCATATAAACATACACATAGGATATGGCTGCGTGGTCGTGTTATTGTTGAATTCTCCACTCGGTCCATTCTAAATGACTGGATTTACAGTTTCTGGCTACAACCCTTCCATGTCCTACATCTGCAAATCACGTGGTCTGCATTAGGCCAGACACTAAAGAGCCTGTGCCATTGTTCTCCAGTCCTATCATTATTTGCTGGGATGGGGATGCTGCCACGTGGCCTTGCAATCCAGATGTCACCGGTTCGAGATCTCATGGCGTGGCATTCAGAAGAGTGGCCATGTTTCTTAAATTCTGGGCATGTTTCTTAAATCCTCCTGGCTCTATCCACCCAGCAGTATACGTGGATACACACTACAACTCGTCCATCAGAAAGTAGTATGTGGTGGGGTAAAGCGTGAGTACTTTCACCTTTGCCAATACATGTGTCCAGAGTGGAAGAGTAGGCCAAAACACATTTAAAAGGTGCTCTCAAAGAGCCCCCTCTAGCCATTCCACCAGCAGTGGCGGGAACAATACATCTCAACATGCATACATTTTAGGGCTGTACCTTTTTTTTCCTGGGATTGAAACCCACATCCCATTTGATTTCATTGTTAAACTCCAACTGAAATGACCAATACTATATTGGTAAGCATCCTCTGGGCTTTGGGGTAATCCCCTATTGGTCATACCACCACGGAGATATAAAGCAATTATCATCTGGATTATAGTATAAGATTATTCATACTATATTAAGGGGAGGAACGGTGGCATGGTGCTTGGCGCACTGCGTAACGAACCTGACCAGCTGAGTTCGATTACCGGCCACTGCTGACATTACTGACTAGTTACTTCTGAACACATTTTTGGATGTTCCATCTGACCAACCCACTCTCTTTAGCATGGCAAAGTCTCATCAAACAACTACACCCAGCATTGAATTCACAAAGGGCTGTACATTTTAATGCAACATTTCAACTTGTTTTCTTTTGTGGCAGATAACAGCACATACATCGAGTAACTCTGGGCCTTTTACTGCATATTTACCAGACAAACCTTCGTTAAATTTAACTATCTTAGGCTAAGTTAAATCTTTTTTTT
Organism: Petromyzon marinus; assembly: GCF_048934315.1. NCBI lineage: Eukaryota > Metazoa > Chordata > Hyperoartia > Petromyzontiformes > Petromyzontidae > Petromyzon > Petromyzon marinus. Next base: position 7,989,961 of record NC_133701.1, read on the forward strand.
TCCATGCCAAATATTGCTTTTCCAGACAAACGGAAACCCCCTGTTCCACCTGTGCAAAATAAAATAAATGGAACGACAATGAGACCTGCGCGAGACCTGGAATGGGGCTGAAGAGATGATTTATCGCTGCAGCTTCCAGTGTTGTTAGCCAGTAAATTATGGATGTGTTTGTGGGCGCATTGGCCCGTGATCTGTTTTTTTGTGTGTGTTTGTCTTGTGGGTTTTTGCAGTTGGTGCCATCTCTTGACAAACCGTCGTAACTAGCAGTTGGTAAACCCTCATTAAACTGGGCCCTCAAAACATCTGGCTTCGTTAAGCAGTCACACTCTTGCTTCTTTTGTGAGAGCAAAGTACCCGGGTTGCTTTATTTTGGAGAGTTTATCTATCCTATGTAAATTAACGCTAATGCTTGCAATATCTATGCTTTCCGCAGTGATATTTTAAAGGGGTAGCGTTTGTATCCGTGGGTATGCGTGCATGTGTTATTTGTGCGTTCGTGTGTGTGTGTGTCGATGTATGTTTTGTTTGTGTATGTTTATGTCCGTGGATGTCATGTGGCAGTGTTTGTATGTGTGGACGTGTGCGTGTTTGTTAATCTGTGTGTTTAGGTACATGTGTGTTTATGTAAATGTGTGTGTTTGTCTTTATGTTTGCAAGCCCGTGCCATGAAAGCAATTTTAAAGGAAATCATATTTGTTTTTTCCCCTCGTCAATGCTGCCCTGCTTTTGCTGCCTCAGCGATGCCTCGGTAAACTAACCACCAGCATAACGCTTCTCTTTAGAAAGGCAATTCGGGTTTCGTTTGCTCTGCGCTTTTAATTCAAACTTGTCATATAATAATGCATTCACGAGCACCTTATCAATAGAGAACCTTGCTTATTTACTCAAAGCCATTGCGCCTCAAGCCTTACATATGAATCATTTATAATCCCCCGCCCCCACCTCCCCCCAAAATAAACCCTCGTGAAATGTTCCGCATTCGCGTAACGTACTCGCCCCCTCGATGTGAAAATCACAAAACACAACCTTTTGCACGTGCTTGTAATGCACCGCCGTGTGACCACCGTCGACCTTGCAGAGCCCTTGGTGGGAATACTTGAGCGGGTTATTGCTGACAGACCGAAAATGAAAATGCCCCTTTCTTGCCTACACGGGGAGTCTTGAATCCGGGGCTTTGCAGTTCAGTCACGTTTTGAAAATTTCATACGCTTGCGAGTGGGTCCCCCCCTGTTTTTTTTATTCTGCAAACTCGTGTCATGAGCCGACAACGCAGGAATTCCAGGCGTATCTTGTTTTTTTCCGGCTGAGGGGTACACACGGTACTTTGCTGGTGCGTTATGCCGTCACCTATGCATCCCGCCACCGCCGCCCGCGACTGCTGCAGCTTTGTATGACGCGGGCTAAGGAAGCATAATTGCACGTTTAATTTAGATTTTAAACTTATTTTTTTGCAAATGCATTTTGGATTTCGCTGCTTAGCGCAGTCTTTCCCCCCTCCACGCTTCGGTTATTGTGAAGGGAGGGCATTTGTATGGGTGCTGCAGTGGCTGTGTGTTTGTGCAAATTGGATTTTGGGAAAAGAGAAAAATATACATGCATATTGGCTGCATTATTCATGCCAGCGGAAGCATCCTGACTGCATTAGCTGAAGCTACACTCGTATGGCTATATAATTAGCATTTTGGGTTTTTTTTTCCCTGAAAGAATTGTGGACCAAAGGGAAGGTTGTTTTTTTTGTATAGATTTGTTTTAAAACGTCAACCTGAAATGGTTACGGTTGAATAAATAGCCATCGCATCTTGTGGTATGTACATTTTTGTACGCCGCACCTATGTAATAACAAATATCATTATCCTCGTGATCGTGATGATGAGCAGTACTGGTAGAGACAAACAAAACCCACCATGGTATTAAATATCTTCATAACGTGTGGAATTTTTTTTGCAAAAAATCGCATTACAAATGTCTTTTTTTTTCCCCCGACCAATATTGCTACTTGCAACTATTGCTTTTGACCGTGGTTCTTTTGTGATGCGACACGCAACGGATCGCCTGGCCGTGTGTCAACACGACCATCATGCTCACGCGCGCACCCAGGCACTGTCATTTTGATTAAAATGGATTTTCACCAACAGCAAAAAAAATAAACCTATTGACTTGACTTGAAATCCCTTGTAAAATCAGAGTTTGTTTACCCACTCTGCTGTTTTGTATGATCGTTCTGGTCATAATTTCAACAGATGTTTATATAATTTAGCAGGTTTTTTTTATTGTGCGTATTCTTTGATGCATTGTGGCCTTTTTTGTGTGTGTTTTGGCATTCAACCGAGTATTACGTGCTTTTATTTATTTAATAACGGGTCTATATATATATTTTTTATAAACACAAACCCCAGTCTATATCAGTGTCGTTAAATCAATTGTCTGCGCATATCGTGCGAGTGAGCCATCTGTGGATTAGCGTGGTGTAGATGAAAATCGGGTAATTGTGTTCTCTCGCCGTATTGATTTTTGTCTTTAATGATAGCACCTAAGCCCCCCCCCCCCGTGGATAATAACAGTAAGGCAGCTATTGCGAGCGAGCACATATGGAAGTGGAGGTGTGTCCTGTGTGAACCCAGCACAAACACGGGGATGCAAAGACAATTCCGTTTGGTTTCAAGCCTTAATTCCTATTCAATGATGAATCCCAGCCTTTGTAATCTGCCATCATAGCATGTTTACCGTAACCCCCCTCCCCCCACCCCTATCTGTCTTTCTATTTCTCCCATTACCCACCCTCCTTTTTCACCTTCTTTCGTACGATATTGATTGGCAGCTCTGTGCGCGTGTGGCCTGCTGTATGTCGACACGCAAGCAGCTATAGACGAGTACGCAAATGCTAATTGTTTTTGTTGACGTGTCCCGCTTTCGCACGTGTTAGTGTTCGTGTATACGTCTGTGTGTGTGTGTGCGCGCGCGCGTGTATGCGTGCCATTGTGAGCATGTGAATGCTTCTAAATTGGCAATTGGTTTAAAGCCAAGGGGACAATGAAAGCTTTTATTTGATAATCGTTTTCAATGCCGTGCTGCAGCCGTAAATAAACGCCCGTGTAATTAATCCAAAAGTAGGCCCTAAATAATGCACGCCTACATGTGTTTACATCCCACATCGTGCGCTCATTTGCACGAGCGTCGGCATGCAAATCCGCCGCGCCGCGCGCGCACGGGCAGCCAATTCCTCTGCTGCGCGCGTGTTCACGGACGCCTCTCAAAGGATGAGCGGCGCTCATGCATTAATTATGGCGAGACGTTGCTGCAAACAACAACGGGATTGTTGGGGTTTTTTTTGTCGTCGTCGTCGTCTCTCTCACCTTTGCTTATTGCTTTGTTATGTTTCTGGCCTGGGTAATGATGACAGCACGGCGGAGTGCTGCTGCCGGTGAAACCGCTTTTTCTTTTCGACACAAACATCAGACGGGACCGCTGCCCCGGGGGTTGTCGTGTGTTTGCTCACAGCATTTGGCGAAAGAGGAGGAGTCGGTGGTGGTGGTGGGGGGGGGGGCGGCGTGTAGAAGAAGGGAGGAGGTGCGTAGGGATGCAGCAGTGTGAGTGGGGGGCGGATTGGTGGGGGTGCTGCTGGGAGATGATAGAAAGAGGGAGAGGCATGTGACGTGCGCTGGATGGACGACTGGTTTGAAGGCAACTTCCGAGAGGGCGGGGGTGGGGGGCATAATATCTAGGAGCAGTGGTTCCCGACCTACGCTTGCAAATATAACGAGATTTGGTGTTAATTTGTGCAAAATGCGTTGTCGGTGCATGTCGCTTCTCAAAAATGTTGTGAGAGCTGACGGTTGTGTGCCGGGCCGCCACTGATCTGGGGAAACACTGATCCTCGGAGGATGTGCTGGGGACACACGTGGGGGAGAGGCGGGGGGGGGGGTGCATCTGGTGGATGAGACAAATGTGATGATGCTCAGTGGCACGGAAAAAAACAGCCAGGAGGGGAGTTTGTTGAGATTTCGCTCGGGCTGCCCGGCACATTGAGCATGCGTGACGTTCCGGATTTACGTAACCTTTGGTACTCCATTGTGGTGGATAATGAGAGGGGAAGCTCTGGACGCAGTCACCCACCCACAAGCATTCGGAGTCACGTTGACAATCCGAAAGCCATCAGGCGCATAACCCAAGAAGTGTTTACGTTCGATGCACGGCCAGGGTAGCAGAGATTTCCTTTTTTTTTAGGCAGTTGGTTGGTGAATCACGTGGATGTCCCTCTTGTCTGGGACACCTGCAGAGTGCGTGATTTATATGGCAGGACAGCAAGATGGTTGTTGACTTATTCGCATACATATTTCCACATTGTTGGGTGCTGCAATTGTCGTCGCCACACAAAAGCTTCCTCCTGCAGGACCCTCCCGTAAAAAAAAGTCTTCTGGGGTAAATGAAGGTTTTTTTGCTTGTATTATTGAAATTGGTACAGCTGCGTTGGTTGCATGCAATGTCTTATTCTTCTTCCTGGCATTTTCCCCACTTATCTGACGTCTGCCTCTTTCTCATCCTCTCTCTCTACTCATTCCTCTCCTGGCCATATTTACATTCACTCCATAGTCTTTCCTGGATAAATAAAGGATTATTAGTGTTGGGATGCTGCCACTGTGGTGGAATGGGCAGTGCACAGGACTTGTAATCTACATCTCTGGATGCCGGTTAGGTTTGATCTCCCAGCGCGGCAGTTAAAAGAACGAGGCAAGTTTATTTAAACACCCCCCCCGCCCCCAACTGCCTCTGTCCACCGACCATTATAAATCGGTCCACCACAATTAGTCTATTGGCAGGTCACGTGTGGTGGTGTAAAGTGTGGGTACTATAACCTAGTACAAGACATCTTGGCAGTGTGCACGAGTAGGCCAAAATAACTCGTCTTAGAGGGAACTCTCTCGAGCTCCTTCTAGCGGATGCCATTCTGCCAGTGGTGGCGTGAGCAAGCAATTGAATGATAATTTGTATACTTTTGCAAATGACAACTACAACTAAATTTCTCACGTCCCTGCCACTGATCATCGCCTCTGTGGTATGGCTGCAGCCCCTGTTGTCGCTGCGTGACGGTGCACGCTTGTGGCGCGGAACCGGTCCCCTCAATCCACACGCGTAGCCTCGGCATTTATTCCTGCGCTCACACTCGCTCGCTCTGGCTCGCTCTCGCAGTGCCTCGGAAAGTTCCGGGCATCCTCGCAGCAGCGGCTTTTGGCTCGCCATCGAACAAAGACGGTCACCGCATTGCGCCCTTTCAGATGCCCTTCTGCGGCCGTCCGGAACGCCCTTCCATTGCGATATTAGAAAGTCGCTACGTAGCCAACCGTGCTAACCTCCGATTAGCACGGTTGGCTACATACGGTGCGAAAGAAGTTCAACGTGCATACAAGTCGAGTGCTGCAAGCCCTTTTGGGGATGAGAAGATGCGTGCGGTGCCCGAGTGAGCCCGGGAATAAGAGCCAAGTTCTCTCGTGTGTGTGCCGCAGCAGGGCGAGAAAGGAACAAGAAAGCCCGGCATTAGAGGCGCCCGTCCGTCACGGAATGCACGGGGGGGTATGCGCTGCTAAAGTAGGTCGGGAAAATGAGAGCACCGGGTAGATTGCGGGAGGGAGGCAATGGGGTTTGGTGTAAGTAAAAAAAAAATTACCTCCCAAATGGTATCCTGTTTGTGTTATCGAGGCGGGAGGGGATTTAAGAAATTTGCCCGTCGTTTCGACTGCCCTGCCGGGAGATCGAATCGAAGTGGCCGTGGTGTAACGGTGATAACTGTGCTAACCGTTACACCACGGTAACCGTTACACCACGGCAGTGGCCACCCCCTATAATAATTATTATTAGGCACGTAAGATTTAATTTGCATATTACTCAAGCACCATTATGCTGATTGGGTGACCGTGCGCACGAACTGTTGCGGAGATTGTGATTATTACATGTATTTTTCACCAGTGTCCAGCTGCTGTACACAATGTTCCCAGGATATCGGGAGTCCTCGGATGGGCGAGTGCGTGGGATGAGTGGTTTGGCTCCCGCAGGCTGGCAGCCCATTGTGGCTTGACCTTAGCATTGAGGACAGCTTCAAGTGCTCTGCCAAGTCTCTCTGCTGTTTACTTGCGCGTGCGTGTGTGTGTGTCTGTTTATTACGAGTGTGATCATTGTGATAATTTTATTATTACTACTACTAATAGGACTACCGCCAGCGACTCCACAACTCCGTGTAAATTCCTGTGCGGACTTACCGCCCACTATGAAGTGTGTGCTGCTATAGGTAACGGTGAGCACACTGGACTTGCAACCATGAGGTCGCCGGTTCGATCTCCCGGCGTGGAATTTGGAAGCGAATTTAGTAATCCCCCCCCACCCCACCTCTTTGTCCACCCAGCAGTATAAATGGGTTCATCACAGTAAGTCGGTTCTCAAGTCGCACGTGATTGATACTCCCACCAATTACAAAAGAGGGAGGGGTTTTTCTGGAACTCCCTATCGCCGAGGCCCTTCTGCCAGCAGTGGTGTGAGCATGGATTCGAAGAGCTACACTTTTTATCTTTTATCGAGGGGATAGTAGAGTGGTGGCGCAGCAGTCAGCACTGCACGAGTAACTCGACGATATTCCTGGCCGCAGCCAACGTCCGTGGCAAGTGATATCCGGAATAGTTGTAGGCTCCCCTTGCACCAACCGGCGCTACTCATATTCTTCTGCACTTGGCTAACCTGCCCTACGAACCAGTGTGGTGAAGTATGGTCATCAGTGGATTGACAATGGCCCGTCGCATGGCCAGTGGATGCTCAAGACACTGATGTAATTTTCAAAATAAGGTCATTTTATGCTTACCAAGTTGCCCGAATTCTAAATGTTTGAACATTCGCACCAAGAAAATACTTTTTTTAAATATTACAGAATTAGAAACAAAAAAAAAATATTATTGTCATTTACCAAACATTATCAAATATCAACGTTACATTTAAGCAATTATAAATATGGCAATAGTAATGCTAATAAGATTACAGGGTCCTTAATTAGAAAGATGAAGGGAGCATGGCAGGATTTTTAATGAGTGTTGTGGGTGGCGGGTGGGAGTGGGGGAGCTATGTGCAATGCACTTTACCTTTTCTTTGAAGTCTCGCAAACAACTTGAGCCATCTGTTTTATTAAACGGGCAAACACACCATCACGCACGCTGTCAGTCCATCCGTCCCTTATTTTAATTTGTTTCAAAAGGACCGCGAGAGAGAGAGAGAGCGCGCGCGCGCGCGAAAACGCGCATCACGACTCTTAATTAGCGCGGCCCCATCGCGTGCCAGCCTGTACCGAGCGCTGTGGCCAGCCGGAATGATATTTAAACACGGGGTGGGGGGGGGGTGTTTGAAGCGTCACCTTTGTGATGCACAAAGTGCGATGGGGCTGCGACGATGACGGGGTCAGAGAGGCGCGCCCGCGCGTTACAGCCCACGAGGTCCGGAGCAAATAAATTAACCGACGGCCCCTGGATTTTCACGTCCAGTGAGCTGACCATTACACCACTGTCGCAGCATCCATTGAGCCCATTTCAAGTAACTTCATTTTTCAGTGGATGCGTTTAGAATCAACTTACAACACACACACACACAAAGCGGTGGTGTGTGTTAACATGTACGAATGTAATCAATATTGTTTTTAGTGGGGGGGGGATTTGAGAAGGGGGAAATGGCCCCCTCTCACTACTGACATTTAATTTCTGGCGACCCTCATTAATCCCCCTTCTGCCAGCCACTCTTTTTTTTACATGCTGCCTCTCAGAGTGGAAGGATACAACACCACCCCTCTTATCAAGACGTGTGTGCTTTAATCATTGTGCTTGTGGGGGCACATCTCTGAATGAAGCGAGTGGTGATTATTACCTGTCCCCTGTATTAATTAGCGCTGAAGTAGCTATTTAAAAGCCCATCTGAAGGGGTCGACGTCCTCGCAGCCTGGAACCACACGCAACCGAAGGATACAATCGATGTGCACGTATGCACGTAAGTCGTGATGCGTGCACCAAACCAGTTTTCATTTGCGTGCGTTTTCGAAAATTAATTTGAGATCATGAAAAATTAGCTGCAGGCCTTCGAATCATCTGCTGCTGGGTGATGGCCTACTTACCCCGTGACAATCATGAAAGTTGTTTGACAATAGTACACTCGCTGGTCAGTGTGGGTTAGTGAATGAGTAGTTAGCCATGCCTGGGGGAAATATATAGATGAACGTATGTATTTAATTTGACTTTTATTCCCACGATTGTAAATTACGTGAATGGAAACCGCAACGTTTCACGATTTTTTATTATTATTATAATTTGAAACGGGAACGCTGTGTTTTATTGGTGAGCCACATGCGGAACAAATTTTCCCCGTGAGCCGCTGCGTCTGCCGAGTCTGGTCTCATCGGTGGGGGGATCCCTAGACCCCCCCCCCCCCCCCGGTGACGGATGTGGGGATCCGCCTGTCGGCTTCTGTTGCTTTGCTGTGCGGGGATTTCATAAATCTGCTGCGGCATTTTAGCAGGAAGTCTGACGGCAGCTGGGGAATTGAGCTCATAAATAATTATATAAGAAGGAAAAATAATGACGATGAAATGAAATGCACGTGTAAAGGAGGATTAAGGATAAAAATGCCGTATTAGTCTCACGTGCCTTGTTTTCGACAAATACCTCTGCACATCCCGTTGGTGTGAGCGAGTTCATTTCGTTATTGCAATGGAGCACGGCGCCGTCTGTGGTGTAGAGCGTGATACCAGATGCTCGTTTCAAAATAAATATAATATGACAAGAGTCTAAAGGAACACCAAGTAAATTTGTACAAAAATATACAAATTGGCGTCAAGAAACAGAACGCGCTATCCTCCATTGTGCACGGACCTTCTTGCACGTATCCATCTTACGGCTGTTTTGAAACTTTTATTTCCCGTTGCACTCAAATATGCTGCACCCAAAATACACGTGGTCATCATCGGCCAGTGTCTGTCCGCTGCAGGATGAAGGCCTTCCCTCGCCTGTCGCCCTCCCTTCTCCGAGCCCAGCCACTGCCCACAATTCGTCTCACTCCTTTGCACGCGGATTGATTTCGCCGCTCCATCTCCACGCGCGGCCTCGAATATTCAAAATCCCCACGTGCAATGTCAAATGATGCTGCCCCGCGCGCGTGATAATTACCCTCGTCCCCTGGCCCTTTCAAAATAGCCCTGTCCCGGCTTGTTCTCATCGACGCGGCACACACGTAGGAAATGGGTTTGTGTTCCCCGGTAATTGAGGAGGTCTTTGCCGCCTGCATTACCCCCCCCCCCCCGTCTTGGTTTTAAAATCCGCCGGCTCCGCTGTTCACGTTCGCGAATGCAGACGGGGGACGCGTTGTGCGTTGCATTCCCCGGAGCCGGCAGGGGCAAGCGATGGGCTGCTTTACACGAGTGTGTGTAGACGTGGGCGAGTTGCTGCCCGATTGTAAAATTGGCCGTCACCAACTCGCTTAGATCACACAGTAACGATGTAAGTTGAACTTTGATGGAAGATCACTGTGCATGACCAGGCGGTATGCACGTAGGGGGCGTGTGTTCAACTTCTTTCGCACCGTACGTAGCCAACCGAGGTGCGGAATAGGCTGCAGGGCTATAATGTAGGCAGCAGGGAGAAGAGCGAGCAAATTATGTATTTTGCGCTGTACTTGTAAGCTCCGATCTGCACTGAACAGAATGCTGAAGTATGGTCATATTACCCTCACGGTCTGGCAAGGCTCTCTTCCAGCATTGGATCGATAAAATGTAACTCATTTGGAGTGTGGGTCTTGGGGGTTATTTGACCGTACTTCATCGTGCCTGTCAGTGCATGTTGGTCATGACCGAGTGACGTCAAGGCCTGATAGCAATTCAGAATTTGGAGATAATAAAAAAACGCATCTTTTAAGAGTAACCTGTAATTTTTTTTTAATCGTGTAAATAAAAAAAAACTCTTCTATGCGTACAATGATCATCATTGTTCTCAAGTGGTCTTTAAGTTAACCTAAATAATAAATACACCGTGCTTGCCATCGAGACGCTTACCATCTGCTTCGTGGCGATGTTCCAGGTGAAGGGTGTGTACAGTAACCACATTGGCGCACATCGCAGAGGGATGCGTCACGTGAGCGTGTGTGGGCTATGCGAGAGAGCGTGGATCTTCCCAGCAATTAGCTGCCTTGCCCACGCTCACTTTGCAGCCTGCCACTTGGCTGTGCATATCATTGTCGTATGCTGGCACAAGTAGAGCCAAATGTACGTGTATTTAGCTGCGTGAAAGATGTGTGTCGGAGGGGTTGGGGAGCGGCTACGAACCCCGGCACCCCGAGTTCGATTTCAGCTCCCGACCAATAACTGTGATGCATGTGCGTAGCCAACTGTGCTAATCGGAGGCACGGGAGTTGTGAATATTTGAACCAGTCCTCCCCTAGGTCTACTCATCTTTAAATCGTACCTTGGTGTGGTGTGTAAACATTTGCACTGAGAGGACAAAGGCGTCTGGGCATAGTGCTGACCTCACTACCCCCTCGTGCCCTGTGGCGGCCTTCATAGATGCTTGCTTATCGCACTTGTGCCGACAGCCTATGTAGGCTATATTCAGGAAATAATTACTGTTGTATTGGCTAGTGTCCTACACACACTCTGAATCGCAGCCACATGGGTTAAATTCCTTGGTCCTGTACGATGCCAAAGGAAATATTTAATTGGACCTTAGACAGCAGATGGATTGTATATATATTGTAGGTGGACAAGGTGAGAGACAATGATGTACAACATGGGATTAACTCATTTGCCAGCAGGATGATGGTGATGATCATAATAATCATGCTGGTCGCGATCATGATTACAGTCGTGACCACGAGTGTTAACTGTCCATGTAAAAAATATATAGTTTTGCGAAAGTATATCTATTTTCTGCAACTATCTTAGAATGTTATTCACACTAAATATATAATCATTAGACCTCCTTTGCCAGTACCAAAATGTAATAATAGGGTTTTTCCCCTTTTTACTGGCAACAAAACTGAAACCTTTTTACAAGGATTCATGTTACTGCATTAACCACAATACCTGCAGTCAAAATGCAAACAAAAAACATACTATGATAATATATGATGCATTGTCCTTGAAACTGATTGGTCCACACCAAGGGACGGCTTTCTTTTGAGCCTCGACCCAATTGGTGCTCGACCAGATGACGCCAATCAGTTTCAAGGACAATGCATATATTATCATAGTATGTTTTTTGTCTGCATTTTGACTGCAGGTATTGTGGTTAATGCAGACATGAATCCTCGTAAAAAGGTTTCAGTTTTGTTGCCAGAAAAAAAGGGTAAAAACCCTATTATCACACTAAATATATTAAGACATTTTCACCATCCGCTCTCCTCTAAGCTCGTGGTGACGGTTCGCTGACAGATCATTATTGCATCTTTATTAGCATATACCCACGACTTAACGTTGCAATACTTCCGCTGTTCGCTTTTTGGCGTTCTCTGGTCTCACACTGGTCAGACTAGGCTCGAAAGAAGGCCGTCCCTGGTGTTTGCATGTTCACCGCAAGTGCGCGTGGTCAATGCAGACAGGATTCCTTGCAAAATGTTTCTTCCATTTGGCGTTTGAACATCTTAACGCCTGTTTCATTACCATAAAGGATAAGACCTATTCTTATTTGTTCATTCTTTCACGCAGAATCGCACACACGGGGTCCGCGTCTTTGTGGGGTGCGCGCGCGCGAATGCGTCCGTTGTGCAATTCCCTGTGTCGGTCCGTGTGTCTTGAGAGGGCAAAACATTTCCTGGATTTTGTTTTGGGTTCTCTGCTGCCCACCCCACCGTCACCCCGTGTAGTTATGCGTTCCCCTCTAGCCCCCCTCGCAGCTGCCCCCCACCCCCAACCATCGTCTGCCTCCCATTTCCTGGCCACAGCGTTTCCCCTAATTAACGTCAACGCAACCTCTGAAGCAACGGACCGGAACAGAGGGAATTACTGTCGGGATAGGCGCGTAACAGGCTGCGAGCTGCTACTCGTGCCAATTATAAAAAAAAAAAATGTTATTCACGTATGACGGCGATAACTGTTTATTTAAATGTGTATGACGTACGCACCCGATCTTGGCGAGCATTTAGAAAAATATGTCGTGTTTACGCCAAAGAAGCGTTTGGTAAATGTGTGCTTTATTTATGGAGATGGCTCCGATCCATGCGGAGTGTTGGTTAAATGAGTGTTGTATAAAATATGTATTCTCGACATATAGAAATCAATTAATTGCACAGATGTTCAGGTTGTAAAAAGTGGCTGATGATTAGAGAATATTAACTTGTTTTAAAGTATCGGTATGATAAGGAAATTTGATGTCCATTTTGCACATTTGAAATGTAGGCTGCATATGGCTTAACTATGAATCCCTGTTCCTATACTGTTTCGAGTTACTGACAACATTAAAGTAACAATATAATACTTTACAACCCTTGTCAATCCACTGCTGGATGATGCCGTGTTGGTCATGGGAGTTGTTGAACCATACTTCACCATACTGGTCACTGCAGATTGGTGGAGAGTGAAGGCGCCCAAGAATGATTCGGGTATCACTCGAAGCTGATGTTTTAGCCCAACGCCCGGAATCAAACTCTTCTCTCTGGGTTTACCGCGCAGTGCACCCGACCACTGTGTACCACCGTGCCCGCAACACTTAAAATATATACGTGGCATCTGTGCCTGTCCACGGAAGTAGATGTGCCACGCTATTAAAACACGTGCATGGGATATCGGGATAATGGGGGGGTGGGGAGGAATCTGTGCGTGGCTTTTAAAAAGGTTCCTGCGTTTTCTGAAGTCTGCACATGATTGCGGCGGCGCGTATCTCAAGACGATGAGCCGCGTAATGGATCTGAGCAGACGTAGCTTATTGCAATAAATCACGAAGATTAACGTCTCCGGAGCAGCAGATAGGACGGTCCCTGAGGTCGCAATCGTGAGAGAGCCAGGAGGGGGGAGAGCAGGGCTGAGGCCACGGGCGAACAACGCAGCATCTCATTAGGACGGCGTTAACAGAACAAGCTTCGTGTCTTCTCGGCAAGGAAGCGGCGGGTAATAAAATATCTCTCGACATTAATTGCGGCTCGAGCATTTGGCTGCTGATGTCCTCATGCCCATAATGAGAAAGTGATGAGTGATGATGATGGCGACGACGATGATGACGACGACGATATTAGTGATGGGAGAGGGACAGCGGGTATGTTGATGTCTGTAGGGTGTGCACGGCTCCGATTGCGTTGATCAAATCTTCTTTTCATGTGGCAGCTGCCACGGTACTGTGAAGGTCAGCACGCCGGACGTGCAACCCCGAGGGTCGCCGGTTCAATTCGATCTCCCAGCGCGGCAGTTGAAACAATGGGAGCGAGTTTATTAAATCACCCCACCCCCACCACCGCCTCTTGGCCACCCAGCAGTGACCTGGGTTCACCCACAGTAAGTCAATCGGCAGATGCGTGTGGTGGGGTAGAGTGTGGGTACTCCCACCACTTCCAATATGTCTGGCTAGTATGTAAGAGTTGGTTCAAATACCCTCCAGAGGGAACTGTATAAAGCTTGTGCTAGTGAATGCCCTTCCACCAGCAGTGGTGTGAGTAAGCAGTTACAAGGCTGCGCCTTGAACTTTTTTTTACCTTTCCTGTGGCATTATGGGATATGATTCCTTGACTCGAAAAGGGGAAAGCAGTTACGGTCTTGTGCTTAATGGAATCGCAACCCGCAACTCTCCACAACCTTTCCGTTCCAACATACCTCAAACCCGCACAACATTGGCTGCACATTGGGGTTACAGAGGGCGAGTCTGGTTTGAGTTTAGAGTGGGCGGAGGACTCCCCAGCTGTCTACGTAGGCGACATTCCCACAATTGGCATAACCCGCATTTTAATTCTCTTCACCCCCAGCCCTGCTTCTTTGGGAAAACTGCATCTATCACGGTGTCACTTTAATTCCGTTGCTTAGATAGATTTTTCCACTCTTCGGGTTATTTATAAACTGCATTTACCATTCAGCATCAGCAGCGCTCCCTCTGCACCCCCCCCTGCTGCCCATCCGCCACCAAAATCAAAATGAAGCTTCCCTGTAATCAAATCGCGGGGATGTATGCTTGAGAATGCAATTAGCTTTCTAAAAAATTAGATTACGGAACTTTCGATTGAGGCTATGCTGATTAAATAAATGACACGCTACCGGGCCGGCAATGTGATTAAACGCCCGTGATTATTGTGTGGCCTCATGGATCGAGCGAGGATTTCCCTTTTCATCGCCCACCCCCGCCGCGGTGCGTGGAGCCTGCGCGAAAAGGGGGCTTGTGTAGCGTGCCCGACCGCGCGGCCGCCTGTGAGCGATTACTCGCAGTGTGTCTCCCAAAAAAAAAAAATGCAATTTCTCTCCGAGAACAACAGAAGGTCCCATCCATCACGCCAATAGGCATGCCGCTTTCTTCCTCAACCTGCTTGGCATTTCGGCTCCGCACCTTCGGGGTCAGTGACTGCGACCGTTTAGGAAAGGTGTTCTCAATCCATTTTTAGGTCGGCAGCGGATGGCGCAGCGGTTAGCACACCGCGCTCTTGATTTCAGCGCCGGACTGAATTCGATTTCCGGCCGTTGGCTAACATTCAGCGGCGAGCGATTTTATGAACCAGTCTTGTTGCGCATACAGTCAGAAAGTAAACAATGCCATTAGCATATAGATTATTACGTTGTATATACAGTACGCATTAAGCGGGGACTAGTCGTGCGGTGGTTGGCGCAGTCCAACTATAAACGCGGCAAACTGAGTTCGGTTTCCATCAACGGCTAACATCAGTTGTGAGCCAAATCTGAATCGGTGCCGAGCCACCAACTTCGTCAACTTCCGCTGACCAGCGTGGTGCAGTACGGTCAAACGAATCCTGAAATTGCCATGACACGAGGAGGCCTTTGTCCCGTCGCCGATTGGCAAAGTGCCGTAAATTATGTTAGCACAAACGCAGCTAATTGCTATTGCTCTGGCGGTGTATGCCCGTAAGGCAGAACGTTGGAGGGGGATCCTGGAGTGTGAGGCTTCCCAGCCGTAGGAGAAAGCAGTGCGTCAAGTAGGCCGGTGGCCTCTGTGGATTTGCGAGTGCTGTTGTTGCCTGCACATGGGGATTTATTCGGTGCACTGCACTTTGTCTCCACCTCGGGCAAAAGGTGCTCGAAAATTAACGAAAACAAAAGGGATTCGTTGTTTTTGCCTGATTAAACATTTAATATAGCCGTATTTTTTTGCGTAGTCGAACAGCAGTTAGTTGTTAAGCACCATGCTCTTGTGCGTGGATGACCGATATGCGGTGGATTTTTCAACGTATATATCAGGTATCGAACGTACATACATACGTATCAAAGCAACAAAATCAACGCATTCGGCAATGACAGTGCCCTGAAATAGAACAACAAATGCCTACAAAGTTTTGGGATACTGGCCCTGCTTAATGGAAAGATGGGATAATGACGAACAGGGCCACTGCCTGGAACATCGCTTTCGACGTGGAATATTTTTTTATTGTGCTTGTGCACCGCTGCCAGCACGATATCACAGGAAAGATTGTGATTAATACAGCGCAGATACGCTGCACTGGCTTTGCAGGCCTGCCTTTTAGAAATCAATGGCTTGCCTTTTCACACCTTCAGAGACCCCCTTTCACCACTCGTCTCCAGAGAGCCGGCACCCCGACAGAATCGCGCGTGCGCGCGTTACGCAAGGCGGTCAGCATAAATCTCTAAGAGGCTTTCAGAACACTCTAGAACTTGTTGTTTTCCCCGTTACTAGTGACCATCTCCACTGAGCGTCACAAGTGGAATGTTTGTATGTATCTTGTATGTACGTTGCTTGGATGGATGGACGTTGAAATTATTTCCCGCTGTACATAGTCGACAGTGCTAATCGGAGGTTGCGGGGGAAGGACAATAAACTGAACACAAAAACGCAGTTGTAAAGAAATGGGTTTTCAATCTGGATGATTTAAAAGTGTAGAGCTCCAGTGGCTTCCTAATATTGGAAGGAAGAGCGTTCCAGACAGCCGTGGAAGCGCACCTGAAAGCGCGCGATGCGGTGATCGTCTTTGTTCGATGGCCAGCCAAAAGCCGCTGCTGCTGCGAGGATGACCGGAGTTTGTGTGATGGTTTCTTCTTCTCCTCGACGAGATCGACGAGTTATAAACGAGATCAGCAAAGGTAGGCTCCACAGAAGCCGGGTTTCCTAACCAATCCTCGGTTTGCAAATTTCTAGAAAAATTATTCACAGCCCACTCAAGTTGATGCATATACATGTTGACGCTGGCACTACCGCTGTGAGTTTATCAGCGGCCGTGCCGTGCGGCTCAATGCGTGATCGCCGACGTTTCACTGCACGGCGCTGGGGAACCTTCTTTAGGAGCTGAAGTTCTTGGAATTCGGTTCCTTTGGCAATCGCTGAACGCCATAGGTGCCGAGATGAAATGGCGAGCGGGTCGACGAGGTGACAGCACGGCTGTTGGCGCCATTGGGTTGGGGGACCTTCTGTTGTTCTCGAAGGAAAAGCTACGTCTTTGGGAGACGTGCTTGTTTTCCGGAACTGAATTTCTTGACGTCGTTCTTTCTGAAGGAACTCCCTGCCAGGCACGCGGAGCGAAACGTCGGACGTCATGCCGCGCAACCCGAAAACACATCGGAGAGCTAAACCACCTTCGTAATTAACGCCAAGGAGCTGGGGGTTGGGGTGGGGGCGATGCTGGGAAAGCGATCACTGCAAATGCTGTGACAGTGATGGCTTGCCATGTCACGGTGCTACCCAAGTCGTGGTTATTATTATTTATTATTAAAGGAGATGTCACGCGGCGGCCTAGTCGGACACATTTCTGGACGGCCACGCTTATTATTGGCATGCCTGCGCCACAGCGAAAATGTGAATCAGCTGTCAGATGTTGTGGGAGGTGAAGGGGTGCGGGCGGGTGGTGGTGAAGTGTTGGTGGAGGGAGGGCTCTATTTTAAAAGATGTCCGTGGTTGACATCCCGGGAGACTCGCTTAGAGGGGGGGATGTGCTCTCCACTGATTGGATGAGCGTGCCCCATGGGGCCACACGTACCAGTGTAAGCGTGCGTCATAGGAAATCCCTTGCCGTGTGATGTCATAGGTGTGTGTTTCCATTGCACGCATGGGCACACGCGTGCAAGGTGCGGCGTTGCAGCGCGCACACGTACGCGCGACGCGTGTCGCGGATATCCTGCTACGAACATGCTGCGACTATGGGATTGTAACGCACGCGCACGCCAGTGGGTTTGACGTGTCTTTTGCAAGAGTGTGCCGCGACCGCGTCCTCGGCTCGGCTGAATATGAATGAATGTTATGCATTTGTTTAAAATAAATCGATCATCTTGTTACCCAATGCCAACCCTGTTCCTGATTTTACACCAGAGAGCAGTGCTCCACGAAGGCCCCTTCGTATGCCATGTGGGTCACGGGGGTCGGTTGACCCTACTTCACCTCGCTAGTAGCATTGAACCCGGCCATATCTAACATTGGTTTGCGAATGATATTTGGACCGGTCACAGGCTCTCCCCCCTCAGGGAGTACCCGCCGCGGGTGTGCGAACATCGGCGGGTTGGGCAGGCAAAGGCGGCATCGTCGGTGACGGCCACAACACCCACCGTGCCCAGCCTGAGCACGTGCTCGCTCACAGCTCATTTCAACACGTCCACCTCTGTGACTCGTAGCCGATTGTTGGTGCCGGATTTCGTGAGCAGAAAATATGTGTCGGCGCGCTGAAGCGGTGATACGTTGGCACGTTCGTCCACGCGATAACGCCGTCGATTGGCTTTCGCCGGGGCGGCGGAGGGTTTAACGACACACATTTTCCGGACGTGACCTGAACCATAAATCAATTATGAATCGCTAATGGCACCGTGCCCCGTGTCCCCTCCCCCCTCTTACCACCGCGACGGTTTATTAATGTCTGTTTGTGTGTAACGGCTGCGTCGTACAGACAAGCAGCATGAGGTGGAACTTCCGGCGCCGACGACCAAAGAGAAGGAGAAGAAAAAGTCGCGACAGCCCATGTCGCACATCAGCGGAGTCCGCAAGCTCACGCACAGCTCGAGCCTCACGCACGCCTCCATCCCGCGCTTCGGCGTCAAGACCGACCAGGAGGACACTCTGGCCATGGTGAGCTTCCTGACCGCCTGTCACGGTCACTCTTGTCCCCTTGTGCGAGTGTTCCCGGTCACACCTGTGTCTGCGTGCCTGTGTCCCAGTCGCTCTTGTGTCCGTGTGCCTGTCTCTCCCAGTCGCCGTTGTGTCTACGTGCCCATCTGTGCCAGTCGCTCTTGTGTAACGTTGGGGAGCTGGAGGGGACCGACCCCCCCCCCCTCCCTGCTGAAGACTCAACCCCACTGCTAAAAGTCTAAAAGGCACCGCTCCCTTTATCGTACACACGGAGAGAGAGCATTGGCTGTGTGCACCCATCTATAGTTAAATTTTTTATGCCCCTTTAAACAAGGTCACGCTACAGGGTCGCGTATACACCCTGGGCACGTGCCCAGCGTGTCACGTCTCGCTTAATCGTATCTTGAAGTTGTTGCTGAACTGGAGTAGGTTTGCACGTGACTTGTTAGTCGCAGTCAGCGGCGAGAAATGTACTGGATGTGGTGTGCCGGGTACATCAACGTGTTCTGGGCAGACGATCCCAGGCCGAGGTTACGACAGTGTTTGTTCACTCGTTCCCGTACGTCCCGGTTGCTTTTGTGCGTGTGCGCATTTTTTGTCCCAGTTCTCGTGTATCGGTTGCCTCTCTGTCCTGTCCTGTCCCCCCCCCCCCCCCCCCCCGGTGGTGTGAACGCGGCTGTCCCCGCCTCGTTCTCGTATTGCACGCCACGTGTTTTTTCTCCCCCGTCTGCCAAACTCTGCGGGTCACTTTCTGCCTTTCCTTTTTATTGAAAAGCCGCAAATCCCAAATGAAGAAATAACCCCCCCCTCCCCCAAGAAAAACATTCGCCACGTTCGTCATTACAGCACTGCCTTTTCGTGACGGAAACAAATCTGTAATAAACTAAATGTTTTTTTTGGGCACTGGCCTCTTTTGCAGAAGGTTAGCCTATTATATATTGATGTTTTTTTTTCTTGACATCGGCAGGGCTAATGTCGAATGTGGCGAGTAATTTTATTTATTTATTATTTGTGTTTGTGCACTGCTGCCAACTCAATCCCTTAATACTTAGCAATACCTGCTTTACTGTTTTGTAAATACTGTCGTACGTCAGTAGCCACTTTTGTACGTCATTGCCCGTATGGAAAAAAAAAAATCAACCTCATTTCTTCAAGCGAATTTCATTGTAATTGTGTTCTGTTCAAAATGGGAATTAATATATTTGCGTGTCATCATTATGAACATCATTTTAACTCCCATCAGGGCAACATGTTATTCTACCGAGATTGCCACAAACCAGATGTGCGTCTATATCTGAACTGGCCCTAGACCTCCGCCAGGTCAACTAGGCCTCTAAATGTGTAATCGAGCGCTGCGTGTAAACCTTTGGTACTGGAGAGACACAGGCGGCTGGCCACGCGACTCTTGTTTCGGCGTTGCACGCTAACGGGCACTTGCCTCGGCCGTGTGTGTTGCCTATACGGGGGATCTTTGCATTTGTCTTGGTTTGCGATGGCTGACGCGGCGCCCTCCGACCCCCCGTGTGCTTTGTGTTCGCCAGGAGCTGGACGATGTCAACAAGTGGGGGCTGAACATCTTCCACGTGGCCGAGTTTTCGCAAAACCGACCGCTCACCGTCGTCATGTACGCCATCTTCCAGGTACGCTCGCGGACTCTTCGGGCCATTATCATTGTCGTGCCAAGGTGTCAATGACACATGCTCAGGTTTAGGCCTCGCACTTTGGATGCACCGGCGGTGGCAGACTGAGACCCAGGCTCACTCTGGTAGTAAGTGGGTGCCCTGCCAGCGAACAGTTCCTCAGCGGTTATTGGTCAACTTACAGATGGGTTTCTCAAACGTTACCCTCCCCCCCCCCATTTCCTGATAAGTTCCACTCCCCTATACTTGTACGAAATCTATGAAACTATTGGATACTGGGTTGGCACTCTGTCTACTCTTGATGCGGTAGTGTGTGTTTATTGGGTGCGGCACGGCACACCCCCTAGTATGCCATGCCGTGCCAGGCTTTATAGGTGATCACTCACAGCACTTACCCAAACAGTCTGTTCAGGCTATACGGGGGATCTTTGTCTTTATTATCGGCACAATCAGCATTGGTGGCAACTTGTTTAAGGGAGAAAAGTGCTAACTCACACGTGGAGTTTTTGTTAAAGATATCTCCCTCATATTTGTGGGGTTTCTCTAGTCAGGAATATTCCAAACATCCAAAGCAAGATCCTTCTGAAAAAGGATCCTGCTTGGGGTACCTTAAGCATCAGGTTGACGCTTTCCTGGATATTCAAAGCTCATTCGGTAACCAGGAGGCCAATTATCGAGTGGTCTCCATAAGAGTCCGGGCAACCGAGCGGAAGACCTAAGTGTTCAGATGTCGTGGTGCTGTCAGGGCAGACCGTGGAGGTCGCTGTGTGTCTACCGCGCAGCAGCTGCGGGATCTGGCAGTGGGAAGAACGCATTGGCAATGAGGTGGAGATTTAGAGTATTTTGGCTGCTGTAAATTTCAAGGTGATGAGCGACTTCGTTGAGCTATCATCCGTGATAGCCAGGTCGCTTCTGAAAAAGAGCTTTTGAAGCTCGGTGAGCCCTTAATAGGTAAAATAACAAAAATGTAAAATTTTGGTGGTGGCATCATCGGCTTTGGGCCATGATGACCTCTTGACCTCGATCTGATATTGTAAAGTTTGTGTGAGATCAGCAAGGTATTGTCGTTCGTTTGTGGCAAGCTTCATTGCAACAGAACCTTTGAAACTAAAAAAAGTTAACTTCAGTAATCGCTGGTCACTGATAAGTTATAGAATCATTCATGTGACACAGATTTCTTTACAACAGTGTGCAGTATTAAAAAAATCATCATCAGCACCAGCTGTGATCTATCAATTTCTGAATGAAAACCTGCCCAAGCCAAGGCCTGTTCCTAATGGGAATGCTTAATTAATGAATGAATGGTTTAATGAATTCATAAATGCATGAATGCATGAGTGCATCAATGGATGCATGAATAATTTAATGGTTGAATGCATAAAGAGGTGCATGGATCAATGAATTGATACACTAATTAATAAATGCATGGATGAATAAATGCGGGGATATGATGAATGATTGCATAAATTAATGCATTAATGAACGAGTGAATGCTTGCTTGAATGATTGAACGAACGCACGCGCTCAAATGTTTCCAGTGTCTCTCTGCCGTTTAAAATCTTTGGGGGGAGTGGCCAAACAACCGACACCCACGAAGGCCAAAAGTGGCTGCGATAACAACGGAGCATCACAGCCCCCCCCCTCCCCTCCCCACTCCGCCCACCACCCCAAACACCGACACGTGGGAGCACTCACATCCTCCTTTGACCCCGGGCAGGAGCGGGATCTGCTGAAGACGTTCCGCATCCCCGTGGACACGTTCATCACGTACATGATGACGCTGGAGGACCACTACCACGCGGACGTCGCCTACCACAACAACCTGCACGCCGCTGACGTGGCGCAGTCCACGCACGTGCTGCTCTCCACGCCCGCGCTCGACGTGAGGGGCCGCTCCTTACGCGCGACGTCACCTCGCGGTTTGCTTTTGTCGCGTGTCGCGATGACGGCGTTCTGCCATTTCGCCGTTTCTGAAAGACGCGGTGGGGGGGGCGGGTGGCGGGGAAACCGCGTGCCGTGTTATCGGGGGACGTGAAAGCGGCGCCGGCGGGTTAGGAGCCGTTTTGCACCGCCCGTCGTAGCAGCAGAGGCTCGCGGTTCGTGTCCGGCAGGCTGCCCTGGTTATCCGCCGCGGGCACGTTAGCGGTAAAATAAAACGTGGCGCCGTCTGCGTCGCAGTGGACGTGAAAAGATCCCCGTGAGACGTCACTGGAGAAGGGGCGAGGCCGTCCTGTGCCGGGGGCGTCGTGGTACCATTTGTTTTCCGCTTTTGAAAAAATAACGCCGCAAATTACTTTATTGGGATTACAAATGGCAGACATCTCCCCCCCCCACCCCCCCGCCTACTTTGAAACTGCTGCAGACTGTCTGTGAAATATAGCACTATAAGAATGGCACGATTACCAAATGTGCTAAATTATTATTAGCACAGACTACGGCTACAGTCATTTTGAAACTGCTCTTTATGTAACACGCGGTGCACTATTTCGCGGTGCCCTGTTCCATATTGAGCCGAGCAATTAGTCAAAGTCTGTTACATGTGCTACAAACGGCATATTGCCACCGTCCGACCATCTTGACGCAATCATAATTTGCATTGATGTAGCATCTTAATCTTGTGAGCATCTCTAGACGCTGTAAAGAGGCAACTCATTGACATCAATTAACACGGAGCAAGCATCCAACAGCAACGAATCTCATAGCCACGGTGACCAATCACACTTTACTGTAAAACATAACGTCGAACCGGGGAGTTTACATGGGATAATAAGCGATCTGAGCACGGAGCGGGCTTTTTTTTTTGGCGCACCGCTAACGGTCGTCTCGCCCTCCCCGCAGGCCGTGTTCACCGACCTCGAGATCCTGGCGGCCATCTTCGCGAGCGCCATTCACGACGTCGATCACCCCGGAGTGTCCAACCAGTTCCTCATCAACACCAGTAAGTTGTCTCCGCGTCGTATTGCCCGAACGGGCTGTAGGGGCAAGTGTTGTTAGCGAGCACCTGTGAAGGCCGGCAAGGCACACGAGGTGGTGGGTGGCCAGCAACCATGCCCGGCTGCACTGGTCTCCCTCGTGACAATGTTTACACACCACACCAGGTACTCATTTGAGGCTGAGTCGACCTAGGGAAAGGACAGATAATCATCACTACCACTTCCCCCTCGCACCATACCCGTCTTCACGAACAATGCATTAAGCCTATGTATAGACTATATATATATGGGGCGCCACGGTTGTAAGATGTTAACTACCTCGCCTGGTATACAGGAGAATCGTGGGTTCGAGTCTGAGATTTTTCTCTGGCTCCTCCGGTTTTTCCTTCCACATTTAAAAACATCCGGTTTCACGGTATTTGGCTGCTATAAATTTCCACGCAATGAGCCACTTCATTGAGCTATCATTTGTGATAGCCAGGGCGCTTCTGGAAGCGAGCTATTTAGCTCAGTGGGACTCTTTTGGTAAAATGAAAATAGTTGAAAATCCGTTTTTTATTCATGGAATCAAGAGGTGAGGGTTTGTTATGTCTTTTTTTAGCACTTTCTAATTTTAGCGCTGGTCAATCTGTGTGTCGGTGTGATGCAGCGCAGCTATCACGGACACCCTTGAACAACCTAAAAATAGGTGGCTTCAGATCAATGGATGTCACATGCATTAGCTTGAATCGGGGTGCCTGCCCGTGTGAGTGCCCGGTGTTGGGGAACACACGTAGCCTTGACTCTCCATCCGAACTGGGATATTTCTAATTCACAGAGACATTTTTCTCGTGAACCGTTTGTTTTAGAATTTGATGCCGAGTCATATGTACCGCTGGACTTGTTTCTGCAGTCACAATCTGTTAACACGTAGCAAGAAAGTTTTGCGAGCCTTTTGACTATTCTTTAAACTAAGCACAAGCACGGGTCGTTGAAGTGGAACGATGGTGCAGTGGTCAACGCTGTGATCCTTGTGACCCGAGTTCCTTTTCCCGGAGATGGCTAACGTGTCACGGACGAGTAGACGTCTCAACCGGTCCTGTGCTTCACCAACCCACATTGGCGAGCGTAGCGAAGTATGGTCCAACGACTACTGTCTGTGATCAACTTGGCATGAGGAGTCCCTTTGTCCAGCAGTGAATATTTACCCAAGGGATTGAAATTATTTTTTATTATTTATTATTATTCGAGCAACTTAAGAAGTGTTTGCCTCTTGAAACAAAAAAAACATTAGCACGAATGCACTTTTCACGAGAAAGTGGAAAAGTAAAAGAATCTTGAAACGGGAACACTTGCGTTCGACAAAATGAAAAGTTCCATAATGGATGGGGAGGTAGAAGGGAAACGCAGTATTGACGGCATGCTTTAAAATAGGTCGTCTACTATTGAACCGTCTGGCAAGATAGCAGACAGTAAATAGACACGGCTTCGGAGTCGTGCAATTATAGTCGGCAGGTGCCCCGATCTGTCTGCAAAATCATTATTCCATTTTTGTAATCGTCGTGAATTAAAAAAAATTCGTCACTCGATTCTCACCGGAAAAACAATTAATTATCTGCCACATTTTATTCAACACATGAGAGCGTTAACTAGTTAAGTTATCAACTTGCGCGTTGAATAAATAAATCTGGCCGCATTCCGTTGTCCCTACACAACAACTCGGCAAGTCCTGGGCTAGAGCTACAGGAGACCAAATAAATCCTCGTGGGCTAAATGCAGTCCGGCTTTTTTGTGTTCACTCTCTGAGTGTTGGGACTCCTCTGTTCACTGGTGAAATTGTAAAACGAACGAAACGCAACATCCGTCGATTGATCGGAGAGAAAAGCCGTGCTGCATCGGTACCTGAAAGACGAATCATTGCCCTTCCTCAGTCTAAACGGGCAGACCCTTGATCATCGTTCCTTTCTCAACGCGCACCTTTGCTCCGTGATCCAGCACGTGGCATTTTGCAAAAGTGATAACTCCGCAAATTAAGTTTGTTTATTTTGTTTGCTTTGTTGGTTGTTTTTTTGTGAGTTACGGAACATTGCCTTCCTTATATGTCTGTCCCATGTGCTTATTTGGACTCGGTAAAAACAGAGCAGTTCACCGTACAACGGCCTGTTACCCGGGACTTTTCTATGTTCAGCTCTTACAAGCTTCACGGTGTGAGATGAAGTCGGCATGTAAAACGTGCTTCTGAAAGCGGTGCAACAATCCGCCGCTTGCGTCGCCGCACGGCCAATGTTACCCTTCACGTTCCCGATCTACGTTCTCGTGTTTCCGGTAAAATTTCTTGGCGGAGTTTGGGCCGAAAGTGTTGGCCTCCGCCGACAGTGTGGCACGCCGCAATATGGCCTGTTGCACGCACGCGCATACGACGTCACTGGTTATGTCCAGTGACGTGCATCCACGCGCATGTGTGCGTGCAGATGAAGCGAGTGCAGTCTGGGGGAGCGGTAGCACGGTGGTTCGTGCCCTGCGCTACGGACCCGGCGCCCCGAGTTCGCTCACGGCCACAAACACCAGGGACGATTGTCTGAACTGATCCTGGGCCTGCCTCGAGATCGACTCAACCTCAAATGAGAACCTGTCGCAGCGTGTAATTGCATCGAGAGACAAAGGCGGCCGGGCGCCCGCTAAAAGCACTTGCCCCCACTCCACCTGTTCAAGGCTAAACGGGGGCTATCTCCATCCGTGCGCGTGTGTGTACGCGCAGATTCGGAGCTGGCGCTGATGTACAACGACGAGTCGGTGCTGGAGAACCACCACCTGGCCGTGGGCTTCAAGCTGCTGCAGGAGGAGAACTGCGACATCTTCCAGAACCTGAGCAAGAAGCAGCGGCAGACCCTGCGCAAGATGGTCATCGACATGGTGGGTGTCGCCTCGTGTGGCCTCCGTGCCGAGGAAGATTTCGGTCGAATGAAAATCGAGCGATCGGTCCGTTTCGAGGCGCAGGGGGCTGTCGCGAAGGTGTGTTGTGCCGTACTCGGGAGGTGGGGCGGGCCGATGTTTCTTCAACCAATTAGGTCACAGGCTGGTTGGTAATACTCTCAACAATGGCATACTCGATAATACAGGCGGTTTCCAGTTTACGACGGTTCCGATCTATGACGATCCACATTTACATAATGCCGCCATGGAACGATTTTAACGAAGCGTCTTCCGACATGACTCCGAACACATTTTAACAGTCAGTCTGGTTCCCGATGTGACTTGGCGTGGAGCTTTTGTGATTCTCAAGTGGTTTTTTTGTGGATTTTTTACGACTAAACCGAGTTAAACATTCGCTCATAATGTTTCTACTGTTTGATATTACGACGATCCCACTTACGACGGATTTCCGGGAATGCCACCGTGGTGGCCACGGTAAGATGTTAACTACCTCGCCAGGTATACAGGAGGGCGTAGGTTCAATCCCGACCCTGACGCCTGCTGCTGTATATTTGGAGTTTGCATGGTCGCGTGGATTTTTCTACGGTTCCTCCGGTTTTTTTACCTCCACATTTATAATCAACGTGTTTGAAAGTATTTGGCTGCTGGAAATTTCCACGTGATAAGCCACGTCGTTGAGCTATCATTTTTGGCCAGGTCGCTTCTGAAAAAGCGCTATATAGCTCAGTGGACTGTATCTGGTAAAATAAAAATAGTTTATATTCTTGGTTCTTTCGGTAAAGTCACGTAGAAGGGAAACAATAAAATAATAAACATATAAAACAATACAATTCTCACGACGTTTCGACTGCAACACAAGCAATCATCATCAGGTGTGAAAACCACAGCAAGAAAATTTGTGACTTGGCGTGCTGTGGTTTTTCACACCTGATGATGATTGCTTGTGTTGCACTCGAAACGTCGTGAGAATTGTATTGTTTTATATTTTTATTATTTAATTGTTTCCCTTCTACGTGACTTTACCGAAAGAACCAAGATTATGAATCCCTGCAGTGACGAAAGCTTTAAATAAAAAAATATTTTAGTTTAGTTTGAGATCAGGTACTCTTCTGTCAAGCAGGTCGAAAGCCCACCACTCAGGTCCGTTATATCTCTCATGCATCAATTACCAGCCGTTAAAACACGGTTGGAAACTAGTGTCTGGATGTTTTCCGGGCTTTCCCTTTTCACAAACTCAGTTGAAATCGTGAGTAAGCCCTTGTGCAGTGGTAAACGGCCAGCGGTGACCGGGAACGCAGAGGTGTTGGTCAAACCAACGCCCAGTGTGAAAGGCCAGCCTTAATAGGTGCTCGCTAACAGTGCTGGGTCTGTTAGGGTAAACAGAGGCATCTATATTTACATTTTACACACGGTCACAGAAACTGCCTTCCCCAAAGCCCCCCTAACACACGCCCATTCTTTGAAGCACACGCACGCGCACACACACACACACATGCACGCGAGCGTAAACGTACACGCGCTGTATAAACGCGCGTGCAGCGCTATTGTTCAGGGCAGATATGATGGCTATTGTTGTTGCCGAGATGTGTAGGAGATTGCACTCGGCCTCTTCAGCCTGTTTATTTGTTCTTTGCCCCAGATATAAAAAAAAAGTTCAACTATCGCCGCCCGTCGCAACACCTGACAATGTGGGCTTTGTTTCCCGACCGGTGAACTTGGCGCGCGACCATTTGGCGGCCGTGAGCCTTTTCGTCCGTAATGTTCACTCGGAGGCTGCCGACTTGCTCTCCAGTAGCACCAATCACCAAGCCGTGTGCAACCATTAAATCCATCCATTCATTCTCACATCCATCCATACATCCATTAAGCACGTGGCATTCTCTTTCCATTAATCCATTCTCCATCAATGTGCTTACCCAATCGCTTGCTTATTCGCTCAATTATTTAGCTTTGTGTCCAGGTCAAACCCCGAGGGGCCTGTTTTACATTATATTGTGGTCACAAGTTGAGGCTTGACACTTATAATGAGGGGCAGTATTGGTTAAAATTTGACACGGTGGTTTTATTACGTGTGCCCACGTGGTGTGGTGTAGAGATCACAGTGGTTCGCGCATTTCATTATAAACCCGGAAAATCTGAGTTTTATTCCTGGACATGGCTAACATCGGTGGCGAATTATGTCAGAACCGGTCCTGGCACCCCCCTCTCGCGCCTTACCCGCCTGCACTGACCACCGTGGTGAAGTATGGTCAAACAACCCTCATGACAGACGCAGCATGGAAAGGCCATCGTCTAGCAGTGGATTAACATAGCGCTGAACATTATTATTATACTCATTAAAATATCTACAAGACCCATATAAATTACACATCTCTATCGGTGTTCATACGCACTAAGGTTTAAACAAACATGAATAATACATGACATGTGTGTCCTCATGTGCAGGTTCTGGCCACAGACATGTCCAAGCACATGAACCTTCTGGCTGACCTCAAGACGATGGTGGAGACCAAGAAGGTGACGTCCTCAGGTGTTCTCCTGCTGGACAACTACACCGACAGGATACAGGTGAGGACTGAGCACCCACTGAGAGCCGTGTACGATAGAGGAGGGCCGCTGAAGTTTGCTTTCCCCGCCTCCAGAATTTCTCGATCGAACATTGTTGTCCGATTCGTGATGCATTCGCGTGATATGAATCGTGTGTATTTTTATTAGTTGCCTTCGTCATGGGATCCGTGCTTCATAGGGATCTGTTTTACGGCAATTAAAATCAAATGCATTTGACACATCCTTGTCCGTATGTACGTTGAACTTCTTTTGCACCATATGTAGCCAACCGTGCTAATCGGAGGTGCGGGAAATATGTTTACATATTGGTCCAACTCGTCACCCAATGTCTGATTGATATTCCTGAAACTTAATCTGCAATTGTGCTGTATGATCGGTCTAAAGATAATCTCCCCGAGCCGACGTACGCTGTATAGCCATGTATTTAACATTCATATCCTGGCCTCTTGAGTTCTCCCCTGGATTAAACAAATAACTTTGAATCTTGAAAGTGAATTAAAGTTTGGATTTGTGCAGCATCTATTTTCGCTATCGGATGCCCGGAGATAGAGAGAGTTGGGGGGTGCGGGCGGCGGCAAACTGGGCGAGTCGCCACGTGGCTCATGGGAACATCGTCGTGGTCCTGGTAGTGTAGCGGTTAGCGTGCCGACACGAGTTTTGAGTCCCGCTCACGGCCAATACCAGGTGGCGTTTATCTGAGCCAGTCTTGGGCCTCCCCGAGGTCAACTCGGCCTCAAACCAGTACCTGGTGCAGTGTGCAAACATCGGCATTAGCGAGACAAAGGCGGCCGGGCATGGTATTCGCCACCCACCCCCTTGTGTGCTGTGCCGGCCTTCATACGTGCTGGCTAACAGTACCTGCCCCAGCAGTCTGTTAAAGCTATACGGGGGATCTTTGTCTTTGGCGGCGGCGGCATCGCAGGTCCTGCAGAACATGGTGCACTGCGCCGACCTGAGCAACCCCACCAAGCCGCTGGACGTCTACCGCCAGTGGACGGAGCGCATCATGGAGGAGTTCTTCCGGCAGGGCGACCGGGAACGCGAGCGCGGCATGGAGATCAGCCCCATGTGCGACAAGCACAGCGCCTCCGTCGAAAAGTCACAGGTGACAAACCGAGCGCCCCCGCGGTGGTGGTGGTGGTGGTGGTGCGCGCGGGGTCCGAGCGCAGCTCCAACGATCACAGTTGGTACAAGCGTGCCATGAAGAAGGGCCAGTGGCCCTGATGTCGCCTATTACTGTGGTGTTATTTATGAATGTGTCGAGTGGGTTTTTTTGTGAATTTTAATAACTCTGCGTCGCCTGGCCGGATAGTGCTAATCAGAGGTGTGGTGGAAGGACAACGAACTAAACACAGAAAGTAACAAGTTGGGGAAAATATAAAATAGGATAAATGCTATTGATTTCTCACTCCACTGCTGGTGGTGGTAGGGCCTCCACGAGAGGGAGGTTTAGAAAACGCTTTTACAAGTGTAACTTGGCCTACTCTTCCACGTCTTGGAAGAGGTGGGAGTACCCACACTTTACCACCGCCACACGCGACCTGCCGATCGACCAACTTAACTTGGGCGAACCAATTTAGACTGCTGGGTGGACAGAGGGCGCTGGGGGGGGGGGGGGGGGGGGGTGATTCCGGGGGGATGGGTGTTTAGAAACTTTCCCCCATTGTTTCAACTGCTGTGCCTGAAGATCTAATCGAACCAGCGACGTCTGGCTTTTGCAGGTCCAGTGTTCTGCCAATCATTACGCCGGAGGCAGTATGCGCTCGATGTGAAACGTGCAATGCTGCACCTTTGTGTTGAACAAGTGCCGTCTGTTCCAGGGGAGGAGAGATGTGTGTGAACTCTGTGTTGCCGCAACCTTGCATTACCTTCAGTGCGGGACAGAAATTTAAAAGAAATCGCCCCACGTGGCGGCGTGCAGTCGACGTGTTAAAATTACACACGTCTCGTCTTCCTTCGGTGGCTGTCTTAGATGTGTTGAGGGAGCACATGTTGTGGGGTATGCAAATTAGCGGGCCAATTTACATTTACAAATCATGAGCCTCGGGTACATTATGTGTTTCGCCGTTCATTTGTCTTCAATCAGTTCGAGAACGTTTTGCATTCGTTTACCACAATCAAGCCCGCGCGCGTTACGGTTCCAATTAACGATCGACGGTCGTTGGATCTGCGTCCGTCGCCAGCGCAGTGGATCTCGCCGAATGTTACAATCCCCGGCCGGGCGTTGCTCGTGCGTGTGCGGCGTGCGCTCGTCTCCCGTCGGAAGTTGTCGTTCATCGGGCGGCTTTGTGAACGCTTGGAGCGAACACTTGGGAAAGATTTTCGATTTAAAGCTTTCGTGACTGCAAGCATTCATCTTCTTTGGTTCTCTCGGTAAAGTCGCGCGTTATTTTATTCTCAGTCTACGTGACTTTACCGAAAGAACGAAAGAAGACTTTGGAAAGAGTGGAGGATTTTTCCCGAAACGTCGCTTATTTTATACTTTCTTCATTTTAAGGCCCACACAAGTAGTGTTATTGACGAATGTGCCGAGTGTTTTTTGTTGTTAGCTGGACTTGTGCACCACGGCCAACACAGCAGCAGCATCACCAACTTTGAAAGAGTAGATTATTTTGATTACGATGATTTGTGAATATGATTGTGGTAATAATAATATTCTTGTTGCTTCAATTGCTTCGAATGATGATGATGACGAGTCTAACAAAGATGGCAATTATTTATTTAACATGATCATGGTGATCATCCTGATACTGTTGCAGATTGTCTTGATGATGATATTGGTGCTTGAGTTATGATGGTGGGTGACGCTGATGATGACGATAATGTTGATGGGTGATGATATCATTGACAAGGATTCTTTTGCGGCTGTTACAGCATGTTTTGATGACCATGATAATGATGGTGACGATGACAGCGCTTGATTGATAACAATGATAATAATAATAATTACATTTCGACTTTAAACTTTCGTGACTGCAGGAATTCATATTCTTGGTTCTTTCGGTAAAGTCACGTAAATAGAAAATAGAAAAAAAAATCTAAAATGAAAATAAATAAAAATAATAAAATATTATTCGAATTGACGATAATGATGGTGACAGGACTACTTTATTGTAGAAGATGGCCGATGATGGTGATGACAATGATGGCGATGGTCTCACAGTGCCCGTCTATCTCTTCTGCCCCGCGCTCAGGTCGGCTTCATCGACTACATTGTGCACCCGCTGTGGGAGACGTGGGGCGACCTCGTGCACCCGGACGCCCAGGACATCCTCGACACGCTGGAGGACAACCGCGACTGGTACCAGAGCATGATCTCCGACACGCCCTCCCCACCGCCGACCCACAAGTCCCCCATGATGCCCGGGTCGGGCGATGGCGGCGGCGGTGGGGGCGGCGGTGGACCCGGCAGTGGCGGAGGTGGCGGTGGCCACTCCCTCGAGCCTGGGACCAACTCCTCGGTCGCGGTGGCGTCGACGGCGGGCACCGCCTCGCCGTCCGTCATCAGCATGCTGTCCACGCCGACGGCGACGACCGACCGCTTCCAGTTCGAGCTCACGTTGGAGGAGGAGGAGGATGGCCACGTCGGGGAGGACGAGGAGGCGGAAGACGAGGAGGAGGACGACGAGGACATTGACTCGGACGGGACGGAGCGTGGCAGCAGCTACGGCGGCGGCGGCGGCGGCGGCGGCCGGAGGGCGACACGCGCCGCCGTGTGCGGGAGGAAGTCCATCGCGATGGCCAGCGGACCGTGCGGGAGGTCGGCGAGCGTCTCCGACTCGGCGCAGTCGGACACGACGCTGTCTTGCGACAGCTCTCCCGACACGTAGTAGCGGCCGCGGGGCCCCCCCCCCCCCCCACTCCCGACGACTTGCACCCCCGAATCCCCCGCCCCGACAAGCGTCGAAAACCAAACGACGAGAACCCACTGACGTTGTAGTCGTTGCTGTGGCCGCCGCCGCCGCCGTTGGGCCGCCGTTGGGCCGACGCGATCGCCGTGGCTTCTGGGGTCGCCTCGCCCGCCCGCCTTGGCACGAGGGGAGGAGCTGCGGGGGTCCCTTCTCGTTGTTCTGTCGCGGCCCGACCATCGTCCCGATGGTCGCGCGACGTGGCCAGGGGTGAAATTGAAGGCCCTCTTTTGTGAACGCTCGCCCTGGCACGGTTGGCTTGTGACCACGTCGGATGACAAGAGCGGGAAGATGAGGAGGAAGTGAAGGAGAGAGCGAAGAGATGTTTTGTACAGTTTACCCATGCCCTCTGTATAAACTCCACCGATGACACATCGACTTCCTTGGTTTCTTTTGAAACTGGACGTTACACTTTTTACCTTTTAAGTTCACGGTAGCTGTGAGCATGCTACCACGTTTGCAATAACTTAAGACACACACGTATTCTTTATTTTTAGCTTTTGCTGTCGATCTCTCATGCCGAGGTCACCGAAGTGAGATCTTTAGATTATCTTCTGTTCTCCCACAAGTGACTGAGTGTACGTTGTGTCCCTCGCGACAACGCAAGACGTTTTTGTGTGTTCACAAAACAAACGTGTATGGTATGTTGTACTACCACGGCCCTCCAGACAGCAGAACGATGGCAAAGTATTACGTCCACCGAGTATTGAGAAAAATCTGCCTGCTCTTTCCGACTGGTCATGGCTCGCTTGATATCGCATTACTTAAGTTCCATCGTTCCTTACCCCCCCCCATCCGCCTCATGTATAATGCAAAGAGAAATGACCTAAGTACCAAAACGGATTGCATTTTTTTTGCTGTTGTACTAATCTGAATGAGTTGATCTGTCTTCCATCTATCTAATCCTGGCAACATGTCGATTCAAATCTACATGATTAAATTCACTATGACAAGTGCGCGCGCTATTACCGATATGTCTGTTTTCGTAAGGGTTACACAGGACTCGCACGCGCACAACACACATGTGGACGATGCCATCGGAATAGGCTGTGTACATTGGGTAAAGTGTGCGCGCGCGCGCGATCCAAAGTCGCGCACGCACACAGAAACAGGTTTATCTCCCAAAGTGGGTTGTGAGCGAAAGGGGGCGCTTGGTACAGGATGAATTGTGAAGTGGGCAGGGAGAGGAAACGGAGCGATCGGCAAAGTTTAGACAGCGTTCGGTTGACGTTTGCCTTGTTGACGAACTGTTTTGGTGCGTCTCGTCCAGTAGATTATTGAATTGAGGTGATGGATGGTGGGGCAGTGGGACGTCTTGAGTGCACTTTAATTCTCAGTGGTTCTGAAAAAGAAATATCAACCAAACCGACGCGGACAGATGAATACTAGTCAGTATCGAGTTCGTATTATTTGTTTCTTAAAAATATCTAACGATCATAAGTACAAAGGAAATACATCGACCAATGTGAAAATTCAAATACATTTCCTGTGCATCGTTTAGAAGGAAGTTTAAAAAAGAAAGTAGTAAACCACAAGATGTTTCCTATTTAGATGCCAAACTTCGACAGTTTCACACCTCATTTTTTTTGTAAAGAAGTTACGGCTGTGTTTTCATGTTTACACTTCAAACGGAGTTTCGGGGAGGCCTATTTTTTTTTGCCTATAACACAAGCCGTCGCAAACATTGTGCCTAATGTAATAAACCTGTCCAATTATAGGGTAACAGACACGTCTCGCACTCTCACGGTGAGAGGAAAACGCACGAAAAGAGCCCTGTGTGCTCGTATCGCAGCGCTCGCTGCCCCGGGGCATAGCTCCGTACGGGTCGGCACGGACGCAGAACGCGCGCGGGGGTGGTGGGTGGTGGTGGTGGTGCACGACGTGGCACAACTCACGGGAGCGAGCCGTATGGGGGTTCTCGAAACGTCGTCGAAATTGCGGTTATTCGTGAACGGGAAAGAGTTTTTTTTCTTCCTGTTTGTTTGCGTGATCCTGTGAATATACAGTATATCACTATATATACATAACGTGTGCATGTAGACCGTGACACCAGCAGGTCGAACATCTGGGGAATTTCGTGTTCACATGACGGCGGCTCGGCTGGGTGGCCTTTTGGGTTTGGTTTGGTTGACCAAACGCGACGGGCCCTCTGCGCGCTGCGTTTTCCACGTCGCGATTCTGCCGGCGTGGGCAGAGGTCAGAGCGTTATCGTCCGGCGGCCGAAGTCCCCCTCCCCCCTCCCCGCCACGTGAAACCAGTCTGGGTGAACACGTCCGCCTGTCGCATCCTTTATTCTCACGTGGCAAATCGAGTACAATTTTTTGTTTATTTTAATTTGTTTATACGGATGGTCCCGTTTTTTATCCAGTCCGCTTATTTGCAAGGAAGATCGGTGCTGCAACATCACCCACCCAGGGGTGTTACGTTACAGCGAGAACTCCTCTTATCCGGCGATTATTGGTGAGAGGGGGTGGGGGGGGGAGTGACGAACGACACGGGGATCCTATTATCCGCGATGCTATCTCCAAATTTACTGAGGGTAATGTACGGAAAAATATATATTGTTTGCCAATAGGACACATTGTCCCACAGGGGTGCAAGATGGGGAAAAGCCACGGTTGATAACGTACAGCTCTGGTGGATAACGAGAGCGGGCGGATAATAGGGTCAACGGATAAGAGCAGTTCCGCTGGAAACGGTTTGTGCGGCGAGGCAAATTTAAAAAAAGGGCAGGGCAGAAAAATCACCGCGCTGGGTATTTCTTGTTCGTGCGCAGCGAATATTTGATGGCACCTCTCCCTGAAACCCTTCCAGGCCCTGCAGACAACAACAACAACAAAAACCCCACACGCAGGCTCTCACAGGCGCCACCACTCGGCCCTTACACGCACACCGAATCCTCCTCGCAAGGATCGTTCGGCGGCTGCTGCCAGTTAGCAGCGGTGCAAAAGCCCCAATAGCAGCAACAACGCCGACAAAGCACTCCGACGCGTTCGTCACTAACACCGTGGCCTCGTATTTTATGCGGTGCCCTTCTTCGCGAGCGCATAAAAGCGTTCGCTGGGCACTGGAGAAGGGCCGTCGCCCCCTATACGTCGCGGTGTCATCGTATATAGTGTTCCCTTGTAAGGCCCCCCCCCCCAACGTGTTATTGACGAACGTGTCGAGTCGCTCGTACGAAGCTGCCCTCGTCGGCACGGCCCCCCCTCCAAAACTCCATGGCAACCCGCGGGGTAGTGGTGCGGGAGGATGATGCTGGAGGGTGATTAGTATTCAGTGGGTGCAGCCAGAGGGCTGGGAGAGACGTGCGAAGGCAACGGAGACACGAGCAGAATTCGCGCGCCGCTTTTTTTTTGTTATCGTCGATCCTCGACACGGCGCGTCGATGTGGGGTTTTTTTTCGAGAGAGAGAGCGAGAAGGGAAAACAATCCCATTAATACTATTGGAGTGTGGCTCGCGTTAACCAGTGTTAATTTGATTTTGGGTTTTTTTTGTTTACGATATTTCACGACGAAATGATTCGTCGGCGAAGTGTGGGTTGGTTTTATTTTATTTTTTCGGGTCAACGATGACTGCGGGGGGCTGTGTGACCGGGCGAGTCGACTGTGGGCCCTCCACCAGAGGCCGACCCGCGACGAGACCAATTTAACGAAGGGGGGCAGACGATGATAATTTAGAGACGTCGTTACAGATCGCAGTGCACCGTGTGGGGGGGGGGAGGCCACGCATGGCAATCGGCCATGCAGTGTATGTACAATCTATAAACAGATTGACTGAGTTCACGGATTCGCTGACCAGGGAGGAGGGGGGGCGGCTGCGACTCTTACATTGACGTGTAACATCTGAAAATGTGTGACTTAACGTTGAACTGCTGTAGTCGACTAAGCTGTAAAGGGCGACTTAAATTCTGCAGGGTTGCCATCTTGATCAAGGCTACGACGGGACGAGTGAAACGCAGACTAAATTAACACTGGTTACAGCCCAGTGGGCGACGTGACAGAGACACGTGGCTAGACATTGTTCTCAAGAGGAAGGAAACCGTGCTCCAAGTGTCGTAGTCCAAATACAAATTAAGATCAATACCCGCAATTAATTGCTTCTCAGTAATAACAATAATTGCCTTGACACGATTTCCCAATTCAAATAATTCGCTTCCCAAGCTGAATTTCCATTGTGTGGGCTTTCATCTGTTTAAATAGAGGTCGCTGAAATAGAACCATTGTTATTACCGCGGCAATAGCAGCATCGTAGTCGATGTGGGACACTGATGCGTCGCACCTTGCGTCGAATAATTCGCTCACGACACGAAAACCGCACAATGTTTACTTACAAAATGATATACGATCAGAGGCCCCGTAGCCAACGTTGTCCCACACCAGGAGAGGGAGTGTCACGAGCCAATGGAAGCGTATGAAGAAGAACGCCCCCCCCCTCCTCCGTGTTTTTTTTTGTGCAGACTCAAGTTTTGCATGCGATTGTCACAGCGATGATGCAGCCTGACCCCCCCGGGGGGTCCTGGTATTACTCTCGGTCACGGCCCCAGTGTGAACTTGGGAAATCCCCAGATTGGTGTTTGCTCAAAATGAGTGTGCCGTCACAAAATATAATATTTAAAAAAAAAACGTGCATTATATGGTTTTACATTGGTGTCAAAGAATATTCTCGCCATATATGCGTGTTCGTGTATATATACACTATGTATTTGCACTGTACATTTGTATATATATAGACATACATATATCTATACATATTTAAATAAGGGTAACCTCTTTTGTTGGTTGCACGATTATTATATCGTGACGCTCACCTTGATCAAATTAAATTTGATACCGTGTGGATTTTGACTTTTGTTTTTTTTATTAAAATGCTGGCACTTTTGTAAAAACATACACTGTGCATCCGTGGGTTTCAGTTGTCACTTCGCTCAAGACAGTACGTGAAGGTAACGACACACAAACTTAAAGCCAGCAATCTTTAATCCAAGTGCGTGCCATACATTTTCTTACCAAAATGAGCCGACGTACGATGCTCACGTCTAATTTCACTTTTTAACCTTTTAGTTCTCTTAAGAAGTCTGTCGTTTTCATTTTGTCTTTTCTTTTCACCTGTTTACAACTTTGTATTTATTGTACACATTTTATAACGCGGATTGTAAATACTGTAACTTCACCCGACTTCACCCCCACGCCCAATCACCCACCCCCCCTCTACCCCCATGCCACAACGTTGCTTTCAAACAAAAGATCGACTGCATCGGCTCAGTCTGGCACACACCAATCGGCAACCGTGATTGCTCACGAACGGCGGTCAACAACAGTTGCGTGGGAGCTTTCTTGCTCCTGCCCCCGACGTCGAAAGTGCACAAACATTTCGTAGGGGTGGGGAAGGAAGTAGGCGAGGAGGTTTGAACGCTCGGAAACGTGAATATCTGGAGAATGACCGACCAGTCGACTCCAACCGCGCGCGAGTGGGTCTTTCTGGACTAGAATAAAGCGTTGCATTTGCTTTAAACAAAGCGGGGGGACAAGGGGTGGTTGCGGGGAAAATGTTTCGCCGAGCTCCAGAAGTGAATGCACGGAGAGATTTGTATTATTGAACGTGCAAACCATATTGCAGCAGGAGAAAATAAAATTTAAAAAAACCCGATGTGTTTTCACAAACATGAAAATAATGTTTTAATCCACAAGCATGTTTGGCTTTGCAGGACAAAATTGTCCGGCAGGATTTGTTTTAAGTTCAAGCAAACACTCTGGGCCAGTTTCTGAAAATGTTGGGTCTCATCAGCCGGCTCCGGACTTGTTTAATCCAATGCTGCTGGCTTGCCAGGTGTTATTGGCAAGAGCATTTCACCTAACGGGGGGGGGGGGGGGGTTCTCATACGGTCGGATTTATAAACGTCTATACAGAAGGCAACTTCTGCACCATGCACAAATGCTTGCACCGTATGGGGGGTTGTGGGTGGTGAATTGGCCAGGGCGGATGTGTGACGTTACTCTAAAACTGTTAATGCACGACAACAACAACAACATGACAGCAGTCCACTTCATCAAATACTGCTGCTGCTGCTTCTGCTGCTCATGCCCCGTCCGTCGTCTAAAGCCATTGGTGGTGGTGGTGGTGGCTTGGCTCTGTGCACTGTGCAGGCATGGGTTCCGACAATCTTATTCTATGGTACAGTGTAAATGTACAGTATATCGTGCGTAGCGGAGATTTTAAACGAGAGTTGATTTTTTGTTTTGGGAGAGGTGGCGGGCGGGGGAATTCTTTTTATATATACAGTACACGACCAGAAGAACTTATGAGCATGAATATCCAGTAATATGTTACACCAACTGGCTCTCGGTAGTTTGTGCAAGGACTGTCTACACTCTTAAAAGCAATAAACACATGCTGCACACAACACGGATACATTTGTGTGCGTGTCTGTTTCACTTTCCAAACGCGGCTTTGAAAGAGTTTTACAAGCGTCAGCTCCGGTCGGTCCGTAATGGGGTGGGAGATGTTAACTACCTCGCCTGGTATGCAGGAGGTTATGGGTTCGATCCCGACCCTGTATATTTGGAGTTGGCACGTTCCCTCCGTGGTCGCGTGGACTTTTCTCCGAGTCCTCCGGTTTTTCCTTCAACATTTAGAAACGTGCGTTTAAGACTATTTGGCTGCCATAAATTCCCACGTGATGAGCCACTTCGTTGAGCAATCATTTGTGGCCGGGTCGCTTCTAAATAAAAAAAAGAGCTGTAGAGCTCAGTGGACCTTAACCTAAAAGTGTTTTTAAGTTTAACTCCTCGTGGAGATGACGCAAGAGCCGAGCTTTTGCAAACACTCGGAGTTGCCGGTTCGTGCGACAATTTTGTCAAATTGTTATTCGGGATTCTCAACGTAATAAACTAAAAAAAAATTGGCAAATGTGCCCATGACGTGACAACTTGACTCGATTGGCTCTGTCGTGTGGCGTAGGGTTATAGCAAAACATCGGCATTACACTTACATCTGACCCAAAAATAAACGATACCGTCATATTGGTTGTGAAAGTTTACGTGTAAAACCTGATACGAAGACAACTTTAGTATGGGGTTGGTGTTGGTCATAGGTCTCTCAGCCCAGTTGAAAATCGGATAAATTGAGTGCCAAAATGTTGTGAGACGTCGGCGCTAAAAGGAAAACCGCGTGTGTGGCTCTGCCGGCTGAGATGTCCTCACCCACCCAGGCAAGGGCCCACGATCCAAGCCTCGGCTCATTGCGACCGACGGGAGTGATAACGCTCGTAACGACGATTCAGCCATGAACGAAACCTTACTATAAATCTGCGTGGCTATTACGGACTTCCCGATCGAGAACTGGCCACACACACTTCGTAGGGTTGGGGAAAAAAAAAACTTCGGAAGACCCAAAAGCTGCACTTACAAATATCAATATTAATGTTGCCCCTCATAGCTCTACCCACGTGTTGACTTTCACACTGCCAGTGGAGCATATTAAAGGACAAACGCACGTTGGAAAAGCACCGCGTAATCCGCACACTTGCAATTTTTCTGTTTTATTTGCGTCCACATTTGAGGCCGGTCAGTCGGTGGCTTTTGAGTGCGACTTTCCATTGAAGGAACATCTCTTCGACTCGACATTTTACCGACACTGAGCTCGGTTACCCCCCCCCGTTAGGATTGCGTCTTCGGTCCGCAACATTGCACGCGTTCTAAATTGCATTGATACCATTCATTTGCTCCACGTTTCAATCCGTCAGATGGCAGCGACAGTTGATGCAACGTGAAGCAGTCACTGTCTTTCTTGCGTGTGGCAATGTTCTCGCAATTATAGTGATCTGCGGCCCCTTGTTCTTCGACCGCTGGATAAACGCCTCCTAACCCCATGTCAGTTGCATGTTTGGTGACAGGGAAACGGGGTCCAGAAATAATTGAACATCACTCGCCACTGATGTCAGGCATGGTCAGGAATCAAACTTAAAACCACCAGGTTCATAGTGCAGTGCACTAACCTATGCACCATCGCTCCTTTAGATCCCAAGTTTAGAAGGAATTGATGTGGGTGATCGGCAGGAGCGGACAGCATTGGTTAAAAAAAAATAGTCATCACCGGCCGTTACAAGCTTAATGGGCGCTGGTGGATCAAAAAATCCGCACTTGGAGTTAAAGGATAGCAAGCAAAATTGTGGCAATGGTGCTGATGTTGCAGGGTCCGCTCACTCGAGCAGGGTTGCCGCCTTTTCCACCGAAAGACGTAAATGGGGAACACATTTCTCAACCAGCCTGGGTCCTCTCGAAACCGTGCAGTGCACTTCATTAAGTTCAACTCAATCACACCACCAATGATCTAGGTACCGGACAAATCAATTCCGTGCCATCCGAACACGTGCTCAATTCCCGAACCGTACCGGGTCAAAAAATCCAGATGGGTGGCAGCCTTACAACTAACTACTACGGAGGGGGGTGGGTGTGTAATCATTGCACCGGTTCACAGTGGGTCAGGCAGTTTGTCACGGACCTCACATACAAATGGACCCAAAAAATATGGTCGGGGGGGGGGGCCTCAGAGGGGGCTTCATCTGGCATTTTACCCC
Source organism: Petromyzon marinus (assembly GCF_048934315.1). Taxonomy (NCBI): domain Eukaryota; kingdom Metazoa; phylum Chordata; class Hyperoartia; order Petromyzontiformes; family Petromyzontidae; genus Petromyzon; species Petromyzon marinus. The sequence goes on from NC_133701.1 coordinate 8,030,711, forward strand.
CAGGCCTAAATAAAAAAAACCTTCCGGCGGCACTGTCTCCGCCTTCCTGTAAGGGGCGTGAGTCTACAAATCCCCGTGTATTTTGATATTAACTGCAGAGTTACCCGTGACACGAGTGGACGGCGCCACCTAGTGACAATAGTGATATCTGTCTAACACGGAAGCGTTGGCGATTAATGTTATAATATTCATAATTGGTTTCGGCGGGGGGGGGGGGTGTCAGATTATGAATTTTGCCGTGTCGGCTGAAGGAGGGTCTATGACACATTTTATTTACGCGATGTGACCCAAAAAGTCAATTGTGAACATATACATGCATGCACTAATTGTGTTGCCATGAAGCATGAAGGGTACGAGAAAAATATTTTGCTACCACGTATGAACAAAAATATTTTATCCCATCAGCCTATTGCTTCCAGCCCAATATTATCCAGCAGCATTTGTTTAAGCAAACGAATTCTGGATCGGTTTGAGCCTTCCGGGTCTCACCTGCAGAATCAGGCCAACTGCAAAAAGAGCTTTATAGCTCATCGGGTTCCTCCAGTATAAATAAATATGATCGTTCTGACCTAAATAGACGGCGCTCGAGAAGTCTGATGAAAAGGAAGGCGGCTTATGTGGGACATAACACAAGAGGGTCACAGCTGGAGATGCGATTAAGGTGATTCTTCAAAGAGTAAATGGAAGGGAAGTAGGAGATGGAGATGGATCAGCTGCTGGCACGATGTGAGAAGATGGATGGGACTCACCGTGCGAGATGCCGAAGTTTGTGAAAGATGGAAAGCATCTGTGATGGGCATCGAATCTGTAAGTATGCATGTTGAGCTTCTTCCGCAACGTACTTAGCCAAACCACGCTAATCGTAGGTGCGGGGGAAGGAAAACAAATTAGTTCTAAAGAAATTAGTTTTCAATTTCGATTGAAAAGTACACAGCTCCCAGTGGCTTCCACATACCGGAAGAGCGTTCCAGACGGTGACCAGTGCGTGGATGTGAAGTGCTGTGCCAATGACCGGCTCGAATATCACGCAAATCTGTTGTTAGCCGTGGCAGGGAATCAAACTCAGGTGGTTGGGTTCATAGCGCAGCGCTTTTTCCGCTGCTCGCTCACCCGCTCTAGATCCAATCAAAAACAAATGCAGTTGCGGGGGACAGGTTAGTGGAAGTTATGCAATTTATTTTTTAATTCATTTGATTTTTGCCACGGATGGGTTCCGTTTAGCCAGTTACCCGGCTGTTTGAAAAGGGAGATTTCGTGGTGCTGCGTGAGCTGAGAAACCACAAAACAAAGGCAAAGCATTTAACACTGCAGTGCGAAACCAACACACGTGGCATTTCACGGTCGTAAACGAAACACGTGCGACTCGAAAAAATAACTGAGTTGAAACATGATTAAAATTTGAGCTTCATCCATCGTAGGAAATCAGAAAAGTATTGATTTAATGTGAGTTTCAAGTGAGCAATCGATACAAATCTATCCACATGAACACAGTTTAACCGTAGGCTTTCGCGACCAATATCCATAATACAGATTTTGTTGGGGGGTGAGATCGTCTCTACTTAAGAAACGAAACTGGAGAACTTCTCAACAAATCTGTCTGTCGCATGATGAAGCTAGTTGTAATTACTGGCGAAACGTCGTACTCAGATTGTAAATGTTATGGCTTGGCTCTCCAACACACCGGTGTGCTGTACTAGTAACGCATTGGCACGTTCTGTTTACGTGACAAACCTTATGCTGTGTCGGGTGGTGGCTGGTTTAACGACACATTTTTATATTTACGCGATATAACCCCCAAAAAAAACTCTTATGGATACGTGAACACAGTTGTACACGGGTCGTAGCCAACGGCCCGCTCTTATCGTACCTCCGATGAGCACGGTTGGCTACGTGCCGTGCGAAAGAGGTCCAACGTACACAGGCCCTGGAGGCAGGCAACGATAACGGCTCTCACCGCCCTCTGCCGATGGCCTGTGTGTGTGACAGCTCGAATTGCACACTTGCCCCTTCCAACCCCTGAAGATTTAAGTAATTTCTGATGCCGCTGCCACTCGGTGATGATATTGGAGTTGGCTGTTACAACAACAAATTAAGTAAACGATATTATTACTACTACGTCTTCCACAAAAGTACAAGGGTCTGTCTGCTCCACCACGTGGAAAAACAGTTTATAAAATCGGCAGCATTTGGGCCACTTTTGTAGTTAGGGCCTCATTTACCAGTGAATACATTTCCGAATCGCTGCTATATTGAAGGTGGCATGCCACTAGAAGCCACGGCCATAGCGAGAGGCATACTGGATGCGGTGTGCCGGGTGGATGTGGGTGTGGTATACTGGATGTGGTGTGTCGGGTGTGCAAATATGTTTTGGGGTTACTTACCCAGAAAAGAACTGAACTGAAACAAAGCCCCGCTTGTAATATCAGGTAGCCCAGCAGCATTGGTTATACAGCAGGCCACGCTCTGCTGATGAGACTCAAAAAGTAGAAACGGGTCTAGAGTTTAAATTTTGATTCAAAGCTTTCGTGACTGCAGTAATTCATATTCTTAGCTCTTTCGGTAAAGTCACGTTGAAGGGAAACAATAAAATAATGAAATATATTGTTATATATATATTTATTATTTTATTGTTTCCCTTCAACGTTACTTTACCGAAGGGAAACAATAAAATAATAAAATATATTGTTTTATATATTGTTTTATATATTGTATTATTTTGTTTCCCTTCAACGTGACTTTACCGAAAGAGCTAAGAATATGGGTCTAGAGTTTGTCTGCTTTAACTGTCTAGCAGGCCCAGCCTGGGCTGTTGCGACTCAAATCTTATTTTTTGATTTAAAGCTTTCGTGACTGCAGGGATTCATATTCTTGGTTCTTTCGGTAAAGTCATGTAGAAGGGAAACAATAAAATAATAAAAATATAAAACAATACAATTCTCACGACGTTTCGACTGCAACACAAGCAATCATCATCAGGTGTGAAAACCACAGCACACACCTGATGATGATTGCTTGTGTTGCAGTAGAAACGTCGTGAGAATTTTTTATTGTTTTATATATATTTTGTTATTTTGTTGTTTCTCTTCAACGTGACTTTACCGAAAAAACTAAGAATATGAATTACTGCAGTCACGAAAGCTTTAAATCAAAATTTAAATTATTAATAGTTGAACACGTAGGCTTTCGCGACCAATGTTATTCATAACAACGATTTTTGGGTTAGATCGCGTTGGGATAAATGTGTCGTAACCCTCCACCACCCGACATCGCCAGTGAGGTTTGTCACGTAAACAAAACGTACCAATTATTTTCTACTTCAGCACACCGGTGTGTTCGAAGAGTAAATCCACAACATTTACAAATGTAGTACTGACTGGCGCTTTGTTTACGTGACAAACCTTACTGGCTGTTTCAGGTGGTGGAGGGTTACGACACATTTATATGAACGCGATCTAACCCATTAACCTTTATGATGAAAGATTATTAATAAGTATTATTATTATTATCTGCTAATCGTATTGGGTTGTATTTGACCCAGATACCGTAAGCTTACACATACAGACATGAACCCCGTTTCAGGAGCAAGTGAATAGCTGTTATAACCGTGCACATACACTGGGAGGCAGTGTGACACCGTCTTTATGACAATATGTGGACAATGTCGATTTGGTTTGCCCCGACGGTTTATTGTCCTCGCCTTTTAAACAAAAGAGTGCAAATCCTCTTCATTCATTGCTTTGTTCTCCAAATCGGGCAATGATCAAATGAGCAATGAGGCAGTGCCCCTCCGTGTTGGATAATTCTACATTAACCATGGCAGGAGCCAGCCGGTGTCCATCGGGCGACCGATGTCACCATGCCAGAAAGTAGGCCTGAGTTCATAACGCACGATTGGAATGACATCGAGGAACGAGAGGAGCGTGATGGATTTATAACGCGAGGTTATGGAAAGGTAAACGGACCATCGCCATTGACCCGTCCCAATAGCGATGCGTCCTTTCCAATCCCATTCTGTATCTTCTTAAAATGGCGAGAATAAAGGGTGTGCGAAAGAGAGCAGGTTGGAGTGCTTTTAGAAAGCTGAACTCGATTCTTTTTTTTAAAGGCGACGTAGAAAGGTGGCTATGACGTACGGTTCAGAAACACGGGCATACAAAACTGTCGAGTACGCAAGTATGCGTGGAGAGAATGACACCGAGGCACAGAGCGGACAATACTCGCGACGGATTAGAGAACATACCGGGGTGAAAGGACATCTCATTTGGTGAGAAAAGTAATTGGGCTTGGGCAGGACACGTCGCCAGAAGGAATCATCAAATTGGTCGAGAACACCATAATACGTAGAGAACCGCAGAGCTTGGATGCATTTGGCGCCGGCTCGCCACCTGGCTGACTTTCCCGCTCGTCCGTGATTTGTCATCAATCCGAGTGGTTTCTCCGTCTTCGAGAGCGAGCGAATACTAAAGACGCAGAACAAGCTACGCACTATTATTAGTTTGTTGTCCTTCCAACGCTCCTCCGATTGAGTACGGTTAGCTACGTACGGTATGAAAGAAGTTCAACATACATGTTCAAGAATAATCTCAAAGGGGCAGCCAATGAATGTATCGCGTATGGGAGAACAAGAAATACATCTCGAGCGCACTGTGGTTATCTTCATTAACAGACATTTTCTTTCCACTGTTGGATGAATGCCTCCCCTTTGGCATCACTATCTATAAGCATGTTTTACAATGTCTATTGTTATACATACCATCTGGTCCATGCGCATTCCTTTGTTTCATGCTATGAAGGGCAGAGTATTATTCTTCAAATGTGACATCTGGGACTTCTTCCTCTTCCCCTCGGGAACAATTTGTTTCCTGAGATATATGATTTTGGTTTTGCTTATAAAAATAGTTATGTGGCGATCTGCTTGATATTCCAGCGCTAATTTTATCTCTACCCTGTGTCATGATTCCATCTCCCTCCCCAAAGGGTTACCATTTGAGAATCGTCGATGATCAACCTCGGGCTGCTTTCGTGCTCCCTCTGCTGGCGACGATGTCCTCAATAATGTGTGTGCATCGCTGCCACAGTGGAGTTACAATTACAGTGCTACAAAGATTGCTCGTCCCGTGCCACCAGCGACGATTGCACTGGCTTCCCGTCTCTAAACGCTTGGAATATAAGATAATGTTGCTCGCGTTTGCGGCCTTACGAGAGCTGCCTCCGATATTTTATTCAGGAGCTAATTCACACTTGTGCCCCTTCAATGTCTTTGAGATCTCACTATTCTGCTCTTCGATGGATAATACTCCTCGATCTCGGCTGTGTTTTTTGGGTGATCGGTCGTTCACTCTGGCACCCCCCCCCCTTCACCGATTTCGGTGGCTAGGAGATGTTAACTACCTCGCCTGGTATACAGGAGGTCGTGGGTTCGATCCCGACCCTGACGCCTGCTGAAATATTGTGGTTTGCGGTGTCTCTCTCTTTCATCATTATCACGGTGGCTAGGAGATGTTCACTACCTCGCCTGGTATACAGGAGGTCGTGGGTTCGATCCCGACCCTGACGCCTGATGAAATATTTTGGGTTTGCGGTGTCTCTCTCTCATCATAATCACGGTGGCTAGGAGATGTTAACTACCTCGCCTGCTATGCAGGAGGTCGTGGGTTCGATCCCGACCCTGACGGTTGATGAAATAGTTTGGGTTTGCCCCGATTGAAGAAGAACTGCCTACCGTTGGAGATATGTTTAAGTCACAACTAACATTATGAGACCTCCTTTGCCAGTAGCAAGATATAATAATAGGTTTTTATCTGGCAACAAAACTGATACCTTTTTTACAAGGGATCATGCTTGCATTAACCACAACACTTGCGGTGAAAATGCGAACAAAAAGACAACACTAATAATGTGTGCACTGTCCTTGAAATTGATTGGTCCACACCAGAGACAGCTTTTCTTAGAGCCCAGTCTCACGCGGTGTTGGACCAGATGACGCCAAAAGGCGCACAACTCAAAGACAACGCACCATCAGAGCGTTGAGAGCTCGGAGTAAGCTTTTACATTATGAGACCGCCTTCGCCAGTAGCAAGATATAATAGGTTTTTACCCTTTTATCTGGCAAGTGTTGTGGTTAATGCAAGCATGATCCCTTGTAAAAAGGTATCAGTTTTGTTGCCAGATAAAAGGGTAAAAACCTATTATTATTATCACAACTAACCACTCTAATTTTTTTTTTATAACAGCTTTCCTCGAATTAGCTTTGTTCCTCTCTGGCTTTCACTTTGCCAGCCGGTTACTTCTTTATTATCCGTGTCCTTCTCATGCACGGCGCCTGGAGACATGATTGTGAAATGCACCTAATAGGCGCAAATCATTATTAATACAATGCACAAGCAAATGCGCTGCACTTATCGGTAACAATGACAGAGCCACATTTCCCCTGGAGTCTGCCCTGTGCTACGAAGCCGGCTAAATCTGGTGAGCACTGCTCGTAGTCCTAGTGAACTTCTGATACTTAACTGAATTAACATTAATTCCTTCAAGTATTTTGAATCCTTGATGATTATGGTGGAACGTGTAGACACAGCCAACAAATTAAAAAGCTGGACAACTTATCTCAATCAAACACGATTTTTACAGACTATAGTATGTGCTTTTAACATCCTGCATCTATCTGTGGATTAACAAAGCGCCGAGAATTATACATGTTACTCTTTGGTTCTATTCGGTAAAGTCACGTAGGTAAAAATAAAATAACAAAAATCACGACGTTTCGGCCACAACACAAGTGGCCTTCATCAGGTGAAGGGACCGGACTATCCAGAGGACAGCGTTAGACTGAAGACAGCCAAGCCCAGGGCGCGTCATTTAAGCTGTGTGGGAGGAAACAAAAAACGCCTTGACAAAGGAATTAGCATAACAATGATGTAGCATAACAATGATGTACTGGACCGGCACGGTGGGGGGGGGGGGGGCGGAGTTTACATAATGTTGGTGTGAAAGGAAATAAGCTGCTGTGAAAGTTTGGGATACCACTACTTGAATACATATACTGTACCATTGAAAATTAGTTTGATGTTTGGTTTGATTTAGAACATCTTTCCAATGATTGCTTAATTTGAAACCATCCTCTCGGTTGAGAGGATGGGTTCCGTTTTATGTTGCTTATGTATAAATTGTCCTGTGTTTGACATGCACAATGTATTTGTGCATTTCGCAACGATACCTAACCAATATTCCAGGTGACCGGGTGATTCTGGGTGACTCTGTAGTCAGATAATTGAGCTGGCATCGCTGGTGTTCCTGGGATTATAATCTGCGGGAGCAAAACCGGGTCCTCAAGTGTAGCAAGTTGATGGTTCTGAGCCCGTTGCCATCAATGACTGCCCGCAAAACAATAGCATTGAATTTGGTTTTGCACTTAAGTTCACTAAATCCCAGCCTTGGCAATACAAAAATGTAGGTTTGACTGTGACGTCACACACAATCTCATAGTAGAGCATGTGGGATGCAAAGGATAAAAACAAAGTTAACGTGCAGGAAAAAAAACACGGATTCAAACCCAGAATTTCAGAAGTGTTGGGTCCGAACACTCGGCCCTTCTCTGACACACGGGGTGGTGACGCTGCTGTCAGATTGTGGAATGGCTTCTTCGTCACATGCAATGACGTCAATAATGCAACTTCAAATATGTTGGCGAGAAAAGACACATTTTTGTTGTTGTTCCACCACTCACAGAATGTACCGCATGTAGGAAAGTGTCTATGCAAGGATACATCCATGGAACTTACCATGTCTGTGTACTTGCTTGGGGCTGGAAAAATATAAATTAAGGCTGTATTACTCTAACTTCATGTCCTGCGAATTACATATTAGTTATTAGATTTTTTTTATCTCTCTCTCTCCTGAAACTATCTGTCGTATCTTTTCACACGGCTTGCGTGGAATTATGGTCGGTGAAAACCTCTGATGATTTGATGAGATTTATAAACCTTTGAGCCAAACTTCCAATATTAATGTACATCTGGTGGGATATGGAGCATGCAGCTAGTTCAAAGCGCATAAACACTACGCATGTAATGCATCAATACAAATATTTTTTTTGATCATGGTACCTCCTTTGCCAGTACCAAAAGATGAGAATAGGTTTTCCCCTGTGTGACGCCTTTTGGCGTCCTCTGGTCTAACATCGTTTGAGACGAGGCTCAAAAGAAAGCTGTCTCTGGTTATGGACCAATCAGTTTCAAGGACAATGCAAATATTATCAGTGTGTTTTTTTGTTTGCATTCTGACCACAAGCATTGTGGTTAATGCAGACACGATTCCTTGTAAAAGGTTTCAGTTTGGTATTTTAACATCTCAACACCTGTTTTGTTGCCAGAAATAAGTAACATTGAAAAAAAACTTTTTTTAAACACGCTTTAATGAAATGTACCGTACTAGTAATGGAAGAACTCCACGACTCCAGGAAGTGGCCCCGAAGCTTGCCATAACGTAAGGGGACCGTGGTCATTTACAGCCAACGTTAGTTGACCATGGACAATTAGACCCAAGCCGAAACATAACATATAAAAAAGATTGTTTAAAAATATATATTTTTTATGATAGAATATAGTATTGTCATCAGTATGACATAAGTATACCAAGTTTGCAGTCGATACCACATTGGGAAGTGGGTTAAAATTGAGTTACAAGATTTGAGGATACAACGACAACAACAGACAGAGTGAGTTAATAGAAAGCGTGTAAAAAGGGGAAAACCTATTCTCTTATTTTTTTGATATGCGAACAATATGCTCATGGAGAGAAGGCGGACATAAATAAACACACAAATAAACACTACAAATGGGGTGGTCAAAATGAGACGAAGTATCCCTGAATTGGATTGCAACCCTGAATTGTGATAATTCGTCGAGATCGCTGTAAGGTTGAGACACTTGACACGTAATTAACACGTGTCCTGATTATGCCATGACGTTCACATCGTTTTTTTTTAATCCAGGGGTGGATCGACGACGGCTGATGATGTTGCATTTGCTTGAAGATCACTGGGGGGGAAAAAAAAAACTTTTGTGATCCCAATTGCAAACGTGGACGGTGTGTCGATGAACCTATACACCGAAGCATGAATTGACAAAATTGTGTGTGTTTTTTTTAAGATTCACATCATCCTACCATTTAATTTACGTCCAATCGTGTTCGTTACACTGCAATCAATTTAACAAGCATACGTTTAACTATGCGAGCAGTTCTTCTGGGGGAGGGCGGGGGGGGGAGGGGGAAAACACACACACACACAATACTTTTACCAATCCGTTAAGTCACGTGCAATTCTATTGTATTCATTGCGCAATATCAGGCAGCGGTCATGGCATACTCCCGCAGGGTCGTGCGCGATTGCGAGAGCCGCGTAGAAGGAAGGAAAGAGGTGAAAGAAAGACGACCCGAGGTATGGGAGAGAGCGAGAGAGATATTTATGTGGCAGTTGTGTGTAGGGACAGACAGCGGATAATGTGATGTAAAATATTAATCACTCGGCTGGCGCATCTCATCATTGACTCCGTTTCACCGTCCAGCGCCCCCGCAGCCTTGAGAGCAGCGCGGGAGCTGTCAAGGCAGCGCGCGGCCGGAGAGACCCCCCCCTCCCTGCCCCCCCCCCCTCCCTGCCCCCCCCTCCCTGCCCCCCCCTCCCTGCCCCCCCCCCCGACGCCGCCACCTCTTCCGTGCGGACGCTGAGCCATCCGTGCGAGCGTGAGGGCCACCTTCGCTCTTTTTTTATGTTACACCCCCCACCCCCCCCCCCTCCAGAGTGGCCTTGTAAAGAGTTAAATCGTTTCTGCCGTGAGACTTGGACCTTGTTCAGAAGTGCAAATTGGGTAGCACATGTTGTCCATAAAAAGGAGGATTTATACATCACCGGAGGGACAGTGTAAATGTAGGAATAGTAGTCGTCCAAGAGCTCCTTTTGCAGACCTGGGTGGCTGAGTCGACTGACGTCAATTACAGCCGCCGCTATCGCCGCCGCCACCACCGCCACCACCGCCACCACCGCCACCACCGCCACCACCGCGTGTGGAGACTCCGAGTATCGGAGCCGGTGGCCTCTGCGCCGCTGCTAACCGCAGTAACACGGAGCGATCGTGGGTTCTCGCGGTTGTGCTCTCGTGCCCTCCCGCGTGTTCTTGGGGTTGCGCCACGGTGGTCTCCGGCAAGATGTCACGTGGTTCTTGCAGAAGCTACCAGGACGTGGAGTGAAACGTCGGACATTGTTTGCCGAACAACGCACGGTGCAATCCGAAAACACACACATCGGAGGGGGCTTTAAAATCCCGTTTCCATCATTGCAAGCGCTCATTGTCTCAAGGTGCTCCTGTTTTCTCCTACACGTAAACACTCATTAATTAGCCGATAACACATTCATATATATAGAGGACCGCAGATCTTGAGCAAATATCGACACCAGCTCATCGCGTGGCTACAGTCCTCCGTGCCCCTGGTTCTTCGCGCCTCTGTTTAGGCATTCACGGTTGTCAAGAGTGAGCTAATGCTACTACTACTAGTAATAATTCCATTTATATGGAATAACAACTTTAAATATGTTGAGAAGAAAAGACAAATTATGTTTTAAGATATTCCACCACCCACAGAATGGCATAAAGGATCTCAAAGCACTTTACAGGACACCACAGCATGAAAATAATAGTATTATGAATCCATGAAAATTACGTTTAATAAATGAACTAAGAGTTTAATAAGCGGAAGCGTATGAATAGGTTTTAAGACTTTTATAAAGTGCCCACAGGCTGAGAGATACCTGATATCTCGTGAAAAAACCTGGGGGCTACACGGGGAATATCTCGGTCACCCACAGACCTAAGCCTTGACCTGGCAATACAGAGAAGATCTCAATCCCCAGATCTTACGGACCTTGAGGGGACATACACTATGCGTGTTACAAGTTAAAATCATCGTGTGTATTTAAGAGCGAGAACTGTAATCGTGGTAACGGATCAGTGTTCGAGGTGAGAAGCCTTGTTCCGTGACATTTTCCCAGGCAGAGCTTGTGATGGTAGATTCCCACTGTTGAATGTCGGCAAGCACGTGACGGCTGTTTTGTTTGTTGCGGTTGCACCCGGCGGAAGGACGGCGGTTACCCCGCTCACAGGTCCACCGCTTGCGTTCAAGCGTGGCCCGTGAGTGCAAAGCCCCAACGGTGAACCAAACTGGTGCCAGGCAACCTTGCACTGTATTGTTTTTTTTTACACTATTAGGAAAAAATATAAACTAAAAACAATATCTATTTTTTAAAATATTTATTTCAGTCCCCCCCCCCCCCAATTTTTGCCACTCCTGCCACGAGACAATTTCATCCACTGCTTCTTATCAACATCCTATAACACCTGATACCATTTTCAAGCAAAGTGACAACACCAGGTCCTGGCTGGAGTGTTGAAGCGACGCGCTACGAATGAATGAACGTATTGACCTGGAAATATGGCTTTAGTGAGTCACAAAGGCTTTTTGTAATATTTGAAAGTGTTTCAGGTGGCCAGGTGGTTCGGAGGGCACATAGCTAAACAATCCTTGCTGAAATCCTGGGTTCCAATCGAAACGAAACTATTTTTTATTTAACCAGGTAAGGGCCACTGAGCTACGTAGCTCTTTTTCTGAAGCGACCTGGCCACAAATGATAGCTCAACGAAGTGGCTTATCGCGTGGAAATTTATAGCAGCCAAATACTCTAAATGCTTATTTATAAATGTGGAGGGAAAAAAACGGAGGACCCAGAGAAAAATCCACAACCACGGCGAGAACACGCAAACTCTAAATATACAGTAGGCGTCAGGGTCGGGATTGAACTCACGACCTCCTGTATACCAGGCGAGGTAGTTAACAGCTTGCCACCGTCTTGCAGATACCCGTGAATAACACCAATAGCACGCACAGATTCAACTAAGGCCGGGTAATAAACGACCCGAAAACAATTGTATCACTCTTTCCGTTGCCATGCGTATTTTTATTTGACGAGTATCAAAGGTCAACCTCGCATGATAAGTCGCTCAGCTTTTTTTAAAGTGTTCCCCTTATGACGTCTAATTATATAATATACAGCACTGCCACGGATGTATGTGGCATCCACATACAACCGGCCACATTCCAAGACGCCGTACAAAAACAATGGGCAATGTTTCACCGCGGGGGCAGAAGGCAAATATAGACACGCTGGCGAATTAGACAAAAAAATACCCTCCATAGAGGGGTTCTCTCAGGGCTCCCTAGAGTGGAGGCCCTCCACCAGCACTGGCGTTAGCAGGCAATTGCAAGGCAACGCCTTTAACTTTTTTTTTACAATACCCTCCCCTATGTGTTGAGAATAATACCCACCGCGAAGGGATCAATTGACTTATTGATAACTTGGTACATTACAAAATAGCAAAAAAATATATAACACGTCTACAAATAAAGACTCAATATAACACGTGGTTCAGTGGTAATGCAGCTGAGGTCTCTAAGGAACCGGTCAAGAGACTTTCCCCAATTCCTTTGACAAACAATCACTTTACTTCTGCAAATGTTACCGCTCGTTATTGACCAGCTCCTGCAGGATCACAGGCTTAACCCACTCCCAGACAGCCTTAAATTCCTTCTTTTAATCACCGCTTGACCTCTGCTGGCTTACGGCGCTTTTATTTATACGTTGACGGCCAGTGTTTACACAATCCTTTTGTGTGGGGGCATTTTATCATGGCTCATAGAGGTAGGAAGAGAAGCTTTACTGCAGAGTTTAAAGACCCTATGTTACGAGACTTGATAATTTAGTTAAACCCAGGGATTAATTGCAGCTGGGTCTGTCCCGGGTCAACAACCGACATATTTCTGAATCCGGCACCACACCCAGTGCATGTTTCGCGAGGGCTGTGGTCACTAGTCGTACATTTACTTCGGTTCACCAACCACCCGAAAGAATATCCAGTGAGAAATTGTGCTGTGCTTATGACCCCACACTTTTAGGCGTGTCCAGGGAAGACACTGGAACGGACATCTGATGATCTGACCCAAATTCTTGACCCGCATGCAACACAACAAACCTGCAGACCAAACAACAACGACATCAGCAGCAAACACCGCAGTGAAAATGTTGAAATACTCCTCGTAGAAACCTCTCCACCCGCCGAATTACTTTCCCATCGCTCCGAGTACGCGACCGGCAGCGTCGTTACGGACGCGAGCGCCACGCTCGCCCGAGCTCGCAAGTGGGTTAACGGGCTGATTGCGATGTTGCGTGCCGCACAACAAACGGGGAATTGGGGGCTGCCACGCTTTTGTCAGTCGCCCGATCGCAGGGGGCGGGGAAGTCAAAGGTTAGAGGTGAAATCGGAGGGGGAGGGGAGGGGGTGGGGTGGGGGTGGCCGTGCGATGATTGGGGTCGGAGGTCGGGCACGCTGAGATGGTCGAGGCCCTCCTCCCGCCTGACGGTTGGCGCGGGGGTATTGAGTGCGCGTGGCACGCGGCCGGTGACATTTCTGTTAGCGCCCCCCCCCCCCCCGGAGGCATCGCCGGGGGAGGGGGGCACCTAACTGTTTGCTTCGTCGCAAACAGTTAGGGGGGGGGGGCTGGGGGGGGTCAATAAGTGGCGTGTGTGACGCCAGATCGATGTGCTGCAATTAAGACGTGTCTGAAATGCAAGTGGGAAACCATCAGAACTCTTTATGGCCCTTGGCGTGCTCACGCTGCTGGATGATTGCGGTGAATGATCGTAACTACGAAACCGACAGACACCCGAGTTCGATTCCCGATCACGGCCATCAACACCAGTGACGATTATCTGGACCGGTTCTGGGCCTCCCCCCACAGACCGACTCGGCCTCAAATGAGTATGAAAAGTACCTGGTGTGGTGTGTAAACATCGCCACTTGGGAGACAAAGGCGGTCGGGCATGGTGCTGGCCACCTATCCGCTCGTGTGCTGTACCAAGTTGCGAACAGCACTTTCCCCAAAAGTCTGCTAAGGCTATGAGGAAGATCTTTGTCTCTGTGGTTAGAGCGCGTGCGTCTTAGTTTTGGTGAAAATTTTTGACATTTGTTTTTTACATTAGACCTTCCTGAATGTTTAATATTTAAACTGGAGTGTTTGCTTGGCGAATGTTAAGAAAAGCGTTGGACGTGGTCGGGAATGCATCTCGGTTCATCGGGCTTCATAGGGCGGGCACACGAAGCCACCACTGCGCCGGCCACACCGATCGCGCTCCAAACCGCACACTAATGCATTCCCGGCAGTAGCAACGTTGCTATCGAGCGTGCATCCCACTTAAAACTTTTGCGCACGATCTGCAAACGGATCCATTATATTACTACAAACACCACAAGAAAGAAGTTGTGCACGAGAAGGAAAATCGCAGCTGATCGATAGCGCGCAGTCCGGGTATGTGTGTGTGCGTGTGTGTGCGTGTGTGTGTGTGCGTGTGTGCGTGTGTGTGTGCGTGCGACGCAGCGAACCCCCTGGTCACTGCCGCGTAAGCGATGCTGCAGTACATCACCGCGAATTACAGCCAAAGCTGCCCGCATCAATCCCGCACACATCGGGTCTGACTTGACGTTGCCTTGTGGCTCGAGCGTCTCGGCCTCCTTTGTCTCTCCCACTGACTCCTACTGACCCCCACGCCCCCCTCCCCTCCCCATTAACTTTCCCCTTCACCCCCCCCCCGCTCCCTCCTCTCCCTGTCAGCCACCCCCCAACACTCTGCCCATCCCTCTCCCCCGCCACCACCCCATCTCACCCCCTTCCCCCCACCCACCCTCATTTCCACCCAGGGGAGGACTTTTTAACAGGATCTCGCAGACAGGCTGACAGCTTGTCAATAAAGTTTTGCTCAGAGCTACAAACACGGGGACGTACGAGCGAAAATGTCCGTAACTTCAAGTGCGCCGCATCCCGAGGCCTCTGGACGCTGGGAAATAAAAAAAATAAAAATCCTTCCCTTTTTATTGTTACCGTTTTAGTGTTTAATGATTGTTTTTATTGGGTTTAAAATAACAAGCAAGCCGAATCGATTTGCATTCATAAAAGGACTGGTGGACAAGAAAAAAATAATGCCTTTATTGTGATCAAAAAAATATATACCTTAATGGTACAATGATTTCTGTGTTGGGTTTCAGTGGATTGGTAATGTAAATCGATCATTTATTGGCTAAAAAAAAATTTGATCCGTTTAGTCGTCGTCATCAACAGCCATGGTCTGTCTACTGCTGGACGAAGGCCTCGCCAAGTCGTCGCCAACTCTCAGTTTGTACGGAGTAGCGAAATGCGTACACAGAGGGGGGGAGGGGGAGTTTTAGATTGAGATGGGCTCCCCTCCGAAGTTTATTCACAGCGATGTTTGACGATAGTTTGGAAACTATATAGAACCGAGAAAGAAAACAAAAATTACAGGAAAAAATATAACGCTGTCAAAATTTGCAGACAACACAGACGTTATGCGTATCGCAACGACGAAAAGGAATTTCGGGGGGGGAGGGGGAGGGGGTGTTTGATTTGAGGACTTAATCGAGGAGGGCTGCAAAGTCGGGCTGGAGACAAACACGAGCACGACAAACTTCACGTGCGACAATGTACCTGTGTAACCGCGTGCAGGACATCATTGACCCCGAGGCGATATTTCAGTTAAACGTCGTGAGTTTGTTGGGCTAGCAAAGCATTCGCAGTGACAATGGGGTAATTTTTATACCTCCATGCCTATAATGTGCAGGGTGCTTAAAAAAAGAAATGTTAACACGTCTGAGAATTTGCAACAACGCCGCAAGACATGTGCCTCGGGGTTCTTGGAGGACCACCTTGGAGAAGTTTCCAGGGCACGTGTTGACAACTATGGCGAACAAGTGGGGAGACTCTGACTTTTTGAAGCTATTAACATTACATTTGTTATCATGTTACAGTGCATTATCCATTAATTTTCCATTAAAAACGATAGTCACATGTCAGTGTTAACGTTTTTTTTGAAGTACCCTGTATATATTGATATTCTTAGCTCTTTCGGTTATGGTCGAAACGTCGTGAGAATTTTTATTGTTTTATATATATTTTATTATTTTATTGTTTCCCTTCAACGTGACTTTACCGAAAGAGCTAAGAATATGAATTACTGCAGTCACGAAAGCTTTAAATCAAAATTTACCTTGTATATGTTATACGAGTGCATTGGGATCTGCAAGATTATTTTTCATGTATGTTAATTTGGCTACGTATATTAATTTGGTCATTTGTACTCTCACAGAAAAAAAAAAGTTTTTCATTCATAATGTTCAATAGCAAACTCTCGATTGATAACATAGTGAGCTACGATCTTGGCCAGCAGTTTATTACACGCAAACTGGGACGGAATCACCGATTATGTAAGATGCCACGTTAACGAGATGTTAACTACCTCGCCTGGTATACGGGAGGTTGTTGGTTCGATCCCGACGCCTGTATATTTGCAATTTGTATTTTCTCCCCGTGGTCGCGTGGATTTTTCACCGATCGCTCCGTTTATTTTTCCCCCTCCGCATTAAGAAAACATGCGTTTAGAGTATTTGGATGCTATGAAAGCCACTGCGTTGAGCTATCATTCGTGGCCAAGGTCGCTTATGAAAAAGAGCTACATTGCAAAATCTAAAAAAAACACTTTCCCAGTTTAATTCAGATAGTAGCCAAATCGGTGAATTCCCGCGCATGGCAGATTCTACAGTGTAACGGCACCACATTGCCGTCGTCTTTGCCTCTTCTAAACCCGTGTCCCAAATCATCAAATTCTCGCCTCCCCTTTTGGGTTCTCAAGAATATCAGCAACCCCCCTGCTCAGCCCCTCGCTTCTCCACTCACCCGCCTCGCATTCCCATCTCTGACCTTGCCTGGTGCTCTTTGTCTACCCTCGTCGCTACGTCTCTGCACCAAACTGCCTAATTATAATTGATGAATAATAGATGATCGCTTCTTTCTTTCTACGGACAAGTCAGTACGCTACGCGTGTGTGTGTGTATGTACGTGGGGAGCGGTAGTGTAGCGGTTAGCGCGCTGCGCTACGAACCTGGCCACCCGGGTTCGATTCCCGCTCACGGCCAACAGCCAGTGACGATTATCTAAACCGGCCCTGGGCCTCTCCTAGGTCGACTCAGCCTCAAATGAATATCTGGTGCGATGTGTAAACATCGCCACTTGGGAGACAAAGGCGGTCGGGCGTGGTGATGGCCACCCACCCTCTCGTGTGGCGTGCTGGCCTTTATAGGTGCTCGCTAACAGCACTTGCCCCAACAGTCTGTTAAGGCAATACGGGGAATCGTTGTCTTATTGTATGTTAACCCGCTCGGTTATGTATTTGGAATTATCTGCGCAGAAATCGAAGCAGCGATGGGCGGGCGGTCGCGCGACAAACTGCGCCATGAACCGTCGGCTCTGCGCTTTATTATTTATTGTTTCGAGCTGCGAGCGAGCGAGCCAGCCAGCCAGCCAGCGAGAAGCTCCCCAAGATGTCCCGGTCGCTTGGGCACTCGCGCGGTATTTACGGGATTCGCCCCTCGAGGTTTCACATTGAAAGCGATTCACCCGCGGCGAGCGCCTATTACTTCCTGTCCCGCCAGCTTAGTCTGCGTGTTTACTTTGACCACCTCCGTGGCAACTTTAACGTTACGGGGTTTCCTTCTCCCCCTCCTTCTCCTCCTCCGCCCCCCCCGCCCCCCAGGCTGTCGGAGAAACTTTATTATGGGTATTTGACCAAAGCGATGTATCGACGTTGTAGAACACTTATGGCAGCCTTGAGCAGGTGGTCGAAATTCCGCATTATCATGGCAGTTAGCCAGTCCGTCCACAGGACCATCCGCTGTGGATTTCCCACGAAGTGACACTAATTTGTGGAGGCGTTATTCGGATTATATCTAAAGAGATGGAAAGGGAAGAGCCGTGAATTGGAGAACTTAATCAGGGTAAAGACGTCGTTCTGACCTTGAAGGACACTGAGTGGGTTTGGGCAGGACACGTGGCTAGAAGTGGATGGTGGCCCATGGCCAAGAGTATTGACGGTGGGAGACATCGAGGAGATGGAGCGATGAAATCGGATCGTGTGCACGTTTTTACGTGAATTGTTACATCGCAGGGCCGTTACTCATATGGGCTCGGTAATAATTGTAGAGTCAAACGGCTGCAAGGTGCTTCTGCGGCTCGCTGCACTATTCCAGACCGGGTTGCACAACTCCCTCCTGCGACGGGAAGGAAGCCACGTGCAACCTCGCGCCTTGCCTCGTCCCCTATGTATGTCCGAACGTCGCGCTTCATTTAAGGGTGTTTTCATTGACCGGCGGGACGTCTCCGCGAGGGCTGACTGCCGCTGCCGCTGTGATAGCGCGACTCCCGGTGTCCGTGTGCGCGTTCCCGACGGCCACGGCGAAAAGGTGAAGGGGTGCAATGACTGCAGTATGCTTGATCGGTCCACTGCTGGCGGAAGGGGCCTCCGCGAGAGCGAATGTCGACTGTGGTATTTTGCGGAACGTTGCACATTGTGACCAGACGTGTTTTCTTCTTTTTTGTAAGAGGTGGGAGAATACCGACAATTTACCCCACCACGCGCGATCTACTAGTCGACTGACTGCGGTGTAACCCGTTCACGTTGCTGGTTGGACAGAAGCGGCACGGGGGCCTTGAGAGGGAGATTAACTGATTATTATTATTAGCATTTTTTTCGTCTGATTTGTATAATTCTGCACGTTCCGTTAGCCTCAATATAACACAAGCATACAATTTGCATCCATTTTAAACCTTAGATCCTTTACACACGCTTAACCTCGAGATTGGATGTTAATTAATTCATCGATCCTTCTCTACACCCCCCGCTATACATTTCCTGCGTTATATATAAAAAAAAAATCGAAAACGAATTCGCCTGTCGCAAACATTTCAGAAGGCCTGTGTACGTGTTATTTAAAACTGCATCTTTGAGATTTCCGTAATATATTGAGTTTCGCATTGTTCGTCTAATATTGTAATCCTGAAATTATGACACACTTTTGGCTAGAACAACATTATTTTGATTTGCCAAAATATATTCAAGTCCATTATTGGAAACCAAAAGCATTAACGCAACTTTGCAAATGACCCACCAAAAAAAAATGTGCGTCCTATCATAACATTGCTTTAAAATCCATTTGCCTAAAATACTGCATTTCTTTTTTGAAACCTATGAAGTATGCACTATTCCTTACTGGCGGCGTAATTATGCATTAATATCACACATTAATATTAACGAGTCTCAGAAGTTATATCACATTGTTTCATTGTTTTCTAATGGGACTCTGCGATGTCCTTAATAAGTAATGTGAGGATAATTAACTTCTTGCAAGAGGTGGGGTTGTGTCTGGCTCGAAAGGCATTATTTTGTCCATCTGGTCAAAAGGGCAGCGTAGCTGGAAAGTCTCGAGACAGGACCGAGGGTGAAAAAAGGGGAGAAAATAAACCAAGCACACGTTTTGGAACAACCCAACAGTTGGAACCACTGCATGATAGAACACTAATGTTTTTAAGGGAATGAAAATGGGAATGCACTCCAAGAGACCTCGCGACATTAATCACCTGCGAGCAGGCTGTAATATTGGCTCACGCCGAATTTATTCCATTACAACGTTTGTAATATGTTGGCGATTTTTGTTTTTTAAGCCTTGTATATTAGGGAAGCCTGCGACCAAATCTCCTGGAATGTGCCCGATCTCATCAGATATCGGAAGCTCAGCAGATTTAAGCCTGGACATTGTTTGCATGGGCGACCATACCACGCCGAAGGAGGTTACTATAGGCTGCTGTGGGGTCCGCTCCCGCAACTATGCACCATGCGATACAAGTTCGATTCCTGGCCATGGACGACATCTTTGAAGAGTGATATTTGAACGGTTTCCCTGGAACACCACCCCACCTTCACCAATCAGCACTGGTGAAGTGTGGTCAAGTTACCCCCAACGACTTGCACGCAGTGCGGAGACGCTCATCCAGAGCGATGAACGTACATTGGGCAACGTGGCTCGGCATATACTTATTGGGGCGGAGTGGTGGCGCATTCGTTAGTACACTGTGCTATGAGTATGCAAACTTGAGTTTGATTCCCAGCCAAGGCTAACATTGGCAGTGAGTGATATTTGAACCCGGAGCTTTCCATCGAATTAACCAACCAGCAATGATCTGCGTGGTGAAGTATAATGAACAACTTCCATAACGGACACAGTACGGGTGGGCCTTCATCCAGCAGTTGATTGACAGTTGATTAAATTATTATTATTATCCTTATTGGCTTTATAGATTCTTTTTTCAGATTTACACGGGACTATGAAATCTGGCAAATAACTCTTGGCACAAGCGTGAAGACAAGTCTCTGCTTGCAAGGAAATCTGCTCTCGCTCCAACGCATTCCCCCCCACCCCCCAATTCATGCCTTGTTTATAATATTTATTTCTGCAAGCCAGCAAGAGAACATGCGATATGCAATTACTGTACAGTAGTATATAATATATAATAAATAACAGATTACACCCCTTTGGTCATTCCACTGCTGGACGAGGACCTTCCCATACCGTTTGTTCGGTCATTGGAGTTGTTTGACCATACTTAACCACGTGCGCTCAATGCGGGGCGGTGAAGGTGCGCGCCCAAGACCGGATCATTCGGATATCGCTCGCCATTGACGTTAGCTGCGATCGGGACTCAAAACTCGGATTTTCTGGTTGTGTGTTACCGTTGCTCCATTTCATAGCAGTAGCAGCGGCCATGATCGATCCGCTGCTGGATTGAGGGCCTCCCCAAAGCCGTTGTCATCGTTCGCCACAGCGAGATTCAATACCCCTCCTTGAGTGCAGCATCCAAATATTGTGATTACAGTACTGTTTTCAGAATTTGAGGCATGTGGTTGATTTATCCTGGAGAAATCATCCCAAGCATTCTGTGTGCATCAGCAAGCCAGCGGCTTACCGGCCGCAGTTATTGATGGCTTGCTGGGTAAATGCAATATTTGTGTTGAAATGAAGGCGGAGGTAAGGCGATTACCGGGCGAACCGAGCACGGATCGTACCACACGTCACCCCTAAGGCCTGCAGGAATCCTGTTCATTAAACACAGATTACAGCATGGGGAATACACAACGCTGCAGCCCAACAGAGGAGGAGCAACCAGTCGAGTGACTATCGAGTGTGCAGGCGGTGCAACTGCACCGAGGGGCTCCGCGGGGCCAGGCGACGCAGAAGGGGGAAATGTAGAGCATGGGCAGGGAGCCCCATTTCATGATGTGCTTCAGGGCCAATGCTAACCACACGATGCAACTGAGACCCACAGACTTACACATAGTGTACCAGAGGTAGACACAGTAACCGAAAGGTTCACATATGAACCCTTACACTTGCATAGTGACCCGGAGACTCGCATGGAGACCCCACTGACTTGAATTGTAACCCATTGACCTACTTAATGGCACACGGACTAAAGTGGAGCACCCAGGCTAGCATAGCACATTAGCACCTATAGACTGACATAGGTTTCGCGGACTACCGAAGGGTCTACAGACTAACGCAGGATCCAGAGATAATGTCGGGCAGGTACATTAACATCGGACCCATTGGCATGGCTATCGAGTGTGCAGGCGGTGCAGCTGCCCCTGGGACCCACTGGCCGCAGGAGCCCAAGTGCTTGGCTACGAAGAGAGGGACACATTTGATGGATAGCGTTGGAGGGGGGGGTGGGTTGTATTTCGTGTCCTCTACGAAGGCCCATGACATCCACGCTACACTGTTGGCAACAACAATAATTATAAACTGCCTTTGTGTTTAGTTTGGTGTCCTCCCCCGCACCTCTGGTTGGCTGCGTTCGGTGCGAAAGAAGTTCAACACGTAATAAACTTGGCACTACTCTGTCAATCCACTGTTGGATGAAGGCCTCCCCACGTCATATTTGTTTGTTGCGGTTGCACCCGATTCAAGAGCCGAATGGCTCACAGGGCTATACCAACATAAATGAACTATGGAACTAACTATGGAACTATTTGTCGCGGGGTTGTTTGGCCCCCTACTTCACCATGCTGGTCGGTGTGAGTTTGGCAAAAGTGGTAGGGTCAGGACCGGTTGACCCATCACTCGCCACCGATGATAGCCGTGGCCAGGAAATGAACGCAGTTCGCCAAGTTCATAGCGCAGTTTCCGGCAAATCGGGGAGACATAAGACGGACTGTTGAGTCATTGGCGTTGGGCTAGAAGCCGATGATCATGGCAAATGGACCAATGGGTCGTTGACAAGAGAAGGCAGGACGCGCCCAGGAGATGGAGCGGGGAGATGGAGCGAGGAGGCGGTTGTAACGTACAACGCAGCACTTGCGAACAAGGGAAGAAAAAAAAACGTGGCTAAGCCGACAGCAATCGGAGCCCTCCGCTCGTCACGGCCATAATTAGCCCGTGCTGCAACTGTTTGTTCTGCTCAAAGCGCTTTCCCCTGAAGCGGGGGGGGGGGGGGGGTTCACAACGCAAAGTGCGCCGCTCGTCAACAGCGAGGAAGCGACTCGCGGCGGACAGCAGCAGCGGCGGTCAGCAGCGGCCCATCCACTCACGGCGCGCGCGGGCCCCAACGTCTGGCGCTCGCTGACAGGTTGTGCTAATGACTCCGGCTTCTTTAACGGCCCATTGCTCCCCAAAGCGCAGTAATTAATTGACAAATCGTCCCCATTATGAGCCTCGCTCGAGGGGCCGTTCACCCCCACACACAGACACACACACACACCCCGCCGCCCTCCCCCACCCCACCACCATCCCAAAACCTTTTTTTTAGTTTCACGCCTCGCGACCCCCGCAACGTGGCCGTGGATGTCCGCCTGCTAAGTTGCTCATCACGGTCGCGCACTGCTGCTACCGCCGCTCGCAGAGCGCGGGCCTCGCTGGCTTCTGCCACCGCGGTGGCAGCCGTGGCGGGCGCGACAAAACGGCGCTGTCGCTGATTCAGAGCGGGGCTCCTTGAGGCTGCCGCTTTTTCTGCTGCCCTCCCTCGCCTCTCAGTCCTCCTTCACACACCCCCCCCCCCACTGCCTCTTAGCCCTCCACCTCCCCTCCCGCTTTGTTTCGGTGCGATACGTGTGCCGCTTTCAGAGACGGAGACCGCGCCGTGTTCTCGAAGGGACGAGATGCGGAGGGAAGTTGCTCGGATTATGTAAAACGTCTGAAATTAATGGCGGGTGGCACTAAACCGAAATGATATGGTGGGGTTGGGGTGGGGGGGGCTCACCTTGCACATTACGGGGGCATTGTTCTCGTGTGTGTGTGCGTGTGTGTGTGCGTGTGTGCGTGTGCGTAATTGTCCACGGGCTGCCGAGTTCCCGTGAAATGGCCCGTGAGATATTTGTCCAAAAACCTTGATTTGAAGGTGACGGCCGGTTCAAGCCTCGTAACCAAAAGACACGAAGACAGAGATAACCCCGCCTGGCATGAACAGACTGTTGGGACAGGTGCTGTTAAGCGAGACGCCTTTGAAGGCCGGCGCGGCACACGAGTTGGTGGGTACGTGGCCAGAAACACGCCCGGCCGCCTTTGTCTCCCTAATGGCGTTGTTTACACATTGCACCAGGTGCTAATTTGAGGCTGAGTCAACCTAGGGGAGGCCCAAGACTGGTTCAGAAAATCGTCCACTGGTTTTTGTCCTGAGCAGGAATCGAACCCGTGTCGTAGCGCACTAACCGCTGGGCCATCGCTCCCCACACACATGCGTATGTTGCATACAGCGACTGCGCTGGGACCTAATTCGCTAGCTGAGCCTTTTGCGAAATGCATATTAAATGCCTTCTTGTTTTGGCGAAGTGCACGGGACCGGGTGGAAAGTTGTGCGTCAATTTCACTGAACGGTTGTTGATTGAGGGGTGGGGGGGGATTACCTTTGGCGGACGACTGCAGTTAAATGTAAGGGTATATATGGTCTCCAGTGCAAGTCGTTATTCTTTAACTGCAAAGGTTAGAAACCCAATGGGTTGCAGCATCATTTTGTTATTAATGTTATTATAGTGGCCAATTTTCTCATTAGTTGTTTGGGTTTTAATTCCAGCACACGACGTGAGAAATAATATTTTGTATTATTCTATACATAATTAACGTGCGCTTTGAAACAAAAAAAAATCACGTGTCACATGTATACGATTCGTAATATCATCATTACGTTGATCTATTTTTGAAAATCCTTCATATACGGGGTATGCGCTTGCGGGGCGCGTGAGGCTATTAGCCAAACAGGAGGATTGACCGCGGGGTAGCGTTCGGCATTTTCGGCAACACGGGCGCTAATTGGCTAAATGTGCGGAGAGGCTAATGACTTGTTAATCAGACAATTATTTTCCAGCAGCGATAATCACATGTGCGTGCGTGCGTGCGTGGGTGCCCCCCGGGATAAAGAGTGGAGGAGGAGGAGGGGCAGCTGAAAAAAGAGCCACGGAGAGAGCACGCGGTTGGGAGGATGGCGAGATGACAACAAGGAGTGGGGGTGGCAATGTATCGGTGTTCCCGTCAAGGAGTCTCTAGCCATAGCGGAAAAAAGCAATCTCTATGCAACGCATACATTTATTTCTCGGGGATAATATGTACCGAGAGCAATTTTCATTTAAATACACTGCTTTATAAATGTATAATGCGCCGGTCGTGTACTGCGCAAATAACCCACGCCACAGCGCTAAAGCGGATAACGAAACATTCTAATGATGATAATAATTATTACATTTATTAAAAACAAATCTACGGCTGAGATAATTATGCGGCGCTACTGAGTGTGCGGAAATTCTAATTACATTTTATGCGCGCGTCTCTGCGTGCGCGTATTTGTCAACCCCGTGGCACCTGGGTCTGTGACCTGTCAGCAGCGAGCCTTCGACACTTCACGTGGCGACTTCGAGGTGCACCTAGCCTGGCACAAGTGATCGTGATGGTGTCACCGCCACTTATTGGCGAACGGCGGTTGTTGTTGTTGTCGTCGTCGTCGTCTGTGTGTGTGTGTGGAAGCCAGCCGTGAACAGATTCAATTAAAGCGTGAGCCTAGACACGTGTCTGTTACACGTGCGTCTGTGTACAAACAGGTGAGCTGGCTTCCAGCCTGGAGGTCACGCTCGTTGTCTGTGTGAATTCGCACGGGCAAGGTGTGTATGTGTGAAGTCTGTGCAACACACACGCAAGCTAAATCAATACTTTATTCCTACACCCGCAGTCGGCTTATACGTGTGAATATTGTATGATGTAAAAAAATAAATATGTTAAGCAATGGCTTGGAAAAATTATATTGCGTCCTAACAGTAACAATGTACAGCCGGCTTTCCTTCTACTGCTGGATGAAGCGTTCCACACCGGCCCGTGTTGTGATTGTGGGGAGTTGTTTGAACATACTTCATCATTGCTTATTGGTGAATGGGGGGGGGGGGGGGGGGTGGCGGGGTTGGTGACTGGGGTACTCAATACGTGTTCGGATGTTCATCGCCACTGATGACAGCCGTGGTCTCGGAATTGTTGCACGCCGATAAATCAGTATGTCTAATCATGTAGATTATTTGTGTATAGTGCTGTGCACTTAACGCACGGTATAGGTATCCATCCCGTTGTAGGTGCGATTAACAAAACTGGCGCTTGATGTGTGTGAAGTGTGATTGTCGAATGCTGAGCACCGTATTTTAAAAGAGATAGATCATGCGGGTACAGTCGGAGCGTGTGAATGGATGGATTTACCCAAACTTTATGACACTTCACAGAGTGAAACATTTTGACTCGTCCCAAAAGACAGACAGAGCCGCTATTGAATTCCCATTTAAGCAGTTTGCTCACAGTCCTGCGTTTGCTATTGTATCATCTATCACCGGCAATGAGAAACGTCAAGGATGCCTCCGCAGCTTCAGAGAAAAAGCGCAATTTATTACGCGCCGCGGCCGCCCAGAGAGAGATTTACAGCGTAATTCTGGGCCAGGGACGGACAGCGGATAATGCGATGTAAAATATTAATCACTGAGGCGCAGCGTCTCATCACCGACTCCGCTACGGCGCCCGGCACAGCCTCGCTCGCGGCAGCCGGGAGTTCGGCTCACGGGGCAGGGAGAGCCAGACCCCTCCACCCCCTCCTCTCTCTCTCACTCTCTACCTCACTCTCCTCCATCTCCCTCTCTCGACTTACCTCCGTCTATATCCACCTCTTCTCCCTGCCTCTCACTGCCTCATCGCATCTCTTCCTCCCTCCTCTCCCCTCTCTATCATTCGCTCCATCCCTCTATTCATGTATCCCTCGCTCCCTCTCCTCCCTTTCTCACTGTATCTATTCATTCGTCTATCCCTCCTTCCATCCCTTCCATTATATCTATCGTCACCTCCCCCTCCCCCCGTCGCCTTCCCCTCTATCTCGCTGTGCGCGAGTGGAGGCGCCTGCCTCTCGTCACCGCTGGCACGTGTCGCCCGTCTCCTCCCTCTTCCCCGCTCAATTACGCCGCCCCGGTAAATAGTTTGTTTCTGGAGTCAGCCGCGACTGAGTCAGGCGTGAGTGAGCGCTCCGCTCGCCCCGGAGTCCAACTCAGCAGAGCGAGTTAGGCGGGGGTTGGGGGGGGGGGAGACTTCCGTTCCATCGCACGGTTATAACCACGCTCATGAGAACATACGCCCAGGCCATGAATGTGTTTTTTCCTTCCCAGGGTTTGTGCGGAATGGGGGACTATAGATGGGTCGGTCTAGCAGCTGGACTCTCCGTTTTGAGATTGGTTGAATTATCCTCATTATCGTGATCAAATTGCTCTCTGTACATGCAGATCGAAAACTCATTTCGTTAAAGCTTCTTTATTATGTTTAGTTTGCGCTCCATCCCCCGCTCCTCCGATTAGCACGGTTGGCTACGTACGGTGCGAAAGAAGTTCAACATACGCATACATATATACTACAGGTATTTAACGCAGTCACCATGGGGATATTTGAAATTCATTTTTGGTTCAAGCCACCACTGGCCTCCCAATGCTCTTGTCAATCGTGCGGGTTGTTCGGTGGCCTTACATCATCACCATTGGCGGTGGGGTGGTGGCAGGTTGACGAAGGAGGCGAGGTTCGTGAATTGAGCTCAGACACCACTCGCCACTGATGTTAGCCAGGCCCGGAAATCGAACTCGCGGTACCGTGTGATGTGCACAAACCAACACCGTCACCCCTCCACCTCTTCCCTATCCAATGTCAACAATTAGAAATATTAAACAAATTGTTTGGTGATGCTGTATTGGCACTGGTGCACAAGCACAGTTTAAAAAAAAACACTCCAATACATTCGTCACACTGTGGCCTTGAAATAAAAAATATATATGTACAATGGGCGACGTTTCGGGCAGTGGCCCTTCATAGCACAAACTTGTATTTAAAACGCACGTTGATGCGTAACTGCCACATCCTATATAGACACGAAATTGTTCCATTGCTGCACGAGTTGTGCATATAAAAAGAAAGCACCACCAATCTACTGCTGGATGACGGTCTGCCCATACGCTGTGCGAGCGATGGGAGTTAGTTGACTCACACTTCACGACACCGGCTATGCATGACGGCAGTGCCATCATTCCGAACGAACCTGCAACTGACTCTCCAGCATTGATGGGGCCCATTTTTATTTATTTTACAAATGTAAAGGCGCAGCCCCTGTAATTGCTCGATCACACCACTACTGGCCGAATGACCTTCAGTAGAGGTAAGCTCGAGACGACTGCTGTAGATGGTGATTTTGGCCTACTCTTCCACGCTTCCCAGACGTCTTGGAAGAGGTGGGAAGTAACCCACACTTTATCACGCCGAGGAAAGGTTTTTCAGAAACGTTCCCATTGTTGCAACCAAGGCCGTAATTATAATATATATTGGGGGGGGGGGAACACATCCCCCCCCCCCCAATATTCAAATATGCTCAAAATGTCCCCCCAAATATTTTGCTGTAAAATAGATTGCTGCTCATATGATTGTGGTTATGGTTGTACTTTATTCATCCCTAATCTCTGCCATTACATACAATTAAACAAGAAAAGCTAAAAAAAGAAAAAAAACAGAGCAATGTAATACAATAACACTATTAGACATTATTGTAAAAAAAGTCCATACTATGTGTTAGTGAATTTTTTAAAGATTTTATGCAGGAAATGGCAGCAAATTCGTTTTAAAATTTACATTTTTTTCTGGGGAGGGGACCCCCAGACCTCCTGGAAGATTTGGTCCCCCCCAACGTTGACTCCATGGCTATGGCCTTGGTTGTAACTGTCACGCCGGGAGATTGAATGGAACTTCTAGAATGGACTTCTAGACTGTTAAGTCCAGTGTCCCAACAATGTACACCACTGCGGCAGAGTCCCCATCAACACACAATACCGAACAAAAGCATCTTTACCGAAATGCTTTTTTTGTCCTAAGCTGTCGCCTCGTTTATATGTTTCATGATAATATAAATAAATATACACCTCCCCCCCCCTCCACCCCGTATCGCCTTTAGCAGACTGTTGGGGCAAGTGCAATTTGTGAGTAGCACCTATGAAGGCCGACACGGCACACGAGGGGGTCGGTGGCCAGCACCACGCCCGATCGTTGTCTTAGTGGCGATGCCTACACACAGCACCAGGTACTCATTTTGAGGCTGAGTCGACCTAGAGGAGGCGGAAGAACGGTTCAGATAATCGTCACTGGTGTTGGCCGTGAGCGGGAATTGAACAAAGTTGGCCTGGTTCGTGGCGCGGTGCGCTAACCACTACGCTACTGTTATAATACAAAGACAAACCCCCCCCCCCGTATAGCCTTAACAGGCTATGAAGGCTGGCACGACACACGAGGGGGTGGGTGGCCTACACCACTCCCGACCGCCTTTGTCTCCCCAGTGACTTTTTTTTATTACACCGCACCAGGTACTCATTTGAGGCTGAGTCGAGCTAGGGGAGGCCCAGGACCGGTGCAGATAATCGTCACTGATGGTGTTGGTCGTGAGCGGGATTAAAACTCGGGGCGCCAGGCTCGTAGGGCAGCGCGCTAACCGGGACACTACTCTGACAGCGCGCACACATACACACACACGCACACACACGCACACACGCACACATTCCTTGTCCCGTCCATTATCGCTGAAGTAATATTGGTGATGACGAAGCGTCCGCTGGAGATGTTTGCTGCCATCTCCCTTCGCGTGGCTCTCTCTCTCTCGCGAGGCGTTTGAATAATTCATGAGCGAACATTGATCATGTTTAGAGAGACCTGTCGGGCTAATCTGATAAAGGCGTCGAGACGCTTCATCAGTGAGCAGTGGGGCAGCTGGGGCTATTCATTACCGCGGGACGGAGATGGATTGGCGAGCGCGTCCGCAACAGGACAGAAACTGACCCCCCCCGTCCCATAACCCGGCACCCCCCCGCCCGCCCGGGCCGTAGGGCTAGAAGTGTGTGTGTGGGTGTGCCCCCCAGTAACGCGTGCGCCCAGTCTATAACGAAACAGTGGCCGCTTGGACCGAGGCAGAAGTCGTTGACCGCTGACCCCGCACGCTCGGTCCGTCCGTCCATGCCCACCCCAACCGCTACCGCCTTCTCCGCCACCGTCACCTTATTCAAGATGCGAGTGCGACGCCAAAAGTTATGACTCATCGGACATGATCAATCTACTGCTGGATGAAGCCCCCCCCCCCATTACCACCCCTCAAGCTGTACCGCACGAGAGATGAATTCAGGGCTCCGCTTTCCCGGTGGACCTCCTTCCGGGTGTCTTCCTTCCTGGAGCTTTAGGCAATCGTGATTATTCCTCCATCACTGTAATTCATACATCACTATCATTCCTCCATCACTTATTACTCCATCACTGTGATTCCTATATCACTATCATTCCTCCATCACTTATTCCTCTATCA
Organism: Petromyzon marinus; assembly: GCF_048934315.1. Lineage (NCBI taxonomy): Eukaryota > Metazoa > Chordata > Hyperoartia > Petromyzontiformes > Petromyzontidae > Petromyzon > Petromyzon marinus. Next base: position 8,060,591 of record NC_133701.1, read on the forward strand.
CTGTAATTCATACATCACTATCATTCCTCCATCACTTATTACTCCATCACTGTGATTCCTATATCACTATCATTCCTACATCACTATGATTCCTACATCACTATCATTTCTACATCGCGATTATTCCTCCATCACTAGTATGCCTACATCACTATGATTCATACATCACTGTGATTCCTACATCACTGTGATTCCTACACCACTATGATTCCTACATCACTATGATTCCTCCATCGTTAGTATGCCTACATCACTATGATTCCTACATCACTATGTTTCTTACATCATTAGTATGCCTACATCACTATGATTCCTACATCACTATCATTCCTCCATCATTGGTATGCCTACATCACTATGATTCCTACATCATTATGACTCCTCCATCATTAGTATGCCTACATCACTATGATTCCTACATCACTATGATTCCTACATCACTATGATTCCTCCATCATTAGTATGCCACATCACTATGATTCCTACATTACTATGATTCCTACATCATTAGTATGCCTACATCACTATGATTCCTACATCACTATGATTCCTCCATCATTAGTATGCCAACATCACTATGATTCCTACATCACTATGATTCCTACATCACTATGATTCCTCCATCATTGGTATGCCTACATCACTATGATTCCTACATCACTGTCATTCCTACATCACTGTCATTCCTACATCACCGTGATTCCTATATCACCGTCATTCTTACATCACTATGATTCCTGCATCACTGTGATTCCTACATCACTATGATTCCTACATCACTATGAATCCTCCATCATTAGTATGCCTACATCACTATGATTCCTACATCACTGTGATTCCTACATCACCGTGATTCCTACATCACCGTCATTCTTACATCACTATGATTCCTGCATCACCGTGATTCCTGCATCACCGTGATTCCTGCATCACCGTGATTCCTGCATAACTATGATTCAAACATCACGAGTATGTCTACATCACTGTGATTCCTACATCGCTGTGATTCCTCCATCGCTGTGATTCCTACATCGCTGTTATTCCTTCACCGCTGTGGTTCTTACATCACCGTGATTCCTACATCACTGATTCCTACATCACTATGATTCCTATTTCACTATGATTCCTATATCACTATGATTCAGACATAACGAGTATGCCTACATCACTGTGATTCCTACATCACCGTGATTCCTACATCACCGTCATTCTTACATCACTATGATTCCTGCATCACCGTGATTCCTGCATCACCGTGATTCCTGCATCACCGTGATTCCTGCATCACCGTGATTCCTGCATAACTATGATTCAAACATCACGAGTATGCCTACATTACTGTGATTCCTACATCACCGTGATTCCTCCATCGCTGTGATTCCTCCATCGCTGTGATTCCTCCATCGTTGTGATTCCTTCATCGCTGTGGTTCCTACATCACCATGATTCCTACATCACCGTGATTCCTACATCACCGTGATTCCTACATCACCGTGATTCCTACATCACCGTGATTCCTACATCACCGTGATTCCTACATCACCGTGATTCCTACATAACCGTGATTCCTACATCACCGTGATTCCTACATCACCGTGATTCCTACATCACCGTGATTCCTACATCACCGTGATTCCTACATCACCGTGATTCCTACATAACCGTGATTCCTACATCACCGTGATTCCTACATCACCGTGATTCCTACATCACCGTGATTCCTACATCACCGTGATTCCTACATCACCGTGATTCCTACATCACCGTGATTCCTACATCACCGTGATTCCAACATCACCGTGATTCCTGCATCACCGTCATTCCTGCATCACCGTGATTCCTACATCACCGTGATTCCTACATCACCGTGATTCCTACATCACCGTGATTCATACATCACTGTGATTCAGACATCACTGTGATTCAGACATCACGAGTATGCCGACATCACCGTGATTCCTACATCACCGTGATTCCTACATCACTATGATTCATCACTATCAGTCCGGCGCGCGCGTTCCAGCGATCTCCCTCGCGTCCGGGCACGTGGCGGTTTCGTCGCTCCATCTCCTTTGTGGACGTGGGTCCCGGGGTGTCTTCGAACACCTCGACCACGGGCTGTGGCCTCCTTCTCTAAGCCACGACGTGTCCTGCCCCAAGCCCGCTTACCTTTCAGAGCAGTCAACATGACGAACCAAAATCGAACGTTATTTTTAATGTTACCAGGTAGAGACCCACCGAGCGATATATACAAATTTACAGGAGCGACCTTGGCTACCGCAAGTGATAGCTCAACGAATTGGCTTATCGTGTGGAAATGGATAGCAGCCAGATGCTGTAAATGTTGAGGTGAAAATTTGAGGACCCGGAGAAAAATCCATGCGACCACGGGAAGAGAGAGAGAGAGAGACATGCAAACTGCCAATATACAGGCGTCAGGGTTTGGGGATCGAATCTCCTTCCTCCTGTATACCAGGCGCGGTAGTTAACACCCACCGCTAGCTTGCGTATTCATCTCCAATGCTACGCGTTTCTCGTTCCCATTAGCCTCTCATTTCACCTATCTACAAGTTTACTCGAGGAAGATTATTGGTAACGGAGTACTCGAGAGAAATCAAAGGCTAGCCAAACACGTGGAACTAGGAAATGCCCTCGTGCACTGTGATGCGTGTGCACGTGAAGACATTAACCAAAGAGACCGTAAGCATTCGGACCATCGGAAGTGCTCCTCCACAGCGAGGCGGCAGACCGCACACACCGATAACGAGAACTGTCGGAGGCACGTTGCGCTGTTCGTGTGGCCGACTCTTTCCGAATCGCAGCTGATGCTGTTGAACCGCGGTGAGCACGCGAAGGGGGCCCACGACGAGTCTCAGTTTGCGTCACCGAAATGACGAAAAGAAAAGCATCACCGTAACGTGTAATAAAGTACAATGATTTAAGCGAACATGAGCGTGCAACTTACAGACGGAATTTTTAAAATATTGCGTAAACATAAGAACTCAACACGTTCATCAATATCACTGTGGCTTTAAAGAGAAAATGTGCATGATATTTGACGTTTCGGGCAATGGCCCCTTTTTCACAGCACACATAGAGGCGCTAGAGTGACTCAACTTTGAGATTTTGTTTATTTGCAGGAACACAAATCGGTAAAAAATAATGAACGACCAATCTGCTCGCTTAAACTACTTACAAAAACAGCTCATTGAAATAAAAAAAGTTACAGAAACATTCAATTTAATCCAGCGATCAGTATTGCACTGATATATTTAAACAGACAATGATATGAATATATATGTATAAATATCAGTCAATTACGATTGCGGATCGTGCTGCCCATTCCCCTGTGTGGCCGTCCACTGATCTGGCTGCACGGGCCCCACAATTCCATCTGCTCGAGCCGTGTGAAGGATGGCCCACGTGGGTAACGTTTTGAGAATGACACCGCTGCTCTTACACGTCACCCCCCCCCCCCACCCCCCTCTCTCTCTATCTGCCGAGTTTCTCATTTCCAGAAAGCGTTGGATTTGGGTCCAGAACGATCGTCAAGTTGAAGTGACTCCTTACTCAAATTCGCATCGAGGTGGTGGTCACCTCCTCTTTACAGCCCCGAGGAGACGATGGTAAAAACTCCACGTTCCCCATGGCGAGGGCGAGTTGATCCATAGGACAACTGCTGATGATTCCCCTCCCCCCTCAAAGTGGTACGTAATAATTTCAACTTCGGTGGGATGATGCACAGTCAACCCGCCTCTCCAAACAAGATTTTAACCCTCGGAACCTTCAAATTGCAAGCCGCTCGCTTTCACCGATACGCCACCGTCAGGCTGATTCCTGTTTGCTCTTGACGAGGGGGATGCTGATGAGTTGTATGACCACGATGACATGCTGGCCCTGATTCCAAGTTGCCAAAAGTGCGGCAGAGAAGATCGAAGCCGCGTTGAACAACAGAACACTTTATCCAGGACGTTGCCATGAGTGAATTAAATCGAATATTTGCAACGATTCGTTTGTGCGTGTGCGTGTTGAGCATTTTTCGCACCTTACGTTGCCAACCGCGCGAATCGGAGGCATGTGTGGCAAGAACAACAGATCAAACAACAATTCAATGAAATGACATTCGGCGAATAGTCGAAACGTCGTGAGAATGTTATTGTTATATATTTTTTTATTATTTTATTGTTTCCCTTCAACGTGACTTTACCGAAAGAACCAAGAATATGCACTTTTTGTTGTTGGGCATTCCACTTTCTAAAAACCACTTGAGCTCAGACCCTGACCCATCAATAACGACACGACGTGGCCCTAGACCCCTTCCCATTCACACCACTCGGCGGTGTCGGTGGTGGGGGCTGTAGGCCCTTGAAAGGCTCTTAACGGAGTGGGAGGCGGTTTTCAATGGGCTCGCGATCATCACCGTCGACTCCCACCATTTGTATTCGACGTCCGGCAATGGTTGATCAGGATGGATCAATGGCTTCACGTTGAAAGTAAACTCACTTTATACGTGGGCATGTATCTAAATGTTGCGCGTATGCCTTTCGAGCGCCTCCGATTAGCACGGTTGGCTACGTACGGCGCAACAACAAGGTCCACACACACACACACACACGAAAGAGAAGCAAATGCTGAACTTGGATAGCGATTGCATGGGAGGACCACTAACAGACGCGTCAAGTAACCGGCTGCAAAACAACGTCGTCGTTTGCAGATTGTCGGTTGTGACGATAGCTGTCGAGTGTGCAGGCGCTGCAACTGCAATCGGGCCCGTGCGAATCACGCAACGTCACAGAGCAGAGCACCCATGATGTTGAAGCTCAAGTGTAAAACTCAACCGCGCGCGAGAATGCGAGTGCAGATCTTGGAATTCGGCGTCACCTGGCGCAAGTCCTGTGAAATCTGGCAGAAGGAAGGAAGTGATGGCGCCGTACGGTGCCATGGCATCGACGGCTGTGTCCATGATGGCCTCGTTAATTCGAATGCTTCTCATGCCACCCCAATGAGCTGCCTCCGGAATGGGGGGCACAGAATATAGGGCCGGAGGCGGGGGGGGGGGAGGTTTGCACGGCTGTTCGTGAGAAGGAATTGAACACATGACATATTCAAAACCCACCGTAGACTCGCCACTGCATCCCCTATGGAATAATCGTTTCCTGTAGCAGCCGCCACTACGTAGAGTTGGCCTTGAGGCGGCCAGGCGGCTCAGGTGTCAGAGCTTCTAGCTGGGCAGCACTGAAATCCTGGGTTCGGATCCAGACGTGTGCCGTGCGCGATCAAAACGGCTTCTCAGGTGCAGGCAAGTGATGGATGCGGGCTGGTCACCCAGATGACTACACGCACAAACACACAAACACCCCCCCCCCCCCCCCCGTCGCAATCAATTTGTTTGAGCGCACAATTTTGGCAAACATTTCAACTCCCTGAGAATTAAAACGACTATAGTGTGACAAGCGTTATGCTCGGTGGCAGAGCGATAGTTAACGGCTGCGGATGGGTGGAACACTGTCGGTGGTACGAATCCCTCATGTTGAGCCTGGCCATCAAAACGTTCTGCGAGTGAAATCAAGCTTGGAGAGCTCGCACGACAAAATTAAGTATGAGTGTGCTACCCTTGCAACCATTACGCCTACCACAAGGAGACCGTGAAAGTTGTATCGGAGGTAGCTCTGCAATATCCACTTCCGTGGGCCGTTGTGTAAACACAAAGGGTCGCATTGAGATCGGACGGGATGATCTCACAACGCCGATAGTGCACGGTCGGGATACGCATTTGGGGCAATTGACAAGATGAAGTGGAGTTGCCGACCTTCGTATCACCATCAAGTTATTAGGATGCATTACAACGCCATTGCTTAGTCAGCAGGGGGCGACGCGCAGTCATTAGCGAACGGATGAATTGTAAAAGCCCGTGATGATTTTGTTCCTTACTTAGCACTGTCATCATTATCATTATCAACGATAACAAGCACTGCAAAATAATGAATGAAGTTACACTCGAAGCTGGTCGCGTATGAATGAGCTGAGTTGTTTGGCGGAGGTTGGGCTCGTCGTGGAAATTCCACATTACCATGGCAGGGGTTACAGTTTCACCATCATGTGAGCGACGACTGTTGACTTCCAAAACAGTTGTACCTTTTTAAAATGTAAGAGCAAATAGAATTTACATTGCATTAATTTTACCTGTTGGTTAGACTGGCGACTGGGTGAGACTGGTAACGGGACATGGACAGTCGTATCGTAGGTCTGTGCGGGATGGTGTTGGCTTGGGGAGTCCTTCATCCAGCAGTGGAGAGACAATTTCCGTCGATGACGATGACAAAGACAGAGTTGGGTATTTTCACAATGATTACCTTTAATACAACTAAAAGGTCATGAAGACACATTCATTGTATAATATTTGAATGCAATTTGGAATAATAAAAAAGATCTGAATGTGCTCGAGACGGTTTGCACGATTACAAACATGAAATCATCCGTGCTGTGTATTAGAAACAATAAAAATAATTGTAATTAATATATCACACTAAAATATGTAACAGATATAACTTAAATAATTACTGCATTCATCAAAAAAAGAATAACGGGGGGGGGGGGTTGGAGATAACGGAATAATTTCGGTTGGTTTAATTTCAATTTAAGATTATTCTCAAAACAGTGTTTTAAATCTTGATTTGAAGCTTTCGTGACTGCAGGAATTCATATTCTTTGGTTCTTTCGGTAAAGTCACGTAGGTATATTTTATTTTATATCTACGTAGGTATATTTTATTTAATACCTACGTGACTTTACCGAAAGAACTAAAGAGCATCGTGTTTTAAATGTTTACTCATGTACACACCATTATATCGCCGAATATGTATTTAAATACACTCTAGAAGAGGTCTCGAACAAAATCACTTGAGAGTTTCAACTGTTCAGGGATAATGCAATATTCAAGTAAAACCTGCCAGAAAAGGGATTGACACTGCTTGACAATTTCGTACGGACTGCCTGAATTTAGGAGTCTGAATATTCACTAACAATGTGGACTGCCTGGACATTCGTTAAGCCCGCGTGAATGTTTGTATGTAAGTTGAACTTCCTTTTCACCGTACGTCGCCAACAGTGCTAATCGGAGCTGTCCCTCAAGTGCATGGAATTGCCCGCACCTCCGATCAGCACGGTTGACTCCGTCTGGTGCGAAGGAAGTTAAACGTGCACACATACAATTGTTTTAGAATATAAATTTCGTGTAATAATAGGGTTTTTTTCTGCCAACACAACTGAAACCTTTTTTTTTACAAGGATTCATGTCTGCATTAACCACAATACCTGCAGTCAAAATGCAAACAAAAAACACACTATGATAATATATGCAAAGAACATACTATGATAATATATGCATATATTATCATAGTATGTTTTTGTTTGCATTTTGACTGCAGGTATTGTGGTTAATGCAGACATGAATCCTTGTAAAAAAAGGGTTTCAGTTTTCTTGCCAGAAAAAAAGGGGGAAAACCCTATTATTACATTTTGCGAACCCGACCACCCGATTCCAATTCCCGCACACGGCCAATAACAGTGGCGAATGTCTGCACCGGTTCGTGGGCTCCCCCGAGTCGACTCGACTTGAATTGAGTAGCTGGTGCGGTGTGGTGAACATCGCCACTCGGCAGAGTGTGGTGCTGGGCACACCTCCCATCCATAGGTGCTCGCCAACAGAACTTGCCCCAACGGCCTTGTACAGGCTATACGGGGCATTGTGCTTTTTTTTGTATAGACAAATCTGAAAGTTCCTATAGAATAAATGTTTTCGTCGGTGGATATCACCTGCGATGACACGTGGATCAGAAAACGTGGACCGTGGCAAAAGCTGAAAATGGAACACAAGCTGGAATACCGAAGCATGGAGAACTTTAGTCCGTAGAGTTACAAAGAGAGGCCGTGATGAGTCACAGACTGACTGCTAAGAAAAGGAAGTGGGCTTGGAGCATAGCATGCTGCGACAAGAAACGATGGCCAGCGGTCGAGATTGGCAGCAAGTGGAAAGCAAAGGATGGAAACCGCCAGATGGTTGGATTGCTGTTTCATCACAAGACTGAGATATGGTGACGGCCTGTGGATTGACGATGGGCGATGATGATGTGGATTGACCATGGGTGATGATGATACGATGGTATACTGATGCAGACCAATATATATCATCATGTATGTATGCTGAACTTCCTTCGCTTCGTACGTAGCCAACCGTGCTAATCGCAGGTGCGGGAGAAGGACAACAAACTTAACACAAAAGGCAGTTCTAAAGAAATGAGTTTTCAATCTTCATTTTAAAGTGCATAGCTCCAGTGGCTTCGAAATATCGGAAGGAAGAGCGTTCCAGACGACCGCAGGAAGCGCATCCGAAAGCGCGCGATGCGGTGACCGTCTTAGTTCAATGGCTCACCAAACGTCGCCGCGAGGATGACCGGGAGCTCGCGTGATGATTTTGTTCCTTGACGAGATCATGGGGCCATTGTCGCATGTTATACATTGTTCACGAAAATTCTAGCGAACGGAATAACGAAACATGTTGAGGCCAGCCAACCGTGTGAGCGGGCAGCTGTTCTTTTTTTTTTGAAAGGTTTCTCTACCATCGAAAGCATCGATGAGAGCCTGCAAAACAATAACGGATATCAAATCCCATCTGCGCGTCACGCCACGAATTATAACATACGCTTAACACCGCAGATGTCTCGGAAAAGAGAGAGTGGGGGGGGGATGCTCATATTTTAACTCCACCACGCCGGATATTTTCGACGGGGGAGAGCGCTGCGTTTGCGCGCACACAAAACGCGCCTCTGTTGGCAACCCAGCCGCGGCTGGTCTGGCTGGCTGATGGCACAAGCGCGCGCGTAGTTTGCTCCGCAGTCATAATCACAGACGATCCGCTGTCTTTAAAAATAAAACGCATTCCCCACCCCCCCCACCCCCCGGCGTTGTTGTTGTTTGTTTGTTAAAGCGTCCGCTCGGGGCTGTGGTGGGGTGGGGGGGTTCAAAGGGTCACGCCGTTTTCACATTGGATTTCAATGGTTTTCACATCATTTATGCCCGGAATGTCATAATTTAGCCGCAGCTCCGGGATCAGCTCTCGCATGCCCCCCCCAACCCCCACTGTAAGAATGAAAACATTGATGGCAGCGAGGAAGATGCGGATTTTTTGCCCCGAACGGATGAAGGCATTCCCAGAGAGTCATGCCTCCAATAAAGGGCAAGCTCTGTGTTTCCACAGTTTATAAATAAATAAATAAAGGGGAACTCGCTTATGTTGTGAGTTGGTGCGGGGGGCGGGGGGGGTCCCTCTTTTGCATCGCGGTAGTGTGTGTGTGTCGGGTTTTTTTTCGAATATATTAATCATTGTCCTTTCCTTGAGCCCTGCTACGGACAAAGTTGTCTCATCTTCCGTTTAACCGGGCGCCCTGTGCGAGCGCGGCGCACAGAGGAAGGCGCTGTCTTTCCCCCGCGCTCCCCTCCTACGGCAACAATTGCCTCTTGTTGTTGACAGAGTTTCTGGGGATTGCTTTGGGATGATGATGATGATGTAAGTTGCTGCGTGTGGCGAAATACGGGGGGGGGGCTGGGGGGGTCAGGTGGGGGGAGAGGCACCGCCAGATGCAAATTTAGTAGGGGGTCAACATTTACTCCCTGCCTATAGTGAGAAAGGGAAAGGTGTAACCCTGCAAGGTATTGCCCACGCCACTGGCCGGCAAAGAGGTCTCCACTAGTGAGCGCTGTAAAGATCCCCTCTAGGCGGTGTTTTGGCCTCCTCTTCCGTGCTGGACAGAGAAGTGGAATGACTGCCACTTTACCCATCACCACGCGGACTCTGTCGATTGGTTAACTGCGGTGGACTTGAGTTCGAGGCGACGACAAACATCAGTGGCGAGTCACGTTCTGCACCGGGATCAGGGCACCCTCCTTCACCAACTCGCACGTGCGCTGATAATCGTGGTGAAGTATGGTCAAACAACCCCCAGGAGCAACAGGGCCTGAAGAGGCCTTTATCCAGTCGTAAATCGCTGAATTGTTATATTTTTGAAGAATGCAGACGGATAAATAACTGTAAACATAATAACGATTAATTTCCCCAGTAAGTGGGTCCTACTACATTGGGATGTTTTGGCCAATCTCCATGTATGAGCTTCAGCATCGTAATACGAATCTTTATTCATCCCGGAGAAATCCGATGAGCTATGAAGCTCTATTTTTTACCACGGATCTCCAGTTTTGGCTTCTTGTGGAAGAACACCGGGGGTGCCCGGTGACACGTGACTCCGTGCATACGAGGGGGGTGCCCGGTGACACGTGACCCCGCGTATACGAGGGGGGGTGCCCGGTGACACGTGACCCCGCGTATACGAGGGGGGGGGTGCCTGGTGACACCTGACCACGCGTATACGAGGGGGGGTGCCCGGTGACACGTGACCCCGCGTATACGAGGGGGGGTGCCCGGTGACACGTGACCCCACGTATACGAGGAGGGGTGCCCGGTGACACGTGACCACACGCATACGAGGGGGGGTGCCCGGTGACACGTGACCCCGCGTATACGAGGGGGGGTGCCCGGTGACACGTGACCCCGCGTATACGAGGGGGGGTGCCCGGTGACACGTGACCCCACGTATACGAGGGGGGTGCCCGGTGACACGTGACCCCGCGTATACGAGGGGGGTGCCCGGTGACACGTGACCACGCGTATACGAGGGGGGGTGCCCGGTGACACGTGACCCCGCGTATACGAGGGGATGACGCTCAACCCGCTTGCTGTACTGCTATCACCTGGCCACTTCGTAGTGGGGCGGGGGGAGGAGGAGGGGGGGGAGGTCGCAAATCTCTGCGTGATCCACCAACCCCTGGAGCACATCACATGTCCGTCTCGCCACAGCCGAATGAGGGGCAATCCATTGAGTAGGTACACAAAAATCCGTCTAAACTTGACCCCTCCCCCCCTCCCTGTACGCACGCGAACTTTTTACCCCCCCCCCCCCCCCACTTGCGTTAGACGCCTGACGCCCCCTCCCCCCCGAATCCTATAGAACGGCCGACATTTAATCCACGCAAAAACGATCAAGGATTAATTAATATTAACGTGTTTAAGCAAACAGATAGTTCACCCCCAGACTATCTAACTCATTTGAAGCCCAATGTGGACAAATTATTATCGAGGCTTTACCCCCCTCCCCTTACCCCCTTCCATGCGTACGTACTAAATGGATGGCCCCTAATTGCAATTAGTACCAGCAAATGCGCCTGCATTGAGAGTTCTCCTCGTTGTCACTTTTCCCCTCCACCCACTTCCTCCCCACCACCGATCGTTATTCCCTGCTCGCTCCAGACACGTGGAGTGAAGGGGAGAGAGCGCAGCAGCAGCAGCGAGCGAGCGAGCGAGCGTCAATAGACGATGAAGTGTATTTGAGACCCGCAAGCCCTTTATGACTGTCGCGGGGAAGGGACACATCCAGAAGAGAGAAGCAATTTCAATTCGTTTCGCTCCCACCTCCTCCTCCCTCCCTCCCTCCCTCATCCTCCTATGTGGTCCCTCCTCCATCTGCAACCCCCACCACCAGCCGTCAACATCCATACACGCGCCCACCCATCAACCCCAACCACACCCCCCTCTTGTCAAACCCCCGCCCCCCCCCTCCTGTCTGCCCGTCAACGAATTCAATTTGCTGGCGTTCGCCTCTCGGCCGCATAAAAACGGGGGTGTGCCCGCGTATCATGGACGCGTGATGAACACGTCTAATTGCGCGCGCGCGTGCGCGCGGGCCCACACCGGCAACGGCAGCTATTGATGGAGGCAGAGATAATACACCTCTCACTAACACCCCCCCCCCAAACCCCACAAATCCCACACAGAGACAAAGATCCCCCGTATAGCCTTAACGGACTGATGGGGCAAGTGCTGTTGGAGAGCACTTAATGAAGGCCTGCACGGCGCACGAGTTGGTGGGTGGGTGGCCAGCGCCACGCCCGACCGCCTTTGTCTCCCCGAGTGGCGATTCTTTTTTTACACCGCACCAGGAACTCATTTGAGGCTGAGTCGAACTAGGAGAGGAGGCCCAGGACCGGTTCGGATAATTGTCGTTGCTGGTGTTGGCCGTGAGCGGGAATCGAACTCCGGTTCGCAGGGTTCGTTGAGCAGCGTGATAACCCACCCACCCACACAGACACACCACACACACACGACACAGATACACCACACACACCACACACACCACACAGATACACCACACACACACCACACACACACCACACACCACACAGACACCACGCACACCACACCCCGCACACGCACACACACACCCCGCACCCACCCACTCCACCCCCACCTCCACCTCCACCCCCACCTATGCTCCATATAATAACTGTAGAAATTTTTTTTCGAAAACCTAAAAATGTAAAAGTTTCAGATCGTCATCTCGAATCGTGACAAATGCATCGCATAACAAGGACACAATGAATCGGCGTGACTTACACTTTAAAACGTCGAATGCAGCCACACGTGGCAAATTCTAGATTACATCATCGCCGTCTGGTGTCATCAACACGTGACTGCATAGACCGCTCACACGACGCCACTAGTGGCCGCTACAGATAAACAAATTCCCAATCGCAGATTTTCTCAAACTCCAGCCCTGGCTACGTGTTTACCAATCTACTTCCCCATTCAAATATTAATTAACTTGTTCCACGCTGCACGCGCCCGATGATTGTTGAACGTCCCACGCGACGCGCTAAACAATTAACGCTGGATGCGTCACGTGGAGCGCGTGCACACAAAAAAAAAAACCACGCGCACTGAAATCTCATTCTGAACTTGATTCGGCTCCATTAACGCGGGCATCATTTAAATAGCATGAAGGGCCACGCCGTGTCGATCATGGGGATTATTTTAATATACTTCACCGGAGCTGCTTCGTGTGATTTGCTGAAGTCGGGGGTGTGGGGAGTGCCTAGCACCGGTTCAGATGTCACTCGCTGCTGATGTTGGTTGTGGCCGAGAATCCAGCTCTGGTATTCACCTGATTTATACCTCGGGGTGCGAACCACTGCGCCTCCACTCGCAAACACCTCTTGGTCAATGAAAGACCTCTGGGCAATGAAAGACCTCTGATCAATGAAAGACCTCTGGCCATTGTTGCTGTGTAAGCATATGAATAATACAGGAAATGCTTTAAAAATAAAATGAATTAGTAAATGAGTTGCCCCCCCATCTAGTTAATGGCAGCTTATATGAATGCCACTTCGTAATCGTTGAATTAACCACACCAACGTAAACGTATTGGAGAACGCATCAAACGTGCAATAATTAACCTTGTTCCAGCAGACTCGTTTTTTTATATCCACGTTCTAATAACAATGTCTGTCTGCAAAACAACGTACGCATCATGAGAGCTTTTTGCCAGCATCAAAGTATGAGAAATAAGAATAGCTTTTAATCTTTATGGCAATAAAACAGGAGGTGTTAAGATGATCAAACACCAAATAGATACATTTTGCCAGGAATGAAGTTCGCATCAACCACACAGTACTTGCGGTGAACATCCAAACAAATCTGTTCTGATCATTATATAAGGGCGTTGTCTTTGCAAGCTGATTGGCCTACACCAGAGACAGCCTTCTTTAGGGCCTCGTCTCACCCGTGTCAGACCAGAGAACGCCAAAAGGCGAACAGGACAAGGGCAATGCCACTATCAGAACATTTATAGTTCGGGGTGAGAAGCTACAACATGGGACCTTTTTGCCAGTTTCAAAGTATAAAAAATACGAATAGGTTTTACCCTTTCTGGCAATACAACAGTTGTTATACGCGCTGTTATGTTTTTGGGTGCTACATATGCATATATACACAGAGCGTGTAACGACCGTATTTGTGATTGTACGGAGTGGAAGTGTGACGCAGTGTTGGGACACACACTGCACTCCGAACCCGGCGGAGTGTGTTCGACTCCAGGCCACGGCTAACATCAGTGGCGCGTGATATCTGAGTCGCCCCCCCTTCATCAGCCCACAATAACCGAGCGCGGTAAAATACGGAGCTTTGCAAAAGTCCCGATACGTCTTATGGCACGGGGCGCGGTGTTAATTTAAACGGGGGGGGGGGGGAGGGGGTGGTAGAGAGGAGCAGAAAGAGGGGGTTGACATAATGATGGTGGTCATCCGATACGTGCCAAATCAGCACTGGAGTTAATGTTACATTTTCCAAAGGCAGCCGATCATTGGCGCTCTTTAGAGGTCGAAGGTGCACATGCGTGAGCGTGTGTCTGTCCATATGTGTGCGTGTGTGTGTCCATGTGTGTGTGTCCGTGTGGGTGGAGCGGTCGTATAACGGGTATGGCGCTGCGCTACGGACCCTGCGACCCGGGTTTGATTCACTGTCACGGCCACCAACACCAGTGACGATTATCTGAACCGGTCGTGGGCCTCCCCGAGGTCGACTCAGCCTTAAATGAGTACCTGGTGCGGTGTGTAAGCATCGCCACTCGGGAGTCAAAGGATGTCGGGCGTGCTGCTGGCTACCCACCCCCTCGTGTGCCGTGCCGGCCTTCGTAGGTGCTCGCTAACATCACTTCTTCCAACAGTATGTTCTGGCTATACGGGGGATCTTTGTCTTTTGTGTGTGTGTATATATACACGCGTGTCCACATCGATGCGTGTCCAAGTGAGGTTGTATGTGTCCCCGTGTCTCTGTCTGTGTGTCCATGTGTCTCCACGTGTGTGTACACACATGAACGCGTGGACACACGTTTATGCGTGTCCACGTGAGTTTGCGTATCCACGTGTGTGTGTGTGCGCGCGCGCGTCTATGTGTGTCCACGTGTGTGTGTGTGATCCCCTCCCATCGTGCCGTGGCCAAAGGGATGAAACACGCGGCCTTGTATGGGGAAGGGAGGACGGAGTCTAGCAGTGTCAGCTCCCGTCGATTCGAAATTGCCAACACGCGCGAAAGCCAATGGACAGGACAGGATGGAGGGGGCTTTGGCTTGCACTGAACTGACAGGGCACGCGGGCAACGGCCAAACGTCCGTATTTATTTTCACCTGGATGACCACCACGTGGAGCAAACATCAGGGGGTGGGGTGGGATGTTATCTAAAGCGTTAATGGCCTCGCTCTGTCCGCCTGTGCCTGTCTGAAATCTAAAGTTAAAAAAACAACTGTATTTGTATATTACCATGTAAGGCCCACTATGGCTATATAGCTATTTTTGTTGTAAGAAGCGACCTGGCCACAAATGATAGCCCAATGAAGTGGCATATCATGTGGAAATGTTTCGCAGCCAAATACTCCGAACGCGTGATGTTGATTCTCAATGTGGAGGTAAAAACCGGAATGTTCCGGAGAAAAATTCACGCGACCACTGAGAGAGAGAGAGAGAGACGCAAACTCCAAATATACAGCAGCAGGCACCAGGGTCGAGTTTGAATCCACGACCTCCTGCATACCAGGCGAGGTAGTTAACATCTCTCCACCGCAACTCTCGTAAAGGTAAACCGATACGGACGAATTTTTTTTTTCGATGAAGCTGCGAGGCTACTGGACACTTAACCCGGCACAAAAAAAAACACGTGTCAAAGTTTGGAGGTAAAATGTTTGAAAACATTTCGATGGCATCGCCACGAGCGACTTAATGCTACTGACGCCGATTTGAATACCTCTTCGAGGACAAATGCGCGTTGAAAAGCGTTACACGGAGCCATGCGTATGCGTGGTTTTGCTTCCTTGTTCGCACGCAGTTGAAGGTTCGGCGTCTCGCGCGACCTTCCCGACCTGCCGTTACGTGGGCACGCGATACCCGTCACAGCGCGATATTGTCAACACTGCCCCATCATTTGTTTTGCCAATAAGTGAGACGCGATGTGGCACACACAGAGTGACCAAACGACTCGCTGCAGTTTAACTCTTTAAGTGTGTTGAGTTTTACGGGGAGGTAGCGGTGGTGCTTTGCGCATTGCTCCCATGGAACCTGCCCACCGAAGTTCGATTCACGGCCACGGCGCCAACATCAGTTGTGAAGGTCTCCCTGGCCACGCCGCGTCGCCCCTCGAGGGCTGTGCGAACGTGTTCACCACGCTAAGCACAAGGCACACGAGCCGGCGGCTTGAGCGAACGACAGCCGCGCGTGTCTCTGCGCGGTGTTCCATCGTCCGACCGTGCACTCAATCAGCTGAACAGGCAACGGCCAAGGCTCATCCGAGCGGTGGCGCAGCGGTTAGCGCACCGCACTAACGAGCACGGCCAATCCGAGTTCGATTCCCTGCTACGGCTGGCATCAGTTGAGCCGATCCTGGGCTCCATCTCATCAACTGCCGCTGGCCAACCAGCGTGGGGAAGTATGGTCAAACAATGCCCATGACCGGCACGGCGTGGGCTGGGGTGGCCTTCATTCCAGCAGTGAATCGACAAAGGGCTGTGGATGATGATTATTTTCTAGTTTACGTTTCCATAAGCATGCCGTGGACTGTTTTAACCATAGCAAACCCACACCGCGTAGCTGCTAATGCTGTCGCCTTGTTGTTCGTCCGTAGTTCCTCCTCCTGTCCTCTCTGAGTCGTCCCCTCTCTCTCTAAGTCGTCCCCTCTCTCTCTGAGTCGTCCTCTCTCTCTCCGAGTCGTTCCCTCTCTCTCTGAGTCGCCCTCTCTATCTCTGAGTCGTCCTCTCTCTCTGAGTCGTCCCCTGTCTCTCTAAGTCGCCCTCTCTCTCTTTGAGTCGTTCCCCCTTGCTCTCTCTTTCTCTCTGAGTCGTCCCCTGTCTCTCTAAGTCGCCCTCTCTCTCTAAGTCGTCCCTCTCTCTCTGAGTCGTCCCCTGTATCTCTAAGTCGCCCTCTCTCTCTCTTTGAGTCGTCCCCTCTCTCTCTGAGTCGTCCCCTCCCTCTCTCTCTCTCTCTGAGTCGTCCTCTCTCTATCTGAGTCGTCCTCTCGCTGAGTCGTCCTCTCTCTCTCTGAGTCGTCCCCTCTCTCTCTGAGTCGTCCTCTCTCTCTCTGAGTCGTCCTATCTCTCTCTGAGTCGTCCTATCTCTCTCTGAGTCGTCCCCTCTCCCTCTCTCTCTCTGAGTCGTCCCCCCTCTCTCTCTGAGTCGTCCCCCCTCTCTCTGAGTCGTCCCCTGTCTCTCTAAGTCGCCCTCTCTCTCTCTGAGTCGCCCCCACTCTCCCTCTCTCTCTCTGAGTCGTCCCCCCTCTCTCTGAGTCGTCCCCTGTCTCTCTAAGTCGCCTTCTCTCTTTCTCTCTCTGAGTCGCCCCCACTCTCCCTCTCCGAGTCCCCCCCCCCCTCCTCTCTCTTCCTCGACGAGAGCGAGGAGCGAAAGCTGCGGGGCGTTGGCGCGGCGAGATAAGCTGACGTCATTATTCTTGTCATTACATTATTATTATTGTTGTTGTAGAGCCAACAAAGAGGTTGCGATGATTTGAGTTTGTGAATATTTATTTCGAGTCCACGGCAGACGAATTGCTTGGTTCATTGATGATATGAATCATCGTCGGACTTAGGGCTGAACTTGTCCATGCAGTGAATGCAGTCAACATCACCGCTGTTATGTTTTCTTCGGGCCAGGATTTGAAACATTTCGATGTTAGAATGAGCCGACTTCCAAGCGTAGACTTCCACTATATTTGTGCAATTTTTTCCGTTTGATTTTGACATTCTTGAACATAAACTTTACTACGTATGTCAATCCGCTTCCTGGCCATTCTAGAACTTTCTTAGAATATACACCACTCCGTTTTTCTTGCCAGTCTAGAACAATGCTTAGAATATACACCACTCAATATTCTAGCCTGTCTGGAACATGCTCGTGGTGTACATCGCCCAGTTTAATATCCCTTCCAGAGCGCGCTTAGGATGCGAATCGGTCGCTCCATCGGTCACGATCGCCGCGATGCGACGGGAGGATCGCGTCCGTGATTGAAACGAACATCGCGACGCGCGGACTCTCGACGATTCCGCCGTGAACCCCTTGAACTTGGCTTACTGCACGCAACGCGCTGTTTCGCGTTCGTGTTCTGGGTCTCACGGGGTCGCGTGCTCGGCGGATACGCGTTTGTCGTTTCCGTCTTCACCGCTTTTCCTTGCGTCGAGACGAATTGTTCCAACGAGGTTTGTTCTTGTTGTTGTTGTTCTTTTTTCTTCTTCCGAGGAGCAGACGTCGCGTAGACCGTGCCCAAGGACGTAGACCCGACCGCACACGGTTCGTTGTCAAAATGTGCGTTTGAGTTTAATACCTTCTCAATGAACACACCACGCACACTGCCCACGCGTGTATTGCGCACCCATGCGTACATTGCTGCGTGTATGCGTATATGTGTATATGTGTGTATGTGTATATGTGTGTATGTGTATATGTGTGTATGTGTATATGTGTGTATGTGTATATGTGTGTATGTGTATATGTGTGTATGTGTATATGTGTGTATGTATGTATGTGGGGAGCGGTGGTGTAGCGGTTAGAGCGCTGGGCTACGACCCCGGACGACTCCGGGTTCGATTCCTGCTCACGGCCAACACCAGTGACGATTATTTGAACCGGTCCTGGGCCTCCCGTAAGTCGACTCAGCCTCAAATCAGTACCTGGTGCGGTGTGTTAAACATCGGCAATTCAAAGGCGGCCCGGCGTGGTGCTGGCCACCCACCCCCTCGTGTGCCGTGCCGGCCTTCATAGGTGCTCGCTAACAGCACTTTCCCCAACAATCTGTTAAGGCTACACGGGGGATCTCTGTCTTTGTATATATATAAAATGATCACATTTACGCAGATATTGTTGCGGATACGTGACTGATGATGGTTAAAGTAGTGCCAAGGTGATGATAATTGTTAAGGGGCATGGACATTACATAGAGATGACAGATGGTGATAATGATGGTGGTAATTCTGATGAAAAATTATCATAATGATGATGATTATGGTTATATTTGACTGATGGTTATCAATATTATTTTATTAATGATTTAGTATTATTGAATAACAATGTTCTAATTATGTTTGGTTGTTATTATTATTGATGATGACGATGACTGATGGCTACGATTACCGTCGTGATTATTGGTTGAAAATGATGATGACAATCATCATGATCATTGTCATTGATAATGATCGTGATGACGATGATGACAATGATAGTGATGACGATGATAGTGATGACGATGATGATGATGACGATGATAGTGATGACGATGATAATGACGACGATGATAGTGATGACGATCATAGTGATGACGATGATAGTGATGACGATCATAGTGATAACGATCATAGCGATGACGATGATAGTGATGACGATCATAGTGATGACGATGATAGTGATGACGATCATAGTGATGACGATGATAGTGTTGACGATGATAGTGATGACGATGATAATTATGACGATGATAATTATGACGATGATGATGATGATGACGATGAGAATGATGACGATGATGATGATGACGATGATGATGACGATGATAATGATGACGATGATGATGATGACGATGATAATGATAACGATGATAGTGATGACGATGATAGTGATGACGATGATGATAATGAAGAGGATAGTGATGACGATGATAATGACGACGATGATAATGATGCAGATGATGACGATAATAGTGATGACGATGATAATGATGATGATGACGATGATGATAATGACGACGATGATAAAGAAGTGTCAAACTTTTTCATCACAATATAATAATACCGCAGCGTGTCATTAATAACAACA
Source organism: Petromyzon marinus (assembly GCF_048934315.1). Taxonomy (NCBI): domain Eukaryota; kingdom Metazoa; phylum Chordata; class Hyperoartia; order Petromyzontiformes; family Petromyzontidae; genus Petromyzon; species Petromyzon marinus. The sequence goes on from NC_133701.1 coordinate 8,080,319, forward strand.
ACAAAAAACAACGCAGTCTCCGTCAAAGAGGGAGGCCGCGAAAGAAGATGACTCTGGGACCAAGAGATCGCTCGTTCTTCTTTACGAGCCAGAGGGTCTATTTACAAATGAGCCGTGGATGAGACGGTGCCACGCTCAGCACCCACCTGTCACGCGCTCTCGCCCAAAGCGCACGGAGCCCAAATCGCCCCTTGAAAAAAAAAAGAATTTACCGCCACAACTCAAGTGGGCCAAAGGAATTACTTTTGATTTGTGAATTTGTTTATTATTAAAGCTTGCGACGGCAAAGTTACGGTCGTAAATTTAGTAAATCCCCCCCCGCCCGCCACTACCTTTTAGAGAGAGACGGGGGGGGGGGGGGGAGAATAACACGCACGTACACACGCACACACGTACACACGTACACACGCACGTACCCACACACGCACGTACACACGCAGGTACACACACACGTGCACACGTACTTACGTACACGCGCACGTACACACGCACGTACACACGCACGTACACATGTACTTACGTACACACGCACGTACACACGCACGTACATACGTACACACGCACGTACACACGTACACACGCACGTACATACGCATGTACACACGCACGTACACACGCATACACACACACGTACATATGTACACACGCACGTACACACGCATCTACATACGCACACACGTACATACGTACACGCGCACGTACACACACGTACACACGCACGTACACACGCACGCACGTACACACGCACGTACACATGCACGTACACACGTACACACGCACGTACTTACGTACACACGCACGTACACACGCACGTACACACGCACGTACACACGTACTTACGTACACACGCACGTACGCACGCACGTACACACGCACGTACACACGTACTTACGTACACACGTGCACACGCATGTACACACGCACGTGCACACGCTTGCATTGCATACGGAGGTAATCTCAAAATGCAACGCGTAAGTCTGTCCAAATAACGATTCAACGCGTTACCTCAATTGACATTTCGTCAACTTCGTAGAGCAGTTGTGCAGTTTGTTCGTTGGGTTATTAAATTTGGCCCAGACACAATGGCTTTGTAGATTCTCACAAAAGTGTGCGAGGAAGCATGAGTGTTGAGTGTTTAGGGTACACCGACAGACAGAGAAGAACGCGTGGATCGGGGGTGGAGGCGTGGGGGAGGTGGGATTCGCAAATTCGAGACATTGAGTGTTGAGAAAAGTAAGTTGGCGTTGGTAGGAAACATCATCGCTAGAAGGGATGAGGATCGATGGACAAGGAGCATCTCGCGACGGAACGGCAGCCAAAGAAGGAGGCACTGTCCGCCGGAGAACGACCACGTGGGAGACGGAGCGATATCCGCTCTCAGGCAGGAGCCAGGTGGACTGTGGCATCGTGTGACCGTGAGGCATGGTCCTACGGTGAAGGGAAAATGACCCCGACAACAACAACAACACGGATAATGCAAACCATGTAAATTAGGCTGTCAAAATCTATACCTATTGTATTGATTATCTACCTGGAATGTACTCGTTTTGCTTGCTGACGCATTTGAGGTCTCGAAGGCGATGACTCAGTCACTGGCCTTCGACGACTATATGAATAATACATAATTAAACCACCACGTGGAAAACAAATATATACATAGTAAAAAAAACCGGTGCAATTTTAGTTGTTTTGTTTAAACCCCCCTGCCTCTGTACACCCAGCAATGTAAATGTTTACACCACAGTTAGTCGTCAGTCGTATTCGCGTGTGGTGGCGTGAAGTGTGGGTCCTGCCACTTCTTGCAGGGCGTCTGGTTGGCGTCGACGAGTAAGAGAGGGGCTTCCGAGAGCTTCCTCCAGTGGAGGCCTTCCTACCGGCAGTGGCACGGATATTTGGCCGCTGCTATCGATGTCGACTTGATAAGCCACTTCGTTGAGCAAGCATTTGTGGCCAGGTTTCTGCTGGAAAAAAAGAGCTATGTACCTCAGTGGACCTTACCTGATTTAAACCAAAAAAAGTTGTAATAGTTTAAAGCGATTGCCCGGCCGCATTTTTTTTTTATTTTCGCATCCAGGATAATCTTCCCATGGAAAATCGAAAGTTAACCGTAGTTGTTGTTTCGTATTCGGCTGAAAACGCACCGTGCCTATTCATTCATCTCCTCTTCTCGTCCCTCCTTCTGTCTCAACCTTTCTTCACCCCCCGCCTACTCTCTCTCCCTCTCTACTTTCCTCCACCAGCACCACCTCTCCACCAGCGACCACCACAGCGCCATCAGAATACGGTCTCAACACACAAAAAAAACCCATTCCTGTCCCCACGTCGTAATTCAGGCGCAAGGCTATGTGACGGCACCTAAATAAAACGTGCCCTCCGATTGATAACACGGGCTCGGACAGCCCTCATACATGTGTGGCCACGCTCCGTGGAAAAGTGTACAAATTGGATGTTAAATCAAAACGACATCTAATACGCCCCGTTCCGCTTTAATGCGAAGCCGCAAGTAACGATTTCTTTTGGGAAAACTGCACTTAGCAGTTTTGCTCGGCCATGCATCAGCTCTAAACTATACGTCACCGTTATTAATGTGCGTGACATCCAGCACGACCCCGGTGTGTGATAGATAGATTTTTTTTTTTAGCCTGCTGCCAACCCCACATGACCGTGACGGTACGACTTTGCAAACGTCTTGGGGGTCCTTCCTATCTATGCAAATGATGATGTCGCACGAATGAATAGCAAAACGTTTTTTTTTTTACGGCTGTGACGTTGAGGGCTGATAGCCGATCGGCAAGAAGTTTCTGCGGATGCCGGGGTGGATTTTGTCCTCAGACGTGGCTCCAGGCGTCAATTAGCAGAGCCTCCAGCGGATAAATGTTCACCGTTAGATGTTCCATTGTTCAAAGTTTCTCACCACGTTCATGGATACACGTGCAAAAAAAAAGAGATTCCCCGTATAGGCTATAAGAGACTGTTGGGACAAGTGCTGTCCTAGCGAGATCGGCGAGGCGCACGAGGGGTAGGTGGACAGTAGCACGCCCGGCCGCCTTTGTCTCCCCAGGTGCTGATGTTTACACACCGCGCCAGGTACTCACTAAAGGCTGAGTCAACCTAGGGGGAAGTCCAGCACCGGTTTAGACAATTCGTAACTGATGTTGGCCGTGAGCGAAAATCGAACTCGTATCGCCGGATTCGTAGCGCATCGCGCTAACTGCCACGCAACCGATCCCCATATATACATGCACATGCTGCCTACACATATGCATGTACGTACACGCAGATGACATCTCTGCCTTTACACATGCATACCCATATATACCCAGACATGTACAGATACACATACATACACGTACGCATATACACGCACACACTCACACAGCTACGATTCTATTCTTGCATATGGCATGATGTTCAGGAGCTAAATGTCAATGTCGAGATCTGCTCGTCACGGCGGGAGGGCTCCAGGAGCGAGTTTGTGCCGTTTTGCTCGTCCTCCGTTGAATGTGCGCAGATCACAGTGGTTTACTATATTCCGATTACTACTTTAATTTACTAGAGTTGTTCGTTCTTTCTCAGAGGTGACCTGGCCTCCCACGAAATCTTATCGAAGTGACCTATCACACGTGCCAATTCACACTCGCCGAAAAATTTTGGAAGCGTGAGAACAATCCACGCGGTGACCACCACTGGGGGCACAGGGCGCACGCGAGCTCCAAATACACAACGGGCATCGTCAGGGTCCGGAATCAAACTCTCTCTCACCTCCTGTGCAGCAAGCGAGGGTGATATAGCTATGTTGAGTTGAAAATACGCAGTTGTTATGACCATTCAATGCTGCGTGGATACCATCACGAGCCGTCGCTATTTTCTCGCGATAATAAAAACAATGATAAACCACCAAGACAAAGATCCACCGTGTATAGCCTCAATAGACTGTTGGGGCCAAGTGCTGTTAGCGAGTAGCACCTACGATAGCCGGCAGGGCACACGAGGGGGTGGGTGGCCAGCACCACGCCCGGCCGCCTTTGTCTCCGCAGCGGAGATGTTTACACACCGCTCCAGGTACTCATTTGAAGCTGAGTCGACCTAGAGGAGGACCAGGATCGGTTTAGACAATCGTCACTGGCGTTGGCCGTGAGCGTGAAATTGAACTCGGGTCACAAGGTTCGTAGCGCAGCGCGTTGACCGCTATACTACCGCGTATTCCATCGCTCCATCTCCTAACGTCTTTTGATGAAGCCCCATTTACTTTTCTTGAGTTTGAATGATGTCATTCACCTACGCACGGTGTATACCATGAATGTTCATACATTACACGGTATAACCTCGTTATTCACGAACTTGCTTTCCGCGACTTTGGCTATCCGCGGATCACATCTGGAACTCTGCGCGACTGACTGCATCGGCACAGAGAGAAAGAAAGCGATGAGAGAAAGTGGGAGCTAAAGTGATGAAGGAAAGCGAGGAGGTAAAGTGATGAGAGAAAGTGAGGAGCTAAAGTGACGAAGCGTCACATAATCTCCATTTAAGGTAAGTTAATTGATAAACTTTGATTAAATACTTTAATAGTTTATTTTATATTTACACCAAATTTTATTGTTCGTGCTACTATGAAAATTGTATATGCTGTGTTTACTTGATAATTTATTTCAGGTAACTCAATGTAATTATCCGCGAAATTTGCTATTCACGAGCATCTCCAGAATGTATCCCTCGCGAACAACGAGTGGATATTGTACAGTGCTGCTACGTTAGTATAACGCAGCCCGTTCTGTGTATGCTGTATACAAGCCGCGGCTTACGGACAGCGCAAAGTCAGTAGAAATTGCGTCTCTCAAATTCCAGCCCGGAATTTGGAAATCAAATATGTGTAAGTCCATCGCTCCTAATAGACTTTCTAGACCAACATTATCATCAAGCAGCATTCGCTTGAGCAAGAAAACCTAGGTCTCGTCAGCAGAGTCGGATATTGCAGTGATTACAGGGTGGCCAAAAAAGCTTGGACACGTAAGGTTATATTTATTGTAACAAATCGTACGTGGTTATTTAATTGATTTTTATACATTTATATATTGACCCCCATTAATATTAATGCACGCATGAATGATATATTTAAATTAATTTTTGACTTTTGTTTTTAAACACCACAACTGCCTTCTTTGGCAAACAAATTGAACACGTTCGTGTTTTAATCACTTTTCTTTACATTTCATCTGTAAAAGGAAGGCAAAAAAGATACAGCATTGACAATAACAATATATTAAATATTAACGTAAATAATAAACAATTCAAATGTGTTAATGCCAGTGTTAAAATAAGTGAAATAACCCTATGTGTCCGGACTTTTGGGCCACCCTGTGTATAATATGTTCAGCTAACAGTCGTGCAGAATCAGAATATGTATTTATACTGGAGCAATCTGATGAGCTATGAAGCTCTTTTTCACAGATTTCGAGTAGGGGCAGTCAGAAAGTCACAACAACAAACAGCACAGAAACACGATAGGAGTGCAAAGTATGGGAAATGTAAACAAATCACAACAAATATATACAAATAAAACTGAACTATGTTTTGTTTCATCTTACAAGGTAAAGCCCACTGAGCTCTATAGCTCTTTTTTTTCAGAAGCGACATGGCTACAAATGACAGCTCAACGAAGTTGGCTCATCACGTGCAAATTTATAGCAGCCAAATAATCTGAATTATCCACGTGCATGTTGCGGCGATGACGGAGAAAGCGAGACAAATCGTTCGTGTTCAACCACGCAAATCAAAACACGTATTGGTTATGCAGCAACATCATTGCTATTCCGCGGATTTGCAAACATTATCGTCGCAAACTCGAATCCAGCGCATGTTCGTTAACGTGCGCATTCTCTGCAACACAAATGCCATTGCACAACCACGTTGCGCGCGCCTCTGCCCATCAGCCGAGAAATTAAAGATTTTAATAAGATTTCGCCTCTGATTTGCCACTCTAAACCGTTCCGCGCGCGCCGATTTGTACGTGGACATTGCGTTGCAGGTGTGGTCCTGGCCACTCACCCCCTCGTGGTGCCGTGCCGGTCTTTAAAAGTGCTACTTGCTAACAGCACTTAACACACAAAATCTATGAAGGCTATACGGGGGGTCTTTGTCGTTTGAATATACACACAAACACGTGTAGCGTAGTGGTCAGCGCTGAACTGCGCTAAGAACCCGGCGACCTGAGTTCCATTCCCGCTCACGACCAAATAACAGCGGCGAATAAATGAACCGTTCCTGGGCCCCCTCTAGGTCGACTCGGCCTCAAACGCGTACCCGGCGCGGTGTGCAATCACCAGCGCTGCGGAAGACAAAAGCGACCGGGCGTGCTGCTGGCCACCCACACACCCCCTCGCGTGCCGTGCCGGCCTTCGTGAGATGTTCGCTAGCAACTCTTGCTCCAACAGTCTGTTTAAAAGCTTTTGCGGGTGGTTCTTTCGAGTTGTTTGTAATGCGTGTGCCGTGACGCAACTCGTACGCACACGAGACGCTCCCACTGGGCCCCCAACAGTCTAAAACGGGCCAGCTTTAACAATCCTGAACAATCTTGAACAATCATGAACAATCATGCGTTCGCGTTGGGTTCTACGAATGCTGTCCAACACGCGTTTTGTCACCCCGGAAAGCAACGCGTTTAATTTTGAGAACGTACGCGGCGTTTTTTTTTTTACATGAATTCGTTGTTAGAGAAAAAACAACAACCCCCCCCCTCACCTATCGCTGAGTAGGTGACGCTACTTGGGGTCGGGAATAATGGGCGGAGGTTGCAGCGAAGGAATTGAACGGCCCCGGTTGCCTCGTGTCGAGTTTACTTTCACCGAGAGCAATACCACGAGTTTGTACAACGCAGTCGCGTTCGTGCCGGAATTGATGACCGCTTACGGGAGTCAACGGTGACACTGTACCGACAGAGGGTCGGGCATACGGACGGCGCTAACGCGTCGACGCGTTAGTAATCGGGAATCTCAATTTAATATATCTGATAATTTTTTAAAATCAACCCTTGACTTATCTTTAAAAATAAAATAAAAAGTTAAGCAAGGATGCGTGTGTAGTGCGTTGCATTTTAAATTGGCGTTTATATTATACAGTGTTTAAAAATCGACGTTACTTTTTCACGCCCATATGCGTGATTATAATGATCTATGTGGGGTGTACTTGGGTGGATATGCATATTCATTCTAGGTGATTACTTTTACGCGAAGATGGAGCGATAGTGTAGTGATTAGCGCAATACGGTGCGACCAGAGTCCCATTCCCGGTCACGGCTAACATCAGTGGCGAGTGAAAAGCTATCGGAAGAGATGCCGGGCATAAATCCCCTGCTTCAATCAACTTGTGTGGTGAACTATGATTTAAAAAAAAAACCTGAATAACGTTCATCCAGCAGTGGATAGAGAGAAAAAACTTAAGCTGATTTAAATATTTATAAAATGTATAAGATATAGCGAGTATTAATGTGTCCATATGGATACAGCCGATGTGGGTAAGAATGCTTTTAATCGGTATCACAAATACAGCCGTAAGTATTATATACTTGTATGTATGTGTGTATGCAGAGCATGCGCATGCACAACGCCGTGTATTTGTACACCTGGGTACGTATTGAACGCGCGTATGCACAGCCGTATGAATGTATAACGCGTGTGTGTGTGTCGAGCCGTGGGGAGCGGTAGTGTAGCGGTAAGCGTGCTGCGCTACGAACCTGGCGACCCGAGTTCGATTCACGCTCACGGCCAAGGTCAGTGACGATTACCTCAACCGGTCCAGGGCCCTTTCCTAAGTCGACCCGGCCTCAAATGAGTACCTGGTGCGGTGTGTCAAAAACATCGCCACTGGGGAGACAAAGGCGACCGCGCGTGGTGCTGGCCACCCACCCCCTCGTACGCCGTTTTGGCCTTCATAGGTGCTCGCTAACAGCACTGGCCCCGAGCAGTCAGTTAAGGCTATACGGGGTGTCTTTGTCGTTACGTTGTTGTGCATATACATGTGCACAACAATGTTTTGCCTATCGTATGTATATGTATGCACAACAGTTTGTATTGTATGCATTCGTGTATGCATTCGTGAATATAAATGCACACCATTGTAAGATTTGTGAATTCGATATCAATACACAGTCCAGTATTTGTATATATACATCAGCGTGATTTGCATATTCGTATGTATATCAATATGTATTCTGCATGTACTGTATATAAATGCATAGCAGTATGTATGCATCTATATACAGCATCATGATTTGTATGTGCGCATGTATGTATGTCAAGCAGTATATATTGTATACATGAATGCACAGCACAATGTATGTATCTATATATAGTAGCGTAATTTGTACGAAGCATGTGTGCATGTATCTCTGTATGTATATGGGGAGCGGGAGTGCAGTGGTCAGCGCGCTGTGTGACGAACCCGGCGATCCGAGTTCCATTCCCGCTCACGGCCAAGATCAGTGACGATTATCTGAACTATTCCTGGGCCACCCCTAGGTCGACTCAGCCTCAAATCGGTCCCTGCTGCGGTGTGTAAAATCATCACCAATGGGGAGACAAAGGCGGTCGGACGTAGTGCTTGCCACCCACCCATTCGCGTGCCGTGCCGGCCTTCATAGGTGCTCGCCAACAGCACTTGCCCCAACAGTTCCGTTAAGGCTATACGGGAGATCTTTGCACGTTGTATAGATGAATTCATAGCCGTATGTATGCACGGCGATACAGCGGCGTGATTTGTATGTACGCATGCATTTGTGTGTGGAATGCGGCCGCTGATGATGAATAATTCATCTCTCTCACGCCGGGTTGGGTTGGAGGTGTAAATGTTCTGGAGATGGAATGAACAAGCTATTCGGGGATGTTTCGTTTTCCCCACGCTATAGTAAAGCCGCATCCAGACCGGTCACTCGCCTCTCAGCGCACAGCAATTCCTCGACCCACCGGCCGCAGATGCCCACTAGCCAGTGGAAATCCGCGGAAGTGCACCCATTGCTTTGTATGCATGTATGTTAGACTTCTTTCGCGCCGTACGTAGCCGACCGTGCTACTACATGCAGGGTGTTTCGAAAATTGCGTTTGAACACTTCTGAGAATTTGCAACAACGATACCGCAAGAAATGTGCTGCTGCCTCCGGGCTCTGGAGGCGACTACCTGGAGAAGATTCCAGGCATGTTTTGACAATGACGGCGAACAATTGGGGAGGCTCTTTGACTTTTTGAAGCCAATTAACATTACATTTGTTATCATGTTACTGTGTATTATCCGTTCTATTTCCATAAAAAAAATACGATAGTCCCATATAAGTATTAACATTAAAAAAACACTCTGTCTAATGCACAGCATTAACGGCATAATACGCCTCCTTCACATAGCTGTGCTTTCATGAAATTTGTATTTTTTTAATGTATAATAAGTATTATTTTACACATCCCATCAGCACATACGGGACATATCATTGCGCGTGTATGTGTGTGCATCACTTGTGTGTATTTTACTGCTGAACTGGAGGCCGTAGCAGCAGCATTGGTTCAACGCAAGCAAACAGTGCACCAGTTTCGACATTCAAGTGTCTCATCGTTATTTTTTTGCTTTTAACGTCGAGAGCTCACGGTGTTGCCAAATGTAGCGATGTTGTCACACTGCCAAAACCATGCTGTAAAAAAAACGACCGGCGGCAAAATCTAGAGCGCCTTTCACTGCAGATTTAGAAGTGTGCAGATTGAGAAGCGATAACGCATTACGGTACATGTACATTCAGGAACCTCTATTAGTTTACCTACGTGTAATAATGTACATCCCGTTGGCAATCCACTGCTGGATCAATGCATTTATCTCGTGTCCGTATATTCTAGTGACACAAATCGAGAACGACCGCTCGCCTTCAGCCGCCTTAATTAAATTATGCACGTCATTGTAAGTCGAACTAGACAATGCCCCGTGAAATTTCACGCTTGGAGTCCCAGCCATCCCCTCCCCCTGCCTCACCCTCCCCACCCCCCCACCCCCCCTTGACTATTCGTCCTCCTACAGACCTGAGGTGACCGTCAGAGTGAAGTGTGGAAGATCACACATATCGACACGAAGTCTCTCTATCCTCTACGGCATAGTCAGTCTTTTGTGAAGGTCTGGCACGGCTTGTGTGCGATTGGTTGGTCTGTAGGCAGGGTCACGGGTGTTTTTGACCTGGGTCAAAGGTCGTACATAGCTCATCGTCAATACCAAAGGTTTCTGGATCCCTACGGTCCGAATGGGCCCTTACTCGTTCCTGTAGGATAACAGTTACTGAAGAATGTGACGTGACTGACGGACAAGTGACATTTATGCTGCATCGGTTTAAAGCTGTTATTCTGTACAGCTCTCCCGTGTGTGTGTGTTGTATTGTACCGCGTGTTGTCCGACGTTTCGCCTCACGTGCTTGGAGCCGGGAGCTGCGGTGTGCGCTTTCAAGGCATGGTGCAGTGTGGTCAGATTATTCCCATCACCGACACGCCACAGGGTGGCTTTCAGTGTTATTAATTCAAAATTATAGATAAATGTAGCTTCATAAAAGCACTTGAAGCTGTCATCGTCTGCCTCTGTGTTTCATTTTTTTGATCCCGGTTCGCCTTTAATAACATTACATAGGTATAAGTATATGTACACATACATATATATGTTGGTGCGAGAGAAAAAAAAGTGGAACGCACGGATTAGAGAGCGTGCGCAAGTTCGAGACGCCTAAGGCAGTGAAGTGGACATCTGTGAAAAAGAGCTTTATAGCTCATTGGATTGCTCCAGTATAAATACTGATTATGAAGTGCTTGGGCAGGAAGGGGTCACTCGAAAAGATGATGCCCACGTGGTCGAGACTAACGGCGGAATGGCAGCCCGACAGGACGTGCATTGTGGAGATGGAGCGGTGAACGCAGCTCGCGTGCACGTGCAAGCTGAATCGTTGCCGTGCAAAACTGCGAGGGATGGTTAACGACGACGACTCACGGAGGCCTTCATCCAGCGGTGGATAAATCGTGGCTGGTGTTTTTATTATTATTATCGAAAATTGAGAAATGATAACGCCTTCATAATAATACATATTTTTTTTAAATTCTTACTGCTACTATCATATTCGACGTCATTTCCCAAAAAATAAATATATGCAATCGTTATTTTCATTTTTTTTTTCACCAAGCGCGGGTAGAGCTTCCGCAGATTTCTCGTCGCCGCACAGATGGATTTACCTTGCCCGCACACGCGCGCATTGCAAACAGGCGCGCGCGCGTTCGCCCCGTCGCTCGCGCCTAAAAATCCCACCGCTAACGGGCGAAAGCCATCGCCCGTTTCCCATTCGCTCATAATTAATTGCCCAGAATAATTACTTTGACTTTCATTGTATTTGCTAAGCAAGCATCAAATACGCGTGAGTTCGCAGCCACAGAGAGAATGAGCGAGAGAGGCAGGGAGGGAGGGAGGGAGAGAGAGAGAGAGAGACAGCGAGAGTTCATTTAATGGTGCCGACGGCGCAGGGATAATGAATCGATGATAAATGATGATTTTTTTTTCTTTTTTTCCCGACCACTGCACACAAAAAGGAGAGGGAGGTTAGTCGTAAAAAGGAGGTTCCATGCCGTGCCCACTCCCTGTGCCCCGTGTGGACCAGATGGCTGCTAACGAAATTGTCAGCTTTGGGCGAACAAGATTTGTGTTTTCCGTGCCACGGAACACGGGCGTGAAAATTCATGCCATGTCCCCCCACCCCCAACCAACACACTCCACCCCCCCCCTCTCTCTCTGTTTGTCTTGTCTTCCCACTACACTTTCATACGTACACGCCGCTTTCGAATAATGACTTTCTATCAATCGCTCTTTCTTACAAGTGTATTCATCAATCAAGTCAATTTGTCAGTCACGCAAATTCACTACGCCTCGCTGTGGATCATCATGCATAAGAAGCATATGCAAGCAAAAATCCGATCTGCCACACCCCCCACCCCCCACCCCCCCCCCCCCCATATTTATCTAATTTTAGCTCATCCTGCCTATTGGATTTTTCAGACCGATATCATGAATTTCATTCAGCAGCAAACAAGCAAAGTCTGGATCGGCTTCGACCTTGTAGGTTTCATGAGGCTTATTTGTGGTGATTAATTTGAATGGCATCATAATGGGCATTGCATTGGAAGTGAGTGGGGGGGGGGGGGGACGTTTTTGAGAAAGCAGAGAGAGAATTGTCCGATATGAATCCGTTTCATGTACCAAGAAAAATCACCCAAAGTGAATTGAATCGTCGGATATATATATGGATATCGAGGTTTAGAAAGAAGAGAGTGAAATTGTCCTGTGTCAATCCACCTAATTTATTTAATAATATGTGAATAATGAATTGAATATCACGAATGTATATTGCATTAGAATTAGGAGGGGGAGGGGGGGGGTGGCGGGGGGGGGCTATAGGTTAAAATAAATGTTCGGAAACTACACAAGACATGTCCAGTACGCTAGTCGAGGAAGAAGATGATGCCATTGGAGGCGGAGATGCGAAACTGAAGATTGAAATACAAATTATTTGGTGGTGCGCTGGCAGTGATGCACAATCACAAATGCGTCAATGACACCGTGGCCTTAAAAGGAAAATAAATAAAATAATAGGCGACGTTTTGGGCAATGGGCCTTCTCTACAGAGCGCGAGGGCCATTGATCAAAAATGCGCTTATTCTTAATAGCACACGGGTCATTATTAAAAACGTCACCATATTTTATATATATATTTATATCTTTCCCCCAGCTTTAAAGGCCACCGTGTTCTTGACGGATGTGTGTTTTGTGATGATTGAATACACGCATGCACTTAATACAGACGTATTGGTTATACAACCTAATAATTATAATAAAATAGAACAAAAAAAATCTACCCGTGGATGAAGGCCTCCGCACGCCGTGTCTCTCGTCATTTGACCATACTTCACCGCGCTGGTCAGTGTGGGTTGTTGAAGGGGCGGGGGGGTGGATCATTGACGGAGTAGTCTAGCAGTGCGTTACAGCAATGCGTTGTGCTGCACTGCTATTATTATTATTACTACGACCGTTGATAATGAACGTGTGTATTGCGTGTTTGTATTTGCGTGACATTATTTAAATAATATCATCATCATAGTAGCAGCAGTTTCGTCGTCATCATCATATTCATTTAAAAAAAAATACCTAAACACGCACGTTAACACCGTAGGCCTTAAATGAATACAAATATATAATCGGCGACGTTTCCGGCAGTGACCCTTCCGCATGGCACATACACATGCAGGCCAGAGAGATGGAGTTGATAAGGGCTGGACACTGCACTTGACAAAATGGGGCCGTCATAGATATTTGGTGCCTTTACAGCCTATGTTATGTTTACGTATTGCATGCAAAGACAATACAGTTTCAATATAATATTAATTTGATTGTTTAATAAGTTATTGATTGGGGCATCAACATTTTAAATAGATATGAAACACACACACACGAGAATCGTTCTATGAGTGTAAGCACGTTGGCGGTCGTGTGTCCTATGTTCTAGTGATGTTCTAGAAGGGCGACAGAGCAAACGTTTCGCACAGACTTGGGTGGAGCAAATTATTAAAACTATACTCATTCAAAAACCAACATTACTCAAGTTGCATGGGAGGTAAGTCTTTCAAAAGCCGACTTTTTTTTTACCCAGCCACACTAAAGATTGTTATCTGGATTTATTGGATGATGCTAAATCCAAATATCGCATGAAATATTGCAATCAGATAACCGGATTGCTGACATGTCTCTCCTTCCATGAAAAATTACAACCCCCCCCCTCCCCTCAGAGGAAGAGCCATCTGTAATTTGGCACACGGTACATTTCAGTCTGCTTATTGAAATAAAATCACCAAATAATGAATACGTTTGGTGCACTTTCTAATCTTACAGCCGGCGGTAGATTGACAAGCACGGGCCGATGCTTGCTCTGCGATTTCCCCATTTTGAGTTATTTTGGGGGTAACTTTTTTCTAATTTGGCAAATTTGGACCGTGAAGTCGGGGCACGCGTAGGCGGCCTATTCCTCTTTTTTATTTAACCTCACACGGGGTCTTTAACGTCCACCGCGAAGCAGAAGGCGAGTGCATTTTTGGCTTAATACGTCGGCAGCATTTACCAGAGCGGCCTGTCGGGCCGAACCGCTAAGCCTCTCCTTAGATTACACGACGAACGCGCCACCACCAGAGACGTGTCACGGCCCCATCCTCACATGTATATGATCATTTGAATTCACAATCCGCAAGTCGGTTACTGCAATATTATGCATTACAATGCTTATTATTTTATTTTAACAGTTATGTTAACGCGGCACAAGCAAATACCAAACCCCACAAAATCTACTTCAGCGATAGAAGAGTAGGCCAAGATTCAACCGATGAAGATCGCTATTTGAACGCGTAATTAGCACCTACACAACCACGTACAAAACAAAGACAAAAATCCCCCGTATACCCTGAACAGACTGTTGGGGCAAGTGCTGTTAGCGAGTACCTATGATGACCGGCAAAGTACACGAGGGGGTGGATGGCCAAAACTACACCCGATCGCCTTTGTCTCCTTCGTGGACACCACACCAGGTATTCATTTGAGGCTGAGTCGACCTAGGGGATGCCCAAGACCGGTTTAAATAATCGTCACCGGTGTTGGTCGTGAGCGGGAATCGAACTCAGGTGAACCGGATCCGTAGCGCAGCGCGCTCACCCCTACACTACCGTTCACCTCCGTGTACACACATACACGCGCACACCCAACACATACATTCACACAAAGACAGATCCATATACACCCATCAAAGACAAAACATTGATGATTGTAATACACACATAGACACAAAGAGAAAGATTGCCCGTGTAGCCTTCAATAGATTGTTGTGGCAAGTACTGCTAGCGAGCGCCTAGTTAATGCCGGAACAGCATGCCAGGATCACATCCAGCCGCCTTGCTGTGCCGAGTGGCGATTATTACACATCGCACCAGGTACTCGTTTGAGGCTGAGTCGACCTCGGGGAGGCCCACGACTGTTTCAGATAACCGTCACTGGTGTTGGTGGCCGCGAGCGTGAATTGACCTCGAGTCGCCAGTGACACTAACGCTCCCCGCATACAAAGATCCCCCGTATAGCTTTAACAGACTGTTGGGGCAAGTGCTGTTAGCGAGCACCTATGAAGGCCGGAACGGCACACGAGGGGGTCGGTTGCCAGCACCACACCCGACCGCCTTTGCGATGTTAACACACCGCCCCAGGTACTCATTTGAGGCTGAGTCGACCTAGGGGAGGCCCAGGACCGTTTCAGATAATCGTCACTGGCGTTGGACGTGAGCGGTAATCGAACTCGGGTCGCCAGGTTCGTAGCGCAACGCGCTAACCGCTACACCACCGCTCCCCACACACACGCGCACGCAAGAGCGATTTACATGGATCGTTCTCTATCGCGTCCTATCGCGGCAGCCACTCTCATCAGCTCGCCACGCAAAATCAGCTCAAATCCCCCCCCGCGCCCCACACTCGATCCCAACCTCCCTTCCAAGCCATCTGCCTGCAAAGAAGATTTTTTTCCCCCCGCTTCCTTACAGATAACGGAAACCCGCTGGCCGCAAATACACAATAAGCTCCGAGAATGTGTTCGCCGAGGTTTAAAGCCTTCTCCCACATCTTTGCTGCTCTTTGCAAGAATAAAAAAAAAACACCCCATCTTGAGCAGCAATGGAAAGCTGCGGAGGGGCGGGGTGGGGGCGGGGAGGTTTTGGGGGTAGCAGCAGTCGCTCATTTACCAGCGCGGTTCACAATTTAGATTGCTCGATTAAAAGAGTCTCTGTGCCATATGGCGCAGAGACAAACTCGTCTCTTCCCGCATCTGCCTCCGAGACAAGAACGATGCTCCGATGGGCTGGCTGCGCACGCGTGTGTATGTGTGGCTAGCGCTACCCTGCGGTACGAACCCGGCCACCCTAGTTCAATTTCCGCTCACGGCCAACACCGGTGACGATTATCTGAACCGGTCCTGGGCATCCCCTAGGTCGACTCAGCCTCAAATGAGTAACTGGTGTACTGTGTAAAAAAAAAACATGGTCACTGGGGAAACAAAGGCGGCCGTGCGTGGTGCTGGCCACCCACCCCCTCGTGTGCCGTGCCGGCCTTCATAGGTGCTCGCTAACAGCACTTGCCCGAGCAGTCTGTTAAGGCTACACGGGGGATCTTTGTATTTGATTTCGGGGAGCTAGGCGCAAGCAATAACCATAGTCCTAATAATCATTGCCATCATTTGCCATCATACATATGATGTATGTATGTATGTACGAATGTTGAACTTCTTTCGCACCGTACGTAAGCCAACCGTTCGAATCGGACAACAAACTAATGATGCGAGATCGTCGGAGAGGTTGACCACAGACAAGCGTGAAGGTAGCAAGCAGTCAGGTGCTGAGCCGGCGCTACCAGTAACTGTCCACGCTCTGCGGTCCTCTATATATATTAAGATGTTGTCAGCCAATGAATGAGTGTCTATGCATGTGGGTTGAAACCGGAGCACCCGCCCGGAGAGAACCCACGCGTGAATGTGATGCAATATCATCATAAGTCATAATGTACATATGACGATATTATGATATAAAATACAAATAATCGTACATTATAATCAATTATCATTACCACTGATCATCATTAGTGAGCACCACTACCACCACCATCATCATCACCATAATTGTCATCCTCATAATCACAACCATTATATCCATTCATATAATCGTCAACATTGCATAACGAATTTTACATTTACGTGTTTATCTGTGTGGGAATGTATTTCGTATCATCACGCATTATCACCATTGGCTTCATCATCATCGTCAGACGTCTACATCGCCTTTTACATCCACGCATTTATCTGGTTATCAATTAATTATCGTCAGTAACATCATCATCATCACGTTTTAACACATTTAACACAAATGTGAATATCTGTGTATGAACGCATATTCTATCATAATCAAGAGTCGTCGTTATCATCACTGTTAGCCACCTATGACGCCCTTCATGTATGTACAGTTTCTGCATGGGATATCAATATCATTATCAATGCTGATGATCGTAATCACCATGGTCCAATGAATAACCCCGTTCGCACGTGTGGAACGATGTGTTAAATGAATGACCACTTCATTATCATCCAAATCTTCACGCCTCTCGCACGTATGTTAACGTATATGAGTGAGTCAGTATCATCATTACAAATCATTACTGTCAATTATAACAATCAATTATTCTTCTCATCATCATCCTTTGTACTGTAAACAGGACACGTCACTGCGCGGTCGATCGATCGCAGTCAATCATCCCACTGGGGTCGATAGAATCAGTAACACTTTGGGGGAGAAGTCAACAGTGGTTTGTCCTATGACCAAACTTGCCCCGGCCATATAAATGTGGAATTGCCATCACTGGCTCGGGGCTATAAACAGGAGATGAGCACCAATGCCTCACTGCTCATTTGAGTCGGACATTACTTTAACTTTGAAATGCACTCTATAACCCCTTTGCCATAAAATATACGTACGTGTAAGTGCATGAATCGCCATCATCATCATTCTATAACGCATTGTACGTACGTACGCACATATACATGATGATGATCATCATGATTATCATAAATTACGATCAAAATGATCGTTAGTGGCCAGGCATTATATACCCACCACCAGCACAAACTGTATCACCGACTCAATAGATGCATGCATAAATGAATACGTAACGCATTATGCATATAACTGCATATACATACATAGGTATACTGTGTGTGTATATATATATTTGTGTGTCTGGAGGGCGAAGGAGCGACGCTCACAACAACGAGCTGGGTTCCTGGCGGGTAAAACACATGAAGTTGTCACAGCGGTGAGCACAGGTGGTGCATCTGGCAGTCATCTCAGTCAGTCAACCCGTGACCTCCTGCCAGCGAGTTTTCGACACTTCACGTGGCGGCCTCAAGGTGCACCTAGCCTGGCACAAGCGACGTGGGGGACAACACCGCCACTTAGTGGCGAACAGCGGTTGTTTTTGTTGGATGTGTGTGTATGTGTGCGCATATATGTGAACCCGGCGATCCGAACGCGATTCCCGCTCACGCCCAACCTCGTTAGCGAATATTTGAACCTGTTATAGGCCTCCCCTAGGTCGACTCGGCCTCAAAAGAGTACCTGCGGCGAGTGTAAAACATCGTCACTAGGGAGACAAAGGCGGCCGGGCGTGGTGCAGCACTGCCGTTCCGGCCTTCATTGTGTGCTCACAGAACAACACTTGTCCCAACAGCCTGGCAAGGCTCTACGGAGGGACCTTTCGTCTTTGTGAAAGATAAATAAATATAAAGAGGGCACTTTTATGAGCGGTGCACGATAATTAAACACATTCGGACCTGAGCGACGACAGCCTGTACGGCCGATGATTATACAAAATGATCTCTATTAAAAAAAGGGGGGTGGGGGTTTGTGGGGGGGGGAGCGGGCAGATTAATTGGGTGGAATCGCGCGAGACGTGATTGAAATGATAAGGGCTCCCCGATGCCGCAGATATGCCGCGAGCTTTCTACGGTTGTCTGGCAATCGGCTCCTCGTCAAGGCAATTAGGCGGCGCGCAATTCTGAAATGATGGCGCGATATCGGTTGAGATGATTTATTTATTTCGTGGAAACTCTCATTTTGCAAGCAGAAAAGAAAGTTGTTTAGCGGAGGCAGTGGCGATCGAGGTCAGCTGCGGTGGGTGTTGATGGTTTATAGCAGCAGAACTGGACCCGCAATCCCAGAGGGCGCCACGGTTTTTATTCGATCTCCCGGCACGGCAACTGCAAACAAGGGGCAGTTTTGTTAAATCCTCGTAAGCACCACCGCCACCGCCAGCACCGTCGTCTCTGTCCACAAAGCAGGAGGTAGCAATCGAGAACACGACAGTCGATCGAAGCTATCGAGTGTGGTGGGGTAAAGTGTGGGTGCTCAGACTTCAGACAATCTGCCGAGACGTCTGGTCAGCGTGGAAGAGTAGGCCAATTACCCCATTTCTGGAGGGGTCTCTCTAGAGCTCGCGGGATCTCTTCAAATCCCTTCCGCCAGCAGTGCCGTGAACTAATAATTGCAGGGCTGCGCCTTTAACTCCTCTTTTACTGTGAGCCATTGTCGGTGCCGTTCGCGACAGCGTCAGACCTGTATCGATTCATTGCTGGATAAATTATTACTACACATTGACCTGTCGATCATGGAATACGTTTGACCATACTTCACTGCGCTGTTTCAGTGCGGGTTGGTGGGGGCTTTCAATTAGGATGATTTTATTGCGTGTGTATTATGCATTTTATTATGTGATGTCATTTTTTACGTGTCATTCTTCAGTTGTTGTTTATATAGTGTCAGTCGCCTCATCTGGTCCTGTAACGCACTTTGCATTGCATTCTTTTCACGGATCGTGCTACGTAAGTAAAGTTTCATTGATTTAGAGACCACTCCGCCAGGAGCGTCCACCATGGCCGGGCATGAAACTCAGATGGGCCGGTTCAGAGGACACTCTGCTATGCCCTTGCACTACGGACGACACGCACACCTATAATCTGGCTTGTGGTTGATATACAAAAGGTAAATGCGTAAAATAGTAATAATAATAATAATGCTTCACTGACCAGCGTGGTGAAGCATGGTCAACCCCCCCCCCCCATGACCGACGCGCCGTGGGGAGGCCCTCTTCCAGCAATGGATTAACAGAGCCGTCTTAATGATAATGTAGTAAGATTCATTGATGTCGACGTGGCATGTATTATACGTGTATGTGCAATATGTGTTTGCAATGTGTTTGCCAATATATAGTAAACGTCAATCGAATACACTGCGTTATTTAAATATGCATAAACACGAGACACTTTTACAATGTGTTAGCGTCTCTGCACAGCGCATATCAAACGGTAGAGTCACATGCTATCCTGCACATTTAATTTAAACAAACATATGAACACACGGGTACAAAAGGCAAGTTGGCTAAAAGGTGGCTTTGTTCCGATTAATTGAGCGGTTTGTTCCTACACGAAAAAAACCCGTTAATATTCGAAGTTACGAATATATTACTCAAGCCGCCGTGGGAGACAAGTCATTCACCAAATGAATATTTAATGCGAAAGATGTGGATCAACATCAGTGTATTTGAAACACGCACTCTGTGTGTGCGCGCGTGTTTATGCTTCGCGAATATTGTGGGGGGGGAGCGGCAGATCAGCGATTAGCGCAACTGTGCTGGCACCCGAGTTCGATTCCTGCTCACGGCCAACACCAGCGACGATTCTCTGAACCGGTCCTGGCCCTCTCCATAGGTCGACTCAGCCTCAAACGAGAACCTGGTGCGATGTGTCAACCTCGTCGTGAGGGAGACAAAGGCGGCCGGGGGTGGTGCTGGCCACCCACCCCATCGTGTGCCGTGCCGACGTTCACAGATGCTCGCTAACAGCACTTGCCCCAACAGTCTATTAAGGCTAAACGGGGAATCCTTATATGTAATTGTTTTTGTGTGTGCGTGAAAATGTGTTTGTGTGCAACGTGTAAATTCTGGTTGCATGTGTATGTGCGTATGTTTCTGCGTGCCTATACGAACGCATGTAGGTTATGTATATGCGAGGTGCTTGCTAACAGCACTTGCCCTAGCAGTCTTAGAGGGGGTCTTTGTGTGTGTGTGTGCGTACGCGCGTACGGTAAATGTGTGGATATGATGGGGAGTGGTAGTGCAGTGGTCAGCACGCTGCGTTACGAACCCGGCATCCCGAGATCGATACCCGCTCACGGCCACCAATCGGTAACGAATATCTGAACCGGTCCGCGGCCGTCTCTTATAGGTCGACTCAGGATTAAATACGTACCTGGTGCGATGTCTAAACATCAGCAAAGGGGAGACAAAGGCGGCCGGGCGTGGTTCTGGCAAACCCATTCACTTGTATGCCGTGGCGGTCCTAATAAGCGCTCGTTAACAGCACTAGCCCCAACAGTCTGTTAAATAAACATGGGCAATCTTTGCCTTCGTCTGCTTATATGCATATTAATGTGTGTGCATAGCGTCTACATACCTGTCAACCCCTTATCAGTGCCCTACCTTATTAGAGATCAATTCAGACCATATTGGTCACCCCGTGCCCCTTATAAATCTCAACGTTCATCCTACAAAGTCCCATCACAAGGGAGAAACACAAACAAATAGACACTGTTTTTTTGCCCGTATTGAAACGTTTGTACGCCGTATGGATCTGAAAACTCAATTTCCATGTATAAGAATACGTATGGGTTGACAGGTATAGCGTCTATATACTTGTAGACCTCCATATAATACGAATCGTCGTAAAAGATCATTAAACTGACGTTTCATCAAATTCGAGCAACATTTTGCAGGGGGCATTGTCACCGTTATTAATATTAAAGTGCTCGTGAGATACGCTGTGTGCCATTGTTCGTAATGATAGTGCACTACGGTATGCTATAAATAGCTCAAATCCCAAATGTGAAACAATATGCGGACCTGTTCTGTCCTTTTTCTGATTATAAGACGCACCCCCGCCACCCTCCACCCGGTACGGTGTCTGTGTGTGTGTAACAAGATTTGTATAACTTATAAAGACCGGGCACAAGCTTTGGGTTGCGTCTTACAATCCGTAGATGACGGTGCAGCCGCCGTATAAATCCAGGCCGTGCGGGTCATGATAATTGTTTTGACCATACTTCACCACGCTTGTCAGTGCGACGATGTAGGCCTGTGGCATGGAAATCGAACTTGATCTCAGCTCTCCGCGGTTCCTACATCGACCATAAAAGAGCAATGCGCTAACGACTGCGCCACCGCTCCCCACAAATAACCCTTCAAAATGTTTCATTCCATTCGACAAGATCAGGAAAGCCACGATTAACACATCCGCGCTCCCATTAATTAGCGTTCACGGCGTGCACGTGTCCACTGCGTGTTAATGCGATGGGCTAATTAATTGGTATCAAGAAGCCGTTGATGTACGTCGCGAGCGATTGTGGGGGTGGCTAAAACGGCCAAGCGTGTGGCGATCACAGACACACATGCAGAAGTACACACGCTTTTGGTGCGTGCGGGCAAGCGGTCGTGTCGCCTTATCGCGCGCCGGGCTGCGATACTCGGCCGGCCGAGTTTCAATTCCCAATCGTGGGCACAAAACACCCGCGACGATTACCTGAACCGGTCCTAAGCCTCCCCTTAGATTTACTCAGCCCGGTTGCGATGTGTTAACATCGACACGGGCGGTCGGGCGTCGCGCTGGACACCCACCCCCTCGCGTGCCCTGCCGGCCTTCAGAGATGTTCACGAACAGCACTTGTCCCAAAACTCTGCGATGGCTTACAGGGAGGGGGGGGGGGGGTCTTTGTCGCTGACCAACGTGGTGAGGTATAGTGTGTGTACTTCTGCGTGTGTGTGTGTATGTATGCGCGCTCCCGTGTGTACGTGCTTCTGATCTCGTCAATGAACTTAAACCATCACCGAAACTCCGGTCATCTTCGCAGCGGCTTTTGGCTGGCCATCGAACAAACACGGTCACCACATCGCGCGCTTTCAAATACGCTGCTACGGCCGTCTGGAACGTTCTTCCTTCCGATAATAAGAATGCCACTGGATCTATGCACTCTTAAGTCTAAATTGAAAACTCACTTCTTTGGAACTGCATTTTGTGTTTTTCTTTGTTATCATCTTACACCTCCGATTAAATTGGTTGGCTACGTATGGTGCGAAAGAAGTTCAACCTAGATACACTATGCAGTATTTATACAAGTACTATACTGAGTGGATGGGACACGCTGTGGTTAGCGCACTGTGCTATGAACCCGACTAACCTGAGTTCGATTCAGGTGACGGCTAGTATCAGTGGCAGGTGACATCAAATCCAAGCATGCCTCCCCCTTTAAGTAATCTAAATATAGTCAAGACACCACCACAAACCACACAGCGTTGGCGAAGCCTTCATCCAGCAGTGGATTGACGACACAATGTAAAGTATTGTGCTAAGAGTGGGTGTCTTGTTGACACGCACGCGCATTCCAGCAATAATAGACGAGGCGCTCCGTGTGAGCGGAAGTTCGTGATTCATTCGCATGACACAGGGAATGAATCACAACAGTGCGGGGGTGGGTGTGGATGGGTGGGTAGAGTAATTACTGCGTGAACCCTGGGAGGAAGGGGCCCGGTCTCTGGGAAGAGAACGGCAGGAGCAGCAGGAAAAGCAGGATGGCAGTGTTAATTATTGTAATGTGGCCCTGTGATTGACAGGGTTAATGGCGATGCGTGGGCAAAGGCCGTTGCTATTGGTGGTGGTATTTGTTGTTGTTGTAAATTTACCGGCGGTACTTGGCAGTGGTGGTGGTTGTGAATCTGCAGATGATGATGATGGAAAATTTCACTTCTGGTGGTGGTGGTCTTGTAGCCCATTCCAGCCTTGTGTAGGTCTACAATCTTGTCCCTGATATCCTTGGAGAGCTCTTTGGTCTTGGCCATGGTGGAGAGTTTGGAATCTGATTGATTGATTGCTCCTGTGGACAGGTGTCTTTTATACAGGTAACGAGCTGAGATTAGGAGCACACTCTTAAAGGGAGTGCTCCTAATCTCAGCTTGTTACCTGTATAAAAGACACCTGGGAGCCAGAAATCTTTCTGATTGAGAGGGGGTCAAATACTTATTTCCCTCATTAAAATGCAAATCAATTTAAAACATTTTTGTCATGCGTTTTTCTGGATTTTGTTGTTGTTATTCTGTCTCTCACTGTTCAAATAAACCCACCATTAAAATTATAGACTGATCATTTCTTTGTCAGTGGGCAAACGTACAGAATCAGCAGGGGATCAAATACTTTTGTCCTTCACTGTACGTATGTTGAAACTTCTTTCGCACCGCAGGTAGCCGACCGTGCTAATCGGATGTGCGGGGGAAGGACAACAAACTAAACACAAAAAGCAGTTCTCAAGAAAAGAGTTTTAAATCTAAAAAATGTGCTTGTAGTTGGTGAAATTACTCAAAATGGTTGTGGCCAATTCAAATATGATGATGATGGCAGCGGTGATCGTGGTGGTGAACGTACTGGTGATCGCGTTAGTGAATTCACTTGTGATGGTGATGGCGACGGTGACCCGCGGTAGTAGTGGTTGATGGTGGCCAATTTACTGGCGAAAGTTATTGACGGTGGTCGTATTGGGAAGGCTTGTGGTTGACGCTCACGCGGGGACTGTGTGTTTGTTATTTGTAATGAGATATTCTTGGGCAGGGCATTGGGTATATTTTTGTATGTGCGTGTAGGCCGTGACATGTCTCTGAACGTTCCGGCAAACCGCAAACATGTCAAGAGGTGCGGGAGTCAGATCACACAGAGACGTGGGGGCTTGCACTTCGCTATAGTTATGTGACATTGAACGCGGGACTAAGGAGTGCCCTCTAAGAGGTAGAGTTTCGCAAGGAGGATGGATTATTTTGGGTGTAATTTTTTGGGTGTATTTTCTCGCCACAAATGCGTAGGGGTTTCCTCGCACAGACACTTTTGGCTTTCGCCTAAGTGCAAAAAATACAAAGATACCCCGTTATCGCCTTAACTAAAATGTTGGGGCAAGTGCCGTTAGCGAGCCCCCTGTGAACGTCGGCACGACACACGATGGGGTGGGTGGCCAGCACCACCTCCGGCCACCTTTGTCTTCCTCGTGGCGATGATTGCACAACGCACCGGGTACTCATTTGAGGCTGAGTCGACCTAGCGGAGGCCCAGTACCGGTTCAGATAATCGTCACTGGTGTCAACCGTGAGCGGGAAGCGAACTGGGGTCTCTGAGGGGTTCATAGCGCAGTGCGCTAACTACTACACCAGCGCTCCCAACACAGATACAAATGCATGCACGCACACACAAAAGACAAAGATCACCTGTATAGCCTTAACAGACTGTTGGGGTAAGTGCTGTTAGCGAGCAGCTATGTAGGCTGGCAGGGCACACGAGGGGGTGGTTGGCCAACACGACGCCCGGCCGCCTTTGTTTCCCCAGTGGTGATGTTTACACACTGCACCAGGTACTCATTTGAGGACGAGTCGACACACACAGTGCTTAAGCACACGCTTTCACCTGTACTCAAACTATCGATATTCCAATCAACTTGTAATGCAAATGAACGACACCCACAGTATTCAAATAAAACGAGAGAATTGGGAAATCCTGTTTCCTTAATCCGCTTGTACTTAAGCTGCACTCTATGTAAGACAAAACAAACCCCGCCCCCCCCCCCCACACCGTCTCCCCAAACCAACAAAAACAACCACACAAATTCATATTATTTGGGTCTTTCAGTAAAGTCACCTAGATAGACAAAAATAGTAACAATAAAATAATAAAAACGAAAATAAAGCGATTAAAAAATATTTGTTTTTATTTTTCAAACTACGTGACTTTACCGAAAGACCCAAAGAATATGAATTCCTGCAGTCACGAAAGCTTCAAGTCAATATTTAACCGCACACATACAATGCACATCAAAAACAAATGCACACTGAATTCCCGCATCGCGGATTCTGTACCCACCCTCGTATTCAACCGGGGGTGGAGGGGGGGAGAGTACCGTCACTCACTCGCTGTGTTCAAGTCATTTCCTACGCATTGTCATGATAAGAGAGCGGTCGGGTTAAAATGCTTTCACCATTTAGACCGCCGGCCCCTTAATCTCGCTAACGCGGCGGGCAAACAAGCCCACAGCCCGTCGCTTTGTGTCCGCCTGCGGCACGATGTCTTACAGGAAGGATTGTCACCCGTGTGGATTGTTCTACAACAGAACACTCAAATCCCCCCCCCCCATCCATTGTTCCATCGCGTGGGACTATCCTTTAGACTTGACTGCGACCACAGATTGAGCGAAGTTTGATCGAGGTACTTTTATTTGATTGTGGTAATTGTTTCCTCCCCCGTTTATATTTATACCTGTGTGCGGGGGTAATTATTGTTATGATTGTGGGTAGCGGTAGTGGAGTTATGTGCACACTGCGCCACGAACCCAGCCACCCGGGTTCGATCCCCGCTCACGGTGGTGACGACTATCTGAGCCGGTCCTAGGCCTCCCCTAGGTCGACTCGGCACCAAATGAGTACCTGGTGCGCTGTGTAAACATCACCACTGGAGAGACAAAGGCGGCCGGGCGTGGTGTTGGCCACCCACCCCCCTCGTGTGCCGCCTACTCGTACATCACTTATCTCAAAAGCCTGTGAAGTATATACCGTTGTTTTTGTCCTTGTGTGTGTCATACTAGTTTGCGTAACGCACAATGAGCCCGACCACATGGGTTCGAAACCCGACTACGGCTAATACCAATGATGTTTGGTATCAGAGTGAGTCTCTTCAAATGTGTCTTGGGGTAAATGATCAAGTGTGTCTGAGTAAAACCTCAACAAGAAAATACGCTTACACTGTGTACACACGTTACACTGTGATTCAAATGAATCCAAACTCATATTTTAAAACAGCTCGACCAATAGTTGAAACGGAAGGTACAAGCATACTCACGGCTGGACCAAGTTGTATGCACGTTTTAAAACTAAATATTAACTAAAGCACTCCATCTCTACAGAACACTAAGTAAAAGTCACATGACGCTGCCGGCCGACGTGGAAGAGTAGACCAAGTAACAATCGATAGCGGCCTCTAGTGGTGGCCCTTACGCCAGCAGAGGAATTGAGCGAGCAGCTACCCTTTTGAGCCCAATAATTTTTGAAGTAGGCTTGTACAGTCTATAATACAGTCTATAATAATAATACGTTACATTCATACTATATTTCACTGCATTGCCTCGGCAGCAATTCAAAGCCGCCTTCCATCACATTGCATCTCAAACAATTCGAAGGGCACCCCACGCACACAGTGGCAGCTGCCCCTGTGTGGCATGAGGAGACTCGGCACCTATCCTAACAAGAGGGGGCAATCGTCTGTCAAGAGGGGGAATGGGTGTGGGGCGATTATTGCTATTTGAAAATCCTAACTGAGTATGTATATTTTTTTGGTTAAATCTAGAAAACCGTCGATCTCTGTATTAAAAGTGTTTGGCGCAAACAATGAAACCGCGCGGCACGGCATCCGTGTTCTATAGCAGATGCATCGGCGTTTAATTTCACGTGACTATCAGAGGTGCGTGCATCCGGCACCCAACGATTGCACGTGACACTCGCGCTGTTTTATTTATGCACGTATTTATTCGCCTGTGTTTCGTCTACCACAGGTTTAGGAACAACGTGGTGTTGCTCATGGCTACATTCCTGGAGGGCCCACCGCTGCATTCTCTCCCTTCAATATCGACGTATGCGTCTGCGTTGTTACAGCTGTTGCTGCTGCTGCTTTGGTCTTTATTTTATTTCAACCGCCACGATATAACCAGCTTCCAGCCACAGCACGAGAGTGCATATCCCCAAGCACATTCTCGTGCTAAATTTCCAATTATCCAGTCCACCCATAAATGACCTCGCGATACCTGTTGGCATTCACGAAACCGCCGCCTCACTCCGAAAGGAAGCAACCACAGCATTCTATCGAGGCACACAGCTGTTGTCATCATCCCACGAATGCAACCCTCACCACCGGATTGTGTAAGTAGGCGCGAACCACCCCGGCGAACCCCATCATTGCCCAATTCTTTCGCACGCTACTTGTGAACAAACGAACAAACGAACAAGTCCCGGCTAAACTGTCGAAACGGCCATCACCCCTGGCGAGCAAATCAAAGGCGCTTGGACTTAATTCACTCGATTCGTAGATGACAACACGACGGTCGAAGCCCGGGCACTGCGACTGAAGATCAACAAATCGCATGGACGCCGCATTGTCTGACCATGATGATGCTGCTGCTGCTGGTAGTGGTGCAACAAAATCATAGACTCGGACACGCTCATCAACGATACTGCGGTCTTCAAAAGAAGAGAGGAAAAACAAACCCGATATTATTATTATTATAGGCGACGTTTCGTGCAATGGTCCTCATTCACTGCAGGCACATACTTCATTGCACAAATGATGGAACATCTGAGCGGACAACTGTCCACAGTTACTCACCACCCCCCACCCTCCCCCGAAGATTCACTTTGTATCTCCCCGACGCCTTTGGCCGCATATCACTACCATCACCATTATCTAACATAATAACTATACAACGTCGCTATTCTTCCGAACGACAACAACATCGTCATCATCATCAGTCAGATAATGAACGCGTGTGTCATCCAACCCCCCTGAAGATTCACTCAGCGTCTTCCCGAATCCTTTGACCGCACATCACCATCATCACCACAATCATCATCGAGCATCATAACTATAAAACGTCGCTATTCCTCCAGTCGACGTCGACGACATCATCATCATCAGTCAGAGAATGAACGCGCGTGTCGCATGCCACACACCAACGCGCCAGAACAATGAACCGATTTGTTGCTGTATACTCAGCCACCAATAGGCGAGTGCTGCGAGACACCAGAAATGTATGGGTGTGGGATGCCGTTGGGGGGGTTGGGGGTAAGCATTGGGGAGTGGTGGTGGTTGTATTGGGTTGGACGGTCGATGGGAGGTGGTGGGGGGTGGGGGTTGATGTCCTTTGTATAGGCTGGTATACGAGGCTGTGGGTGGCATGTTTATCCTTCCGCCTACTCGCTAAATGTGCTCCCCATTTCAATGCTAAACGCGTGATGCACGAGGGCCAGGGGGCAGGTTCGCATGAGCGCGGGTAGCTGCTGCGCAGAGGCGCACGCCGGGAGTCGTGCTGGTTGCAGCGCAGTGGTCGCGGCGCTGAGAGTTTGACGAGATCGTCACGTGGCGAGACCCAAAATAAACAGAGCTCCATGATGAAGATCGCGCCTGCCGCTTGGCTGCCCTCGCCGCCGTGAAAGGCAGCGGAGAGGGCTCGCGCCGCGCCGTCTTCTCTCAAAAGCGAGCCGCCGCTGGCCAAAGCCGTAAGCGTCATCTTCTTAACGCCGTTACCACCACCACCACCGCGTAACCGGCTCCGTTGCTGCTACATCTACTACTACCACCACCAGCAACACGATCACTTCTGCTAACATCTTCTATCCTGCCATCATCCTGTACCCCCGCCCCTTCTATAACCATCCCTCCTCCTCCACCCCCACCCCTACCACCACCCAACTCGCCTTTCCTTTCTTCATTCTCCTTTCCACACTTGACTCTCTCTCTCTGACTCTCACTCACACATTATCTCTCGCTCTCTCTGACTCTCACTCACACATTATCTCTCGCTATCTCTGACTCTCACTCACACATTATCTCTCGCTCTGACTCTCACTCACACATTATCTCTCTATCTCTCTCTCTCTGATTCCCACTCACTCATTATCTCTCCCTCGCTCTGACTCTCACTCACACATTGTCTCTCTCTATCTCGCTCGCTCTGACTCTCACTCACACATTATCTCTCTATCTCTCTCGCTCTGATTCCCACTCACTCATTATTTCTCTCTCTCTCTGATTCCCACTCACACATTATCTCCCTCGCTCTGACTCTCACTCACACATTATCTCTCTCTTGCTCTGACTCTCACTCACACATTATCTCTCTCTGACTCTCACTCACACATTATCTCTCTATCTCTCTCTGACTCTCACTCACACATTATCTCCCTCGCTCTGACTCTCACTCACACATTATCTCTCTCTCTCTGACTCTCACTCACACATTATCTCTCTCTCTTGCTCTGACTCTCACTCACATGTTATCTCTCTCTCTCTGACTCTCACTCACACATTATCTCTCTATCTCTCTCTGACTCTCACTCACACATTATCTCCCTCGCTCTGACTCTCACTCACACATGATCTATCTCTCTTGCTCTGACTCTCACTCACACATTATCTCTCTCTCTCTCTCTGACTCTCACTCACATATTATCTCTCGCGCGCTCCCTCCCTCCGTTTCTGCAAATATTCGCCACACTGGGCAGTCAATCTGATAACGAGAAAGTGCCGCCTCAACAAAGCCGAGCACCGCGCGTGAAGACGGCAAGCCGGCGGGCAGATAGGGCACCGTTTTGTCAGAGCGAGTGAGAGGCGAGTAGGGCAGAGCGCGAGAGAGAAAGTGAAACGGGCGGTGGTGAAGAGCGCAGATAAAGCCGTACGATAACGAGAGGAGCGCGCAAGAGCAGGAGGAGGAGCAGGAAGCGAGCCAGAGACAGGGAACGAAAGCGCCGCTTTGCCACAGTAAACTTTGCGCGCATCAGCACGCGGATCGCGCTGCTGTGCCATCAGCGCCCGCGCCGCGTCGCGAATGTAACCGGACCCCGTGTTTATCCACCCTCGCGGCGAGCCGACGTGAGGCTAAAATCTCCCAACCTTTTTTTTCTCTGTTGGGGTTGGAAGGGAGAGGGAGGGTGGGGTGGTGGTGGTGTGCTGCTTCGTAATTTGGAGGGAGATCGGAAATATATATATATTTGTGGACACATGACGCTCTCCGGCACCACGAGCAGCTGTAGCGGCGGCGGCGGTGGAGGAGTTGGTGGTGGTGGTGGAGTAGTTGGTGGTGGTGGAGGAGTTGGTGGTGGTGGTGTCGGTGGTGGCGTTGGATGCGGGATGTCTGCGCATACCGTGCTGCATCTCGCCGACGACGCGGACATCGACGTGGTGGGAGAGGAGGAGGAAGAGGAGGAAGACGAGGAGGAGGAAGAGGAGGACGACGATGAGAGGCGAGCGACGTCGCGGAACCCCGCGCGAGACGGGCAACTTCGCGCCGAGGACATCCGCGATGTGGTGGCCGGAATGGGACGGGTCGAGGCGAGTCCGGCATCAGACGTCAGCGGCGTCGTTGACGTTAAGGCGGCGGCGGCAGCAGCAGCAGCCGCCGGGTGCAGCAGCAGCAGCAGTAGCAGCAGCAGCAGCATCAGCAGCGGTATCGGCACGACAGCCATCGCCGGTGCTGTTGGCGGCACGGCCGGTTCAGCGAAACCCAAAGCCGCGTTGGTGAAGCCGCCCTACTCGTACATCGCGCTCATCACCATGTCCATCCTGCAGAGCCCGCAGAAGAAGCTGACGCTGAGCGGCATCTGCGACTTCATCAGCAACCGCTTCCCCTACTACCGCGAGAAGTTCCCCGCGTGGCAGAACTCGATCCGCCACAATTTGTCGCTCAACGACTGCTTCGTGAAGATCCCGCGCGAGCCGGGCAACCCGGGCAAGGGCAACTACTGGACCCTCGACCCGGCGTCCGAGGACATGTTCGACAACGGCTCCTTCCTGCGCCGACGCAAGCGCTTCAAGCGGCAGCCGCCCGAGCACCTTCGTGAGCAGGCGGCCTTCATGATGCACGGCCTGGGCGCCTACGGACTCGGCGCGTCCCCCTACGGCCGCGCCTACGGTCTGCACGCCGGGCCGCACGGCTACGCTCACCCCGTGGCGTTGCACCACCAGTACTCGCCCTACGTGTCCCCCGTGGGGGCCCTGCTGCCGCCGGCGGTGCCTCTGCTGCAGGCCGGCGAGCTGAGCCTCAACAAGGCGTTCAACGCGCAGCTGGGTCCCGCCTTGCAGATGCAGTTGGGGTCGGCGGCGGCGGCTGCTGCTGCGGCTGCGGCCGCGCTCGATCGCAGCGCCGGAGATTCGTTCGGCGGTGGTGCCGGCGGTCGTAAGTCGGAGCAGGCGGCGACGGCCGCGGTGGCCGTCGCCGCCGCTGCCGCTGCTGCGGCGGCGGCGTCTGTCGGGGTGAGCCGACCCTCGTTCAGCATCGAGAGCATCATCGCGGCGACCAGTAGCGCCGCCGCCGCCGCCGTGTCTCCAAGCGCGGCGCACGTGGCGTTCGCCGCGCAGGTTCAGCATCATCATCATCAGCAGCAGCAGCATCATCAGCAGCAGCATCACCAGCAGCAGCAGCAGAGGCTGTGCGGCGTGCAGCCTTCGGGCAGAGTGGCCCATCACGCAGACCTGCCGCCGGGCACTCTGTCGCTGGGTCTGGGGCCCGCGAGCCTCTCGGTTCACGGCAGCGGCCTCATCCCGGGACACTTGCAGGCCACGCCGGTCACCAGCGCAAACGCGATCATCAAGTGGTAACTCGCAACCACCCCCCCCCCCCCTCGCTACTGTTCGAGTCCACGGACAGCGGAGTTAGTCTACGGACGCGCATCTGAGTTAAGCTACGGGCGCGCAACTTGAGTGAGTCTACGGGCAACTGAGTTACTCCATGTGTTGCGCGGCTGTGTTAACACAGAGCCACGCGTGTCGCGTTTCGGGGAGGGCTAATTGCGATGGTGGCGTTTTGTTTGTTTGTTTTTCGACTAAACGCAAATGTGTTGCCTCTTGTTTACTTATTTATTGTCTCACTGGTGTAAAGAAAAAAAAGTCTCATTGAGATATCGGGGGAAAATATATCAGGAGGGGTTCATGCTCCACTGGGATATTTCCGGAGAGAGCTCGGGGGAGGAAGGGGGAGGGGGGTGGGCGACGACATCCACGGTGTCCGCACGGATGGGTTGTCGAACACACTTACTGCACCACCGTCGTCTGGCCGGCTCCTCGCGGCCCATCGGCGGCGGGTCTGCGGAGTGTCTCCGACCTCTAACGTGCCCACAAACGCTGGCCCACCGAGGCGTAAATGTAAATAATAAATATATAGATATAACAAAAAAATATATATACCATTGGTAACCTATACTAATTTGCAAACGGTCGTCGCATTAATTCACTTTTATTACAAGTTGTCCTATGGATGACTAACCCCAGTCATAGTAACGTGGAATTCCCACCAACGGCACAGCAATGATGAATGCCGACTCGGAGCTCGTTCGAGCCGAGAAACGTGTTGAGTTTTTTTTTAAAATTTTAAATCTACATCAACAATTCTGCTTTCAAATTACAAATTCTTACTTCATCAGTACCATCATGAGCATTATCATCATCAGCAGCAGCAGCAGCGCCGCACAGGGATACCTTCGCATATTTTATTTTACATATACATCAACAAGTCCGCTCACCTGTTCGTTAACTCCTGCATCATAACAACAACAAATCAGCACCATCAGCAGCAGCAATAACAGCGTCATATGAAAACCATCGTCGCGTGTAAAGAAATGTGCGCTACCGCCACGATACATGGGCAATCACTGTACGTGACACGAATTTCAGTTCCTCCTTTGGCCCGTGGATTCCTTTATCAAACTTTCGTTTGATTTTGACGCCCGCTGAGCGTGATTGTATGTTGTTGTCTTTTGTATTTGACCTTGCATCCAGTTTGTACACTCTCCCGAACTCTCACACTTTTGCAGGAATATTTAACGCAGCTCTCCGACGTTTTTGTTGTTTTACGGCTTGGTACCGCGTCGTGAGCGGTTCGAAAACAATGTCCGACGTTCCGCTCCACGTGCTGGGAGAGCTTTTTTCAGAAAGCGCTCGCGAGCCGCTGGCGTATTCTCCCAACATTGCATACATAGTATACGTATATATCAATTGAGCGGCTACGTTCAGTTCCTCGCGAAGCTCCCAGCGCGCAGAGTAAAACGTCGGACACCGCGCGGAACAATGCGCGTCGCATCCAGAAAACATCGGAGAGCCGCACAGCGCAAACGCGACCGTTTTCCTGAATGCGAATTGTATCCCGAATTGGTAAAATTTATTTTCTAACGCAGCCAGTCTCCTTCGCGGGCAAAAACAAAACAAAAAATGTCTGGGGTAAAACAAATTGTAACGAAATCACATTCCTGTTACGTATCTTCACCTAAAGCAATTAATATTGAACACCCAACTGCATAGTCCACAGACCTACCTATATTGGCCTCTCTGGACCTAAAGTCAATTGATTGGCGACATTTCTGTGCGCGACGAAGCAAAGGCGATGTCGTGCCGGTGAAAGGTGTTGGGCGAGCAACAGTCCCGCCGAGAACCAGACAACACGGCCTTCATCCAGCAGTGGATTGACGGAGGCCCCTGTGCATCGCTGGCGTCTCGAGAAGCGGGCGTCTGCGTATTTAGTCATCGCAATACTCGATAGATTCATCCCAACGTGCCAACGGGTCGATGGATTCAAACGAGAAAAGCACACGTCGGATTGTATACGTGAAGATACGCAAACGAGGTTGATTTGTTATATTTTTTTAATGGTTAAATTCCTCCTTTGCCGTCCCCATTCCGTTGTAGTTTCATGAACGTCAAGTGAACGAATTCGTTATAGAATGATAACAACGACTGTATTATTATTATTATTATTTAAACGATAACAACTATTTTATAATACCTTATTTTTTTGGGCGCGGCGGTGGGCAAGGGTAAAGTTTGGTTTTATTTAGCAGGCAACAACCCACGTGCTCCAAAGGCGTGCTGTAAATACAATGTAAATTATAAAGATAATACGACTATGCTATTTGTGAAATGCTACGCGCTATATACATAAGTTGAATTTGCTGAGCTGTTTTGAACTCAAGACACCGCCACGTGTTTTATAACGATACGTTACCCACGGTTGTACGAATTGCGTTACGTTCACCATCGCGTTATTAGCATGAAGCGATTGATGTAAAATCGGGCCTTCGTGTTGTTTTTTTTTCATATAAAACACACTTTCTTTTCTTCTAAATCTCAAGAAATATTTTCGGTTAGGTCATTGCAATAACTGAAGTTAATGGAATTTTTTTTAAAGACGTACTGACTGCAGCACAAATAAAAACAAATATTTCGCTGTACAATGTGCGACTGGTCATCTCCATTCATTTCACGGTGTGTGATTTAAGTTCATTTATCCGAAAACGTTATCGTTCCAATGAGAGCGAAAGTAGAATGTTTGGGAAGGCGAGGGAGAGTTTAAAAAGGCCAAATCGCCAAGCTGCAAACAACACAAACACGAAATTGTGAAAAGGGTAAACGTGTAAATACGTTGCTTTTGGATTGTGCAGTGTTACTTGCAGTGCGACGACAGATACGGACAAAGAGGTGGAAAGGCTGCGACCTGCAGTGTTGTTGGTGGTGGTGGCTGAACACAGACAGACATAGCGTGGTCGTGGATGAGACGAGACCATCAGTCTGATAGACCGATACGTGTGGCAACGGGCAATCGATGAGTGAATTTCACGAGAACGGTAGCCGTAACAGTAGCGATATAAGAGCGACTAGGAGGAGGAGACTTATCAACCGGTGAGTTTGTGAATCCG
This sequence comes from Petromyzon marinus, assembly GCF_048934315.1. Taxonomy (NCBI): domain Eukaryota; kingdom Metazoa; phylum Chordata; class Hyperoartia; order Petromyzontiformes; family Petromyzontidae; genus Petromyzon; species Petromyzon marinus. The sequence goes on from NC_133701.1 coordinate 8,115,515, forward strand.
TAAGTGCCGGATCATCTTCACTTATAACCAGTGTGGTTACAGTATATATACATCCAAAGACAACGGTACCCCGTGTAGCCTTAACATACTGTTGGGGTAAGTGCTGTTAGCGAGCACCTATTAGGATCGCCACGACACACGAGGGGGTGGGTGGCCATTACGACGCCCGGCCGCCTTTGTCTCCCCGGTTTTAAGCACCGCATCGGATACTCATTTGAAACTGAGTCGACCTAGAGGTGGGCCAGAACCAGTTCAGATAATCGTCACTTGTGTAATCGTCACTTGTGTGACGATTATCTGAGCCGGAATCGAACTCGAGTCGCCGGATTCGTAGCGCAAGTGCGCGAATCCACTTATGGGCGAGGGGGGTTACCTGACCATACTTCACCACGCTGGTCAGAGTTGGTGAATACGGTTTGCATATAACGATAACAATTATTATGAACTCGACGACAGCGATATGTGCGGATAACTTAATAACCATAATATGATTTAATGTGAAATACTCTATCCAACATTTAAAACCCTGTATATACTGTATGTGCAGTATATTAACATTTGCATATGCAGATATACATATCAATGCATATATACATCCACAATGTACGTACACGATATATACGGGCTAATTAAACATAATACTAACTTTCTTTACTGTCTTTGAGACGAAATGAATAGTGAGACGTTTCGGCCGACGAGCCTTTTTTATAGAAACCATGGTATATATACAACATTCATACATATGTGTATCATCTTACGTGTTTATTCATATATCCATGTAGTGTACAAAACACACACACACACACACACCGCGATGGTATTTCATGTGGGCGCACTCGCCATCGCGGTCAATGCTCCACCGCTGTGAGCCACCTTCACAGTTCGATTCCTGCCACTGGCGACTCGCAAGTTTCTGCAGTGTGGCGTTGCAATAAAAAAATTGCGATCTTTCCTGAACAGGATTTTAAGAACCGGGTGACGTCGTTGCCAATAGCAGACCATTGTGTGTCCGGATCACGACTCAAAATATCAATATGTGTGTGCGATTACATTTTTGCTTCATATTTCCATTGGCAACTGTAACTGGTCTAATGCAAGATCCCATCGAATGAGATAACTAAACTAAAATTGTAAGACGTTTTTAAATAACAGAGATGCAGAGACTTTTTTTTCATCTCAAAATATATCATGGGTCACAAGCCTACGTTACGAGCCTTTATTTCAATATTCTCCGGAAATATTTGAAAACATTATTTACGGATTCAAACGCGTGTCATGCCTCGTCCAGGCATTCTCAATCCGCTGCTGTATGAAGGCCTCTCCCACGTCACGTCGGTCAAGGATGCTCTTGACCATACTTCACCACGTTGGTCAGTGCGAATTGGTGAAGGCGTGAAGTGAAGGAGGGTCGGGCCGGCCGTTTATTCTGTCACTCGCCACTGATGTCAGCGCAGTGCGCTAACCACTGTACCACCGCTCCAAAAAATAATGACATTCCTTAATGTCTGATAATGATCTTAATTGTCTTATCAGCCACATAAAAATACGTCTGATGACTTGTAAAGAAACATCAAAACATCGTGCTGCAGAGTATCCAATTATAATAACAGCAATCCATTCTGTATTTCGATTTGAAAATGTCATCCTGGCTCGAGACGACTAATTAAATTCATTTCAGAGCCATTGTATCGTATACATATTCGAATTAAGGGCAGTGTTATTGGCGAACGAGTTGAGTTGTTGCGTTTGCCTGCGATTATGCATTCGTGATGAAATGGACTCAAAACGAATGCGCAATATCAGATTCTCTTCCTTACTGGCAACGCAGCGGTATCATGAAACAATCCGTTTCATTCAACCGTGGCCGTTCAGAACGGATGGCGACTACAAATATATATATATAAATATATTACCAAACAACACGCGCTCACAGTTTAATCCGGTTCAAAATAAATACACAAGCTCTGCCGAGTGTGAACAATTTGATGCGTCCTCTGCACGCAGTCACCCAACACTTGACGTGCAAGCTATCTTAATTTTTTTCATGGTACAACTGAAATTCGTGTATTTATATTCACCGCTTAGTCTATGGGGTGGGGGGTAGGGGGGTATTTTGTGACCCCCCGTCCCTCCGCCTCTACTTTAACCACACGTTGACACAGGACACTACTTGGAGGGTGCTCGTGAACGGTGACACCAGCCGTGATGCACGTGGCCAGAGTAATTAACGATAGACTCGTTTAGAGATTTGATGTACACGCACACCCGAGACAAGAGACAAAGATCCCCCATGTAGCCTTTAACAGACTGTTGGGGCAAGTGCTATTAGCGAGCTCCCATATACAAGGACATACACACGCATGCACGTACACGGATTATGTGAAATTTAATTTGTAAATTCTGGAGGATATTTCTTCGGCAATGGAAAACGAAAACTATACTTTGCACTTTATTAACCCATTTCATTAAACAATATATATGACCACGCGTAAACACAGGACTGTAAGTTGTCAAGCACAGCACGATATTAAATTCCAACGCGTATAATATTAATACATATTGAGATATCTTGAGATATATTATACGTGTATATCGAGGGATCCCTATATCTATTTTCGTTTTCATATCACAAATATGATCACTGTGTTTATATGCAATCATTTGTGCTCGCCGAATAATGATGCGCGCCGCTCAGGAATGTTTGAGCTCTGTGCGCCACCGAACTCACGGCGGGCACGTGCATACTGTAGGTTTGTGAGATTAATAGCGTTAAGTAAATAGGTTTATCGTGATCATCATCGTGATCAGCCGTGGTTCCAATCCCACTGCTGGATGAAGACCTCCTCGCCCAAGTCGCCGCAGACCTCTCAAGATACCTGGCCATGTGAGAGTCCACCACATGCATTTCTCCAGTTTTTCATTGTTCCGCACTATTAATAATGGGCACGTAAAAACGCACACGCACAAACACAATAACAGGATTTTTTTTATTGTGAAGCCTAAGTGTTAAACTAATTGTAGATATTAACATTCCACAATTGCATTTCATAGTCTGAAATTAATACACTGCGATGGATAAATGTCGATAAATGTTTGTATATATCGTACCGTATATATCTTAATGTGATCATTACGTCAGATTTATTTAAAATTAAATTTATCTGTAAATATATCATAGACACAACGTAGCAACTACAATTATACGTAAGTTAATTTTGTTTTAAATTAAAATGTGTTAAATATGTTGTAATCATAAAACAATAAATTGTGCGTATTAAAACGATATGTTTTAACATGTAACACGTACAGCCTGTATGTCAATGCACTGCGCTGGATAAGGGTTTCCCAAACACCTGCTGTTACCGAAAGCGGTATTTGACCATACTTCACCACGCTGGTTCAGTGCGACTTTAACACGGTAATGTTATATTTGTTTGCAATATGAACGCTACGCCATGCAAAAAAAACGCAGCGCATGGGCCATCTTCACAGAAGAGCCACAGAGAGCCATATTAGGACCATTGCTTGAAACGCCTTCTGTAATATAAATTGCTTTATTTCAAAGCCTCTGAGTATTATTGACGGATGTGTTGATGTTCGTTGTTGTTATTTGTGCTTGTGAATCACTGTCAATGCATTATCACCAGATAATATTCTAGAGTACCGTTATTTTAATATAAATATGAAATATGCGTAAAAGGATTGTGGATATATTTGATCAATAATTAGAATCGTGAATATTATTAAATGTGTACACGCTCGCACACATTTCCATAACACGGTAAATACACGTTTTTTCATTCTGTTAATTTATTCTGATAACATAAATATTAACGTGAAGACACGCTAATCTTATATATATATATGTTTTACCCTTCAAAGTCACGCACACACACTGAGTACCATTGACGATTAAAAAAGATGATTCAAGGCCTCCTTTGGACGCCGTGTCGGTCAAGGCGATTGTATTTCCCAACTTAACCACAGCGTGGCACACAAATGTACTAATTCGCCCACGTACTTTGCTGTTGTGATTATTATTATGATCATCAGTAATTGTACAGAGCATCGATAGGGTGAGTGGTGGCGCAGTGGTTAGCGCGCTGCACTTTAAGCAGCTGGGATCCTCAACCCACGGCTAACATCGGTGGTCAATGACAACGGATCCGTTCCACGTGTTGCCCCCCACTTCGTCAACCGGGACTGACGAGCGTGGTGAAGTATGGGCAAAGGACCCCCCATAAAACTCCATGGCGTTGGAAGGCTTTCATGCAGCAGCGGATGGATAGTGGACAGCAAATTATTATTATTGTTATTGATTATTTAACGTTTTTATCTTAATTGCATTGCCTTCGAGAATGCCACAGATACATCTTAAAGCAACGGGCCGAATGCATTGTACACGGCAAGTCTGTGCATTCACTGACCCCACGTTTTTAACACGGGGACAATGCACCTCCGTGGAGGAGCGGTGGCGCAGCGGTTAGCGCATTGCAAAAAAAATTCGCGTCCCTGAGTTCGATTCCTGGGTCAGGCGAGTCCTGACCCCCCCCCCCCCCCGCCCCTCCCAAGACAACCCTCGTCAACCCGCAATGTCCAGCTTGGTCAAAAAAACAAAGACAAAGATCCCCCGTATAGCCTTCACAGACTGTAGGGGCGAGTGCTGTTAGCGAGCACCTATAAAGGCCGGAACGGCACACGAGGGGGGTGGGTTGCCAACACCACGTCCCTGCCGCCTTTGTCTCCCTAGTGGCGATGTTTACACGTCGCACCGGGTACTCATTTGAGGCTGTGTCGACCTAGGGGAGGCCCAGGACAGGTTGAGATTATCGTCACTGGGTGTTGGCCGTGAGCGGGAATCGAACTCGGGTCGCAAGGTTTCGTAGCGCAGCGTAGCGCTAACCGCGACACCACCGCTCCCCAGCGTGCTCGCACACACACGCACACACACATTCGGATCAACAACGAAGATGTATTCTTGATGTGGTGTGCCGATATACAGTATACACGTCGTTTTCTCTTCGGGGCCGGCGTCCCAGCAGACCCCTGCCCGACTGGCGAGCGCTGCCCGACTTCACGAGGATCACGGAGATCGCGCACGCGCACCAACCCGCCGACAATCAGCGACGCACGCGCACCAACCGGCCGACAATAAGCGACGCACGCGCACCAACCCGCCGACAATCAGCCACGTGCGCTCTGAATGTGCAATGACTCCCAGCCGTGCTCAATAGGCGATGCCTTACAAGGGAAACGAAATGCAACGGGAGCAGCGGTCCTTGATCGCAGCGCACACACACGGGGAAGCTAGGACATCGCCCGAAACGTCGCATATTAACACTGTGAATATTAATTCCCCTCCCTCTAAAGGCAGTGTTATTGACGGAATGTGTTGAGGTTTTTGTTTGTTCATTGTTATGCAAACGTTGTATCACGACGTGTATATATTTTTTGAATATGCAACTGGTAGGTGGGGAGTTCACGTTCTAACTCGACGATTTCCGTAACGCTCCCAAAGGCTGGCTTGGAGTAAGCACTAGCACTAGAGTAGAACGGACGCCGCCTATCAATAACAATCCTAAATTATTGTCACATATATTCCTATAAATGTAAGGCTTTTAAGGGCAGCCTGGTAACCCATAAACACTCATCATACACGGGCTTTGTACAGCTACACACACACACATCCAGAGCCGCAGCATCATGATGCGAGGTGTACGTGCAGAGCCGGGATACGATTCCAGAATCAGCGTTCCGGACCGGTTCCGACTGAAATTAAACACTTGGTATTGCACGTATGTATGTTGGGGCACCACGGTGACGAGATGTTAACTACCTCGCTAGGTATACAGAGGGTCGTGGGTTCGATCCAGACCCTGACGCCTGCTGTATGTTTGTAATTCGCGTGTCTCTCTCCCCGTGGTCGTGTGGATTTCTCTCCGGGTCCCCAGGGTTTTCTCTCGACACTTACAAACGAACGGTTTAGAGTATTTGGCTGCTATAAATGCCCACGTGATAAACCACTTCGTTGAGCTATCATTTGTGATTGACCCGGTCGCTTCTGAAAGAGAGCTGTAACAGCTGAGTGGCATGTTGAACTTCCTTCGCACCGTACATAGCACCGTACGACCACCCCACATGGCAAGGGCATATACGACGTCCGATTCGTGTGAGTTGAGGCTAGAGTCAGACGACAACTGACGTCGCTTACTTGAGCGTCTGCTATCGATCAGTGGTGAATGAAGCATTATTATTGGTAGAAGCAAATTATAATCATCAGTCCATTCTATTTATTGCGCACGTAGAAATATACAACATATAGTCGCCCGTAAACCTACTGCAAACGGCGATTGTTACAGCAAACACATTCCTGACCGGTTTAGAGCTTCTGGGCCTCATCGGCAGTGACAGTTGGAGGTCGAGATCGTTAATTTAGTTCTGTGAAGCAGAGCGGCGCGTAGTAGTAGTTGTAGTCATGAGTACGGCTGCACGTGTTGTTGTTTGTTGTTGTTGTTGTGGTGGTGGTTGTTGTTGTTCAAGCAAAATAAAAGCAATTGCTTTGTTCAGTTTACGTAGCGACAATGCAGAGGCCAAGCACCTATGCATCGCGCACACCTGCGCGTGCGATACTTAAACGCACGTGTGTTTTATATTTGTAAACACACACACACATGTTGATGTTGTTGATAATAAGTTTGTTTGCCCAGGAAATCCTCGTTTTGTCTGACGACTGGGGGTGAGCGATGATCGCTATGTGCTTTATAATCCCAATCGAGTTGCGAGCGTTTCTTTATTTAAAAAAAATTGGCCAAAATTTGTACCATGACGCCGGCACACAATGGCATTTATTCTGCGAATGACCATCACCAGGTCTTTAACTCCGACCGTGCAGCAGACGGCCCGTGCAGCGGTTTGTCTACATTAACCAGGGCTGCCTGTCGGATACGAACTCTGACGATCTGCAACAACGGGTCGAACGCGCTTACGGGAAGAAGAGGGGGAGTGGGGGTGAAGAGGGGGAGGGAGTGTCCGAATAAAAACAACAAAGATATATATGTAAAGTTAAGCCGTAACACACGTGTGCCATTGTTTAACTCTGTGTATAACACAAACACAGACTCTACGGTCTGTGTGTGTGTGCCATTGTTTAACTCTATGTATAACACACACACACACAGACTCTGCGGTCTGTGTGTGTGTGTGCCATTGTTTAACTCTGTGTATAACACACACACACAGACTCTGCGGTCTGTGTGTGTGTGTGTTATATTGTTTAACTCTATGTATAACACACACACACAGACTCTGCGGTCTGTGTGTGTGTGTTATATTGTTTAACTCTATGTATAACACACACACACAAAGACTCTGCGGTCTGTGTGTGTGTTATATTGTTTAACTCTATGTATAACACAGACTCTGCGGTCTGTGCGTGTGTTATATTGTTTAACTCTATGTATAAGACACACACAGACTCTGTGGTCTGTGTGTGTGTATTGTTTTCGAAAGCACGGTACACGCGCAACCACGATAATCCGCTCACGGATAATCAAGAGCTAATTGCACTTACTATACACACTATATATAAATAAAACAACAGAGATCCCCCGTATATCATTAACAGCTTGTTGGGGCAAGTGCTGTTAGCGAGCACCTATGAAGGCTGGAACGGTACACGAGGGGGTGGGTGGCCAGCACCACGCCCGACCGCCTTTGTCTCCCCAGTGGCGATGTTTACACACTGCACCATTTGAGGCTGACTCGACCTAATAATAACCCACACTCACACATGCGCGAACAGACCACAGCGGGTGTGTATACGTCCGTTCGGACGCTTATTATGACAATGTGTCTGTATTATTATGATTGCTATCAACGTTACAATACCATCTGGCCAGGTGATTCGGCGGCAGAGCAAGTGACTTGCAATCAGGAGGTTGGCGAGTTCATATCCTGGTTAGGGGTTGACTCAACCCATTATCCCTCCGGGGTCGATAAAAATGAGTAACACTTTGTCCTATAGATAATAAAATCCCCCCCCCCTCGCGCCGTCAAAGCAATGGCTCAGGGCTGTACAAAGAAGGAACAGCACCGCCTCGCTCAATGCTCATTTGAGCAGAAAAAAACCACGTTGAGTAGTATAATAAAATAAATAAACAACACCGGCCGGCCTCCATCCGACACGCCACCACCAGCAGTAGCAGCAGTAGCAGCAGCCCGGGCACCCCCCCTGACTATGGAGACACAAACGTGGTGTGTCCAGAGTTCCGTGCACCAAGAAGACTTCTCCCGGGCTCCCTTGGAGCGAAACTAAAATATTCCCGGTTTATTTTGAAGAAGCTCGTCCCCCCTAGCACGTGGGAGCGAAACGTGTTACGTCGTGCCGAACAAAACACGCAGTTTCAACCCGAAGACACTTGGGCCAGAGAACTGCAACCTATATATACACACACACACACGCGCGCGCGCTGTATCGTATAATTCCTTATCTTACAAAATTATTATTTCGAAAATCAGCTTACCTTTCCTTCCGCGCACTCTTCTGGAAAGGCCCCTTTTTTTTTCTCTCCTCGTGGTTAAAAACCGCGCTTGCGTCTGATCAGTGTCTTTTTTTATTTTGAGCACCACCTTGCGTGGCCGGGCAGTTGTTCGTGGGGCATTTATTGCCCGGCCACATTGCGCCGCATAGACGCGAACTTGTTTTTTTTCTGTGTGTTGCCGTGTGAGAGGCACTATATTTAAAACGATACCCCTGGGAAGAAAACAAAAATTGTTTAGAGATATATCGACGTCGTGCGTTTGCCACCGATTTGAATGATCTTTAAAATGCTGCTACTTGCTGCCAATAAGTTTGGCGCTATCGGGAGCAGACACGCGGACCGACGCGGTGGAATCTTAACAGAGGCGCAGATCTCACGATGGGGTTGGAAACCTCTTTTTTAATGGCCCGCGTCGCCGTTTTGTCGCGGTATGGAAGCGCGCAAAGTACGCTGAGAAAATATGTAAAGCTTCCAAAATTCGTGGCGTACTATAATTAGTCCTTCATGTCGGAGAGCAGAGACACGTTTGTTAAGGTACCGTCGATCGATCCAACAGAGGCGTGTGCAATGCAATCGTAGGTGCGCAGTGTGATCATCATCATCATCACGATCATCATCATCATCGGTCGTGGTCAATCCACTGCTGGATGATGGGTGAAGGGCTCCCCTCTTCAAGCCCTGCCACCTCTTACGATCCTGCCATGCTGTACAGCAGCGCACCGAGTGCCTGCCTGCACAGGCACTGAACTCACTGCTCCATCTCCTGCTCGGTGTGACGAGAGGACGTTCACTGTTAACGTAGCACCATCAATTATGGAGTCATCAGATCATTATACCGCTTCCTTCTGCAAGTGTGTGTGTGTGGTGCGTGCGTGTGTATGTATGTATGTGTCTGCATGCCCTTGTGTGTGTGTGTTGAACAAATTAGTGTGTGGGGGGGGGGGGGGTGCTTTCGCGGAATGATAACGATTATTTATTTATTTGCGTACTTATTTTTAAAAGTCCGGGGCATAAATACACGCCGTGCAATGTGAGCGGCGCGAGTACGTTTGTTCAGCTGGCGTGGAGTGTCTGAGTGTATGTATGTGTGAGTGTGTGCATGTGTGTGCGTGTGTGAGTGTAAGCATGTGTGTGCGTGTGTGAGTGTGTGCATGTGTGTGTGAGTGTGTGCATGTGTGTGCGTGTGTGAGTGTAAGCATGTGCGTGCGTGTGTGAGTGTGTGCATGTGTGTGCGTGTGTGAGTGTGTGCATATGTGTGCGTGTGTGAGTGTGTGCATGTGTGTGCGTGTGTGAGTGTGTGCATGTGTGTGCGTGTGTGAGTGTGTGCATGTGTGTGTGTGTAGTACGGGGAGCGATAGTGTAGCGGTTAGCGCGCTGCGCTATGAACCTGGCGGCCAATACCAGTGACGATTATCTGAACCGGTCCTGGGCGTCCCCTAGGTCGACTCAGCCTCAAATGAGTACTTGGTGCGATGTGTAAACATGCGATGTGTAAACATCGCCACTAGGGAGACAAAGGCGGCAGGGGCGTGGTGTTGGCCACCCACCGCCTCGTGTGCCGTTCCGGCCTTGATAGGTGCTCGCTAACAGCACTCGCTCCTACAGTGTGTTAAGGCTATATGGGGGGGGGGGGGGTCTTTGTGTGTGAGTGTGCATGTGCTGTGTGTGTAGTGTGTGGGGAGCGGTAGCCGGGTTCTTAGCGTGCTGCGCTAAGAACCCGGCTAGCCGAGTTCGATTCGGTCCTGGGCGTTCTCTAGGTCGAATCAGTCGTAAAAAAACATCAGCACTGGGGAGACAAAGGCGGCAGAGCATATTGCTGACCACCCACATACTCATGTACCGTAATAGCCTTTGTAGCGTGTGGGGAGTGCCTACGTAAACCGGCTACCCGAGTTCGAATCATTAGTGCCCAATTAATGGACCGGTTCTGGACTCCACATTCACCAACCCATGGTGAAGTATGGTCAAACAACACCCACAAACCGAGACCTCTACGGGTAGGCGTTCATCCAGCAGTACAATGACCAATGGTTGAAAATGATTATCGTGAATTTAAATAACGTAATTATTCAAAATAACCTACCAAGTTTTTAAAAAAAATAATTATAATGAAAAGCATCGTGATAACACAATTGGTTTAATGTACCGTATACTCAATTTAATTAATGTTTACGCATGTGTATTCATAACAATGTAAATGACAAAGCGCAGTGTAATGCCATCGGGTTTTTTTTTTGTTCCAACATGGGTCACACCATTATAACACGTGTATATATTAATGCAGGCATTCTCGTTTTAATTGTATTGGGCCCATGTCATGCATAATAAAGAATGTGAAAATTCTCCGATTTGTCGTGCCACAATAGTCTAATTTATCTCTCGCGGCGGACGGAAGAAGATTACTTAAGACGGAAGACCGCGGGCGGACGCCTGAATGGATTTTCGCAATGCATAAATGCGTAATTATCCAAAGGTCATCCGCAGGCTACATATACATACCCACACAAGGTGGCACTTACTCATCGCGGAGCCGTATTCAATGTAACACCCTGTGCCTAGCCCTGTATCTTCCAACCCACGCGCTCTATGTGTGTGTGTGTGTTGAACTTCTATCGCGCCGTACGTAGCCAAAGCGTGATAGGTGCGGTGGGAAGGAGTCGGGGTGGGGCGATGAATCGGAGGTGTGGAGGAAGGAAGGATGGTGATGAGATGGCACAGGAGACATTGATGATGCTGCTGCTGCTGCTGCTGATGATGATGATGATCATGATGAGGTTGATCACGACGAGGATGGTTTCACTCTATCTCTCCAGTCCAGAGGTTCCTAACATGGGGGGCATCTCGCACCCTCTGGGAGTGCGAGGTGCCCTTTCTGGGGGTGCGAGACATGGCCAAATTTAATTTAGAAGGTAAATAATCGAAGCACAAATTAGGCAGGGCAGGTAGGTACAACTACATTGTTTCATCAAACCTATACATTTATTAACATTATACATTGTTTCTACGATTGAGAAGGTGTAAGGTTGCAGTAAAGGTTAAGAATCACTGCTCTTGTCTCTCTATAAAGGTGCTAGGAAGTAGCGCAATTTCCTGAAACGTCACCTTGTTGTTCGCCTTTTCCTTTCAAGGCCACGGTGTTATTTACGAATGCTTTGAGGTTGTTTTGTTACGGTGAATTGTGCGCGTGCACAACTGTCAACGTAGCAGCAGTGTCATCAAATATTTGTTTCGTGATGGTGATCAACGGTGCTGTTGCTTCTGCTACGGCTGATGTTGCTGCTGATGATGATATTGCTTCTGCTCCTGCTCCTGCTGTTGCTGCTGCTGCTGATGATGATATTGCTTCTGCTACTGTTGTTGCTGCTGCTGCTGATATTGCTTCTGCTCCCGCTACGACTGTTTTTGCTGCTGCTGATGATATTGCTTCTGCTCCTGTTACTGCTGTTGTTGCTGCTGCTGATGCTATTGCTTCTGCTACTGCTGTTGTTGCTGCTGATGATGCTATTGCTCCTGCTATTGCTGTTGCTGCTGCTGATGATATTGCTTCTGCTCCTGCTACTGCTGTTGTTGCTGCTGATGATGATATTGCTTCTGCTACTGCGGTTGTTGCTGCTGATGATGATATTGCTTTTGCTCCTGCTGCTGCTGCTGTTGTTGCTGCTGATGATATTGCTTCTGCTACTGTTGTTGCTTCTGATGATGATATTGCTCCTGCTACTGCTGTTGTTGCTGCTGATGATGATATTGCTTCTGCTCCTGTTACTGCTGTTGTTGCTGCTGATGATATTACTTCTGCTCTTGCTGCTGCTGTTGTTGCTGCTGCTGATGATATTGCTTCTGCTCCTGCTGTTGTTGCTGCTAATGATGATATTACTTCTGCTCTTGCTGCTGCTGTTGTTGTTGCTGCTGCTGATGATGATATTGCTACTGGTGCTGCTATTACGGCTGCTGTTGCTTCCGCTGCTCCTGATGATAACGATGTTGATGATGTTGCTTTTGTTTCTGTTGCTGCCCTTGCTGTAGGTGTTGCTGCTGCTGCTGATAACTCTACTGCTGCTGCTGATGATGGTGATGATGACCACGTGGCATTACTGTGCGGATGATATTGCCTGTTTGCCTTCCTTCATTGGCCACGATATTATAAAAACGCGGGCACATACATATTTCAAACTGAACGGAATTAGGCTTTTTAAATGATACGTGTTTATAGCTTAAATATCACAACTATCTTAAATGGCACATAAATACTGCCATTACGCTTCAGCCCTTTGAATACAGGCGCGTCTTTAGATCAAAATCTGAATATTCATTTATACTGGATGAATCCGAAGAGCTATGAAGCTCGGCTCTACCTGCGCCTATTTAAAACGTTCAAATCTCGGTACATTAATTAGCAACCGTGGACGACGTGGCAAAGCTAGCAAAGACCAACCAATTAATCGTGCCACACATGCTGCCGTTTAGCAGTCACGTACACTCCATGATCACGTGAAAAATATGATTGCTGGAATATAATGTGTCACTCGTCTCTTTGTCAATCTATGAAGACCTCTCCACGACTTGTAGGTCATGGGAGAGGGGGGGGGGAGTTGTTCGTCCATACTTCACCACGTTGGTCAATGCGTGTTGGTGCAGTCGGTGGGGGGAGGGGGGGGGGTGTGGTGAAAGAACGGGAACGGATAAACGCTCGCCACTGATGTCAGCCGTGGCTAAGACTCGAACCCAGGTGGCTGGCATTTAAATTACCCGGTGATGCTGCTGCTGCTGCTGCTGCGTTGGCAGCGGTGAAGAAGCACGCAGAACAACACAAAACGACCCTCAACACATTCGTCAATAACACTGCGTAAATAAGTATATCATGGCTAGGACAATATCGCCATATGTACGTGTAGAACACAGAGGTATAAGTTGTATCAACTAAATATGTTTTGGTATAATTGCATACAATGCATGGCAGCATCAGTATACACCTTAGCAATACCAACACGTTTGTATTTTTCATCATCATCACTATAATACATGGTCAACCCACTGCTGGATGAAGGCCTCCATTGCCTCGATATCAATCGTCTTGCCGAGCACCTTCACACGGGAGCTGATATTGCATCGACACTGACCTCATGCAATTAGATTGCATTGCTGGTTTACATTTCCCAACGTAAGGCGTGCTTCTCCGTGATACAAGCACCTGCCGTGCAATGTGAATTTACGTGTGCACGTGTAGCCAGCCTCTTTATCAAATCCACTGCTGGATGAGCGAGAGCCTTCCCATGCCGCGCGGGTCGTTGAGGGTTGTTTGACCATACTTCACCTCGCCGGTCAATGTGCGGGTCAGTACATGGAAGCACACGTGTGATGAACAAGTCCCACGTGTGATGAACAAGTCCCACGCGTGATGAACAAGTCCCACGTGTGATGAACATGTCCCACGTGTGATGAACATGCCCCACGTGTGATGAACAAGTCCCACGTGTGATGAACAAGTCCCACGTGTGATGAACATGCCCCACATGTGATGAACATGCCCCACGTGTGATGAACAAGTCCCACGTGTGATGAACAAGTCCCACGTGTGATGAACAAGTCCCACGTGTGATGAACATGTCCCACGTGTGATGAACAAGTCCCACGGGTGATGAACAAGTCCCACGTGTGATGAACATGTCCCACGTGTGATGAACAAGTCCCACGGGTGATGAACAAGCCCCACGTGTGATGAACAAGTCCCACGGGTGATGAACAAGTCCCACGTGTGATGAACATGTCCCACGTGTGATGAACAAGTCCCACGTGTCATGAACAAGTCCCACGTGTGATGAACATGTCCCACGTGTGATGAACAAGTCCCACGTGTGATGAACAAGTCCCACGTGTGATGAACATGTCCCACGTGTGATGAACAAGTCCCACTTGTGATGAACAAGTCCCACGTGTGATGAACAAGCCCCACGTGTGATGAACATGTCACACGTGTGATGAACAAGTCCCACGTGTGATGAACATGCCCCACGTGTGATGAACAAGCCTCACGTGTGATGAACAAGTGCCACGTGTGATGAACATGTCCCACGTGTGATGAACAAGTGCCACGTGTGATGAACAAGCCCCACGTGTGATGAACATGTCCCACGTGTGATGAACAAGCCCCACGTGTGATGAACAAGTCCCACGTGTGATGAACAAGTCCCACTTGTGATGAACATGCCCCACAAGTGATGAACATGTCCCACGTGTGATGAACATGTCCCACGTGTGATGAACAAGTCCCACGTGTCATGAACAAGTCCCACGTGTGATGAACAAGTCCCACGTGTGATGAACATGCCCCACGTGTGATGAACATGTCCCACGTGTGATGAACAAGTCCCACGTGTGATGAACAAGTCCCACGTGTGATGAACATGTCCCACGTGTGATGAACATGTCCCACGTGTGATGAACAAGTCCCACGTGTGATGAACATGTCCCACGTGTGATGAACAAGTCCCACGTGTGATGAACATGTCCCACGTGTGATGGACATGTCCCACGTGTGATGAACAATCCCCACGTGTGATGAACAAGCCCCACGTATGATGAACATGCCCCACGTGTGATGAACATGCCCCACAAGTGATGAACATGTCCCACGTGTGATGAACATGCCCCACGTGTGATGAACATGTCCCACGTGTGATGAACAAGTCCCACGTGTGATGAACAAGTCCCACATGTGATGAACATGTCCCACGTGTGATGAACAAGTCCCACGCGTGATGAACAAGTCCCACGCGTGATGAACAAGTCCCACGTGTGATGAACAAGCCCCACGTGTGATGAACAAGTCCCACGTGTGATGAACATGTCCCACGTGTGATGAACATGCCCCACAAGTGATGAACATGTCCCACGTGTGATGAACATGTCCCACGTGTGATGAGCAAGTGCCACGTGTGATGAACATGTCCCACATTTGATGAACATGTCCCACGTGTGATGAACTGTTTTTGTACAGGGACATTTCACAACGATGCCCAATTAAGTCCAAGTCGAATGCTTTTAGATAGATAGATCCTTTATTGTCATTGTCACCAGTACAACGAAATTTAAAGTGATCACCAGTCAGTACATCATTCATAAATTTAAATAAAACAATAAATAAAAATAAAATAAAAGATAATCAATACATTTTATATATAAAAACTACCCAAGTATACCCACATACCCACATAAAAGTAAATTTTATCATTGCACATCCTTATTTTACAGTCAATTGTATACAGTATTACTTAGTAATTAATTAGCAGTATTGAGTGTGGTAATTGCTGTTGGATAAAAGCTGTGTTTGAATCTGTGTGTCCTTGTTTTGACTGATTTGAATCGTCTGCCTGATGGCAACAGCTCAAACAGAGAGTGTCCAGGGTGAGAAGAGTCCTTTAAACTGGTAGGAACGAAGTTGTAAACTTAGTGTACTAGCCTACAATAGATTAATGTGTCCGTCCGTCCCCTTTCAATACTTTCACGAAGTGAAATCTCGTGCTGTTGGGTGTACAATCAGCAATAGACAGCGCAGAGACTTGTCCTACCAGCCCACCCTGCAGGGACCTGTTAATGTTCTTCGCTATTTCGATGCAACGGGAATTGTGAGAGCACCCGTCGATTTTTTTGGGCCGTGTTGATGACCCTCTGCAGCGCTTTCCTCTGAGCCACTGTGCAGCTGGTGTACCACACACAGATGCAGTATGTAAGAATGCTCTCGATGGAAGCTTGGTAGAAGGACACCAGCAGTTTCTGTGTGATGTTATTCTTCCTGAGTATTCTCAGGAAGTATTCTCAGGAAGTAAAGTCTCTGCTGGGCCTTTTTCAGTTGCTCAGAGGTGTTGGCGCTCCAGGTCAGGCCCTCCCCAATGCGGACTCCCAGGAAGCGGAAGTCTGCCACCCTCTCCACACCGTCCCCGTTGATGGTTAGTGGTGGAGTGTCCGTTTTCTTTCTCCTGCAGTCTATTATGAGCTTCCTGGTCTTTGCGGTGTTAAGGAGCAGGTTGTTACCCCTGCACCATGCTGTCAGCCGCTCCACCTCGTCCTGGTAGGCAGACTCATCCCCCCCAGAGATGAGCCCCACCACTTTGGTGTCATCAGCAAACGTCACAATGGTGTTGCTATGGTGGACGGGGGCACAATCATGTGTGTAGAGGGAGTAGAGCAGGAGGCTCAGTACACAGCCCTGGGGGGAGCCAGTACTGAGGCTCAGGGCTGTGGATGTATGACGGCCCACTCTGACCCTCTGTCTGCGACCCGAGAGGAAGCTATGTATCCACATGCAGGTGGAATGTGGAAGCTCCAGGTCGCCCATTTTTACCACCAGTTTGTGTGGCAGCATGGTGTTGAACGCAGAACTGTAATTCACGAAGAGCATCCGCACATAGCTCCCCTGCTGCTCCAGGTGTGACACTGTAGCATGTAGTGCTGTGGCCACGGCGTCCTCCGTGGATCGGTTCGCTCTGTAGGCAAACTGGTGGGGGTCAAGGCTTCGGGGCAATGTTGCAATGATGTGACTCCGGACCAGTTTTTCAAAGCACTTCATCACCACTGGCGTCAGGGCTACTGGCCGATAGTCGTTGAGGCTGGAAATGTGGGGTTTTTTTCGGCAGGGGGACTATGGTGGAGGACTTTAGGCAAGGTGGTACCGTGGACTGTCCCAGAGACAGGTTGAAAATCCTTGTGAAGACTCTAGCTAGCTCGTCAGCACAGTCCCTCAGTACACAATCCATCGTGATGATCGTTTTCTGCCCTCTTATCAATCCACTGCTGGATGGATGAAGAACTTCCTACGCTGCAGTCGGTCGCGGGCATTGTTTGCTGGTCACACTTCACCACTCTGGTCATTGCCAGTGGAGGAGCGGTGGCGTAGTGGAGGAGCGGTGGCGTAGTGGAGGAGCGGTGGCGTAGTGGAGGAGCGGTGGCCTAGTGGAGGAGCGGTGGCCTAGTGGAGGAGCGGTGGCCTAGTGGAGGAGCGGTGGCCTAGTGGAGGAGCGGTGGCCTAGTGGAGGAGTGGTGGCGTAGTGGTGGAGCGGTGGCGTAGTGGAGGAGCGGTGGCCTAGTGGAGGAGCGGTGGCCTGGTGGAGGAGCGGTGGCCTAGTGGTGGAGTGGTGGCGTAGTGGAGGAGCGGTGGCCTAGTGGAGGAGCGGTGGCCTAGTGGAGGAGCGGTGGCCTAGTGGAGGAGCGGTGGCCTAGTGGAGGAGCGGTGGCCTAGTGGAGGAGCGGTGGCCTAGTGGAGGAGCGGTGGCCTAGTGGTGGAGCGGTGGCCTAATGGAGGAGCGGTGGCCTAGTGGAGGAGCGGTGGCCTAGTGGAGGAGCGGTGGCCTAGTGGAGGAGCGGTGGCCTAGTGGAGGAGTGGTGGCCTAGTGGAGGAGCGGTGGCCTAGTGGAGGAGCGGTGGCCTAGTGGAGGAGCGGTGGTGAGCGTGATACCTGAACCCGTTATGGGGCCACTCCTCTCCGACTCTCTTCACCAACACGCACTAACCAGCGTGGTGAAGTATGGTCAAACGGCCCACACGAGTCACGAAGTGTAGAGAAACCACTTATCAATCTAGCAGTGGATTGACTAAAGGTTGTTACAGTAAATTGGTTGACATGTGTAAACCCTCATCCAGACCACAGTTCATCGGCATGAATCTGACACAGATCGAGCGTCTTTGTTTCCCCCAGTGCTCCTTTTTGCACTGCAACTGGGTAGGCTAAATAAGTTAAGGCTGAGATTCGACCTGGGAGTAACCCCGAGACTTTGCTGGCTCTCTCCTAGGTCGATCACTCGCCACTGTTGGTAGCCCATGGCCTCACCCTGAACTCGCGCAGCTACGCTAACCACTGCGCCACCGCTCCCCACCGATCACCCGCAGGGCCTCACTTGGCCGGACATTGTTGACCCCGGGGAGGGGTCAAGGTCACCATTCTCGCGGTCCACGCCCTCATGCGGCGTCGGCACCGCCACCACCCAAACATTTGGACCGCCGCAGCCCGCCACCGCTGAACGTCATTTCCAGCCATTCGGCTTCACGTTCCAGCGGCGCCTTCCTCGGGAGGGGTGGCCCGGGGCAGCCGCCCTGACTGCCCGCCATGACTGCCCGCCCTGCCCTGCCCGCCCCGCCCTGCCCTGCCCTGCCTGCCCTGCCCGCCCTGCCAACTCTGCTCTGCCCCTTTTGCTACGGGGACCCCGCTAACGGCGGAGGGTGCGTACATGGACCACCAGCTTCGGGAGAAAAAAAAATGCAAATGCATCGCTCGTGACACGAGGTGGCGCATTTTAATAGCTTTGTTTTCTCCACACCCCTCTCGCAAACAGGTTTGCGTCCTGCCAATAAGCATCTTGAACACACAGCGCACACACACACGCGCGCGCGGAGATGACTCATCCCCACATTGGCACACGCGACTCTTCCGACTCACAAGCGAAAACGCGAGACACAACCATTGGGCATTATTTCTGCGAGTGATTTACGTCAATTCATCCGTAGTGTGTGTGTGTTTGTGAGCATTGCCGGCTCGGTAATACGGCGGCGGCTGCCGCTGCTGCTGTGCATGTGGGGCGTTGTATTTTTATATCAGGCTTTTTAGAAATGGGGCCAGATTTTTTTTTTGCTGCAACATTAACGCATCTCAACAATGTGCAGATGGGGGGGGGGGGGCGTCTATTAAAAGACGTGAGCGTGGGAACGGTTTGTGTGCAACTTTGAGATGCGGGGAATTTTCAATTCTGATTCGATAGACTGGGCCCTACCACCACCATCACCACGACCACCCGCTCTCTGTCTCTCTCTCCTCTGCCGCCAATTGCACCGAAGACAAAGACCGAACATATATGCATCTAAGTTGGACTTCTTTCGCACCGTATGTAACCAACCGTGCTAATATAGACTGTTGGGGACAGCGTCTTGTTAGCGAGCGCCTATTCAGGACGGAATATCGAATGATGATGGGTGGATGACATTTAGATAGACTCGGATATAACTTGCCAAGAACGCAATCGATTACCTATATGATAATTGTATTAATTAGTAATGTATCTCAATATATGACAGCATTTATACCGTCCATCTCGCGCAGGCCAAGTCGAGGCACCAGCACATCGAGGCGTGTTTATTTGACGTGACTCGGTACTTGCTGACCAAAAACGAATCTCAGAAATAACGCAGTGGAGACAATTATTACAGTACAGTATGCACAATGGGAATTTAAGCAAACATCTTTGAAAATATGAAACGCACACTCGGCACACTTGTTAATAACACTGCCTACGAGTATATGTGATTGGCGACGTTTCGCGCAATTGCCCTTCTTCATAGCGCATGCACACAAATGCCAGAGAGGGAGCATCAATGAGGAGGATTGGAGACTGCACTCAATACCGCTGGGCCTGATGAGAATCTTTATTTCTTCTGATGACCAGTTTTTAAGCAGGTATATGAATATTTACGTAATAGCAGCTATCGAGTACCAAGACCAACGCCTTTATTCACCAACAAAATATGTTTGCTACGAAATAAACACAATTATATTAAAAGTGTAATCATAAAACGTTGCTGGCACAGTGCATTATGGGATGGACACACGAGGTCCCAAAACTCCCTGTGGGGACAGCGTAATCCCGGGCCGCCCAATCAGCACCTCAACAAGAGGAAAAAATAAAATGCGGAGTGGCACTATGAAGATATAATGCAATTTAAAAAAGATAATCTGTGCTTGCCACCGCTCGCTCGTGCGCCCATTACTTTTGAGATATGCGGACGCCTATTTGAACGTGATCTACAGTTGTTCATTTAGTGTGCGCGTGTGTGTATCCCACGTGGGCGTGGATAGTGCTGATTCGAATTCCTATCGAAACCGTGCGTGCGTGTGTGTGCGGGGTTGTCGTATGTGTGGGGGAGCGGTGGCGCAGTGGTTAGCGCACTGTGCTACTAATCCGGAGACGCGAGTTGGATCCCAACTCACGACCAATAACAGTAGTGAATATTTGAACAGGTCATGGGTGCTCGCTAAGGGCACTTGCCCTTACGGTATGTGCAGTGGGATCTGTGTCTTTGTCCCAGATCGCGTAGGGAGCAAGCGCGAATTCAAATTAATTCAGCGCTCGCCTTGTCACGTCCAACGCTTTTCGAAAGCATCTGGCGCGTACAGCGTGTAGCCACTTGCTTGTCGAATTGAACGGCGCTGATTGGGTGGTAAACATTTACGAACGACACGAATTGCGTTGTGTTCGAGTCGGGGAGAGATGCGCAGAGATTGAGAGTGCACCGCGCTACTGGGGACCCGGCCTTACTTTGGCAATCCACTGTTGGATGAAGGCGTCTTCATTGTCTCGTTTAAGTCATGAAGGGTGTTTTTACCATACTTCACCGCGCAGGTCACTGGAGAAGGGGGGGATGGTTAGAGTTACGCTCACCACTGATATTTAGCCGTGACCTTGAAGTATATGCCATGACTAGTTTGAGCTAATCCGTTATTTTATTTGAGTTACACACGGAATATCCGATAACTCTCTAAGCGTTTGGCATCCGTAGGTCTCGACTCGAGAGTAACCAGATGGTGCATTAAAGGCAATTAATTACGGACATTGAGGCAAGGGATGTGTTACTGTTGCATTACGCACAACATTGTCAATTGTTGAACCTGTTTGTGATCTTCGATTGTTATGGATGTTGCCTATGGCATGACATTATCCCGTACCTATAAACGTAATACTGCTGAAATAGTTGTCAATATTACGTAAGTTAACTATTTTTGTTTAACCAGGAGAGAACGACTCCTTGGTTCTTTCGGTAAAGTCACGTACGAAGAAAATCTATAAAATAATTGAATCCGACGTTTCGATTGCAACACAAGCAGTCGTCATCAGGTCGGACTACATTTGAGAGAGAGAGAGACAAAACACAGACACGGAGACACACAGACAGACACCCAAGCAGAGAGAGACCACACAGAGACACACACAGACAGACACACAACATAGGCACACACAACATATAAACTTGGTATTTATTATTGAATTTATTTTCTTTCTACGTGACTTTACCGAAAGAACCAGAGTCATTCCTGCAGTCACGAAAGCTTCATATCAAGATTTCATAGAGAGAGTAAGAAACGTCTCATTTGCAGAGAGACCTGAGCATGTCTGCCAATGTTACCTAACATGAGAATATAGCGGCGGTGCAACTACTCAATACGATGTATTATTATTAAGACAACGCATAGATTTATTAAGACAACGCATAGATTTACAATGCCCTTGACATAATCATGAATAGCAAAAAATGCATTCAAATTGTATATGCAGGTGGTATAGCGTGTATATGGAAAATGTACACAATTGGTTATAACCATTAGCATCCCACAATAGCCGCGTGCATGTTGTTATGGAAGAATATGAACCTTTGTGATTGGTATAGGTGGTGGGAAAATTGTCAACGCGTGCGTATGTGTGCGCGCGTGTATGCGCGTGTGTGTATTCGTGTTGTGCTGTTACTATAATAACCAGTGTTTGATTTAATCCGGATCTCATCCGCTGTGTTGAACTTGGCACCGTGCGTAGAAGGCTTGAGATGGAACGAACAGGCTGCGAACAACAATGGGCAGTGCATTCCCTCCCCTCCTCCTGCTTGGAATTCCCATCCTTCGGCTCCACCGACCACAGGTAGCGGTTGTATGTACTCCAAGTTCTGTTGGGTTCCGGGCAGTCCATAGGAGGGGTGCGGCGCCCCCCAAAGCGCGGGGCCCGAGGCGGTCGCCCCGATCGGCCGTACCCCAGGGAAAGTGGGTTGATCCTTCATTGTCACGGTGCCTGTGCGTTCTCGCTGTCCACTGTGGTTGTATACCACTGTGAACTAGAAAACTGATTCATAATTGTTCATCAAGTCATCAACATCATCATTGTCACGAACGATCTACCCGCTGCTGGAAAGAGGCCTACATCTCTCACGGTCATGTGACTTGTCCTTCCCACGCACTTTTTATTAGCGCGGTTGGCTACGTACGGAGCGAAATAAGTTAAAAATGCATCCGTACACGGTGATGCCACGATCCATCTAGTTCTCGAGCTCATTGCATCCATTCATCTCCACGGTGTACTTTGTCGTCCGCATGCCCTCTTTGCATATTCCAGATCCCGGAATGTCACCGCTGTGTTTGGCACGCGACTGATTTCTTTACAGGGCATTTAAAAGGGTGGATGCCTCGTGTGGTGGACGAGGGGGGAGCTTTTTGGAGTGACTTCAGAAGCAGTTTTTTTTTTTTGCGCCAGCTTCGGGAGATGCTTCCGGCAAAGTCGTGCAGCGCTTGCGGCTCCAGCTTTGAACGCGGCTTCCCTTCCCCGCGGCGCACCGTGACGCTTGGGCACCGCCTTGGAATCGTCCAGAATGCCCCATCGACGACAGCTCCACGTTGGGTACTGAGCGTCGTACAAACGCGTGCATTCAGTGTGCACGCGGCAGTTGTACGGCCGTGTCCTCGTGCATCGTTCCACCACCGTCTCGTGCATATTGTTGCCTGCGAACAGAAAAATCGCTCGGACCTCGTCAGATCTCGTAAGCTAAGCGGGGTCGAGGCTAGATAGTTATTGCATTGGTGACCACAATGTACATACCAAAAAAAAAACAGTCGACACAATCGGCAATAACACCAGGGCCTTCAAAGTAAAAAAAATATATATCGGGCGACGTTTCGGCCAACAGCCCTTCTCCAAAGCACATGCACAAACGTGTTTTGCTACAGGCTGCGGGGCTGCTGTCGTGGCCCACCGAGGGCAGTGCGGCCAAACTCCACTGTTGTACTGTACTCGATATGCTCTCGCGTCGATGCCTGCCCCACGTGCGCCAACGCGGACGGACCAGTGTGGTAAAGTATGGTCAGGTAACTCCAATGACCTGCGTGTGGTGCGAGAAGGCCCTCATCCAGCAGTGGATAGACACAATGACCCTAGGTCGGGTGTACACGCACGATGGGTGTGTCGCCCAATTGGCCGTACTAATGAATGGCGATAATTAGCAGGTACAATACACGTATCCGTGACGTGATATTTTGGCCCGCCATATCCATTTCATCTTATTTTGCCCTCATTTTGTCTTAAAATAATATTGCAACGCATGGTACAAGAATATACGGTAGCATTATGGATAGGCGGTACTTTATGTGAGCTTAGTGGTAGTAGTGCCTTAAGCCAATCGTCGCTATTTCCAAGCCGGCGCGAGGAGCGTTCCGAGAAGACATCGAGCGAGAAAGTGAATCCCGCGCACACATGCACGTAGCGTCGTAATGTATTTTTCCACGGTTTAGTTTCGCACATTCGGTACCCCGGCTTATCTCCGGACGGTGATCCGGGGTCGCGGATGAGGCGAGCGAGCCGGGGCGGATTTGCGAAAACATTTACCGAAAGTGAGGACTTTGCAGACCGTGCAAATATATCTTGCGGACGTCCACAAACAAGTCCCCACGTGTTGCCTCAGCTGCCGGAGCCGCTTTCGGTGTATCGCGATGCGACGCCCTCGACGGTTTAACCTCGCGCCCTTGAACCGACCGAACCGATGTGTGGCGGCCGAGAGGTTTCTCCCGCTCCTCCCCCGGCCTCAGCTCACGCTTAAAAGGTCACGGACGAGAGGTCGTGGCCGTCAGTTGTCGTCGAAGTCACCGCGTCTCACCTGACACTGCGTGCGCGCTTCTCGCTAGAATCCTCCCCACCACCCCCGACTCTCGTCGCAGCTGTCGGCCATCGCCGTGTCTCTTCCACCAGCTGGTGGTAGGATCTTTACTCACGTATGGGTGTGTTTCATACATGCTTATGAATATATATAAAAAAAGTTGTGGGTTGTTTTTTTTTTAGTCTGACAGTAACGTCAACGCACGCGTGTTGAAAAAGGCGCTGCACGATGCGTGTGGAGCGAGGGATGCCAGAAAGTGGTGCGGTACAGGTGCAAGTATGCTCCGGTGTTTTGTTTTTGGGCAAATGGAATTTTGAGACCCTTGTGAGGCTACGGAAGGGAGTTGGAGGAACGAATAAGTGGTCATTTAGGTAAACGGTGGATTTGTTTTAAGAAGACAATTAGGATGATGACGCTACAGTAGCGGGTCTCTCTGGATATCCGGGGGGGGGGGGGGTGGACAGAACAGGGTTGGTGTATAGGTTGCAATAATGCCTTCTTTATTGGGTATCAAGGATTGCTATTTTTTTCTACAGACCAGACCCGGACATGTTTCTCAGTTGGGCCAGGTCTGTCAAAACAGTGCAGTATTCTGCTATGAAGTTCAATGCATCACCAGAACACCAACACAAGTTCCCAGACTTTCCAGGTCAAACGCACCCTTGACACAATAGTAACATCACCTGCCAGTTGAACGTGGAGTTTCCACCACTGGCTCACGGCTCCCGTCAGGGACGGCCAAAGTCCTTGCAGCAGACACTTTGATTCAGACCTCAAATGTTCTGACTCTTCTGGAGGTGAGAACGAGAAGTGTATTATTCTTGTGTCCGGAGATAGTGAGTGAGCGAGTGCTACAGGTAGGACACAGACAAAGGTCCCCCATACAGCCTTAATAAACGATTGGGGCAAGTGCTGTTAGCGAAGGCCTATGAAGGCCGGCACGGCAAACGAGAGGGTGAGTGGTCAGCACCACGCCCAGCCGCCTCTGTCTCTCCTCAGTGGCGATGTTCACACACCGCACATTTGAGGTTGAGACTACAGGAAGGACACACACACACACACGGGGATATTCGTGTCGCCTCTTCTCATTGATAGTCCTGGTCTGCTGTTGCAAGTGACTGAGTGGACCAGGTGGCAGTACAAAGAGTTGCAAACACGGCTCACGCTTGGTATTTGCTCGTCAAGGAAAATTAGCGTGACTTCCGCGATGTCCCCTTTGTGCGTGTGTATGTTGAACTCCACTGCGGCGAGATGTTCCGTCCCTTGACTGGTATACAGGAGGTCGTGGGTTCGATCCCGACCCTGATGGCTGTAAATTTGCCGCGATGAGCCACTTTGTTGAGCTACCATTTGTGGCCAGGTAGCTTTTGAAAAAAAGAGCTATATAGCTCAGCTGGCCTTACCTGGTAAAATTGAAAGTTTGCAACTTTGAACTTCTTTCGCACCGTACATAGCCACCCGTGCTAATTGGACCCTTGACCTTCCAATCCACTGCAGCGTTCCTGTGTGGCCTGCACGGAGTGTGCGATGCAGATGAAAAGATAAAACGCAATTACAGTTCGATTATTGAGATGTTTTATACGCTCAAACAAAACGAGTTAGCTGTGTATGTTTCGCCATTCGTACATTTTATTAACATCTCATTGGCCGCACGGTCTTCTGGGAGTGATTGTTTTTTCATGCCAGTATTTAACACGTCGGCTTTCACGACCAATATCACCCATGATAGAGGTTTTTGGGTTAGATCGCGCATATATATTAATGTGTCGTTAAAACCCGCCACCACCCGAAGCGCTGCAAATGAACGGTTACAATGATGCACAAATCAACAGGGCATTGAATACCAAAACCAAATCAAATAACACGAGCGTTGAAAATGCCCAAGTAATTAAAACGATCAAAGTACCGTACATTGTGGGAGTAACTGATAAACTAGCCAGATGTTTGGAAAAACAAAACATCCGAGTCAGATTTTGCACGGTACATAAAATACAGAATTTAATATCTGGTACAAAAGATGTATTACCGAAGCTATCAACAGAAGGTGTGTACAGGATTAACTGCACGTGTGGTAAATATTATGTTGGGCAAACAGGACGAATGATCAGCACGAGACTAAAAGAACATCAGATAAATATTAAATTCTCCCAAATGCAACTGTCAGCAGTAGCAGAACACGCGTGCCAACATGTTGAAGTTCTGTGCAAGACTAGCTACTACTGACCAAGACCAATTAGAGAATCTATCAAAATTTAAAGAAATCTAAATAACTTTAACCGTTCGGGTAGCTACCGTCTTAGTGCTGCGTCGAAGCGAATCATCAAATAATAAATTATTCAAATGCATGCCTACAAAGGGCAGCGTACTTCAATAGGGATTACCGTTGGTAGGGCTATTTTAATAAACACAATAGACAGGAAGGACAAGTTCAAGGGGCCTGCACAATGCACATGCATCATGTACGTTGTCTCAGTTATACCCCACCACCCCACATTGTGCAAGAGCGCAGAAGCGTGGTCACCACATTTACGCTTCTATATAAGGAACGAAACAGTTAGACTTCTCCACAAATCTGGCTGTCGCCTGATGAAGCTAGTTGTAATTACTGGCGAAACGTCGTGCTCAGATTGTAAATGTTGTGGCTTGGCTCTCCAACACACCGGTGTGCTGTACTAGTGACGAATTGGCCACGTTCTGTTTACGTGACAACCCTTACTAGTTGGCTGTGTCGGGTGGTGGCGGGTTTTAACAACACATTTATATATTTACGCGATCTAACCCAATAAAACCTCTATTATTCTTGCCGGTATTGTATTAATACAAGCAAACAGTGGTGTGGGGTCAACATTCAGTGTCTCCTCAGCAGGGTCATTGTTGCTTAAACCAATGCTGGTAAACTACGAGTTACTTGTAGGCAAGGACAGGTGGCTGATGGGATTTGTTAAACAAATATGCGGGAAGGATATGTCCACTTATTTAATTTTGTTGCTTATATTCTCCACAATAACACCAAAAATGATCTAGTGTTTTGTTCCAATGAGCGCGATCTGGTGCAACAGAAACGCCTTTTTAAAAGTAACCATGGCATATAAAAGCTTGCCAATTATTACATACGGCACTGCATACGTTTCAGTAAGTGGTGGAGTGGTGGCGCAGTGATTAAGCAAACTGAGCAATGAACGCGGCATCCCGAGTCCAATTCCCAGCCACGACTTAAAGTTGCGTTAGAAACCATTTCCGCACGATACCGCCTTCATCATTGTGGTACACTGTTGCCAAAGAACCCCCATGAAGGGCACAACATGGGGAGGCCTTCGTCGAGAAATTGATTGACAATCGGATGTAAATTATGAAATTAATCATGGCCTAGAGTATATAAAATAGTAAACATGGACAATATAGCTATAATGTTTTAAAATATATATTCTACAAATATATACACTTTTCCATTGTTTGCGACTGCTAATACCGAGTGGAATTTTGCTTCGTGCAAAAACATCCACTATAACAGATCACCTGTTGCACCTCAAGTGTTTGTGATACAAATATCCTCATGAACAACCTTCTATTTTGTCCAAACCAAATATTTCGAAATCCTATTTATTGCGCGACCTTTTCTGCATTAACCTTTTGATGAAACCCATTACAATGTCACTTTGGGTAGTATGCAAATTATATTTAAGGGAGTTATTTTAGTGTGCAGTGCATTGCATAGCTGTACATATACTATATTCTTGCGTGTGATACCAGCAATGAGTTCAGGTGCTTAATGCCTATGTCGAGGTTTGCTGCTGGCCACGACGAGAGGGTTCAGGAGAGAGAGAGTTCATGTCGTGTCTCTGTTCATCCTCCTCCGTTGGAGGAGCGCGGAACACAGTGGGTTACTGTGTGGGCCACAGTTTGGGTTGAATTGTCACAATCGCACTGCTGTGGCTTGTGTCTTCAATTGTCCATTCATGACGGAGATGTGCACAGAGGCCTGTTGATGTTCTGATTCGGTTGATGGTGACACCAGTGTCTTTGTGAAGGATGAGGAATAACAAATCCAGGAGATGCGATGATGTTTGGGTCTCGAACGATGTGTTTATTCTGGACGTCCACGTTGTTCCACTCCATTCGCCAGCATTCTTCTGGATCTGGGTGAGCTTCTAGGATGGTGGCAGCAGCAGCACGATCACAGAAAGTGGAGGTAGGATGAGGTTGATGGCTAGCTTATTGTTGAGTAGGGTTTAGTTGATGGCTAGGTTATTGTTGGGTAGGATTAGGTTGATGGCTAGATTATTGTTGGGTGGGGTTTGGTTGATGGCTAGGTTATTGTTGGGTAGGGTTTGGTTGATGGCTAGGTTATTGTTGAGTAGAGTTTGGTTGATGGCTAGGTTATTGTTGGGTAGGGTTTGGTTGATGGCTAGGTTATTGTTGAGTAGGGCTCGGTTGATGGCTAGGTTATTGTTGGGTAGAGTTTGGTTGATGGCTAGGTTATTGTTGAGTAGGGTTTGGTTGATGGCTAGGTTATTGTTGGGTAGGATGAGGTTGATGGCTAGGTTATTGTTGAGTAGGGTTTAGTTGATGGCTAGGTTATTGCTGGGTAGGAATCGGTTGATGGCTAGGTTATTGTTGAGTAGAGTTTGGTTGATGGCTAGGTTATTGTTAGGTAGGATGAGGTTCATGGTTAGGTTATTGTTGATTAGAGTTTGGTTGATGGCTAGGTTATTGTTGGGTAGGATGAGGTTGATGGCTAGGTTATTGTTGAGTAGGGTTTAGTTGATGGCTAGGTTATTGTTGGGTAGGAATCGGTTGATGGCTAGGTTATTGTTGGGTAGAGTTTGGTTGATGGCTAGGTTATTGTTGAGTAGAGTTTGGTTGATGGCTAGGTTATTGTTGAGTAGAGTTTGGTTGATGGCTAGGTTATTGTTGAGTAGAGTTTGGTTGATGGCTAGGTTATTGTTGGGTAGGATTAGGTTGCTGGCTAGGTTATTGTTGGGTAGGGTTTGGTTGATGGCTATGTTATTGTTGGGCAGGGCTTGGTTGATGGCTAGGTTATTGTTGAGTAGGGTTTGGTTGATAGCTAGGTTAATGTTGGGTAGAGTTTGGTTGATGGCTAGGTTATTGTTAGGTAGGGTTTGGTTGATGGCTAGGTTATTGTTGAGTAGAGTTTGGTTGATGGCTAGGTTATTGTTGGGTAGGGCTCGGTTGATGGCTAGGTTATTGTTGAGTAGGGTTTGGTTGATGGCTAGGTTATTGTTGGGTAGGGTTTGGTTGATGGCTAGGTTATTGTTGAGTAGGGTTTGGTTGATGGCTAGGTTATTGTTGGGTAGGGTTTGGTTGATGGCTAGGTTAGTGTTGGGTAGAGTTTGGTTGATGGCTAGGTTATTGTTGAGTAGAGTTTGGTTGATGGCTAGGTTGTCATTGGGGAGGGTTAGGTTGATAGATCGGTTGGGTATGCTGTATGTGTATTGTAAAAACCTGATTGTAGATCATTCTGCCACAAAATAGCCCTTTTTAGAAAATATTTACCAATTTTATCTTAGTTGATATTTGTATTTTTTTCAGAAATCGGAGTACACACGCCTTTCACGAAAGCTACTGCATTTAACAAAAATGCGTGTTTTTTATACATTTTAACAAGTTATTTATCCTGATATAATATATAAATAAGTTTTTGGTGTGTGACATAAAGGCGCAGTCCCACAAAGTCATTGCTCACACCACTCCTGGCAGAAGGGCTGCCACTAAAGGCAGCTCTAGGGGAGCTGCTCTGGATAATATTTGGCCTACTCTTCCACGCTGCTCAGATGTCTTTGGAGGAGGTGGGAATGACCACAATTGAACATACTGCACGTGACCTGCCGATCTCGACTAACCGTGGTAAACACATACTCCTGGGTAAACAGAGGCCGGGAGGGGGGGGTCAAATCGAACCGGCAACCTCTGGATCTCAAGTCCAGCGTGCTATCCATCGCACAGCAGTGGCAGCGTCCGGTGTCTTCATAGAACCGAGCATGCAACTAAAGGGAAATATATATTCCGCCCAAAACGTCGCGTGTATTTATCCGAGTAACTATCTCTCAATTAACACGTCTCACGGGACGATGCGAGAAACGGAATGATTAACATGGCAGGAGTTGAGAATTCCCGTTGTTGTAACGAACGCCTTCGCTGCAGGTCGACGTGAATCGTCACTCTCGTCTAAGCTCTCCCCGGGTTAATCGCGGCGATCATCACGAGTTTAGCGAACCGCCCGTCCATCTCGCTCCGAGCAACAGTGAGGCATTGCTCGTCTCTCGGCGTTCCGACCGAGAGGTCTGCAAAGGTCCCGACAATATTTCCCATCGAAACGCAACAGGTTATATAAAAATTATTTTTTACGTCTGCAACGGCGTACCATCGTAAATTTATTTCCTTGCGGGGGGTGGTAGGGGGAGGGAGTTGGTGAGGGGGGGGGGCAGCGGGGGGGGGGGGCAAGCCCCCAGTGCTCGATGGGAAACACTACCCCTGAGCCGCGCGCTCTGATTCACGCTCGATACGTTGCGAAGTTCGCATTACGTGGATTTATTTTAGAGCGTCTTGCCTCCTGTGTCTCGTAATTAATCACCTTTTAATGTAACCATAGAGGGCCCCCGCGTGACGGGCCAGCTGAAGGGCAACGGACGGTTTTGGATGTTATATTTGCGGAATTATTTTGAAGAGCCTCCCGGCTCGCGCCGGGCTCCAGTTCCCCATAGCTGGCGACACCGGCGGTGAACACCACTGTGTCACTTCCACACGGCGGTGAACACCGCGATGAACACCGTGTCACTTCCACACGGCGATGAACAACACCATGTCACTTCCACACGGCGATGAACACCGTGTCACATCCACACCGCGATGAACACCGTGTCACTTCCACACCGCGATGAACAACACCGTGTCACTTCCACACCGCGATGAACACCGTGTCACTTCCACACGGCGATGAACACCGTGTCACTTCCACACCACGATGAACACCGTGTCACTTCCACACGGCGATGAACACCGTGTCACTTCCACAACGCGATGAACACCGTGTCACTTCCACACGGCGATGAACAACACCGTGTCACTTCCACACGGCGATGAACACCGTGTCATTTCCACACCGCGATGAACACCGTGTCACTTCCACACGGCGATGAACACCGTGTCACATCCACACCGTGATGAACACCGTGTCACTTCCACACCACGATGAACACCGTGTCACTTCCACACGGCGATGAACACCGTGTCACTTCCACAACGCGATGAACACCGTGTCACTTCCACACGGCGATGAACAACACCGTGTCACTTCCACACCGCGATGAACACCGTCTCACTTCCACACGGCGATGAACAACACCGTGTCACTTCCACACGGCGATGAACACCGTGTCATTTCCACACCGCGATGAACACCGTGTCACTTCCACACGGCGATGAACACCGTGTCACATCCACACCGTGATGAACACCGTGTCACTTCCACACGGCGATGAACATCGTGTCACTTCCACACGGCGATGAACACCGTGTCACTTTCACAACGCGATGAACACCGTGTCACTTCCACACGGCGATGAACACCGTGTCACTTCCACACCGCGATGAACACCGTGTCACTTCCACACCGCGATGAACACCGTGTCACTTCCACACCGCGATGAACACCGTGTCACTTCCACACCGCGATGAACACCGTGTCACTTCCACACGACGATGAACAACGCCGTGTCACTTCCACAACGCGATGAACACCGTGTCACTTTACCGAAAAAACTAAGAATATGAAACACCGTGTCACTTCCACACGGCGATGAACACCGCGATGAACACCGTGTCACTTCCACACCGCAATGAACAACACCGTGTCACTTCTACACGGCGATGGACACCGTGTCACATCCACACCGCGATGAACACCGTGTCACTTCCACATGGCGATGAACAACAACGTGTCACATCCACGCGGCAGCACCAAGATGGGCGGTAGTGGGGGTGGGGAGCGAGCTCTTGAACACGAATACCCGAGTTGAAAATAAAACGCAAAATGATCAGAAACGAATAGTCCGGGACCGCAAGCGGGCAATCGTGCACGCCAATGTTTGACAACGTAACGGTGAATGTAGCGGCCACGTTGGTCACGCCACCGGTGTCAAGATGTTAACTACCTCTCCTGGTATACAGGGGGTTGTGGATTCGATCTCAAACCCTGACGCCTGTTGTATACTTGGAGTGTGTGTGTGTCTCTCTCTCATCGTCATCATCACGGTGGCTCAGAGATGTTAACTACCTTGCCTGGTATACAGGAGACCGTGGGTTCGACCCCGACCCTGACGCCTGCTGTATATTAGGAGTTTGCGATGTTCTCCCTGTTGTTGCGTGGATTTTTCTCCGGGTCCTCCGGTTATTTTTTTTCATTCCATATTTTTGAAAAAAAAAAACATACGTTTAGTGTATTTGGTTGCTATAAATTTCCACAGTATAAGCCGCTTGCATTGGGCTATCATTTGTGACCAGGTCGCTTCTGAAAACGATATATATATAGTCACAGTGGGTCTTACCTGAAAAAATAAATGTTTAACAGTTTTCACCGCTGCTGCTGGGTGAGGGCCTCCTCTCCGTGTCGGTCACGGGGGGTGGTCGGACGAACCGGACGGCCACGAGTGCTTGTTTTTAGATATCGCTCGCCACCAATGTTAGCCTTGCACAGGAATCGAACATGGCCGTCGCTGGCACTCAGCCCCCTTGTTATTATATTCGCTGCATGCACACGGGCGTGTAAATAATTGCAAGACGGTTTTTTTTTTCTTTCTTGACGTGCGCACGCTGCCACTGCGAACGCAAGTGGCTTCAAAGTGTTAAGCTAATCCTATCGCATGGGTCACAGTGCGTTTGCGTGTCTTCGTGTCAGTTCGAATGTCACGATTATCAGGGAATGAATATAGAGTGACACCTGCGAGAACCCCCAACCCATGGTCATATCAAACGCAATACTTTATCATGAAAATCCACACAAAACACGACAATCGCCGTTCACCGCTAAGTGGCGGTGACGTCACCATGGCGCTTGTGCCATGCTAGGTGCACTTTGAGGTCGTGTGAAGTGTCGAAGGCCCGCTGGCAGGAGGTCACGGAACAGACCCAGGTGCCGCGGGTTCACTGACTGAGATGACTGGCAGATTGCACCACCTGTGCTCCCCAGTGTGCCAACTTTCTAGATATCACGCGGCGCTCCACTCGTTGTTGTGAGCGTCGCTCCTCCGCCCTCCGTTGTTGCTGGAGGGCGACTGCCTCCAACTGCCCAGCAGCAGCAGCGTCCTTCAAGATCCTCCTGCACCCACAGAAGCCGATCTTGACCCCGCTGCTACCAGTCGGCGACAAGTCCAACATCAACGCGCACCATCAAGACAGCGAAACGGTGTAAAACAAAGCACGCGGCATCGTCAGCAAGCAGCCAGTCCAATAATCCACGCGATTTTGACGGCATTTCTTTTTTCGACATCTAACCGCGGATGCGAGTCGCGTGGCGTGTGGGCCACTGCTTTCTCGCGTCACGACGCAATTTGACATAAAACAAAAGGACGCCCAAGGAATAACCGACCAGTTGTTATGTACAGCGGCGGCAGCGGATCGCGTGGCACAGTGGCAGGAAAAATATCGCACTCATTTTCCCCAACATCATCATCATCATCGCCGTCGTCGTAATTGGGCGTCCCATTGTTGCGTGATGAGACCAAGCCTCCGCCGCTGCCCGCACGCCGCCGCCGCGGTGTTCGGTTCTGCAAGTCACCGTTGCTATTTAAATGTCGTGGGAAACACGCGCGGTATATTAAACATTTAAACTGCGCTAAAATTATCGTGCAAGCGATCGCAGCCGCTCTCCTCCCTCTCTCACTCTCTCCCGTTCGTCGCTGGCCGCAGGGGAACGCATGCCACGCGGGACACGAGTCCTTGGTGGGTTTGGGAGCGGGGGAAGTTTGGCAGCACCCTTAATCCCCTCTGCTAAACCCACCAAGTCCGATCAGGTCCTCTCTCTCTCGCAGCTGTCCCCCCGATGGATGTTGGATGATGACGGCGATGGCAGTTGAGTTGAAAGAGGACTTAATTAGAAACTAAGCTGTCGCTACCGCTCAAGCCAGTCATTATCGCGGGGTTGGCGATCTTCACGTGTGAAATGTTAAGGTGCAATCGGTGCTGTTGTTGTGCTCTTCAACACGGACGTCTATTTGCCCAGGGAAGCCTCAACGAGACGGGTAGATTATTGTTTTCAGGGAGGCTCCTAAATGAGTCTCGCAGTAACGGCGCTAGGATTTTTGGGCCACTATAAACGTGCACGTGATCTGCCACTTCGTGGAGCTGTCAAATGTGACCAGGTCGCTTCTGCAAAAAGGAAGCCGATAGCTCAAGTGAACTTTTATCTGGTAGAATAAAATACGTAAAATGTCCTTGTGGATTATTTTAGTGGTGCATGTGCTCACCTCTCCTACACTCGGCACTTCTATCGTGTTTTTTGTATTGCTTGTTGTTGCAACGTTCTGACCCGCCCCGACTGGACGTCTGTGAAAAAAAGAGCTTTTTAGCTCCTCGGATTCCTCCAGATAAATACAGATTCTGATTTCTGAGTGTTCACGCTTGCGCGAGAGTTGCTATGTTGGAGGCTGAAGGCATACACTCGCAGAAGTTTGAGAAACACGATATTGAAGAAGATAAAAACGATGGCTGAATATCCCCTTTGAAGTCGAGTCTCGGGACTCGATCAAAATCATTTCTGGACAAATACATGGTTCGCTGTGCTGTAGTTCGTCCAGGAGAAATAACTGGTGCGGTGCCTTCAACGTTATAGTTTGTGTTTACAAACTATGCTTACGTCCGACCATCGCGAGTTAAAATTTAACGTTAAACCCATTGCAAAATGTACCTCCTAATTAATTCCCACGATGTCGAACCACCCAATATTTTTGTACAGGGTCTTGAGACGAAATTTCAATTAGACCGCTCAGTGAATGCAAGTAAAATTTTGAACGATTTAAAAAAAAAAGTACAACCCTTTTGTCAATTCCACCGTTGGATGAAGGCCTCCTTGCATGTGCCAAACAATCCGCACCCCGTGCCGGTCGCGTTTGACCATACTTCCCTCCAACGGGTTTGCGCAGAAACATATGAAAATAAAACAAAAATTGTGTTTAATAATATCAACAACAACAAACAAATTTTGACCGTTAACCAAGGGGGGGGGAGGGGTGGTGGGGGGGCTCGCAAATTTAAAAACATCGCAGCACCTTCACTCGTCCCGACGCTGAAGATTCCACGCGCGCGCACCAACGCCCTTCGACGTACAAAGGAATCCGCATGTGCAGAGGAGAGGGCTTAGCGCGAGTAACGTGATCGGGCCATACAGCTGTGAAATCGCAATGTTAACAACACAAGGGCATCACGAGTAACGGAATGAAGCACACCCTCCTTCCCTGTTGGCTCTGAGCCATATCCCCAGAATCCACGTTTTGCTTTTTTTTTCGTTGTTGCCCTGGGCGCTGTTCACACGTGCTTTAAAATGTGCACATATGGTGAGCCAACTCTCCATTACCCGGTGTAATGTGTGGGGGGTGGCGGCGAGAGGAGGGGGGAGGCGTAGCGTGGGCGAAGTGGGGAGGTTTGGATAAAATCAAAACATGGATAATATCACAAATATGCAGATTATGCTCGACAATCCGTTCGCACGTACAGGGAGGGGATGACGTAGGGCGGTGCCGTCTGTCGTCGTCGCCTCTCGGTGTCATCGGCTTCCTCGCCCGGCCCTCGACGAGTGAGGAGCTGCTTGGCAATCGAATCGACGCGTCTTAAAAATGTTTTTACACTTTTCTTTTTCACAACTTGGATAATGAGGTTAGCTGCATCAACAACAACAGCAACATTCACGGTATTCTTGGTTCTTTCAGTAAAGTCACGTAGAAGGGAAAACAATAAAACAATAAAAAAATAAAACAATAGAATTATCACATTGTTTTACATGTATATTTTTATTATTTTATTGTTTTCCCTTCTACCTGACTTTACCGAAAGAACCAAGAATATGAATCCCTGCAGTCACGAAAGCTTTAAATAAAAACATTAACGGTAATTAATATTTTCTTACGTAAAAAAAACGTTATCGTGGCTTGGGTAAACATGGTATATAGAGTATTGTCGTTTTTCAACATCCGTTTGCGCAGATGTAGTTTATGCTTGAGGTTTTTACTCGTTTGCTTGCGTTATACACAATGTGTGTTTTGCATGAGGCTTCCTTTCAACCGGGTCTGTCTGTGTCAGCGACCCCGTGAAATTTTTACACTCCCCCGGCACACCACATCCAATAATTATCTCTGGCGATAGCTTCTAGTAACGTGCCACCTTGCCGGCCTAACGAGCATCAGTGGGAAAGTTAAACCCTGGTTATACTCGCAGCAAGGCTGGGGTTTTTTGTTTATTCTGATTAAAATCAACACCCTCCACTGACTATCTCCATCTCTCTCCTTCCTTTGGAGTTCTCATAAAAGAAACAACGAGTACGTCCACCCAAGGAGATGGAACGGTGAAATCGGCTCGGTGGATTGTTGGTGACGGCTTGAGGGAGGGGGGAGGATGTTATCCAGCAGTGGAATGATCACGGCTGCCGCTGCTGATGATGATGATGACGGATCTCAGCACGACACGCATGCCAGGTGCCTCTACTTGTTACACGGGGATTCAAATCAGGGCCATCCCTGCTTGGCTCTGACTCACCGTGTCGCACGGGACTCGCTCGCCGCTGTGTTTCCCGGTTGTTCCCCGCGCGGATTGTTCCGCTTGACGTCCGAAGCTTCAACTCGGCGTGCTGAAGAAGCTTCGAGCAATTTAGGGCGAAACGTCGGAACAACGCGACCGAACAAACCACACGCGGTGCAACCAGACAGCACTCGGAGAGCCGCGCAGTGCAACCGCCAAAACCTACGCGGTAAATAACCGCTCGCCACTGATTGTTTGCCATGGCCAGGGATCAAACTCGGGTGACTGACTTCTTAGCGCAGTGCACTCATCACTGCGCACACCGCTCCACTGAACATTCACGTACCGCGTGGAATCGAAGAAACACAAGTGAAATCTGAAAATCTCGAAAGATTTTATTTGTACCATCGGCCTTCTTGTGTTGCTCTCACGCGACGCCACTGAAATCGCTGTCGAGTAGTTCAGCTTGAACTTCCCGCACCTCCGATGGGCAACGGTTGGCTACGTACGGCGCGCAAGAAGTTCAACACACACATTGGAAGTCCGAGGCGCCGTTTAATTGCACAGGGGAGGCGCGAACCATTCCCCCAGCGGCTCTCTCTCTCTCTCTCTCGGTTGGTTCAAGCCACGTCCTTGGCTGTAGTAACACTTGCCCCGCGGATACCTGCAGCGAGCGTAAATCTTAAGTGAGAGCAAAGTGCACTCGCCTTGCCGGATAAGTCGGCTCTAATTTCCTGGCCCCCCACCCCCCCCCCGCCCCTCGGGGTTCCTCTCCCGAGCACGTGGTGACACAGACAGCGAGCAGCACGCGGTCCAGCTCCTCCGAATTCTCGCTGCCCTTCCCACGGCTGCCGACACCGGCTCAGCAGCAGCAGCAGCAGCTCGTGAGGTCAAAGAGCGCTGAGGTCCGTGTGTGTTTTAGCCGCCCGTGATTAAACAGGCGTCTCACGCGCAGTTGTTTACATGGTCTCAGCCCAGTGGCGTTGTCACCTGCATTGTCAACTCAGGGGGTGCGACACTCGGTCAGGTAGGGAGGGAGGGGGGGGCCGCAATATTGTGATTTGTCTCGCACAATCGCACCTAAAGGCTATTAAACGTCGCGGATCCTCGTGCCCGATCACATCGTCGTTACGCTCACGGTCTCGAGCATTTAACGCTGCAAGGGGCCGCCTCCGTCTTTGCGAAATGAAGCCACGACAACTACGGAGTAGCGCCTCTTTGCAATGCCACGTTACTGCTCTAGTTAAATAGAAATTTAAAAAAACGTGGAACGTAAATGAAAGCATTTCCATTCAAATATATATTATTATTTAATCCGCCTTTTAGATTGTTTTTGTTCTTCGGCACTGTAAATTATCTCGTGGTGGTTGTCCAGCGGTCCCCAACTCGTAGTTTTGACCACCAGGGGGCAAA
This sequence comes from Petromyzon marinus, assembly GCF_048934315.1. NCBI lineage: Eukaryota > Metazoa > Chordata > Hyperoartia > Petromyzontiformes > Petromyzontidae > Petromyzon > Petromyzon marinus. The sequence goes on from NC_133701.1 coordinate 8,153,878, forward strand.
GGGGGAGGGGCGAGGGACCCGCTGCCCCTCCCCCTCAGCCCCCGTCACCAATGGAAGCACTCAAACGTGTCAATCCCGACTCTGCGACATGGGCAGGTGGCTCGCTAAGTAAATGTGCTGAGCCGGCACCACTGGAGACCTTTGGTTTGAAATTCAGGTTCTGGCTGCCTGTACTTTAAACTGGGTTCTCAAGTGTAGTGAGTTGATGGACCTCAGCCTGGTCATCAGTGGCTCGCCTAAAGATCCATGGACTCACAAAGAGACCCATAGACTCACACAGAGTACCATAGCCCCCCCCACAGAGACACATAGACTCACACAGACTGAGTAGTGAATAAACCAGTTTCTCAAGTGGAGAGTATTGATGGTCTCATCCTGGTCTCCAGTGGCTCAGACAGAGATCCATAGATTCACGCAGAGTTCCATAAACTCGCACAGAGACCCATATACCCACACCGAGACCCACAACCTCACATAGATTGAATTTATGGCTTATCTGGATTCTCAAATGTAGATTGTTGATGGTCTCAGCCCGGTCACCGATGCCTTTGCAAACAATTTATCTCACAGGGAATGTTGCCAACATTTCAGACACTGCCGACAACTGTGTCGAAGTATTCCCGTGATATTCTTTGGTTCTTTCGGTAAAGTCACGTAGATAGAAAAAAGAAAAAAAAAACAACAACAAAGAATGTGAATTCCTGCAGTCACGAAAGTTTTAAGTCAAAATTTAGTTCCCTGATATCTACTTTGGCGGAGCCGACTCACGCTCTCTCGTGAGCCCTGCAACTTTGGCTGCAGTCGCAGTGTACTGACCACTTCACCACGGTAGAAGACATTGCAAATGTTATTTTGTCAGTTAAAGACATCATCCTGAACAAGGGCCCCATTTCTCGTGGAATATTTGCCGGAGGCTGCAAAACCCACAACCTCGCGACCTCCCGGGCGGGGATCTATTTTCCGGAGCTCAGACCCGTACAGCTGTGACCTCGTCCCCGCACAAGCTCTGACCTCATCGAAGCTGACATCGTTCAAAATTGCCACCAAGAATAAGTGGCCATGGGCAGGACACATCGCGTAGAGGAAACGTACAGCACTTATTACAGCACCTCCGATTAGCGCGGTTGGCTACGTACGGTGCAAAAGAAGTTCAACATACATACCATATCATCGGACAGGCCTGACCAGGAGATTCTTGTAGAACACCCGTAGTGGAGGTTTGATTCCTAAGCCTCACCAACTTCGTCTGCTGTGAACTCGTCCAGTTCCCATGGTTTACAACTCCCCCCCCCCTCTGCCATCTGTGCTGTCAACTCCCTGCCTGCCACCTTCTCAAACCCAGGTTCAAGACTGTCCTTTTCTCCCCCTCTGCCTATGACCGACCGCCTCTGTCTTTCTATTGAGATGCGATCGCGTGTGTACGCTATATATGTATGTCGATGCATGTTGAACCTCTTTCGCCACGTACGTAGCCAACCGTATAATCGGAGGTGCTGCGTAACACACGCATTGCTTTGAACACATGGTATTGTGATGCATTTGGTGATTAGGATTAAATATAATTTTTTGCTTGTGCGATGTTACTGACAACGTACCGTCGCAGCAGCCCACAACATCGTTTTTTTTTAAGAATCACAAAACCTGCTTAGCTTGCGATAACTTAAATTATCGGGGCGCATTCCAAGCGATTTAGTCTTGGCACGAGTCCGGTTGATAAAACTATTATAAATGTAAAATAAATATAAATATACTATAATAAATATAATACAATGAACATAATAATATAATAAAATCCAATAAATACAAGATTATACATATAATAATATAATAAATAAATATAGTTAATCAAAATATTGACAAATATAACAAATATTCCGAGGGGGCTTCGAGGGCACAGCAGTCGGGGAGTGGGGGGGGGGGGTGGCTCGTCGGCAGGCCCCCACCCAAAGGCTTCGTTCGTATAAAATCATGTTTAACGCCTGATAGAGACACATATAATTAAGGGTTTAATGAAAAGAATCATTAATTTGTCAGCATGACTGCAATACAGACAAGCCTTGCCCCGCAGCAATGTGGCAGAGAGGATATTATTCATCGGGCGAAAAAAATTTGCATGGCCAAAGGAATGCCTGCGGGGGTATGGCAGCTGTCATTCAGCTGTGACCTGGAACTCAACAATTTCATGCTCGCTCTACGGCTGGAGTGACAACCTCCCCCGCCGTCGCTTGTTCTGCAGGGATCGGTGGGTGGAGGGGGAGTGGAGGGAGAACCTCTGCTGCTCCGCGATGATCTACGCACCTGACAGGCGTCGAGACACATTTAGACGCATTTGAATTCCGCGTGCAGCGCCCCTGATGGAGCGGTACAGATGTAAAAGTGCGTGGCGAGATGCGCTGTAAATTGTCTCTCTCTCTCTCTCTCCCGCGTCCGCCCCGCCTGGATGCGACGGTTCAGCGACGCAGGCGCAAGCGCGCGCGGGACGCGGCGTGGAGGTTTTGGAGCTTCCGATTTTGTTTTGGTTTTGGTTTTGTTTTTTGAACGCGCGCCACTTGAAAACACACGCGCGCGTGCACGTGCGCGATGTCAAGTGGGGGGCGGTAGTGTAGCGGTTAGCGCGCTGCGCTGCGAGCCTGGCGAGCCGGCTTCCATTTCCGTTCACGGACAACACCACCAGTGGCGATTTTTTTAAACCGGTCCTGGGCCACCCCTAGGTCGACTCAGCCTCAAATGAGTACCTGGTGCGGTGCGTAAACATCGCCACTCGGGATACAAAGGCGGTCGGGCGTGGTGCTGGTCACTCTCCCCCGTCGTGTGGCGTGCCGGCCTTAATAGGTGCTCGCTAACAGCACTTGCCTCAACAGTCCGTTAAGGCTATACGGGGGATATTTTTCACATCCACGGCGTGTTTTTGTTGTTGTTGTTCTTTAGGTGTTTTCGAAAAATAAAGGCTGTTAGGCCGGCATTAATTTGTGGTATTGATTTTGTGAACTCCAATCATAATTAACAATAATCATTGTCACTACTTTTTTTAAATCCTCTGCTGCATCAAGGGGGACTCCCGTAAGCTGTGTAGAGGTCACGGCGGTAGTTTGACCATACCTCACCACGCTGGTCAGCTTGTGGGGTTGCAAAAAGCAGGAGAGGGACCCAGGGTCAATGCAGATCTCGCTCTCTGCTGGTGTGAGGAGGCATGGAACGGGGGTCACAGTGGGGGTGCGCCTACCTCCTCATGGGAAGTTGAATCTGGGTGGCGTCGCGTATTCGCGCACGCCACACCGGCTCGCGATGTTTATGACTTTGGGTCATAGTCCGCCCCGGAACGTACATCTCCCTGGGCAGTGACGCAAATCTTCACAAACGCGTTGTGTATTACTTGGGGGCACGTCGCTCGTGGGGACGACGATCGCGGGTACGAGGTAGTTAACATTGTGGCTAGGAGATGTTAACTCCCTCGCCTGGTATACAGGAGGTCGTGGGTTCCATCTGGACCCTGACGCCTGTTGTGTATTTGGAGTTTGCGTGTGTCTCTCTCTTATCACGGTGGCTAGGAGATGTTAACTCCCTCGCCTGGTATACAGGAGGTCGTGCGTTCCATCTCGACCCTGACGCCTGCTGTATATTTGGAGTTTGCGTGTCTCTCTCTTTCCCCGTGGTCACGTGAATTTTTCTCCGGGTCCACGGGGTTTTTCCCTCCACATTTAGAAACACGTCTCTAGATCATTTGGCTGATATAGAGTGTCCACGTGATAAGCCACTTCGTTGGGGTTTCACTTGTGGCCAGGTCGCTTCTGAAAAAAGAGCTATGTAGCTCAGTGGGCGTTGCCTGCTAAAATATTAAAAACAAATGTTTATAGTTTTAGAGTTTATAGAGAGACGGTCGGCGGAGTGGCAATGTAGCATGATGTAATCAGCTCGCGCGCAGCAAGCTGCCTGGAACGTTTCGTCGCTGGCTTAGCGAGAGGCCTTTCATCCAGCGGTGGGTTGATCGTGGCAGATGATGATGATGATGTGTTGATGAACAACAATGAGCCGATGACCTCGTTCACATCGATATTCACCCCAGTGAGCACGATGTTCATCACGGAGATGGACGGAAGATATCGGCTCGCGTGCAGGTGTGAGGTGGATCGCGGGGGAAGGCCTTTATCGAACAGTGGATCGATCATGGCGCATGATGATGATGATGCTGAAACCACTTTAGCATCGTGTCAAACGAGCGCACATTTAGCGTCGCTTAATTTCCAAACCGAGGGCTGTGGCGCGGTGAGCACGTGAAACAAAAATATAAACCTCTGCCGAACAATCCGGCTATGATTTAATAACAACAAGACCGCTTTAAGCAGAAATAAATTAAAGCATTAATACAACATTTTTGCACGCAATTAATGATACATCCCCATCATCATCATCGCCGCCATCACCATCGCCGCCGCCGCCGCCGCAGCCGTGACTTTTATTTATTGTCGTAATTACAAACACAACAGCTTGCCGGGGTTGGCTGGCTGTCTGCCGTTCCGTCTCCTCTCTCTGAGCGAGCCGCTCGCTCGCTGTGGCGATAATGTCCTAACAGCGAGGAGCAGACTGCCCATTCACCCTCATCGCCACGCGAGCATTGAGCGTGCTAAATGAACCAGAAAGCAGCGCGGCTCTTTGGCAAAGTGGCTGCATTAATCAGCCCGTAAGTGGCCAGCCCAGATGTAATTATACGTGTTCATTACCTGACAATGACATCCTGGTCTCTAACTAATAGGCGACAGTGCGTAATTGAATGCTAACAGATGCATAGTCCCCTGGGTAATGTTTTTTAACATGAGCCTCTCTCTCTCTCTCTCTTCCCGTCTCCCCCGTGGCCAGCTACACGGACACAACTTAATGGAAAGCCATTTGCGCCTGATTGATTTATTATGAGCTTGAGCCGATGCTGCCTCCTTCACTATGTCACTCACAAAGTGATATGAATTTTTTAAAACGTGCCCAGTGTAACGCTCACGGCTACGGGCGCCGTCGGCGACGCATTTTGGGCTTATGGGAGAGAGAGAGAAAAAAAATGTGTGGTATGATCGTAGATGTCCCGTTTTGTAAAGTCCATTCGTCGGTGCCCCCCCCCCCACCTCCCTTTGTTTTGATCACGTTTCGTGGCGGGAGTGTGGTTAAACGAACCGCGTGTCCGCATAGAGGGGCATTCTCAATGCACTACTGGGTGAGGTCTTCCCCATGCCGTGGGGGGGGGGGTTATTTCACCGTACTTTACCACACCGGTCGATGCGGGTTTGGTGAAGACGTGGGCTCATACAAGTACGGCAGCACGGTCCCCTCTGATCTGCTGCACACAATGTAGCCCCCCCGCCCCCCCCCCCCTCCACCACCGTTGAAGCCTATAACACCTGTTATTCGTGGTGGTCACCCATCCAAACATCTTGCAGGTTACGCCAAGCTTGAGAAATCTGACAGCGATCGGGCAAATTAATGGGTGATTTAATAATTGCCAAAAACAAGTATACATTTAATACGCGTAGACGGTTTAATTCAAAAACAAATATTGGCAATGGCTCTTTCTCATTGCACAGGATGAATGTTGTTAGCGAGTGCCTATTAAGGCCAGGATTTCACAGGAGGAAGTCTGTGGTGGTGGTGGTGGTGGCGGCGTGGTTGCCAGCAGCACACGGGGTCCTCCGCTGTCTCCGTTTTAACTGATCTTCCTTATTTCACCGCCACGCACTCGGTTACCCATTTTAGGCTAAGCCAACCTTAGGGAGGGTGCCCAGGCCTAGATTCCGCACAACAACTTTTTTTTACGGCATTATGCGTTGTGGGAAACATATGACAGCAAATCATATCAAACCGGGCTCGGCGGGATGGTAGCTGGGTGGGCGTGGCATCTGGTTGGGAGTTGTAGCTGGGTGGGAATGGTAGCTGGGTGGGATGGTAGCTGGGTGGGGATGGTAGCTGGGAGGGATGATAGCTGGGAGGGATGGTAGATGGGCGGGGATGGTAGCTGGGAGGGATGGTAGCTGGACAGGATGGTAGCTGGGAGGGATGGTAGCTGGGTGCGATGGTAGCTGGGCGGGATGGTAGCTGGGAGGGATGGTAGCTGGGAGGGATGGTAGCTGGTAGCTGGGGGGAATGGAAGCTGGGAGGGATGGTAGCTGGGAGGGATGGTAGCTGGTAGCTGGGTGGGATGGTAGCTGGTAGCTGGACAGGATGGTAGCTGGGAGGGATGGTAGCTGGGTGGGATGGTAGCTGGTAGCTGGGCAGGATGGTAGGTGGCGGGATGGTAGCTGGGGGGAATGGAAGCTGGGCAGGATGGTAGCTGGACAGGATGGTAGCTGGGTGGGATGGTAGCTGGTAGCTGGGTGGGATAATAGCTGGGTTTGATGGTAGCTGGTAGCTGGGCGGGATGGTAACTGGTAGCTGGGCAGGATGGTAGCTGGGTGGGATGGTAGCTGGGTGGGATGGTAGCTGGTAGCTGGGCGGGATGGTAGCTGGACAGGATTGTAGCTGGTAGCTGGGTGGGATGGTAGCTGGGTGGGATGGTAGCTGGTAGCTGGACAGGATTGTAGCTGGTAGCTGGGTGGGATGGTAGCTGGGCGGGATGGTAGCTGGGCGGGGATGGTAGCTGGGTGGGATGGTAGCTGGTAGCTGGGGATGGTAGCTGGGCGAGGATGGTAGCTGGGAGGGATGGTAGCTGGGTGGGATGGTAGCTGGGAGGGATGGTAGATGGGCGGGGATGGTAGCTGGGAGGGATGGTAGCTGGGAGGGATGGTAGATGGGCGGGGATGGTAGCTGGGAGGGATGGTAGCTGGGAGGGATGATAGCTGGGAGGGATGGTAGATGGGCGGGGATGGTAGCTGGGAGGGATGGTAGTTGGACAGGATGTTAGCTGGGAGGGATGGTAGCTGGGTGGGATGGTATCTGGGCGGGATGGTAGCTGGGAGGGATGGTAGCTGGGAGGGATGGTAGCTGGTAGCTGGGGGGAATGGAAGCTGGGCAGGATGGTAGCTGGTAGCTGGGTGGGATGGTAGCTGGGTGGGATGGTAACTAGTAGCTGGGCAGGATGGTAGCTGGGTGGGATGGTAGCTGGGTGGGATGGTAGCTAGTAGCTGGGCAGGATGGTAGCTGGGTGGGATGGTAGCTGGGTGGGATGGTAGCTGGTAGCTGGGCAGGATGGTAGCTGGGTGAGATGGTAGCTGGACAGGATTGTAGCTGGTAGCTGGGTGGGATGGTAGCTGGGCGGGGATGGTAGCTGGGTGGGATGTTAGCTGGGAGGGATGGTTGATGGGCGGGGATGGTAGCTGGGTGGGATGGTAGATGGGTGGGATGGTAGCTGGGAGGGATGGTAGATGGGCGGGGATGGTAGCTGGGAGGGATGGTAGATGGGCGGTGATGGTAGCTGGGTGGGATGGTAGCTGGGTGGGATGGTAGCTGGGAGGGATGGTAGATGGGCGGGGATGGTAGCTGGGAGGGATGGTAGCTGGACAGGATGGCAGCTGGGTGGGATGGTATCTGGGTGTGATGGTAGCTGGGCGGGGTGGTAGCAGGGAGGGATGGTAGCTGGTAACTGGGGGGAATGGTAGCTGGGCAGGATGGTAGATGGTAGCTGGGTGGGATGGTAGCTGGGTGGCATGGTAGCTAGTAGCTGGGTAGGATGATAGCTGGGTGGGATGGTAGCTGGGTGAGATGGTAGCTGGGCGGGATGGTAGCTGGACAGGATTGTAGCTGGGTGGGAATGGTAGCTGGGAGGGATGGTAGCTGGGTGGGATGGTAGCTGGGTGGGATGGTAGCTGGTTGGGATGGTAGCTGGTAGCTGGGCGGGATGGTAGCTGGGTGGGATGGTAGCTGGTAGTTGGGCGGGATGGTGGCTGGGCAGGATGGTAGCTGTGCGCGCTACATTAATCTGTATTCTCTACTTTGTGAAAGAGCCGTCTGCTGAGCGCGTTTCATTGGCGCTCTCGTGGAAGGCGCCCATACGATCGCGGCAGCATTGAAAACAAAAAAAAACTTTGATTTATCGGACACTCTGTCGGAGACATTTGACCCCCGACCTGACCGCGAATGAACCATCGTTCGTACGTGCAGCAAGCAGCAGCAGCAGCAGCGGCGGTAGCAGTGGGAGAATTGGGGGAAGGGGGGCAGGGGTTGGTGGGGGAAGCGCATGAAGGGGTCGAGCCCCCTTACCCCCCCCCCCAGCTGGGAAACAACGCCCCACCGTCACACAAACCCAAAAATCAATACCGCCCGCCTCTCAATACCTTACATCATCCCCCTGAGCTCTGTCAACAAGAAGCGATTGTTTTAGGAGCGGAGGAGGCGGGCGAAGGAACAGGAGCGCTCTCTGTGCGCCCCGCGCGCACACGGGGGCCGGGTTGAACGGAAGATGAGACAACTTTGCCCGCAGCAGGGCTTTAGCGTTCGAAAATTGAGCGTAGAGAAAGGACAATGAAAGGGGGGCAAAAAACCGAGAGATCCACTTCTGTGAATGAGGGCCCGATAAACGGCTCGCTTGTTGCGACCGAACGTCCCCGGCACAAAGGCACCCTTTTCTCGACAATTTTCGAGAAGATCTGCGCTGTAGAGAATGTACCCCCCCCCCCCCATCGTCACCCCTCCGGGTCGGCTGCAGAAGACACAGGCGGTTGTTTGTTGTAAAATTCCAAACTATGAAAACTTTGGAAGCGGTAGTGTGGGAAAGCCGTGAGCTTTAATTTTTTATGATCGTTTTTTTTTTTAGCGGACGAACATTTTAGGGCGTAATGTCAAGGAAACGAGCAACCTTCGCGTGGAAATGTGGAACGGTGAGGTAATGCCCCACACCAAAAAATTATGCTCCCGTTTCTCCGACTGCCTCTAAATCAAATGTTTCAATTGTGTTTCGAGTTTTTTTTTATGTATTTCGAGTCAATGTGCCCTCTAAACTGACAAGCCACATAATTTAGAGAAACGTGCATTGTGGCAGCTGACCGATGTCTGAAGCAGGATTTTATTGGCCGCTTCCTCTATTACTTTTATTATTTTGGACCGCTTGAAAAATAGACGCGAGGTCAATGTTGCTATTATGGTCTTGTCATGGTGGAAATATTTTTTTTAATGGAGCAATCAAAGGCATCGTGGGTCACTAATGACCCACGGAGTCGGATTTTTATTTTATTTTGAAACCGCTGTTGAGAAAGTGTTGACCTTTTTATTCTTCCTCTGCTTTTCCAGACAGCCATTCATTTCGCGAGCACCACGGCTGGGGTAAGACAATACGGCCAAACATCGCAGGCTGCTTATTTGACGCAAATAACAAAAATGTCTATTTGAGTCTGGAACACGTCATCAGTTTATTTCGTTTGTTGCACATAGATCCAGATTTGTACTTAACATTTTTTTTTGTTCTTTAACACAGCGGCAGATATAAATAGGAAACGCCTCAAAATGAAATTAGGTTTAAATTTTCACCGCGATCGCATTTTATATCGGCGTCCGGGCGATGGCAGACGTGGTGCTGGGGTGCTGAGAAAACAATTAGCAGCACGAAGCAAAGCGATGCCACTCACGCACTTCCATTGCCCTCCCCCACGCGCCCCCCCACCACCGTTAAACGCTTTGTACTCGCATGAAGAAAATAAAAAAAAACCTTGGTTCGTTTGATAAATCAAATTTGCTTGTTTGCTTCTGCCGCGGAATGACAACGTTCTTTCAAAATATAAACAAGAGAGACGCGACCCCTGGCAGACAGCGCCGCGGCCTATGGCTAACGATGGGGACATCAATGGCACGTCTGTCTTCAGATGTCTTAAAGCCGGCGGATTAACTTGTTGTCGACAAGGGCCGATTGTTGGCCGACAAGCCCCCACGGTTTATCCCCGCGTCCCCTTCATACTTCACCAGCCGAGCGGGAGATGAGACAACTTTGCCCGCAGCAGTGCCTCTCACGGCTTTTCCAGCTTTCTCCCCATAGATGGTTTACGAGTCTGGGCGCACAATGCAGCCGTTGAGAGACAGAGACCCGAGCAGAATTGGCCAAAAATTATGAGTAAATTCTTATGATTCGTATAAAACGATTGTCAGCTTTGATGGGTTAAGACGTCTTTTTGCCGGTTATAGCTATGGACAGCGTGCCAAGATGCGTGCGTGACGATGGTGGTGGTAGTCGCACAATTGGGTGCCGTTCGGCACAGTGTCCGACGTTTCGCTCCACGTACCGGGAGCTGTTTCAGACACTCCGTTGAGCCGCTTAGAGATCCGTGGCGATAAATTGCTCAATACATTTAATTTATGTTGAAAAATGTATAAATGTTACGCGGCTTTTAACCACGTCGAGCAGTGGATTGGCATAAGGGCTGTATATATAACAATGGTACTATTATAAGTAATATCAATATAGCCAGCATGAGATGCAATTTTAACACAATGAGAGTACTGTAGAGTCCTTAATCATTTCAATGTTCGGTGAACTCTCCCCACACCATGTTAGACATGGGGATGCTTGACCATACTTCACCACGCTGGTCAATGAGGATTGATGAAGGGGATGGTCGAGGGGGCAAAGACCCTTTGGGACATCACTCACGACTGATGTTAGCCGTGGCTGGGTATTGAACTCAGGCTACGGGGTTCAGAGCGCAGTGCGCTAACCACTGAGGCACCACTCCATCCCCACTTGTAGAATATGGGTGTCATTTAGGTTAAAATTATAAAAGAAATAGTTAATACTGTATCTCTCAACGTATTTGTCTCTTTGATGTATAGATTTGACAAAAATTTAATTGCGATTGAATACCGTAACTATATAAGTCCATGTATATAACCGTATATATATTCTTGATTCTTTCGGTAAAGTCACGTAGAAGGGAAACAATAAAATAATAAAAATGTAAAACAATAAAATTCTCACGACGTTTCGACCGCAACACAAGCAATCATCATCAGGTGTGAAAACCACAACAACAATTGTATTGTTTTATATTTGTATTATTTTATTGTTTCCCTTCTACGTGACTTTACCGAAAGAACCAAGCATATGAATCCCTGCAGTCACGAAAGCTTTAAATCAAAATTTAACCGTATATATAGTGTAGTGGAGTGGTGGCACAGTGGTTAGAGCAATGAGCAATGAACCCGGTGACCCGAGTTCATGTTTCCAGCCGTGACCAGCATCGGTAGTTAGTGATAACTTATCAAATTTATCACCCCCACCCACCCATTAACGAACCATTTACCAGCAGCGGATACACTAACTATCAAACATTATATTTATCGTTAATAGCACATATTTACACTGAATGTTATTCTTTTGACTCGGAAACATTGTAGAATACGTAAAGCCAGGGAAAGATGGCACGTTGAATTGTGGGAGCAATTTGACCCCTCGCAATGCGACTGGGAGAAGTATGCAAATACAAAGTCGCTGAGCAAATATCACGGACACAGCTAAAAGGGAAAAAAATTGCCATGATCGCCCACATCTTTGAGAAGAGACACGACATGCAGAGGGAGACAGAGGGAATGCTTTCTAATGGAGATGGGGTTTAAGCGTGCATATGCTATTGAGACGATTTAAATAGTCGGGATTTAAACATTGGGCTCTTTTAGAAATGCAATAAGGAATGGTAAAGCTTTTCGGGGCAGTAGGAGCAGCAGAAGAGAAGGGGGCGAGTACCCGCGTAGTGAGACGGATCGGCCGTTGAGCGATGAGGCAGTGGGTGTTGGAGCAGAGAGAGTTAATTTATTGCTGTGTGTTGAGGTCAGGGTTAGGTCAAAAGGTTAATTTAAGGGCTGTATCGTAGAAGATGTACTTTTACCCCCCCCCCTCCCTTTGTGTTTTAACGAAAAACTTTGGGGTGGTGCGTCTAACTTTCCACACTTTTCACATATATTTAACTTCGTTGGCACACCGTAGTATATAACAATGCTAATCGGAAGGTGCTGAACTTATTTCGCGCACCGTACATTGCCAACCGTGTCGATCGGAGGTGCGGTCACTTGTTGCCAGTGACAGATTAATTATACTTGCAAGTTTTTCCATCGTGAGTAATTAGAGAGCTGTTCACGAATTATTACAATGCCTGCACTGCTACGTTAAGCCGGGGCTGCTGAGTGGTGGCGCACTGCGTTGGCGCACTGCCAATACGAACCTGGCCACCTGAGTTTGATTCCCGTTCACGCCTAACGTCAGTGATGAGCAATTACCGAACTGGTCGTGAATTAACAATACATTTACCCAAACTCGGACGCTATTTTGAGCAGAAGTGATGATTATTTTAAACGGGTATTCTCCAATTTCCTACGTAGGCATTCACGACCGATGTTGTGATTCACAGTTGATGTCTTTCGCACGAGGTCGTGTGGATATAATGTCAGTCGGACATGGCCAAACACGGAAGAGTTGAAAACCAAAGGCATTTTTTGACGATTTTGGCACAAAGTTTCGCTGGAGAGCTCTTCGAGCGTGGCCAGGCGTTAGCAAGAGCTCAGGTCTCCAGTGATTGCGCTTCCAGATATGGGTCCTGAAGTAGCCTTTCTCATAATCTGTATTAAATACAAAAAATAATGTATTAAGGCATATTTTTTTTCTGAGAGCTTAGAGGACTGTGCCAATTCCCGTCGAGCAAAATTACTTTTCACAGAATGTATTCATCCAGCAGTGGATTGGACAATACAAGTGCTAATGATGCCTTTTTACATTTAAATACAAGCGACGTATTTATAATAAATGGCACACATTGAATTGATGACGGATCGTAACTGCGGTTTTGATTCGATCGGAATGTTTTATTTGTCGAAAAAATACCTGAAAGATGAAATATAATTCACTTGAAAATCTTAGAATGGCAAAGTAGTTTGTGGCGGTGATATTGCCGAAATGTGCACCGAAATAATATATTTTTGACCGTACAATTTCCCCATAAAACATCACCATCGCCACCATAATCACCCACTGACAATAGTAACACATGACTTTACCCAAAGAGCTAAGAATATTAATTACTGCAGTCACGAAAGCTTTAAATCAAAAGTAACATGGTTATTCTCTTCTGCTCGGGGTCTGTTTTCTGAACGTCCATGTGAAGGGGATAAAACGAAACAGAAAATCCACACAAACAGGTTGCCAACCTGCTTGATGTGCTGCCACCTAGTGGCCGCTTTGGCAGCACAGTAAGCTGGGTGTGCACAATAACAACAACAATAATAATAATTTCAACTTGTGAATGCGCCTCTGTTGGAACGGCGTTCTCTCGCTCTCGAGGAGCGAGGACGTCTCTGGAGGCGCGAGGAACCACAGAGGGGGCGAGGTGGTGAGCCAGCACCAGATTCCCTCCTGAGCTCTGCAATCCTCTATGCAGAGGGTGCGTCTTTAAAGAGGACAACCAACTAACGGAAGGTTTTATTTGTCAACATACACCAGTGTCTTCTTCAAAGCCACTTCATAAAGACACCGGTGGTGTAACCATCAACTGCACCGAGAACATCGACAGGCCAATGCCCACATCTCCTTCGCACATCGCAAGTGAAAGACACAGGCCACAGTGTAGGGACTATATTCTTAGTTTTTTCGGTAAAGTCACGTTGAAGAGAAACAACAAAATAACAAAATATATATAAAACAATAAAAATTCTCACGACGTTTCGACCATAACTCAAACGGTCATCATCAGGTGTGTCGGTTTGCATAAATTTATTTTGAAAACGGCATATTTATATATATATAAATAACGTTTGCGTCATGCGCAACGATTGGCTGTTTGCCAGGACTAGTCCATCTATTTTTTGAAAAGAGGAGGGGGGAGACGAAATTTGTTTTCATGTATGCTGTCTGAAAGCCACTGTAAGCGTGAACAATCAATCAAGAACTGAAATGATTAATCAAATCTTTCCAATGATTGCTAAGATAGAATCCATCTTCTCGGTTGAAATTGTCTCTGTGTTTGTATATGTGGATAGCCTCATGAACGAATCTCTCATGGAAGCCAGATGGCTTACAAAGAACCTCCGTCTTGGAAAAGTCAATGGCATGTGAGCCTACTGAATTAGAACAATGATCTGCTACGGCCGAGGTGTTGGTCCTACCGTGTTTAAGGTCTGCTTTATGTTCACGAATGCGGTCCGAGATATGGCGTTTGGTTTCTCCAATGTAACTACTACCACAGAGGCAACTTAGTTTGTAGACACCAGGGTATTGTATGTCCGGAATCACATCTTTTACAGACGGAACCAGATCACGGATTTTATGTAATGTGTTGAAACGGACCTGGATCTTGTGTTTATTCAAGATTTTGGAGATCTTTTTTGTGATCCCAGCAATGTAGGGTAAAGTGATGGTTTTGAAAGGCTCCTCAAGAGGGTTCTTCTTCATGGTTTGAGTGATAGCTTTGCGGATTGTATAGTCGGAGTAACCATTAGCCCTAAGAGCTTGGTGTACGTGCTTGAGTTCACTGCTTATGTGTTCCTGGTCGGATATGCATTGGGCTCTATGATACAGAGTCTTGATGAGAGAATTCTTCTGTGATGGATGGTGGTGGGAATCCGGTTTCAGATAAGCATCCGTATGGGTAGCTTTCCTGTAGACAGAGTGGCTCATTGAACCATCAGGTCTCTTTTTAATTAGGACATCCAAAAAAGGTATCTTGCCATCTATTTCGACTTCCATGGTAAATCTGATGGCTGGGTGTATGGAATTGATGTGGTCGAAGAATTGGTCTAGAGCAGGCCGGCCATGTGGCCAGATGACAAAAGTGTCATCCACGTACCTCTTCCATAAGGTTGGGCGCAGAGTGGCAGTCTGGATGGCGTCAGTCTCAAATTTCTCCATGAAAATGTTAGCTATAACTGGAGAAAGGGGGGAGCCCATTGGGGTGCCCTCAGTTTGTTTGTAGAAAGTTCCATTCCAAGTG